>NC_141691.1:1764123627-1765323627 GCF_964263255.1 Lissotriton vulgaris | reverse complement strand
AAACTAAATACACACGTGTGGCGATTGGAAACATTATGACCTGCTTGCCGCCTGGCATGATGAACTGGTATCACCACCTAAAGTATCGAAGGAAGTAAGAAACCTCGGAGTGACCATGAACTCCAAACTGTCGATGAATGGCCAAATGGACAAACTAGCAAGATCAAGCTTTATCACTATAAAACAGCTGCAATGAATTTTCCCTCATTTGGGATTTCCACCCAAAGTCCAAGCTACCATCTCCCTTGTTCTGTCCAAACTCTATTACGCCAATAGCCCCTACCACGGATCACCTTTAACGACCATGAAAAGACTACAACAGATTCAGAGCTCTGCTGCCAGACTACTCTTGCATATCAAACCGTGAGACCACATCTCACCTGCCTTGAAAGCCCTGCATTGGTTACAGGTTGCCAGAAGATCCACGTTCAAGTTACTTTATATCACCCACGAAGCAATACATGGAATGGGACCGCTCTTCATCAGGAATAAGATCACCGAACACATTCAACAAAGAAACCTCCGCTCTAAAGGGGCATTTCGCCTCAAAATCCTGAGATGCAAGAAAAAAATCATGGGTGGCACATCCTTCTCTGTTCAAGCAGCCAAACTATGGAACTCTTTACCCTTCCCTCCCCCCCTCCCCAATAAGATTCACTGACAACCACCCTATCTTCAGAAAACTACTCAAGAATTGGCTCTTCCCCACACGCAAACAGAAATTTACAGCATATCCCTCTGTATATAAGCATTTATTTTCACTATTGGCCTTCTATCCCTCCACTATCTTTCTCACTCCAAATAACTAACATCCAGCACGCAAATGACTTTTCATATTTCACCATACTAATTCACCACTAATCCTTTATGGGTTTCAGAGTAGCATGCTTCAACACCCCATCAGGGGTAACAAGCGCTATAGAAATACAAACCTTTTTTCATCTTCTATCCTTCAGAATCCAAATAACTGACTAACCTATCCACCACTTAAAATTTACTTGCACGTTTCACTATACTAATTCAACATTAATCCCCTATGGATCCCGGAGTAACGTGCTCCTCACCGAAAAAGCGCTTCTATGCCTCATCAGGGGTAGTAAGCGCTATACAAATACAATGACAATGCAATACAATACAATATGGCCACCAGTGAAAGGATCCCGTAGCAGGGCCAGTCGCCAGGGCATTAACAAAACAGCCACATGGGGGGGAAAATGTACAATGTCCACCAACAAAAGTAATGGAATTTTTATAGGCAGACTAAGCAACCAGTGAAAACGTGCTGGGTGTTATTAAAATACCCAGTGGGATTACAGCAAACCTAACCGAGCAGCGCAAGCGCGCTGACTAGGCCCGACCTAAAATCAAGAAAAGCACTATGTAGCAGTAATGTAGGAAAGGTGAGAACAATCAGAAGATGAAGACCATACATGTCGCGTCAGTTTGATAACTCAAGACCGCATGCAAAATTACTTTGTTGAAACAAACTTGTAGAATCGACAAAAAAGCAAAGACCTGAAATATGAAAAGTATTTATTTTCAGAGCAGAAAATTTGCAAACTAGCTATTACCATGAATTATTCATTGTAGCAGAAAGCAAATTAGTTTTTTTACAAGAGGCTTGAAGTCTGGATTATTACCTCCAAATTCCGGCCAATTCAAGATAAAGGCTTAGTTTGAAGATGTGTTTAGCTATCATGGTGACTGTTTAGCTTTCTTTCGTGCCCAATCACTTAGACCCCTGATTTATACTTGTGGTTGACAACTGGTGGGCGTTTAACTATATTGTGCAGCATCTTCTAAGAAGAGCTTAGCGGACTCCTCCCATCCTCTTGTTTGGTAATTCATTTTATTTCCACTTACTTGTTTTAAGTTTCCTTATTTAGAATCAAAATTATTGATGCTTTAGTGAGTATACATATGATCTCCTTTTGGACTAGTACACCTCCTCTTATGCTTCTAAATGCTTGCACTATTATTTTGTAGTACAGGTGTATTCTTTTGTACCTTATCAGAATGTATTTTAGTTTCAACCTGAATACATATACCCAATCAGCTAATCAGTTTTGTTTTGGATTTTTTTTGTGTATAGCGCAGTCCTATCCCGTTCTGTACTTCTTTCACACTACATTTTTTTGGCGTTCCTTTTACTTAATCACTTTTCACTTTTGGGTTACCTTATTTAGAGATGCATTCAAAATTCAAATTTCAAATGCTTTATTCAGTATATAAAATATAACCATATAGCATACAGAAAGATACATATAATACATCATAAAAAAGGAATCATTATCATATTGGGTCTAGAGCGTGTACGAGATGTTCACAAATTTAGATGGATAAGTCAATTTATAAAGGAAAGAATTGAAATATTTCACCCAAAAGTGTGTTGCAAGCGATTAAATACATTGTTACATAATTTCCTTTAGGTAAAGTGACAAAGTGCGTAGTCCCAAAGCTTATCAGGTAAAGTTAAAATGGCACATAGAACGTTTATGAGTATAGTTTCTAAATTTAAAAACATGTTAAAATTCATAATCTATAATGATTTCATCTAATTAGTATAGTTATTAGTTCAGAAGGATAGCACCAATACATCAATGGTATACCGATTATTACTAAAATCATGATATCATGATAATGTGAATCATAAAATAATGGATTTCCTACTGGAAACACATTTTAAAATGTAGGAAGCTACATGGAAGCATACCTCTGTGCTACTCAAGTCAAACATTAGCTGCAAAGCATCTTTGGTTCTTCTTATATTAGTTTTTAAGAATATAGGCTTTAAGTACAGTTTCCTATAAGGAATATAGAATTTGCAAAAAAGCATAAAGTGACAGCAGCTCTGTTTGGATGTCCCATCACATGGGCAGGGCAAAGTGGTACTCCTTCTGATTTGAGGGAAAGACACTAACTGATGCACAGTGCCCAGTCTCAACCGAGTCAATACAAAACGGTGAGAACTTCTGGTAACAGTTGACAAATATTGTTGGAAACCTTTTATGGTGTTATGTTCATTATAGAAGGCGTATGCAAGTTGGGATGCATATCTAAAGGACCTAACCTTCTTAGCATTTTCCAGGAACAGGTCTTTGAACTCCTTTTTTGTCACCTGGACACCCAATTCTGGATTCAAGAAAGGATCGAGATTAAAGACTGTCTTAAACCAGAACCGAATGTGCCTAAACCAGGGAATACGCATATTGTTGTCTAGGTTTAAACAATCCTTAATAACAGTTTGTAAATTCTGTTTCTGCTTTAGACGAGATGGATCTCCATAGGGATAGGGGGCGTAGAGCTGCCAGATCTCCAATGTAAGCTAAACCTACTGCCCTGTGTAAGATCTCTATGGAAGCGGATGCTGGGGTACATAATATGCGATTTAGGAAAAGATTTTCCTGGTGTTGGAGCAGCTTACAGCTACTTATATTATGTCCCCAAACGCCGGCCCCATACAGTGCAGATGACAGACACCTCATGATGTAAATGTGGATCATTTCTTTAATTCTGCGATTCCCCAGCTTGGTTGCGAATCTAAAGATGCTGTTGATGTTCCTCGTCAACTTTAAATTTACGGACTCCTGTTCTCTCGTCCAGCCCCCGTCCCCAGAGAAAGTTATCCCTAGAAAGCAAAATTTCTTGACGGGTTCTAGCCTGACGTTATCTAGAAGGAAGGTCCTATTGTGTTTGATCTTTTTCCCACATGCCATGGTAAAAGTTTTACCCTTGTTGATTACCAGTTTCCGTGTGGCTATAAAAGCAGAAAAGCTATCAATAAGGTGCTGCAGACCATTTTGGGTGCGCGATAAGAGTACCGCGTCGTCTGCATAAAGCAGAATTGGTATGGGCTTTCCGTCAATATATGGTGCATCCACCGCGGTTGTTCGGAGTGTCATGTCTACATCATTGATAAACAACGAAAACAAAAGTGGTGCTAAAACGCATCCTTGCCTTATATCTCTATTGACTTTGAAGAAAGGGGTCCATTCACCAGCCGTTCCATAGCGTACCTTGCATGTTAAAATTTCATATAATCTAGCCTGAAAATATATATCTTTCGCTGCTCCCATGCCAATTAAAACAGGCCATAAAAGCGAGTGTTCGACCAGATCAAAGGCAGAGCTGAGATGGGCAAAACATAAAAGATATCCTTCCTTGACTACAGTATATTTGTTAATAATGAGGTCAAGGTTGACACATTGCTCCATCGTACCAATCCCCCTCCTGAACCCATACTGTATTGGGGGTAATGTGGATTTCTCTTCTGCCCAGGTTTCCAGTCTGGCCAGAAGGACCCTACTTAGTATTTTGATAGAGGAGTCAAGGAGGGAGATGGGTCTATAATTGCAGGCCTCGGCCCTAGAACCCTTTTTGAATAGTGGTATTATGATTGATTGACCCCATGTCTGAGGGAGTTAGAGTTCGATGGCAGCGTTAAAGAAACGTTTAAGGATGGGTGCCCATAGTAATTTCTCATGTTTATATAAATCTATTGGCACACCATCCGGGCCAGGGGCCTCTCCTCCGCTGCTTTTACCAGACCTGCCAAGACCTCGTTCAAGGTAATGGATAGCGCAATGATCGGCCGTAGGCCTGGGTTATGTAAAATCAATTTTTCTGAGTTAAAAACCTTGGAAAAGTGCTCTATCCAATCTGAACAACTAACATTAGAAGTCACCATAGGGATAGTATCATTTTTTAGGAAAGGGCAATTAATTGTCTCCCATAAAAGTTTACTGTTTTTTACGGTTGCTGCCATATCTAATTTTTCCCATGCCTCATCTTGTAATTGTTTTTTCCTTATTGCAAGCCTGGTTTTATACACATGCCGTTTATCCCTAATTTGTTCCATGTCTCTTGGTTTGGTTGACATCACATGTTTTAGTGAGGATAAAGCCTCAGTGCAGTCTTTATCAAACCAGCCAGATGGGCTGGGTCTGTGTTTACGGTTCTTACCGGTCAGTAATCCCTCTATGGTGATATGGATCTTGTTGGTCCTGGGCAACATATCTGCCGGGTTATACTAGTCTTTGAGGCAATAGCTGATGTCCTCGCCGCATGTATCTGTTATCTCCACTAACAATTTGTACAGGTTGATTTTTGCCCACTTAATTCTAGGGCCATTTGGTCTAGAGGCAATAATTTCTTGAGTCGGTTTGCTATATGTGTGGGTTTTAGGGCCCAAGCCGAGTAAAGTTACTAAAATGCTGTTGTGATCGCTCACAACTTGTTCCTCGATCCATAGATCGCGGTATGCGGTACCACTCGATATTAGGATATGGTCAATGTTGGAGTTGTAGTTCCTGCCCTAAATGTTGGGCATCTAATGTCGTCTCCTCTTTTTGGAGCAATCCAAAAGCTCTAGATCTAATTTGGCGGCCAATCTGTTCAAAGCCAACCCGTATTTATCGTGTGAGAACTGATTTTGGGTTTGGGTACTTCTGTCTTCAATGTCATAAATGGTACCACAAATCCCCTTTTGGGCATCGGCACAGGCTTGTAGATTAAAATCCCCTGCCCAAAGAATAACAGGGCAATCTCTATAGTTAGTAAGGAGATTATCTATTGCTATGTCTATTTCCCTTACCACTAGGTCTCTGTTTGTATTGAAAATGCTATTATAGAAGTTAACAATCATCAAATCATTAGTTTGTTGGTGTTCAAGATAAATTATTAAAGCATGGGTACCAACTTCTATATGTTTGCCTAGTTGAAATTCAGTAAGCCCGGTGGAAATCAGTCAATAGACCTCCCTTTGCCCTACCAGCAACCGATTCCTCGGCATTAATGCAAAATGGTATGTAACCTTCAACAGTAATTGGATCTCTATACCATGTCTCTTGAAGACATATTATGTTGTGCCCTTGTAAGATAAAATCATTCCAAAATGGGGTATCCAATTTGCTATTTATGCTTGCTCTGTTCCAGGTTATAAAATTCAAACCTGCTCCTGTAACATATAATGGTTGATACTGTGTGGATAACTTGTGGCTGCCTATAGGTGTTGTAGCGATGGTATACTTGTTATTAGGGTTGTGTGGGGCATGTAGCTCTATACATAGGGTTTTTTCAGGGTTGCTGGAGTGTTGGTCTTTCTCCAAGTTTGCGGAGGGGTCCGCAACCAGGGCTAGAATATTTGTAGTAGATCTAGTATTGACTGTTTCCTCGACAGAGTACGGCTAGCGGGTGTACCCAACCTGCCCTTCCTCGATACCCTCCTCCGGCCCGTCATCTATGGTTTCCACAATCGCTCCATAGTCGGAGTCCCTCCGGGACATTTTATCAAGATTAATAGTTACAGACAAATCAACCTTACAAAAGGGTCAATCCACTCCCTCTAGATTTGAAAATGGCTCGAATCGGTTTGATAAGGGTAGGTGAAACATAGCCCTGTTGAATGTGCTTCCTACATGTGGCCCCCCTCTGTAGGCATGGTGGTGATGTAAAGGTGGTCCTTGTCTCATACCAGGGTAGAAGTAGTGTAGATCTAGTGTTTGAATATCCCCCTCTTTGCCGAGCCTTGGTTCCCTGCGGATAAAATCGACCACCCAGGAATCTTTAAAACTCACAATGACAGTCGCCATCCAAGTCCTTAGTAGTCTTCCCTACCCAGTTTACCCTCCTCACGTTGAGAATCTCTGTGTTGGAAAAAGGGGGGGGGGGGGAGTGTTCTATTGGTATTTAGCCAGTAGATGACCTTATGCTTCAGATCCCTGTGTGTTTCCCTATTATCGCTTCCAATTCCGCGTACTCCTACCATAATGATTGTGTAGGGTAGTGCTTCCGGAGGAAGGTTTACACAGGGGACGCGTTGGTGTATGTGTTTGTTATTCGTGTCACCCGGTGTCTTAGGCAAGTTGGTTGCTGTTTGACCACGTGAATCAGGTTGGTTCTTGGGCATGGTACCTGCTTTAGTGGCTATCGTACTAGTAGGTCCCTTTGAATTGGGATCTAATGGTACTTTTGTGTGACATAGTTGTCACAGGACGAGTAACCAAGACCGCACTGGCATTAGGGTTCTTGTTTACATTTTTAGGATTTTGGGCTGTAGATTGAATTGCAGTATTTGGGTATGGGGTCTTTGGCTGTTTTAAGACCGTGGTAATGACGTCTAGTCTAGTTGTATTGCCAGTGACTAGTTTTTCTATGTGATCTAGTTTGGAGGTGAGTTGTTTCGTCCTTTCAATTAGAGGTAACATTAAGGACCTGACTAGCTTTTCCATTTTCTCCATTAGTCTCGCTTCACTATACCCTTGATTGGGTAGATGGGGATTAGCGTTAACTACTTGAGGTGAAGTAACAGGCGGTACAGGCTCACGAGGGACCCTTTGCACTTTTTTCCACCTTTTAGCTGGCGCCTTCTTTGGTGGAGTGATGCCTCTTTTTCTTTTACCAGGTGGATCGGTAATACTGGTGTTGCCAGTGACAGTAGTCTCTGGGGGGTCTTTATTTACATGCACGGGAATGGCAGGTGGGGAGGACAGCAATGCTGGTGAGTTAACTATACTGATACTATTGTTGGTGGTATGAGTATCGGTATTAGCATGTACAGAAGTAGCGGACCTGGGTAGCCGCGATGATGAAATAGATAAAGCAGGTGAGATGGATAATGCAGGGGAAGGAACGTGAGAGGCACGGGAGGTCAAACTAATGGGGGTGGAGTTCATTAGAGATCACGTCTCGGTGCCATCGTTTTCCTCTGGTGAGTGGCTAGACACTGGGCTCAAGGTAACTAGTGGAGTTGTGCTTGGTGCAGGTTCAGGTGTTACAGATGTTGCTATCTTGCCAAGCGAAGAGCGCTTCCCCGTTAAAAGATCCAGCGACAAACGCTTCTCCACTAATGCTATCTTTCTCTATGACCACCTTAGCCCGTGTCAGGAATTGGTCAATAGTGCCTGTTGCAACCCCCCAGTGGATGCGATGGTGACCTTACGGTCCTTCCTGAGTGTCCGTACCATAGTTCAGCAATAAAAGCTAAGATGATACACGTGACAGTTGGTTTATACGACAAGAGGGTGAATACCGGTATGTGCGGTCCTATGTCCAGTGACCGACTCGTCAGGGGGGTGGCCCAGCCTGGTCTCCTCTGGCCTCTGAGGGCCCGCCCTTTGCCCGGGCTTCGCCCGGTGTCCCGCTCGCGTCCCGCTCAGCCGGTGACACGCGCTTTAGTAGCGCGTCCGGGGGCGTGGTCGGGCGAAGGCAGCTCCTGCCGCGGTGTGGCTAGGAAAGCGTAGTCCTCCGCTCGGCGGCCACAGGTTGCAGGTGCGGCAGCGGGAGGACTACGAGGCAGCCCGGGGTTCTGTGTCCTCGCCGATATCCTTGGTGGCAGCCCTGATGACTTTTGTAAGTAGCGATATGCCCAAACAGGTTCAGTAAGAAAGAGACACCCGCTCAGCCGGTGACGCGCGCTTTAGTAGCGCGTCCGGGGGCGTGGTCGGGCGAAGGCGGCTCCTGCCGCGGTGTGGCTAGGGAAGCGGAGTCCTCTGCTCGGCGGCCGCAGGTTGCAGGTGCGGCGGCGGGAGGACTACGAGGCAGCCCGGGGTTCTGTGTCCTCGCCGATATCCTTGGTGGCAGCCCTGATGACTTTTGTAAGTAGCGATATGTCCAAACAGGTTCCGCAGGTTCAGTAAGAAAGAGAGATGCATTCATTTTATGGTTCTGCATGAGGCATACTTCTGTGATGATTTCTTCTATTTTTTTCATAATTATTTTATTTGAGAAGTATCTTTATGTACATTTTCATGCCAAGATTTATTAAAGTGTAGGCCATTGTTTCTTCAACACCTTTTACTGAAGATAGTCTTGTAGTTGTTTGAAATGTCAACATTCATCTACATCAGTTTTCTTATAGCAGGCTACACTTGCAGGTGTGGGGAATTTAACAAAATATTTACTTGTCCATGGGGCAGCTTGCTTCATAAATCTACTTGCAAAAACCACAATTGATGGACAGAATGCAGAACAATGTCATACATTCACCCCAATACAGAGATCTGGGCCCAAATCCATCGTTTTTTTGCACTACACACCACCCCAGTTCAGACATGGCCATATGCAAATCAGTCTGACCCTGTGCCTCGTGGGAACAGTCCAGCCCGAACTGCCAAGCCATGTCTTCCCTAGACCGGAAACAAGCTTCCGAGGACCGGTTTCTGGCATTCCAGCCGTCTTCAGCCCGGCTAGCTTGAATCCAGTGGTGTGGAGTGCATGGGACTCAAGTCCCATGCACTCCACACCACTGGATTCAAGTGGGAGCGAGCAGCGGCGCTCACAGTGCCATTTGTTGTGGGTCATATTACAAAGGCCGCTTTTACTTTTGCAGCCACACTTGTCTTCCTTGCAGCACGCACGCACTACTCGCGGGACGCTGCAGCTGCATTCCATGGCGTTTTGCCTACAGGAGTGAGCAGCTATAGTGCCTCCTTGTTTCCTTTAGTTTAAGAATGCGTTTGAAGGTATGTGAGAATGTTGCCTTTCCTCTTCCCACTGTGTTAATCCTCATTTAACCAAACTCCTTCCTTTCCCTCATCTCGTTTACTTTCACCTATTTATTTATTTATTTGAGGTATTTGTAGAGCGCAGCATTCATCCCAAGGGATATCAAGGCGCTTAATGAGAAAGGGCTGCTGAGGTTTGGGCCGGGGGTTTATTATTTGGGGAAGAGATGAGTTTTGAGTTTTTGCCTGAATACAAGGAGGTTCGTGGTGTGTCTCAGATCCGCCGGTAGTTCATTCCAGCGTTTGGCCGCCAAATGCGAGAAGGCTCGTCCTCCTGTTCTTGTTTTGTAGATACGCCTGGGTTTTGCTAGGGCTGAATTAGTGGATCTTAAGTTTCGGTTGGGAATGTAAAATTCAATTTTCCCTTGCAGGATAGTAGGGCCTGTTTTATGGAGGGTTTTGTGCGCATGACAGAGTAGTTTGAATGTGGCACGCTGGCGCATCGGCAGCCAGTGGAGTTGTTTTAAGCATGCCGATGCTGAGTCCCTTTTGCCTTTGTTACATACCAGCTTGGCAGCCTGGTTTTGCAGGACCTGGAGGCGAGAGAACAACTGCTCGTTCATTCCTTCGAATAGAGCATTGCCGTAATCCAGGCGGCTAACTAGGAGGGCCTGTGTGATTGTGCCTAGCTCCTTCTCTTTTGCTTACCAACACTTAGCAGTCACCTTCTTTCTTGTAGAGTCAATCCCCTCTCTCCCTGCCCCCAGTGTACTCTTCTTCTTCCCCTGACTCCTCCTTGGTCTGTCTTCCTCTGTGTCCTCCTCCTCTACCCCGTTCTCTGACCCATTGGATTTGTGGTATCCACCCTCGATTCCTACTCTGCCTGCAGTGAAAGCGGTTCAGCTCCGATCTCGCAGGTCTCCGGGCTACCTCTTCCTCCTCCCTGACCCCAGCGGTGCAGCAGTGACTGTGCAGGAGCCTAGCGTTTTGGAGCCGGACAACATAGCCCTCTCTTCTATTCCTGGAGATCTGTGTGTACCGCTTCATGGGCCTCCAGCATAGAGGAGACAGAGAGTCGGCCTACTGCCCTCGCTATGGCCGCCCTCGCCACTTGTACCCGCTTCATCGAAGATTACCAGCTGTACCAGAAGCTGGGCAATTAAGAACATGTCGCTTCCCTCCATTGCCTCACTCGTCGCCGGTTTCTAGCGAAGTAACATATTTGCAGCCTTCCACAAGTAGAAGTGTCCTTCTTCTATCTGAACATCCCTCAGTTTATTTATTTTATTTATTTTGAAGGTTTTATAGAGCGTGAACAAGATCCTTACGGATATCTGAGCGCTTTACAGTGATCAAAGCTGGTTATACATAATGAATAGCATGACACATCATACATGCAGCAACACGAGGGAAAGAACAAGCATGGGATACAAACACGAACTCACAGGAAAAGTCACAAGTCAGAGCAGCATGGGACGGGCCGGGACAATGGGCGCAGACACCCGGCGGCGAAGCCTGGGCACCCGAAGCTGAGGTGTGCAGCGAACAGATCCACCTCTGGTTGTCCCCACTCAGCCACCATATCCGTACATGATCACCACCCTTGGCCCGGCCATCACTCCTGCACATGACAGAGTACTGCTCCCCCCGAGCTGGACATAGAGTACGGCAGAGAGTGCAGTGTTGCAGAGCAGAATGTCAAGTACAGTGGTGTATAGTAGAGTGGCATAGATTGCATTGGCGTGGAGTGTAATACAGTTGAGTGGTGCAGAGTGCAGTGGCATAGAGTGCAGTGGCAAAGAGTTTCAGTGTGTCAGAGCAGAATGTTGTAGTGCAGTGATATATAGTAGAGTGGCGTAGAGTGCATTGGCGTGAAGTGGAGTAGACTATGGTGGCATAGAGTATAATGCCATTGAGTCCATTTTGATTAGAGTGCAGTGACGTACAGTGTTGGAGAGTAGAGTATAGTGGCACAGAACAGAGTGGTGCAGAGTAGAGTGCCATGGCATAGAGCAGAGTATTTCAGAGTAGAGATGAGTGTAGTGGTACATGGTAGAGTACAGTGATATAAAGTGGATTGGCATAACTCTTAGCTGACCTCAGAGCTGCCTTGAATATTGCTGCCTTTTCATGCCGCTATTTCAGTTCATTATCTTTAGGCAGTCTAAAAGATCTTGTGTTTATTTTTCTTAACTTCTTTCCGATTGCCTTGATCCCACCCTATCTCATCCCCTCCCATAGACTCTTACCCCCAGTTTTGCTTAATTAGTTTAATTCAGGAGAGGATCAGGGGCAAATTGTATTCACAGGCTGTTCATTGCTTCGGGGTATTCAGGCAGGACGTGACGTGAGCATTAAAGAGCCCCCCATAACATCACCAATTGGGGGGGATGGCGAAGGATCGAGGAGGTGGACCAAGAGGGGTGACAAATGGATTTTTTCCTGGGCCGTTCTCTGTGAATATACAGGCCCAAGTCCTATCATTCCAAGTAATCCTCGCAAAAGAGAATCTCCAGCCAAATAGAACACACATCTACAAACTCGAGGTGACCCCCCTCACCTCACAGCCTATGGTAACCATCTCCAAGTGGAGGAAGACCTCTCCTGTCTCACAAAAATCAATCAGATGTCACTAGAGTCAAAGAGGACTCCCACCAAGTCAGTATTACTTGTAGCCATGGAACAACTTATTTTGCACCCCTTTACGTGGAGCAGTGTTTCCCTGGGCACAGAGTTCTGCCGTTGCCATACCCCTATTCCCAGCTGCTGACCATCAGTTGAGGACTGTTGCTGTCTTGAAACCCAGTGAGTATCATCCCCTCCTGAAAGATGAGGTGGATCAAGTCTTACCCCAAATCGAGGGGAACAGTACTACTATCTCTTAACATTAGTTGAGAAGCAGCCCCAGCCTCCTCCTATAGCAAGCCAAGGAGGAGCGAGCATATCCCCTCCATCTTCTCTTTCTTAAACAGTTTGTATGCTCTGCGTCAGTAGCCTACCACCATGCCCCCAGTATTAGGCTGGCCTGCTCCAGCAACCTTCCATTCTCCTGCTCCCATTTCATTGCGCGCTCATAACTATACTCCACCACTCTTTGCCCACAAACGTTTGTCATTCCTCATCCCACAGTTTCACCTACATATGTGGCATTGCATAACCCCCTTCCCTGTGTCCCAGCCTTACCTAACACCTAGGTTCATCTCTTAACCCTAATTGGCCTGGTCTCATCCGATTTCTCCCTGCCCCCCCCCCCCCTCCAAAAAAAATTCCAACCTGCGTTTGTAAAACCCTACCCAACCCAGGTTAAGCCTGCACTAGCCTATTCGAACTATACTAGCCTAGCATGGCCTGGCCTAAATAGTCTTTCCTGGGCCGTACCTCATATTTTCCTTGGCTCTTTGGTTTTATTTGCAATTCATCCCTAGCCTAGCCTGACCTCACCTACTTTACTTCCTCCCATGGCTCAGCCTCTCATTAACAGTTGCCTTTGCTTATATGATACTTTATTAATTCTTAGCATTGCATCTTTTACATTCCAAAAGGGTGCTACCGGAGGCAGATTTGGTTGTGGCTAGAGGGATTCAGTTTTCCCAGAAAATCAGTTCCGAAGAGTTGACTTTTATGTTTTACCCCTGAAACCAAGCCTTCCTCTATTTCCTATAGATACGAGAGGAAAATATTCACAGCTTGGCCTAGACTTAGCCTACCCATTTCCTGCCTACCCTCAGTTTAACATGCCTAACATTTTCTCTTAATCCTAAAGCCATTTTAAATGTGCCAGTGGGGTTTAAACTTTGTTAGGTCTTGCTTGACTGAGCAAATGTCTGTGCAGCTTATTGATACAAATTCTTTAAAATTTAAAGTGAACTCTGACTCCAAGAGGAGTATTTCTCACTCATGCCATTGGCTGTCTGGTGTACCATTCTGCTACATTTGGAGTGCCTGCAATGAAAGGCAGCTAAAAAAAATGAACTTAACTTCCACATTTTACATTCTCAATTTCATAGATTCACTGTGTACAGATTCTTTTTAAGTTGAAGCCTTGGGGACGTTATATTAGCTGACGTAAGAATGTCTTCTGCCCGTTGCTTGCCTTTGGCTTTGTAACTCGTATTCGCATACTTTCTATTTGCTGACTTTATTTTTTCTAAGCTGTCCAGCATGTTTTCTTGTGTGGAACATAGCCTGTTTATTGTATTGTTCCACAAAGCTCGCTTTCTGTAAACAGGCCTTTAACTTTTTGTATTGTCTTATTTGCTGGGCATTCAAAGACAAGGTCAAATATCGTGCTCTTTCTTCCGAGGTAGTTTGGTGTTCACATTTTTCTCCCTCTCGTCAAAGTGAGAGGAGTTATCTGACAATCTGGGGGTTCTGAATGTAAAGGCTTTTTTCTTGCGCACAACATTTAAATGTCTACATGAACTGTGCTAATATTTCAGAATATAGCAGATTAAGGAAAGCACAAATGAAGCACTTTTTTGTAATTCTGATTGTGCGCTGTGTACTCTTATCGATAAAACTGTATGTCTGTGAGAACGTAATGGTCATTTCAATTGAAAATGTGTTGTCTGTAATGGCAGAGCACTACCATACCACTCATAGTTCTCTGTATGCAAGTCTGCTCTGGGCCCCTCTGCCACTGCTTGCAGTGCGCCACTCTTCCCCACCATTCTACTTTCCACTAACTGAGCTATGCCGAACAGCAGGCATGATGGTGTACAACATGGCTAAAGCAAATTGGAAAGGCCAGTAACTCTTGCATACTCAAGAACCATGCTCGTGTGTGCTTTTTTAATAACCACAGTAGGCTTATTGTACTTGGTTTAGTAAGGACTCAGAATGCAAGCCAGATATATTGGCTTTGCCAGTGCTTGTTCACGCTGCCTCTACTGTCATTTTATTAATTCCAATATCACCCCAGTTTTCACCTTGATCCCCTTTGATCTTCATATTGTCTCTTTATTATTATGGCTGTGCCAACTCCTGCATATCTGCTGTTGTCACTCCCTTCCTCAGCCCTACTGTGTCCCAAACCATTTTGTATTCTTCTTTAACATTGTACTCTAGCCCCCCCCACAGCAGACCCCTCTGAACTTAAAAACTACGACCCATTTCCCTCCTCCCATTCCCGGCCAAAGTCATCGAGAAAGCTGTCAACAGCCAGCTCGCCACCTTCCTTGAATCCAACAACTTCCTTGATCCTTCTCAATCCGGGTTTCGAGCCAAACACAGCACCGAAACCGCCCTCATTGCAGCGACCGACGACATTCGAACACTCCTGGACAACGGAGAAACAGTGGCCCTCATCCTACTCGACCTATCCTCTGCGTTCGACACAGTCTGCCACAGCACCCTTATACATCACCTCAACAACATCGGCATACAAGGAAAAGCCTTGGACTGGATCATCTCATTCCTCGCTGGGAGAACTCAGAGTCCGACTTCCCCCATTCTACTCAGAGTCCACCGAAGTCATCTGCGTCGTACCTCAAGGATCCTCACTCAGTCCCACCCTCTTCAACGTCTACATGAGTCCTCTCGCCTCCATCGCGCATCAACACAACCTCAACATCATCTCTTACGCCGACGACACCCAGTTAATCCTTTCCCTCACCAAAGACCCCAACACCGCCAAAACCAATCTTCACGAAGGCATGAAAGAAGTAGCCGAATGGATGAAACATAGCCGCCTAAAACTCAACTCGGACAAAACTGAGGTGCTCATCCTAGGATCTTCCCCCTCAGCTTGGGACGACTCTTGGTGGCCTTCCGCTCTGGGCACAGCACCCACACCCACAGACCATGCACTTAACCTCGGCTTCATCCTAGACTCCTCTCTCTCGATGTCCAGACATGTCAACGCAGTCTCGTCCTCCTGCTTCAACGTACTTCGCATTCTCAAAAAGATCTTCCGCTGGATCCCCCTCGAAACAAGAAAGACTGTCACCCACGCACTGGTCACGAGTCAACTGGATTATGGTAACACACTATACGTCGGAATCGCAGCAAAATTACAGAAAACTCCAGCGCATCCAAAACGCGTCAGCGAGACTCATATTAGACATCCCTCGCCAAGATCACATCACCGGACATCTAAAAGACCTCCACTGGCTTCCCGTCAACAAAAGAATTACTTTCCGCCTTCTCACCCACGCACACAAAGCCCTCTACAATCTAGGACCCGAATGCCTCAACACTCGACTGTCCTTCTACAAACCCACCCGCCAACTAAGATCGTCCAATCAAGCCCTCGCCGCAGTCCCGCTCATCCGAAAATCCACCATGGGTGGCAGATCCTTCTCCTTCCTGGCTGCCAAGACCTGGCACTCACTCCCCACCCACCTCCGCCTTACTCAGAACCACATCTCCTTCAGAAAAGAACTTAAAACCTGGCTATTCGACAAATAATGAACCCCTTCCCCTAGCGCCTTGAGACCTTCTGGGTGAGTAGTGCGCTATACAAATGCCCGAACTTGAACTTTAACTATAGGTTTACTTTTTCATTCCATTTTATTATAATATGCTACTAATTATCCACATAGAGCAGGGACTAGACCTATATGTTTGTACTATTGCATCTACTTGATGGATAATAAGGTCACACTTAACTTGGGGCAGGTTGAAGGTATACTGCTTCCCAATTGTAGCAACCTTTCAGAGACAGGCTAGTGAGGGACTTAATCCAATTTAAGTTGCTAGTGCTTGACAGCGAGTACGCGTAGTCCTGCATTAACAAATACTTTACCACAGAGCCCAGAGACACAGGGTTTCCTTCCACCTGCACGTTTAGGTACAGGCACAAATTCCATTTTTACATCAAAAACTCAAAATGTGCATGCAGTAGGAAAGCCACTTTTATAGCTTAAGTTCCCAAAGAATGAATCCGTAGTTGCCCTTGTGAAAAAAGGTCTTGCATGTCTGAGACAATATGGTACTCTTTGCTACCACATTTTGAAAATGTTGTTGAATAGTGTTGTGGGTGTCAAATAAATCACAGGAATCAAAGAAATAGTTGGTTGGTGAGTTTATTCTCAGAGCAACGAGCCACTGCACCATACACTGGCACAGAGAAACACCAACTGGCAATTTACAGAACTAGAACATATTGAGCCCCATGACAACAGGGAAGTTCCAGAGCAGGAACCTAATAAACACTAGCAAATACAACAAATAGCAACGCTGGGATGTGAACCTGAAAAACTACTGCTTCATTATATGAAGTGTGAACAATAGTGTTCCCAGATGGTTCAGCAAATAATTCAGCAAAAAACCTTTTTACATTTTCCGTTGGATTTTTATGAATATCAAAAAGTCTACACTAATATTAAGAAAACTACTACTGTTAAGTAAACAGCTTAAGATTGCTGGTGATGGCTCTCGAATGAACTTAGACTGTACCCTTACTCTTAACTCTGCTTATTTGACCATATGTCTGTGTACAGCTTAGTTGAAACATACTTTTTGTGACATCTTTAATTATATCCCTTTTTCAAATTTAAGTCCATGTTCTTAACTCTAATAACTGCAATTTGTTTAATGTCCTGCCTGGTCTTTGTTAGCTTTTCCAGATTGTACTTTTTACTCTTACCATTAAGTGGCATATTGAAGGGTTTTTGACATCTATAGAAAAGACATCTTGACAAATGCTTATCTTAAATGTTTGTTTTTATTTTTGTAGGTTAAGGGAAGTTTCGGAGAAACTGAACAAATATAACGTTAGCAGGTAAGCTTTTAACACATTTTTGTTACAATATTCCTTTTAATCAGTATAGAACACAGGCTAGACCTATTTTTCTCACTTTTGGTTATTTTTGTTTAAAAACTACCACACGTACAGTTACATCAGGGCGCCACAGTATTTTAATTTTTAATGTTTGACATTTAGTTTATTAATTTGTAGTTAACTTCATTATAGGAGTTATAAGTCTCCTGCTAGATGCTAAAAGGTATTATGAGTCCACATGAGGCTTTGACATTTGCTATGATGTTAAAGGTTATTTTTTTCTGTTTATTTTTTTTCTTCGGGATGAGTGGCTGCATTAAGTGACCATTAAGTGTTTTTTTTGTTGGTATCCTTTACATTTGTCTGTCGTTTTGAAGTTCGTTGTCCATCTTCACACAGGGTTTTCTTTCTGTAATTCGACGTGAAATGATGGACTTCAAATATATTATTTGGTCTGGTGACAGTATTTGAAGCTTGTTTTAGGTCAGGGGTTCCCAACCTTTTCTATGCCCTGCACCCCATGGAAATGTGTTAATAATGTTTGCACTCCCTACAAACTCCATGCATAAAATGCCAATATAATTTGAGCAATTAGAAACAACTGTAAACAGTATACTCAGTCCCAATTGTGAACATAAAATTCAATTACTTCTTTGTTCTTGCTTCTCGTTCATGATTTTAGCAAAACGTGGAATTTCTTGCGGATTTCGATCCGCAGGTCTGTCTGCCTGTGGATTCAGGCGACCTCTAGATTTTGTATTGATTTGAAAGAAGAGAACTTAATCCAGATTTACACAAGCATGTTGTTGCAAATGAAATTATTACACAGTGCTTTTCCACCAAGTCTTGGGAACATATCCAGTGCTGAACACCAAAACTCCTCCAAAAAGTATTACTTGCAAATTGCATTTCAAGAGCTTGTTTTGTCCGCAAATCAATAAGATCTTCCGTCAGCTCTTCATCATCTGACATCTGTGGCAAATTATAGGAATATGGATTCATGATCCATTCTTCTCAAATTTTCCGGTCTCCATTGGCAAAATACCCATCAAACGATTATGGCAGCATTTCCAAATGAGTCCGTTTCTTCACTCACAGTAGGAGTTCTGAGTCCAACATAACAAGTCCTGTTTTCAGTGCAGGAAAACTTAGGAGAATCCCTCTTTCAATACTTTGACTCCAAAGAGTTAACTTTTCTTTGAAGGAATTAAACTTTTCGAAAGCCTTCAATATGTTTATCCCTTTTTCGTAAAGAAAAACACTTGTACGAGTGACAATGTCAGCTAGCATTTGGGCGAATTTCTGATATTCCAATGCCCCAACCAGATCTCCTGGACTCTCCAGAAAAACTTTGATTTCTTCCCGCAGGTCAAATCTTGTCCTCATGACAACCAACAGACATCTGTGTGGAAAAGCAAATTTGAATGCTCACTTCCTTGATGTTCAAAAAGTGATTTGAAGATGTGATGTTTCAAATTACATCCCCTGTTCCAGTTGTTGATCACACAAGTATCAAGGACTTTCTTCAAATTTGGAGGCAATGTTTTTGATGCCAAAGCATGTTGATGAAGAAAACAATGGGAAACTTGCAAGTCTAGAATCCCCTTTTTCATCAATGCAGCAAAGCCAGATTTATTTCCAAGCATTGCAGGTGCCCAGTCAGTGCACACAGAACGAATGACTTTTATATCTAAATCATGTTTGGCAAATAAGCCGGTCACCAGCTGCATCACATACTTTGCAGTTGTTTTCAGATCTTTACTAAACAGGAAATCTTCCTTCATAGCATTATCATTGATATAACTCACTAATGTCATGAATTACCTACAACTGGAGACATCAGTTGATTCATCCAACTAAATAGTGATTTCTGACATCTTAGATAACTTGGTCCAAAATATCTTCACTCAAATCACCAATTCAGTTGTGAATGACCTTATTTGATAGGGGCACTAGTTAGGTTTTCTCGCTTCTTTGACTAGTACACTTGTTAGCAGTGTACATGGCTTGATGAGATCTAATGCAATTGTATAAGGCTTCTTGGATTTGGTAACCTTATATGCCACTTGGTATGAACCGAGACGTAGTAGCTGTTCAACAGAAATGAAACCCAATTTTGGAAGAGTTCCTCCTAAATCAAAACAAACTCTTGTGATTTTCAATGACCCAACATCATGTCCTTTAACATCCGCTCCGCCATGCTTGTTCTTGAAATGCTTTTGAAGCTTGGATATCTTCAGATCTGAGGTGGAAAACCCAACGCTACAAAGAATGCACTGGAGTTTCATTTTTGCAAGTCAGTTGCGCAAGAGAAACCAAAGTGTACATCGTCATCGTTCCATTTCCTTCTTTTTGACATGATGAAGTGTTAATCTGCGAAACAAAGAGTAAAATATGAGCTAATTTAACTTTTCATTGGGCCTATTTTGAAACCTTTTACTGGGCAATGTTTCTATAAAAATGTCAAAATGTCACGGCACTCCAACCCCCCAAAAATAAGATGACCTACAGATGCCGGCACACTGCAAGACACAGGTTGCACCATAATAGTCGGACAACAGGCCTCACTCTTAGAAGTCCAAATGCTTAATAAATCAGTTTATTAAAACGTTTTCGACATTCTAACACGTCAAATGTGTTCAATACATGTACCCAACAATCATGCAAGTCAGCCGTTGATCAGTTATGCAAATTATTTGATCATAGTTAGTTCAACAATTTATAATGTATTCATTCTTGTAAGAAATCAGTATTTACATTTTGAAATAAATAATGAAAATAATGGAAAACATATTGCAATTAGTATTTCATTTTCAGCTTTACCATGAGAATAAGATTTTGAGTTTAAAGTTTTTGTGGAATAGAGCTTATAATTGCAGTGATTTATTTTTAAATACATACTGAAAAAAGCTTCACAAAAAACCCCCCACACAGACTGCAATGACAATCCACAAATTTGAGATGCGGCACGAGATGGGGAGGATCACTGTCATGGCCACGGCATGCTCGTGTGTGTTAGTGACAGCGCTGTGCGAGCAACCCTAGTGGCAGATGGACGTAGCTGCGCCCATTCCTATTATGCATACAGGACATATTTTCCCTCTTTGTCGCACCCCCTGAAATGCCATCTTGCATCCCTGGTTGGGAACCCCTGTTTTAGGTATTGTGAAAAATACAACACATGCAGGCGTTTGTAAACAAACACATAATTTAGCGAATCTAAATTATAAACAAGACTGCAATTTGTTTTACTAAATACACATGTACTGAACATATCATAGCATATATTTATATAAAACAAATGAGGAAAAAGGAGGGTTGGGTTTTCAACTGACTCTTTGATGTCAGTTAAGTCTAAAAGACTAGTATTTGTGAAAATTGCCAGCTTGGGAGATGAAACAAATGAGATTTTCTTATGTTTGCTGTTCATGTGTTTTTACTACAATGCTCGTAGTTTTTTTTTGTTTCTTTTTTTTGGGGGGGTTCAAAACACTGCTTTATCGAATAATAGGAATCACAATACACAGCTTTGTACGCCTACAACCCGGAGGCCGGCAGCATAGAAAGGTAGTCATAACACAGCCTTGTGACCGGCATCCCTGAGGCCCGGCGGCATAGCATATCCAAGCTGAAGGATGAAAAACACTGCCGGTGTAGTAGGGCAATGAAGGATAAACAGCAGCAGAAGAGGTTTTTTTCGTTTTTTTTCTTTTTGGTCCTTTTCTAGAGTTATTCATACCCGTAACAGTAAACAGAAACCCCCAACTGTACAGAAACTAAGAGGCAATTCACGTCAGGTCAGAAAGAAAATAGTAATACGCTGGTGTGGCAACCCAGGCAGGCAGAGGTGGGCATGGTGCTACAGTCTCGTCATATCAAATCCAACGACTACCCATCAGTCCTAGAAGGAGCAATGCATGTGGTATTATGAAGTAGTAAGTAGTAGAAGGAATAACGGTGTGTGTAAAACATAGCGTATGGAACCCCAGAGTGGCCATTGGGGGGAGGAGAGGGGGGGCAGGCAAGTGGAAGGAGAGAGATCCACAACGGTGGGGGCCGGGAAGTAGGCCTAGTCGGCATGTTGAGAGGGGAGGAGGCTCCGGCAGGGACTACCCAGTAGGTGCTACGAACACATGGAGGGGATCAGTGGTCAGGTCCGGAGCTCAGACCAGGATTTTAAACAGTAGCAAGGGGGTCTGCAGGCGGATCAGCGTCATCTGAGCATGCAAGCAAATAGCTCACCAGCGGACCCCAGATGTCGCTAGGCCTACTCGAGATGGGCAGTAACTCAGCGAATGTATTATGTTGATCTTGACAGTAGGTCAGGTCTGCCAGCCATTCCTTGAATTTAGGCGCTCTGCCACGACCCAGCCACCCGCCTTCTGGCCAAGAGCAGTGCAATATCGACAAATTTTCGGCAAGATCTAGGGACCTGCAGGGTGTACCCAAGGAGCGTCACCAATGGATTAACGGGCACCGCCTCTCCCGTCATCTCAGTGAGGGCCTCTGTTACCTGTCGCCAGTAGTACTCAACCTGGGGGCATCCCCATGCCAAATGCAGAAAGTCCGCATGTTCAGCGCGACACAGTGGCGTCACTAGGGTTGGTGTCACCCGGTGCGGGTAACTCATGGTGTCATCCCCTCACGACTTACCGCATTGAAGCACACAGGGACATCCTCAGGTTTCATTAACTAAAACAAATTAAACTGTTGGGCAGGGGAGCATATTGCCTGCACCGGAACTCCCAAGGCATTATGCTAAATGCAGTCCTCAATAGTGTTGATACTCACTATCTCTCAAGCGTTTGCCGCCTAGTGTTGGTATAGCCAGTGCTGCATATTCTTGAACATGTGTTTCATGCTTAGTTGGTATTCCTCCAGTTTGGTTGTGCTTGACAGGCTGCTTCCCAACAGGAATTTCCTTCACCTCACAGTCAAGCAGTGTGTGCTCGATAAAGGACGTAGGTCAGTGGCAAGCACTTTTATATGATGATATATACTCAGGGCCTCATTTATGAAAACAGTTGCATCGCTGGGTGAAAACAGCGATGCAACAGTTTTCACTGTGCCCTCCGTGCAACACAGCGGATGCACCATATTAAATGTACACCGCTCCACATCGCAGGGAGTTACAAATATGTCAGTATTACTGACATATTTGTAGGTGCAAATGTGACGCATTGCTGGGGTGTGTATGAAAACAGACACAATTCTTGCAATGTGTCCTTTCACATGGGGGAAGCCCCCTGTGAAAGGGCATGTGTCAGTCTTATGCCTGCTGTGAGGCAGGCATAAGAAATTGACGCAGTAGTGTCCTAGAAGTGTTGCAGTGAAAATCCATAGATTTCACAGCACCACTTTTACAACCCTTTATTGCGGGGGGAATGCCCACTCTGCATACATTATACCTGACTCAGGTATAATGTAATGCAGGCCTTTGCAAAGTGACGCATCTGCTTAGATGCATCACTTTGTAAATGTGGCGCATTTTGTACGCTGCAGCAGTGTCACAAACTGTGGTGCAACAGCAGCATAAAAAGTGTCACAGGCCTTTGTAAATAGGGCCCTCAGTTGTCAGCATGTCACATACTATCCTATTATGCTGGACATACAATACCATCAAATATCCTTGCAAGCCCTTGTTAGGAAAGAGTATGCACCCTAATTTACAACAGTAATTCAAAAACCTAGTTAATAATTTAATAATCTGAATCGGTTTCACTATCTCTGATTCAATTAAATGTAACATCCCAATGATACTGAGAATGTACTAAAATGTTTTATGGTGATTTCCCATTGAGTTAAGAAATAGTGTCTGGGCGCACCAAATGGCTTACTCTGTTGAAATATTAAATGGGATTGGCCTAAACTCAAAGAAGCAGAATAAATATAATATTCTGTGGTACACACCTCCACCCTGCCCACTAAACATTACATGTAATGAGTGCACAACAGTGCATACACCAGGCAACAGCAGCAGTGGAAACTTACATCACACCTACTGAAAAGACACAGCACAGCCAGGAGCAGTGGACGCTTCCCTCATATCCAAAGAAAGGTACAGAATTATAGCTTACGTGCATCCTTTCCACAAAACACAACACAGAGCAGGTACAGAGAAGTAGCTGTGCATTATGGGCTCAGACACAAAACAGGCAGAGGAAAAGCAGCAGCAAAGCAAGCTAACCTCACAGAGCGAACAGGTGGAACACAACAAGAAGCTAGACAAACATGGGGATACTGGTCTCCTCTGGTCGGCTGGTCTGGTTGTAAAGAAGGTACCCAACTTGTCATTACAGATTGTGTCATGGCTCTCTAGCCCTTAGCTGGTATCAGCAGTACCCCAGCAAGTTCTCACAAACCATCAACTGGGCACCATAAACACTCAGCTAACACAAAGAGTTCACAAGCTATACTTCAGCCAACTAAATGCTAGCTCTCATCCACCCTAAGAAGCCCCGTGCTTGTCCTGAGGCCCCATCAGCCTACCCTTCAACTCTCATCACAAACTCTCAGCTGGTTGTTACATTTCCGAGTGTTTATCAGCACCCTTAGTTGATACTCAGACAGTGTTCAAGCCCACTCTACCATGGCTCATTACACAGATCCATCTACTCTGTCTCCATCTTCTCACAGACCCTGTCACCACGGTCTCAGACCATCATTTTTCACTCTCTACTGACAACAGACGACCCAAAGAGACCCTTAGCAGGCCTCCGTCAACCCCTAACTAACTCTTGGAAGCCCTTGCTGGCTCTCACATTTAATTCCAGCTTTGTAAAAAGCAATGCATCACCCTTAAGGGTATCCAAATGCTTTGGGTCATTGCCTAGACTAGCTTTGGGTCATTGCCGTCTGCCTAGATATACACAGTCCCGCTCCCTTCGTTCAAATGATCAGGTGCTACTGAGTGTGCCGCGAGTCAAAAGGGCCAGATTGGGTGGCCGGACCTTTTCAGCCAACGTGACCCGTCTCTGGAATTCCCTACCTCCTGAGCTGCGAAAGGCCCAATCAGAAACAAGTTTCAGGAGACAGCTTAAGTCGTGGCTGTTCTCGGAGCATCTATAAGTTGCAGACTCCCAGCTAGCTTTCTTGTCGAGCCCTCACAGCGCCGGGACGCCTCCTAGTTGAGGCAGCTGTTCGCGCTTTATAAATACTAGTATTATTATTATTGCGGAGATTAAGTGGGCTATTGCCCACAATCACATGATGCTGAGCCGAGCTGCCGCAGGCATTGGGTATCGAGCCACAAGCCACTCTGTCTGGAGTCAGCCGCTCTGGCCGCTGCGACACACCTCTCCCAATTTAACCCACCCCTACTTTGAGCAAGATTTAACTGACCTTTAGCCCTATTGTACCAGTCTCCAAAGCCTCTGAGGGTCCCCCACCTGTGTTTGAAGCCCATCACACAGTCAGAAAGATCACCTCAGCTTGCCTTCCCTTCCTCCCGGCTGACAGTCAGATATTTCCAAAGTACCTCTGCTAGCCTAGCCTTCAATTCCTCTCTTGATTCATAAAATAACCTTAGGCTTCTAAGCCCATAAAACACGCCCATTAGAACCCAGAGCCCCTCACTGCCCATGAAGACCCTTGTCAGTCTGCCCTCATCCACTCAGTCAATGTTGTCCCCAGGCACCTGTACTCCGTGTGCTGCAAGGCAATTCCCTACTCTGCAGCTCCTAATGTACCACTGTCACACTTGCTTAAGCCCTTTTCTTTTATTGGCCCCTTTACAACACTGTCAAAAGACATACTAATATTGGAACTAAACTGCAACGCTTTGGTAACCGATTACTTGTACACAATTACATAGATGCATGCATGTGTTGGGTGTGCTCGTAGTACATACACATATGTGCATACACATGCAACTTCACTTAAATGCATCTTGTGATAAGAGAATTGCAGTTTAGCAGCAATATTAAAGTTTATTCTGTACAGCACTGTTTTGCAGATTTCAGGTACAAATCGTAGTAAGATTGTTCAGTTGGTTAATGCAGCTGTTGCATATGGCCTTGTGCAAAAGGTAGATAACAAGATCCGACCCTGTAGAATAATTCCCTCTGCTGCAAAGATATGCCCTTGACCTGCTTATCATAAATCGGAATCTGCAATTGTAACAAACCAGATATTATGGGTGTCCTTTGGCTTGATGGTAATACTATGAAGTGAACAAATTATGCACCTTTTTATTGTGTTTTGAAAAAAGTAATTGTTAACTTATGTATCAATATTCATTTCCGATTTTCCGTACATAATAAAAGTAATATTATCTCAACTTCATGAGTTGTCCTTGCCTCTAACTAAGTCAAGATACGAAAATAACTTCTCCCTCTATTTGTTCTTGTGTCTCAGGACATACATTTCCATAGTTTGTTTTATCTCTTCATCATCACGCCAAGGCCTGGTACATCACATGGCCCTGCACGCTGCCGCCTGGTTATACTTAACCCTCTCCCAGTCATCACCGCTCCGACACAATTGCCAAAATGCGTTTCAGTTTGAAGGTTTCAGAGGCTGATATGACCTGACTTGCTCCCGATGTTATCCTTCAGACGTCCTTCCTGGGGTAGCAAAAAGTGACATCATCTACCCATCGACCCCGCAGAGGCGAGGTAGCCAGATTGGTGTCACCCCATGTGGTGGTGTCACCCGGTGCGGTTCGCACCCCCCCTAGTGACGCCACTGGCGCGACACCGCTCGCAGTGATCATCCTCCGCCAGGCCGAATCTGCGCTTCCTCGCCGGCGTGTAATACACCCTCTGCAGGAATTTATCATGTATAATTTTCAGTCTGCTACTGGCAGAGATGCGGGAGGTGAGCGCACAGCAATAGTGACTTTGCTCGTCAGTAATGTCAGTGGCCAATTCCGTAGTCCAGTGCGTACGGGCACTAGATTCCGGCGCTGGAGCTGCGTCCCGGAGCTGGCGGTAAAGGCCGGAGACCAGATGAGCCCCATCCTGCGAGCAGAGCATGAAATGAAGTGGAGTTAGAACTTCAGGTTCGTCGAGAGTCGGGCAGGATGTCCCTCATCCCTGCCCGCAGGCGTATGTAGTAAAAGAGCTCTAGTGGGGTGTGGCTCTGCGATGCAAAAAAGAGTTCTGCCGACTTAAAATGACCGGTAGAAAACAAGTCGCCCCAGCAGGTAATGCGAATCCTCGCACATAGGTTGCGGATACCCTGCTCCAACAGTAGGGTAAGATTAGGATGATAGGTGAGTGGCAGTTTGGGCGAGTAGAGCAGGGGACATGACAAGCTCTTGGTTATACGGCGCCACGCGTCCAATGTGCAAGAGACCGAGGTATTCGGTGTAGGTATGGATGTTTCGGGGCAGTGCAACAACCCATTAAGTGGGAGAGGATGCACTATCCAGTCTTCCACCGCGATGTGTGGCATGAAAGGCGTAGGAGCCATCCAGTGATAGGCAAAGTGTGCCTGCGTGCACTGATAATATGCCTCGAAATCGGGGACATCAAAACCCCCCCTGTCATAGGGGAGAGTGAGCGTGGACCATTTGAGCCGGGGACTCTTGCCACCCCAGAACAACCTGCGCAACTCAGTCTTCAGGGTTTTAAAGAAGTATGCGCCGGGGAAATAAGGAATATTGAGGAAGAAGTAAAGAAATCGGGGAAGGATAACCATTTTAATAAGGGACGCCCTTCCAGCCATGGAGAGCGGCAGGGTGATCCAGCGATCCACAGTAGCAGTCAGCCTGGTCATCGCCACCCCATAATTGGACCGTAAAGTCTCGTCCTTGTCCCGGGAGATGCGGATCCCCAGGTACCGGAGATCAGTCCTACACCACTCCAGGGGATAATCGAGAGGAAAGTCAGTGACCGCATCCGTTAGGGGGAAAAACTGCGACTTGGACCAGTTGATATGTACACCTGACAACCCGCCAAAAGCAACAAACTCCCTGAGTAAGGGATTAAGGTGCATCTCGGGGTGTTTAACGTACAACGTGATGTCGTCCGCGTATAGAGACACATCAATTTGACGTTGTAAGCACTGCACCGCTCCATCTCGGTGTAGTTGTCACAAGCGACAGGCAAGAGGTTCAACTGCTATGGCGAAAAGTAGGGGAGAGAGTGGACAACCTTGGCGTGTGCCCCTGGTGATTACAATGGGCTGTGACAGGCGGCCGTTAATTAACACCCTCGCCGTGGGGTTGGTATAAAGGAGGCGAACCCAGGATATGAACAGTTTGGGGAACCCTATGCAAGCCAACACCGAGAACAGGTAGGGCCATTCAACTGAGTCAAAGGCCTTAGACGCGTCGAGGAATACAGCCACAACAGGCATATCAGGATGAACTGTACGAAGCAGAGAGAACAGAGTGCGGAGATTGTGAGAGGTGGAACGGCCAGCCACGAAGCCCGACTGATCGGGCAACACAATCCTGGTCATCAGCAGCGACAAGCGAGTGGCCAGAATTTTAGGGAGTATTTTGACATCGCAGTTCAGGAGGGAGAGTGGGCGATAGGAATTGCAGGAGGTGGGCTCTTTGTCGTGCTTCAGAAGAGAGGTGATCACTACCTCGCGCATAGAGCAAGGGAGTACACCATCACAGAGCGACTCCGAGTAAACCTCGCGAAGAACAGGTGCCATGATGTCAATATAGGCTTTATAAAACTCGGCAGGAATGCCGTCAAGGCCCGGGGATTTGCCGTTCTTGAGGGACATAATGGCCTGACGGACTTCGTCCAACTCGAAGGGTGCCGCCAGAAACGCCCTATCCCCATCGCTGAGCCAGCAGAGCGCCACATCTCTCAAGTAGTCATCATAAGATGTGTCGGGCCCCGCAGTGGAAGTGTAGAGTGAGTGATAATGTGTGGTGAATATCGTGAGTATCTCATCTGTGTCCCTGACTGTAGAACCATGATAGTCTGTAAGTTAGAGTATGACATTTTGTGCGCGTGAAGGTTGTGTGAGTGTAGCGATTACCTTCCCAGGCCTGTCCCCCTCACAATATTTCCGGGCTTGCCAGTGTTTACCCCGGAACTTGGCCTCCCTGAGAGCCTCCTCTTCATACTTCGTCAGTGTCTCCCTGAAAACAGCATGCAGTTCGGGTCCAGTCTCGACAACCATGCAGAGTTCTAGTGCACGCAGTTCTTTCTCTAGCGTATGTATCGTGTTGAGGATGTCCCGCAAAACCCCGTGGCTCTTGGAGATACAGTATCCCCGAACGGTCACCTTGAATGTCTCTCATATGTGTTCTACCGAGTCAACTGACCCCTTGTTCCTGGGAAAAAAGGCCTCTATTTCCTCCCCAAGTTCAGTACGAAATAAGTTGTCCAATAGAATGTCAGGGCGGAGTCGCCAGTGAGGTCTGGGGTTGTCCCATCCTGGTGTACGGAAGTGTAACAAGACGGGGCTGTGATCAGAGTACGTTCTAGGCAGGTGTACTGCCCCTACCAACTCCGCAGCAATACCGCTGGTGATGTAAAAGTAGTCCAGGCGCGCCCAAGTTACCGTGTGTAAGGTGAAATGAGTGCCCTCCCTCCCATTCGGGTGCAAGTGTCTCCAGGCGTCTAGCAACTCTCCCTCCGTGATCACCCCTTCGAGTGCCTCCCACGCTCTAGGTTTATAGGAGCAGACTCCGTCCGCCCTATCTAGCTGCGGCACCATCGCCAGATTGAAATCCCCACCCCAGATGATGTGTTGCGACCCGGTAGTCAAAATCTTACCCCACAGAGTAGTAAAGAATTCAGGAGTATCTATGTTTGGTGCATATGTGACAACAAATGTGTAAGTGTCGCGCCCCAGTCTGCCCCACAACATTGCATAGCACCCCTCCCCACCAATCAGTTCCCCGGGTCTCTGAAATGGTACACTGCGGGCTATAAGGATAGCAACCCCCCTCGCGTAGGTGGAATATGAGGAGAACACGCGCTGTCCAGCCCATCTACTCGCATAAGTGGTCCTACCCTGTGGTGACAGATGTGTTTCCTGCAGCATGGCAACCTGGACGTGATGTCTATCAATATAGGCAAGGACATTGCGACATTTCTTTGCATCGTTCAAGCCCCGTATTTTCCAGGAAATGCTAGTTAACTGTGCAGTAGCATTTAGAGTAGCCATAGATAGTCCAACATTAACACCTTGACTGCTGCAGCAATTCCTGCTGGGTGCTGAAATTTTCAGATTTCAAAGCTTCATGACGAGCTCAGCTCGTCATAAGCACACGACCACTGTACTGCATGACGAGCTGAGTCCCAGCCAGGGCGAAGGTAGAGGGCCCGTTCTGCCCCGCCAATCGCGGCGTACACACCAGATTAGAATCAAAGCAAGTAGTCCATTCGATGAAAGCCTCTTCGTAGAACATCCCGCCCCCCCTCCCACCCCAGCATCCCAATCATGCCAGCAGCCAATGAGCTCCTCCCAGCATCCCTCCCCCCTCCCTCCCAACCTCAGCAACAACAACAAAAACATCAGTAGTCTTAAGGGGAATACCCAAGAGGGAAATAGCATAGAGTACGCACAGCCACTTCCCAGCCCATAGCTCCAGAACTATACCGCCCTTGGTGGAGGCTAGGTCTGAGGGAGTGGTCCTTGGTGTACATTACCACAGGTGCGCGAAGTCCGTGTAGGTCCAGCAGGCGCAGTCATCGCTCTGTCCGCGCTCGTAGCAGTAGAGGAGGTTCAAGCAGCACATATGATGTGCCCAGCGCATTTAAAGCAAGCAGTCATCACTCATGTAGCGCCGGAGGAGGGTCTCCGTCCTCTTGGTCCTCTGCAGCATCGCGATCCTCCCTGTGTGCCCTCCGGAGCGTTTTCAGAAAATCCTCCACTTTCTGCGGGTTCGTGAAAAACCGTTGTTTCCCCTGGTGTGTTACTCGCAGCTTCGCCGGGTATAACAGCGCATAGTCCACTTGGGCTTCTCGCAGCTTCTTCTTTACTGGGAGGAACTTGCGCCGTTCCTCCTGCACCAGTGGTGTGAAGTCCGGGTATATGGATAAGGAGATGCCATTAAACTGCAATGTTCTTTGAGATCGGACCGCCCGCAAGGCAGTGTCACGGTCCTGATAGTTCAGCAGCTTAGCAATTATTGGCCGCGGCGGGAGTCCAGGTTTCGGCACAGGCGCCAGGGATCTGTGTGCTCTTTCTACGATGAATTGAGGAGAGAAAGCGTCCTCCCCTATCGAGCCCTTTAGCAACTTTTCAATAAAGAGCTCCATCCTGCCTGTATCCATCCATCCATCCATCCATCCATCTCCCCCCCCCCCCCCCCCCCCCCCCCCCCCACGCCCCCGAGGGCCACGTATTAGCAATAGTAATGTTACATATAAGGCGAACAGTCCAAAAGTAGTGAAGTGGACCAAGAGGTCCAAATTACTAACGTTTCTAGATATAGAGCTTTTTTCTTTACAAACATTTATATTTTCTTTTCCTTAAGTGTTGATGTTTTTCTTCAAATACATAAAAGATGCAAGGACTTTCTTGTAATGATACAACTAGCAGTATTACAGAAAACATCCAGATATTTCTGCACTGTTGAAAAATTGGTGGTGGGTTTTGTTACATCCAATACGCGTTTCGTCACACTTTTATAATGCTTTATTACAATACTTGCATATGTATTATAAACACACTGTTTTGGAGGAGGCAAAAGAGGAATAGGGTGATACATAGGCATAGAAGTGTTTTTTAAAAAAACGGTGAAGAGATGTGCTAGAAAGAGGCAATTGCTGAGGAAGAGAACTTGGGCTCAAGATAGTCCTAGAAAGAATGTATGGAATTTGGTAGCGCTCCAAGGGTGTGTGCCCCATTGTGTAGCACCCAGGTGATTATACCACAGAAGAGACAACCACTGCAGAAGCAAAAGTGCTGTAGACTCAATGCTACTTCAATTTAGGGCCAGGTGCAAGCACAGACAAGTAAAAGGAGAACAAGCATTTGCAATGCAATAGTTCTCGCATTATTAAATATTGAGCTATTGATGTTGCATTATTAGTCCGTTGTTTCACGTTAACTCACCCAACAGTTCTGGCTAGTGTTTCCAATATTAATAATAGGAAAACGCAATATTATTATGACTTCTTTATAGTACAACTAACCGTTTGTCTGCCTTTTTGACCTTGAAGTGCTGTGAGAGTGCAATGCACTGTTCCCGACACCCCGGGGCTGTATACCGGTTTAAGAACCGTACACTAACTCGGTGTGTGTCTGAATACTGCCCACTGCCAGCACTGTGTGTGCAGTGGAAACATTCCACCCAAGGGACAGTACTGGGGTGTACAGAGCCCTCATAGCTATGGGTGTGCTAAATCAACTGGTGTAGTGAGCTCTTGCTCGATGGGGTATGCTGGCTGGTAGCTTATTGTTTGTTTTTGTTTTGCAGTTATATATAGCGCGAAGTCCACCCAAAAGTATTTGAGAGATTTACAGGACAACCAGTTACATTACACAAAACACATTATCTATTGGAAGGCGCAGGGAGGTGAACTAATTTGCCCAGAATCACAGGATGGTGAGCCAACGTCGTTACTCAAACCTGGTTCCTTAGCTTCCCGCTCGGCAGCTCTGGTCATAACGTCACATCCTTGTGCTTTAGGGAGATTGCCTACTGTCGTGTTGTTAGAATGAGCGATCCCGGAGGCCAGGTTATGTCTACCCGACTCCTCCGTGACCCGCCTCTTACACCAATAATGCCGAGCTTAAACGAGGGATCCCCACCGGGGAGGACCTCAAGTATTGAATCGTACACACGAGGACCACACCACACTTATGAACAGACACTACACCGTAGGTTTTCGAGATCAAGTTCTTTATAAACAGGTAAAAGAATTAGCACTCTTATGTACACACGATCGAGGGATCGTAAAAGTCTCAAGGCTTCTGGGAAGGGGTAGCAGGACAGTCTCAGTCTTTAGGCCAGTACGTAGCGTACCCTGCGCACAGCTCTCAATCCTCGAGCCGGGGGGTTACGGAAGATGGTAGTCGCACTAGTTGTCCTACTCACTTGAGGATGACTCAGTTTGTGTCTGTAGTGTCGATAGTCCAGCCGGACCAGAGTACTCCTCGAGCCGCGACGGAGTCAGCAGGGCTCGATCCGGAGGGTAGTTCGTGAGGAGCCGTGACCACGTCAGCAGGGCTCAGCATGTTCGTTGAAGGTCTTTAGGGTTCAAGCTTGAGCCGCGACAAGGTCAGCAGGGCTCCGATGTTCCAGTTCCAAGGATGAGCCGCGTCAGCGTCAGCAGGGCTCGAAGAGTTTCGAAGTTCAGTTTTCCCCAAGAGCAGCAGCGATCAGATCAGCAGGGCTTTCTTGTCCAGGATACAACTGCCCGCTAGTTCTGGTGCGGGCCTTGATATAGTACAGCGGCCCTTTTGATGTCCGGACCCTCGCAGGCGGAGGTCCGAGGCCTTGGGGGGAGCGGGCCGTTGGTGAGGTCCGGCAGTTGGTTCTTTGATCCCTTTGAGGATGTGTCCGGGAATTCCCAGACGCCCAGCAGGTCTGGAGCCAGCACTCTGGGAGGCCAGAGGTGCAATCGAAACCGGCCCCCAGGGGAAGGCCAGAGGTGTGACAGAAACCAGTCTCTCAGGGGAGGCCGGAGGTGCCATCTAAACTCCGTCTTCTCTCACTAGGGTAGCCGTCACCCTCCCAACGGGGGCTGGCGCGTCCGGAGCCTGAGTTTCGCTGGGGCTGGGGTGATGCTAAGCCCAGGGAGTCAGGGATCTCGGGAAGGGAAAATGGCTGCCGGTGGGCCTATGGGGCCTTGCGGGTTCGGGGCGCTCGGGGCTGGGAAGGTGGCCGGGGACAGGCCGATGCTGGTTGTTGGCATTTGGACGGACATGGGCAGGGCAACCAGGGGTTTCTGGGTATGGGGCTGGGCTGACGGGGAGCTGAGGAACGGGGGGAACCACGCCACTAGTCCAGGTCCAACACGTGTTCTGTGCATATGCTCCGTTTTTGTACAGTTCTATTGCAAAGAGGGCTACTGTGTCCCTAATATTCTGTGCAATACGCCACAGTGATGCAACACATCAGGTGTTAGTGGAGAAGGAGTGGGTCTGGGGACACAGTAAGGAGCAGCAGGTTATAGAGTCTCCAGAAGGGTGCCCCGGGTGGTAATGTCCCTCTTGTTCCTTAGTATACAACAGGCTTAATACTCTACACAGGGTACCGCCTATCAATAGGGTACCCAATAGATTGGCAGAACTGTTCCGATCTCAAACTCTAAAAAAATAAGAATAAACGACAGAACGAGGAAATACTGATGACTGAAAGGCCTGAACCCTATCCGTCCATGTGCACATTACCTTCCATCCCTGCTCAGTAACTAGAGTAGCGAGCACGATTTCAAACACAAAGGGGGATACTTACTGTACAGCCAAAAGAATAGTTTAATGGAGCATCTCTTTGAGGCCACAAGTCGTGCAGCCACGTGTGACCTGAGACAGATTGTCATTCAGCCCTGCCACCTTGGGTGGCCAGTCGTTGCTCCGTGGTCGCTGAGAGGAAAATTGTCTGGGCCACAAAACCGGAGGGAATCATGTTTGAGAGAGGGGTGGGAGTGGGGCGGTCACCTTACCTATGAAATAATAACGGTCATTTTTTATTTAAGAGTCTGTAAAGGCCCGGACATGATACTAAAAAGTACTCCTAACAATATCTTACATATAACACGTGGGCAACGCTTGGATAGTGTGTGACTAGGATTTTCCCCAAAAATGAACAGCTTGTTGTATTATACATCTGAATGCAAAGAAGGAAGCAGCAAAACAGCAGTCGGGAGGCACAATTTGCCAAACAGTTTATTTTTTGCTCTATTTAGGGGGGGATACCAACCTATTATGGGCGCACTACCTTAACTTTAGGGTACTTAGGTATAACTAGTGACAGTAATCATAAGGTGCTTCTAGAGGAATGATGCGTATCCTACATCAAACAGCTTCATGCGAAGCAACAATAAGAACAATATCCTCTGAGCACACCCACAGTTCACACATATAGTTCCAACATATATATGGCAAGCAACTCCAATCCTCAGGAGTCGGATCAATCAATATAGTCTCCAAGGTCAATGCACAAAAGAGTCCACTTTCTGTATTTGGAGTCCTTTTAATGAATTTCAAATGTTGATTACACCAGCCAACACGTGTTTCGTCGTGCATAAATTATACCTCGACTTCTTCAGGGCTGTAATCAAACAGAACATTTCCTACAATCAGTAAAAATATTTTCCTCGTATCTTAAAAAAGATGTGGGATAGTACCAACCACCATCTAGTCAGATAAAGGTCTGCCAAGTGAAGAGTTAGAAGTAGGAAAATAAATCATCAAGAAACCAATCCAGTACTAATAAACACCCTGTGTATAATAGAAAGAGACCCCAACCACCAAGATAAATAAGCACGGTGGGGGTAACTTATCACCTCTGTATCTTTCCGTAATCTCTCATCTTTATATGATCCTCATAGTGTAGACAAATCTATCAGTCTGAAAAAACAGAGGCATTTCAAAATGATATATACCCTAAGTACTATCACTATTATCAAAAGTGCAACTGAATATTACACTGGTGAGTCCAAACAAAATTAATTTGCCAAATTAAAATCCAACGTTCACCCCCTATGTTGTTATTAAATTAGGTTTACCTTTAGAATCTCCTCCCAATTCATCCAGCAATTTGTCAACCACCTCTATTTCTTTGTTCATCTATAACGTCAATCGAAGTCAAACATAAATATATTACACTCCAAGTTATTTTTGCTGGGTAGAATTGATACAAACGTTTATCCTACAACACTCACCCAGTAATTATCGTCTGGTGTGTTCTATACGTGATCGTAAAGGCTTCACTTGTCCACTGTATTCTAAACAATAGAGTAGGCACATATCACTCCCTGATTTCAGGTCCATGTACCATGCATATATTATTAAACCATCTTGTGAGTAAAACCTATAACTCAATGCATACTCCTAAACTAATTACAAAATTAAATAGACTTATTAACATAATCATTCTGTACACGTGATTTCCTTATCTTCTACATTACTAGTATAGAATTCCCCTCCATCATAAGCGAGAGCAGTCTATTACCGGTAACTCAATAGAATAGAGAGCGCTAATCTAAAACCTGCTCCCGCATTAAGTATCATGAAATTACTTGTACTCACCGACGGTAAGTATAAAATATAGTGTGCACAGGGTCGTCGTCTTCTTTCGGTCAGTATACGGCTATCTGTGTCAAGGTAGCGACATTAGTAAGATAGCCCGTATAAGAACTACATTTACTTCAGGTAAATAAAGTTTTGCCCACACTCACCAATCGTCGGTTTCTTATAATATCTCGACTCCCTGTAATATATATACAATGAGACGGCATTAAATATCTCGTACCGTCTCAGAACTAATATCTAAGTATAGCCCTAGCTAACTTTGCTAGAAAAATTACCTGTGTTCAGCTTATTAGCTTGTCAAATCATCCGGCCTCATCCAAGCATTGGCGTCAAGCATGGGCGCCATCTTGAAGTATCCTTAAATATACCGATAAGTTGAACACAGGTAATTTTTCTAGCAAAGTTAGCTAGGGCTATACTTAGATATTAGTTCTGAGACGGTACGAGATATTTAATGCCGTCTCATTGTATATATATTACAGGGAGTCGAGATATTATAAGAAACCGACGATTGGTGAGTGTGGGCAAAACTTTATTTACCTGAAGTAAATGTAGTTCTTATACGGGCTATCTTACTAATGTCGCTACCTTGACACAGATAGCCGTATACTGACCGAAAGAAGACGACGACCCTGTGCACACTATATTTTATACTTACCGTCGGTGAGTACAAGTAATTTCATGATACTTAATGCGGGAGCAGGTTTTAGATTAGCGCTCTCTATTCTATTGAGTTACCGGTAATAGACTGCTCTCGCTTATGATGGAGGTGAATTCTATACTAGTAATGTAGAAGATAAGGAAATCACGTGTACAGAATGATTATGTTAATAAGTCTATTTAATTTTGTAATTAGTTTAGGAGTATGCATTGAGTTATAGGTTTTACTCACAAGATGGTTTAATAATATATGCATGGTACATGGACCTGAAATCAGGGAGTGATATGTGCCTACTCTATTGTTTAGAATACAGTGGACAAGTGAAGCCTTTACGATCACGTATAGAACACACCAGACTATAATTACTGGGTGAGTGTTGTAGGATAAACGTTTGTATCAATTCTACCCAGCAAAAATAACTTGGAGTGTAATATATTTATGTTTGACTTCGATTGACGTTATAGATGAACAAAGAAATAGAGGTGGTTGACAAATTGCTGGATGAATTGGGAGGAGATTCTAAAGGTAAACCTAATTTAATAACAACATAGGGGGTGAACGTTGGATTTTAATTTGGCAAATTAATTTTGTTTGGACTCACCAGTGTAATATTCAGTTGCACTTTTGATAATAGTGATAGTACTTAGGGTATATATCATTTTGAAATGCCTCTGTTTTTTCAGACTGATAGATTTGTCTACACTATGAGGATCATATAAAGATGAGAGATTACGGAAAGATACAGAGGTGATAAGTTACCCCCACCGTGCTTATTTATCTTGGTGGTTGGGGTCTCTTTCTATTATACACAGGGTGTTTATTAGTACTGGATTGGTTTCTTGATGATTTATTTTCCTACTTCTAACTCTTCACTTGGCAGACCTTTATCTGACTAGATGGTGGTTGGTACTATCCCACATCTTTTTTAAGATACGAGGAAAATATTTTTACTGATTGTAGGAAATGTTCTGTTTGATTACAGCCCTGAAGAAGTCGAGGTATAATTTATGCACGACGAAACACGTGTTGGCTGGTGTAATCAACATTTGAAATTCATTAAAAGGACTCCAAATACAGAAAGTGGACTCTTTTGTGCATTGACCTTGGAGACTATATTGATTGATCCGACTCCTGAGGATTGGAGTTGCTTGCCATATATATGTTGGAACTATATGTGTGAACTGTGGGTGTGCTCAGAGGATATTGTTCTTATAGTTTATTTTTTGCTTAGGTGTTTTTAAGCGACGCACTTAATTACATCGGCCACGCCCCTTTGAGACCCGCCCCAGGTTTTTTCATCCCACTTATAAGGCCTGCCAAGCACTGAAAAAGCTCACCCACTCGGACTATTACAAACATATGTCCACTTATCTACACCGATCTGTAATGGGTGTATTAAGTCAACAACCTATCGTTCCAGCATAGCATATATCATGATGTAACTAGTTTAAAATATACCTCAAAAACTCCTGCCATAGGGCTAGCCAAAGTGCAGGAGACACTTCAAGCATGGATCTCAGCACTCCATGAATCAGCAAGACTAGCCATCACAGCAGGAGCGCGTGGCATTAATGGCCTAGCTCACTGTAAGACAGCGAACAGGACAGGCCACTTGGAGCAGACGATTCATTCAATATAATAATATGGCAACTTTTCCTAGAAAGGGTCCGTGCACGGCTACTACATCTTTGACAGTCCACGCAGATGGTGTGGATAACAGCCAAGCAAGAAGCATGCGTCACAGACAAGAATGGAGGGGCAGAGAAGTGACTGCCCCAGATACCCTCTGACACACAGCAGGGCAGAACTATCAGACGGACCAATGAGGCACAGAGAAAATCAATACTATGCACTAGGGCACAAACCTGACAACATAAATGGGGAATGGTTTGGCATAGCCAACGCAAAATGACGTCACGGGGTAGGTCACGTGACCTGAAATAATGCACCCTCCATATCATACTCTTCAAGAACGAGCAAATTTTACAGGCAAAACCGAGATGGAACCGTTCAATATAGTTCCTACTACGAGAGCAAATGTGTACATAAAGGTAAGTATCGATACACATACCATGCATTTATGTATTTAATTATTCATTGGCAGTTTTATCTAGTGCCGACAGGACCTGTGTGTGAAAGAACGCTTCAGGAAACAGAAGTTTGGTACAAATAGCAGACAGGAAATACAATAAACTTTCAAAGGTAATGTACAGGGTCATGAGCTAAATAGTATAGCAATATCTAAGCAGTTGTAGCCGTGTCTGCGAAAGTGAAACATTGAAGGCTTTAGAACACTATATTGATTAAAAATACACAAATGCAATTATAAACATTTTATGATTTGTTTATTTGAAACATAAACAAAGTACAATCCCTTTGACCAATTACAAATAAAACGAGGTATGAATACAGTTTCTTAGCAAACTAGTCATACGTTATTATAATTTATAAAACCCACATCTCGTTGATATATTAAATGACACAAAGTTAAAGGAAATTCATTTCATTACCTTAAAACAATTGACAGACTATACAAGCTTACAAATGCTATTATTCTATCAGATGCCACAGTTACAATAAAAATGTCCTTGCTAAAATCTCGCTGCGTTTTCAACCTTTTTCCGCAGGACATTAAATCTGTAAATAACTGGGCTCTCTTGGTGTCAACAGTTTGTATCCAATGTTCATAATGTGAGAACTGAGAACCTTTAAATTCGGCTTCAAAAAAGTTTGACTCTGCTAATAAAACAAGCCCTAAAATATGGAGCGCGTATCACTCGTTCCATGTGTGCGCCTATAGGCCATTCATTATGTGAATATTTGCAAGTCACCAATCCCCTGTAGGTTCCTAGTAGTTTATGCGCTCAACGTTCTTTTGGGATGGACCGTGCGATTGGTGGGCATCCGATAGGGGGCATTAGGTGTGAGAGCGACCACAAAAGAGGCCCTGGCTCCCTGCTGGCCTTTTAAAGGACACCCCATGTTCAGCCTCACCCCACCCCATCCACTTCGGAAGTCATGAGCCATTAAACTGAGGCGGACACACTGCCCAACCTCTCTAGCCGGGGATGAAGACCAGGATGCTGCCCCCCACTCTAGGCTATACTCCGAATGGGACTGTCCAGCTGCAGGTGTTGCTTGGGGGAGCACACTGACGCCATGGCACCGAACGACGCACGTTTACACCACTGGAGTTATTTAACTAACCAAATGCATTTTGGGTTTTGTGGTTTATTTTACTTCACTGTAAGCAATTAGACTAACTATCAAAATACAACAGCGTATAAAATACGAACAGATCTGGTTGCTTCCTCGCGTCCAAGCTATAAAGTGAGAAGAAGAAAGAGCTCGGGGAGAAGCCTCTGACTGGGAATGTGGAAGAGGGCAGGGGGAGGGTCTTGTTGAACAATTTAACTGAATTGGTGTACAACACCAAGATTACGGAAAACCCGTCCCTCACCTAGTCACCTGAACTTCAAACAGCAGCAAAAGTGCAGTGACAGCGCGTGGCGGATTCCCACCGAGGGAATCTGTCAGAATACCTCGCACATACCTCACACATCCCTACAGACAGGGAACGCGAAGTCTGTTTACCTGAATGGAAAAGAGATGCCCAATGTTCCACTGGCTGAGAGGGAAAGAAGGGAGCCCTCCACGCTTCTGTGCCTTTCAGCTCTTCAGGTCGGACTGCTCTGCGGCTCCCAGAACAGATCCAGCAGAGCAGCTTCAAAGGCGCCTTTAAAGTTTCCTTGGGCGAGGGAGAGCGGGAACTGCAGTCACCGCTGAGCGAACCGCACTCCCCATCTGGAAAGAAGGCACAGGCAGTGGACGGAGATTTTCCAGCACTGCCAAAAGGACTTTCTATAAACTACATTTGTAGACGCAAGGCGAGGGGGGGGGGTGGTTGGGGGTGTTTAGAGTGAACCGACAGTTGCTTTTTAAAGCAACAGTGCCGCCTGTTTCACCCAAACGGGCTCCATGCACAGCGTTTGAAATCGTTGGCGCGAGTACTGAAGCAGAGGGATGAAAAGGACGGCGATGTTTCCTCTTGTGTGAAGCTGAAAAGTGCATGTTTAATTGCAGAGGTACTGGATCAAGCCGTGGGTGCAATCATTCTTTCTTGAAGGCAGTACAAATGCTGCCACTTCACAGTGCGAGCGCAATCCATTTAAGGGGTAGTACCTGCATTTCCTAGGAATGCCTGCCCAGTACCCTGCACGATGTGAATGAAAAGGCATTAGCTGTTAATCCGATCAGAAAACAAGTGGCAGTGAAAGAGATTGCAAAAGCAATCGCTACTGCAAAACACTGAAACCTGTGAGTGATGCGTGCGCTACAGCAAGCTATGTGGTTTCAATTATAGCGCCCGTGTCTGGTCACAATGATTGATACCACATGGCCTTTGGTGCGCGTAACAGACACCAATAGGCCATGGGCGGAGCAATGCGCCCGCCTTTGGCCTATTGCGTGCTGGGTTTGTAAAATACACGAATGCAAAGGCCAATAACGTGCCACAAAAGGAAAAGCACACTCACGAGCGTGTGCGATTCCTAGGTCAGCATCCAAACCCTGTTTTCACCTACTAAAGGTCTTGCGCTGCCAGGCGCAAGACCTAAAAAACTGTTTGACAGCTCAGGCTACCTTTCATATGCTGAAAACGGCTTGTTGGAGAAAAGTAGCTAGTTAAGATTGTAAATCTAGAAAAAGGAGTACAATTTACACGAGTCAAACTAATGCAGAGAGTTAGACGTTGAACACAAGTGCACAATAACCGGACAGTACTAACTGCAAAAGCGTTGTGTGCCGGTATTTAGGTAGAATGATGTGCTAAAATATGGTTGGGTTCCAAGACCAGTAATTTGTGCTGGAAAGTCAGGTAATGATCTAGCAGTGACAAGGTCTTGTAGTCCGCAAATAATTAAAGAAACGCAAATCTTGAGAATAAGTTTCATTCAAGGGTGAGAAAAGTTAACGGTTAGTGACTCCACACTCCCAGCCTACAAGTGTAATCTATGGGGGTCCGCCATAAAGGTGAAAAGAAGACATATTGATCAATTAATGCTTTGGACCTTCATCCTAAGGCCTGCGATTGATAATATTCTGCTCTACTATTCACTTGCTCCCCTCCCAGTTTGCTATGTTTCAATCATTTTCTTGCTTCGATTGTAAAGTTCATGTTTGATGTGCATATTTGATTTGTTGGGGTTGTTATCCCTTTGATGATTGTACTCCAACTTTTACCTTCCTCGCCCTTAAATTGTAAAGCGCTCTGATATCCTTCGGGATCATGTTCGCGCTATATAAAACTTTATAAATAAATAAATAAACCTCATATTGCTTGGCAGATATAAGTGGGACTCTTTAAGGATTGCAGCCCATTCATTTCCTCCTGTCTGTACAGTGGGCAAGATCCTCCTCCCAATGGGCCCTTAGGGCTGCATGCATGGGTGCTGACTGAGTTTGCAGTGAGGTAGCCATCCAGTGTACTAAGTGCCTACCCGGTCCCATGTCTTGTAAGTATTGCTCTACTAAGTGAGTTGGTAGCTCATTAGTAAGGTGGCCCCACGTTTGGGTCTGTATTGCGAGCGGAGAATTGTATTAGAGGAACTGTCCTGGTGGTGATTGTGATGAGTTGACGCAGAGGCCAGACCGCATCGCAGCACTTCGGCGATCCCATTGGGAACATTATGAATGTCATTGAGGTATAGAAGGAGATCATCCGTGTTAAGAGATGCAGCATGTAGCTAGCCACCTAGTTGTATGCCCCAGTCCACTCCTGCTCTGCAGCTAGCGGTTCCATTGCTAGTAAAAAAGAGTAGTGGGGAGAGTGGGCAGCCTTGCTCGGGGCCCTTACCAATTGATATTGACTCGTTGATAGAGGAGCCAGTTTTGTCTCTAAAAAACAGAGCGTGTATATAGTTACTGCACTAGCCTGAGAAAGCGGTTCCGGATACTAGCACAGCAGCGCCTCTAACAGGAATGATTCAGACCTTTCCTAGGTCCAACAAAAGGCCTCCTGGCAGGGGCCTGTGTTTCAATGAATTTGCCATGACACGAAAAAATTGTCGGAGAGGTGTTGCTTGCTGGTACAAACCTGTTTTGATCGGGTGGATCACCGTTGAAACTAGAGGCGCAAATCTAGTCACTATGGTTTTAGCCAGGAACTTGATGGTGAGATCGCCTTCCAGATGTTTGCGTTTATTCCACTGCACACCCATGCATTACCAACGCAGAAAAGTGACATTGAGCGCATTCTATACAAGAAGACGTGTTGATGCTGTTACATCATTATGATCAAAATAGTCTGTTATGGCGGTGCCTAGAGACACCATGAGATGGATTGGTGCCCATTATCAGAAGGAGAGATAGCTATGCATAACTTGCTAGCTCTTTCTGCAGCATCAGACACTTTCACCCCTTCGATAACAAAATCCCTTTGGTTTTGATTAAGGATACAGTAACTGTAAAGACCACTCAGTTAGCTAGTTTCATTGCTTTCTGAATAATATAAAGACTGTTTTGATGAAGCATTGTACTCGGAGGCTTTCTGATTGTGGCACTCTACCCCCTACCAGTACTTGATTATATCCATCCTTATTTAATGCCATGTGTGGCTTTTTTAACTTGTGATTTGGTTTACGGAGGACCTGGACTGGAAGTTTAAGCTGGACTGTGCCGATTGGAGAAGGGTCAAGACTGATTTGCATATGACTTTGTCCAATCTGAGGTGGCATGGTGTGCAAAATCACGAAGGACTGAGATGCGGCCCAATTAATTGGCTGTGGTTGTGATTGGTTCAGCAATACCACCCATCACTCTCTTGCATACTTCATGTTCAACTTTGAATTAAGTACTGCTGCTGACATATTTCTATAACTATGCTGACGTTATGTAAATATGTTAAAAATGCTCGGCGAGGGAATTTAATGCTTGAGGATGTTTGCTGCATTTCAGCCCTAGATGAGCTACAATTGTCTCAGGGCTTCAAAAACAGTTACTTTTAATAGACCTCGCTCATTGAATCCAGCTCATTTACCTATGTGAGAAGGTCTTTGAGGGCTTTTATTACTTGCTTTGAAAAAGTTTGAGTTCTTTAAATCTTCTGCCTCTTAGCAGTCAAGACTGGTGTCTTTCAGTTGGTTATATGCAAACGTTTATGTAGGATTTGTGCTCTCTTGTCTGAAGACCATTGCAGTACTATTGTTATAACAGTTATGAGGTTTAGGATTATGATGCGGATAGTTGGCATGCATTTCAAACCCAGGCCAGAGGACGCAGTCTTTCCTTCTAGACTTTATTGTTGCTGACTACTGCTTTTCTTGTACTCTGTTTCACCAAGTGGACTTGAAATGAAAGGCTCACCGCTCTAACGCATGCCCATAGTTTGAAATCCTAGGGAAAGTTAATTTGTAAGACTCCTTAAAGAGTCTGGGGGGAGGGGGCGGTGGGTGGGTAGAGGGGGAAGGACTGCTTAGTTAGTACACCCTTTATGTTTAGATCTTTTTGTTATCTTTTTCTGACCGTGCTTCTGTGGCACAGCCTGTTTTAGTCCCCTGTGAGGACAGTATAATGATAATACTATTGAACGGACAAACTCTATGCTCTCAGTAAGTTCCAGCTGTGCACTGTATTAAAACGAGCACTGGCAAAGCCAATAAATCGGAAGTCAGCTGGCATTTTGGCTTTGCCAATGCTTGTTTCATTTAGTAGTTGCTTTTATAAATCTTTATTTTTGGGAGAGCTTCAGGGCTCTAGCCATTATTTGATTTGAGTTAGATTTCTAAAGCGCGTGGCTACCCTTGGGCGTTCCAGCGCTATCACTCGTCATGCTAGATCCAGGGAAAGAAGTTTCAGGGGAAGAGCCAAGTTTTCAATAGCCTGTGGAAAACCAATAGATTAGTTTCCCTCCGGATATTGAGGGGTAGGGCGTTCCATAGTTTGGGGGCATTGTAAGAAAAGAGACGCGCCCCCTGAACGTGCTCTTTTTATTCTAGGGACGCTAGCCAAGGAGAGGGTGTTGGATCTCAACTGCCTACTGCCTTTGTGCGGTTTGATGAGGGGAGTCAGGATAGGGGGGCCCTTACCGTGAAGGATGTTGTGAGAGATGCAGAGGGTTTTAAAGATGATTCTTGGATTGGGAGCCAATGTAACAAATTGAGAGCGGGTTTTGCGGAGCATCTAGGCTTCGTCCCAGTGAACAGCCTAGCTGCTGCGTTCTGGACGTGTTGGAGCTTATTAATAACCAATTTTGGAGCACCCAGAAACAAGGCGTTTCCGTAGTCCAATCTTGAGATGATAAGGCCTTGAATGAGGAGTTTCCTGGACTGAGGACGTATCAAGGGGAGGATTTTGCGTGCCATGCGCAGGAGGCCAAAGCATGTTCCAGCGGTTTTCCTGGCTTGCGTCTTAAAACTGAGGTCCTGGTCGAGCCAGATACCTAGGCTTTTAAATTCCTTTTTTGGAGTAGATGTTCCCATGCAGGGTGGCCACAGAAACCTAGTGGGGAGTTTGGAAGGATCACCCAGTAGTAGAATCTCTGTTTTCTCCCCGTTAAGTTTGAGGGAATCACTTATCCATTTTGAAATGTTCTGGAGGCAAGCGGCTAGGTTGTCCAGGCATTGAGCCGACTGATTTAAAGAGACGACCAGTTGGGTGTCGTCGGCGTACATGACTACCTTCATACCGAACAGTGTCACGATTTCTTCCAAGGGTGTCATGTACACAATAAAAAGTGTGGGGCTCAGGGAGGAGCCCTGGGGAACCCCACACTGAAGGGGCAATGCTCTGGAGTGACCATATCCATCAGCTACTTCAAAGGTTCTGTGCTCCAAAAAAGATTTGAGCCAAGCCAGGGCGGGGCCAGTCACTCCAGCCCTACTTAGCCAGTGGACAAGGATGGCATGGTCCACCGTGTCGAATGCGGCGCTAAGGTCCAGGAGGATCACTGCTACTGATCCCCCTGCGTCCAAGATGGTTCTCGCTTCTTCGACCACTGCTATGAGGGCGGTGTCCATGCCCTGCCCTGGTCTAAATCCTGTCTGGGAGAGGCGCAGGAGACCATTGGACTTCAGAAAGGTAGAGAGCTGATGATTAACAAACATTTCAGCCACCTTACTAATTCCAGGTAAGAGTGAGACTGGTCTGTAGTTGGCCAGGTCCGGGGGCTCAAGATGGGATGTTTTAAATAATGCTCTAACAGTGGCCCTTTTCCTGTTGGGGGGGACAATGCCTTGGCTAAGGTAGGAGTTTATTAAGTTGATGAAGAGGGGGGTCACCGTGGGGGTTACCAGTTTTAATTTATTAATGGGTGCTGGATCTGTCGGTGCTCCACTCTTGATTGAGTTTAGAATCATAAGAAATGTCTCCTTAGTTAGCTGGGAAAAGAAATCCAGACAGAGTGTCAGGTGCCGAGAGAGGGGAAGGGAGATCTAGAGGAATGTTGGGGATCGGGAGAGTTTTTAAGATGGTGAGAATCTTGGAGGAGAAAAACGCCGCTAGCTGACTGCATCTTAGACCTGAGGAATCAGCGGTTGGTTGTGGGTCTGGAACTTTCATCAGCGATCTGATGATACGGTAAATTTCCCTTGAGGAGTTAGCTGCGGCTTGAATTTTGCCTTCAAAGAAGGAGGCTTGGGTATTTTTTATGCTGGTATTCTACAGCTTCATGGCCGCTTTGTATTCTCCTTTGCTCTTAGCGGCCCAGTCCTTCCTTCATAAGCGTTCAAGCTTTTTACATTGTTTCCTTAGTACGCGCAGCTCTGGTGTGAACCAAGGGGATTTAAATGTTCCCTTTTTATTGGGGAGAGGTTTATTTGGCAGGACTGAGTCTAGAGATTTTTCGATCCAGGTATGGAGCTGCTGATCCGCTAGGGCGGGATCTGATTCGAGGACTCGCTTAGTGGCTTCAAGTTGGTGTGTCCAGGCTTCTATATCTAATTTCGCCCATGGGCGGGATAGGGCCTGAGGTGGGTGTCTGCCTTGGGGTTCGGGTAGATTTGGTACTTGAAGGGATTAAATAATGATCTGACCAGGGGTTAGGAAGGGGCTCATCTGCAACTAGTTCGGGGATATTCGAAAAGATGGGGTCCAAAAGATGGCCTTTAATGTGGGTAGGCCGAAGGTTTTTCAGGTGAAGGTTATAGGAGACCAGGTCTAACATTAGGTCTCCCGTCACTTTATCTGTCAGGTCATCAAAGTGGATGTTAAGATCTCCCAAGATAGTAAAGTTGGGGGATACACAGGCATAGGTGGCAGCTTCCAGCAGAGAGCTGCAAAACTGTCCTTGTGCTCCTGGAGGGCGGTAGACAAGGATACCCAAGAACGATTTTAGTGGGGAGAGTTGGATCGAAAAGTGTATATTTTCACAGTCCTGGACCGGGGTGTCTATAAGACGACAGGACAGGTGATTTTTATAAATAATCGCCACTCCCCCTCCTATTCCGGAGAGTCAGTCGTGACGCTGGATTAGATAGCCTGGCGGAAGGGTTTGGACTATGTCTAGGTCTGATGCTGCGGATAGCCATGTCTCAGTAAGAAACAGCGCCCCTAGCTCTGAATCTTGAAGAAGCAAATTGATTTCTATACCATGTTTGGGTAGGGACCTACAGTTAAGTAGGGCCATCTTTACACAGTATTTCTTTGGTGTGGTGAAAGGTGTTAAGGTATACGCACAGCGTGAGCAGTTCATTTGTCGTTCTTAAGGAGAGTGAGTGTAGACACGGTGTGGAGGTGGTTTTCCTCAGCTGAAGGAGGGTTTCTAGAGCGTAAATAGTGGGGGGCATGGGGGATGGCATATAAGTCCCAGGCCCGTGGCCCTGTCCGGCGCAGACGGGCTTTCCTTTGGCGATCCTTCTGCGTGCCCGCTGCGCTCGTCCGCTGCACGTCCTGGGAGGTATGGTCATTTACGCTGGGGGTTGGCGGGAGGGGCGAGCACTAGTCTGCCGCCCCACTCCTCATCCAAGATGGCGTCCCACCACCTAACTGCAGCACCAACTCGGCTGCGGCGGTGTAAGAGGAGCGTGAGGCGTATGGGGGGTAAGTGCGGCACTAAGCGCACCAAGACTTCTTTAAAAACAGTTTCTCCAAAGCAAAATAACACAACAAAAATTACGGTGCTAAATTTTTAAAATAAGAGATGTACTTATGTAGAAATAAAAATGCACAAAAGCAAAATCTTTTTGTCTCAAAGTACACACTGCCTTTGTAGCCTCTAGCACAAATAAAACTACATTATGTGCTGATGTGCTCCTTGTGAACGTTCAAAATATCACTCATAGTGCAGTTAGTGGCTTATGTGGGGTGACACATTGCTTGGGTAGAATGAGAATGACATAGCAACATCCTAATGAATTAAGAGGGCTGGCTGTCCATGTGGGTGTATGTATACATCTGTGTGTATATATGTACGTGTTGTGTGTATATATGTATGTGTATGGATATGGGTGTGTATCAAAATATGCCTTATCTAACCACAGACCTAAATAACATTTTTTTTAGCTATTACATAGCAATATCTCTATGAACTACAACAGACTGATCTACTATTGTATGTGGCATGAAGAAATCTTTCATAAAGTGATGTAAGCTTTTATGACTTTCCCTATGATGTACTGTAATACTTACCACATTTTACACTGTCAAAATTAGACGAGACTGATTTACTTTATTTCAGTGTACAAAACCAGTATTTATCACTAGTGTTCATGTAGGTATATCCTTGCTTTTCAGGTCTTGCTTCATGTTGTTTTATGTTTTGCAGTCACCCACCTTTGAATGTATTGGAACAGGCTACTATCAAACAGTGTGTTGTTGGTCCGAACCATGCTGCATTTTTGCTCGAGGTAATGTACACTGTGATCATGTATGTAACCTTTTTGTATGATTCATTTTAAACTATGAAGACTGCAACAGAGCTCTCTAAGAGAAGCCTCTGTAGAATGCCATAGTGGAACCTGTAATCCATCGGCGTGAAGGGAGAAGAGGTTGGGAATGGGACAAAACTAGGTTATCTATTTTCTGTATTTACATCTGCCAGCACCTGTATTTTAAACTTCTAAGTATGAATTTGCTTTGGAACAAAATAGAAATGTTTAAGTACGTCTGTTAAGTATACAGGACTATTTGACAATTTACCAATTTATTGCATTTGTTTACAATTTCATTCTTGTGTGCTGTTGCTAATATGCATTATTTTTTGTTTGTGAGATCAGCTCTTTATTCTTTGCCTCATTATATACATATATATATATATATATATATATATATATATATATATATATATATATATATATATATATATATATATATATATATATATATATAGTTGAATGTGTTGATTTCTTCTTTTCTGCATTGATTGCAGCTTGTGGCATTTTAAGATTTGTTATGCACTTTTCTAAATGTATTTGTGCTATTGTGTGGGGGGGAGGGGGCGGGGGGGGGGTTCATAATGTGAATGTTTCCAGTATAGCGAGCGAGTGTTGTTGCATTATCCCCCCTGGGCCCTCAATTTCGAGTTTGTGTCGTGAACCTTGGACCTCTTGTCACTTCAGCTATCGCCTTTCCTGGCCTTTCCCCATCACCATGTTTTCGAGCCACCCAATATTTACCCTTCAATTTCACCTCCCTTGCTGCAGTCTCTTCGTACTCGGACAATTTCTCCCGAAACTTTCTGCACCTGTCCAGTCTCTCCCTCCCCCATCCTTTCCTCTAGCCTCTACAAGTCCCGTTCCAACGATTGAATCGGACTCTGTATATCCCTAAGTACCCCGAAACTCTTGGAGATGCAGTACCCTCTGATTGTGACTTTGAAAGCCTCCCATATTACCTCCACGCTATCCACTGAACCCTTGTTTCTCACAAAGAAGTCTTTTATTTCCTCTCCCAATTCTGCTTGAAAGACTGCATCTAACAAAGCGTGAGGTTGCAGCCTCCAACAAGGTTTGGGCTTATCGTATCCTGGCGGTGTAAGCGGTAACTTCATGGGACAATGGTCTGAGACGGCCCTGGCAGGATGAACATCATTACGAATGGTGGACCCCAACCCTCTGGAAATTAGACAATAATCAAATCGTGCCCATGTACCTACGCTTGTTGTAAAATGCGTGCCCTCCTTAACCTGTGGGTGAGCATGCCTCCAAATGTCTAATACGCCACCTTCCTTCATTATACCCTGCAACACCTCTTGGGAATTGTTATAGTGATGAGCAGCCGAATTAGACCTATCCGGGGCTGGATTGAGGGCTATGTTGAAGTTCCCTCCCCAAATGATATGAGTGGATCCCACATTCAAGATTTTTCCCCATATCGTAGTGAAGAATTCAGGAGTATCCACATTTGGGCCATAGCAATTTGCTAGCGTGACTGACTCTCTACCGAGCCTCCCCCATACTATGACATACCTCCCCTGTGGGTCTTCTTTGGCTCCCGCCAATGCAAAGGGTGTCTATTTTTTTATCAGAATGGCTGTGCCCACGAGCCTTGGAGGAGTAGGATGAGAAAAGCCTTGTGCTTGCCCATTTGCTGACAAATGTGTTTGAGGATCTTGGATTAAAGTGTGTTTCCTGTAGCATAACCACTTGTACCTGCTGCCTGTCCAAGTATGCCAGAACTTGTCTCTGTTTTCTCCGGTCTCCTAGGCCCCTAACATTCCAAGATAATATCTTCAGTATGGATTTGTCATCCTTAGCCATCAGGTAACCTCTTACAACAAAATGTAAGGAATGGTATCTCACCCCTGTGTGAGATCTGCCTATTCAAGTGAGTCGGTGAATCTGAATACAGTACGTCTGCCAGCCGCGTTGAACCAGTTAACTTCCCACAACTGACCCCTCCCCCACCCCACCCCCTGAAGCAAACCAATCATGCGAGGTACTTTTACCCCGCCCCCTCCCCTGGTCCCAAAAACCAATCCATTACAAACCAAATCTCCATCCCAGTAGAGTTCGGAACGTAAAGTAGACATCTGGTTAAACAAAGGAAAGTTAGTGGGGTACACCCTCTTGAGGATATGCTGCTGGGTGGCCCACAGGTACCTCTCGCCTTTTCGGGTAGCTTGCGTCTCCGACCAAGTCCCCGAATAAGCACAAGGGTGTTCAGCTACTCAATGTCTGTGGGTCCTGATCAATGATATTGTCATTGTATGCAGTGCACTTCCTAAGGGCTATGGCATTCCAAATTCGTAAGCGTTAGCTCTGACAATGCATTGTATAGCGTATAGCGTATATGCGACAAGTAGAGTATCTCTATGATCCTTAATTTTGCACGATAGGTGTTCATTCCACATCAGACCTGTGAAATTCTGGATAGTCATCTGGCGCGGGCGACACGTTCCTTTTCTTCCTTATCTGTTTGAGAAAGTCCTCTACTTGCCGTGGCTTAGTGAATATCGATTGTGTCCCCTGATATGTGATGCGTAGGCGAGCTGGGTAAAGTAAAGCATAATCTATCTGTGCTTGCCTCAGCTTTTGTTTGACGGAGAGAAATTTACGAAGACCTTCCTGGACGTGTATCGTAAAGTCCAGATACATGGTGAAGGGCACCCCGTCATAGTGCAGTTGTTTTTTTCTCTCGGACTCTGTCCCTATAATTCAAGAGACGTGCAATTATAGGTCTGGGTGCACTTCTGGAGGGAGGACGCGGCCCAAGTGAGCGGTGGGCCCGCTCAACGATGAAGTGGGTAGATAGTGATTCCACCCCCACCACTGTAGTAAGTAGTTTCTCGACATACTCCTTCCATCCTGCCCGTGTTCGTGCTCTCCGGAATTCCTAGTATGCGGATGTTATTTCTTCTACTCCTCGCCTCTGTCCTCATTTTTAGCCGCTATGATTTTAACTCCTCCCCTGCTGGTGACGGAACCGCTCCGTCACCAGCCGCGGTCGCGCTGTGCTGATGACGGAGCGGTTCGGTCACGGCCCGCTCGGCATGCCACGGAGCGGTTCCGTCACCAGCATGGGCGCGCCGCCCCCCCCCCCCCCCCCCCCCCTACCCCTTAGCGCTGCGGCGGAATAGCCGCTGCAGCGAAGGGGTTAATAGCTTATCCATCTGCGTGACCGTTTTTTGTACATGGGCCGTAGTGTCTTCGGTCTCCGATATTCGCTGTCCGGCTTCTTTGATGCATGTTTCATGCCCATCAATTGTACGAACTATCGCATCCATTCGTGTCGTCAGCGTGTCCATTTTCCCAGCTATAGTCACAAATCCTTGGCGCACCTCCAGGTAAATAGTCTTCAGATCCTCACCCGGTTCTGCGTTGTGTTCGTGCTGTATATTTTCTGCTACCGTTTGTTTCCATCGGCTGTTAACGGGTGCTTTTCTTGGCGTCAAAGATTAGGCTCGGTTGCCACATGTCTGGTTTCCCCGTCATGCAATTCTAGACGTGCGTGTGTGCCGGGAGCAGGTCTGTAATGATGCGCACTGTGTATGATCCGTGTGGTGTCTGTGCTCCGCCGCTGCGTCTCATGCGTCCGTGTTGAGGGGCACTCCGGGTGTATGAGACAAGTTGCAATGTATACTATGAATAGGGGGCTGTCTCTTATGCCCCTGGCTCCATCACGAGGAGTATGCAGCCTGCGCTTGTCCTCGCCTGTTCCTTCTTCAATCCGTGTCCCACACCTGTTCCCTGCGCCGGCTGCCAGTGCCTTGTGTATAGCGCTACCCCTGTGCTTTTAGCTTGTCTGCGCCTGCTTTATTTGCTGTGAACGTCTCTTGCAGCTTATCTTGTCTGGTTTCCCTCTGTGAGCAATTAGGTGCAGTCCCACGGCCTAACGTTCGTAGCCTTCGTGACTTTTCTCTCAAATGAGCTTCAGGTGGGGTACGGCAGCAGCGCTACACTCAGTATAGGGCCTCCAGTCCTGCCCTATGAATGCCAGCAAAATCGGGCAGGACACTGCGTATATTATGTGGCTCAGTTAAATGAGTGGCTGTATTTATGCCTCATCAGACAGTCCACTTCCTAGAGCCCCTGTGAAGTACAGAGGCTGCATCTTTCACTGCGCAGCACTACGCCAGGAACTGCTGTGTCAAAGTGCCCGCGTTGTTTCGGCATCAATCATGGCCGCCCTGCCATCCGCAATATATACAGGGCCTCCGCCGCCCGAACGTCAATCCCTCCTCGTCTGGTGTGGAAGTCAGTGCGCCTTCTAGCCCTCCAGCGGTAAGCCCAGATCTGGAGAGGCTGCCGCCAGATCTGGAGGGCTTCCCCAAGATCTCGGCGCCAGGATTCCACGGACAAGTCGTGGGCGCCGCTGGACTTGCGTGCTTTCCGTGCCCGTACCCCAGATCCAGGCGAGCCAGGGGCACTGCACGGGCGCAATCAATCTTCACTTTTCGCCGCAGATCACAATAGGCGGCTCAAATTGCAGCACTGCTGTCTCAGCACAGCTACACTTTACCGCACTGCCGCGGGAATCAGCAGAACATTAGTATGAGGATAAATGATGATTTATGGCCGAACTGCGGGAGCCTCACACAGCGGTGGCCATTCCGCTTGTGCGCCACCCAACCCCTCCCCCTGGCTTTGGGAGCATCCTTGTGTAACTCCACAGAAGAGGTTGTGGGCATCCAAGGTGTACGGTGCCAGGCTGATTGACTGGGTCCTTCCAGTAAGGAAGCAGCGGATCGATTATAGTGCATGTTCATGTATTCTGTTGGTCATGTAGGTGTTGAATGAGGATGTTATTGGAGACTGTCAGGAGGAGGAGGAGGACCCATGCGGATGTTGTCCGTGGGCGCAATGAGGGCTGTGGTTGGGCACCAGACTGAGTGGTGTCAAGTATTGGTGGCCGTTCAGGTATTCAATGTGTCTGTGGATGAGTTTCTATAAGACCTTGGCCGGGCATGGTAACTGGGATATTGGTCTGTAGTCTGGATAAGGCGTAGTTGAGGCAGGGTTCTGATGGGATCCCTAAATGGATGGATTTCATGGTGGCGGCAATTTCTTCTGCGGTGGTGATGGGCCATGTGGAAAGCATTAGTTCTTTGGATAAGATCGGGAGGCGTTTGGCAGGTGCTGTCTGTTTTCGGTTATGGGCTGAATTTGTTGTAAATGTCAGTACTTTTGTGGCCGAAGAAATGACAGATTGTTGCAGAGGTGCTTCGAGGAGGTAGTACAGTGGGAGGCGGCGAATGATAAGGTGTCATTTTTAACACTGGTGAACATTTCTTTGCTTCTTTTGGTGTTTGCATTAATGTGGTCTACCAGAGTGGCACACTTGGTGGTAGGGATCATTTGGCGTTATCGTCTTATGGTGGATTTGAACTTACTCCTGTCTGCATTGTCCTAGCTCATTCCCCATTTGCGCTCCAGTTGTTTGCAATTCTCCAATTGCAATTCTGAGTTTCTTCATGTAACAAATGACCTGGTGTCTGGATATTTTATTTGAAAGTTTTATATAGCGCGAACAAGATCCTTGCAGATATCAGAGCGCTTTACAAGTACATGGAATAGGAAAAACGATCGAGTGATTAACAAAGTTATTGTGCATGGAATGGCTATAGGGCTATCAATGGAAAGCAACTAAAACAGGGAAACAAGGAAACATAGTACATAAGACAAGACATGTGGTAAGTGGATAATCGAAGAGTCTCAATAGACCCAAGGTCAATGTTCAGGTGAATTTGTCCATGAGGATCGCTTTTACTTCTTCTTTTTTGAAGAATGCAGTGGAGCAGATAAGTCTGGTTTGTGGAGGGAGGGCATTCCAGATCCTGGGTGCCATTCCTGAGAAGGAGCGTTTATAAGTTTTTTCCTTCCGGAATCTTTGAGGTTTCAGCAGAAGATTGTTTGTTTTTCTGGTGGCTCTTGAGCCACCTGAGATTGTGAGCTTCTGGGTGAGGTAGCTAGGGGAGTTGTGGTGTACAGCCATGTGAGTCATGCAGGCGATTTTCAGATGGATTCTAGCTTCGTAGGGCAGCCAGTTCAGGGATTTTAAGTCCGGGGAAATGTGCGAGCGTTTTTTTGATCCAGTAATAAGTCTCGCTGCGGCGTTCAAAGAGGCTCTTAGTGGTGCGGTAGCTGAACGGGGGAGACCACAGAGGGCGACGCTTCCATAGTCTATCCGAGGAATGACTAGCACTTGTACTGCGGTTTGGAAGTCCTTGGCTGGGAGGAAGGGTTTAAGCTTCCTCAGAGTATTGAGTTGGAAATTAGCTCCCTTAGTTGTCTTACTGATATGATGTTGCATGTTGAGATTGGCGTCAAGGGTTATGCCTAAAGATTTCGCTGAATCCACGATGGTAGGTTGGACGTTGAGTGCAGTTAGGTGTTTAAGCCAAGTCTGAGTAATAGGGATTTTAGCGGGAGGTGAAATAAGGAGGAATTCTGTTTTTAGAGCGTTAAGTTTGAGGTGATTCTCGGCCAGCCATGTCTGGGTCTTCTTAAGCGTTGAGTAGTTTGATGTCATCAGGGGATTGTATTTTGAGGTAGAGTTGGGTGTCGTCAGCGTACATGTGAAATTGTACATTAGATGCTTGCAGCAAAGTGGTGAGTGGTTCCATGACTAGGTTGAACAGTGTTGGGGATAAGGAGGATCCTTTTGGGACGCATAGTGTTACGGGAACGGGTGAGGACATCGATTTATTGATCTTGAATTTCTGGGATCGGTTATGCCGAATGGAGGTAAACCACTTGAGTACAGTCCCTGAAAGACCCATTCTGATATTCAACAGCTCGAAGGTTCTCGTGTTTGACGGTGTCAAAGGCTGATGAGAGAGGTATAAGCAGGTATCGTTCTGATCTAAGATTTGGAGGGCGTCATCAATTATGTGTGTCATGGCAGTTTCCGTGCTGTGTCCTGCTCGGAAGCCTGATTGATGAGAGATGAGGAGGTCAAACTGATCAATGTGTTCTGTCAATTGGAGTTGGACGCATTTTTCCAACAATTTGCCCAGGGTAGGGATATTGGAGATAGGACGGTAGTTGTTTAGGTCAGTAGGGTCAGCTGTGGGTTTCTTGAGGATAGGCGAAACTTGTCCCAACTGACTTGGTTGCCGATTTACTCAAATCACAGTATACAGATTATGTAACAATACAACATATAGTATAGAACACAAAATGACAGAAGTCTTTAACTGAAACTCCAGTGGAAGGGTAAATCATGGAGTCTTTTAATGAAGTATACAGCCAGCCGACACGTGTTTCATCGCACTCGCGATTCCTCAGGGCTGAAACAAACAGATAAGTGACAATAGAGCATGTATCATATATGGATATGGTTACAACAAGACCTTGAAGTATGGTCTGTACATACTTAATTTCGCTTCCACTACAGTGAATGTACAACAATTCACCTATTTACATCTAAGTGCCACCCCAACACATTCGTGTCAAAAGTGTTTAAATGCCGTTATTTTATTGACGTGCTGGTGACCTGTGAGTTTGTGATGACACGTTGAGAGAACCTAGATGTCATTGTTTACAACGAACGATATGTACAGTGAAACATACCATAGCGGGCAAAGGTGTTCTATCCGTGCACGACTCATTCATACTACATACTTTGTGAGGTGTGAAAAGTGACAGAAAACTGTGGCTAAATGCACAAAGGGGCACATACCTAGATGGCTGTGTCAAAATCAGAAGGTCTGTATAATCAAGAAAATTGACCAAGAACAAAAAGGAAAAACCTCATCACTATTATGTCATAGTCATGGTGGCTAGGCAAGAAACACAAAACTAGTGAGGCTATAATATTGAAAGAATGGAGGCTCACCGCACAGCTGGTGATAATTCCGACCCAGCCGGGCCCGTGACCGTTGATGTGCAAACGAATTTGAGAAAACAGGGTAAAGTTCTCAGTTCTGTAATTGAACCAAATGATATAAATCACTGAACGTGAGTCAATAAAAACATCCATTATCTAGAACTTTACGACTGACCCTTATTTGGGTTTCAAAAATGGTTTTGATAGAGGAAATCAATGGGAACATCGTAACCGGTTTCCTGATGAGTGATGCCAACTCGTGACAACCTTTGACTATTTCGGAGAATTACCGATAGGTAGAGAAACATATATTAAAGCACGGTCCTGGATATCCTTATGTATCTCATTTAAGTCAATGGGACCAAAATTCTATGTTTAGCAAATGGTGGCTGAAGCGCGCAGTTTTAGAAAACATTATGACAGTGTTTACAGTTTCTAATGGCTTACCAATGTTTTGTATATCTAGTTCTGTGGTGCCCGGAGATCACAGCGTTGTCGATTCAAAATGTTGAAAACGTAGAACATGGTACTGTTCTGAAATAAATAGGTGCCCCATTAAGAATTCACACAATCCACACTGAATGTGACAAGATTGTCTGTTAAGACAAGTCCCTTTGAGGGCTTACCTATTTAAGTGTTCTGCTGTGCGTTCATGTCGGGTACGACTTGAAAGAATGGCGGGATACCCCAGGCTGAAATAATCACAAGATTTGGATGTGGTCAGATTCTTAACTTTACGTAATATAACCAGTTCCAGTTGCGGAAGTGTTTTGGTTTGTATGCGCAGCTTCCCCACTCTTACCTGTGTTAACGCGGGAGCGGCGTGTAGCGCGTCCTATCTCCGGGCTGTGTTCCTGTTTGGACACGTGACCCGGGTGCACCAGACGTTATATATACGTCATCGCGCAGCGTGCCCAACGACTAGACCCCTCTTTATCTAATTATCGATGCGTCCATATCCCGGAGTTCCCAGTCGAACCAGTTATTTACAATTGATGAGCGCAAGAATAATTAATGTCTTTAAGAGCAGTTGGCATCAAAAATTATGTGGTCGCTACCCATAGAACTTCTCCCACTTTGAGAGAGTCGGGGATGAGTCCTTGTTGGAGTGAGCTGTTTATAATTTTGGTCCAGAGCGGGAGAAGTAGAGGGATGAAGTCCTTTACAGCGTTTGCAGGGAGGGGGTCCGTGAGGTGATTAGAAGGTTTCACGGTGCTGAGCAGTTTGCCAATTGTTTCTTCTGTGTAGGCGTCAGAGGTCGACCATGTGGCATTGTTTTTTAGTTCAATGGGTGTTATGCTGTGGGGGCTAGAGTAAAGGCTTAGATCATTGAGGAGGTCGTTCCTGATATTATCTGTCTTAAGATTAAAGAAGGCAGAGAATTCTTCACATGACGGTAGAGTGCTAGTAGTGATATGTGCTTGAGGTTGTTCCTTGGATTGTGTTCTGATTAGCTCAAACAGTTTTTTTGGCCGGTTTGTTGCTTGGTCAAGCTGGTGGCTAAAGAAATCTGCTTTCTAGCGTTTGATTTTCCTGAAGTAAGCGTTTCTCTTTTTCTTAAGAGTTTTAAGGTGCAGAGCCGAGGGGGCTGATCTCCAGTTGCGTTCTGCCAGTCTCAAGACTCGTCTGTCTTCATTGAGCCTACCATCGTACCATGGTTTAGAGTTCTTAGCGGAGACTCTTTTAAGTTGCAGGGGGGCGACCTCATTGATTATTGAGGCCATAGAGTTGAGGTAATGGTCAGTGAGAGCCTGAACATCTGAGGCACCAGTAGGGGGAAGGAGAAGATTGCAGCTGGGGGAGGGTAATGAGTTAGGGTTGAGTTTATTAAGTCTCTTTTCCAGACCTTAAGTTTAGTGGATTGAACCGGATTGAGTTTGACATTTTCGTTGATGAAGAATGTGATAATGTGGTGGTCAGACCAATCACAGGGTTGGATTAACCCAAGTTGGGTAGATGCCTCTTTGGAGATGAGGTCGAGGATAGAGCCTTTGTCGTGGATGGGGCTTTTGCAGATTTGGGTGAGGTCAAGAGCGTTGAGGAAGTTCTTGAGACTATTTACTACTGCGTCATTGTGATCATTCCAGTGAAGGTTGAAGTCTCCAAGGAATATTAGTGTTTTGAGGACCGGAGTTGGTTTTGATCGTGTCCATGAGTTGTTGGGTGAAGGTGAGGTTGTCCCCCGGTGGGTGGTAAATAATATGTAGAAAGCATACAGGTTTGCTCTCGGTGATGACGTCGAGGCAGATGCATTCACAGGAGGAGAGTATAGGGGAGGTGGCTCTGGAAACTGAGAGGTTGTTTGAGGGGGGCCAGGGGGTATGTGCAGGAGGCGATTCAGTTGTTGAAATTCTTGATGGCTTTGTGGAGGGTCAGTGGGTGTTGAGAGCGGTCTTCCAGTCCTTGTCAGTGATGCTGTCAGTTTTGGCTGACTGATGTGGTGTTCACTTTGGACTGAGATGGGGATGCAGAACTCGTGCTGGCTAGACGTTTAAATGGGTTACAAGCTTTACGTCCACGCTTGCACCCTTCCCAGGCAAACTGTTCTTGAGAACAAAAGTAGAATTTCTCCCAAAGGTGGTTACCCCATTTCATATTTGCCAGTCCATCACTCTCTATGATTTACCCTCCACTTATCACACCAAGGAGGAGGAGAGGCTGCAGCGGATACTCACCAGGCAGTCCACTATTACATAGACAGGACCTGGGAATTCCAGTCTGATTATCATCTGTTGAAAAGCTGTGTGGGTGCTGCAAAGGGCAAAGCTTTTCAGAAGTGTACTTTGACTAGATGGATTGTGCTTTGCATTAAGATCTACTGTGCCCTCAACAGAAGGTTGCATTGTCTATTCCACCCTGCCGAAAACTGCCTCTTAAGCCTTATCCAGAAGTGTGCCCATCCTGGATATATATTGAGTAACAGTGTGTGCTTCTTTCCACACGTTTGGTAGGAGACAACATTTCTTGGATTCAGAGGTCCGTCTGTATGCCTGTTACGTGCATGCAGTCTTTACTTTACTTTTTAGTGTGACCATTTCCTCAGTCCCTCTACTCTGGATGGGCATTGTTGTGATACTCAAACCACTTTTGTATTTCATTGGGATTTGAATTGCGTGGCTATGGCAGTGTTTGTGCCACCACAGCCCTAAAACATGCAGGGGAAATCTGACATTACAAGATTGGAATGAATCACTCATTGCATGTGGGGAGACTTGTTCAGCCACAAGGAAAGTGGTATTGATAACATATTATTTAGGGAAGCTGAGAAAATGTGGATGTATTGGACGCATTGAAATGACAAATTGGTTTGCGTTATGACAAAAGCGTTATTGTTGGTAAGGAGTACTACAAATTCTACTTAAGGGAAGCCGCTTGAAAATGAATACATGGAAGAATATATTGCAGTAATAATGTCCTTGTGGGGGCAACACTTGGTTTTGTGCACAAAACTTTTGAGAAAGTGTTGATATGATTTTGTGTGGTGGTATAGATGATGGTAGATTGATGTGCTTTGGATTCTTTTACTGTGTGTGTGGGTATCTGACTATGTGGGTATATGGGCCACAATACATTTTCTGTGGTGTGTTAGGGCTTTATTGGAGTTAAAGGGTAAACACATCAAAACTAAAGTGTTCGCTGTTTGAAATGGTGAATAAATTCCAGTGTGATCTCACCACAGGGATTTAAGCATTACAATAAATACAATGGAAAATCCCTTAATTCACATCATGGAAAAGTTGGAAGAGATTGGGTTTGGACTATCCAAGAGCTGTAAAGAAAGAGTTACTGTTTTTGAGGAGAAACTTGGTAACTTGGAGGATTCATGTATTGAATTATGGAGAAGGAGGGTGCAGTTACCATGCCACTGAAAAGTAAAGGAGAACTGAGCAGTTTAAATGATGCAAACTCATGCAATGATTTCAGTGTTGGCCGAAGTGCCAGTGTATTCGACTTCACATCTGGCAAACACCTATCATCAGGGTGTGCTGCATGGTAATTTTGATAGATACTTTTCGCAGCAAATTCCTCACCTTTAGAATATTGCCCAGGCGCCATACTGGATTTGGAAACTTTTCATAGCAGTGCTCCTGCTCCCCTCTAGGTGGTGCCATGTAACTCCATATTGGCTTCTTTCCTCCCCGGAAGTGATGTAGAGAATCTGTATACAAGTGTCAACATTAGTTCCTTTCTTTCTGCTCCTTTTGACTCGTATCTGAAGCTCTGCTCCCAGTGTAGTCGACCTTCCGAAGCCTAAACAAAATCAAGTGTTCAAGGGAACGTTGCACCCGTCACTCCTAAAACTAAAGGTTTCAATAAATTCTAAGACTGTTAGAAATGGATGTCGCTGGCGGGCCTGCAAAATTTGTGTCTCTGGTGCTTGGGCACAGCTTGAAGTTGTGCACTATGTTGTGCTCTCATGTACCAGAAGCCTATCCAAGACCGGAAAGCAAACCTGTATATTGCTGTACACAAGAAGAATTTGCAGGCCTCATGTAAGGCTTGCTCATGCTCAAAGTCAAGTGCTCTAACTTGCTGCTGTTCCTCTGAGAAGCTATCTTCGCAGGTAAGTCTTAAGATCAAACATAAACCGAAGAGGGTGAAGTAGAACTCTCCCCATCCTGCCACTCTCTATCTAAAAACAAGGCGCAAGGGCATTAAGAAGCTATTTGGTCTCCGCAGGGATCCCCAATTGTAGAGCTGGTTCCCAGTGTGCCCCAAATTCATAGGGCAATCAACTACTTAGCAGATCGAAGCCTTTAAGGAGGCCAAGTTGCTGATATTTGACACTTTCTGCTCCCTTTTGCTCCCTTTTGGGCCTCAAGGATCTGCAGGCGCCCTCAGACTACTCCTGGTGGATCCATCCTCTGGGCCTTGGAGCTGTCATGGGCTCCTTACCAGTTCTGGCAGCATGACTTGAATTGTCTCTTCCGCTCAGACTTGGACCAATGCCTGCCACCACCCAGACTTGGACCAATGCCTGCCACCACCCAGACATGATGGTAGAGATGGGAACGATAGGGCCATGGCCATGAAGATCTTGCCGGCGGTGCCTGAAGACCTTAAAACATCACTGACTGTATAGCGCAGTCAAGATGTGGTCAAATAGGTGATTTGTGCAGACATTGCTACTATTGTCTGGCAAGGGCAGTGGGCACTAGGGTGGTGCTCCATGCCATGCAAAGATGTGCTCTACAGGATTCTCAGGAGACTTGCAAGCCTCTTATGGACATGCATTTCGATGGCTCATCACTTTTTGGTAAAAAAGACAACTCTGCTTCAGTACGCTTTAAGAAAAGTTGGGCCACAGCACTCTCTGGGTCTTTTAACCCCTGCCAAAAGTTTCCACACCAGCTCTGGAAATTCAGAGGCTCTTCTAGGAAGCTGATATGTAGGCAACCTCAGTCTCCTGATCTGCAATCCTCACTGTCCTGTCATGGCTGAGGACATGGCTTTGGTAGGAAGCAGTGAGAGTGGTGGGCCTGCACACCAATGTAATCATATGACTCTGTTGTGTAACTGTTTTAAGTGTATCTGAAAACTAAATATGCGTGCTATCGCGTGTGTGGGATTTTAGCCCAAAAACCCAAAGACTATAAGACAATGAGAGGAAATGGAAACCATTGCCTGCACGATGCACTGCTTTGGACACCCAGTGTCTTCAGTAAGGTTCAACACTCTTTACTGTTTATAAATCATATGTTTATGGTTATTTCATCATTGTTCAAATCAACTTCACCCAGAATTATGAACAATAAATATCAAAATCCCGAATTGTAATTCATTCGCTTTTCAAAAAACATCACCATAATAGATTCCATCTTCAAAAGATATGTATGTTGTAACATAAATGTACACTCTCAATTGTTAGCAAAATTCCCAATGCATTTCGGGTTCCTCCGAACCTTTCTTCAGGGGAAATATAATACTTTCATGACAAACAAGATATTCAAATCTTCATAGTCTTCTCGTGGACCTACAACGCAATAATAACAAGCATTGGAAATGCAATAGGTCTCGCACCATTAGAGTTAGTGCTTTTAGAATTGTTTATGGGTTTTTTTTGTAAATGTTTAGCATTTTTGTTTCCTGTAGCCAATGCTAAAGAATTACAAATAAAAAAAGCCATAAACATTTCTTAAAGCTCTAACTGAAATGGTCTGAGACCTATTGCACTGTGTGAGGGTGAGTGAGTGAGGGTGAGTGAGGGTGAGGGGTTGAGGGCGAGGGTGAGTGAGGGTGAGTGAGGGTGAGGGGTTGAGGGGTTGAGGGTGAGGGGGTGAGGGGTTGAGGGTGAGGGGTTGAGGGTGAGTGAGAGTGAGGGTGAGTGAGGGTGAGGGGTTGAGGTTGAGGGTGAGGTGTTGAGGGTGAGTGAGGGTGAGGGTGAGTGAGGTGTTGAGGGTGAGTGAGGGTGAGGGTGAGGGGTTGAGGGTGAGTGAGAGTAGTTGAGGCTGAGTGAGGGTGAGTGAGAGTGAGGATGAGTGAGGGGTTGAGGGTGAAGGTTTGAGGGTGAGGGTGAGTCATAGACGCCACTGCTACCAGTCAGTTCCCCTCCACAGGTCCCGCTTCATGAGGCCGGTGTACTGTTGTGGTATAACTTGGCTGTGGAAGTAGGCTTTTCTGGAAGGGCGGATTGATGCGTTAGGGTTTTAAGCACTACATTGCAGAGTGAATGACAATGTTGTGCTGGTGGTGGTGGTGGGGGGTGGAATAGTCTAAGGTAAAGAAAGTGCGCTTGCACTAAATGTCCTCGCCAGTGTTACTGAGATGGGTGTTCTGGTGGTACACGTCATATACTCCATTCCTCGTATTTTATTTATCCCAAATAGTTGTAGGGAGCAATCTTTTATTGACCTACTTTAATTCATACATCAGCTGGCCTTGCACACATCTTTTTACATGGTGGCAGGATGCAAGTGCAGCGATCTGTTGGCCCTCAGTTTGAATCCGGCAAGACTGATTCGGAGGTGGCTAAACTCGGTAGCATTAAAGTTCGTATTAGTAGCGCCCGTCACTTAATGTGCCGAAAACTGCGGAAGGGCGGTATTAGGCGCTGTATAAAAAATACATAAATCTCCAATAATTGTGTAAATGCTGGCCGCATTTTTTCTTCTAGAAAGGAGTTAAATCCTACGTTTGAAATAATCGAAACAATTAAACCTGTAGTGAAGTTGGTGGTTTAAACAAAGATCCGTTTGACCTCTCTCCCTCTTACCAACAGAGCTACAAACGCTACGACAGGCAATCATGAATTTCACGTGTCGTCTGGTCTGAATTGCATAGCAGGAGCGCGCCTTTGCATCCCCTGTAGTGGAAAGTTAGATATTCAAGGGGTCTCTTCAACGTGATGGCATAATAATAATAATAATAATGCACGACTGAAAGGGAATCTGCGGTAATGCCTTAAGAGCATAGCCGATCTGGACTGGCAGTGCGCAGCATATAATTCAGCCTGTTATGCAGTGGCATTAAATATACATATTGTCGTGGAAGCGGATGCTTTCAGACATGTAAAATGGGGGTTTCTCGGTGGGGTGCTGCTCTCGCTGAGGCCCATCATACGCACTGAATAGATGATATCTACAATGAAGTAGCTTCATGCAGACGCACTCGGGGCTGGGAGGGCAGCGAGAAACCTTGAACTGCAGGGGCAGCGCTTGTTTAGCAGCGGAGTGCTGGATGCTGCCAAGGTGAAACTGCAAGACTCAAACGCACGATTAGAAGCAATTTAATCTTATTAGCAGAGAGAGAGAGTGGGGAGGAGAGTAGGAGGAGGAGGGGGGAGGAGAGTAGGGTAGGCACGGCGAAGGCATAGAAGGGGAAGGGGAGGGGAGGGGGAGGAGAAATGCGACACGGCGGGCAGGGGGGGTGGCGGAGCGGGGGTGTGGGAGGAGTGCGCCTTGAGGGAAAATACGGCTGGGGGCATGTGCACGCGCTTTTAAGCTCAATGCGCATGCGCATTGAGCTTAAAAGTCACGGGCACTGCAAGGAATCGCCACGATTCCTTGCAAGTTGGACAAAGAGTGGATAAGCCCCCATAGTCTCGCTTGCTCGATGCGCATGCGCATCGACAGGCGAGACCTAAAAACTGTGACTAAAGATAACCAATATATTAAGTCAGTACAATACATGAAAATCTCTTAGGATTTGAACTCTTGATGAAAGAACTGAAAGAAATATGTAAAGAAAGTATTGTGAAACTGCCATCAACCCGAAACCAGTGTACAGCTAAACTGGCCAAGTATGTACGATTCTCAAAAATCGATTCCCCAACTGCATATCCTGTTGTGCAATTAACTAGCGTCACCTTATAGCCCTCTCACCCATGTGCAGCATCCGAGGATGCCTAGAGGTGAATTCATCCTGATCAGTTTGGAAAATGTGACCAACGGTGAAAGTGAGGGTAAACACCCAAAGTTACCATATCTAGACAATCTAATTACACCATTATGAAACACTCTTACCACAGCAGCCCTGCAGAACTTAAAGCATTTGCGAGCTGTAAAGATAAACCATACTTCTTGGTAACTCGTGTATCAGAAAGCACAATTGTCCGTAAGATAATACTATCTGGCGTCTTACCCGTGTGTTGCCCTGAAAACCTCCTATGCTCGATAAGCTCTGTTCACTCGCTCAACCTTGCCTTCAAAATCTGAAAGAGGCAGTAAGAGCCGTGTTTTAGTACTCCATACCCCCAGCTCCCCTGGGGGCTAACTGACTCAAAGATTCTTTCAAACTATCACCATCTCCAGAGTCCTGCATGAATCTAGGTACCAACTGGAACATTCAGTCACATGCACGTCTCCACGCGCTAGTGTTGCGGCAACTTCCGTATTAGAATTTAAAGGAACCAACGTCTATTGAGTAGCCACGCTTCGACCCTGCCCGATAAGTTCAATAAAACTTTATTGATAAACCGGTCGTGATCAGCTTTTCATTGTGCACAAGACGCTGTCAGTATGATATCCCTATGAGTATGTTATGAATGTCTGGCATATATAAAGAACTGAGAGCCACGAGCCTCTCACATAATCATTTTAATAAGTTAAGTGGAGAAGTGTGGCTCAGGGGTTAGAGGCGGCAGACCCGGAAGCTGAGATCGGTCCTGGACCAGGGTTCAATTCCCCGCCTCGGCGGGTCTTGGGCTCAAAAATTCCACGGACTCGAGAATAATTCTCGTTCCGGTGCCTACTCGACTCACGGGTTCACACTCTGCGACTCTGGGCAATAGCTTGCTTAATCTCCACTACGGCCCCTCGCGGTGGGATGCCTGGCTTTCACCTTGTGGATACCTTGCTGGGGTTATCTCACAGGGGAATACCAGGACGGGTTCCCAAGGCAAGCGCCTTGATGCCTTCGGGTGATACATGCGCTATGTAAATCGCTATACATATACATATACATACATATACATATAATACAGAAGCAATAAATATGCGACCTAGAGTTTTCCTTCTCTATACTGTTTTACAATGCACTCGCTGGTAGATCTTACGTACGTGCAAGGTTCTTAGTGTTCAATTGTGTTACGTTATATGCTGTTCTGAGCTCCTGTGTCATTACCATTGGTTGAGTGCCTATAGATAACTGCATCAACTCCCTACGGGACATTACATCTACCCATAGAGTACATCCAATGCCACTATCTGTTTGAGTGATATTCCATGTACGTGACTAACTCAAAAGAGGAAAGAAAAGGAAAAAGATATGGAGTGCAAATCCCTTACAATATTTATCTGGTGATAAACATCATAATATTTATCAGAAGCATCCCTTACAATGGTTAACCCATGATGATCATCATAGTGCTTATAAAAAACATAACCGTTCGTAATGGTCATTTAATCCCCCTGGATGAACTGTCCCCATAGTTTTAATCCTATGCGTTTCCCAGCGTGCCAAGGATGTGTTCACATTCGAACCTGATTCAGAATAAATTTTTTCTAAGATTGTGAATCTCAGTTGGGGAATAGTATGTGCTGCCTCTAGCCAGTGAGCTACTAAAGGGGATGTGGTGGTTTGATTACGAATTCTACTCTTATGTTCCATGATTCTTGTTTTTATTTTTCTACTTGTTCTACCCACATACACTGAACCACAGGGACACTTGATAGCATAGATGACCCCCTCTGTGTTGCAATTTGATGTGTGTTGTAATTTGATCTTGCGACCTGTGTGAGGGTGCATAAATATATCTCCAAGAATAACATTCCCACATTGTCCGCAGTTATGACATTTCCTCATGCCTTCGTTACCCTGTTTAATTGTGGTATTCCTTGTTTTAAAAAGTTTTCTCAAGTTCTTTCCTCTATTGTGTGCAAACAAAGGTACACCTTGGAATAATCCTGCAAAATCTGGTTCTTGTTCGATTATGTCCCAGCGTTTTCTTATGATGGCTTTAATCTTAGGCGCTTGTGCGGAATACTTTAATACAAATACTTGCCGCTTGTCTGTTGTTTTTAAGGATTTCTTCAGAAGATCTTCCCTTTTCCTCTGCGTGACTTTATATTTGGCTTCTTCCAGAATATTATCCGGATAGCCCCTGGCCTTATACCTGTCCAGTTGATCTTGCATCAAAATTTCACAGATGTTTGCATCCGAAGTTATTCGCTTTATTCTTAATTGCGACACTGGTAGGTGTTGCTAAAGAGAAGTGGGATTTGCACTTAAATAGTGAAGTGCATTATTAACATCCGTTGGTTTAGAATATACCCTTGTCCCCAACCCAGTATTTGTCTTGCAAATTTCAATGTCCAAAAAGTGGATTTTGTCATGCTGAAGATTTATGCGTGAATTGTATCCTTGGGTTGTGTCTATTCAATTGCCCAATGCATTTTTCCAACATTGCTTTTGTTCCCTTCCACAGTACCAAGATATCGTCTATGTAACGCAGGAAGATCGCCACGTTCTCCATCCATATGGGATCAGTGAGAATGTGTTGCTGTTCAAAATGCGCCATGAATGTATTTGCATAGGCTTGGGCTCTGGGAAAGCCCATGGAAGTACCTGTTTTCTGTAAATAAAAATTGTCTGGCCAAGTGAAATAGCTGTGGTAGAGTGCAAAATGTAGTAGTTAAAGTAGAAAAACACTTTTGTCCTCAGGTTTGGTTGATTGCAGAAGTCTCCACTCCACGACTTCTAACCCTAGATATAGAGATATAGAGATATAGAGATATAGAGATATAGAGATATAGAGATATAGAGATATAGAGATATAGAGATATAGAGATCTAACAGACTGTTTACTAAAACTGGAGGAGGTGCGGCATCTTTTTTATGAAGCTATTCTTCTATGCACCATTGACGTGGTCGGTCTATACACATCTGGAGACTTTTGCAACCAACCATACCTGTGGACAAAAGTGTTTTTCTACTTGAACTACTACATTTTGCACTCTACCACAGCTATTTCACTTGGAAAGACAAATTTTATTTACAGAAAACTGGTACTTCCATGGGCTTTCCCGGAGCTCCAGCCTATGCATATACATTCATGGCGCATTTTTAACAGCAACACACTCTCACTGATCCCATATGGATGGAGAACGCAGCCATCTTCCTGCGTTACATAGACTTATTTATTTATTTATTTATTTTAAAAGTTTTATATAGCGCTGGCTAGATAGACCCGGAGGTATCGGAGCGATTTACATGAGCATCAGATCATTAGTTACAGGTTACATCGTTACAAAGGTTACACAGTTCTTAGAGCATGGCAACATAGTTATTTGTAAGGTCGAGAAAAATAATAAGCACAAAAACTTAAGGGGAAAAGAAGGCAAGGTGAGAGATTCAGGGGGGCGCTGGAGTAGGGGAAGTAGACAGATAAAGAAGGTGGGAAAGAGGAGGGGAGGGTGAGAGACACAGCATGGGGAGAAGAGGGGAAGGGTGACGGGGACACAAAGCGGTAGACAAGTCAAGGCAACGTCCAAAGTCCTGTAAGCTGTGATCCCAAGGGAAGTGGTATCCCTTCCCTATCTCTATTGCGAGAGGCTCCCTTTACGCAGTGGACTCTATCAGAGAGGTCTCTGAGACTCCAAGGCCTACATACTGGATCCTTCCCCAAAAAGGGGAGAGGGAGTGCTTTGGCAAGGGGTGCCATACCATACCTCAAGTGTGAGTGGCTCCCTTGGCGAAGTGGACTCATTTAGCGGGTTCGCTGAGACTCCAGAGTATAAATATTGGATCTTTCCCCAACAAGGGGAGGAGTGCTTAGTCAAAGGGCACAAAGGAAAGGGGGTAGGCAGAGTAGCAGGCAAGGGGAGAGATTCAAGGGAGAGAGGATAGGGGCTTGGGAAGAGACAATAAGGAGAGACGAAAAGAAGTCTGCCTAAAGACCGACTGGGTAGGTGACTACCAAGGAGGGAATCCAAGGCCCATCTCCCCTATAGCTAAACCAAGTAGCTCCATCGGCCATCAGACAAATTAGTTCAGTCTCAAAACATTGAGACAGGAGGAAGGGAGAGACATAGTGAGGATGCAGTAGGAGACGATAGGAGATACGACAGGAAGTGCAACAATGTGGTTCAACAATATACTAGAAGAAGATAAACAAGTAGTTAGGGGAGGAGTGAAAGGCGAGAGAAAGTAGTGGGGTAGGGGAGGAGAGGGAGTGAGGGTAAGGGAAGAGACAACCATAGAGACGAAAGGAAGTCTGTCTAAGGTTCACAGAAAAACAGGGTGAGGGCAGAGGATGGAAGCTGGAAAGAGTAGGAGCGGAGAGGGGGGGAAGGTTGCATAAGGTTTGAACAGACAGGGGCACGTACCTCCTGCCTGGGGGCTGTATTGTCTTGTTGGAGAATGCAAGCAGTGAGAGACTGTCCATCTCCGGTGAGTGAAAAAGCTGGTGTGAGCGGGTTCTTTGTTTCTAAGTTTGTGTATTTATTGGTGGTCATATTGGGGTCAGGCGGCCCCTTCTCAGTAGTGCGAGCTGGGGCTTTACAACAGTTGCTGGTTTCCTGATATTGACATCCCTCTAGCCCAACACGAAGGTCATCTCCCTGTCAGCAATGCGCTCGTGCTATTAGACAGTCTCCGACAGGGAGAGCAACGTGTTTGCTGGGATTATTTCAGGAGGGCGGCCATTTTGGAGACTGGCGTCTCCAGTGCGGTTGTGCGCCATGGTGCTCCGCCACTACCGTCTCCTGCTCAGCCGAGAGTGGGTCGCATCTCCGATTCAGCCCCCATCAGGGGTTGGTCCATCCCCCGCCACGTTTGAAAAATGCATTGGGCAATTGAATGGACACAACCCAAGGATACAATTCACACATAATATTCAGCATGACATAATCCACTTTTTGGACATTTGAAATTTGCAAGACAAATACTGGGTTGGAGACAAGGGTATATTCTAAACCAACGGATGTTAATAATGCACTTCACTATTTAAGTGCACATCCCACTTCTCTTAAGCAACACCTACCAGTGTCGCAATTAACAAGAATAAAGCGAATAACTTCGGATGCAAACACCTGTGAAATTTTGATGCAAGATCAACTGGACAAGTATAAGGTCAGAGGCTATCCGGATAATAATCTGGAAGAAGCCAAATATAAAGTCACGCAGAGGAAAAGGGAATATCTTCTGAAGAAATCCTTAAAAACAACAGACACGCTGCAAGTATTTGTATTCAAGTATTCCACACAAGCGCCTAAGATTAAAGCCATCATAAGGAAACGCTGGGACATAATCGAACAAGAACCAGATTTTGCAGGATTATTCCAAGGTGTACCTTTGCACACAATAGAGGAAAGAACTTGAGAGAACTTTTGAAAACAAGGAAGACCACAATTAAACAGGGTTACAAAGGCATGAGGAAATGTCATAACTGCGAACAATGTGGGAATGTTATTCTTGGAGATATATTTATGCACCCTCACACAGGTCACAAGATCAGATTGCAACACAGAGGGGGTCATCTATGCTATCAAGTGTCCCTGTGGTTCAGTGTATGTGGGTAGAACAAGTAGAAAAATAAAAACAAGAATCGTGGAACATAAGAGTAGAATTCGTAATCAAACCACCACATCCCCTTTAGTAGCTCACTGGCTAGAGGCAGCACATACTATTCCCCAACTGAGATTCACAATCTTAGAAAAAATTAATTCTGAATCAGGTTCTGATGTGAACACATCCTTGGCACGCAGGGAAACGCACTGGATTAAAACTTTGGGAAAGTTCATCCAGGGGGATTAAATGACCATTACGAACTGTTACGTTTTTTATAAGCACTATGATGATCATCATGGGTTAACCATTGTAAGGGATGCTTCTGATAAATATTATGATGTTCATCACCAGATAAATATTGTAAGGGATTTGCACTCGTATCTCTTTTTCCTTTTCTTTTCTCTTTTGAGTTAGTCACGTACATGGAATATCACTCAAACAGATAGTGGCATTGTATGTACTCTATGGGTAGATGTAATGTCCAGGAGGGAGTTGATGCAGTTATCTATAGGCACTCCACCAATGGTAATGACACAGGAGCTCAGAATGGAATATAACGTGATAACACAATTGAACCGTAAGAACCTTGCACGTACGTAAGATGTACCAGCGAGTGCATTGTAAAACGGTATAGAGAAGAAAAACTCTGGGTCGCATATTTATTGCGTCTGTATTAACATATTAAGATGAATATGTAAGAGGCTCGTGGCTCTCAATTCTTTATATATGCCAGACATTCATAACATACTTGTAAGGATATCATACTGACAGTGTATTGTGAACAAAGAAAAGCTGTTCACGACTGGTTTATCAATAAAGTTTCATTGAACTGATTGGGCAGGGTGGAAGCGTGGATACTCAATAGACGTCGGTTCCTTTAAATTCTAATACGGAAGTTGCCGCAACACTAGCTTGTGGAGAAGTGCACGTGACTGGTTCCAGCTGGTAACGAGATTCATGCTGGACTCCGGAGTCGGTGAGCGTTTGGGCAGTTTGAAAGATTCTTTGTCAGTTAGCCTGCAGGGGAGCAGGGGGTATGGAGTACTAAAACACAGCTTTTACTGCCTATGTTTCGGATTTTGAAGGCAAGGTTGAGCAGGTGAACATAGCTTTTTGAGCATAGGAGGTTTTCAGGGCAACACACGGGTAAGACGCCTGATGGTATTATCTTACGGACAATTGTGCTTTCTGATACACGAGAGTGAGTTACCAAGAAGTATGGTTTATCTTTACAGCTCGTAAATGCCTTAAGTTCTGCAGCGCTGCTGTTGTAAGACAGTGTTTCATAATGGTGTAATTAGATTGTGTAGATATGGTAACTTTGGGTGTTTACCCTCACTTTTACTGTTGGTCACATTTTTCAAACTGATGAGGATGAATTCACCTCTAGGCATCTTCGGATGCTGCACATGGGTGAGAGGGCTATAAGGTGGCGCTAGTAAATTGCACCACAGTATATGCAGTTGGGGAATCGATTTTTGAGAACTCGTACATACTGGGCCAGTTTAGCTGTACACAGGTTTCAGGTTGATGGCAGTTTCACAATACTTTCTTTACATATTTCTTTCAGTTCTTTCATCAAGAGTGCAAATCCTGACAGATTTTCATGTACTGCGCGTACGAGGAAGGAGACATAAAATCATGCAGTATTTCAGAGACTCGCCATCGCAGGTCATTGCAATCCAGGAGACTCATCTAAATAAACAAGAGATCACTGACATAATGAGAAAACTGAAATGGGTGGATAAATTCATAAGCACAGACCATAATGCCAACATTCGTGGAATAACTATTATTTTTAAAAAGGGAGCCAGGGCTCAGATAGCGATTTGGAAAACAATCCGAGTGGTAGATGGTTGATAGCCAATGTTCAGCTTGACGCAAGGCGATTTACCCTAGTGGGTTATTATGTCCCCAATCAGGGTGATCCTTCTTACTTAAACACTCTACAAAATCACTTGATCACCATCACAGACCCAATAATATGGATGGGTGATTTTAACCTAGTGATGGATCCGAAATTAGATAAATCCCCTAGTTCTATAGCTGTAGTTCATAACAAAATGAGAGATACGCTTTTACACTGTATGGCTAACTTGGGGCTAGAAGACCTATGGAGGCAAAGAGCCGGGAAAACTTTGGGGGTCTCGTTCCACAATCATAAATATAAACCTAAATCGTGTATTGACTATGCTTTATTTAGCTTCACCATAGAAGATTCCATAAAGAACCTAATGTTCGAGGCATATGGGCTGCAGATGGTACATTTATGAATAGATCGCCATCTGGTGTTGGACTCGGATGATTGCACTTGTTTTTCTCTTGGAGAAGTCTTTTGTCGTCACGAGACTGGTGACTCCTCCTTTGGGTGCCAGTGCGCATGGGCATCGGCTCCATCCTTAGATTGTTTTTTTCCGCCATCGGGTTCGGATGAAGATCGAAGCGCTCCAGATAGACTTCGAGAAGAAGTGATATTTCGGCGCGTATTCCCTTTCCAATTCGACGGTATTGTTATCGAACGCGATTTCATTTCCATTTCGACGCGTTTCGACTCCAAAAATAAACATTTTCTTCTACGTCGACAAGACCGGGAGGCCTTTCTCGACTTAGTCCAGCCCGGAGTCCATGGAAAGGACTCCATTTAAGAGATGTCCAACTTGTGGTGCTAGGTTCCCACACAAGGACCTACACGAGGTGTGCAACCTCTGCCTATCGCCTGAACACGAATCCAGGGACTGCGAAGCCTGCGCAGCATTCTCCTCCAAGTCGACGATTAGAAACCGTCGAGCCCGAAGACACGAGGTTTCAAGAATGCAGTCAGAGGCAATCCCGGAGCTGTTCGAGGCCCAGCACCTCGAAGAAGAAGAGGAACATGAAGACGAATCGGGGTCGGAAGTGGACGAGTCTGATGTCGAAGAAATCGACGTTCAACAAACCGTGAGTGACGACGTCCCCTTACCAAAAAAACCGACCCCGTGTGGTACTGACCCCGCCTCCGAGCCCGGTCAGACTACCGAAGAAAGTTTTCCACGCCCCGCCTTTGGGCCCGGCAACGAAACCGAAACAGAAACCGAAACTCTCGGCCTCCCACCATGTCGGATCCGAGAAACTGTCGACATCGACACCAAAGCTCCAAACAAAGGAAAGCTCGGCATCGAAACATTCCATGTCGAAACCGAAACATGCTTCGTCGTCGAAGACTTACTCGTCACCGGAAAAATAGGAATCGAGCAAATTCTCGGTGCCGAAAACACAGAACACTGACTGTCAGAAGCAAAGGCACCTTTCGGAACCAAGAACTTCAATACTGACACAGGAGCAGCAGACAGATCCAAAACCAAAGACTTTGTTTATCGATCCGCAAACTGGCAAAGTGGTGACAAAATCACTGAAAAAGAGTAAGAATGAACAGCTAGAGGACAAAGCTCTTCCTCCTAAAAAGAGAACAATGGGGACAAGTACAACTCCTCCCCTTTCTCCTCGACCTAGAGACACACCCTCTTCTCCTATTCCTCACACTATGCCAGCTATTCCTCCACCTTCTACACCAAGACCATCTACACCTCAAACAGATGTAGACAGTGGTACAGGGGAGGGAGAACCTCATGGGGATGACAACACTATCCCAGATGAAGAAGACCCATGGGAGAATTATGATGCAGGGTCAGATGATAAGGACCCAGAATTATACCCCTCAAAACCTTCACCACCTGATGATAATACAGGTTTTGTACAGCTGATTAATAGGGCAGCAAAATACCATAAGGTAGATTTACATACGGAACCTCAAATAGAGGATTTCCTTTTAGAAACACTACCTGCTGCACAAAACATCAGGAACACTACCTATGCTAAAGGGTCTTCTCAATCACACAGCAGACATATTCAAAGACCCTGTGAGGGCTAGGGTATTAAACCCAAGAATTGATAAAAAATATAAGGCAGCCCCAAAGAACCCAATATTTATCAAGGGACAGGTACCTCTGGACTCGCTTGTAGTCACAAACGCTCGTAAAAGAGCAAAATCATTATCTACAGGAGAAGCTCCTCCTCCTGATAAGGAGTCCAAGCTAATAGATGCATCAGGTAAAAGAGTAGCATCCCAAGCAGCAAACAGCTGGCGCATAGCTAATACACAAGCGCTACTTGCACGCTATGATAGAGCGCATTATGATGAGTTAGAAAAACTCATCACACATCTCCCTAAGGAACATCAAAAAAGGGCAGACCAGCTTATACAGGAAGGGAAGATAATAACCAACACTTCCATAAAGTGCGCCTTAGACGCGGCAGACACTGCAGCAAGATCCATCAACACCAGTATCATGTTAAGAAGACATGCATGGCTTAGGGTATCGGGGTTCAAACAAGAAGTACAAACATCTTTATTGAACCAACCTTTTGATCAAAAAACACTTTTCGGCTTCGGTACAGATGAGACTTTAGAAAAGATGAAAAAAGACACAAACGGCTAAATCAATGGGAGCATTACAACAGCCAACTCAAAGGGGTTCCTTTCGTAGGTCCACCTATAGAGGGGGGTCAAAGAATACAGGCACAAGCCAGCAATCTACCTCTTTTACACCAACATAACCCAGAGGTAATTCAAGAGGCAGTTACAGAGGTAACAACAACAAGGGTAGAGGTCGCGGAAATAATAACAACCGCAGCTCCCCAACCCCAAAACAGTGACTTAATACAACTCCCCCCAGACCATATAACACCGGTCGGGGGACGTTTATCACAGTTCCTACCTGTCTGGGAAAACATCACGTCAGACAGGTGGGTTAGACAAATTATCCAACATGGTTATTGCCTAGAACTCACAGCTACCCCACCAAACATCCCCACCAGACAGCGTCCAATGAGTCAAGATCATCTGACATTGTTAAAACAGGAAGTACTACACTGCTACAAAAGCATGCTATAGAGAAGGTTCCAAAACATCAGCAAGGGACAGGAGTATACTCTCTATACTTCCTAATTCCCCAAAAAGACGGGTCTCTAAGACCAATTTTAGACCTCAGACCTCTCAATGCATACATAAACTCAGAACATTTCCACATGGTCACGCTCCAACAAGTACTTCCTTTACTGAAGAAAGGGGTCTTTCTTTCTACACTGGATCTAAGACGCTTACTTTCACATACCAATTCACAAAGCCCACAGAAAATACCTCCGGTTTGTAGTAGAAGGGCAACATTATCAGTTCAAAGTCCTTCCGTTTGGGGTCACAACAACACCAAGGGTGTTCACAAAATGCCTAGCAGTAGTTGCAGCACACCTAAGAAGACAACAAATACATGTCTTCCCTTACTTGGACGATTGGCTAATAAAAGCCAAGTCACAGGAAGAATGTCTTCAAAACACACAGAAGACCATTCGATTGCTGCACCAGCTAGGGTTTACGGTGAACTACACAAAATCCCACCTACAACCAAACAAGGTTCAACAATATCTAGGGGCTACTATAGACACAGAAAAAGCCAAAGTATACCCCAATCCAATCAGGATCCAAACAATGATCACGTTGATCTAAAAATTTCAACCACAACACTCACTAACAGCTCGAGTGTTCATGCAGCTGTTAGGGATGATGTCCTCCTGCATACTGCTAATACCATATGCCAGACTACAAATGCGTCCACTGCAAGAGTGTCTAGCGACACAGTGGAATCAGGCTCAGGGTCAGATTACAGATCTGGTGTTGGTAGACGACCCCACACATCGCTCTCTGAAGTGGTGGAACACAACACACATTTCCAAAGGGCGGTCGTTCCTAGAACCGATTTCTCAAGTGATAACAGCGGATGCTGCATCGCTCACCGGATGGGGAGCGCATATGGAGAAATATACAGTGCAGGGAAAATGGAGTGTACAGCAAAAAAGACTGCACATCAATTATCTGGAACTACTAGCAGTGTTTCTAGCATTAAAAGCTTTTCAAATGCAAATCCTCAACAAAGCAGTCCTGATCAGAACAGACAACATGACTGCAATGTGTTATATTCAAAAACGGGGGGACACACTCTCTCCAACTATCCAGACTAGCACAGGACATTTGGAGATGGGCCATTCCTCAAAGGATCTATCTGTTAGCCGAACACCTACCAGGAGTTCAAAATAAGATAGCAGACATCCTAAGCAGAGAGTCCTAACAAATACACGATTGGGAACTGCACAACCAGATACTGCAGCCATTCTTCCAAAGATGGGGACAACCAGAGATAGATCTTTCAATCAAAGCATTTATATAGCGCACTACTCACCCGGAGGGTCTCAAGGCGCTAGGGGAGGGGGGTCCGCTACTGCTCGAACAGCCAGGTCTTGAGCTGCTTCCTGAAGGCGAGATGGTCCTGGGTCAGGCGGAGGTGGGTCGGGAGGGAGTTCCAGGTCTTGGCGGCCAGGTAGGAGAAGGACCTTCCCCCTCTGGTGGCTCTTCGGAAGCGGGGCACAGCGGCGAGGGCGTGTCCGGTCGATCGAAGCTGGCATGTGGGAGCGTAGAAGTTGAGGCAGCTGTTGAGGTATCCTGGGCCTTGGTTGTGTAGGGCTTTGTGTGCGTGGGTGAGGAGGCGGAAGGTGATTCTCTTGTTGACCGGGAGCCAGTGCAGGTCTCTCGTGTCCGGAGATGTGGCTGCAACGGGGGATGTCCAGGATGAGTCGTGCTGAGGCGTTCTGGATCCGCTGGAGTCTCTTCTGGAGTTTGGCGTTGGTACCGGCGTAGAGGGAGTTGCCGTAGTCCAGACGGCTGGTGATGAGGGCCTGGGTGACAGTCTTCCTGGTCTCGGTGGGGATCCACCGGAAGATCTTACGTAGCATGCGCAGGATGTTGAAGCACGACTAGGAGACGGCGTTGATTTGTCTGGTCATGGAGAGGGAGGAGTCCAGGATGAAGCCCAGGTTGCGTGCGTGGTCTGTTGGTTTGGGTGCGCTGCCCAGGGCGGGGGGCCACCAGGAGTCGTCCCAGGCGGAGGGAGAAGATCCCAGGATGAGGACTTCCGTCTTGTCCGAGTTCAGTTTCAGGCGGCTGTTCATCATCCACTTGGCTACGTCTGTCATCCCTTCGTGTGGGTTGGCTCTGGTGGGGTCGTTGGTGAGGGAGAGGATCAGCTGGGTGTCGTCGGCATAGGAGATGATGTTGAGGTTGTGTTGGCGTGCGATGGCTGCGAGGGGGCTCATGTAGACGTTGAAGAGGGTTGGGCTAAGCGAGGAGCCTTGAGGAACGCCGCAGATGACTTCGGTGGCTTCTGATCTAAACGGGGGGGAGGCGGACTCTGTGTCCTTCCGGTGAGGAAGGAGATGATCCACTCCAGTGCCTTCTCCTGGATTCCGACGTTGCTGAGGCGCTGCACTAGGGTACGGTGGCAGACAGTGTTGAAAGCCGCGGAGAGGTCTAGGAGGATGAGGGCCGCTGTTTCTCCGTTGTCGAGCAGGGCTCGGATGTCATCGGTGGCTGCGATCAGGGCGGTTTCGGTGCTGTGGTTGGCCCGGAAGCCAGACTGCGAGAGGTCGAGGGATCCGTTCGTCTCGAGGAAGGCGGCCAGCTGCTTGTTGACTGTCTTCTCGATGACTTTTGCAGGAAACGGGCGCAGCGAGATGGAGCGGTAGTTCTTGAGGTCGGTGGGGTCGGCTGATGGTTTCTTTAGTAGAGCGCTGAGTTCGGCGTGCTTCCAGCTCTCCGGGAAGGTAGCGGTGTCGAAGGAGGTGTTGATGTCCTGCAGGTGGGGTGCGATGACAGCGTCGGCCTTGTTGAAGACGTGGTGAGGGCAGGGGTCGGACGGAGATCCGGAGTGGATGGAGTTCATCGTGCGGACGGTGTCTTCGGTGCTGATCCGGGTCCAGGCGCGGAGGGTGGTGGTGGGGGGCGGTGGTTCAGTCGTGGCGTGCGTCGGTTGAGTGTTGAAGCTGTTGTGTTGCCACTCATCAGAACGCAAAATGCCAACACTTCGCATCCAGGTACCCACACCACCTGTCACAGGGCAATGCGGTATGGATAAATTGGTCCAACAAATTTTCTTACGCTTTTCCCCCTCTCCCACTAATTCCATTAGTGGTTCGGAAACTGCAACAACATTCATTGACAATGATACTAGTAGCACCCACGTGGGCAAGACGCCGTGGTTCACCACGCTCCTGCAACTCTCACAGGTGCCACATCAAAAGTTAAGATTATTACCCATGCACCTTACACAGAACCATGGAAAAATAATGCACCCAGATCCCAAACGATTGAACCTAGCGATCTGGCTCCTGAGGTCATAGAATTTGGATACTTAGATTTACCTCCAAACTGTATGGAAATCATTAAGCAAGCAAGACGTCCTACCACCAGAGCATGCTATGCAGCAAAGTGGAAAAGGTTTGCTGTATACTGTAACAGTAACAACATCAACCCTCTGGACGCATCCACTAAACAGATTATTTGCTATTTACTACACTTGCAGCAATGTAACCTTGCTTACACCTCAATTAGAGTACATCTTGCAGCTATAGCGGCGTACCTACAAAACAGACAACATCTTTCCCTGTTTAAAGTACCAGCAATAAAAGCTTTCATGGAAGGCCTCGAGTCATTCCACCAAGATTACCGCCTTCCCCAGTCTGGAATCTCAACATAGTACTTACCAGACTAATGGGACCACCTTTCGAAACTATGCATAGGTGTGAAATACAATTCCTCACATGGAAGGTGGCCTTTCGTATAGCTATTACTTCACTCAGAAGAGTAAGTGAATTGCAAGCATTTGCAATACAAGAACCATTTCTGCAGTTACACCAAAATAAAGTGGTTCTTAAAACAAACCCAAAATTCTTGCCTAAGGTAATTTCAGCATTCCACATCAATCAGCCAGTGGAACTTCCAGTCTTCTTTCCAAAACCACAGACGGTAGCAGAAAGAGCCCTACATACATTAGATGTCAGAAGGGCGATATTGTACTACATAGAAAGAACACAAACTTTCAGAAAGACAAAACAGCTATTTGTAGCGTTTTCTCCTACACATAAGGGCAATCCTATCTCTAAAGCAGGCATTGCCAGGTGGATTGTAAAATGTATACAAATATGCTACTTAAAAGCAAAGAGGACATTAACTGTTCCTCCTAGAGCTCACTCTACACGTAAACTAGGAGCATCTATGGCATTCTTAGGAAACATTCCTCTAGACCTATGCAAAGCAACTACCTGGGTTACACCGCATACCTTCACAAAACACTACTGTGTAGATGTGCAGGCAACACAACAGGCTAGAGTTGGACAAGCTGTACTAAAAACTTTATTTAAGACTGTTGCCACAGATACTGGTGACCACCGCTAGGGAGATAACTGCAGTATAGTCCATAAATGTACCATCTGCAGCCCATATGCCTCGAACGGAATATGCTACTTACCAGTATGCATCTGTTCTTGGCATAGAGGGCTGCAGAGTGGTACATGCCCTCCCAGCCTCCCCAGAAACCTGTGTCTGTTCCAACACGATCTTATTTAGATACTTACATGGGCATTTCTATCTGTATTCTATCATACTACTCCATCTAACCCTACTATGGCAAAACAATCTAAGGATGGAGCCGATGCCCATGCGCACTAGCACCCAAAGGAGGAGTCGCCAGTCTCGTGACGACAAAAGACTTCTCCAAGAGAAAACAAGTGCAATCATCCGAGCCCAAAACCAGATGGCGATCTATTCATAAATGTACCACTCTGCAGCCCTCTATGCCAAGAACAGATGCATACTGGTAAGTAGCATATTCCATATTTACCTCAGCACATTTCCGATCATTCAGCTATTCTCTTTTCGATAATGTTAGATCAGGGACCCACCCATGCTTCTTGGTCTTTTGACCGCTCTATTCTACTAGAAGAAGTAGAAAGAGAACATCTTATATTCGAAACCGCCTCCTTTCTGGAGTGGAATATAGAGTTCGCTTCTCTGGTCAGTGTGTGGGAGTCATGGAAAAGCATATATAAGGGGATGTATCACTAATCGGGCGTCTTATAGAAAAAAGAAATACAGAGAGGAGATATTAACCCCTTCGATGCTGATGACGAGCTCAGCTCGTCATCACCCACGGGTGTCGTGTGCTGATGACGAGCTGAGCTCGTCATGGTGCCACTAAAATGGCATTTTCCAGCACTGGGGGGGAAAACGCCTAGCATCCAAGTGGTTAAAAATCGAGCAAGACCTGGCACTCTTAGTCGGTAGATCCAAGGCCATCGGGAAATTTAGATAAAAGGGAGTTAAGAGATAAATTAGATACACTACTGCAAGAGGGACTGAATAAACGATGGCAGGCTAGTAAGCTTTCCCATTTTGAATACGGCGAGTCGGCAGGGAAGCTGCTGGCGTGGAAAGTAAAAGCGGACCAGACTAGGAACCATATAAAAGAAGTGAGGCTAGGAGGGGAAGCCGACAGTAGGAAGACAGATTGCGAAATAGGAGAAGCCTTCAGTGCCTTTTTTCAAAACATATACACAGACGAGACTAATGTTAACATCGGGGTAAGAACGGAGTGGCTGGAAAAGGTGAATCTTCCAAAGCGGTCTATGCTACAGCGTGAAAACCTAGATAAAGAAATAACCGAGGCGGAAGTATAAAAAGTTATTAAACAACTAAAACTGGGAAAGGCTGCAGGACCGGATGGTATTCCGGGTGAACTATACCGAGTGCTTAATTCAACTCTCACCCGATCCTAACAAATCTTTTCAATAACATCTTAATTAGGGGGTAGACACCACCCAGCTCTTGGGGAGAGGCAAATATTACCTTAATTTTAAAAACAGGCAAGGACCCTGCTGACTGTGGATCATACCGTCCAATCTCTCTTCTCAACAACGACTACAAGATCTTTTCAACAGTGTTGGCTGTGCGTTTGGGAAGCGATATTGGAACAATCATCCATCAGGATCAAAAGGGGTTTATCAGAGGCCGACAATTGGCTGACTTCTCTTACGATCTAGTTGGAGCAATAGATATTGCTTCAACCTTTGCTCTGCCTCTTGCTATTATGACTCTCGATGCAACAAAAGCATTTGATAGGGTCAATTGGTCCTATCTAACTGCTGTCATGGAAAAGTTTCAATTTGGCCCTAAATTCTGTAGAGCTGTAGGTCTATTATATAAAAACCTGAGAGCCAGCCTATTAATTTATGGTACTCGTACAAACTTCTTTGAAATAAGCAGAGGGAGAAGACAGGGGTGCACTCTCTCCCCACTTTTATTCAACATTTATGTTGAACCATTTGCCCAGATCATAAGAGAGGACACCAATATTCTGCCTTTCTCTTTTTCTGTATGGGAGAAGAAAGTCTGATTATATGCCGACGACATTCTCATTTATACAACGGATCCGGCCCAGGCATTCCCTATAGTAATTAAAAGAGCTGAAGAATTTGGAAAATTCTCCGGATACGAAATAAATGCCGGAAAAACTGATATAATGGCTTGGAACATCATAAATCTACAGCTCCCGGTGAAACATTCAATCTGCTATCTGGGGATCAAAATCACAAATGACTTAATCTTTTGACTCAGACTAATCTGGACCGGATCTCTCATGAATCCAAAGCACTCATGAAGTCTTGGTCTTTTCTCCCTCTTACCATCTACGGGAGGACTAGTTTAGTGAAAATGACCATCCTCCCCAAATATACATTTATCTTTAATTATATTCCACTAATATTTGACACCAAGCAACTCTCCAAATGCCAACAAAATATCAATTCATTTATCTGGTGCTACAAGTCAACTAGATTGGCATAGAAGAAGTTAAGAAGGAGGAGAGAAAAGGGAGGTCTTGCTTTGCCAGACCTAGAATACTATGCTTGGGCTTTTCATCTGACCCACTCCAGGATGTTATTAAAGACCCCGCTAGATAATTCAAATGGCCATATGTTTAAAGCAATGATACTGGGCTCTGATCTTCCATTGGACGGATTCTTATTTAAGTTTGGACATCAGAGATTTTAAAAAAAAGTTAGGCTAAAGACATTATATAGCTCCCTTAAAGAATGGATTCAAATTAAATCTAAGGCTGGGTTAGCGTACATTTCCAATCACGCACCGATCTGGGACTTTATAGGACTCTCCATGCAACATACTGAGACTGTTAAAACCGTGTTATTGGAAGCTGGAATAACACGATGGGGAGAGTTAGCGGCAGGAGGATCCTTAATGGAATGGGAAATATTTTCAGATAAGGTAACCTCACCATTAATATGGTTTATCCATTTACAACTGTCCAGCTGGATGCGAACTCAAATGAAGAAAAAGGCCAAATTCGGAGGATATAGCACTCTGGAAAAAAACCTAGTTGAGAAACCCTATGGAGGTAAAGAAGTAGCTTCTTACTATTAGAATATCATCAAAGAAACTGAGGATGAATCTAACCTCCCGTTAAAACTATGGGGTGGAGAGGGAGAACCCCAGGCAGAAGAGAAATGGATAGAATCTTTTAGCCTTCTATACAAAATTATTAAACCTGCCTGGTAAGGCGCAACCAACTATTCACATTACATCGAGCGTACTATTCCCCTAAAAAGCTTTCCAAGTTCCAACCAGGGAAATGCTGCAGCAAATGCTTTTTTCCAGCTGCTTCAGATTTACACAGGTTTTGGCAGTGTCCGAACATCACTACATACTGGCATGAAATCAAGACACCACTTGAATCAATTCTTAGAATTTCCATTCCTTTCTCTTGGTTTTAGTCATCTTCGGGCTTAATAACAACATTAAGGGGCTAGAAAAAGAATTTCTATTTTTTGCTATTTTATTAGCAAGAAGAGAAATATGTAAAAATTGGGTTAATACCAAATCGCCGACCCATGCAGGGTGGTTGTCTTCACTGTATGCAACTTCGAAAGTAGATCTAGCCAGAGTCTGTAGCCCTCGTACCCTGAGATTTTGGAACTTCCTAATTGAGTGGAGACGAGACCACTAGAGTACCCGGGGTTTTTTATTTTTTTATTTCCCCAGGTCCGATGATTAAGCCTAAGTTTCCATGTCCAATGGGAGGCACCCCACGCCATAACGCCACTGGACTATCGGCCGATAAAGGGCTCGAATGGAGATAGTTTGTGCGGGGCTCTTTCTCGCCAAGACATCAGGCCTGCCCTTGTAGAGGTTATGAAACCAACTTCTGGTTTCTTGATGGCACAGAGGCGACTGTCTTTCTGCAGCTAGAGCATCCCTGGAACGATCAAGTGGCTAATGAGGAAAAATAAAAAAAATAAAAAAAGAAAGAGTACAAATCCTAACAGATTTTCATGTATTGTACTGACTTAACATATTGGTTATCTTTAGGCACAGTTTTTATTATTGCGTTGTAGGTCCACGAGAAGACTATGAAGATTTGAATATCTTGTTTGTCATGAAAGTATTATATTTCCCCCGAAGAAGGGTTCGGAGGAACCCGAAAGGCATTGAGAATTTTGCTAACAATTGAGTGTACATTTATGTTACAACATACATATCTTTTGAAGATGGAATCTATTATGGTGATGTTTTTTTGAAAAGCGAATGAATTACAATTCTGGATTTATATATATATATCATTAATAATTCTGTGTCCAAAGCAGTGCATCGCGCAGGCAGTGGTTTCTATAGCCTCTCATTGTCTGGTAGGAAGCATGCAGGTCATCTCCAAAGCACCTGCTGCAACAACCTCAAAGCTGCTTTTGCTTGCCTTTAGCAGGCACAAACACCCTGAGGAGGCAGAATAAAGCCCTTTATTGCAGGGTGGCGATCCATCCCATCTTACAGATTGACTCTCTCGAGAGCTCACTATGGTTATGCTCTCAAGATAGTTCACTATGGTTATGCCCTACCATTACTTTCTGCCCCACAGCATCTCAATCTCTAACTCTCACTTGGATGAGCAGCTCTCCAATCTAATGTAGGTGTAGAAGCCTTACTCTTCAAAGGAGCCACCGAGAGGGTTCCTTACTCTGAAATAGGGACATGTTCTCACTCTTGCTAGTCCTTGTGTCTGAGAAGGATGCAGGGCTTCAGCCAATCTTAAATCTTCGCCATCTAAATTCCTTTCTACAGCATGACAGATTCAAAATGATCATGCTGGCCTAGGTTCTGTCTGCCCTGGATAAGGCCCACAACTTTACATGGGGTTCAAGGTAGTTCTGGAGCAATTTTCAGTTTGCAGGGCTCTCCTTTGGCCTCAAAAGTGCCCCTCGGGTTTTCATGAAAGTGTTTGCATTCAGGCAATGGCAAACCTCCTGACATTGTTGGGTGAAATCGCACTCGCCACATTCGGAGAGGCTTCCTTTTGTATGAGCTGTGTTGAACACTATGCAGTTCAAGGCCTCCCCCTCCACTCCCCCCATTGCAACGAGTCTAGGACATTTTGCCTATGATCCTGATGCTATAGCCTCAGTCCTGGAGAAATGTGAAAGCAGCTCTTGGACTTATTGGTCTGTTAGATTCATGGATATTGCTCGTCTGCTATGCCAGACGGCATTTGCAGATTCTGAAGTCCCAGTGGGGCCGGTACCATAGCAACCTTTCAGATAGATCCCTGCTTGTGAACCACCAGGGAACAGTCCTTGAATAGCATAGTGGACAAACTCAATTGGCAGTGCCTGGTGGACCACAAATCAAATCTACATCCTGTGGTGGTACAGCACAGCTTCCAACAGTGGCTAAATCTCTTCGCCAAATGAAACACTGAAAGATGATAGACGGAATGCTGAACATTCACCCCCAGCTAAAGTATTTTTAAAACAATAAATGAGTGAAACCCCCAGTCACAGATATGGGTTTAATCATATTTGCTTGGTACATTTTTATAACCATGATTTCTCAAAGCTTATAAGAATAACACTAAGGTTCAAATGGGTCAGAAATATGATAAACCAACCAATTTGAATGTTGACATTTAGTCGGCGTTCTAGAACAGCTTGGCCCTCAGTCTTGAATGGCAGATTTCAACCCAACTCCCTGCCGGATTTCACACATCACTCTACCACAACACGCTCTACGCTTTACTGTACACTAGTCAGTTTGCCGTTATTTCCCAGTGTTCTCTTTCAACATAGCAGAAAGGCTGGAAAGCTATCATTCCCACAGGTACTCAATTTGACTGCTAATCCACCACTACACTGTTTAGTAGTGAATGGGATTCCGGGCTCTCTGCTCACAGTTAACTTTAAGAGATTTCCTCAACTGGGTACTATTCATTAAACTTTTGTCACACAAGTTTAGTAACTCGACATCGTACTGGCTCAGAATTGTCGAACAGGACCAGGCCAACCCTAACTTGCAAGGGCCCTGAAGCTATCAGCTTGCAAGCTTGCCAAAAAAACTCATTCAGGCCCTGATAACACTAAGGAAATCGCCAAACAACTCGGCACAACTACTACATTCCCAAAACCTCATGGAAACATGCAGGAAAATACTGTGGAAAGAAGAAATCTTATAAAGTATTCTAGGAGGAAATCCTCGAAGTAAAAAATCTAACTTCATAAGATTCTGGAAAGTCAATTGCATTACAAATCACCCTTTTGGCCTCAATCTAATGTTCCTGAGGAAACAAGGGCTGCATATATCAACTATTTTCAATACCCTACTAGGAGACCAGCTCGGAGATCACACTCTGGCCTTCAGCGTGGCTCCAACAAAGGACAAACTATCAGCTTTAGCTATTAACATCAATAGATCTCTCCCTTCAGACCTCCTCTAACTAAACCGTGGGGCTCTTGGTTTGCCTCCCGTTTCTTGGTGATTGGGGTAAATGTACTCTAGTATGGTTTGATCCTTAGGAAGTCTTTCAGGTGTTTAAGAAGGCAGTAAATGGATCAGGCAAGTGCATTGTCTGCAGTTAAGGTAACATTTGTGTCCATATATTAGTTACGCTGTGGTCTTCAGTGCTTCGCGCACTGAGCAAAGAGCTGGTAAGAGACAAAATATGCTAGGAGTTCGCCTACTTGGTCTCCAGCCCAGACAGAGGTCACAGGCAAAAGTGAACCTCATTATGACATTGCAGGCTTGGGTGTTGCTTGACTGAAGTGCAAATACTCAAACTGATGCCAGTGCGAACTGAGCTCAGGAAGTGCCCCATCCCTCAACAAAATGCTCCCCTTTCCTTCGTACAGCTTCAGCAGCCTTTGAGCGTACACGTTTCGCTGTAACATGATTCAACAAGGGCTTGCTCTAATAGGCCTCTGTTATTCGGCAAATGTGTTACACTCAGGGCCTGATTCACAAAGGTGTTGCTGTTAGTAGGCGTTCTTACACTAGTCCTACTCCTAGTTTACTACTGAATTCCAGGAGTAAGCCAGATTAACTCCGGCCTTACTCTTGGCATTTAGTAGCAAGCCAGGAGTACTTCAAAAGTAAGTCACAGCAAATTCTGTTTGAATCAGACCCGGATTTCTTCTTACTTCTGCCAGTCGACCAACCTGCAAAGAAAGCAGGTAGAAGCAGTCACCTAGCCATACCTGCCAACAGGTCCAGGACAACAGGTTGAATTTCAGCCAGGCCTAGCTTTTTATTGCAAACACTAGTAAGCATGGTGGCATCTGTGAGCTATACTTATAACTAGACTATTGATGCTTTGTGATGTCTGCAGGATAACGAGGACTGGCTGACACTCATCCTCATGACATGGGTAGAAGGCATCTCTTAACAGTTTCACCAGTGCAGTGGTCTCTAACAAACTTGGTTTATGCAATTAAGAGAGGTTTCGGGCTTTTCAAGAAGACCTCACCTAGAAACCACCAAAAGTGATGGATCAAGTTCTCAAATTTATCATGGTCATTGGTAATTACTCTAAGCCACAATTTAGGCATCCCTTTTCACATTGGAACGGGATCAGGGCTCATCTGCGTAAAATTGATTCCTGTCTGGGGTGGCACATGGATCAAAAATAATGGCCTACAATGCAATCAGAGTGATTACCAATGGTTGAAGTGAATAAATTCCAATCAGCACTTTTTGTAATTTTTAAAGGAACTACCTACAAAGCTCATGTCACAGGAGGCTGTCCGTTTCATGTCATTGTTGCACAACCCTAAGCTCATACCAATAATACTTCCTGCCAATTAAAGCTCAACATATACTGCTAGGTTTATCATTTAACTTCATGTCACTCAGACAGCTTGTTTCCAGTCCTCGATATATGTGTTTATCAAATCAGTGTATTCTGGAAATTGTAGTCATTGTGACGTTCACCTGAGCTAACAGGTCTGTAAATCTGTTTGGTCTTATACTATGTACGGACTACAACTCCCATATAGCAATGTGCTAACAGCTTTAAAAGGCAGTTCAAAGTTAGTGTTAGGCGTGACATGAGGCCATTTGACAGCAAAGGTATACCAAGATCTCAAGATGCTCCAAGTTCCACCTGGGGAAGACTCACACAATCCTATGTTTTTCATCAGATTCAGCTACAAGTTAATTTGCTTTTCAACCTTATAAACATGAGACAGTAGATGCCAGATTGCTCCCTAGAAAGCATGCAAGTGCTGCACATACGGGTTAATAGTGCTGGGCAATGAGCATTAATGTATCGTTATTTACAGGTAATCTTTATTACCCCAATTACGGTCCTTCTCGTCCAAGTCCATACATTAGTGATGCGGGATCGCCTCCCTATTGTAAGGACTGGGGGAGGAGGTGCTAAATTGGAGGTAGGACAAGCTCTCTAATTAGAAAATTAGAAAAAAAATTACCTTTCTGACATTCAACACCTAGATTATCCATTAAAATACCAGTTTGTGAAAAAAAAAATCAATGGAAATTGTAGCATGGCTATGTTTGGGTCCATAAAATCTGATTGGAAGGCGCTGATGGTGGCAAGCGCACCTCTGCTCTGCTTGACCATTGTCTGCTCGTGTAAATATTGTTACTCAACCCTCCCCCTCTTGGACGTGGTAGTGAGGTACTCACCCCCTTCCCCTTTTTTATGCCATGAAAAGCAAATCCCTGTAATCCTCACAACCAATCCCAAGCGGCAAGACCGCAGCAGCCTATAACGCGCCCGCACCCTCCCTGCATGCCCAACCTGTGGTGCATGTATGCATTTTAGCCTAGCGAAGCAGAGGAAACTTCCCTAGCCTGGCGCAGCCTCTTGTTCAATTCTTCTAAAATGTGACTGATTCCAGATCCTAGCTAAACTTTCAAAAATATTACTTTCAAGTAATTGATACGTGGTGTGGGAGTAAAAAATGTTTTCATGCTGTAAAGAATGCAGTAGAAGAAACGGTGCACAGACACTAAACTCTCGATGTTCTTTTAAGGCACTTTATTGTAACAAAGAGTAAAATATACTATGGAGGCACGGAAGTTATTTAAAAAAATATATATATATATTTGCATGGCTAATTGGCACCACATTATACTAGTCTCTGCAGCAGACTTCTTGCCAGTGTAGATCTGAAGGACTAAAATGTCATATGTGCATTGATGAAATACTTTGTGGCATTCATCACAGCAAGTGTTTTGATGATTTTTTTTTTTTCAAAAACTTTTATTAACACACGTGCTAATATAATTGTAATTGTAATTTTATATTTATATAGCGCATTATCACCAGCGGTCTCTAAGCGCTTGCTTTGGGAACCCGTCCTGGTTTTTCCCTGTGAGAACCCGCACTGGGCACCCCCAAGGTGAAAGCCAGGCATCCCGCCGCGGGGGGCCATAGTGGAGATTAAGCAAGCTATTGCCCGGAGTTGCAGAGTGTGAACCCGTGATTCGAGCAGGCACCGAAGCGAGAATTATCGAGTCCGTGGACATTTTGGGCTCAAGACCCTGCCGCGTCGGGAATTAAACCTTGGTCCTGGGTCTGACCTCTGTTTAATTTATTTGCGAGTTTGTAAAGCGCTTGAATAAACTCCCGAAGGAGTATCTCCGCGCTCAAAGACAGCAGAAGCAAGAAACAGGACAATAACAGTACAAGACCAAAGCTCACAGATTGGCTGATATTTGACTACATCGTAATTTAAACCAATTACACCTGAAACATAAAAGTTTTCAGTTGCTTTCTGAAGGCAAAATGATCAGAACACTGTCTTAGTTGGAGAGGAAGGCTATTCCACAAAATAGGACCCACCACTGACAAAGCCTTGCCACCCAGTCTGGTCCTGCTAATCTTGGGTATCCTTAGCAGCAATTGATCACTTGACCGAAGGGTGCGTGTGGGAACATATGGAACAAATTTATTTGCCAAATAAACAGGTCCTAAATCATGTAGTCCTTTATGCACTATACAGCATGTCTTGAATTTCACTCTTTGGCGGACAGATAACCAATGAAGTTTTTCTAGCAGAGGTTTAAAAGAAGATCTAGGGGGAGCATTGAGGACCAGCCTGGCTGCGGTGTTTTGTATTACCTGCAGTCGGTCCAACACCTCTTCATTTGCAGACACCAGGAGACCATTACAGTAATCAAGTCGGCTGATCACTAGAACCTTAACCAAAGTTCTTCTAATGGAGTCCGGAAGGAGCGGGAATATCTTACGGAGGAGTCCTATCACATGGAAACACGACCCCACCGTATTGTTTCCATGTTGTTTCATTGTCAACTCTGGCTCCAGACGAACCCCAAGGTTCTTGATTACTTGTTTTGGTTCGGGAACTGGCCCCCAGATCTAATGGCCACCAATCAGGGGACCATAGTATCTTGGCCTCACCGAAAAGCATCACCTCCGTCTTACCAACATTACACTGAAGAAAGTTGGAAGACATCCACTGGGATACTGCTTTCATCCCCTCGGAGAAAAATTGTATAACCTCTGGGGTCAGCGATTTAAATGGGAAAAGCAGCTCGGTGTCGTCGGCATAAGACACTGGACAGAAACCAAAAGCTCTTGTTATGTCTGCCAGGGGGGCCACATAGGTGTTAAAAAGAGTAGGGCTCAAACATGAGCCCTGTGGCACCCTCTTGGTAATCCTAACCTCATCCGACCGAAATTCACCCATGGTGATACATTGGTTACGGTCGGAGAGAAAGCTCTTTAGCCAGTCCAGCGCCTTGCCACCCAATCCATTCACAGTCAGTCGTTCGATCAAGATCTTATGAGAAATGGTATTGAACGCTGCCGATAAATCCAGTAGCACCAGGACAACGGAAATACCCCTGTCCTGGTACATACGGAGATCATCAGTTATCGACAGCAGGGCTGTTTCGGTACTATATTTCGGCCTGAAACCAGACTGTGAGGGATCAAGGCTTCCCGATTGTTCCAGGAAGTTGGACAAATGCTTATTAATATGCTTTTCAATGATTTTACCCAGAAAAGGCAGCAGGGAGATGGGTCTAAGATTGGACAAATTGGTCCATGGGACGGCGATGTTCTTCCGAATAGGTCTAACTAGAGCCTTTTTCCACTCCCGTGGGACACGTCCCGTTTTTAGTGAGAGGTTCACCAGGCTCTGAATTTCCGGACCCAGCACTCTCCCCACCACTCCTGTTGATCTCGCTGGTAATAGATCTGAAGGGCTCCCACTTTTGATGTTATCGATCAACATCTCTACCTCTAACAGAGTGATATTCGGAAATTCAAGGAATATATCATGATTGACAGCTACTGCTTGCACCGGCGTGGGAATACCATGATTGTTTATAGGTGGAATGGATGCCTCAATTTTTTCATAGATAACGTCAATCTTATCAGTGAAAAAACTTGAGATGTCGTCACATAGTTGCTGGGACGACATATCCTCACTTTCACACGCCACCGCTTTTAGAAAGGTGTTTACAATTTGATATAGCACTTTGGAATCGTTACCTGCCGACTCCAATTGTGAGGTATCATAACTCTTACGTGCAACTCGTATGGCTTTATGGTAGGTGCTTATTGCCATTTGATTGTTAATTTTATCCACCTCCAAGTGCGACTTTCTCCAGATTTTCTCATATTTCCTGGCGGTACGCTTAAGGCACTGCAGCTCTCATGGTCTGCCTCTTCTAACCATTGAGCCACACTTCTCCACATATACACAGCTTCGTGCCTACAACCATACATGGCCGGCAGCAAATTACTTAGATTAAAGAGGAATGTAAAAATGCCATAGGAAGTACACAATGACGCAGCAATCCGCTGACAACCCTCTCCGGGCAGGCCGCGCAATATTCTATCGACCATATCATCAGGTTACAATAGACCAGTCTCTCTAGGACATCAAGGGGAGTGACATGCACACAGTCTAGTGGTACATAAACCATATGATCATCATGAAACATATATCGCTCTTTAACTTTAAATACTTGGCAGTACGTTTTAATTCCCGCCTCGTCGGCAGTGGAGATCCGCTACCTCTTCCGCCTATGTACATCGTTTGCAGACATGTGAGGATATGGCAGAAGGTATTACCGTTGTGACAGTGCAAATCTATATTTCATGCTTTGCCTTACCCACATTGTGTATGGCCTAAGGGGGGCATTAGCCTTGCTCTCCTACATCATCAATATTCTATTCCCATCCCAGGCCCTACAGGGCTCCGCACATGCCATCACCCAGTGCTGCCAATTCAATCCCTTTGGAATAGTCCTCGAACCGCCGTACATCGCATCCCTGAAAGTGTCCTACACCCATCTATTCTGATATTTCTGTGGGGGTAAGTCCTCCTGCCTCTCCAGGCACCGTGTCTGTCAACTCCTGAGCTGCTATCTGTATAAAATGATTGAAGTGGACCCCAAATATCAGCCGGTCTAGACGCTATGGGTTGTATTTCTGAGTATATGCCATATTGTTCCTGACAGTGCACCATGTCCTGTATCCAGTCCTTAAACTTGGGAGACCGTCCCCTCCCCCATCTGCACGCAAGTCGTCTTTTCGCTAACAATAACGCTACGTTGGTGAATTTTCTATTGTTCTTCGGGATCTGTGCTCATTTCAACGTACCGTCAAACATAAGTTCTAGCACCCCATGGACCTATGACCAGAATTTCTGGACTTGTGGACATCCCCATGCCAGATGGAGGAAGTCCGCACCCCCTGCCCACAGCGCTCTCAACAATCTGATTCTGTGAGCTTGAACCAAAATTTTTGAGCTGGGGTGTAATACAGTCTGTGCAAAAACTTATAGTGGATGATTTTAAAACAGCAACTGGACATCTGCGTGCCCGAGAGTCCACAGCAGAATTCCCACTGGTCGTCTGTGACGTCTCTGCCTAGATCCTGTGACCAATGCTTTCTGGCCGGGCCCACCACTATCGGTAAAGCGCTGCGCAAACTCTTATATATGCTAGACACCAGATGTGTGCCGTCCGGGCTATGCAGCACTACTGTAAGAGGAGCCACGCTGGGGGGGTTCATGTGGATAATCGGGCAACATGGCCTTCAGACCTTCCCGCAGCCGTATGTGATAAAAAATTTCCAGAGGGCTAGGGTTATGTTCCCCAAAAAACAGATCCAGAGAACGAAACGAACCACCAAGGAATAGATCGCCCCATGTGCGTAGTTTCAGCCGACGACACATATTGCGAAAGCCCGTCTCCTGGAGTATTGCCATCTGAGGGTGGTAGGACAGCGGCATACGGGGGCGTATACAACATTGACACTTGCAGCTGTCGTCCTATCCTTTGCCATGCGTCCATGGTGCATGTCACTATGTTGGGCGGAATGTCCAACGCAGCTGTGGGGGCATAGACAACGCCAGTTAACGGTAACGGATGGGCAATCCAATATTCGGCAGCTATCTGCGGCATGAAACTGGCAGGTACATATAGTGCGCCTGTGCACTCAAGTAATAGAGCTCAAAATCGGGTATGTCAAAGCCGCCCATATTGTAAGGCTGTGCCATGACGGTCCATTTAAGACGCGCTTGTCGACCCCCCCCCCCCCCAGACCAACCGGATGAGTTCGGACCTCAATGTTTTAAAAAAATATGACCCTGGATAAAACGGAATGTTAAGAAAAAAGTAAAGAAATCGGGGCAAGGTGACCATTTTAATAAGGGAAACCCTGGCAGCCATGGATAGCGGTAGCTTGATCCACCTCGCTACCAAGTCCGATAATTTGGTAATGGCAGTGCCATAGTTCAGCCGGATAGTCTCTTCCTTATCCCCTGATATTTGTATCCCCAGGTAGCGCAAATCTGTATGACACCACTCCAAGGGATAATCCAACGGGAACTCAGCTACAGCAGTCGTTAATGGGAATAGTTGAGACTTCCCCCAATTTATCGAGACGCCAGATAGGCCGCCAAAGGCCACATACTCCCGAAAGAGTGTATTCAGATTGGTCTGAGGGTCCTTAACAAAGAGTGTAACATCGTCTGCATACAATGATATGGAAAGCTGTCTCTGAAAACAATTAAAAGCACTACTCTTGTGCATTTGCCGAATGCGACATGCCAACGGTTCTATGGCTATGGCGAACAGTAAGGGGGACAGTGGACACCCCTGACGAGTGCCTCTCGTAATCGCAAAGGCCTCTGTTAGACGACCATTTGCCAGGACTCTCGCCTTAGGAGCAGTATATAGTAGGCGTATCCACTCCACAAAGATTGGGAGAAAACCCATCTTGTGCAGCACTGTGAACAGATATCTCCATTCCACGGAGTCAAACGCTTTGGACGCGTCAAGGAATATAGCGGCTAGAGGAACTGTCTGAATCAGTGAAAAAAACGTCCGGAGGTTGTGAGAGGTCGATCTTGTGGGTACAAAACCAGACAGATCAGGCAATATGATTGTAGTCATGAGTAACGAAAGTCTTGTGGCTAATACCTTGGCAAGGATCTTAGCATCGCAATTAAGTAGTGACAGAGGGCGATAAGAGTCACATTGCGAGTAATCTTTACCTGGCTTAAGTAGAGATGTGATAACCACCTCCCTCATAGATCGAGGAAGTACGCCCACTTCTAGTGAGTCCTCAAATACGTCTCTCAAAACCGGCGCCATGATGTCAATATAGCATTTATAAAATTCCGCCGGAAGCCCATCAAGGCCAGGTGCTTTACAGCTGCTCAGGGACATTATCGCTTCTCGGACTTCGTCCAATTCGAACGGAGCTCCGAGGAATTGTCGATCAGTCGCTTAGCCAGCACAATGCTAGATCTCCTAGGAAGCCCTCTAAATCAATGTCTTCGGAGACTTGTGAAGTATATAGGTGTTCATAATGCGCCTGAAGTGTGGTCAAGATACGATCAGTATCCTTACATACCTCACCCTCCGTGTTTTCGAGCTCTAAGATGGTGTTATTACCATGGGCAGCACGGATCGCTGCTGACAATTCCCTGCCTGGTCTATCGCCTTCATTGTATTTACGAGCCTTCCAATACTTGCCTCTGAAGTGGACTTCCCGCTGCGCTTCCGCCTCATACTCTGACAGTTTGGTTATGAACTCCTGCTGTAATCTCCCTGCATTCTCCTGCAACATACTGCTCTAAAGTGCTCGCAGTTCCCCTTCCAACCTGTGTAATGTACGCTGTATATCTCGCAATACCCCAGCACTCTTAGCTACACACCACCCCCTAACTGTAACTTTGAAGGCCTCCCAGACCGTCTCCACACTGTCCACTGTTTCCTTATTACGGAGAAAGAATTCTTCTATGTCTTCCCTCAGTTCCTCCCGAAATACCATATCTATTAGAGCATTGGGTTGTAATCGCCAAGGGCGGCAAGGTCGGTCATAACCAGGCATGTCTATAGTTATCAACACCGGGCAGTGATCTGATTGGGTCCTAGGAAGATGTTTTGCATCAACGATACATGGTGCCAATGTTCTGGACAGTAAGCAATAATCTATCCTTGCCCACGTTCCAGTGTATGATGTGAAATGCGTACCCTCTCTGAGGTCGGGATGTATATGTCTCCAGCCATCTACAAGTCCTTCATCTTCCACTATGCCCCTCAGGATGTCTCTTGCCCTAGGATGATAGTTCGTCTGTCCATCTGCTCTATCCAACCCGGGACCATGGCTATATTAAAATCCCTTCACCAAACTATGTGGCGTGAGCCAATATCTGACACAATTCCCCATAACATAGCAAAAAATTCCGGCGTATCAACATTCAGGGCATAGCAATTAGCAAGGGTGATAGTATCCCTGCCCAGTCTTCCCCACAGAACAACATATCTCCCTGTCTTATCTATACGTTGACCCAGAAGTGTAAAGGGAGTAGCGCGGTGTATAAGGATAGCTGTGCCCCTGGCATAGGACGAGTAGTTCGAGAAAGCTCTGACTCCCGCCCACTATTACTAAAGGTAGAGGTAGCTTGAGGGGAGATATGAGTTTCCTGTAGCATGACCACCTGCACCTTATGCCTATCCCAGTAAGCCAACATTTGTCTACATTTGCGAGCATCTTTTAGTCCACGTACATTCCCTGATAAAAAAAAGTACATTAATTAACGTCTACATCCCCCATCGATAGTGCCCTGCATATTTCCTACAGTCATCCATCGCGGTTCTAGACTTTTCAACCTGTCACAACAGTACATTCCATACCACACTCCCTTCCGCGTCGCCTACCCCAAACATAAGCTGTAGATAGCACAGTACTTTGCATCAACAACCAGTTTAGTACACTCCAATACAGCACAGAAAGGCTCAAAGCATGTTTGTGTATATCGCACTCATTCAACACATGAAACCCCCACACTTTCTTCCACGTCCCACCCCCCTCCCACTGAAACAACACCAACCTGCCAGTTTCTCCACCTTCCCCAAGCTTCCCAGAGGCCCAGGGCCAAAACACGCCCTGATCAATTGGAAACAATAAGGGTATTTCCCGCTGGGTAGCATTCCAGGTGGCAACACGATTACCCCTCGCACCCGCTGAAGCCATGCAGGAAAGTGTAGCCCGGACAGTGGAAAGAGGGGGTGCCCAGCGATCAGCATTTTGGCATCCCATGAGCTATACCTCGCCACATCCATGCAATAAGCAAAACACAGAACAGAAATAACGTCAGCTCCAGTCTCTGAAACAGTTCAGTACTCAAGTACAGGTTACCAGCACAGTGATAAGTTCTCAAACCCAATACAGTTACTGTTCTTCCTCACCCATCCTCTCGGGTGGTGGGTCAGGACCCTCTTCTCCATCCCCATCGTGCTGCGCTGCACGTTTGTAGTGTTTGATGAACTCCTCCACCTGTTGCGGTTTCGTAAAGAACTTTTGCCGCCCCTGGTATGTTACTCACGGCGAGCCGGATATAGCAGTGCCTAGTCCACTTGCATATTACGTAGTTTGGCCTTTACCTCAAGAAACTTCAGACGTTCCTCCTGTACCATTGGGGTGAAGTCAGGATATATTGTAATACTGTTGCCATCAAACGAGAGTGAATTGGTGCTACGGGCCGCCCGCAAGGCCACATCCATATCTCTATAATTAAGCAGACGGGCGATGATGGGTCTCTGAGTCATGCCTGGTTTGGTTCTTGGGCCCAAGGATCTGCACGCTCTCTCCACTATAAATTGGGGCGAGAATGCCTCTGAGCCAACCGCCGCAAGAATAACTTCTCCACGTATTCCTCCATCTTGCCCACATTGGTCGTCCCCGGAATTCCCACTATGCGAATGTTATTGCGTCTACTTCTCGCCTCCAAATCCTCATTCTTGGCCGCAATAATCCGTAGCAGGTTGTCCATCCTGGAAAGTTGTGACGTGTCGTGTCGTGGTGTCCTCTGTGTCCGAGATTCGCTGCTCCGCCTCCTTCAGTCGCCCCTCATGTACGTCCAATTTGTGGACTACCGCATCCATGCGTGAAGACATCCTATCCACTTTGTCAGCTATCGTTGCGAACCCCTTACTCATTTCACAGAGAACTTCTTTGAGGTCCGAGGAGGTATCCGATGGGCCCCCAGTGTCTCCACTAGTGCCTGCCTGATGCTGTTGGTCCGGCCCGGTACGATTAGACTTCCTGGCAGCCTCAAACGTGATCTTCGGCTGCTTCGTGTCTGGTCTCCCCATTCTCGCCACAGCCCAGATCTGGCAGTGATCACCTCAAAGCGACGATGCACCAGAGCACCGGTAATGATCTCTGCGACGCAGAGAAGTCAGGGAGCAACACCCGTGCCTTCAGCAAGGGACCAATGAAGCAGAGAAGACTTTTCCACAGTACGTCCAACCTCCCAAGGGAAGAATATAGGCAGCGGCTGCGGGCAGTCAGGTCCTGCGCGGTCTCCCCGGGCCTCGTCTGGTGCTGTAGGTGGCAGACGGCCAGATAAATCGGGGGATTCCACCGCTATCTGCCCAGTTCACTCCTATACTCCCCAGAAGCAGGCCTCTTGTCACGATCCACCCTGCACTCTACGCAGTCCTGCAACACTGTTCAATGATGGTTGGGGCTCAAGCCGCAGCTCACGTCTAGGTATGCAGCCGCTTCCACCAGCCTCTGCCTCTTTTGCAGATCACCTCTCTTCTAGCTATGGAGCGCAATGAAGGGGCCACAGCTCAGCAGGGACACAGTGAGTCTCCTCCTTTAAGGCCTCAAATTTTCATCCAGGCAACCTCCCAGCCTTCTGCCACTGCACCGGAGCTCAGGGATGAAGCTCACGTCAGTCCGGGGGGAGTTCGGACACGTGCAAGCGTGCAGACCCAATATTGCAGCACTCGTATCCCAAGGGCAGGTATTCACTCACCGCCTCTGGTATTCAAGCCCGAATTCCCTCTATGGCGTAGATACTATTTGCCGGCCAGCCAGACCTCCACCACCAGTCGTCTCTGAGGGGCCTCTTGCGAAGTGTCCAGGCTTACAGGCCAGCGCGGCCTACTTGGTGGCGAGCGCCGCTCCGATCGTCCCTGCAGCTCCAAAGATTGTGTCTGTAGCGTATGGGGAGGAGTGGTGACAGGAGCGGAGCCCCTCGCCGATACCCCCCTATTGATCAGCAAGGGAATCAGGCTCACGGCCCGCGCAGAGCAGCTCCGTTAGTGTTTAGCGCCCAGTGCAGCCTAGGGCCCCCGTTTAAGCCGCGGCCTCACCTAGTACGTGCAGCCGGACACCAGCGGCGCCTCCTCCAGAGGTCAGTCACGCTGGGGATGTCGTCGCTCCTCCCGGTCTCAGGCAGTCACCGATTCGGCCCAAACTCTAGGGACATGCATCGGAGGTCCCGATGCACAGATGAGCTCAAGCACACCTCAAGAAATTGCCATTAAGAGAATAATTGTCCGGATTTTATTCGTCGGGCGGTGGGAGCCTCACGTGAAGGCAGCCATTCACCAGTGCGCCACCTAGCGCCCCCAGTGTTGTGATATAGTCATGAAGTCGGAATGCATATTTGCTGGTGAACTCCTGCAAAATGAACTTGAGGTGGCATACGCACTACAACGATCAGACGTGCAAATGTTTGTTTGGAACAGTATCTTCTTGCATCTCACATTTACTGAAGATGAGACTTATGCAGCAGCAGTTGGATGCTCAATTGAAGTTGAAATAGAGCGTCTAGAGGGATTAACTGTGAGTTAGCAACTCTGAGACCCTGGGGGCAAGATTAATGTCTGCTGATCAAATTGCCCTTCCAGGTGGAGCTAGCACAGATCACAGATCTGTCACTGTCCAGATGGTGTATGGAAAAGTAATGTTTTAGATGGATTAAAGAAATTGAATTGGACATGTATTTTAAATACTCAATTGCCTTTGAATTTTCTATAGTTTTATGCAACAAATGGCATTACTATTGGATTCAGCTACTTAGACTACTATCTACATTTGCCATTTAATGTGTTAAATGCCCTTGACCTAATAAGGCTTAGCAAGATGGGTAAGACATGCATCATCTTTTCTGTTACAAATAAAATAGAATCATCTTAGGCAGGATAATAGCATATTCTATAAGTGAAGTAGTTCCAACTGCAACTCTACATGAACATGGGTTGTTTCAGAACATTTGCAGTTCTATTTTGGAGAAAGATACATTTCAAGAGTTTCTGCCTGGATGTCGATACCAGGAGAGAGTGAGAAAGTGCTACATAACCTTCTTTTGCTAGGTGTGCCTCAGGCATTTCCCACGCTATACATATTGCTTGGTGTCCTCATGCTAAACATGAATCTCTGAGAAATCCAGTACTGCAGGTTAAGGTTACTTATTTTTAACTAGATTTCTCCATCATTGGTATCTTTAATACATTTGCATGCCACCCACTAGGCTTCCCTCCACATGGAGTCATAAAACAAGATAACATTGCACAGCTCTGTTAACACTCAAACAGGTCTCTAGGAGTGTATCCTAGGCTTACCGTCCTTATTGACTGACAAATGGAGTAAAGCACAATGTAGGGGTTATTGGGTAGCATATCAGTAATACGTTGCTGGAAATGTGAAAATCGGTCGGTGATGGCAGAACATAATCATCCGTTTCCAACCGAGAGACTCCTTGTTCATATGGTTGATTTAGTTGGAACCATCAATTTATCCCTACTCCACCGTTCTCAATAAACTTGTGTGATGATGAGAGTAGATTTACTGTGATAAACATTCTGCAGAAGAAGACAGCCTATCGCAGGTTGGTCGTTTACTGGGCAGTAAGTATTCTCGGTCTTGGGCCTACAAATCACTTTTATTGCAAAGACAGCATGATTATGCCTGTGCTCAAGACAACCAGATAAATGTTGGTATGTCCAGAATTCTTGGGAATAGCATTTCAGCATTGATGAACTCAAAAAGTTGATAATTAAAGTTGATTCCCCTGTTGACAGCAGGTATTTCATGCTCTTATCCTAGCTCTCATCTCACTAGTATTCCATTTCCTTGTAGGTGAGAAACTGAGACCTTGCCTCCTGTAGCCTGGGCGCTTAGGAGGCAATGCAGCACATTTACTGGCCAAATACACTTGTGTATTAGGCCAATTTTAATTTTATGGATATTCTATCAAAAGAAAACCCCTAAGACCACCATCTTTCATCTCCTCCACAGGCCTCTTCGGCAGAATAACAGTTCTAAAATCTCGTCCCCACCTCGTTCAGCTGACAAGCTGACAGTACCCTATTGGTTGACTTCAACATCCCAGAGAACACAGGCTCCAAAAATGAGACTCCATCCTCATCAGAGCACTCAACATGGTAAAGCATGTCACACAACCAACACACTCCAAAGGCAACATCCTCAACCATATCTTCTCAACATCACTAGCAATACCAATCACTCCTACCCTTGGACTGGACCGACCACTTTGCCATCCCTATTCCCCTGTTTAGCATCCTACCACCAAACCTGGGTCATCCCAAAAGAGACTATCAAACCTTTCAGATCTTTCAAAGGCTTTCCCCTACACCATCTAACATTTGAAATCCTCTCACCCAATCAACTCCATGTCTGATGCCAGTACTTCAACACTTTTGTGGAAAACTGTGAACATCTGCACCCTAAACACAAATGCAAGTCAAAGCTTTTAGTACTGAGGCGCTCTAAAAACCTTCCTGGCAATAAACGTTCCATCTGCAAGCAGGGAAGAAAATGAAAGAAAAACATAATTCCCAGAGACCTCATGATGATGTAAATCTCCCTGTGCAAAGTACTCTACCTACACCATAAATGAAGCCACTAACAGAAGATACTTATTTTCCAGACAGTCCAGCATTACATCAACCACCTGCTCGTTCCACCTACTTTTCACTGCACAGAAAAGTGCAATGCCATCAACGTCGTCTTAAGTGAAAAAATGCAGATCTGATAACACTTAAACAACTTTATACTTGCTTCATCTCTTATGCCCACCCCGTCTTGTAGAATCTTACAATGGTCATCCTTCATAGCCCTCTCTCTAATGGATCCTGCGAACATACTCCGCTTACTCAAATCCACTTTTTATGACAAAGTCTTTCATCGTCCTTTATCACAGCTCTCTTATGGGCTTTCAAACCTACTTGCCATTGTAAATGCTTCCTTCACTCAAGGCACATTCCCAGAAGTTTTCAAGACAATCCAGATTCTCCCATTCCTAAAGAAACTTGCTCTAGACCTGGACCTCACAAACTACGTGCCCATCAGTCCCCTACCAATCTTCGGCAAGATCAGATAAATTCTATGGTCAACTCCAGGATCACAATAATAATCTCCTGTGTGACTACTAGTCGGGCTTCAAATTAAGCTGCAGCACAGAGACTGCTAACTTACACATGGTAGGTGATGCCTTCCTGACCAGAGATGAAGATGAACCCAGCCTCCTGATTTTTCTGGGCCTCATCTGCCTTCGACCTAGTTAACCATCCCACTCTTGTATGCACCCTGAAGTCCCGAATGAGATTCACCAGAAGTGTCCTTCACTTGTTCGCCTGTATGTTCAACAGACAATGGTTTGTTCTTATGGGCACCTCAAGATCCCAAAAGTACCTAATCACCTGTTGAGTCCTCTGGTGTCCCGTACTGTCATCTCGTGGAGCTGCTTGGTGCTCTTCTTTCAGAAAAGATTCTGCAATTGTTGTGGCGTCTGGGGTCCAGAACTCTGAGTTCTGCGGCCAGTGTTTTTTGCGCAACTCTCTGCCCAGTGTGAACTGGCGCAAATTGGCTTGCCTTTGGCATGCCGGTAGCGTGTTCACTGCACGTGTGCTGCTCAGTCACGCTGAAACCTCCATTGAGTAGGTCCTGGGAAGTTGTAGGGTCGCTGCAGAAAGCAAAGGAATCTGGTAGTAAAAACAAAATGACAAAACAGAAGCAACATAAACTAGATAACTAAACCAGGGAAACAATGCCAGGCAAAACTTGGAGGCAGCAAGGGGGAGCAGACATGGGGACCTGCTCACTGGCGTCATGCTACAACTTCCATTAAGTAGGGCTTGAAAGGGTTAATGCGATGCAGTGGGGGGGCTGGTGGAACATAGAAAAATGGTGGGAAGCAAGCAAGTAGCAGGTGGAAAAGCAGAAAAATAAAGGAATCGGGTAGTAAAAAAAATAACTATGACAAAACATATGCAATTGAAATCACAAAACAAAACCAGGGAAACCATCCCAGGCAATACTGAGAGGCAGAAAGGGGGAGCAGCACTAAGCATGCCTTGCTGCCTTTCCTGTCACGATATGTAATGGTTATTGCATTTATATAGTGCTTACTACCCCTAACGAGGCGTCGAGGCCCTTTTCGGTGAGTAGTACGCAACCCCAGAACAAGGATTAGTGGTGAGGTAGCAAAGGGAAATATGAAATGAATTTGAGCGGTGAACATGCGAGTCTGTTTAGGTTGAAAAGGATAGTGGAGGGATAGAAGAGGGAGGGGTTTGCATTTATAAAGCGCTTGGTACCGCTGAAGAGGCATCAATGCACTTTCCGAGCAGTAGCATGCTACTCCGGAACCCAAACATGATTAGTGGTAAATAGGTATAGGGAAATACGAAATTAATTTGAGCGGTGGACATGTCCGTCTGCTCGATTGAAAAGGATAGTTGAGGGATAGAAGAGGGAAGGGTCTGCAAAGAGTTTATTTGGAGATCATAGCAGCAGGAGCAGGTTTTGGATGAGCTGTGGGGCGGTTCAGAGGGAAGGTTTTAGAAAGGCTTTTTTGGGAGATGTGACTAGTAAGAGGTTTGAGATGATGCAAGGGAGAGGTAAAGGAGGGAAGGCTCTAGATGAGGTTATTTTGGGGATCATAGTAGTAATAGTGATGGTAGAGGATGTATTGAGAGAGGTATAGGGTGAGACAGTGTAGTGCATTGTAAAGAGTAGTGGATTGAGGTTTGGGAGGGGTCAGAGTTGAGGTAGAGGGTATATTGGGAAGTATGCAATGCGATATAAGGTAATGCATTGGAGATGCTGAATTAGGAGTGAAGTAATAAATATAAATCTACATAAATCCATGGAAGGTATGTATGTATAAGTAAGGTAATACATCTAGATCTAAGTTGTATTAAACGCAAAGATTAAAGTGTTGCTATACTTTAAGCTAATTTATTTGAGCATATGTGTGTGTATGTATATATATGTGTGTATATATTTGTGTATATATTACCTACTGGCGGTCGCCAGTAGGTAGTTATAGTTAGGACCTAGTTTCCATCGGAAATCCGCAACATTCTATTAGGAATAACTTTGGCGCCGGTTGAGGAATTTGCGTGTAATTTTCCAAAATTTAGGCCGACTCCGCTCCGCTCCTGGTATCTTCGGGGGGATTCTTCATGCGGGGGCCGAGGGGAAAAAAAGGGGGTCCCTGAACTTGTTTTCCCTATGTTTATTTCCATAGGACGGTCAGACACGGCTACAGCCCGAACGCTGAATGGAATTACACCAAACTTTGCAAAATTGTAGGGACTGGTATGCAGAAGTGCCTTTTCTATATTTGGTGAAAATTGCTCCAGTGGTTTTTTCGAAAATTTACTTTAAACAAATGTATATATCTATATGCGCGCTTCGAGCGCTCAGGGTACGCGTATCGGTAAGCGCACCCGGCGCGCCACGGAAGTGCGCGAGGGGAAAGCTGATTGGCTCTTGGGTGTCTGTCAACACTCCAAACAGTCCAGAGAGTCCTCCATCTTGTGTCTCGGTAGAATCGAGACTCAAGAGGTGGAAAAAAAAGGGGGAAATGATTAAAAGGGGGCAGGGTGGACACCTCCTGACCCCCTAGGTTTTCTGAGGGGGGCATAGAAGGACCCTGAAGGGCAAGGAAACTAATTTATTTTGTTGGAAATTTTTGCGGGGTAAGCGCTGGGTGCGTTCCCAGGTACGCGTTCCCGGAGCGTACCACAGGGAAAAACAGTGAAAGAAAATAGTGTAAAATAAGAATTTGGAGTGCTTGGAGGTAGGGTAGCTCTAAAAAGAGCTGTTGTGTTATGTGGGTGATTTAAGTACCTACAAGTAGGTACCGATGCAGTCTAAAATTCAAGAGGAAGACTCTGTTCTCCTCATCTGAGAAATGTACACCATTTCTCCTATAGATGTCTTGCATGTTGCAACGCAAGTTATTGTTGTATATGGAACCCATACCGTAGTCTTACCCACACTCCCTCACTTACCTTTCTTTGCTCCCTCACTCACCTTTCTTTGCTCCCTCACTCGGTCCCTTTCTGTCACTCCTTCCTTCACTCCCCTCTCTCCCTCACTCCCCTTGTCTTACCCTCACTCACTTTTATCCACCCTCTTTCACCCCTCTTTACTCACGCTCACTGCCCTTCTCTCACCCTCCCTCACCCCGTTCCCTTACTCCGGTTCCCTCACTACCCCTCAGTCCCCATCCTTCACTCCCCTTCTCTCAGTACCGCTGCTTCAGTCCTCTTCCCCTCTATTCACTTCCTTCGCTCCCTCACTCATTCCCCTTCCCTCACTCACCTTACTCCACACTCACTCCTTCTCTAACTCCCTCTGTCCTCACTCTCCTTTCCTCACTCCCTCTCTTAGCCTCACTCCCTCCGTCCCCTCACTGTCCCCTTCCCTCATGCTCACTCACCCACACTTCCTCACTTACCTTTCTATGCTCCCTCACTCAGTCCCCTTCTCTCACTCTTTCCTTCACTCCCAATGTCTCCTCACTCCCTCACTCCCCTTCTCACGCTCACATGCCTTTATCCACCCTCTATCACCACTCTTTCCTCAAGCTCACAGCTCTTCTCTTACCCTCCCTCACACCCGTTCCCTAACTCCGCTTCCCTCACTTATCCTCATTCCCCCTGCTTCACTTCCCCTCTCTTCCCTTCCTTACTAATTTTCCTTTCCTCTCACCGTCCTCCACGTCACTCACTCCTCTCAGTCCCTCTGTCCTCTCACTTCCTCACTCCTCTTCCCTCACTCCCTCTATATTACCCTCACTCCCTCCATCCCCTCACTCTGTGACTCCCCCTTCACTCACCCTCACTCACCTTCCATCCCTCACTGTCATCAACTCACCCTCACTCACTCCCCTTCTGTCATTTGTTCCCTCAGTCACTTTCTACCCTTCATTCAGTCATGTTATCCATTAATTTATGCAGTGCACATTCATTGAAGAAAAGAATGACACAATATATATGGAATATAGCTCTTTTTGGAGAATTGGTGGTAGTTGTAGGGAGAAAAACAAAACCAGGGAATCCAAAACTGCTCAACAGGAGCAAAAAAAAGGGGAAAAATTAGTGGTGGGTGGAGCAGTGGTGTTCTTCTTTTCTCCGAACAATAAATTCTATGCTCTGCTCCCCATAGCAAAGCAGTTCATCGCACTGCTTGCAGACGATCTTCAAGTCTCCGAAGACCGGCTGGATATTGGGAATCAAGTGAGCTGCTGCTCTCCCAAAGGGTGTTGCTCCTCCGGTGGAGGTGCTGCCGCCATCTTGTGGGGGATTGCGTGCCAGGTCCCTGACACTCTCCCTCGCAAAGTTATTGGGGTGCCTCCTCTCGACATGCCTGATTAAGGTGGCGTTGCCAAAGCTGTACTTTTTTGTTGGGTCGCCACGTGACAAGGTGGTGCCACAGATTTTGCAGCACACCTTCGCCGCATTCACCTTTTTCTCACCTTCTGGAAAGGTAAAACATTTCCAGATAAAATGTTCTTTGATTTTTCGCTGAGGAGGGTTCTCAGGCAAAATCCCTTCATCAGAGTCACTGGACAGTGACTGTCTTCCAGCCATTCTTCAGAAAAAGACAAGATGCTGCAGAAGAACCAGGGAACAGCTCTTGCTCTCTCCAAGTTCAAAGTGGTAGTGAGGGAAATGGGTGGGGGCTTTCAATATTTGGAAAAAAAAACTTATGAACCAATGAAAAGTGTTGTTTTAAGATCACATGGCTTGACGCGATTACCCTACGCTCTCCGGAGAGCTTCCGGGTGCGCTTACGCGTCACGTACGTAGGCGCTTCCGGGGGCGCTTACGCGGCGCATATGAGTGACGTTTTACCTGATTTTCGGAAATGTGTTTAGAGTCAAAATACGGTTTTTAAAAATCAAAAATACTACTTTTATGAGTGACACCGAATGATCTTGCATTATTATTTACTTTAAATACATACTTATATTTTTTTTCGCTTGCGGGAATATCGCTCACGCTACGTGTACGGATGCGTTTACGGGTGCGCGCACCCTGAGATCTCCGGGATTAAAAAAAAAAAAACACAGGAAAAATACATTGAAAAGTTAATGTTACAAAAATATACAATATTTAAATAATTTTTAAAAAAATTATAACAATTCATAGCTATAAAAAATAGCTATTAAAAAAACGTAATAATTCACTTTAAAAACCATAGGTTTCAAACTAGTAATAGTTAGGATTTAGCTTTTAAAAAACCTTTGAAATTCACTGAAAAAAAACATAGGTTTAACACTCGTTATAGTTAGGAATTATCATTTAAAAAACCTTTGAAATTCACTGAAAAAACCATAGGTTTCACACCAGTTATAGTTAGCTGAATATTTTACTCATACAAAACCATTGAAATTCCCACGTTATAGTTAGTTGGACTCCCAATAACTCGCGCGCCCGCAATCCACTGCTGATGATGTCACATATTACATCATTCATGACATGGTCAGTGACCTCACTGATGACCTCACTGATGACCTCACTGATGACATCATCCAGTGACTTTGTGTTTCTGTAAAGTTTAAATATGTTTTACATATTAAAGAATGAGTGGATGTACAAGTGTCTGGATGAAGGATTTAGTAGGTGCGTGACTGACTGTAGGAGTGAGTGATTAAATGTTTCTTACTGAATGCATGGGTTAGTGACTAAACTGTCTGAATGTGCGCATCAGTATGTCTGTTGTGTAAGCTGCTGCATGTGTTGATCAGTAGCTATATAAGTGGCTATATGGGTTATTGATTGGTTGCCCAAGTATTTGTATGTGAGGCTGAGTGTGTGTGTGTGGGTGGCTAAGAGGTGTGTGACTCTGTGCATAGATGTGTGAGCAGTTGATTCACTAGGTGTATGGGTTCAAGAGTGCATGTGGAAACAGCTGTATGGGCGGTTGACTGTGTGCATGGGTGTGTTGGTGAGTGAATGGATATCTCAGTGCTACATGTCCAAGTAAGTACATATGTAAAACACAGTGCATGTGAGTTGGCATATATAAATGACTATACATGAGAGCCAGTGATTGTGCGAGTGGCTGTATGGATCAATGTGTACTTGTATCAGTGATTGTATAAGAGAATAAATATGTGTTGGTCTATGTTTGAATAAGTAAGGTGTTGTGTGTATAACTGTATAGATGAGGAAATGGGAGTGTGATTGATTCTTTGCATGACGGACTAGGTGTGTGAGTAACTCCATGGATGAGTGGCAGTGTGTGAGTGTCTGTATAGGTGTATGAGTGCATATGATAGTGTTGTATTGATGAGTGACTGTATGTATGAGTGATTGTATGGGTGAATGAGTGGATGTGTGTGTAGACCTAGGAATAAGTGAGTGCGTATGTGGTAACTGGTATTGGTGTGTCAATGGTCTCAAGAATGGTAGTCTGTATTTAACACTGGGTGTATCAAAGGTTCTCTTCCAGGGGATCCTCATCAATAGTCATAAGCATTGGAATATTCCCGCCCTTGCGCGGGACCCCGGAAACACTATATTATATGTGCCCCACATATATATATATATATATATATATATATATATATATATATATATACATATATATATATATAAATAATATATATATATAAATAATATATATATAAAAACAAGCAATAGCAGCCAAATCACATTAGAGCTGAAATATGCTGTGAAGAATTTCCACCATACATGTATAATAAGCATTAGAAACATGAGAAACAACACCAAAGATTGTTTAGAAACTGTTTTTAATGCTCAGAAAGCAGTAGAAATTCTCATAAGTCACTGGAAGCATAGTAAGCTCCCAGGCTGCATTGCAAACACACAGTCTAAAAAGACTGAAAAGCTAACCTGTAGCTGAATAGCAATAAACTGACACCGTGCCTTTAAGGCACTCATGACCCCCTGTATCCCATCATGCCTCAGGGGTGACAGTAAGGTCAGTTGTTCTTTCCGGCTCCTTCAGAGAAGGACCCTGGTTACACAGCTCCACTATTTTTCTGGTTTTTGACAGAAAAATACTTCATTTTTGACAATTTTTACTCTTACTTCGACATTTAACATCTAGTCAAGTAAGATACTGCTTGTTTCAGTCAGTTAAGTGAACATTTTCTTCTGAGAATGCCTTCACTCTTTGACAAATGTCCTTCTTGTGGCAACAAGAAGGCAAAATCAGACAACCACGACGTCTGCATCCTATGTCTGCCTGAAGATCATGATCCAGGCACCTGTCCACATTGTGAGCACCTGTCAGGAAGAACTCTCAAAGACAGGGAGAGGATTTGCATTTATGGCCTGGCTCACAGGGCTTCAAGAGGAAGATCACCGGTGAAGAAGGGCTCCAAGAAGGTTCATACATCTTCTAAAAAGAAGTCTTCATACCCTTCAACTTCAGCGTCGGGCTCGGCGCTGAGAGAAGAACCACAGGTGGAGTTTTCCTCTTAAAACTACCGTCGACGGCGGGCTCGCCGTCTAAGAGAAGACCAGGTACGTCGATGACGTCGAAAGATCCCGCTCCGTTGTCGAAATACCCTCCGCCGACGTCAACCGGGCGACGATCGGCGTCGAGGAAGGCGACTTCGCCGCCGTACACCGGGCGACGATCGGCGTCGAGGAAGGCGACTCCGCCGCCGTCAACCGGGCGACGGTCGGCGTCGAGATCCATTACCCCTCCGCTGTCGTCAACCAGGCGACGACCGGCGTCGAGGGAGGTCACTCCGCCGTCGTCAACCAGGCGACGGCCGGTGTCGAGAAGTGTGACCCCTCCGCCGTCGACAGTAGCTCGTCGATCGGCGTCGAGGACGCAGTCTCCGTCAGTGCATCGTCGGCGCTCGGCGTCGAGGGTGCCCAATACCCCTCCGCCGTCGTCGCACAGGCACTCGACGTCGAGACAGAGAACTCCGTCGACGGCCGACCATCGCCATTCGACGTCGAGGCAGAGAGCTCCGTCGACGACAGGACATTGTCGTTCGACGTCGAGAGAGAAGCCTCCGTCGCCGACAGGACATAGTCGTTCGACGTCGGGACAGAGAAATCCGTCGACGGCCGGTCATCGCCGTTCGACGTCGAGACAGAGGACTCCGTCGACGGCTACTCATTGCCGCTCGACGTCGAGAGACTACAGACCCTCTCATGGACATTCGAGGTCGAGATTGTTTGATCCTCCGACTCCTCGAAGGCGTTCGACGGCGAGAGAAGAACGCTCGACGTCGAGGCATTCAGATGCAATCATGGTGACGGAGTCTGCTTCTCATCATTCATCTTTTCGGTCCTCTGGCTCCTCAACTGAACCTTCAAGGTCCAGAAGCGATGTACACAGATCTCCTGAGCGTCGACCAGATCCGTCGGCCGAGCGAATCAGGTTGTCACCTAGATGGTACAAATCTTTATACCATTGGCGAGATTCTGGGGCTACCAAGCGGATGCAGGAATATGCCAGCCCACACCACAGGTCTCCGCTTCAGGATCTGGTGGAGAAGATGGATAGGCGTAGTCCTCCCAGGCGCAAATCCCCTGTGAGACCACCCACCAAATCGCCCAGAAGATCCTGATCTCCTTGAAGGGAACCTCGAATGGAAGGTCGGATCAGGTCTCATTCTCCTAGGTGCAAATCACCCGTGAGATCACCAGCCAGATCTCCCAGAAGATCCCGATCTCCTAGAAGGGAACCTCGGACAGAAGAGCGGATCAGATCTCTCCTCTCCTAGACGGGAGGAGCGTTCAAAAAGGTCACTGGAGAGGAGACACAGTGCTCACCGTAGACGTCGACGTACTCTGTCTACTTCCTCTACCTCTTCTACCAGATCGTCCAAGAGGGACTACTCCCCTACGTTGACGGACAGTCCTGTGTCCAGGTCCTCCCCAGTGGATGACATTGGCACGTATCTGGATGTACTGCAAAGAGGAGCACTTAAACTGAACATCGAGATGTCTGTCCCTCAAGTAACGACAGTCATTTTTGAAACTTTACACAAGAAAGCCATCTCCTGGCCTCTGCTGCCTTTAGTCCCGGGGATTATGGATCCTGTCAAGGAGGTTTTACTAACCGCAGCAGCAATCAGAGCGGTACCAGCCCGCATTCAGAAGAAGTACAAACCGGCGGCTTCTGACCCGGTGTTTGTAAAATCTGACCCTCCAGCAGACTCTGTGATTGTGGCAGCGGTGAGGAAGACACATGCTGTTGCTGGTTCCTCTTCAGTCCCGCCAGATAAGGACAGCAAAACTCAAAACTCCTGGGGTCGAAAGGTTTGCAACTCAGCTGCTTCCACTCTTAAGGTGGCTAGTGCAGCTGCGCTTCTGGGTCGATATGACAGAGCCTTATGGGACTCGATGGAAAGATTCAAAGCCAAGCTGCCAAAAGAGGACCAGCAGGACTTTGAAGAGACTGTTACAGAGGGGTGTCTGGTGGCGAATCAGATAAGCACGGCTGCGGATGGGGCAGTGCTTTCGGCTCATTCCTATTCCCATGGAGTTTGTGCCAGAAGATCGGCCTGGTTGCGCCTTACAGGTCTGAAACCGGATGCTCCGCATCGGATTCTAAATCTTCACTTTTCGGGTTCCACTCTCTTCGGAGAACATGCGGACGAAGAGATGACCCGAATGAAGACTGAGCTGGATACGGTGAAGGCGGTGGGCTTGGAGAAGAAAAAAGAATTCAAGCGCCGCTTCAAGACCAACAGGGGGAAAGGGGCTCAACAGAGGGTTCAAACCCCTCAGTGGTCCCAAAATAAAGCTCAAGGGAAACCCCAGTTTCGAGGCAAGCCCAGCAGAGGTAGAGGTCACCAACAGTCCTCCAACACCACAAGAGGAGGAAAGGCCTGAACAGAGGCTTCCTCTGGCGCCGTTGCCCACTCCAGTGGGAGGAAGTGCTTCGCAACACCTGGCAGAGTGGGTCAGCATCACAAGAGATCAGTGGGTGCTGAATATACTGCGCAATGGATACAGGATACGTTTCCGTGCTCTTCCGAAGAGCATCCCTCCAAAGAGCTCTTGCCCTCACCAGTTAAGCTTGCTCCGATGAGAGGTGAAAATCCTACTGCAAAAAAGAGCGATAGAGGAGGTTCCTCCCGCTCTACGAGGAAAGGGAGTTTACTGCAGATATTTCCTTGTCCCCAAAAAAGATCAGGAGGACAATTTCAGACCAATACTCGACCTACGACTATTAAACAAAGTCATCGTCAAAGAAAAGTTCCGCATGTTGGCGCTTCACCAAATATGTCCACACCTTCAAGCCGGAGATTGGATGTGTTCGGTGGATCTGCAAGATGCGTACTTTCACATCCCGATTGCGCAACAACATCGCAAGTACCTGGGGTTTGTTGTAGGGAACAAACACTACCAGTACAAGGTGTTACCCTTCGGTCTCAAGTCCGCTCCACGAGTCTTCACCAAATGCATGGCAGTGGTGGCGGCTTTTCTTCACAAGAAGGGTCTCTTCATTTACCCATACCTGGACGACTGGCTCCTAAAAGGTCCATCTCCAGTACAAGTAACGCACAATCTGCAACTGTGCCTGCACCAGCTACACAGACTCGGCCTCCATGTGAACCTGGATAAGTCAGTCCAGCGGCCTACACAGTCCATCCACTACCTAGGCTCCGTTCTGGACACAAGCTTGGGAAAAGCGTTTCCTTCGGAGGAGAGACTTGTTTCCATGAGTCAAAAATGTGGGATTCTGCTAGAGTCTCGGCTTCCAACAGCCCGACAAGTGGCATCTCTACTTGGGTCCATGGCGTCCTGCATTTTTCTCATCCCAAACGCCAGACTGAGAATGCGTCCTCTACAACAGGCTCTGGAGGATCAGTGGGACCAGGCGACAGGGCGCTGGGAAGATCGAATCACTCTTTCCCAGGCGACGAAAGAGGCCATCAAATGGGGGACTCGGAGAAAGAATGTGATGGTGGGGGTGCCGTTTCACCAACCCGTTCCTTCCCAGTCTATAGTGACGGATGCCTCCCTGCAAGGCTGGGGAGCACACATGGGTCCGCTTCAGATTCAAGGCCAGTGGTCTGCGCAGGAGCAGACATACCACATCAACATGCTGGAACTCAGAGCGGTATTCCTGGCTCTCAAAGCTTTCCTACCAGCGATCGAATCCAACTCAGCCCTAGTTCAGACGGACAATACGACCACCATGTTCTATCTGAACAACCAAGGAGGCACAAGATCTCGCCCACTCTCTCGAGAGGCTCAGACAATCTGGCATTGGCTTCTCTCTCGAGGTCTCACAGTAGTGGCAGTGCACCTTCCAGGCGAGTTGATCGTCAAAGCAGATGCACTCAGCAGGCACTTCGAAGATCAGCCAGACTGGGTGCTAAACGACGAGGTAGTAGAAGAGCTTTTTCGTTGCTGGGGTCGTCCATCCATAGACTTGTTTGCAGACGACGAAAACACCAAATGCCACGCCTTCGCGTCCAGGTTCCACCGGCCAGGAACGCAGGGGAATGCTTTACTGTTGGATTGGGCAGGGATGTTCGCATACGCGTTTCCTCACCTAGCGCTGATTCTGAGAGTAGTTTCCAAGCTCCTCAGGTCGAACATGGAAATGATCCTGATTGCTCCGGATTGGCCTCGGCAGTGGTGGTATCCGGACCTTCTACCTCTGTCTGTGTGTCCACACAAACTGCTTCCTTGCAGGCCGGACCTGTTGAGCAAGATGAACGGGAGGATAATGCACCCCAACCTCCCATCATTGAACCTAACAGCATGGCTCCTGAGGTCCTGCAATATGGACATTTGAACTTGCCTCCCGAATGCATGAACATTTTAAAAGAGGCTAAGAGACCTTCCACAAGAGCGTCCTATGCATTCAAGTGGAAAAGATTTTACTTGTGGTGTAGAGATCATCACTTGGATCCGACTAAGGGGCAGGAGGACGTCATCTTACCATACCTCCTTTCCCTAGCAACTGCTGGTTTAAAGTACACTTCAATTAGAGTGCATTTGTCTGCTATTGTAGCATACAGAAAATCACCTGATCAGATGTCTTTCTTTCAGGTTCCAGTGGTTAAGGACTTCCTCCAGGGGTTGAAGAAAGTGTATCCCCCTGTGCGAAATCCTTCTCCTCCTTGGGAATTAAACCTAGTTCTATCCATGTTAATGTCTCCTCCTTTCGAGCCCATCCACAAGGCTTCCTTACAACATCTCTCTTGGAAGGCAGCTTTTTTGGTGGCGATTACCTCTGCGCGCAGTGTAAGTGAGATACAAGCGCTCTGTGCGAAGGAACCATATACTATTTTCCACCACAACAGAGTAGTCCTAAGGGCTCGCCATCTTTCTTGCCTAAGGTCGTCTCTGATTTTCATATAAATCAGTCTATTTCCCTCCCTTCCTTTTTTCCAAATCCTACGACCCCAGCCAAGCGGTCACTTCACTCCTTAGATCTTAAGAGAGTGCTTAAGTTTTATTTGGAAAAGACTAAAGGGATTAGGAAAACGGACCAACTGTTTGTGAACTATGGCTTAATGAGAACCGGTTTTCCAGCGGCCAAGAGGTCCATCTCCAGATGGATTCTCTTGCATTAAATTGGCCTATCAGCTAGCAGGCAAACCTTTGATGATGTCACCAAAAGCTCATTCCACTAGAGGGAAGGCCGCTACAGTAGCTTTCTTGCATGACATTCCAATGTCGGAAATATGCAAGGCTGCAACCTGGAAATCAGTTCATACCTTTACGAGGCATTACTGCCTCGAATCTGATTCCAGGGCCGATACTCAAGTAGGGCAAGCCTCCTTGAGGAATCTGTTTGGGTAGTCTATAGTCTACTCAGACTTATTGATTAGATTACTGTCTTATCATTCCTTTGCCTGCAGGGATAAGGAGAGGCTCGCTACTCTATTCTAATGCTTATGACTATTGATGGGGATCCCCTGGAAGAGAAGGATTAGTTACTTACCTGTAATCCTAGTTCTCTTCCAGGGGTATCCTCATCAAAGTCATAAGCAACCCTCCCGCCTCCCCGGGCAAAGGATGCTCTTTAATAAGGAGATATTGTTAACCTATTTGTTCTGGGTTTGTTTTTCAGTCTCCGAAAAGAACAACTGACCTAACTGTCACCCCTGGGGCATGATGGGATACAGGGTGTCATGAGTGCCTTAAAGGCACGGTGTCAGTTTATTGCTATTCAGCTACAGGTTAGCTTTTCAGTCTTTTTAGACTGTGTGTTTGCAATGCAGCCTGGGAGCTTCCTATGCTTCCAGTGACTTATGAGAATTTCTACTGCTTTCTGAGCATTAAAACAGTTTCTAAACAACCTTTGGTGTTGTTTCTCATGTTTCTAATGCTTATTATTCATGTATGGTGGAAATTCTTCACAGCATATTTCAGCTCTAATGTGATTTGGCTGCTATTGCTTGTTTTTATATATATATATATTATTTATATATATATATATATATATATATATATATATATATATATATATGTATGTATATATATATGTGTATATATATATGTGGGGCACATATAATATAGTGTTTCCGGGGTCCCGCGCATGGCGGGAATATTCCAATGCTTATGACTTTGATGAGGATACCCCTGGAAGAGAACTAGGATTACAGGTAAGTAACTAATCCTTATATTAGAGTTTGACGAGGTGCATCGTATTATCACATGAATGATGTCATTAGTGTTGTGATCAGTGCTGTCAGTTGATGTCATCAGTGATGTCATTTGAGATGTCATCAGTGATGTCATCAGTGATGTCACTGACCATGTCATGAATGATGTAATAGTGAAACAGTTAAGTGTCCGCCCTGACACCTTTTGATCGCTCCACAGCGATCTTGATCGCATGAAACGCCACTGACAAATCACCACTTAAATATCAAGTGTGGCCAATCAATTTAAAACAGATTGATATAACATTGTGCAAAAAAAAATATGAAAAGCAGAATATACAAAATGGTTGTTTGGACGACACACTTAAGTACCCGAGTCACAAAGTACATTAGCATGTATGTACATGCAATAAATACCACGAGAATGAACATTACAACTGCGTCAAAACAGGTATAAATTAAAAAGTGAAACACATTATTGTTTTGATGTAAACAGAATGTTCTTAAAAAGCAATAGGCAGGTCACAATATCTATGCAGGTCGTGGTCAGTACCACAGAGATAAAGTGCAAGTGCTATATTGAACTGACAAATATTGAGTCATTTTAACCACTCTCTTTTTGGAATAACATCAAATATTGAACCCATGCATAAATAGTAGGATATAATTTCTCTTCTCATATTGAAATATTCTAGTGCCTAAAGTCTGATGATTGTTGATTTATAGTCTATTAAAGATAACTATAAAAAAAACCTTAATCGCCCTGTATACACTTATAATTAAAAGTAGTGGGGGCTGCCCAGAGGCGCAATTTCAACAGGAAAAACCATCAAAGATTGTATATATTCTAGCACTAGCACTTTGATGTAACAATGCCGGTGCCTGAGTATATAAAATTATTTTCATTACTTGCATAAAGTGTATAGAAGGAAATGGAAACCAAAAAATATAGAATACACATACGAGGAAGACACTATGGGCCAGATGTAGGTAAAATAGATTTACCGAATCTCAATTACCGAAAATTACCAAATTTTACCGATTCAGTAATTGAGAATCGGTAAATCTGAGGGGTGGATATCTGAGGGGTGGATATGTAGGTAGTCCAGATGTGCTGGAATACGGAATCGGAAAAATCCGGTATTTACCGATTCGGTAAATACCGAATCGGTAATGCCCATTCATTCCTATGGGCTTTGAAGCCCATAGGAATGAATGGGCTTTACCGAATCAGTAAATACCGATTTTCACAAGGGTGCAGGGGGTGTCACTTTGACACCCCCAAAACAGGCTCGGGTGCCATGTGGCAGGCATACATGCCCTAAGGGCAGGTCTGCCTGTCACATGGCATTGGTGTGCATGCACACCGGAATCAGTATTTTACCATCAAATTGGATTTGATGGTAAAATACCGATTCAGTAAGGCCTCTGGGACTCAGAAGAGTCCCACCTACATCTGGGTGCCTCAGAATCTGTAAATTTACCGTTTTTTTTTTAAAATATATATTTTTTTTTAAATAATTTTTTTTTTACCAAATCGGTAAAATTACCGGTTCGGTAATTTTACTGAATCGGTAAAAAAATGCCCCCTACATACCTTTCACCCATTTACCGATCGGTAACAGCCAAAATCGGCCGTTACCGGTCGATAAATGACCTGAAACGGCCACCTACATCTGGCCCTATGAGTCAAAAAATAGCAGGCAGAGCAAACAGTCAGGATGACTCAAGTTGCTGCTACTTCCGCTCTCTATTACCTCCCTGAATAGATGCGGGAACAGCCCGTATCACTGAATATTTCGATTAATTGACTTTGTTCTGGTGCACTGCTTTAAAGTGCCGGGCTACTAGATAGTCGAGGTCTGAATTGATAATAGCTCGCAAGTGCTGCCCAATTCTATTGAACACAGGGAGCTTAGTACTACCAATATATTTTAGCCCGCAAGTGCACTCTAACATGTATACCACATAATCTGTGCGGCAAGTATAATGTTCCTTTAATGGAACAGAAATGGAACTGAAGGCAGTCATATACTCAGTTAGGTTCTCTCCAAATGTACACGCTCGGCAAGACTTGCATGTGAAGACGCCAGATTTAGAAAGCCAGGTAGTTTTAGGTGTGAGCTCAGGGCTAGATTTGACTAGAGCATATAGGGTGGTCTCCTGAAAGTTATGGCAGGAAGTGATGGCAGCAGAGTTCTGAGGGTTAGGTCTGTGAGCACAATGGGCATAAATGATTATATATATTTGCTTTTCCTGCCTGCTGTAAGTAGTCACGAGTCTTGATTGTTTGAGTGTCTGTATTGGCATTGTCTACCACTGACTGTGTGCCAGAGTCTGTTTCTCCCGCTTTTTGGTATCAAACCCCATTCTCGTGGTTGGGAATTGGCTTTATCCAAAGCCAACTGTAAGGACGTTTTCTTGTAGCCTTGTGCCAAAAAGCGGTTAAATACCTCTTGCTGGCAATGAATGGGATCTTGATTGAGGCTGCAGATACGACGTATGTTGAGGAATTCGCCGTACTGTATACTGCGGATCAAATGGCGGGGGTGTGCGCTAGTGGCATGGAGAGTAGAATTTCCGGCAGTGCTTTTTCTGTGTAACTTGGTTTGTATTTTCTCATCTTGAATGTACACTTCTACGTTTAGAAATTCTACCCTGTCCTCCCTGATAACCGCAGTAAAGCTAAGATTGAGTTAGTTGTTGTTGATAGTGGTCACAAACTGAGAGGCTGCTTGCTTCGTGCCCCCCCATACAATAGACATTGTCTATGTACCTCCAATAGTACTTAATGTGAGAATCCAAAATGTCCTTATCCATGACCTGAGGGCATGCTCCTCCCACCAGCCTACATGAAAACTCGCATAGCTGGGAGAGAAGCATGCCCCCCATCGCCACCCCTCTCAACTGTTGGTATATGGTTTTGTTAAAAAGAAACAGGTTGTTGTGACATACATATATCATAGATAAAAGCATGCTGTTGTGATCATATAGAAAGATGGCTCTGTCATTAAGAAAATGTTTTACAGCTCTAAGCCTGTCGGTGTGATGAATACTAGTATATAAAGAAGCAATGTCCATTGCAATCAACATGTAATTCTGATCTCTTTACTTAATTTTCCTCAGGAAGTCACCAGTATCTTTAATGAAAGAGGGCAATTTGATCACAAGCACCTGAAGTAAAAAATCTGTGTATTTGGACATTGCTTCCAAGATGTTGTTTCTCACCGAGATGATAGGTCTGTCAGGCACAGGGGAAGTGCTTTTGTATACTTTAGGAATGAAGTGCAGGATGGGTTTGATAGGATGGTCATGTTTCAAGAAATTGTATTCATTCTTAGGTAAAAGGCCTTTCCTTTTCCATTGAAGTAAATGTTTGAAGACTTTGTCTTTAACTGAGGCCAAATCTTGTAGCAACTCCTATCGGACAGATGAAGATTGGCTTCTGTTAGGTATTCAGATTCCGGCCATAGAACAATGTTGCCTCCTTTAACGAAAAAAAGCATAGGTGCACCATAAAGTAACAGTACTAATGTTAAAGCACAAATAGTGATGTCCAGAAGTCTTGTTTGTTTGATTCTTTATTTTTCAAATAGAAGGAAACGAACAGCCGACGCATTTCGTCCAAAGACTGGACTTCTTTAGGGCTGTGTTTACAAAGAAAAACATATAGAACATACAATTAAAATCATGAACTATTGTATAACCCAGCAAAGCCACAATAATCACAAATTAAAAAACATTGAAATGCAATGTTACAAAGAGAATGCTCCTGTTTGCTTACAATTCCAAGCCAGTCAAAATATGGCCTACCTCAAACAAGATAAATCGAATCGGTACCAGTCAAACTGATATATAGACTAGATTATGAAGAGATATCATTAATTTTGGACAAAAGAGGCACATATTAAATTCGTTGGAAACACTTTGTGAATATACAAAATGAAAAGATAATCAATCAGAATTCATATGGAAACATTATGAACATATAGTCAGAACATGAGAAATCAAAAATCACAGCAATACTGAGGGTTGACATGTGAAATGAGCTATGGTCGCCACCTGAAATGGGGATATAGAGGATACACACACACCTAACAATGATAGGAGAGACAAATTCCTGGCGACGAGAGTGATCGTATGATGGATGACCGATGGTGAAAGGTCTACTTCGTAGTTTCAAACAAGAACTGAGTGTGAAGAAAAAAAAGAAAGAAAAACATGAAGAAACCAGTCTGTTGTATATAGTGTGTTGACGAGGGGGGAGAAGAAGAAAGGGGACCTCTGTATGAGGTCATCAACATTTGCCGTTGGTTTGGTTGTTTTAATAGGAAAGAGGGGGGGGGGGGAAGTGACACACGTTCAATTGTAGCAGCGCCTGGGGGGTCTGTATATTGTTGCTATCCACCAGAGTTATTGCGCAGCCGGGCTTAAAAAATGTTAGCTGAAGAAAGGAGGAAATTGTATGAATAATTGAAATCTGGTATATTCCATTCTCCAGTCTGCAAAGAGAGTGAATAGGGTCTCTTTACAAGGTGCCTATTCTAAGAGTGTTACACTATTTAAATTGCACTAGCGTTGCTACCCAGACCAGACTAGCTGAACTGCTCCGTTCGGAAGGCTTACCAAGATTTATTTATCATTGAAGGAGCAGGATCGCTTGTCTTCCAGATGTGGGTCAAAGTATCCACGGTGCACCATCCATAGGTTGTGCACCTGAGTATATATAAGACAAGCATTGTCATAAAATGAGACCGAATAGAATACAGAAGGAAAAGCCGATGGCATAATATAGAACGTGAATGTTTACCTGAGCTTTTATAACCGACCCCTCAAAGAACAATTGTATTTTTATTTTTATTTCAAAATGTCTTCTTGCTTCTCGACCAGATTTCTGATAAAAAAAAAAAAAGGAAAGAAAAAGTTGCAATGTTGCCTCCTTTATTCGCGCTGCTGACAAGGATCTCATGTTTAGCATTACATTTTTTCATGAGAGCCCAGTAGCGGTGCAATTTGTGGTTGTCGTTTACTTGTAGAGTTTATGGACCCGTTCAGTTGTTTCAATTCTTCAATAACCCTATCGCTAAATAAGTCAATCGAGTCTTTGGGCATGAGTGGATGAAATGGAGGACGAAAAGGACTAGATGCAGCTGAACCAGTGTTAATCCCTTCCGAACGTAGAATCTCTTGTGAGGAGCCAACACACTCAGAAACCTAGTCAGCCAAAGACTGCAATGTACCTATGGTGGAAATGTGCTTGACTTGTAAGTCGCTATTATCGTTCGCCCGTGTGGCTGGATCATCAAATGTTGTTGTTAAGAGTTTATTCAATTGAAAAAACTTCTTAAATTTAAGTTTGGGGATAGACTTGTATATGTCTTGTATATGTCTATCCTAGATTGTTTGTTTGAAAAATTGGTCTCCGGCAAAATCTCAAGCCAAATGCTAAAAATTGTTCCTATGCTTTGGTTATCACTGTATCTGTGAGGTTTATTATGGTATTGTCCTCATGGTTCATTAGCGCCTCCACTTCCTTGATGTTGTTCCACTGTTGGAATTGCCGCTTGTGGTGCCAGCGCCTCTCCCTCCTGCATTTGCTCCTATTACCTCTTGTTTGTTTTGAGGGTTCCGCGGCTGTAGTGTTTTCCGCCTGTCCAGGGTAAAAAAATTCTATTCTGCTGCAGTGTATCTGGTTTCCACTCTAGACTGTGCAATGGAGGTCAATGGCCTGTTGTCATCCCAATCACTGCTGGATGTCAATGAGTTTGCGTCCAAATAATCATTAGTACTCCTATTGCTGCCTGACTTTGATGGTTACCCTATTTGCAACTTGTTGGTCAATCCTAGTCTTTTAGCAGTGTCAAATTTGCGAGGGAATGTGAACACTGCCTGTAGCGTAATCATCCCTGTCACGGGCAAATTTGAAGACCACGTGTCTTTATAGTGTCTTCATGTTTCTTTACTTCAATGTCCTCATCTCCTTTGGAAACACAGTCCTTTTGTTCACACTCATCCAATGATGCACTTACTTTATCGATTTCTTTAAGAATATTATTGCGGTCAATCTCTGCATATTGACGCTTGTAAGTTGTTAGCAGTCCACTCGCTGATCATCTCCGGGTTGGGGTTTTCAAACGTGGGGGCGATATATAGTTTTGAGAAAACATTTGCCTATTTATGCAGTGACCTATATAGATGTTGAAAATAGAACAATATAACCTTAATATGTTGTACATTTGTTAGGCAGAACTAATTATATATTTATAAACCAGAATATTGCACACATTTATACAAAGGAATACACCTATCTAGGTACACATATATAATCCAAATAAATGCTTCTATACACAGGGATATGGTGTATATTTATGTCTGGGTATTGTGGTTATGTTGGTACAAGCCAACTCTTGAGTAGTCTTCCTAAGATAAGGTAGTTATCCATGGATCTTCTGTTTGGGGGTAGAGAGTTCCATAGTTTGGCTGTTTGAACAGGTTGTGCTACCTATGTTTTTTTTTTTTTCTTGTATGGTGGGATTTTGAGACAAGGTGCCAATCTAGAGCGGAGGTTCCTTTGTTGGATGTACTTGGTGATTTTATTCCTGATGAAGAGCGGCCCTGTTTGATGTATCGCTTTATGGGTGATGTGAAAGCCGCTTGAATGTGGATTTTCTGGCATCCGGTAACCAATAAAGGGCCTTCAAGGCAGGGGAAATGTGGGCATGTGGCTTTATATATGAGTAGTCTGGCAGCAAAGTTCTGAATCTGTTGTAGTTTTTTCATAGTTCTTGCACATGATCTGTGGTTGAGGCTATTGGCGTAATGGAGTTTTGACAGAACAAGAGAAATAGTTACTTGGACCTTGTGTGGAAATCCCCGGTGGGGGAAAATGTGTTGCAGAGTTTTTATAGTAACAAAGCTGGATCTTGCTAGTTTGTCCACTTTGCATTCATTGATAACTTGGAGTCCATGGTAATTCAGAGGTTTCTTACTTCCTTAGATACTTTAGGCGATGTTCCCAGATCATGAGTGCCAGGCGGCGAGTGGGTCATCATTTTTCCAATCTTCACATGAGTGTTTCCGTTTTGTAAGCATTTAATTTAAAATGGCTTCATGTCTTTCAATGATCAATTTTTCTGAGGCAACTGAAAAGTTGTGAGTTTCCACTGTCTTTCGGGCTTTCTAGTAGGAGTATTTGTGTCATCTACCTAGTTATAGCATTTGAGGTAAAATGGATCGATTGGTGCTGGTAATTACTTCATGTAGATGTTCGAAAACATGGGTGAGAAGATAAAACCTTGAGGGACCTCTGCTATTGTGAAGTACAGTTTGGATGAGCAAGGGAGTGGGGTATGGAGGACATTCGAGAGCAGTCCCCTATATGCCAGCTTCATAGTGTCTTTTTGTGTTACTGTCCTGTTCAACTGTGTCAAAGGCGGCTGACCGGTCGAAGCAAAGTAGTGCAACAACCCTGTTCCGGTCAACTGTGTTCTTCAAGTCTTCCCAGATGGCAATGAGGGCAGATTCTGTGCTTCTTCCTGGACAGAATACCGTTTGAAACTCTGAAAGTATGGAATTATCTTCTATGAATTGTGACAACCGGGGCGAATGCTGCTCTTTCTATCAGTTTGTCCAGGAGAGGTGCGTTTGTAATTGGTCTGTAGTTGTCTGGGTTAAGCGGGTCTAGGTTCGTTTTCTTTAGTAATGGATGTATGAATGACTTAAAAAAAAATCATTTGGGGGGTATTTTGAAAATATTCCTGTGGTTAAGGAATTGTTGATGATTCTTCTCACTTGTGTGGCAGCAGAGGTAGTTAGAAAAAATGTCTTGGAGGTCTGGGGTGGACACGGATCAGAAAGGATGCCGGCAGGCCTGCTTGCTTTGACCAGGTCCATAAATTTATTGTGTGATATTTGTTAGAAGGAATGCAGAGGCTGGGTTAGCTTCTTTGTTTTAAATAGGAGTCCAACGTGTCTGCTTTGGTTGCGTAATGATTACTCAGTCTGTGAAATCTTGAGTAATGGGATGAGCTCCATCTAGGCAATGTGGTTTATGAAATTCAGAAAATTTTATAGAATTCTTTGTTAGCACATTTAACATTTTGAATTCAGTGTGAATGGTATATTTTCCTAGCTATTTTTTAATTGCTTACTTGTATAATTAATTTGTAAAGTTTCTGTAGGTGAAGTTTCTGGTTTGTTTGTTTTGAGCCATGCCCACTGCAACTTTCTTATTTGCTATTAAATCTTTTAGCTCTTTATATCTCCAATGTGCTTGTGTTGTTTTGTAGTGTTCTCGGTGTTATTAGGTTATCAAGCTTTCTGTAGACACTCATAGTTCTTGAACTGAATTTGTGTCTAGATCTGTATTGGATGTTCGTTGCATTTCTAAGTGTTCAAAATTGAGTTTGTTCAACGGGCGATAGGTGGATGCATGTAGTTGTATTAGATGTGCTGCTTTGTGTTGTATTATTATGTTGGAAAGCAAACAGATGGTGTTCTGACAATGATTGAGGAAATTGAAAGGTGACTATGTCTGGATTTGCAAAAATGACATCTAGGATGTGATGTGTGTTGGTTTGTGGATGTTGGTTTGTAGACGTTAAGTGCATCTAGGCCGTTGATTGTTTTTGGATGGGGCATATTTTGTTTGTGAAACCAAATGTTTAGGTAATCAAGAATGCATAGGTTGGAGTGTAGTGTTATCCGGTTTGAAACTGTGTCTAGAAGTGTGCCTCAGAATGTTGTATTGCTAGGTGGAGGTCTGTAAAGGAGAAGAAAGTTACAGGAGGAAGATGGTGTAGGGTTGCAACTAGGGAAGAGGGCCTCACAACCTTGTATGGAGATGTCCGCTTTAGTGATATTTAAATGTATGCTTGAGCACAACAACTAAGCCACCTCTTTTGCTTATGCCATTTTGTGTGATAGTTTGATAGCCTAGAGGAATTAAATCATGCGACACTGGTGCCATGCTATCTCCCAATCATGATTCAGTTATAAAGAGTATGTCCGGTGAGGGGTGTGGCTTGGAGGCCGATGTAGGCGGCAGCGGTCCTCGGAGCTCCTCCGCAGCCGCCCTACTCACGCAAATATCCTGACCTCGATGCCGGTTCTCTGACCTCAAAACGGGTTCCTAAAAGCATCGTGCCCTAAATGGCAGAGGAGAAGCACCGTTTCGGGACCCCCTTGCGGCATGAGGACACTTCTCGCCGAGCACGGTGCAGCCTGAACCTCGCCTGCACAAAATGGCGGCCGGAGCGCGCGAGAGGAGCGCCTGACCGAGGTTCCCCCTGGACGCAGGAACGCCTTCCATGGACCGGTGCCACGAGCAGTAGGCACAGGACACTTGCCCACACAAATCAGCAGAGTGGGGGGCTGACGGTATTGGCAGGGAAGCCCCCACGAGCGAACAGGCAGAGGAGTGCCTGACCTTAAGATGGCGGCGCCCCTGCTGTACCTCGAGGCACATTGATTCAGTGCTTAGGGGACAGCGCGATTGCCTGAAGGGGTGATAGCTCTGCGGTTCTACGGCGACAGGGGTGCATGGCCTGCTAAGGAGAGAGGAAGACTGCTTCTGACGCTGGCGGATCACTACTGACTGCAAGCTTGCCAAGGGGTCCTGATTGAGCACGTGAAAGCGATTCGGAGCGAGGAGAACACGGGCGCTGGCCCATTGAGGGCCCACAAAGACCCCCCCTGATGCTGAGGAAGAGAGAGGCGATTAAAGGTGCTTAGCGAAGGAGGCTACCTGCCTTGCTGGTGAGAGCTGGGTTCCCGAGCAGCTGAGCCTCCTGATCAGCGCGTGGCCCCCCGTCTGGGCTCCCTGAGGGGTAGTGGTAGGGCTCAAGTGCGCGGCAAGGAGGAGCGGAATACGGATCCCACGGGTCATTAGGCATAGGAGACTGATTGTAAGAAGGGGGCTACGACGCTGCATGGGCTGGCTACTACACGAGAGCCTCTGAATGGGTGATTCTATTACATTGACCATTGACACAGAGGCCCAGTAATGCAGCGAGTGGGCAGGTACTGAAAGGCTGGACATTCACTGAGCCACCCACGATGTGCAGGGTGTCCAAGAAGAAAGGTTTTGAAGCCTTGCGACTAGATGACCCGGGTCACGCCATGGAGGACGAAGAATTGGCGCCGGGGAATAGAGCTTCCACGCAGCCACGGGACCCTTCCTTGGGCGACATCATGCAGGCCATCATGGCCTTGAGGGAGGCCTTGGAAAAATGGATGGACTCAATCGGCTCTGACCTCTCCCTCCTGAAAGATGACCACCGGAATCTCGGGGAACGAGTGGCGTCTTATGAGCTGACCATGAAAGACATTCTGGACACGGTTGATACCTTGCGAACGCAGCTCAATGAGGTGGGGCAGAGGGTCCGGTTCCTGGAAGTGCGAGCAGAGGACAACGAAGGGCGCACCAGGCGTAATAATCTCCTCATAGTGCGAGTTCCGTAGCGGGAGGAAGGATCTGATGCCCTGCAGTTCCTGGAGACATGGTTAAAAGCGGAGGTGGCGCCTGAGGGTCTCTCTCCCTTCTATGCGCTAGAGCGAGCGCATAGGGTTCCGACGGGACCTCTTAAACCAGGGACCCAGCCGCGCCCGATGGTGGTGAGACTCTTACACTACCGAGACCGCGACTACATCCTCCAGAAAACCAGGGAGTTGCAGAATCTGTGAATTGGCAACAGTAAAATAATTACTTTCCCGGATTACACCAGGGTCGTGCAGCGACAAAGAGCTTCCTTTTTGGCGGTGAAGCGGAAATTGAGGGCTTTGCACCTTCCTTACCCAATGCTATTCCCGGCTTGGTTGTGGGTCACTGATGATGGGAATACGCACTTTTTTCTTGCGCCTCAAGCCACTTGTGATTGGCTGGAAGCCCGTGGTGTTCACCAGCTGCGACCTCGCCTCAACACCTTTCCCCTACCACAATGCCAAAGCAACGCCCAAGTTCCCCCGCAGATTGGCGACAAGAACGTGACAAGATAATATTGGTAGTGGCGGCCATCAGCCAGGGAGCTCTCAGCCCAGCCAGCAACACGTCTGAGCATACAGGGAATGGAGAACAGAGCCCCAGTTCCAGCAGCGCCCACGGGCTCTCGGAGACGGAATTACCAGGCGTCACTCCACAAACAGCGGATGGGGTGTTTGGTTGACTGAACAGTTGCATGAACAGCCTGACTTTGTAAGGTATTAGGGTGGGCTGCTGGGCCTTGAGATTTGGTGCCTGGTGGGAGGCTGGGCTGATATAGAGCGCAGTTGAATTGATGGGGGGGGACCAGGGTAGGGAAATGTTCACACAGGAGTGGGGAGGGGGCTGGGGGGACCTCTGGGATTCTTGAATCGGAGTTCCAGGCAGCCTGAACTGATTGGACTTTGTGTCTTTTCTTTGTTTGGATGGGGATGCCTCGTTGGATGCCTGTCCTGGGGAGTTGGGGATGTTTGAATTGTTCTATTTGTGGGGTTGGGTTCAGGGGACCTGGGCGTGTGTGGGTGGGTGCTGGGATGGAAAATGATGTAGAACAAAGTCAGCAATGGGACCCGCATTAGGTTACACATGTCTCACATGGAATGTAAAGGGGATGAATACTATGCATAGGTGACACGTAGAGGGATACAAATTGCCTTTCTCCAGGAGACCCACCTCACTGCAAAAGAAGGGAAGGTGCTCCAACGCCGCTGGAGGGGACAAGTCTACTACACTACATACTCGGCATATGCGAGGTGGGTCTTAATTTGGGTAAGAGCTGGGGTTCCCTTTCAGTGCGCCTCACAATTGATTGACCCAGAAGGCAGATACGTGGTGCTCCAGGGGAAGCTGGATGGTCGAGATATAACTCTGGGATGTTTATATGCGCCTAATGTGGACCTTCTCATTACTGTCCCACAAATTAGCATCAGTCTTCGTAGGACCTCTACTATTTCGGAGTGATTTTAATTGTGTCACAGACATTGATTTAGACTGCTCACACCCACCCTTACCGAATGCACCAGCGGGTAAACTGGCAGTGGCGCGCTCTACCTGGCAGCAGACTTGGGGGCTGATTGACACTTGGAGGGTTCAGCACCCATTGCATAGGGATTACTCCTTTTTCTCCGCCATCCACGAATTACATGTTCGCTTGTATGCATTTCTATGCTCCCCTGAGGTACATGGGGAAATTAGCAATAGTGAATATCTCACTCGTACTATTTCTGACCATAACCCACTGATGGCACAGTTACAGTGGTCACGGCCGCGCCCCAGAATCCCTACCTGGAGACTGCGCCCAGAAACACTTGAGAACCAAGTATTCCGAACCACTATAGCCACGGCCATTGAAGACTATTTTCAACTTAATGCAGGGACTACGGAATCGGTGCTCATTGAATGGGACGCCTATAAATCAGTGGTGCGAGGGAGATGTATTTTGGCGGCGTCCGGGACCTAAACGACATTACTGCAAGACATCAAATGGGATGATGAGCGATTGCGTGCCCTGGAAATAGAGCGCCCCGAACGACCAGATAAGCTAGATGATTATTGGTAGCTAGGGAAGCAGTTACAGCAACTGTAGAGCGCCTACGGTGCTTTGACTACAAAGCCTATCTCACTCAGGCGTACTCAAAGCGGGATAAATCGGGAGCCCTTTTGGCCTGGTTGGCTAATCCAGCTTGGCGCAGCTCTGTTATACTTGAATTAAGGGACCAGGCAGGTGCGGCACGCTTTCACCAGCAAAGGATAAATGATCTGTTTTTCGATTACTATACAGAGCTTTACTGTAGTAGGGTGCTTCCATCAGAGGAAGAATTACAGAATTTTACGAGGGGTCTGGATTTGCCGGAATTGAGGGATGAGGATGCGAAGCAGCTGGGAAGAAACATCGAGGTGAGGAAAGTGCGAGTAGCAATTAAAAGTATGGCACGGAAAAAAAGCCGGGATCCGACGGTTTTCCGGTGGAATTCTATCTCACTTATATCTATCTCCTTGCGCCTCGGCTGGCGTGGCTCTACAATGAGGCCAAACAGTTGGGTGGGTTGCCGGAATCCACCAGGGATGCAATCATTATCCCGTTATTGAAACCGGGCAAACAACCCTGGGATAGAACGGCGTATCGCCCTCTATCCATGCTAAACCTGGATTACAAAATTCTGAGCAAAATCTTAGCGACTCGGCTGCTGCCCCACATGTCCACGCTGATCCATGCCGATCAGTCCTGGTTCATCCCCGCCCGCAACACAGCGCTAAATATACGACGGCTGCTACATGTTCTGGAGGCTGATGCTTATGAGGTGGATACCGCAGCGGTGTGTGCTGTAGACATCGACAAAGCTTTCGATAGTTTAGAATGGGATTACCTGTCATGAGTCTGATGGGGTTGGGGCCAGATTTTGTGAGCTGGACGGCTTTATTGTACAAAGATGCCACGGCCAGGGTGCGAACCGGAGGGGTGATCTCCGAGGCATGTAAAGTGGGAAGGGGCACACAACAGGGTTGTCCCCTTTCCCCGTTGTTGTTCGCTATGGCGGCGGAACCTTTCGCGGCGCATGCTCGCTTTGGGCAAGCATACCAGGGAATGGACGTATATGGGCAGGTCCACCATATCGCACTTTATGCGGACGACCTATTCATGTTTTTGGCAGATACGGGGGAAGCCCTGCGAGGAGCAAAATCTCTGCTGAGACCCCTAAGTGTGGTAGTAGGGTTGAAAGTCAACTGGACAAAGTCGTGCCTATTTCTGACACGCGGAGGTAGAGACTGCCCGCGGTCGGTAGAAGGGGTGTCCTGGGAAGAAAGAAGTCTTCCCTACTTGGGTTCGGTGATTTACCACGAACAGGGAGATCTCCTGGACGGAAATGTGGGGAAGGCGATTAGGGGTGCCAAAGCTGACTTTGAATTCTGGAGCACCCTCCCTTTATCTGTAGCAGGACGTTTGGCACTACTCAAAATGGTGACCCTGCCGCGCTTCCTCTACTTCTTTGGGACTCTACCGATCTGGATTTTGGCGAGCTACTTTCGGAGGCTGATTAGTTCCTTTCTGTGGGATTCCGGCAGGCGCAGGGTGGCGCTCGGGACGCTCATGAGACCCCGAGCAGAGGGGGGACTAGCGGTCCCAGACTGAGACGTACTACCTAGCTGCCCAACTTCAATGGCTCACACAATGGGTGGCGAGGGCCACTAGGGATGAGGGAGAGGCGAGAGAACCGACGGGCCCCTTGCTGGTGCTGTCTCGTATAGTGCTGCGCCTCCCGCTCGGAGATATGCAGCTCACTAAGGAGTTTGCCATCGCGCGTAAATGTTGGCACAGATATCTACGAAGAGGGGGTATAGCGATCCCTTATGCGCCCGATATCCCATTAAAACTGTGCAGGGCACTGCCACTCGGAGGAAACTGGCGGAGACTGGAGGACTGGGAGCAACAGGGCTTAGCGACCATAGGAGACCTATACGAGGACGTCAATCTGCTGCCATTTGATGTAGTCGGGGACCGTTTTGAACTGCCCGGGGGGACTTCCTGGTTCATGCCGCGCTCACGACAGCGATTCGTAAACACTGGAAATCTGGCTTGACAGAACCGCCTACCTCTATGGGTTGACAATACGTCGTGGTTGCTGCAGGCACAATCAAGGCGGTCTCATGTTTGTATAGGCGCATGACCCACGAAGCTCTAACACCAATGGTAAAATTGAAGGCGAATTGTGAAGCGGACATAGGAATGGATATACCAGATCCGGCATGGGATGGGATAGTGGAGAGAGCCTGGAAGAGTACCCGTAATGCGCAGTTCCAGCTGGTGCATTTTCACATCCTACATAGGGCATATCTAACACCAGTCTATTTACATAAATACTTTCCAGCCCAGTCTGCGGCCTGTCCAAGATGTGCACAGGGGGATGCCGATTTTAAACATATGGTGTGGGCGTGTCCGGCGCTCGATTTCCTTTTGGCAAGGGGTGTCTGCATTGCTGAGGGATGTTACTGAGAGGGACATACAACCCACTTTGGTGCACTGCATCCTCCGTTGGTTTCCCCACACCTCAAAAAACAAAATCACTAGTACATTTATTGATCTGGGATTCCTCTTAGCTAAAAGAACCATAACCTCTCAGTGGAAGGCGAACAAAGGCCCCAATGTAGATAAATGGAAGCAGGAATTTAGTAAGTGGGCCCGATGTGAGGGGGAGGTCAGAATACAAATGGCGCATAGAACATGAAATGAACAGGCAATAGAGAGGGCAAGAACCTGGGAGAGATTGGTCATGGAATTCACACTCCCCGCAGAGGAGAATGCCCGGTTACTCACCGTTAATATCCATTACTCCGAGTCCTTGTCTCCCCGTCCCATTCCTGATCCCTTCCCTCACTCCCTGTCTTGGGTTTAATTGGGTGATTGTCTGTTTTCGTTCTGGGTTTTCTTTGGTATTCTCTGGATGTTAAGATGATGCACTTCCCCCTTTATGGTCGCCTGAGAGTGACGCCATATTGGGGGAGGTGCGAAAAAGCTCAGCTAGGTAGTTGGTTTCTGTGGAGCAGACTAGCTGCTCACTGATAAGGAATGGGACGGGGAGACAGGACGAGGAGGTAATGGAGGGTCCCCTGCACATTAGCCCTGGGACGCACCCACCATAGAAGGTCAAGATGAAAGTAAGTCGCCTAGCACGAATTGATTGCACACCGAAGCCTCACACTGGCCAGTGAGACGCCTCATACCACATAATATCCACGGATCCAGTAGCGAGATAGGAGTAAAGAAGTCAACCCCTTTCTAGCCCAATGGGGGCTGCATCACGACACGCCTGGGGGGGAGGGGTGAGGAGGGAAGGCGGAGAGAGACCATAATTGGAATAGTACATAGGTGTTGGAGGGGCGGGGGGGGGGGGGGGGAGAGGGCTTCCAGGGGTTTTATTTCGACCATTTACCATTGGTTGCTCTGGCATTTTATTGGCCCAGAGCACAAGAGATATGTATGCAAATTTCACTGATGCCCATAGACATTAACTGTGTAATAGTCTGTGGGTAGGCTGATGCTCATGCTTCTTCTATGATCCGTGTGAAATGTCTTACTGTGTTCTAATTGCAATAAAAAATGTGTTTAAAAAAAATAAAATTAAGAATATGTCCGGTTTTGTGTCAGTGAGAATGTCGTAGATGGGATGCTTGTTTTTTTTATACTGCTCAATCCTTTATTAGACCGTTTAGAGAATGTGTTTTGGTGATGGTGTGGCTGATTTATAGAAGAGGGAGCAGTGTAGCGGGTGTGACCTTCGTGCTGGTATTAGCTGTATGAAGATAGCAATAATGTAGTTCTGTATCGTATTCCTTGTCCAGACATTTTGATGGGTCTGCTCTTGTAGGTGGTGGAGGTGGTGTTTGAGAGCGAGTTGGTGAGCTGTGTTTTTGTAAAGTAGCCTTGTGCAGTAGAAAAGGAGATGCAAAGTTGTGGAGTGGCATGTTTATTTTCTTTACGTCTTTTTAGGGTGTATGTGTTGGGGATGGAGGTGCAGCATGTGGGAAGTTTCTAAATTGTCCAATGGATGAGGTGCAGAAAAGCGTTGCTGTGTTGCTGTAGATCTTAGGTGTGGGGGTAGAGAGAAGGCTTGGCAGTAGAGTTGGTTTAGGGTGTGTATTGTTTGTGTAATTAGCTGGGCGCGATGGGTCTATGTTTCTGTTTTGTGACGGAAAGTATTATGAGGTGTTGTGTGTCTGAGATTTTGTTGTGCTTTTATGTGTGTTATGTTTAGTTTTTGAGGGGTAGTGAGAGGAGCTGATAAGTTTTCTGAGAGGTCTTTGTATGTAAACTATTGTTGGTGAGTGGAAGCTGCAATGTAAAGGGGGTGGTGATGTGTTTTGGGAAAGTGTATGTGGCGTGGGAAAGGAGCTGGACACGTTAGGAGTGTTTATGAAAGATTTATTTATTTTAATTTTTTTGTTTGGTGGAAGAGGTAATGTGTTTGGTAAAGTGGAGTGGTAGGTTTGTGCGGTTGTTTTTTTTTTTTGTAAAAAAAAAGGAGGGTGGTGATGGATGAAAAGATGGAATGTTAAGTATATGTTCGGTGGTGACAGAAAGGGGTCTGTTAGTAGTTTGAGGGTAGAGCTGGTGCTTTGTATGAACAGGGAATGTGTGCCTGGAATGAATATAGTTACGCATGGTGTTGATTTGGGTTGTCTTGGCGATGAGTGGATTGATTAGTGGTATGGATAGAATGGTGATTTGTGAGTTAGGGTGCCATTGTGTGGTAGTTGGCGTAGAAGGGTGTATGGGTATGCTTTATGGGGGTGTGTAGTGGTTGTTGAGACTTTGTAATGTGTGTAGGGTTTGTTTGTAGTAAATGTGTAGAGTGCATTTTTCTGTGAGTGTGTAAATAAGTTTGTGGCTATGGATGGGATGAGTGGGCGATGATGAATGGAAAAAAGAGCAGCATCTCTGGCCCTAGGGCTGACAATGGCCAAACAGGCAACTGCTCTTGTCCTCTCCACCCTTAGCCACTACTCCCGGGCTATGACGCCTTGAACCTTGACTTAAAATAGCCCTAGTTGTCAGATTACCCCTTTAGCCAATGGGAACCCTCGACTTCACAATCCGAACACAGCCCTACTTCTAGCAGCCAATCAAAAACGAAACCCTAAGCCCTATGTCCAGTAGAAACCCCGAGCAGCAGGAATGAATCAAAAACCCTAAACCTATTTCTCAACCGGAACTCTAACCCTAAGCCATACGTCCAATTGAATCACTAAAACCCAGGGACCAATCAGAACCCTAGACAGATCATCCAATCAGAACACTAAATCTAAGCACAACATGTGCGTGTATATACATATGCATGTATAGATACTGTTATTAACAAGCACAGCCCATACTATAACTGTATTCCTTATTTTTTGTTTGGTGCTTCTATTTGCGTTGTCTATCAGTAATCCATGTCGGTACCTATGAATTAATGAAATGTTTATTTCACACTGTTATAACAATATGATAACTTGTTTTTATTGTAGGATGGACGGATCTGCCGAATAAGCTTTTCAGTTCAGCCTGACAGATTGGAATTGGGCAAAACAGATAATAATGACGGGTAAGATATGCACTATATGTTAGAATTTTTGGGGCTGACTATCATAGTACCTGTAATGCTGTGTGATAAAATGATCCAAATTGGTGAGCTTTTAAGACAATTTGGTACAAATCCTGATCCAAGTTGAATCGTGAACACAACAATAATGGACAGAATGTTAAACATTGTCAAAAACTCACCCCCAGTCACAGATCTGAGTTTAATCCATTGTTATTTTGTTCACCACACCATTCCAGTTTAGTACCAGCTAGACCCAGTTTAGATTCAATATCTGAAACCTGATCAGATATTGAAGAATACTACAGGAGGAATGTCATTTATGCACATGGAACGTGAATTCCCTGAGCAAAAATAATATTGGTAAGACTGCCATGAAAATGTGGAGGTTTCACCAAATTGTTGGCTGAGAACACTGCAATTGTGTAACCAGAAAATGATTTTTCCGTGCATCTCCTAGTGACCTACATAGTGTTAAGATCATGACTTTGTAAAACGTTAATTGTCAAATATTTGACGTTTGAAACTTTTGATTAACATATCAAAATAATGACCTATCATTCTACGATAACTTTTTTCATCAATGAAAGAGTGTAAGGTTAAACATCTTGTCTTCTCCACTCAGTTTAGAAATTATATGTATATATACATAGAGATTCACATAGATATCGATAGATATATTTTTGACAGAGGAGAACCTTCTGGGACTCTATACCCAAGCTAGGAAAATGTCAAACTCAAAGTATCACATTTGTAGATACTTAAAAATCTAATCTTTGTTGCATGATATAAACCAGAAAAGTGACCAGACTTCTTGCCGCTGAATAAAGCCGGTCATGGAGTACATCCTGGTCCATGGTATCAAATGGTTCAGATCACTAAAAGTTATCACTTTATTTAATCCAGGTCGTGGTCTGGTTGAAAGCCATATTTTCTAGGTTTCATGGAGTGTCAATTTGAACCTGCAATTGCTTGCTACCATTTAGTCCAATATTTTGAGTTGCACCGGTAGCTATGCTAGACTTCAGTTTTAGTGCCCTCTGTGTCCAAGTTTCTTTGTCAGCAAAAGGGTGATAGCTTATTATGCTTATGGCACTGTGCATTCTCTCAGTGAACTGGTTTATATTTTTTTTAATTTAATTTCAAAGTAGGCTTCTCAATGAGTTTTTGGTTGGGTTCTGAGGAGAACAGAGTTAATAGAGGACTTGGTGCCTGTTTTTGCTCGGGGAAATTATCTGGGGTACTTTGTTTAACAAATAGGACTAGAATTACCTACTGCTACCAATTCTTTGTGTCAATTCTGTTTTATTACTTGCCTCTGCGTACAATTGGAGGCCTGCAGGAAGCATAGATACAGCAATTCCTCCTCCCAAACTCTCCTACGCACTTCTCCCCAACACACACACACACACACACTCTCCACCTTCCAATATTGTCACTCATCCAATACGTATTCTCTGTCTTTATCAAACTTAGATTTCAGACATTGGATACTCTATCATCTTGGCATTAAGTCAGAATGGGCTTATGTTTTAGTTATTGGTTGTTTTCAACCCCAAGCACAGTACCTTCAAATATTTAGGTCAAGTCAGTACTGTGCTCTCAGTAGACAAAAAGGTTACATATGGGGACCATTACTCTTGGTAGGCCTCCTTCCGCTTTGTGATCTAGAAACACATTTTTTCTGTAGCCATATTTGGTACAACCATTTTTATGTTCTGTGGCTTTATTGGTTCCCCAGTTGGAGAGTATTGTTTGATGCACTTAAAAGTGCCATCTTGTTTGCCTTTAATGGATTACAGTGCATATTTCCGTTTATTTGGGAGGCCAAATACAATATACACTGGAAACCCCGGTATTTGCAACCACATAGTTCGTTGAAATTGTCCATCACAGATTGGCAGTGTTGAGGTAGTTTAGGACAGTTCCAGAGGAGGTGAAGTAGTGCCCAGTGTTTCCACATTCTCTCCAGCATCTTTCGGAGTATCAATCAGTATGCCGACGGCGGCACTAAAGGTCACCATTTCTTTAAATATACATAGAGTGGACTTTGGCTCCACCCAGAAGATAATGTTTCATATATGCTATTGGGCTCATCTGAAAGAAACAGGTTAGTGTTAGATTCCTTACCTTAGAATATCCCCAGGTGTCAGACGGGATCTGGAAAGTTTTCGTCAGCAGTACCCCTGCGCGTCACTAGGTGTCGTCTGCGCTTCCGCGTGCGTCGTCGTGATCGCCGGGATGACGTCGTCGGAGTACTTGGCTGCCGCCCTCGGGCGCTGATGTCAGATCTTCTTTTTTCCCGGGAAGAGCAGCACTCCAATCAATTTTTTACTAACTTTTTAATCTCTTGATCACTTTTCGAGTCGACCCTCGACTTGCGGTGCCGCTAGGGATGCCTGGTTTTAAACCTTGCGAAGACTGTCACCGCATGATGTCGGTGACAGACCTTCACTGTCGGTGCCTTAATTGCTTCGGGCTGACCATGATGACAAGTCGTGCCCCAACTGCCAGGCCTTGACCTCGAAGGCTAGACGGGAGCGGTCTCGTAAGCTGCTGGAGATCTGGCAGTCGGCTCTGCGCCTCTCGAGGTCCGGTCGAGGAGGAAGTCGAGGGACCGGTCGCGGAGCCACTGTCTCGCCACTCGACAAGCCACCACCACTCGTCGGGCTCCAAGTCCTCGGGTAAGTCGAGGCATTCGGAAAAGGTCGAAGAGGCGTCATCACTCTTCCCACTCCTCTCGATTGCTTGCGCGATGTTGCCAGGGATTCGGACGACACCGCTCACGCGGCTCCGTCGGAGCCGCAGGTGCCGCGTCTAGCTCCATACCCGCCGGTCCCTGGGCTGCATGCGACACCGGAGGAGGTCAGCGCTTTCCTCACGGCCATGAGGTCACGCCTCTTTCTGTCGGACCCTGCTGAGGCGCCTTCGGGCCCCGCGGGTCCGACTGGGAGCACTAGTGGGCTGGCGGCCCCGGCGCCGTCAGGGGCTCCGGCCCTGGCTCCGCAGGATCCAGGCCTGGATCCGGGCCGTCGCCGGTCGACCTTACGACTCATCTGCTGGCGCTGACCCCAAGGGTGTTTCTCCCGGCGCTGTCTCCGGACGACGTCGACCCCAGTTACAGCCCCGGTCCGACGTCGGACCGGCGCCGCTCGGCGCTGTCTCCGACGCCGTGGGTGAGGCCTTCTTCTTCGTCCCAGCTCCATCATTTTTACCTGATTATCAGGAGATGGATGACTAGGAGGACTGGGAGGAGTCTGAGGATCCTCTGGCACTGCAGTACCAGTTGAGTCAGGACTGGACAGAAGAGCTAAGGGAGGCCAGTGGTCTGGACACATTGCCCGACACTGGATTCGTCTCTCCTCCCTCCGTGGCATCGGAGGAGGGGGCTGCTTACAGCGTGGTGTTGAACAGGGCGGCCAAGGCCTTGGCTCTTAAGCTCCCTGTCACGGACGTGAGGAATAGCCTCCTCACTGAGGTACTCAAACCGCAGGCAAGCTCCTCTCAGCCTCAACTGCCGTTTTACGAAGCCCTCACTGTCTTTCTGCTGGGCACCTGGTCCAAGCCCTCCACAAGCCTTCCAGTGTATGGGAACGTGGACCAACACCACCGCCCAGCTCCGGGCGACCCTAGCTTTGTCGGTGCACCCCACCCCCGAGAGCCTGGTGATCCAGGCCTCTACGTCCCAGACCGCATTCCCAACCGCTCCTCCGGATCGGGAATCCAAAAGGTATGATCAGTTTGGAAAAAACTGTTCTCCTCTCTGAGTTTGGGGCTGCGGTTTGTCAACACCGCCTGCCTTTTGGGCCATGACACCCACTCTCTGTGGGATACGGTTGCGGACGTGCTGCCACAGTGTCCAGAGGAGGCCCAGGCAAAGCTCACCCAAACCCTGGCGGAAGGACGGGATGCAGCACGGTACTCAATTAAATGTGGACTTGACACCACGTACTCGATGGGTAGAGCGTTTGCAACGACTGTGGCGGTTCGCCGCCACGCCTGGCTGAGGTCCGCCAACTTTTCAGGAAATGTCCAGGCCACGCTCATGGACATGCCATTCGATGACCGTCTCCTTTTTGGCGTCAAAGCGGATAGTGCGCTGGAACGTTTCAAGGACTCCAGGGCTACGGCCAAGTCCTTGACCTAGGCCAGCGCCAGCAATCTTCCGCTTTTTGCCCCTTTCGTGGCCAAGGGTCGCCCCCACAAGTCCAGCCAGCCACAGGCTGCAGAACCAGTCTCAACGCGGTCGCGGACTTGGTAACCGCCGTGGCGGTGCCTAGGGACAACGGCAAGGTCAGTCCACATCCGCTCCCGCAGCATCTGCCTCTAAGCCTTCCTAGTCCGGCATTTCAGGCCCATTCGACGCCAGTGGGGGCAGGGTTCGCCATCACCTCCTCCACTGGCGCATCACGTCGGACAGGTGGGTGGTGCAAATTGTCCGAAGGGGCTACTCCATCCCCTTCGAGGCGACCCCTCCAGCCATGCCACTGCGGTACCACCGCATGTTACGGGATCACTTGAAACTTCTGCAGGAGGAAGTTATGGCCCTCTTGGTCAAGGGGGCTATCAAGTGCGTTCCTGGGCCACAAGTAGGAAGTGGTTGCTATTCCCACTACTTTCTGGTACCCAAGAAGGGCAAAGGAGGCCTACGCCCTATATTGGACCTACGGAGCGTCAACGGCTTCCTCCGGAAGCAGAAGTTCAAGATGCTGACTTTGGCTCAGGTCCTAGCAGCCCTGGATCCTGGAGACTGGATGGTAGCGTTGGACTTGCAGGACGCGTATTTCCACATCCCCGTCCTGCTGGCCCACCGGCGCTACCAACGCGCAGGGGTACTGCTGATGAAAACTTTCCGGATCCAGTCTGGCGCATGGGGGTTATTCTAAGGTAAGGAATCTAACTAATGTTTCGTACAGATATATTGTTACCGAAGGTAAGTAACTTGTGCATTTGCAGGTCTACATGTAGTAACATAGCTCTGACAAAGCCGGTCTTTCAGTGTTTCCTGTATGTTACAGTAGGGTTCCTGGTTAAGGTTTTATTCAAAGTAGGCACTTCTAATAATATATGCCAACTTTTCTTTAAGATTCTAAAGATTCGATCACTGTATGTGGTATATTTGGTTATAAAACTACGTTTTTCATCAAAGGTCGTTAATCTTATAGCACCTGTTTTCAATGCGGCATCACTAACGAGTTGCTGCACTTGTGATTCAGCTCCTTTCACATCCTGTTTCCTCTAGCAACTACTTAGGAACCGGGAATGTGTGCCGGCAATATTACTTATGAAAGATGATGCTTCGGAGCAGTTCTGCCTAACCTTTACCATCTCTCCGTAATGAATGTATTTTATCACTGATCGTGCAGTGTGCTCTGGACAGTCCCGTCCTTTACATAAAAGTGGCGATCTAAAAAATCGATTGCTTTACGGCAGCTCATGGTTAGTGTTACTTTGTATGGATTAGTATTGAGATACTTGAAATAATCTTGAAGGCATTCTCTGGATCCTGACCACAGGCAGATAATGTCCTCGATATACCTCCCCCAGAACACAATGTGTTGTGTCCAAGGTGAGGCTCCCGACCCCAGGCATGCCCCCTCTTGAACCACTTCATAAAGAGGCATGCATAAGAGGGAGAAAACCTGGTACCCATGGCAGTTCCGCCGACTTGGTGGTACCATTTCCCATTGTGCATAAAGAAATGTTTTGTCAGGATTAGTTCCATAATTTCAAGTAGCATGAGATTATGCTCATAAGGATGAATTACATTTGCGAAAGTACAAAGTGAATAAAACTTTGAACTTTTTTTGAAAATCATTGTGTAAATTGCATTCATTAGCACACAGGAGTGCTCAGGTTCCTCACCTTACGCCTGTAAGGTATTTCTTCTAACATTGATACTCTGCCCCTCCCGGACAGAAATGGGTTCACCCTGAGCACCCTAAAGGATTGAACCACACCTATTCACCGTTTAAAATCCTCTTATTACCCAGGTGTGCAGCGGACTTCATCTTTTTCATCCTGTAGGAGTACAACATCAGGGGAGTGCCTACAAAGATATTGAAGCACCACAGTGCGTTTGATTTTGTTTTGCAGACCGTTCACATTCCAGGACACTATCTCAATGTGTTGTGTCCACGTCGTGTGCGGTTCAACCATTTGGTCTGTCAAGCATAGGAAATAGGGACCAAACCTCGCCACCTCCCCCTCCCATCCGCCAGCTGACTGTGTCAATGGAGTCAAAGTAATCATGTAACCGCAAAACAAACAATAACTAGAACAAAGCCCCCCCGCCTCAACCCCCCACCCTGCTACCCTGCTACTCCGGCCAACCGCGCCAGACTTTACTTAACGGACTTAATTCATCATCATCCATAGGTCTCTGTGACAAATTCTAACTCGTTGCGCTGTCCAGTGATATTTGACAACCCTTCAATATTCTCATCTCTGCTGTCTGATAGTTACATTTTCTTGGATCTCGTTGCACAATTTGAATATTCTGAATAGAAAGTTAAGAAGAAAAAAGATAAAGGAGTGGGAAGTGCACATATAAAAGGTGCATGCACATAGTTCACAACTCCATACAAAGCTGGGTCATTCCACAATTACATTTGTGCACAGTTTACCAGCCATGTCCCCAGAAATGTAAGTCAGCCCAAGTTTGTGTCAACAGCACTAGTAGTAAAAAGTAGTAAATAGTTTCTCAATGGTTGCCATATATTCTTAGGCCTAGAGGTGGGCGGTTGTAATGAAGCATAAATGTCACTTGTGGTATCACAGTATATTAAGTACGGGACCCAAGCCTCAACTGTCAGATCAGAGTAGGGCCAGCTGGCGTTTAGCCAATATCAATGCAAAAGCAGTATAGCGCTGGACCCCTGCGGGTAGTAGTTTAACATAACCCAGCAGGGCCAATAGCAGGGTTGGGGGGTAAGTGGAAATTGTATCATGCGTGATAAAGTGGAAAAAACTGTCTTAGAGTAAGAAAGTATTGGTGCGCAGTTCCATGCCAAAATGAGCGAAAACTGCATTTTACGCTTCACATCTGTGACAACAGTGTGACCTAGTGGGATCAATCTAAGCCACGAGGTGTGGTTTAGCATAAGCCCTGTGTAAGTATTTCAAATGTAGTAGTTTATGTTGGTTACATGAAACCATCCATGCCTGCTCACAACAGTAATACCTTGTCGTGTCCGGTAAGGGGATTCCCAAATCCCTTTCCCATGCAGCCCTAGCCTTCCCTACACCGTTAGGTGGGGGTTTGGGAGTGTGGAGGGGGAAAAAAAAAAACAAAGCCTAGATAGCGCTGGAGTCTTGTCCAGGCCCAATATGTAGTGGGAAGTGTCTGTATTTCCGTGGGGGTCCTAGGTAGGCCTTGTGGTATAGTAGTCGGAAGAAAGAATGGGCGGGCCTGAGCCCACTACTGCTTAAGATATTGTAAGCGAGCATCAGGGTGGTAACAATGATATGTGAATTGCGCCTGCAACTATAAGATAATAAAGGTAGAAGTCGGGGACCACAAAACCTTACCGGGCATAAGGCAAAGTCATTGTTTGCCAGCTAATTCTGAAGGATACATCTGCCAGTGGATTTCTCACCTAGTGATTCCTCATCTTGTGAATATCCCCTGCGCCAGCATCTGGACATTTTTCGTAGCTCTCCACGCCGACGAAGTCACAGAAGCTTGGCTACGCTGATGTCACCGGAGCCATAAGAGAGCCTTGTCGGCGTGATGACGTCAGCTCCCTTTTATTCGCGCCATCGACGCTAACGCTTTTCTGGAACTCTCGGTAGCTTGTGTAGTTACTTTGTATTTCTGGATTGTTTCTGGTCTTCTCTTGTTTCTTTCCTGAATGTCGTTGAGGAAGTAAGGGTTCAAACCCTGTAGGGAGTGCGGAGGACATATGTCCATCACGGATCCTCACGAAGTTTGTGTCTGGTGCGTGTCGCGGGATCACGACGTTGAGGGTTGCGCTTGCTGTCACAAGATTAACCCGAATGCTTTAAAGGAGAGAGAGGCCAAGCTGTTCATGGAGAAGATGAGGAAGGAGAAGAGAGGTCGAAGATGATCAAGGTCGAGGTAGAGGTTGGGTTCGAAGTAGACGTTGGGTCATGCTTCAAAATCAAAGAAACATAAGAAGAATGAAGAGGCACGACTCTTGACGACGTTCGGATAAGGACGAGACTCCGAATCCGACTTCTCCAGCTCATCGGCATCGAAAGGACTATGTCTCTCTTTCTCGCTCGAATCAGGATTCTCCTGCTCGCTCGGCTTTGCACAAAGCTTCACTGGTGCATTCTCCGGCTCCATCTCAGATGCCGGCTCCAACTCAGACGCCGGCTCCATCTCTGGCTCCTTCTCAATCTCCGGCTCCATTCTCCATCTCAGACGCCGGCTCCATCTCCATCTCAGACGCCGGCTCCATCTCCATCTCAGACGCCGGCTCCATCTCCATCTCAGACGCCGGCTCCATCTCCATCTCAGACGCCGGCTCCATCTCCATCTCAGACGCCGGCTCCATCTCCATCTCAGACGCCGGCTCCATCTCCATCTCAGACGCCGGCTCCATCTCCATCTCAGACGCCGGCTCCATCTCCATCTCAGACGCCGGCTCCATCTCCATCTCAGACGCCGGCTCCATCTCCATCTCAGACGCCGGCTCCATCTCCATCTCAGACGCCGGCTCCATCTCCATCTCAGACGCCGGCTCCATCTCCATCTCAGACGCCGGCTCCATCTCCATCTCAGACGCCGGCTCCATCTCCATCTCAGACGCCGGCTCCATCTCCATCTCAGACGCCGGCTCCATCTCCATCTCAGACGCCGGCTCCATCTCCATCTCAGACGCCGGCTCCATCTCCATCTCAGACGCCGGCTCCATCTCCATCTCAGACGCCGGCTCCATCTCCATCTCCATCTCCGACGACGGCTCTGGCATCTCTGGCTCCATCTCCATCTCCATCTCCGACGACGGCTCTGGCATCTCTGGCTCCATCTCCATCTCCATCTCCGACGACGGCTCTGGCATCTCTGGCTCCATCTCCATCTCCATCTCCGACGACGGCTCTGGCATCTCTGGCTCCATCTCCATCTCCATCTCCATCTCCATCTCCATCTCCATCTCCATCTCCATCTCCGACGACGGCTCTGGCATCTCTGGCTCCATCTCCATCTCCATCTCCATCGACGGCTCTGGCATCTCTGGCTCCATCTCCATCTCCATCTCCGACGACGGCTCTGGCATCTCTGGCTCCATCTCCATCTCCATCTCCGACGACGGCTCTGGCATCTCTGGCTCCATCTCCATCTCCATCTCCGACGACGGCTCTGGCATCTCTGGCTCCATCTCCATCTCCATCTCCGACGACGGCTCTGGCATCTCTGGCTCCATCTCCATCTCCATCTCCGACGACGGCTCTGGCATCTCTGGCTCCATCTCCATCTCCGACGACGGCTCTGGCATCTCTGGCTCCATCTCCATCTCCGACGACGGCTCTGGCATCTCTGGCTCCATCTCCATCTCCGACGACGGCTCTGGCATCTCTGGCTCCATCTCCATCTCCGACGACGGCTCTGGCATCTCTGGCTCCATCTCCATCTCCGACGACGGCTCTGGCATCTCTGGCTCCATCTCCATCTCCGACGACGGCTCTGGCATCTCTGGCTCCATCTCCATCTCCATCTCCGACGACGGCTCTGGCATCTCTGGCTCCATCTCCATCTCCATCTCCGACGACGGCTCTGGCATCTCTGGCTCCATCTCCATCTCCATCTCCGACGACAGCTCTGGCATCTCTGGCTCCATCTCAGACGCCATCTCCATCTCCGACGACGGCTCTGGCATCTCTGGCTCCATCTCAGACGCCATCTCCGGCTCCATCTCCGGCTCCCTCCCTCTCTGACGCCGGCTCCCTCCTGCTCCATCTCCAAATAACTGCCAATCCCATTTAATTATACCATCTCCATGGCATATTACGATCCTTCAGTCTTGATCATGGTTTTAAATTGTACCTTGAATCCACATGACGTGACTCTCAACCTCCCATTCCAAGGAACCAAAAGGCAGTTATTTCTATGCAGTTATATTATCTTAGTATGGACCCACTGGGACAGCCATTCATGGACGATAAAAAAAACACATCTATACAATCTGTCATGCTTTGATTATGAGACCTACTTGGAAGCGTCTTTATTTTTAAAAACTTTTTGTTGCAACCAGAACTCAAGTGTTGCTCCCTACATTTCATTGTTTTGGTTTGCCTTTATTCCTTTCCCTTGGGGCACTCTGGGGGATTCCCTCCAGAAGGGTGCCATTTTCACTCGTCTCGGTCATATGGTGCAGGCAAGAGTTGAGGAGGTAAAGACCAGCTTTTAAGGAAGGAGAAGGCCACTGTTTAAAAAACAGTGGAATGTTCTAATAGGTTTGGTGATGGTTCCTTTCCACTTCTAAGTTTTGAGTAGGCATCAGAAGAAGCACACCATTGGATTTCTCCAATTTATTTTATTTATTTAAGTAGCTTATACAGCGCGCAGCTACCTCCTGGGGGGTGTCCCGGCGCTAGAAACAGAGCCTCCGGGAAGGAGGAGAGGAACAAGTTTATTGCGGGACAGGGATCATAGTCTAAAGAACAGCCAGGTTTTTAATTTGGCACGGAAGATGGGTTCAGATGGACAGAACCTGGATAGAGAGGGAGGGAGTTCCATAGTTTGGCAGTGATTACGCTGAATCCTCTGCCGCCCATTCTGGTCGAAAGCGAGGTGCAATCAGGATGCGTAAGTTGTTAGATCTTAGTGATTGGCGGATTGAGAGATAGACACTCGCTTTTTCAGGTAGTTAGGTCCATGGCCGTTGATAGCTCGATAGGCAAGGGTGAGGATCTTAAATTGAATACGGCTTGCAATGGGAAGCCAGTGGAGCTCTATGCGGTAGGCGGCGACCGACTGGCGGTAGGGGATATTACCGATCAGTCTGGCCGCCGCATTCTGAACGATCTGGAGCCGGGCGATCAGATATTGAGGAGCGCCAGCATATAAGCTGTTGGCGTAGTCTAGATGGGAAGTTATGAGGGCCTGGATGATGGTTCGGCGGGCGTCTAATGGAAGGTAAGGAAGGATCTTCTTGATCATGCGCAGCTTGGCAAAGCAGGCAGAGGTGACCTTGTTGACTTGGGCTTTACAAGACAGAGAGTCATCGAATTGAAAACCCAAATTGCGGGCCGATTGGACAGGGGTGGGGGCTGGGTCGAGTGCTGTGGGCCACCACAGGCTGGGGGAAATAGGAGTTTTCTGATTAAAAAACAGGACCTCTGTCTTGTCAGCATTCATTCTTAGGTGATGGTTGGTCATCCAGTCACAGATGTTGTTTAGACATTGGCGGAAGTTGGCAAAGGTGGAGTCTGAGTGGTCTCTAAATGAAAATATCAACTGAGTATCATCAGCGTAAGAGACCACCCTGACTCCACAAGCCTCCACCACTGTGGCCAAGGGTGCAAGATAGACATTAAAGAACAGGGGGCTCAGGGCAGAGCCCTGCGGGACACCACAAAGCAGGGGTTTGCCCTCTGATCTGAAAGGCCCAAGCATCACCTTCTGAGTTCTGCAGGTGAGGAAGGATTCAATCCAAGCGATAGCGGAGCCCTCAATTCCGATCTGCTTTATACGGTTAAGTAGGATTTTGTGGGAGACCGTATCAAAAGCGGCGGATAGGTGAGGAGGACTAGCATGGCCTCCTCGCCTCTATCCACGCCTTCACGGATGGTCTCAGCTACTTCCAGGAGAGCAGTCTCAGTGCTATAGCCTGCTCTGAATCCGGATTGAGAGTCGTGCAGTAGGGAGTGGTTTTCCAGATACTCTGTTAATTGCAGCTGCACGGCCTTTTCCAGAATTTTTGCGGGTTTGGGGAGGAGAGATATGGGGCGGTAATTGGAGAATTTAGTAGGATTAGCGTCAGGCTTTTTCATAATGGGAACCAGCAGCGCTTCCTTCCAGGTAGTTGGGAAGAAGCCATGATGGAGTGAGGCATTCCAGATAGAAAGGAAGGAGTTGACCAGTGAGGGGGCAATGCCCTCTGAATTCAACTTTTGCAGTGATCTTAAGGGATCTATCCCACAGGTGGCCATAAATTCTCATTGGAGACTGTATGCATGGAAGAAGGACTGCTGCACTAATGAAGGGCTGATGCGTTCTTCATATCATTAACAGTCACTGTTCTTGAGCCAACTTACTCATTTTCAGGGAACGTTTCTACAGACCTACAAAAGTGATCATTCCTCCAGGGGAAAAAAATCACGTACTTTAAGTATCTGTAATCTATCAAGTCAAATTACCTTTTCTCTTTTGATCCAGTTGTTGCATATCCTACTTAATAAGATCACACAAGAAGATACACAAGAAGAGTTGTTTGACACTAGAATGTGCTGTTTCCTTGTGGTATGAGTACATCCATTTAAACCTTTCTCAATATTTTGAGAAGAAACCTAATGCCTTCTGTAATGTGGCTGTCATTAATCCTTCCCAGTGGAGCCTTAAAAGAATCACAATCGCAATGCAATCCTTCTCTCTCTCATGATGATTAAACCTTTCAGCTTTCCTGGACAGCCACACTTTTTGCCGCATTTTTCGTCAAGAACGCTTATCTTCCAGAGACCTAGGACAGATAACTTTTGTGTTGAATGATGCTCTTTCCAAAATTGTTAAAGAATAGAATGTAATTGACTGCAATTACTATAGTAGCAGTATTTTTACATTTCCCTACCTGTTCTTTGGTGATCCAGTACTGTGAGCACAAGATGATTCCTGGTTTATTTTCTTTACTCTTCCTTGTACCATCTGGCAGATAATTTCTATCAGTACACAAGTGTCATGGTGAGGGGAGAATTATGGTCCTGCTGGAGGTGCTGGGGTGTCCACACCTGTAATATTTCTCTTATCGGAGGTGGTGATGGGTTAGCGGGGTCACAAATTAAATAGAGAAGTAGGCTGTTTCCAGTAATGCCACGGACTGTCTAAGTAAAACTAATTAGGATGTGCTTCCTTGACAAATGGCCTTTAAACTCAACTTAAACAACCAACCAAACCCACCAAGTTTGGATAGTAGAAGTGTTTAACTTCCCGTAGAGTCCATGGTGTTCTACCAGGCTGTAAGATGTCGGATAGTACTTCAGTTGTACAGGCCTTTTTAACCACACCCGTGTATGGAGGTGGTGTCTTGTTCTCCCCCAGTAAAAGTTTGACAAGTAACTGAGAACTTGCGCCTTTGCCCTTTTGTGTTTGTGTATTCTTCACTTCTATTTGACCTCGATACTATGAAGGCTGTTTGGTGTCTCTTTTGGGCACCATGTAGAAGGCCCTGCAAGATAGTGGTTGTCTCTGCTGCCTGTGCTTTGTTTAACAGTGGACATGACATGCTTTCAACTCATTGGTTAAGCTCCCATCTCTGAAACTGGAATTTTATGGTTTGTGATGACAGTGTAGTTAAAGGCATCATCTACATTCAGTTGTATTTACTGGATTTGCTAGTCGGTTTTGAATCTAAAAGATAACTTTTTACTGTTCTGACAGGCCTGACCACCTTTCGAGAAAACCCACCATGACAAGGAAAAGAGTTAAGATTGTGCTCCTTAGTGATTTGAGGAATAGTACTTTACCAGGGGTATAATTTTTGGCTGACCTCCTTGATGGCTGAGAATAAGCCCTGAACTTTAAAGAATGCTTGCAGCTTGAATGAACAGAAAGAAAGTTAACTTGCCTTTTGTGAATGATATGCCAGTTTAGTCAGGAAGACACTTCGATTGAAGATCAACATGGAGTTCTCCTCCTTGGACTGAGCCGCTGGTGTCTTTGATGAAAAGCTGCCCAGAGTTAAAGAAACAACTGAAGATCAATGTCTAGAGTTGTTGGTTTTTAATCTTCCTTTCCTGCTCCCCCAGTCAGGAGGGACTTGGGGGATGTATCTTTCACTTGGGTTTCCAGTCACCCTCTTTCCAGAGCAATCGTACAAGATAGGTATCTTTCTTGTATGACAATTTACAATTTTGACAATTTTTTATTGACTGTATAATTAAAATAGTTACAGTAAAATCAACAATGAAGCAATTTCTTGTGTATAGAAAAAATAGATACTTAAAAAGCTAAATTTGAAAGCTAGTGCTAAAATCAGGACTGTGATTGGTTACATCATTTACTACCATTAAGTATTTTATTCGGGTGACTGAGACCCCCATGATTGTCCGTTCCCCAACTTATGTGCCTTGGAGTTAGTCTGTTGCAGGTGAGCGCATAAGCTACTCTCAATGGTGCATTGAGTTTCTTACTAGGTGCATTGTTTTCTTGGAAGGGGACGTGCAAATGGGGCACTGTCAATGGAGCTGCATAGATGGATCCCGTCCGCTGTGGCCCACAGCTTTTAAGGCCAGCCTGATTTGGTGGATGAATTTCGCCAGTCTTGCCAGGATCATTGTGCTGGTATTAGACAGATATAATGCTGATGCTTCGCTACAAGACTTAATATTCGTGCTGAGGCAGATAGGGCGCAGCAGTCGCCGGCGGTCGTTGTTGAGGTTTGGGCAGCAACAGAGAAGGTGCAGCCAGGATTCCTTCTTGTTGGTACACAATCTGCAAGTTATGGATTCCCCATCACGCGCCCAAACGGGATTGAAATCAGCTATCCCCAGCATGGTCCGCCTCATGTATAAGATTTTGCTTCGGGTCTGAATTGTGAGGGACTCACTTAAGTAGGGTTGTGCTGTTCCTGCCCTGTATGAGTCATTTAGTGGGACCAAATGCGGGCTTCGGCGAAGTGATTTGTGGTCAAGGTTGAAGGAAGTTTCGTGCACTTGTCTATTAATGGCTTTCTTCCATGCGCTCAGGGGGATGTCCTGCCTCGGCATGCTTTCTTCCTCGATCTTCAAGACTCGTATTGCCTTTCCCAGCCTTGTGTGCCATTCCGAACCTGGCCGCTCGATGATAGATCTCAGATGATATTTTAAAGAGTTGGGCGGAGCCCTTAGTATTCGTAAATATTGCTTTATAGTCTCCCCCTGACATATCAGGTCTGGTCTTGCAAGGCCGGGCTCCAGTCTTAGCCTAGTTTTTCTTGCCCGCTTTGGTATTTGTAGCACCGATTTATATGCCTTGGCCTGGGCAAGATTGAGAAGAGTGTCCTGTTTCCCGGGGAATGTTAGGTGGCCATAGCTGATTGCTGGAAGGAGTTTTGCTCGAAGGGCTGGCGGAGGGGCTAATCAGGTTCTGGCTGAGTTGTATTAATGCATGGATGACCTTATTGGCTTTAGAGCTCTGCTAGTTTATATGAATATTCGCCTTGGCCCGTTCCGTGAGCCAGACCCCTAAGTAGTTGTATGAGGCCACCAAGCTAATTAGATCGTTCCCCAATTGCCACTGTGCTTTCTTTTTCCGTTGGTAGGGCCCAAAGATGATGACCTTGGTTTTCCCTTGGTTGACTGTCAAGTTGTTTGCTGTGTTAAAGCTGTTTAGAGCATTTAATGCTCTTTGTAGTCCCACCTTCGTATGGTCCAGTATGACTGTATCATCGGCGTACTGGAGAACAGGAAGCCTCACGGTTCCTAATCTTGGGGCTATTAGGCTGGCACCTTTTAGTGCCTCTCCCAGGTCCGCCGTACATAAGTTGAAGAGGGTGGGGGCCAGCACGCACCCTTGCTTCAGCCCGTTCTCTATGCTTATTTTGGGGGAAACTGTACAAGCACTTGTTTTGACCCTCACCCAGGTGTCCTCATGTAATGACCTTATTGCCTTCAAAAGATTTGGAGGGATGTCCCACTTTTTTAGTTTCCACCATAATCGTTTTCTGACTACTTTGTTGAAGGCGGTGCTGTAGTCCACGAAGCAGCAAAAGAGTGGGAGGTGGTTCTTCAATGTTGCCTGGGCTGAAATGTGTGCGAGCACCATGACATTGTCCATTGTTGATGCCTGGGGCCTAAAGCCTGTCTGGTACATGGGTATTATGTTTCTCTCTTCTACCCATTTTTCTAGATCGTTCAATAGTAGGCAAGTGTAAGCCTTGGCTTCCAGATCTAACAGGGCGATGAGCCTGTAGTTTGACGGCTTTAGGCGATCTCCTTTTTTGAAGATTGGGACAAGTATGGAGCCCCTCCAGGACTCAGGGTTTATTGCTGTCGAAAAGGAGTAGTTGAAGAGCGTAGTCAGGAGTTTGGCCCAGAATTCCGGTGCCTGTTTGAAGACCGGGGCTGGAATCCCGTTGGGCCCCGTCGTTCCTCATGCTCTTCATGGTTTTGATGACCTGTTGGGTGTTTACCCAAGTTGGTATAGAGTATCATCTACGATGGCCGGGGATCTATTTCCCATCGGAGCATTGTCTGGGCACGGAATTGGAGGTCCTGGTTTTTGTGCCGCTCAGTTGCGCCGGCTCTGCCGACTCCACTTAATCACTTGGTGGGGCTTCCTCGTTGGAGGCCAATACGTATAGCTGCTTCACGTGTTGTATCCAGACCCTTTCTGCAATCCCATTTTCTCGTGATGGGCCTCGGTTGCTCAGCTGATTTATAGATCTCCAGAGTCGTGCTGAGTTTTTTTGTTTAAGCAGGGAGAAGACCTTGAGCCACTTGCTTTCCGTGTCAGCTTTTTTGTGTTCCCAAACCTTCTTCCTGAGTGAAGCCCTCAGTGAGGCAATCGATGCTCCCTCAGTTTAGGGGCATCCTCTTTTTTTGTCTGCAAGTGCTTTGGGCAACTGTCTTTTATGGTCACGTATATCCTGTGGGAGGGTACTTCCTGGTCTATCCGGCTGGTCTATTCTAGGGTTTTGGGGTTCCCAAGCTTGGATTGTAGATCCTCTATTATATTATCCCATCCTTTTATGAGTGAGGGCTCTCTCAATAAGCTACCTTCCTGTGCCTGGTCCAGCCATATTTGAAGTGTGCTGTTGATCTTTTCTGACCACTTAATCCTCCGCAGGACTGTGTGTTTCTCCTCCCCACTTAACTTCTCTATGGATTGGTAGACTATGGCGGGCGGTACATCCAGCTGGAATGCTGCTCTTAGTGGCCTATGGTCGCTTTCCTTCCTGTCTTCCACTTCGAATTCATCCATTCTGGCCGCCAGCTCTTCCCTGATCATGATGTAGTCTATTCTTGAGTCGTCCCAGAATGTGGGCTTGGGCTGCCAGCCGGTCGAGCGGGATCTCTTCAGTTTGTTGGTAGATGTCAGCTTGTGATTGTTGAAAAAATCGTGCAAGGAGTCTGCCCTGCCCAAGCCCCCAGGAGATGTTTCGGTTTTGTCCAGATTTTTCAAGTTGAAGTCCCCAGCAAGGATGACCTGGAAAGTTTTGTGCTTGTTTAGCAGATCTTCTAGTTTCTGTGCCAGAGCCTCCAGTTGAACTTTCATTAAGGACTGTGCAGGGTTGATGTAACAGTTTATTACCAGTAGGCTCGTTGGCTGTTTATTGAGACGTAAGCCTCTTATCTGCACAGCTTGCAAACCGGGGAAGTTCAAGTTGATAGAGGTGACTGTGAGTGCGCACTCATGTTTTTTAAAGACGGATAGACCGCCGGCTGGACGACCGAAGATATTCCTTTTTACGGCTGGTATTTGATGTTCGTAGTACCCTGCCAGAGGAGTGGTGGACAAAGCCCACGTTTCTTAGAAACAGATTATGTCTCCGCTTTCCAGAAACTGCTTCAGGTTTTTGTTCTTACCGATTTTGCTGATCCCTGCTATGTTCTAGGATATTATGGTTAATTTCGGCTTTGACGTTGGTCTGGGCTCGGCTTCTCCTCTGCTAGGCGGCCTGCAATAGCTTGTAGGAGATATATTTGCACTTCCATCTTCGTTGATTGCCATAGAAGAGCTTTGTTGGTGGCACTATTAGTCTCCGTCAAGAATGATTTCTCTGGAGTCATTGCCTCAGCGTTTCGGTCCGGACGCTCCGGTCGGCGTCCTCCTTTGTGTCTTCCTCGTCTTCCTCGTTGCTCCACAGCGCCCTCTTCCTCATTGCTGCACCCTCGTTGCTCCACAGCGCCCTCTTCCTCGTTGCTCCAGATCCAGTATCTTTCTTGTATGATTCTAGAGAATTTCACTCTGAGTTTAAGGCTCAAAGTAACTGAGCCTGAGATTCCAGCCAGTGCCCCCAGATAGGACGGGTTTGAGAGTAACCAGATTGTTTTGCAATGAAGGCTATCAAGTTTGGTATCCTGTGGACGCCCTAGTTCAGGGGTCTCCAAACCGGTCCTGGAGGGCTGGATCCATGCCAGATTTTTTGGATATCCCCATTGAGATACATGTAGTAATTTTAAAAATCTGGCATGGATCCGGCCCTCCAGGACCGGTTTGGAGACCCCTGCCCTAGTTGGTGCTGACCCATTCCTGCCTTGATTACCATTGAAAATACAGTACAAGGCTTGGAACCAATTTTGTTCTTAGCTGATATCCTGACTCAAGACCTGCTGATCTACCCCCTGTAGACCCGTTGAACTGGACACTGACAAGCCTTGGCATCATAAAGCATTTTTGAGTTTGATAGGACTTTATGTGGGTGGTGAATTTATAAAACAAAAGCGTTTTGAAGTGTTTATACCCGAAGGTCAGCAGCAGGGTCTCAACGTTGCTGATTTATTCAGTTTGCATACAGACACACTGAGAAATAGCAGTTCTGTTACATTTATCTTTTGTCTGGTACATTTTGTACAGCTTTGTTTGTAGAATTTATCGGAAGGCCTGCCAAGTCCCAAGGAACAGACAAATGCAACCCTACAGGATAACTTGTCCAAAAGCCTCTTATGTAAAAATTACAGTACCTAGTGTGTAAATGCTGTCAAGACATTCCCAGTTGTAGTAGTTCGGGTATCTGAGATGATGGTACCTTTTCTTTTTTTTTTTGTGACTCTTCTGTTTAATTCATTTTCCATTTTTATTACTTAAAAGTTTAAGTCCTATTCTTTGAGATTACAACACTGACTAGACATTGGATTGGAGTATTAGTTAATGTGTCATGGTATTAGGAGTTTCTTATCCTGACTGCTCATGTATACCACTGAAAGGGTCTGGATTTTTAAAATTCTTTTCTCATTATATGCTTAAGTGTAACCAGTTTTTAATTGTTTTATTTTGCCTGACCGACCTGGGATTAGATAGAGTCCAAAATATTTTTTTACATTAATTTTTTTGTTTTAGCTTTTATAATTTACTTAAATTAAGGTTCACCAGCCTAGGGTCTGTATCTTATTATGTTATTTTAAATGTTATTATATTAAGTTCATGTTTCAGTTTATAAGAACAGTGCAACAGCAGGTGTCCTTTGGCTCTTGTCAGTCCTTCTTAATAAATAACAGGGGTTTACTGCCACCGTCCCTCTGCAGTTTTCACAGCTGTGATGGTCTTCCCATGTTCCCATTGCTTTAGCTGGACAGCGGACTTCTCACAATTCCCGGAGGCTCATAAATGGGTGAAAAATGGGGGTCTGATCATGGACTTCCAAAGATCGCTGCCATCTTGGGTGGCAGCCCCTCAAAAACACATATGGTGTAGTTATCTTAGCAAGTTCACCATGGTCCAAAGTTGTGTGAAACTCCTAGGTAGTAAGACCCAAAGGGGCACCACCGCCTCAAAGATACAGAACTGTGATGCTTTATTGGATAATCACACAGTTCAAATATTACAGGCAAGTAACTTGTCTTTTTTTGCATTTCTGTTGCTTTTTCTAAAAATGACCCTTGCCTAAATTGCAAATCAAAATCTGATCTCTGGAAGCAAAAACATAGCAATACTATTTGTAGAAATTCCAGCCCCTTGCCCAAGGGTGTTGCATATGCTGGTATTTTGTCAAACCAAGTCCCTAACAATTTATTCCTGGGATTCCAGGGTTTGTTTTATGAACCCGTGTGGGATTGTTTTATGACTGATTTACCATCTTTTGCTTTCAGTTCAAAGTTGAGCAGTGGCTCAGGGGCAGGAAGGACATCCAGGCCAGGCAGGACCAGTGACTCCCCATGGTTTCTGTCTGGTTCTGAAACTCTGGGCAGACTGGCAGGCAACACCCTTGGGTAAGTTCTGGTAGGGTTGAAATTTAGCCTTTCTGTACTCTAGTGTAGTAATATGGAAGCAGTTGTACTTAATTGATACTAGAGATTACAGTGCACATGTAGGAGGAGCTGCACCCATTTCTTGGAGAAGGGCAGCAAAGTGTAAGCTTCCTACAAGCATAGGTCTTTGTAGTTTGAAATAAACTTTGCTGATTGAAGAAAGTGTGTGCTCTATGAAATTCTTAATATTGTTTTAATATTTAAACTAACAAATACAGTTCTTAGGTTTTTTGTACTGACATACATTCTCAAGCAACAACTGCATATGGAGTAGAGATTCTGGCCATTTAAGTGTCACAGCCCTTCCAACATCCACAATGCTGTGTTTCCAGCTCAGTCAATTAGTTGAATTTTCTAATTTGGCAGAGATCATCTCTGAATGCTAGGAGACACCCTTCAGGACTTGCAATTTTTTAAACCAAAATTCTGAGTGATGGGCCTTTTTCCTCTCTCTCCCTTTTCACCCAGTCTCCCTCAGGATATGGAGTACAAAACACGTTTCTACAGCCCAAGGTGGACTTTTTTACACCTAGGCTGTGGGTGGTCTTATGACATGGAGTCACGCAAATCTTCTGCTTATAAAATCTAAATAGTGTAGCAAGCATTAGGAGACCTCGCCCTTCAAGAAAACAATGAATATTTTTAAGCCACCAACTTTTGAGTCAGAATGCTGTGTTCCGACCCTCTAAATTTGGTGATGCATTGCCTGCCATTCCTCCTAAGCTTTGCCATTTCTCTATTTTAAAGATGTTCTCTGATGGCAAGGCACATACTGCAGAAGACTGCTACTAAATTAGGCTCATGGAGGGAAGGGGGTGTGGTTTGTTGGTTGATTCATGGTAGGACGTCCAGCTCTGAAAGCAGTCATGCAGCCTGTAGCACATGAATGTGCCACACTGGCAGAATGATTAGCCTGTCACTGATAGCAATAATTTAATCTGCATTGAAGAGCCTTACTTAGGGCTTGCTTTATTGCACCAATTACCAACATGTAGTTTTATAGCATGGCTATCTTAATCATTTAATTAAAATGCCTACATAACCACCACTTTTCCAGAGAAATGGCTGATTCATCATGGAGTTACAAATGATATATTGAGGAACTGCTTATGCGCTGCTTTCTATTTTCTGGACTGCTGGCATCCTTAAAGGTAGTGTCTATTCCTACTGCAGCAGTTTCCCATTTTTTATTGAAACAAATTCTACATTTGATTTTAAAACTTACTAAATATGATTTTCAAAGCTAGTTGCAGAACCCGCTTTTCTTGCATGAGTCTGCTAAACTTTGTGAATAGTACACAAACCTATAATGAACAAGAAATAGAGGTGTGAAAAGTTTGTTTCATGGGCTAGGTTCTTTGTTGCAAAGTCTAAATGTAAGTCACTGTATGCGAGTTATTGCATTGAAGTTTAGAAATTGAATCTTACAGATTATTGGTGCTTAAACTGGTTACAAAAAGCAGAAGTGGTTAAGTTGATCTATGAATGAATCGCCCTTAAAGCTCAAGCCAAGCTGAGAATTTGCTTTACTCGCTCTTGACTGGTCATTGCTCTAAGGCCGTTTAAGTGTATACACGTGTGTGTGTGTGTGTGTGTGTGTATATATATATATATATATATATATATATATATCTATATATCTATATATCTATATATCTATATATCTTTGCGCCATTGTGCCGAGTGGTTGGAAGTGGATTCACTGCCTTTCAGCAGAAGCAAGTAAAAGGGCGTTTGTAAGGCTACAACTTAATTTGTCAAAATGAATTTACCAGCTGCTGAGAATATTTGTGGGAAACATGCGTGTTTACTGAACTTGCTTGAGGCTGTTACCAACCAAGTAACCTCCCCTCAGACATACTAACATCCAGTTCTTTAATTACCTTACTTGAGTTAAGCAGTCTGTTACTAATATTCCCTTTATCTAGAGCATCATTAAGACTATAAATTCCTTTAGAAAATGATCATTTATCTTCATCATTAATTATGATGAAATACTCTGTGACAGTGTGATGTGACCTGATTAGTTACATCTTTCTTAAGTTGCATTCATTCTGTGGTATACTAACACCTGCATGTGTAACCCTCTTTGTTTGTCAAAGATGATTTCTCTCGCAGTTGTGCAGTCATGATTAATTCTTTGCTGTCTTTTCTAGCCTTTCTTAGTATATGTTGAGTACCTGCATGTGTGAAATCTGGCTTGCTTTTAATCTTGTGAAAATGTACGTTCGAGGCATGTGGGCTGCTGAATTCATATCTTAGCATAGATCGCCGCCTAGTGTTGGGTCCGGATGTTTGCACTTTGTTGTCCTGGAAGAATCTTCGAAGTATCACAAGATGGGTGACTCCTCCCCTAGACTACAGTGCGTATGGGCATCTTCATCTTCAGATTGTTTTTTCCGCCATTGGGTTCGGATGCTATTCCTCAACTCCAACTTCGGAACCATAACTTTTCAACTTTCTAAGGCCAAAAGGCCTTCTACCTCGACGGTATTGTTCTCGTTCGGTAAACATCTACTCGATAACACTTTCCATCTCGATCCGGTCGTCGACGCGGGCCGTTGGGCCTTTTCGATGCCATGTGAGCCTGCTGCCGATGGAAAGAACCCCGTTTAAAAGGTGCCCACATTGTCACTCTAATTTCCCACATACTGATAAACATACAGTATGGAACAAGTGCCTCTCTCCCCAGCACAACAAGGAAAACTGTCAGGTTTGAGCTCAGTTCCGGTCGAAAAAGACTATTCGGAACCGAAGGGCTGCTAGATAAGAGATGCAGCGGCAGGCACCGGAACCGGAGAACATTTTCGAAGACGAACATGACCTCCCAGAAGCAGCGGACTCCGACCTAGAAATGGTCACCGTAGAGGACCAGTCGGACTCCGATGACCAGATCACACCGGGGCAAACAGTGAATACCAAGCCCCATACCCCGCTTCCATCTCAAGATAAGGCTCCGGTCGAAGCATCGCCTAAAGGCCTTAGCCGATCTCGAGAAACTCCTTCAGAGACCCCGCCTTCTAGCTCGGCTCCGCAGACCAAAACCAAGCCTGATACCTCAGGAACGAGCTACACTCTTCCCAAAAAGGCAGCTGAACCGAAAAAGGTTGTCGAGCCGAAGAAAATAGTAGATACAAAAAAGGGCGTCGAAACAAAAATTGTCGTCGATCCCAAAAGAATAGTCGACCCGAAATAGGCCGCCGAGCCGAAAAAGAGTGTCAACCTCCAAAAAACAGGTCACACTGAAATTCCTGTCGACCCGAAGAAGGCAGCTGAGTCGACGAAAAAAACAGTAGATCCGAAGAAGGCTATCGAACCAAAAACACCAGTCGACCCGAAAAAAGGTATTGAACCGAAAACACCAGTCGATCCGAAAAAGGTGATCGAGCTGAAAAACACGGTCGATCCGAAATAGGTCGTCGAACCAAAAAAGGCAGTAAAGCCAACAAAAGGGAGTCGCCGAGCCGAAAACAGCAGTATAGCCGAAAGAAGCTCCACAGCCGAAGGCCCTCGAGCCAAAGACTCATAAACAAGTGACTAAGTCAAAATCATCGGCGACAAAACCACGGACAGTTGAAGAACTTTTCCACCCTGATCCAGTGGACGAAGAACAACCCACACTGTATATAGACCCTAAAACAGCACAGGTAACAGTTAACCACAGGAAGAAGAGATCTTTGGACACTGACACTTCTTCCCCCGTTCCTCCAAAGAAGAAAGACTTTGCAACATCTCCCTCAAGGCCTTTCACTCCTCCTTTCTTTCCTGACATGCCTTATGTACCTTACTCCCCCTCAAATTATGATGAGACAGAAAACATATGTATCACCTTTGGCACAAATTGGAGCACGGTGGGATCTGGGGGTATGCTCCTATGCGGATGATATGCAACTTATAATTAGGCTTGGGAAGGGGCAAGCAGACAGCAAACTGAGGCTCCATAATTGTCTAACAGAAATGGCCATATGGATGGCAGACCATTGCCTCAAACTAAATGCGGACAAAACCGACATTTTATTGTTCGGTGAGGCAAAACACATGTGGGACAACTCTTGGTGGCCTGCCACGCTGGGAGACTCTCCGTCACCTAAGCACTCAGCCAAAAATGTAGGCATTACAATTGAGGACACACTATCCGTGCAGGCCCATATTCGAGCCCTGTGTGGGAAAAGTTTTGCCACACTAAAACTCCTAAGAAGACTCTTTGCATGGATCCCTTTGGAAAGTAAGAAATCAGTCACACAGGCCCTATTAGTTAGTAGGCTGGATTATAGGAACGCTCTTTTTGCAGGCATGCCAGACTACCTATTTCAACAACTGCAGGTAGTGCAGAATGCTGCAGCTAAACTAGTATGCAGGAAGGGCAAATACAGCTCCGCCAAAGAATGCTTAAAACAACTTCACTGGCTGCCCATGCGCCAAAGAGCCCGCTTCAAGCTTTTGGGCCATGCCCATAAGACACTCAATAATAAAGGACCCACTATCCTTCAGAATAGGTTACACTTCTACCTTCCTGCCAGACCTTTAAGATTACAACATCTTGCTCTTGCCATAACAAAGAAAATAAAAAAGAATAAAGCAGGAGGACGCACCTTCCCTTACTTGGCGGCACGTCATTGGAATGAACTTCCAGTGGAACTTAGATTAACTACTAATTATAATCTCTTCAGGAAGAAACTTAAAGCACACCTTTTTCCTAAAGACTGACCCACGACAATTGGTTAATCCAGCTTTCATCTTTTACTAGAGTCCTTAGCGCCGTGACATCCTTCGGGATAAATGATGCGCTTTATAAATAAATAAATAGGGGAAGATCCTCAAGATAACTTTGTAGAACCTGAGGATCAGGATATACAAGATAACACATTGGATGACCAAAATGATCCTTTTTATACATACGACCCACAACCCATCCACATATCCTACAAAGCTGTTGCCTACTGACGATACCATTGTCTTTAACCAACTAGTGGATAGGGCAGCTAAATATCATAATGCAGTCATGCACACTGACCCAATAGAAGAGGACTTCCTATTTGACACTTTTCCATTTTCAGAATAAGCGTACGTACACTTCCTAGGTTAAAAGGGGTACTAAAACATGTTCTAGACATATTTAAAGATCCAGCCAGAGCGCGTGTCCTCAATCCCAGAATTGAGAAAGTATAAAGCAGTCCCTACGTTTCCTTCTTATATTAAGTCACAGTTGCCTTTAGACTCATTAGTTGTAGCAAACGCTCGAAAGCGAGCTAATTCACAAACAGGAGATGCTCCCCCCTCCTGACAAAGAGTCAAAGATACTAGAAGCCTCAGGCAAGAGTGGCATCCCAAGCAGCAAATACTTGGAGAATTGCAAACACACAGGCTCTATTAGCACAATACGATAGAGCACATTATGACCAGCTGGAAGGTTTAATACAGCACCTTCCAGAACCATTTAAATCTAAAGCTAATGACCTAATACAGGAAGGCAAATTTATAACAAATGCTTCAATAAATGTGCACTTTAGGCAGCTGACACAGCAGCTAGGTCCATCAACACTAGCGTATTACTACGCCGGCATGCATGGCTACGCATTTCCGGATTTAAGAATGAAGTGCAGTCAACCATCCTCAGCCAGCCAGTTAACCAAGACTTTCTGTTTGGCCCTGCAGTAGATACCATCTTGGAGAAGATGAAAAAAGATACCGATACTGCTAAGTCTATGGGTGCACTTCAGTTTCAACAATCTAAAAGTTCCTTTAACCGCTCCTCCATTCGAGGCTTAAGTAGAGGCAACACATCCCAAACTTCCTCTACATTCAAAAGTAATACCCAGAGGACCTTTATTAAAGGCTCCAACAGAGGAGGTTATAGAGGCAATAATAACAAGGGCAGAGGACGTGGCAGCAACAACACCAGAGCCTCCACCGCCACCAAACAGTGACTTGCTCACACTCCTTCCAGATCACTCAACACCGGTCGGAGGAAGACTAACCCAATTCCTACCAGTCTGGAACGCAATTACCACAGACAAGTGGGTGAGACAAATTATCCAGCATGGTTATTGCCTGGAACTCACTTCTACTCCACCCAACATACCACCCAAACACCGTCCCATGTCCAAAGAACACATCACGCTGTTACAACAAGAGGTAACATCCATACTAGAAAAGGGAGCCATAGAACCAGTCCCTTTTCAACTCCAAGGGACAAGCGTATACTCCCTGTACTTCCTTATTCCCAAAAAGGACGGGTCCCTCAGACCAATATTGGACCTCGGACCTCTGAACCAATACATACTCTCATTTCCATATGATCACTCTTCAACAAGTACTCCCGTTACTCCAACAAGGCGACTTCCTCGCTACATTAGACCTCAAGGATGCATACTTTCACATACCTATATATCCAGCTCACAGGAAATACCCCAGGTTCACAATAGGTCAACACTATCAATTCAAAGTTCTCCCCTTCGGGGTAACTACAGCACCAAGGGTTTTTACAAAATGCCTAGCAGTAGTAGCAGTACACCTAAGAAGGCAACACATCCATGTGTTCCCCCTACCTGGACGATTGGCTCATAAAAGCCAACTCATACGCACAGTGTGCAAACCACACATCTCAGACAATCCAGCTGCTCCACAGTCTGGGTTTTTCCATAAATTACCCAAAATCACATCTGCAACCCTCCCACATACAACAATATCTGGGAGCAACAATAGATACCTCAGTGGCAAAAGCATATCCAAATCCAGCCAGGATAGCCAACATGCAGTCTCTAATTCAAAGATTTCACCCACAACACTCCTTGCCAGCTCGAGTGTTCATGCAGCTTATAGGGATGATGGCCTCCTGCATATTCATTGTCCCTCATACCCGACTTCAAATGCGTCCATTGCAAGAATGCCTAGCACTGCAGTGGAACCAAGCTCAACACCTCCCAGGAATAGACCACTAGATCGCAGATCTACTAAGCAGACACAGCCAACAGATACAAAAATAGGAAATTCACCCTGAAGTCCTACAACCATTCTTCAAACAGTGGGGGCATCCATCCAGAGATAGATCTGTTTGCCACAAAAGAAAACTCAAAATGCCAGTCCTTTGTCATCAGGTTCCCACACCTGTTGTCACAGGGCAATGCGATATGGATGAACTGGTCAGGCAGATTTGCGTACGCTTTTCCGCCAACCCCACTGATTCCATTAGTGGCACGCAAACTAAAGCAACAGTCCCTCAAAATGATCCTGGTTGCTCCCACATGGGCAAGAAAGCCATGGTACACAACACTCCTAGAACTCTCAGTAGTTCCACACCAAAGATTGCGCCTATCGCCACAGCTGTTAACGCAGAACCATGGAGAAATCAGGCACCCAGATCCCAATCAGATGAACCTAGCGATCTGGCTTCTAAAGTCTTAGAGTTCGGCTATCTTAACTTGCCTCCAGACTGTATGAACATTATCAAGGAAGCAAGACGCCCAACTACTAGAGCATGCTACGCAGCTAAATGGAAAAGATTTGTAATTTACTGTAATAACCAAATCAATCCATTAGATGCCTCCATCCAAAACATAATCTGTTACTTGCTACATCTGCAAAGATGCAATCTAGCATACTCTTCCATAAGGCTACACCTTGCTGCTATAGCAGCATATCTCCAAAACAGACAACACCTGTCCCTGTTCAGAATACCACCTATCAAAGCTTTTATGGAGGGACTTAAAAGAATTATCCCTCCAAGGCATCCACCTTCGCCTGTCTGGAACTTAAACGTAGTACTTACCAGACTTATGGGGCCACCTTTCGAACCACTCCATTCATGTGAATTATAATTCCTAACATGGAAAGTGGCATTTTTAGTTGCCATTACCTCCCTCAGGCGAGTGTGTGAGCTACAAGCACTAAGAATTCAAGAACCTTTCATGCAAATACATCATAATAAGGTAGTGCTCCGTGCTAACCCTAAGTTCATGCCAAAAGTTATATCAACGTTCCATATCAATCAGTCAATAGATTTGCCAGTTTTCTTCCAAAACCCGCAGACAGTGCCTGAAAGAGCCCTACACACACTAGATGTAAAAAGAGCTCTGTTTTATTACAGAACTAAAGCTTTCAGAAAGACAAAACAACTATTTGTTGCTTTTGCTCCACAACATAAGGGTAACCCTATCTCAAAAACAGGAATAGCCAGATGGATAGTTAAGTGCATTCAGATATGCTATCAAAAGGCCAAGCTCACTCTAACAGTTCCCCCAAAAGCCCACTCAACGCGCAAAATGGGGGCATCCATGGCTTTCCTAGGAAATATTCCACTCTAAGACATATGTAGGGTGGCTACATGGTCTACCATACACACTTTCACTAAACACTACTGTGTAGACGTGCAAGCAAAGCAACAAGCTGCCGTAGGCCAGGCTGTCCTCAAAACTCTTTTGCAAACTGCTGCAGCTGGTACAGGTGACCACCGCTAGAGGAGATACTGCTATACAGTCTATGCTAAGATATGAATTCAGCAGCCACATGCCTCGAACGGAAAATGCTACTTACCAGTATGCATCTGTTCTTGGCATGTAGGGCTGCTGACATTCATATCGCCCACACTCTTCCCCGGTGCCTGTCACCGCTGCAGTAATTCTTTCTACATACATTTGCATGGTCAGCTCTTACTTTTCTGTACTCCATCTTTGCCACAATGGCAAAAAACAATCTGAAGATGGAGAAGATGCCCATGCGCACTGTAGTCCAGGGGAGCAGTCACCTATCTTGTGATTCTTTGAAGACTCTTCCAGGACAACAAAGTGCAAACTCCGGACCCAACACTAGGCGGCAATCTATGCTAAGATATGAATGTCTATTAAAAGGAACAAGGGTCCTAAGGAGTTGCAGTACAGAAGAGGATGAAGGTATAGACCACAATAAGTACTATACTTTTAGCTCCAAACCCAGCCGGGCGAGGAGTGTTTTTATTTTGAAGGATAACAAAAGATTAATTGACCCGGAGGGGGTCAAATAAGAACATTTAGATAGGGCACAATCCTGTACCTATCCCAAGAACATAGAAAAAATCATAGATTTAAGAGAAATAGTAAGTGGAAAGAAAGGTGAAGGTAATTATCCCCGGCTCTAGCAATAACATCAATTGCATGATTAGTGCTACCCCCTCACTTATGATCTTCTGTTTTTAGACGGCCGGGCAATCGTCCGTAGGCAGTCACACGCCAAACCAAGCCTCCCAAGGACTTGGCAGGTCAGTGCTCCTCTCACCTCCGTTCACCACCACCCCACTTCGCCCACACCAACTGCAATCCTCCCAAATCTTGCCTGGCATGCAGGATCATAATTAGGAGAATCATTTTTGAAATTCACTGCTTCACCGCCGTCACGAGCACCACAATTTAGGCAACTTATGTCTTCGCCTTACTCAAATGAGAGACATCACCGCCAACCTATTATGCACTAGCGCACAAAACCAAGGAAGGAATGACCACTTAATCACCAAGTCACCGCCCCGTCTTTTCACTGTGCTACATGAAAATGCACGCATGTATATAAAACCACGATATGACATCACGACTCACCGGTATCTCAGATAAAGCACCATAAGATGCAGTTAAGAGTGGCCTGTATTTTATACATGGTACTTGCTGAATGTTTTTAACTCTATGATCTCAGGCGAATGCCTTATGTTGTTTCTCTATTCTTTTTCTCCCCTTTTACTTTCACAGGCGTTCGTATTGTAAACAGGCAGTGATTTAAAACAGTCCTGATGATGATCCCGTTTCATTAGGAGCAATAGGGATCGAAACGTTGACGCTCTAAAAACAGTGTAACATGTAACTTATTGTACTTATTAATTTGTATACACTGTTGGTTGTGATTTGCGGAATTGTTCATTTAATATGCAAGCCACTTCTTGGCTCCAAAAATTTCTACTTGCCTGTTAAACCTTCTTTCTTTCCACTTACTATTTCTCTTAAATCTATGGTTTTTTCTATGTTCTTGGGATAGGTACAGGATTGTGCCCTATCTAAATGTTCTTATTTGACCCCCTCCGGGTCAATTAATCTTTTGTTATCCTTCAAAATAAAAACACTCCTCGCCCGGCTGGGTTTGGAGCTAAAAGTATAGTACTTATTGTGGTCTATACCTTCATCCTCTTCTGTACTGCAACTCCTTAGGACCCTTGTTCCTTTTAATAAGCATATGACCCATGGTCCGAAGGCCCCCTTCGGGTTTCCTTGTTCTCTAAAAAAGATATGAATGTCAGCAGCCCTACCTGCCAAGACACAGATGTATACAGGTAAGTAGCATTTCCCTTCCCTGTTATAAGGTGAACCAGTGAAAGTTGTGGAAACACCTGGTGACTATCCTATTGATCTGATTGTGTTGAGCTGGCCCCCTTTTAGATGTTAGAGTTGCAGCTTACTTTTTCTTGATTGACTCCACATGCAAAACAGGTTGCTGTAAGAGTTGAATTTCATTATGGGTTTTTTTAAAAATCAAAGTTGTTTGCCTCTGATCATGGGTTATTGAACCTTCCATAGATGTTCACTTGAGTATATGCTGTTCGTATTTGTGGAGTTAGCATTTGAACTTTGTTGAAGAGTCTATTGCAGCACACTGTTGCCTACATGTGATGCCCTCTTCATAATGTTAAACCTGTGTTCATTGTTGACTGCTTCTGAAGATACAAAGCCAGTGCAAAACGACTTTGATAGCTTACACAACCTTTGAGTTGAATAGTATAGCTGTGTCTACATCATAGGACATTTTAAGGGGTGATTCATTATGTAGGACTCTTCCAGTGGCAGGTTTATAAGTAGTCTAGTGATTCTGTGACCAAGTTAATGCTTATCAGTATTAAGTTGTATTTTTATTATGTTGTGTTTGTCACAGATTTTTTAGATGATCCTTTAAATAATACATGTTCTATTGAGTACTTTAATCTTAGTTTAATGATGCTTTGAACATTCTTTGATTCTCTTTAGATCCCCTGTCAATTGTATTTTGGCTGCACTAGTAATCGTGACATGGTCAAGATAGTAAGAAAAAGCCACTTTCCTCTGTATGCATTTAGATCTTAGTCCTGTGTAGATGCATACTTGATTCTTATTGCAATTCACAGGGACCTGAACACAAGTGTAATGACATACATTTGACTAGAAAAAATATTTGCCTAAGTGACAGAATGTACTTTACTCACTGAAGTTATTCTACATGAGTGCATGTCGAATCCTATTTTTCCTGAAAGTAGCTACTATTGGAGGAGGAAGAAATACGCTATGGAAGCGGGTCTCAGCTTCTGCCCCTGCAGTATTTCTATGATCAATATGGTCAAACTCTACTCCTTTATTACAGGCTTTATGAATAGATGTTTTAGAATCCCTAGCTTAGAGACACCTTGAACAACTGTCTCTCCAAGTCAGTCTTATAACCCTGTCACTGACAGCAACCCTCAGGTGCCAGACTGGCTTGAATATTTCCTCTGTGAAAACACAAGATGGTACTGAATCGACCTTTGGCCTGTGGGAGTAGGCTTTGCTGACTTGCCCAGCGGATGGTTGCTGGTTGCTTGAAGATCCAAAGGCATCCCAAGGCAGCATAGGCCTTTGGCCTGTCAGGCCTTGGCCACCATCTCTAAATTGGTTCTAAGCACTAGAGAGCTGCCATTCAGTATTATTACTAGCATAATTTCACCTGTTCACTCTTGTGCTGTACAGCACTTTGGGTATCTTTGCTACTATTGCACATTCTCTCTGTAAACCAACCTTCATATTGTCCTATGGCTGATTCAGCTTCTTAGAATAGGTTAAACATTGCCTGCTGTTTTCTGAATCTTCAGCACTTGATAGGAATCCTAATTGGTGGGTTTGTATTTGAGATCAGATTCAGTAATTGCAAGAACCTTTCCCCTTGCTTGGTTGCTGACCTGCATTCCTGAGGTCTATGTATTTAATCTTTCAGTAACAGTACTCTGGAGTTGGGGCAACTTTGGAGACCACCACATGTAATGCAAAGAAATTTGCTAATACTTTATCATATAAGAGGCATTTCCAGATGCCCTATGCGACCCTTGACCCTGTTTGCAGGCAGGTCGCTCCCCACGCCGCGTAGCTCCACCTGACTGTGCTTCTCCCCTACATCTTCAGAGTTCGAGGCCCGCCTGGCAGGCCTTAGGCTGCCCGTAACTCTCTCTGCTCCACTATTGCCCCGGTGTTCTCCTTGTAATTTGTGCCCACTGCCTGTGTTTACTACCGTTTTTCTCCCTAACTGTGTCTTTCCTCAGCTGTTGTCCCAGTGTTTTGGTTTCCATATAACTGCGCCTACTGCCCTATAATTGTGTCTGTTTCACATCTTGTGCTCTCTGTGTTTTTTCACCCCCTCCCCGTGCCCCCCCCCACTGGTCCCTCCGCTGCGTCCCCGCCCCCCGCTCCAATTCGTCCGCCGCCCCCCCACCCAGCTGCTCCTCCCTCCCACCTCCCCTTTTATGGCTGGCGCGCCGAAGGCTCACCTAAGGCAGGCCTGTGTGCGCCTGGACCGTGCCCAGCGCTAAAACCCCTGGACCCCGAAGACACCACAACTCCCGACTGCACTACGACGCCAGCACCCTCCGCGCACTCCACGCCAGACAAGAACACTCCTGCTACCGGGCCACTCCGAAGGGCACCCAGGGACCCTTCACCTGCCGGAACTGCAGCTTCACCAGCATCCGACCAGCGAAACCGTCAACCAACGAACCCAACCACCTGAGGTGCATCCTCCTCAACACTCGCTCCGGCCGCAAACACACCATCGAACTCTGGGATCTCCTCGACTCAACCGCCCCAGACGTCGCCTTCCTGACTGAGACCTGGCTGAACCCCTCCTCAGCCTCCGACATCGCCATAGCCATCCCGGAAGGCTACAAGATCGCCCGCAGAGACCGCACCAACTGAGCAGGAGGTGGAATTGCCATCGTCCACAAGAACACCCTCAGCGTCTCGACCAGCACCAATGACATCCTCCGCACCGCCGAACCCCTGCCCTTCCAGATTCACACATACCCCAATACCACCCTCAGAGGAACCCTAATCTACAGACCCCCTGTGTGAGAAGTTGGCCCGATATGCAGCGTTCGCTATTCTAGCGACCACTATGTATCGTTTCAAACGACCCTTATGGTGATTGGTTGTAAGTCAACCTTAGACCAGCTATCCTAGTAGCGTGGATACGAGCAGTCTTCGGGCTAAACTCTAGAGGGCGTGTTAAGCCAGCTGTAATACCATCACATACCCCTTGAACCCCAAGTGAAAGGACACCACACAAGTGTTATGAAAATAAACAGTATATTTATTAGAATCACAACAGCCCTGTACTCTTTATGAGGACAGGGTACTAAGCACAGAACCAAAGCTCTTAGAAAATACTTCAAGTGCACAATTTAAAACACGTGCCCGAGGGCACGGAAAGTTTAGTGGTCTCGGGCGGACCCGATAAGGCAAGTCGGAAGCGAGGGACTCGGGACCCTAGAGTAAGGAGGCTATGCAGGCACCGAAATGCCGAAGTTACCTAGCCACGAGGGCTGCGGCTGCACAAGTCTAACAGGCGTCGGGGGTCTTCGCTGACGAGCCAGGAGCCGGAAGAAAAGGAGTTGCTGGCCGGCGACCAGTGATGAATAGTTCGTAGAGATCCAAGCCCGGATCAGTGATTGTTGATACCTGAAAGCAGAGGGGACCAAGTTCGTACTACTAGCCAGTAGTCAGAGGGTACCAGGAAGGCACCGGTTGGCCGTCACCTCGACTAGGTGAGTGGGCGACGCTAGGCTCTGCAGTCTCACGGACCAGGAGGCGTTGTCGGCGACCAGGATGGAGGTGCGAGCTGTCCCACGAAGGTTGATGCTGTCGGCGTCGCTGGGCCCAGGATTGGGGCAACAAGCCTTGACAGATCTCAGGGCCACGTGGTGGGCCTAAGATGGCGTCTTGAGTGGACCAGGAGGGTCCGGGGTGCTCCTCTCGAAAAAGGGAGCAAGGGCCGATCTGGAGCAACCAGACCAGCAGCGTTGGTTGTCGGATGTCGTCAAAGAAGGGCACAAGCCAGCGGCTAGTGACCAGACAACGTGCTGAGCAGCGAGCAGAAGGGCCCCACGCAGATCGTGAAGATGCTGGGAGACTGCACTTCGGTGCTGGAGCTACTCAGGGTCGGGGCTTCTCGGACCCCAGAGCACTCACCAGAGAATTGCTTCGATGGTCGTGCTGATTAAGAAAGCGTGCAGGTTTTGATGATGGCCGGTCCCTCGAGGTCTCGTCGCACCCACAGATCTCAGCTGAGCTGACGACTTGGGTAGAGGTCAGAGGTGCCAGGGAAGCCGGTTCTCGTCGAGCTGGGCCGTCGGATCCTTGAGGAAGGACTTGCAGCAAACCGCAGAGTTCTTAGGTGGTGCCTGCGGATGCAGGGTGACTACTCCTTAGCCACAAGGGAGAAGTCTTGAGAAGAGTCTCGAAGTCCTTTCGTAGAAAGTATTCTTGATTGAAAGATGATCTAATTTGGAAGGGTCCCCGCTCCGGCCTTTATCCTAAAGAAAGGGGTGGGTACATGACTAGGTCCTGCCCCAAGGGTGGGACCAGGAAGGGGGTAGGTACACCCCTCTCCCCCTGCTGGACTTTCCCCAGCTTAGGGGCTGCGCGCCCCTGGAACTGGTTCTAGCCGGCAGATGCGTAGTGAGCACCGGGGTGCCACTCCGCAGTCACCTTCTCGTAAAGCCCTACCTACCCAGAATACACAAACCCTGTCTGGGACGGTGCGAACACCGCCGTTGACAGGAAACCCTTTGTCCAAGCTCTCCTCGCTGGAAGGACTCCCAGCAGCAGGAGGTCAGACTCGTGTCTGTGGTGGCAGCGTCCATTTTGTGGAGCTGAGGCTTCAGTTAACTTTAACCGGGGTTCACAGTTACGTACATGTCGTGTCCCTCTAGAAGGGCGGAATGCTAACCTCGTCGCCAGAGTTGGTGAGGGGGCAGCATCCCGATTCGTATGACACCTTACTCGACATGTCTTGATAACGCGATACCGAAGTTACCGATATGATACGCGTTATCATGGAACAGCCATTGGGTCTTGGTTCCGCAAGCTGCAACCGGGCTCGGCTCGTGCCAGAGCCCAATTCACACGGTTCCATGCACTCTGCCTTCAGGATTGTCAAGGCCTGCCATAGGAGTGACTGATAGGAACTCGGGTGTCCATTTTAAGGTTAGGTATAGGGACACTATACCTATAGCAACGGGCGAGTACGCCACGTGGCCCCAGCTGCCGTGCAGCCAGTTGTGTCAGATTTAGATGGCCATCCAGGGGTGGCATAATACATGCTTCAGTCCCTGGTAGGCCCTGGGTACACCGATGCCCTGAGTTACAGGGTCTGACAGGGTGGCCCAGTTCCAATTGGGTAATGCACCTAAGGTACACATATCAATTTAGCGAGAGAACAGCTAGGCTGTGGGTCTGATTGGCAGGCCCACAGCCCAAGAAAGTCGTAAACCAGTGAAACAAAAGCAAAAAGTCCGGGTGATCATAGGATTGCAGACCCTACTCTCCTACACCCTGGACCCTGACCACAGTTCAGGCACTCCATCACAGACTTCATCAGCACGCACGCCCTCGCCTCCACAGACTACAACCTCCTCGGGGACCTGAACTTCCACCTCGAACAGCAACATCAACTCCACCACCCTGATCGAGAACCTCTGAATCAAACTGCTTGTGACAGCACCCATCCAAGCCGCCGGTCACACGCTAGACCCCATCTTCTCCGCAAGCCCCCACGTCTCCTTCAACCACACCACCGAACCCCACTGGAGCGACCACCGCTGCGTCCATTTCACCTTCAGGAAGTCCACCACACACCACCGCACCCAACAGATGCCTCGTCGCTGCTGGGGCAAAATCACCGAAGAGCAGCTAGCCACCACACTCGCCAAGAGCCCACCAGCTGACCCCACCGAACCAGACACCGCTGCCTTAAACCTCCAACAGTGGATCAACGACTGAGCCAACACTCTTGCCCTGCTCAAGACACCCTCCAACAGCCACACCAGCAAGAAAGCCACCTGGTTCACTGAAGACCTCCAGGTCTCCAAGCATATATGCTGAAAACTGGAGAGGAACTGGCTCCGCGAACGATCACCAGACTACTACGCAGCCCACAAGAACGCCACCCGCAGACACCATCAACTCATCAGAACCACCAAAAGGACCGCATTCAAGGACTGCCTAGACAACAACGCACACAACAGCAAGAAGCTCTTCAGCATCGTTAAGGAACTCTCCAACCCCAGATCCAACAACAAATACATCCCCCCTTCGCAGGACCTGAGTGACTCACTGGCCACCTACTTCCACAGCAAGATCGCAGAGATCCATGACAGCTTCAACGCCACGACCGCCCCGCCAACCACGGAGAACACCACCCCGCGACCACCAGCCACCTGATCGCATGGTCCAAAGTCAACGACTATGACACCATCAAAACCATGAACTCCGTCCACTCTGGATCCCCGTCTGACCCATGCCCCCTCCACGTCTTCAACAAAGCCAGCACAATCATCTCCGGAAAGCTATCAACATCTCCTTCGAGACAGCAACCTTCCCAGGGAGCTGGAAGCATGCCGAGATCAACGCTCTACTCGAGAAGCCCCAGGCGGACCCCAAGGACCTCAAGAACTTCTGTCCCATCTCAAAGCTCCCGTTTCCGGCGAAGGTCACCGAGAAAATCGTCAACAAACTGACCCGCTACCTCGAGGACAACATCATCCTAGACCTATCCCAGTCCGGGTTCCACAGCAACCACAGCACCGAAACCACCCTTATTGCCGCCACCGACGACTTCAGGACCCTGTTTGACAACGGAGAAACAGCAGCCCTCATCCTCCTGGACCAGTCAGCCGCCTTCGATACGGTCTGCCACCGCACACTACGCACATGCCTACACGATGCCGAGATCCAAGAGAAGGGCCTGGACTGGACCACATCCTTCCTCTCAGGCAGAACTCCGAGCGCCCGCCTCCCACCCTTCTGCTCCACCGCCACCGAGATAATCTGCGGCGTACCCCAGGGCTCTTTCCTCAGCCAAACGCTGTTCAACATCTACATGGCACCCCTCGCCCACGTTGCCCGACAGCACGACCTTTACATCCTCTCCTACGCCGATGACCCTCATCTATCTGATCATCGCCCTCACCAAAGACCCTCACACCGCCAAAACCAACCTCCACAAAGGAATGAAGGCCGTCGCCGAATGGATGAGGAACAGCCGACTGAAGCTGAACTCGGACAAGACGCAGGTCCTAATCCTTGGCTCCATCCCGTCCGCCTGGGATGAATCCTTGTGGCCAACATCACTGGGAACAGCCCCGACACCCACTGACCACGCACGCAACCTGGGGGTCATCCTCGACTCCATCCTATCCCTGACTAAACAGGTCAACGCGGTCTCCTCATCCTGCTTCAACACCCTACGAATGCTCTGCAGGATCTTCAAGTGGATCCCCACCGAAACAAGAGCAGTCACCCAGACCCTCGTCTCCAGCAGGCTGGACTACGGAAACACCCTCTACGCAGGAACATCATCCAAGCTCCTGAGACTGCTGCAACTCATCCAGAACCCCTCGGCACAACTGATCCTCTACATCCCCCGCCGCAGCCACATCACACCCCTCCTGAGACCTACACTGGCTCCCCTTCAACAAGAGGATACTTTTCAAGCTCCTCATCCACACACACAAGGCCCTCCACAACACCGGCCCAGCTTTACCTCAACAGACGACTCGGCTTTTACGCCCCTACCCGCAATCTCCGCTCCGCTGGCTTCGCACTTGCCACAGTCCCCCGCATTCAAAGAACAACCACCGGCGTCAGATCCTTCTCCCACCTCGCTGCCAAGGCCTGGAACACCCTCCCCACCTACTTCCGGCAGACCCAAGACCTATTGGCCTTCAGAAAACTTCGCAAGACCTGGCTCTTGACCAGTAGCAGCACCCCCCCCCCCCCCCCCCCCCCCAACCCCCCCAACCCAACCCCTTGCCTTGAGACCCTCACAGGTGTGTAGCTCGCTTAACAAATGTCCTGATTTATTGATTGATTTATATGCTAAAGTTAAGTCTTGCTGAGAGACCCTCGACCTTAGAGGTTCTGGCCATTCCTTTCCCACTCGATCTATTAAACGAATCTGAAAGAGACACGTTAGTGATAGATTCCTTACCTTAGAATATCCCCAGGCGTCAGACTGGATTCGGAAACTTTTGCGTAGCAATACCCCTGCGCGTCAGTAGGCGTCGTCTGCGGCTCCGCGTCCGTCGTCGGCGTCGGCGTCGTGAGCTCCGGAATGACGTCGCCGGAGTACTTAGACGCCGCCCATGCGCGCTGACGTCAGTTCTTTTTTTTTCCGCACCAGCTAGCGCAGATCCGGAAGAAGCTCTACCCCCAGTCACTTTTTGACTGAACTTTTTTTATCTTTTGATCTCTCATTTTTGTCGAGTTCTCGACTCTATCGGTGCCAGAGATGCCCGGGTTCAAGCCTTGCTCGAAGTGCGATCGACTCATGTCGGTCACGGACCCCCATCGCCGGTGCCTGAAGTGCTTAGGCCTCGACCATGACGATCGGACCTGCTCCGACTGCCGGGCCCTGACGTCGAAGGCTAGACGGGAGCGGTCCCGCAAGCGTCTCGAGCTGAGGCAGTCGGCCCCGCGCTGCACCAGGTCCTGGTCCCGGTCCCGGTCCCACGGGAGGTCGAGGGACAGGTCGCGAGGTCGGAGTCATCGAAGCTCCGGAAGTGGACACCGATAGTCTGGTTCCAAGTCCTCAGGTAAGAGGCATGAGAGGTCGGAGCGACGTCATCGATCCTCCGACCAGCCCCGACGCTCGCACGATGCGGCCGGAGGCTCGGGCGACACCGCCCATGCGGCTCCGCGGGAGTCGCAAGCGTTGCCGCCTGCCCCATACCTTCGGGTCCCTGGGCACGGCGCAACGCCGGAGGAGGTCGAGAGGTACCTCATGGCCATGAGGGCCCTCCCTCCTCAGTCGGTTCCCGTGGCGCCTTCGGGCCGATCGGTTCCGTCTGGAGGTCCTTCCGGGTCGGGCGCTTCGGCCCCGACGCCGTTGGGTGCTTCGGCTCCGACGCCGCTGGCGACTTCGGTCTCGGCACCGCAGGACCTCGCCGGATCCGGGACCTCGCCGGTCGACCTCACGACCTTGCCGGCGCCGTCCCTTCACGTGTCGCCCCCCGGCATCCAATGTGGTTGCCGCCCCCAATGTTTCCTGCGGTCCTACTCAGGCGCCGGAAGGGCACCGCTGGGCGCCGATTCCGACAGCCTTAGGGGATTTCTATCTCCACGAGGAAGCCCTGTCTGCTAATCCTGGTTTCCAGGACACAGGTGACGAGGAAAATTGGGAGGGGTCCGAGGACCCTCTGGCACAGGATTGCCAGTCACAGCAGGACTGGACATATGAGCTTGGGGAGGCCAGTGGTATTGACACATTGCCAGACACTGGATTTACCTCACCTCCGACTGTGGCTTCGGAGGCGGGTTCTACTTATAGCGTAGTGTTGACGAAGGCAGCTAAGGCCTTAAACCTTCAGCTCCCCGTCGCGGCCGTGAGGACTAATCTCCTCACTGAGGTCCTCAAACCGCAGTCCAGCTCCGTGGAGCCCCTGCTGCCGTTCAATGAGGCCTTGTGTGACGTTCTTGTGGGCACTTGGTCCAAGCCCGCCACAGGCCCGCCTGTGGATAGGAACGTGGCCAGACGCTACCCCCCAGCCCCGGGCGACCCATGCTTTTTGTCCACCCATCCCACCCCCGAGAGTCTGGTCATCCAGGCCTCAAACTCCCAGACCGCATTCCCGTCGGCCCCGCCCGACAGGGAATCCAAGAGATACGAACTGTTCGGGAAGAAGGTTTTCTCGTCTGTTAGCTTAGGGCTGCGGTCTGTGAATACCGCCTGTCTCTTGGGCCGCTACACCCACACTCTGTGGGACACGGTTGTGGAGGTGCTGCCACGATGTCCGGAGGAGGTCCAGGCTAAACTCAGCCAAGCCCTTGCGGACGGCCGAGATGCAGCACGCTTTTCTATCCGGTGTGGGCTGGATACAACGGACTCACTGGGCAGGGCGATGGCAACGACGGTGGCGGTTCGACGCCACGCCTGGTTGAGGTCCGCCAACTTCTCAGCCGATGTCCAGGCCACACTCCTGGACATGCCGTTTGATGGCCGTCGCCTCTTCGGCGACAAGGCAGACCATGCGCTGGAACGTTTCAAGGACTCCAGGGCTACGGCCAAGTCCTTGGGCCTCACGGCCCCACGCCAGCAAACTGGTGCCTTTCGCTCCTTTCGTGGCCACGGAAGGGGCGCCCCACCATGTACCATCAGCCACACGCCCCAAAATGTCCAGCAGCGCGGTGGCGGACGTGGAAACCGCCGTGGCGGCGGTCGGGGACTGCGGCGAGGCCAGTCCACACCTCCCTCAGCAGCACCTGCCTCAAAACCTTCCTAGTCCGAGTTTTCAGGCCCATGTGACGCCTGTGGGGGGCAGGGTTCGCCATCACCTCTCCCACTGGCGCACAGTCACTTCGGACAGGTGGGTGCTGCAGATTGTCCGAAGGGGCTGCTCCCTCCCCTTCGAGGCATCCCCTCCATCCATGCCACCGCAATGCCACCGTGTGTCGGGGGATCACTTGCAACTTCTGCAAGAGGAAGTCACGGCCCTCTCGGCCAAGAGGGCCATCGAGCGCGTTCCTGGGCCAGAAGTAGGATGTGGATGTTACTCACACTACTTTCTGGTGCCCAAGAAGGGCAAAGGGGGCCTACGCCCTATCTTGGACCTGCGGAACGTCAACGGCTTCCTCCGGAAGGAGAAGTTCAAGATGCTGACTTTGGCTCAGGTCCTGGCTGCCCTGGACCCGGGAGACTGGATAGTAGCGTTGGACCTGCAGGACGCCTATTTCCACATCCCCGTCCTGCGGGCCCACCGGCGTTACCTGCGGTTCACGGTAGGCCAAGAGCACTTTCAGTTTACCGTGCTCCCCTTCGGCCTTACCAGCGCCCCACGGGTGTTCACGAAGGTGATGGCGGTGGTCGCAGCTCATCTGCGCAGGCAGGGGGTATCAGTCTTCCCCTACCTCGACGACTGGTTGTTGAAGGCGGGCTCGCCCCAAACAGTCGTCAGCCACCTCCAAACTACGGCCGACCTCCTGCACCTGCTGGGGTTCTCCATCAATGTGCCGAAGTCACACCTGTGTCCCACTCAGAAGCTCCTCTTCATCGGAGCGGTTCTCGACTCGGCGCAGTTTCGGGTTTTCCCGCCCGAACAGCGGGTTCGGGATATTCAGGCTCTGGTTCCCATCTTCCAGCCGTTATCCCGAGTCTCGGTCAGGTTGACACTGCGGCTTCTGGGGCTGATGGCCTCCTGCATCCTTCTGGTGCATTACGCCAGGTGGCGGATGCGGGCTCTGCAGTGGGACCTGACGTTTCAGTGGGCCCAGCATCAGGGCAACCTATCCGATCATGTCTTGATCTCGGAGGGCACTGCGAAACAACTGCAGTGGTGGCTCACGGACCGCGACTGGGTCAGTGGCAGATCCCTCTCCCTGCCCCACCCGGAGCACGTAGTTGTGACGGACGCGTCCCTCCAGGGCTGGGGAGGCCACATGGGAGAGGCGGAGACCCGGCTCCATATCAACCTGTTGGAGCTTCGGGCGATTCGTCTAGCACTGAAGGCATTCCTCCCCTCTGTCCGGGGAAGTGCAGTGCAAGTGTTCACCGACAACACCACCGCCATGTGGTACTGCAACAAACAAGGCGGAGTGGGGTCGTGGACCCTTTGCCAGGAGGCTCTGCGCCTATGGCAATGGTTGGAACATCAGGGCGTGACCCTGGTGGTTCAACACCTGGTAGGCTCTCTGAATGCCAGGGCGGACGAACTCAGCCGTCGGTGCATGATGGATCACGAATGGCGTCTGAACTCGGACGTGGCGCAAGGTCTCTTTCAGCAGCGGGGAGAGCCTTGGTTAGATCTATTCGCCACAGAAGAGAACGCGCAATGTCATCAGTTCTGCGCGTTGGAATTTCCAAGGCGGCACTCGCTCGGAGACGCTTTTCGTCTCGAGTGGAGCTGCGGTCTGTTGTACGCCTTTCCGCCTATACCTCTTCTGCCCAGAGTGCTGAAAAAGATCAGGAACGACCGGGCCCAGGTTATCCTTGTGGCTCCGGACTGGGCACGAAGATACTGGTATCCCGAGCTACTCGGCATGTCAGTCGATCCCCCGATTCGTCTGCCTCTTCGGGAGGACCTTCTGTCGCAGCAGCAGGGTACGGTCCTGCACCGAACCTGTCCAGTCTCCACCTACAAGCTTGGAGATTGAGCGGCGACAGTTGAGGCCATTTGACTTGCCTCCTGAAGTCTGTGATATCATTCTGGCAGCCAGGCGTCCCTCCACAAAGTCGGTATACGCCTGCAGGTGGAACAGATTTGTGGCATGGTGCACAGCAAAGGCTGTAGATCCTCTCTCTGCACCCCTTTCGGAAGTGCTGCTCTTTCTTCTTTCCCTTGCCCAGTAGGGCTCTGCTCTGGGCACTCTTAAAGGGTACCTTTCTGCTTTGTCCGCCTTCTTAAGGCTACCTGATCAGCCTTCTTTATTCAAGTCCCCTATTGTAAGCAGATTTCTGAAGGGCATCAAGCACATGTTCCCTCCTGTTCCCTTCGTGATGCCCCAGTGGGACTTGAATCTTGTTCTCACTTATTTGATGTGTGCTCCCTTTGAGCCACTCCATAACTGTCCTCTCCGTCTTCTCACGTTGAAAACTGCCTTCCTGGTTGCCATCACCTCTGCCAGGATAGTGAGTGAGCTCCAGGCTCTTTCTTCTTCTCCACCTTTCCTATCTGTTCATCCTGACAAGGTGGTGTTACGTACACGACCTTGCTTTCTGCCCAAGGTCGTCACGGCCTTCCACATCGGGCAGTCCATCACTTTGCCCACCTTCTTTCCGCCTCCGCATCCCTCGAAAGAGGAAGAGAAGCTCCACCGTCTGGATCCAAAACGTGCGCTCTCCTACTACCTAGATCGCACACGCCAATTCCGGGTGGATGACCAACTCTTTGTTGGTTACGTGGGCGCGAAGAAGGGAAAGGCTGTACACAAGAGGACCATTTTGAGGTGGATCATCTTGTGTATTCAAGCATGTTACTCCATGGCGAGGAAGGAGCCCCCGGCTGGGTTGCGGGCTCACTCCACTCGGGCCACGGCGACGACAACTGCCCTGGGCAGAGGAGTCCCCTTACAGGACATTTGCCAGGCAGCTACGTGGGCCTCGCTGCACATGTTTGCAAGACACTACTGCCTGGACAGTAAAGTCCGGAGGGATGGCTTCTTTGGCCGTTCCGTCCTCCAGGACTTTCTGGTGTGATATTGGTTCGCAGACCCACCAGCGGGGTTGGTATTGCTGGGGTATCTAGTCTAAGGTAAGGAATCTATCACTAACGTGTCTCTTTCAGATGCACAAGTTACTACTTGTGTAACGATATATCTGTAAGAGACATTAGTTAGTGATAGATTCCTCGCCGACCCACCCATCCTCCCCGTTCTGCGAACCGATATCTAGGGTTAAGGTCATCCCCTTTCAGGGCCCTAGTTTCATGGCACCAGTGTTGGTTCTATCATGGCTCTGCGTATCTGGCGCGGAAAAGCTGTGTATCAGAACTGACGTCAGCGCGCATGGGCGGCGTCTAAGTACTCCGGCGACGTCATTCCGGCGCTCTCGACGCCGACGACGGACGCGGAGCCGCAGACGACGCCTACCGACGAACAGGGGTATTGCTACGCAAAAGTTTCCGGATCCAGTCTGACGCCTGGGGATGTTCTAAGGTAAGGAATCTCACTAACTAATGTCTCTTACAGATATATCGTTACACAAGTAGTAACTTGTGCTTCTGTGGAAGTTGCTTGTGGTGAAGGAATTAGTTCACCAAAGTAACAATTATTTCCAAAGAAAGTGTTAGTGTCTCTGATATCTTGAAAGAGTAACATTGGGTCTTTTCTATGTTAGAATCCCTAACAGTCTGCTGTGTGTTCTGTAAAGCAATCTAACGGACTAAACCACAGTAAACCAAACTACTTTGCCTCTAAACCGGTCCTTTCCACTGGCACCCATAATTCGTGTAACAACCCCCCCTCGCAATGTAAATCCAAAAGACTAGTAAAGAATTCACACATCACAAGTTTTCTCTGCATACAAACTGACACTATAGAATCGCTTCCCCTTGCACCCAGATTTGTGTATTCTTCAATGAAATTCAGGAAGGGAATGCAGTCCCAACTTTATAAAGGTCTGAAAATTTTAGATTATTTTCTGCCTCCCAACTCTGAGATTCTAGGTTTATGTTCTTGTGTTTTTATGGACTTACTATATTTAGTAAACTTGATTGCTATGTACGTTATTGCTGTTTACAGTTGTTTGCCGTTTGTTAGAGCTTGGTTTCACTGGGTGAAGTCAGGGATTCGTGCTGTGTTCCACGTCTACACAGGAAAATATTTTTAAATGCATTCTGTTTTCAATAATAACTCCTGTATCATGATGTAAGAACAGGCTCTAAATTGTTGTATTATTTAATGTGAATAATTGGATTTACTTACAGAAGCCGTTGGAGTTCTGGAGTAGGGGGCAGCGGTGGAGGGTGCTCTGGAAGGTCATCCACTGGAACACGGGACTCTCGGAGGCAGACAAGAGTTATTCGCACTGGGCGTGATAGAGGGTCAGGTCTACTTGGCAGCCAGCCTCAGCCTGTTATACCTGCGTCTGTCATTCCTGAGGAGCTCATCTCTCAGGTATGTTATCCTGAATGTGCATTGCCCAGTAACACTTACATTTGTATTTTATTTCAGTTTATATTTATTGTGCATTTTGCCAGTGTGCGGAACTCTGTAAAAAGTAGTCCAATACGATGAACAAGATGAAAGCGGCATCAATGTCATTAAGTCCAATGAAAGGAGGTAATCCTTAAACTTATGTCAGAGAGGTTAGACTGAATGAGGAAAGAAAGATTATTTATTTTTCTATGCTTGAAAGGGAATATGAAGAATTCCTGAAATTGAGTTAGAAAAGAAAACAGATGAACGGTTTGACAAGACTGACCTGATAAATGGAGCATAAATTACAAGGCAAAAACAACAGTTGATGGACAGAATTCAGAACAATGTCATACATTCACCCCAGTACAGAGATCTGGGCCTAAATCCATCGTTTTTTTACACTCCACACCACCCCAGTTCAGACATGGCCATATGCAAATCAGCCTTGACCCTGTGATTCCGCCTGAGATTGTTCTAACTGGTAGGAGGACATCTGCCTCCTACAGGAAATGCACCTTTTGGCCACGGACTGTCACCGGCTTAGGTCTTGTAAATTCCCCCTTCAATTTTTTTCCTCATGCCCTGATAAAAAGGCAGGAGTTGCAATTCTGGTGGCACGAAAGTTTAAGGGTAAGGTTCTGGGCAAGCTTGCTGAAATTAAAGGTTGACTTTTGGTCTATAGGTTTGCGTTGGGGGACTTGACTTACACGATTGGCACGATCTACGGGCCCAATGAAGGCCAAGAAAAGTTCCTGCATAGAGCGCTCACTGACACTACGGATACGACAGACCGCTACCTCTTGCTAGGCGGGGATTTGAATTTGGTTTTTGACAATTTACTAGATGGCGCTCCTACCTGTGCAGTGCGTTGACGGGACCCATCGGCTGCAGGTTTGGCCCGCGTGCGGGACTTGGGGTTAGTGGATCTTTGGCGCGTGCTTCACCCCGGGGAGAAGGACTACACATACTTTTCAGCTGCCCATAAAACGTATGCGCGCCTAGATTACCTGCTTGTCTCCACAGCTACCCAATTTCGTGTCACTAGCGTTGATATAGGTACGACCTCTCTTTCCGACCAAGCGCGGTCACAGTCACCCTCTCCGGGCCGACAGCGCTGCGCTCCAGCAGGGACTGGCGTCTCCGAGAATCATTGTTGCATAGGAAGGTGGTGGTCTCCAAAATCCAGGGAGTAATAGCGGATTACCTTTCCCATAACAGCAACACTGACACCATGTTGGCTACACAGTGGGCAGCGCTAAAGGCGGTCCTTAGAGGGGAGTTTATCTCTGTCTCGACAGCGGAGAACACGGAACGTCAGGCCAAAAGGGATGAGCTTACCCAGAGGACTAGGGAACTGGAGCAGATTCACAGGAGGACAGGGGCGCCAAGAGTATAGCGGCAATTGAAAGCCGCCCGCCAGCAGCTTGCTGCCTTAGATTTAGATAGGGCAGAATACGCAACCTTGCGACTGCGTCATGCGTATTACACAGGGTGACCGATGCGGGTGCCTCCTGGCGCACAAGTTACGAGCAGTCACCCAGAATCGGGAAGTTCAGGAATTGAGAGAGAGGGATGGCTTACTTGTCACCAGGGACCAGGCTATAGCTGGGGCCTTCAGTGCTTTCTATGCAGAGTTATACGCGGCTGCCCCACCAGACGCAGAGGCGGAAGCAGATTTCTTGGCGACGATCCCACTGCCGGCCCTGACACAAGACCAGATTGACTGTCTAGAGAAAGACATTCGTCCGGAGGAGGTGATCTCGACTATTTCCTGCCTCAATATGGGCAAAGCTCCTGGCCCGGATGGATTTCTGGTGAGCTTTTATAAAACCTTCTGTGGCCAGGTGGCCCCTCTGCTTGCTAAACTCTTTACCTCTTTCGCGGAGGAGGGTGCGATCCCGAGAGACTTGTTGGAGGCATCTATCGCGGTGATACCCAAACCGGGCAAAGACCACGTGGATTGTGGAGCATATAGGCCTATCTCTCTCCTAAACATGGATCTTAAGCTTTACACCGGGATCCTCGCCTCCCGACTGGGACCATGCATGGGGGGGCTGGTTGATCCAGACCAGTCTGGATTCATTCCGGAGCGATAGACCTCTGACAGCACCAAGAGGGCCCTCCACCTCCTAGAAAAGGCCGCTCGCACAGAGGGTGAATACATGATGCTATCGATGCCGAAAAGGCATTTGATAGGGTGCATTGGCCCTATTTGGAGAGAGTGTTAGTGAAGGCCGGCATGGGCCCTAAATTTCGAACTAGGGTATTAAACTGCTATAAATTCCCTTCCGCTGCGGTCCGGGTCAATGGCTACACGTCTCAGCGGTTCGCGATCGAGCGAGGCACCAGACAAGGTTGCCCGTTATCCCCCCTACTGTTCGCCCTTTATATGGAGCCTCTGGCGCAGCTAATTCGCCGGGGATCAAGTTTGGGGGAGACGTCCACACCATAAGCCTAAATGCTGATGATGTACTGATATCGCTTGCCGACCCCCGGAACTCTCTCCCTGCCTGCCTTGACGATCTTGCTCAGTTCAGCCGAGTCTTGGGCGTTAAAGTTAATAGGACTAAGTCTGTGGCCCTTGATCTGTCACTGGAGCCAGCCACGCGCTCCGGTTTACAGGAGGCGCTCCCCATGCGATGGGCCTTGGAGGGGGTCCCATACCTCGGGATACAACTGGCGCCTTCCCTACAGACTACCGTAGATATTAATTACTCCTAACTGAGACAAAAAATCAGACATGAGTTGGGACAGTGGAAATACTACCTGCTGTCATGGCTGGGCAGGGTGGCGGCCGACAAGATGACGATCCTCCCTCAAATACTCGACCTCTTTCGCACAATCCCCCTTACTCCGCCGAGAGGCTGGATAAAATTGATGCAGTATGAACTCTCGCAGTTTATATGGAACGGGAGGAAGCCCCGTCTGAAGCTGCAGATACCGATGCTAGCACCTGAACACGGAGGGATTGGGCTTCCGGACCTAGCTACGTATTTTCAGGCGACGCGGTTGCGCTTCTTGGTAGAATGGTTCGATGGGAATCTGGGAAACACTGTGTTTCAGGATCAGGCGGTCGCTGGGAGGACCCTACAGGAAATTCCCTTTATGCGCCGAGAAGACAGGCCTCCTAATCTCTACGTGTCCTTTATCACGCGGGTCCCGCTGGAAATTTGGGACCGAGTGGGAGTTTCCCAGGGTCTTACCACCCTCCCGTCACCCGTCACCCCCATCATTGAGAACCTGGACTTTCAACCGGGGATGGATGGGAAAGCTTTCGCGCGTTAGAAACCGGCCGGCTGTCGCGCTCTCCATTATATATATGGCCCAGAGGGAGTAGTCCCTTTCCCACAGTTCTGTCAGGAGTTTGGCCTGCCGGAATCCGAAAGGCTCCGATATGTACAGGTCAGGCACTGGGCGCTTAACACCACTGTGAGATCTGCAGCGGACAGGCGCCTGACTGCTTTTGAGCGTTGGCTGATACCTCGCACAACGGACAAGCAGTTAATCTCGGATCTCTATAAAAAGCTCATGCACAAACACAGATACATCTACAGCGCAAGTAGGGTGCGTTGGGAGCGGGAGCTGGGGAGATCCCTTACTCATAAGGAGTGGGAGGGAGTGTACTACAGGGCGCGCCACTCTGCCTACCATTTGGGGCTCACAGACACTCTCACGAAGGTAGTGACCTATTGGTACTACACCCCGAGCGTCTGTATGAGATGGACAGTGGCAAGGACCCCCTATGTTGGCGTGGATGTGGTCAGGTTGGCACGCTGGTACACATACTCTGGGAGTGCAAATTCTTGCAGGAATACTGACGTCGGATCTTAGACGATGTAGATGCTCATTTTGACACAGACATCCCGCGCTTTCCCCTCCTATGTCCTTCTAGGGCTGTCTAATGCGTGACCTACCCGCTAAGATCACGGAGGGGTCGCTTGATTGCCATCGCGCTGGGGTCGGCAATACAGAATATTGTGGCGCACTGGCGATCAGAGCAGATTCCTACATGCCAGGGTTGGCTTCACCGCCTTTGGATGGTTCTGGGCATGGAAAGGCTCTCTTTGTCCAGAGCAGGGGAAGGGGCTCGCTATGCTGAGCTTTGGAAGCCATTTCTAGCCTTATTGTCTTCCGAGTTTGTGGAGGTAACTTGTCCGAGATAACTTCGATTGTTGAGGTTGACTAAGACCAAAGCCGAGAGGAAGGAGGCTGATTCGGCCTTGAAGGTTGGATGAGGCCAATGGGGGGGGAAAAGAAGAGGACCATGGACCAAGAGGGGTGAAAGCTGGGAGGGGGAGGGGAAGGGGGTGTGGGGCCACAAGGATGGGGGGGAAGAGGGGGTGTTGAGTTTTGGGTCGGGATGGGATTGTTGGGGGGGGGGGGGTTCCTTCCTTCTGAGTACGTCAGATGACGGAGGTGCGACGTACCTTCAGCGGACTGAGGAACGCTTTGGCGATGGGAGAGTGCTGGACTGAATGTTGGTTAGTACCGAGCTGCGTAGCACTGTTATGGGATCTAGGCCTAATTACCTGGCAGCTCCAGCTGACCCTCACGCTGGTATCGTTCTGCTTTACCAATTTTCAGCTCCCAACGCTGCATTGTCCTGCATTCATTTATTTGCTAGCGCTGCACTGTCGCTCCATAGCGCTGTACTGCCGATTTAATTTGTACCTCCTGAATAGCGCTGCACTGTTGATTTAATTATTTAATTGTGCCGCACTGTCGCCTTATTTATTTCATTAGCAGCGCGACGTCGCTGAGGCAGTAACTCTGACTTCTCAGCTGTCTCGTGCGTGTAAGGCTTTCATAACGCTGTGCATTTGCTGGCCCTGGCTGTGCTCGCCTTTGACCCTCCATTTTGTGTATTTGTTTTTCCCCTGGTCCGCCCCTCCTCCCGCCACCGCCTCCTCCCAGCTGCTGCCCCTCCTACGCTCCGCCCCCTCCACCATCCATTTATGACCAATGCCCTAACGCGCAGCGTTCACGCGCAGCGACCGCGCCCAACCCGCGCCGAAGGTGCTCCAAAGGTAAGCCCGTCTACGCCCGTCCGCGCCTGGACCGCGCCCAGCGCCAGACCCCCTGCCCCTTGCGCTGCCCAGCCCGCCCGCATTACCTACGATGCCTCCTCCCTCCTAGCCCTCAACCCCGGTCGAGCCCCCGACTGCGTCCAAGCCGCTCCTGGACACACCCATGGACCTTTCTCCTGCTACTCCTGCAAATTCATCGGCACCGTCTACAACTCCGCTACGATCACACCTCAGATTCCCGACCCCAACCACCTACAATGCATCCTGCTCAACACCCGTTCGGTCCACAGGCACGCCATTGACCTATGGAACCTACTAGACACCATCTCTCCAGACGTCGCCTTCCTAACAGAAACATGGATGAACGCCTCCTCCGCCCCAGACATCACCATCGCCATCCCTGAAGACTATAAGATCACACGCAAGGACCGTACCGGCCACACAGGAGGAGGAATCGCTATCGTCCATAAAAAATCAATCCGCATCTCAACCAGCTCTGACGCCAACCTCGCCAACTCCGAACACCTTCACTTCCAGATCCACATCGACCCCAAGACCACACTCAGAGGCACCCTCCTCTACAGACCACCAGGACCCCGCGCAAAATTCAGTGAAGACATCACGGACTTCATCACTCCACACGCGCTCCCCTCCAAAGACTACATCCTTCTGGGAGACCTCAACTTTCACCTTGAAAAGTTCAACGACCGCAACACCACCACCCTCTTGGACAACCTCGCCAACCTCGGACTGAAACAACTGGTCACTTCCCCCACCCACATCGCAGGTCACACACTCGACCCCATCTTCACCTCCAGCAATCATGTCTCCTTCAGCCACACTACGGATCTCCTCTGGACTGACCACAGCTGCGTTCACTTCACCTACAACAAGCCAAAACCCATCAACCACCTCCAACCAACTCTGCAAAGAAACTGGAACAAAATCACCATCGACCAGATCTCCTCATCGTTCCTTCTAAACACCCCAGCCCACTCTTCTAACCCAGACCAAGCCGCCGCCAACTTCACCCTATGGTTATCCAACACCGCCGACACCTTAGCACCACTGAAAAAACGTCAAAGCAAACCTGGCAGCAAGAAGGCCTCATGGTTCAACGATGATCTTAAGAAGTCCAAGAAACTCTGCCGCTCCCTTGAAAAGGCCTGGAAAAAAGACCCAACCACTAGCACCAAGGACGCCTTCAAAAACGCCACCCGCACACACCACCAACTAATTCGAAAGGCCAAGAAAACAGCTTTCAAGGATCGACTTGACGACAACGCCCACAACAGCAAGGAACTTTTCAACATCGTCAAGGAATTTACCAATCCCTCGGCCAACTCCAACGACATCACCCCCTCTCAAGCCCTCTGCGACTCCCTAGCCTCATTCTTCCACAACAAAATTGCAGACATCCACAACAGCTTCGACAACCAACCCGGAGACCAACCCACCCAACCATATGCTGAACATTCTCCCCCCCTGAACACAACGACTGGAACACAATCTCCACTGAGGACACCATTCGCCTGATGAACTCCATCCACTCAGGATCCCCCATGTCCTCACCACATCTTCAACAAAGCAGACTCCGTCATAGCACCGCACCTCCGAGATGTCATCAACTGCTCCTTCAACTCCGCCACCTTCCCGGAAAGCTGGAAACACGCTGAACTCACCGCCCTTCTGAAAAAACCCACAGCGGACCCCACCGAACTCAAAAATTACCGCCCCATCTCGCTCCTTCCATTCCCGGCCAAAGTCATCGAGAAAGCTGTCAACAACCAGCTCGCCACTTTCCTCGAAGCCAACAAATCCCTCGACTCCTCACAATCTGGCTTCCGAGCAAAACACAGCACTGAGACCGCCCTCATCGAAGCAACAGACGACATTCGAACTCTACTGGACAATGGAGACACAGTCTCCCTCATCCTCCTCGACCTCTCTGCAGCCTTCGACACAGTCTGCCACAGCACCCTTTTACAACGCCTCAAACATCGGAATACAAGGAAAAGCACTTGAATGGATCACCTCGTTCCTCACCGGAAGAACCCAGAGAGTCCGCCTTCCACCATTCAAGTCCGAGGCCACTGAAGTCATCTGTGGCGTACCACAAGGATCCTCACTCAGTCCCACCCTCTTCAACGTATACATGAGCCCCCTCGCGGCCATCGCCCACCAACACAACCTCAACATCATCTCCTACGCGGATGACACTCAACTGATCCTTTCTCTCACCAATGACCCCAGCACCGCCAAAACTAACCTACACGAAGGAATGAAAGAAGTTGCCGAATGGATGAAACACAGCCGTCTGAAACTGAACTCAGATAAAACAGAAGTCCTCATCTTAGGTACATCCCCCTCTGCATGGGACGACTCTTGGTGGCCGGAAGCCCTTGGAAAAGCACCCATCCCGACAGACCACGCTCTGAATCTAGGCGTTATCCTGGATTCTTCACTCTCAATGAACAGACAAGTCAACGCCGTATCCTCATCCTGCTTCAACATTCTCCGCATGCTCAAAAAAACATTTCGCTGGATCCCCACCGAAACCAGAAAAACAGTCACCCATGCTCTTGTCACGAGCCGACTGGACTACGGAAACACCCTCTACGCAGGTACTACCGCTAAACTCCAGAAGAAACTCCAACAAATCCAAAACGCCTCAGCCAGGATCATATTAGACATCCCGCGCAACGAACACATCTCTGGCCACCTGAAAGACCTCCACTGGCTAGCCGTCAATAAGAGGATCACTTTCCGACTGCTAACCCACGCACACCTCACTCTACGACATCGGACCAGAATGCCTCAACTCACGACTGTCCTACACCCCCTCCCGCCAACTACGTTCTTCCAGCCAAGCCTTCGCCTCTGTACCTCGCATCAACAAGACCACCTTGGGAGGCAGATCCTTCTCACACCTGGCTGCTAAAACATGGAACTCACTCCCCACTTACCTTCGCCTTACCCAGAACCACCTAGCATTCAGAAAGCAACTTAAAACGTGGATATTTGACAAGTAATCCTCCTCCCCTCCCTAAGCGCCTTGAGACCCTCTGGGTATGTAGTGCGCTATATAAATTCTTTGACTTGACTTGACTTGACTTTCTAGCTTTACTGTATTTGACACGGCCGGCCCATGCTAGATTGTAGGCAGCTTGCTGTGTATAATCGTGACTCCGCATGTTATGGCCTTTGTTTGGTACCTTCCCATCACACTGATTTGCCTGTCGGCCATTGGGCTGACCCGCGGCCTCTATCAGCTTTACTGTAATTCTGTCTTGTTGCAAATGCTCAATAAAAACATTTCATACTAAAGATAAGAGAAAGCTTAAGTAGTCTAACTCTTAAAGGCTCCCCTCCACGGCATGTGAGTGGTTGAGGTTTTCTTTGTGAAGAGTTTATATATTCATGACAGATACTTGTGGCAATGTGAACTGGAACAGAATAGTAATCAAAGCAAGAGAAAATAGGACTGAGAATCAGTATGTAGGCTTTCCAAATAGTGATACCTGTAATTATGCTCAACAGATCTAATTATCGCTGCAGAAATAATGTAATCAGTTTTGGTACGTTGAGGCTTGACTTGGAAGATGTATGTCTTGCAGTACATTGCATTCTGTACATATGTCAAAGCTAATGCATGTTTTAGCACGTTGTTTATCCATTTCGTATGCCACTGCCATTTCATAAAATAAGGTGAGGCGGTCTTGTTTTGTTGGGGTTTTAGGCTTTTGGTAAATTTACTTCTTTTCCAGAGTAGTGTAACCGCACTGGGTAACTGTCACAGATGTGCATGTCTTGCTCTGGGCTGTTTCTTACCTGTTAAAGTACTGCCCGTATATTTATGCCCATGGCCAACTACATTGACTTTGCAGCATGTTAGTCTACCATATACTGCACTTACATAGGATATACATACTGTGGTACAGTTGTTTAAAATGCTGCAATGATTTTTGTATTTGAAGTATCTTGTGGTGCTTTAATTGTAAGATTCTTCATGGAAGTATTGGCGTTAGTATGTGTGAGTCGCCTGGTGTATCTGCCATAGTGTGTCACCATGAGCCAATCGTGAATATTTACAACCAGTATCTTTTGATGCCCTAGTCCTCCTAGTTTTTTATAAACTCATGGGTATCTATTTAAGAAGGTATTGGTTTTTGTATTCTCTGGTTTTACAAGACAGTGAGGAGCTTTGATGCTCCTGGCCTTCTAGGTTGCAAGAACGAAGTAAACCCAGCAAGCTGCATGTACCTTCTGGGCATTGATGCTCTCCGACTGATCATGGTATTGCTGGTAGTTATTTTTTTATTCATTTGTATTAGCCACTGTGTAGAATCAGATCATTGACCTGCTCGATCCTAGGAAGGGTACTGCTCAATCGCTAAGGGATGTCACCCTATGCTTGAATGGTCCTGACAGGCCAGCTTATGTGGATGGGAGCAGATACATATGGCCACTTGGTTCCACAGTATTGTGTGAAGGGAAAGGTGCAGGCCAAGAGGAGTAGAGCCTGAGGTTCTGTTGAAGGAGCAGAGGACTGGAGGATAGTCAAAGTGTGGCAAACATTTCAAAATCAAGTACCATGGTAGTCTGTCTGTCCGCAGCTAGCTGGTAGGGGATTGTAGGTACAGGGAGCACAAGAGAGGGGGGTGTGGAAAAGACTGCCAGTCTACCAAGAAGCAGGCAGCAACTCTGAAAAGGAGTGGGGAGACAAAGGATGAGTGACCTATTGATACTATAGTGGCACAATTTGGCAAAGAGCCTAGAAAAAGGGGAAAATTAGGCCTATGACTCCTAGTATATAGAAGGCACAAAAGTGAATGGTAAAACGAACCATGGTAAAATTTGTAGCTTGACCTTTAAAATGGCCACAATCTACCTGCTCACTATTGGCATCTATGTTTGACTTGTAGGTCACAAATTAAAACCTGGCAATGCAATCGGTCTTTCGGCCTTACTAGGTCAGTAATTTGAGAACCATTACGTTGGGCAATGTTGGCACCTGTTGCATGTGCTGCACTTAAAAAAAAAAAGAAAAAAAAGAAAAATAAATAGTTGACAGCTTGAAATTTCTTTTTTGTAGAGACTGAAGCCGTGTTTTGGGCTGTAGTTTCCCTCTCAGAATGAGTAGTTGGTGACCAGTTTAATTAGAGGTTGTCAACTGGCATGTGGATTTGGCACGCATTTAGATGGTTAAAAATGCAACAATCTCCCATATTGTCTGCGGGGCTGTGGAGAAGAAGGCACCTTTTTCCATACTCTATGGGACTCTCTAGGATAATGGAGTATTGGAGACAGGTGATGACTATCTCACAGGTAGAGGGGGTTTCCCTACTACCGGAACCGAGACGATGCTTATTAAATGTATGGGAACCAAATGATTTAAATTGTCTGGCTCAGGGCTGGGCTACGTTGAGTATTATGATTGCTAGCGGAACATTGCCTAGAAATGAGGCGTGCTGGAGGCGCCTACCCTGGCCGCATGGGGGAGAGATATGGATACTACCATGATTGCCGAGAAATCTGTATTTATTAATCGGGGATGCCCCAAAAAGTGGAGTAAAATCTGGGGAAAGTGGAATAAATTTAGAGGTGACATTTGCGATCCCCCGCCTGACCAAGAAGATGAAGATTCTGATGTGAATTAAAAAAGTGGGGGAGTTGGGTTCACGATGGGACAATGAATACAATGATGTACTAATGCAATGTGCTGTGCTTGTGATTTTGACTGCGCTTATATGTGCTGAAGAACAAGCTGTTTTTAAAATATGTACCACGCCTGTTTATCTGAGGTTTATGACGATCAAAAGAAATTTATTTTACAAAAAAAATGCAACAATCTGGGGAGAAAAGAATTATGAATGGCATACAGCTGTCAGTAGGATTTCTGAAAATGTCTCTAAATGCCAGGTTCTCTCTGGATGCCAGGCATGGATAGGTTATCTCTTGTTCTCACTCTATCTTCCTACATCCCTCATTTGGTAGGTTTCTTTATCTGTCTTGGTTTGCCTGTCTAACTGCCTCTTGTTTTTGTCTACTTGGTTTTTTCAAATCGCGCTCTCCTCTAGCCCTTCGTTTCTGTCTGCCTTCTGGTCTGTCATACGCAGTTGTTAGATAGCGCCATCTATATTTGTTCTTCTTGCTCTTTGCTACACTCATTTCTTCTGTCTAGGTGCCTTATCTTGCTCTCTTTGGATATATATATATATATATATCTATCTATATATGTTCGAGGCATGTGGGCTGCTGAATTCATATCCGTCCATAGATCGCCGCCTAGTGTTGGGTCCGGATGATTGCACATTGTTGTCCTGGAAGAGTCTTCGAAGTATCACGAGATAGGTGGCTCCTCCCCTGGACTACAGTGCGCATGGGCATCCTCTCCATCTTAAGATTGTTTTTTTCCGCCATTGGGTTCGGATGTCGTTACTCGTAGTTCGGAAATAGATTAAAAACTTTCTAGAGGCCAAAGGGCCTTCGGGGTGTCTGTATTGTTCTTCGATCGGTGCCAACAACTTTATTCCTGTTGTTTCTACTCAGGACGTCGAATCGGGCCGCGTGGCCTTTTCAACACCAAGGCCAATCGTCGATGGAACGAAGTCCATTCAAGGGATGCCCCAACTGTAACTCTAAATACCCACACATTGATAAACACCCAGTCTGTAACAAGTGTTTATCTCCAGAACACAACAAAGCCGACTGCTTAGCTTGTGCTCAACTTCGATCAAAAAGGACACTTCGGGTTCGACTAGCAGCGAGGCAGACAGAAGTCAGAGCCTGAGCCAGAAAACATCTTTGAAGACGACGAAGAGGTCGTCAAGCCTGAAGACTTGGATCAGCAGTCGGAGCAGGGGTCGGAACATGACTCCAACTACTACATCGACAACGAAGAAGACCTTATCGAGGTAGGGGACGACGATCCAGGCATTGGAGCCGTCGAGGACGACTCCAGCGAGAACGCTGGGCCAACCGTGAGTACGGAGCCCAATATATTTGCAGGTTCAAATCCGGAGGCTCTGGTCGAGGCATCGCCGGAAGGCCTTAGCCAAGATCAGAACGTTGATTTTATAGCCCCGCGGTTAAGCCCGGCTAAGAATATAATACAAGAGTCATCGGTGCGACATTACCAAACTTTGGGAAAATCGAAACCAAAATTGATAGAACCTAAACACAAACCGAAACTGATAGAAATCCCATTCTTCGGACCGAATAGGGCGGATCCGTCTAAGCCGACCAAACAAAAACAGGTTGTCGACCCGTCGAGTTCGCATACAAGGGTTGTTGAGCCGAGAGCCACTACACCCATGTCCGCGTTTAAGCTGAAGGCCATCGAGCCGACGACATAGACGTCGACGCCAAGCAACACAAACAAAGGACTCGAACGGACAACGGTTGTCGATCGGAAACTACAGGTCGACCAACCGAGGCAAGTGCACACAAAGACATTCAAGCCAAAATCAAGGATCGAGCCGAAGGGCTCAGTCGAACCAAGGCAACAAAACATCGCTCCGAAGCAGCAAGCTCCAAAGTCAACACCGGGCCAAAGGATGGTTATCGAACAACCAAAAACAGTCTGATCAAGAACCACAGCCCCGAAAAAGTTCATACAGTCTACTAAAACTGTCGAACAACCAAAGTCTCTAGGACCCATAAAATTCGGACTTCCTCCACACGTCAAGCCGAGGACGGTCGAACAAAGTACCGGATACGAACCGACCCAGCCAAAAAAGTCCATATCGTGGGAAAGAGCTAAAGCACCTGCGGAACGGGACCAGTCAGCTGAAGAACAGTCCAAACTGTATGTTGACCCCAATACTGGGAAGGTTACCCTATTAAAAAGAAGTCAGACCAGACACTTACGCTGAGTCATACAAAATACCTCTAAAAAGGAAAAGAGACACTTCAACATCTCCAGTTCTCTTAGAGCCTATCACACCGTATGTGCAGGAAACTTATATGTACTCTCCCACAAGCACAGATGACTATGGGGAGTATGAGGACAATGACCAGTACAATTATCCGGCTGACAATGACCAGGACATACAAACTCAGCCATGGTCTGACCCTGTAGATCCTGGAGACTCTAAAACAATTCCAGACAATACTGCATACCCTGTTAAAACATTGCCTACAGAGGACACAGCTGCCTTCAACGCACTGATAGAAAAGGCAGCATATAATCACCATGTGGAGATGCATGCAGATCCCATTGATGAAGACTTCCTCTTCGACACTTTCAGCACCTCTGAAAAATACATCAAAACATTGCCAATGCTAAAAGGGGTGCTTAAACATGCAGGGGACATATTTAAAGAAACAACCAGGGCACGGGTCATTAATCCTAGGATAGAGAGAAAATACAGACCAGCACCGGTTGACCCTACATACATTAAGGGACAACTGCCTTTAGACTCTTTGGTTGTCTCCAATGCACGTAAACGTGCTAATTCACAAACCTCTGGCGAAGCTCCACCTCCAGATAAAGAGTCCAACATTTTGGATGCTTCAGGCAAAAGGGTAGCTGCTCAAGCAGCTAACATATGGAGAATTGCAAACACGCAAGCCCTGTTAGCCAGGTATGACAGGGCGCACTATGACACACTGGAGCAAATCTTCCGACATCTACCAGACCTTTATAAGAAACAGTCAGAATTCCTAATACAAGAGGGAAAGCTCATATCTAACGCCTTAAATGCAGCAGACACAGCAGCCAGGGCTATCAATACCAGTGTCATGCTCAGAAGACATGCGTGGCTACGCATCTCTGGGTTTAAAAATGAAGTTCAAACCACTTTATTCAACCAACCTGTAAACCCTGACTTTTTATTTGGTCCTGATGTGGACACAATATTGGACAAGATGAAGAAGGACACCGAGACGGCCAAGTCTATGGGTGCCTTGCAGTCACAGCAATATAGAGGTGGTTCCTTTTGTCGCTCCGGCAACAGAGGAGCCTCAACAGGAGCCTCAACACAGCAAACCTCTTACAATAAAGGCAACACGCAAAACACCTACAACAAGAACAATAGAGGTGGATACCGTGGCAATAACACCAAGGGGTAGAGGACGAGGAAATAACACCAGATCCGCTACCAGCACCAAACAGTGACTTCTTGTCACTGCCCCCAGACCATGTAACACCGGGCGGGGGAAGATTACAGCAGTTCCTGCCAGTCTGGGAAAACATAACTACAGACAGGTGGGTGAGGCAAATTAAACAGCATGGCTATTGCCTAGAGTTAATCTCCACACCGCCCAACATACCCCCAAGACAACGTCCTATGTCCGCAGAACACCTACACTTATTGCAGCAAGAAGTCATCAGCATGCTACAAAAGGGGGCCATAGAACTAGTACCCTTAGAACAACAGGGTACAGGGGTGTACTCTCTGTACTTCCTAATCCTCAAAAAGGACGGGTCCCTCAGACAGATTTTGGACCTCAGGCCCCTAAACCAAAACATCTTATCAGAGCATTTCCACATGATCACTCTGCAGCAAGTGTTGCCACTGTTGCGTCAAGGAGACTTCCTCGCAACACTAGACCTCAAAGACGCATATTTCCATATACCAATACACCCGGCACACAGGAAATATCTCAGTTTTACAATTCTAAATCAGCACTACCAATTCAAGGTCCTCCCTTTTGGGGTAACAGCCCCAAGGGTGTTCACCAAGTGCCTAGCGACAGTAGCTGCACACCTCAGAAGACAGCATATACATGTCTATCCATATCTGGACGACTGGCTGATACAAGCGCAGTCAGCCCAGCAATGTGCCAGCCACATGTCACGCACTATTCACCTCCTTCACAGTCTAGGTTTCTTGCTGAACTGCAACAAGTCCCATCTTCAGCCTGCCCACATACAGCAGTTTCTGGGAGCAACAATAGACACTCTGGCAGCGAAAGCACAACCAAATTCTGCCAGAATAAACAGCATTCAAACGCTCATCCAAAAGTTCAGGCCACAACATTCACTCCCAGCCCGAGTGTTTATGTAACTGATGGGGATGATGGCCTTGTGCATCTTCATAGTCCCTCACGCAAGACTTCACATGCGTCCGCTGCAGGAGTGCCTAGCATGGCAGTGGAACCAGGCTCAGGGATAATTAAACGACCTAGTGTTGGTGACCAGTCGTGCATACAACTCTCTGCATTGGTGGAAACCACAAAACCTTTGCAAAGGACGACTGTTCCAGGCGCCTGTACCACAAATTGTGCTAACGACTGACGCATCCCTGATAGGGTGGGGAGCCCATGTTCTCCACCACACAGTACAGGGCCTATGTACCACGCAGCAAAACAAACTGCACATAAACCTGTTAGAGCTGATGGCAATTTTTATGGCAATGAAAGCTTTCAAAGTACATCTGTGCAACAAAACAGTGTTGATCCGGACGGACAACATGAATGCAATGTACTACCTACAGAAATGGGGAGGAACGCAGTCTCAGGGCAATGCAATATGGATGAACTGGTCAGGCAAATTTGCCTACGCTTTTCCACCAGCACCGCTGATACCGCTGGTTGCACGCAAATTGCGCCAGCACTCCATGACGCTAATCCTAGTTGCTCCCACATGGGCGAGGCAACCGTGGTACACCACGTTCCTATAACTTTCCGTGGTGCCTCATCAAATACTACCACTAACACCCAGTCTCTTAACGCAGAGCCATGGAGACATTCAGCACCCAGATCCGCAGCAGCTGAACCTTGCAATCTGGCTCCTGAAGTCCTAGAGTTCGGCTACCTCAACTTACCTCCTGACTGCATGAACATTATCAGGAAGGCAAGAAAGCCTACAACAAGAGCATGCTATGCGTCAAAGTGGAAACGTTTTGTCATTTATTGTAACAACAACGACATAAACCCACTAGACGCGTCCATTCAAAATCTCATATTCTATCTTTTGCACTTACTCCGCTGCAATCTAGCCTATACGTCCATACGGATACACTTAGCTGCCATAGCGGCTTACCTTCAAAACAGGCAGCACCTTTCACTATTTAGAGTGCCTGCAATTAAGGCATTCATGGAGGGCCTCAAACGAGTGATCCCCCCAAGACACCCACCTTCACCTGTCTGGAACCTAAACGTTGCTTTAACCAGACTAATGGGACCACCTTTTGAGCCTTTACACTCGTGTGAAATACAATTTTTAACATGGAAGGTGGCTTTTCTCGTAGCTATTACTTCGCTTAGAAGAGTTAGCGAGCTGCAAGCCCTAACTATTCAAGAGCCATTCATTCAAATTCACGCAAATAGGGTCGTGCTTAGGACAAACCCTAAATTCATGCCAAAAGTGGTATCCCACTTCCACATCAATCAGACAATAGAACTGCCAGTGTTCTTTCCAAATCCACAGTCAGTACCTGAAAGGGCCCTACACACACTAGATGTTAAGAGAGCTCTCCTATATTACATAGACAGGACAAAAGATTTCAGGAAGACAAAACAGTTGTTTGTTGCCTTTTCACCACAGCACAAAGGCAACCCTATTTCAAAAAATGGTTTAGCTAGATGGATAGTTAAGTGCGTCCAAATATGTTACATTAAAGCTAAACGCACTTTAACAGTTCCCCCAAGAGCGCATTCCACACGCAAAATGGGGGCATCCATGGCTTTCCTAGGAAACATTCCTCTAGAGGAAATATGTAGAGCAGCCACATGGACTACCATACATACATTTACCAAACACTACTGCGTAGATGTACACTCCAAGCAGCTGTAGGACCGGCTTTTCTCAAAACTCTTTTTCAGACTGCTGCAGCTGGCACGGGCAACCACCGCTAGGGGAGAGACTGCTATACATTCTATGCACAGATATGAATTCAGCAGCCCACATGCCTCAAACGGAATATGCTACTTTACAGTATGCATCTGTTCTTGGCATGTAGGGCTGCTGACATTCATATCGCCCACCCTCCTCCCCGGTGCCCGTAGCAGCTGTAGCATTCAATATTACTTTACCATGGACATGACTTACTGTATCATACTCCATCTCTGCCACAATGGCGAAAAACAATCTGAAGATGGAGAGGATGCCCATGCGCACTGTAGTCCAGGGGAGGATCCACCTATCTCGTGATACTTCGAAGACTCTTCCAGGACAACAATGTGCAATCATCCGGACCCAACACTAGGCGGCGATCTATGCACAGATATGAATGTCAGCAGCCCTACATGCCAAGAACAGATGCATTCTGGTAAGTAGCATATTCCATATCTATATCTTTTTTTCTTTCTTTCTCTCTTTCTCTCTTTCTCGCTCTTCTCGCTTTTTCTCTCTCTCGCTCTTTCTCTCCCTCTCTTTCTCTCCCCCTTACCCTTTCTCTCCCCCTTACCCTTTCTCTCCCCCTTACCCTTTCTCTCCCCCTTACCCTTTCTCTCCCCCTTACCCTTTCTCTCCCCCTTACCCTTTCTCTCCCCCTTACCCTTTCTCTCCCCCTTACCCTTTCTCTCCCCCTTACCCTTTCTCTCCCCCTTACCCTTTCTCTCCCCCTTACCCTTTCTCTCTCCCCCTTACCCTTTCCCTCCCCCTTACCCTTTCCCTCCCCCTTACCCTTTCCCTCCCCCTTACCCTTTCTCCCCCCCTTACCCTTTCTCCCCCCCTTACCCTTTCTCCCCCCTTACCCTTTCTCCCCCCCCTTACCCTTTCTCCCCCTTACCATTTCTGTCCCCTTACCCTCCCTCTCTGGATGATTGACTCCTGCTTACTTTTCTCTCCCCGGATGTTTCTCTTATTCTGTCATTTGTCCATGAGTAACCCTCATCTGTCTTAGGTTGCTGGAGTTTATTCTGAACTTGTTTGCTTGTATTTGCATGCTGCTTAAAAGTGCTGGCTCACGCACAGGGTGCTGTCCTAAGTCCTTGGAAGTAGGGTATACATAGGCTGTGGGGTTTTAGGTTTAAACCTATAATAACTGATAAAACCCCTCTGAAAGAAAAATAGCCCTCACTGGTGAAAACATATAAACACTGAAAAAACACCTGGACAACCACAAACTAAATGCCATTCAAAGAAAGGAAAAAGAGAGTGAAAGTCATTTTTTTCTTCCTGAAGGGGTCAATACAATGTAATTTTGTTATACAAGTAGAAGTAAGAAAGACTGGCTAACATTATTCTGCGTGAGTTTTGTTCTTTAGGGATGCCACTAAAATATTGTTTCTTCTTCCTTTTACTTTTTCAGTTTTGTGGGCTTTGGTCTAAAGATGCAGGGTTTGGTTTCATGTTTTAGGCCTAGTTTCATTATTTTATAAACTATAAAGAATCAGGAAATATCAAACTCATATTTGATGTTTTGGCTGTATTTGATTCTTTCAGCGATAGGTAATATGGCTGGTTTTATAAAAATCTTTCCTAATATGTGTCATCACATTTACCCACAGAGAATGGGTAAAAACCCTTGGACCATAGTTTCTAGTGGGACAGTATTAATAGTAGGTGAATTGCCAACACCTCAGGCTTTAAACATTCAATGTAAGGTATAGTGACAAGTATATATATATCAGCAAGCATCTGGGATAGTGGAAAACATGGAACGCAATGTTACTTGTAATGCTCTGCAAAAAAGGTTTTTTTACAAGTTCAACAAAGATTGGAGTTATATTGTTTGTATTTGCAGTGATTCAGCTACGTATATAAAAAAGTTGTGTGATGACCTGTCAAAATAGATACCCGAGCTGAAGTGATTCCCTGTAGTAGATCCTTGCCACTTGTTAGATGGTATGCTGAAAGCATCTTTACAATCTTAAGAGTTAATGAGGGATGCTATTGACTTTTTAGTCCCTTCTGGTGCACTGGTTTCCAATGTATAGGAACTAAAACGCAGATATTGAACATTTTCTGCTTTATGTGGAATCAAAGAAAGTGATCCCAACTGTGTCCCTTAGCTGATGGTTCTCAGCCCAATGGGCTAAGAATGCTGATAGGGCCTTTTCACAGAAGCTTACATGGGAAGGAAAGAGCGTGCGCACATGACCCAAAGACTCACTGAAGAAGTATTGTATGGTGTACTACAATAAGATTAATTTGCATAAATCTATTTGGACCTCATATACCATGTTCTTTCAGTGCAGAAAGCAAGCAATAATAAAGGCAAAAAGTTCCATAAACACCGGAAAAACACTTTTTCTGTTTTTTTTTATGGCGAGAAAATGTGTAAACACTGATAACAGTTTTTTAAGATATTGAAAACACTGAAAAAACCCCACCAGAATTTACCAAAAATAGAAACTGAAAACAGGAAAGCCTAGGTATACACAGATCAGCAAAATATGAAATTCTGAAATGGGAAGAAGCCAATTTGGAATACTGTTTCTTGGTTAGGTTTGCCATTCGTCATCACTTCACCAATTGTCACACATTTCACGAATATTTAATACTCCTATTAGCGCCCCAAAACCATTTATATGTATACAAAATATGATGTAACTTATAATTTAACAGTTCAGTTACATCACTTTGTACTCTGTTCTTAAATTAGTGTGTTATTACTATGGATTCGAGCCGCCTTAGTTTTTAGGGAAAAACCTGTGCATTATAAGCGCTGAGGTTTTTCTGCTTCAACAAGTGAACTAGCCTCTCTTACAAGAGTGGATTTTATTTTGGAAAAAGGTATTGTCACTTCACAATTTTCAAATTAAGGAAGAACAGATGTGTCCAATTCAAGGCACTAGGCCCAAAAAAGTCCAATGTAATGAGACCGCTCATTTTATTGCTGAAGTTATGTTTGAGAACTGAACCTCTCACAGGTCCTACTTATGGTTTAAAGTTCTTTATTGTAGTTATAACATACAGTGATGGCTTGATGGCCTGTAAACCACAGGCTGCGATGAATAAATTTGTATAGTAACCCCTTAACTCCCCCCACCCTCCTGGACCCGGATCCCGCTTAGAAGTAAATAAGAAACATGCCACTGTCTCCACATCCCTCCCCGAATTAGCGTCCTAGTGCTGTTTGGCCTCCGTCAGGAGAAGTAGATGTAAGTATTTAGGGCGTGCGAGTTTGCGAAATTCTGTCAAGAGGTTTAAGAAGGGCCTCCAGAGCTAAGGGAATGATAAGCCTTGAATCATTAGTGTGAGGGTTATTCACTCTATCCCCGTTATGTACCACAGTCTATGTAGCCATCCTTGATGAATGCTCTGTACCCCAACGCACTAGTATATTCAGAGTGACTGCCTGTAGTGCTAGCCCAATCTGTCTGCCTCTGCTGGACTTTATTGGGAAGGTAAGTGTGTGTCTGTCCTTAAGAACCTGTGCTTAGTACACAACTAGTTTCTGGCATTCCCAAAGTATGTGTAGTGGTGTGCCAGGAGATCCACATTGGCACCAGCAGTTGGGTGATCTAGATAGCATGTGTTTGTGTAGTCTGTTGAGGGTGAGATACCAATGTTATGATCTTAGTTCCTGATTCGATGCTTGGGTCATTACGGCCTATCTGTTGAGCACAGTTGTGGATGTCTTACCATTCTTTCGGCAACCACTCCCGACCAATCTTAGACTCCTTTCGCTTTTGACCTGGGGATTTGGTGGTTTTGCTCTCCTGGCTTAGGAGCCTTTACAGATGGATGACAAGACGTGTGCTTGCCATGCTAATAAACAGCCAGCGTTTATATGGAGTAAGGCGCCCCTGAACTAGTTGTGGGTTGCATCACCCAGTGACGGATCTGGGTGTTATGCCTGCGCTCACCTTCAGGGAGTATTTGCTCTTGGCAAAGAGATTTGAACGAGATTGGACCATCCGTGTCGAACATGTGTCCCACAGATCTGCATCCTGTCTGGTTCCAGCAGTGGAACGCTTGCTCAGTTACGGTCGGTGTAAAATCGTGATTCCCTACTATGTGGGAGGGGAAGGAAGTGAAATTCCTAAGAGTCGCCACCCTATCCTATATTACTAGTGCTGGTTTGGTGATTGAGGAGATATATAAATTGGGGGCAGTACGTTTTTATGGAGGAAGGGTATCCTCCATAGGGGTTGCCCTCAAGCACCCTTTCCATAAAGACCCAATGTTTTTCAGACTCTGCGCATGACCACTCCACAAAGATTCTTAGTTGGGTGGCCTGGTAGTACCCGGACACGGTCCGGAACCCCCAAATAGTGCTCCAGTTGGGTCCTATAAGCTAGGTCTCTGCGGAGTCTGGGGTGCCTGTCGGCCCAGACGAAGCGATTTAGATCGACCCGCAGGGAGTGTAGAGACCCCGGTGGTGGTTGGCAGGACCTGGAATAGATACCAGAACCGGGGTAGAATTGCCATGTGCACTGCAGCTATCCTTCCAAACCATGAGCAAAAGTGGTTCCTCCAGAGACTAAGGTCGACGCATACTTGACAGATCAGTACCCCTGACCACTGCCTTTAATTCATCTAATTTGATGGAAATGGCAGTATCCGGGTTGTCATTGATGGCCATAGCTCTAGTGATTTGACCTACACACTCGTTGCAAGAGACTATCTCTCAGGTTCCATGTTTTGGGATTAATGCTATGTTTTGGGATTTTAATTGTAACTACTACGGCCGCATGGTCAGACAGGGATCGGGGTTCAATAATGACTCCTTGTACCCGAGAGGTAAGTTTGTGTGAGCCCAGGAAATAGTTTAACCTGGAGTAGGTTTTATGCTTGAATAAGTAATATGTGTAATCTCTGGACTGTGTGTGGGTGTTCCTCCAGACATCGGCTAGCCCCATGTTTTCTAGCCAGTCCGCTTCCCCCCCTTTGGATAGGGCATTTGTCTGGCCATTTCTTTGTGCAGATTTAACCAGATCATTGTCGAAGACTAGATTTAAGTGCCACCCCCACCCCCCCCATCCCCCACACCAGGACTGAGCAGTTTTGGGTCCCCATGATCTCTCACCACCTGACGTTGGAATATTTATTGCCCTTCTTTAGGTGAGTATATAGAGGCTATTGTCATAGTTCTAGAGACCATTTGTAGTGAGTATGCGAACATTCTTCCGCTTAGTTCGGCGTCTTTGGATAGTACTTTGCCCCTAAAGTGTCGGGAGACCACGATGGCCACTCCTGCTGTTTTGCTCAAGAGGGAAATGTTTGGAGCAGAGTCTATGCTCATCGTGAGGGAGAAGGTGTCTCCTGTAGTAGGCAAATGTGTGCCCCTGAATGCTCCAGGTATGATCAGATAGAGCTTCTTTTCAGGGGATGATTAAGGCCTTTAAAATCCAGTGTGAGAACTCTCAATTGGTCTGGCATTGGGCACAGGGATGAGATTCTTCACAAAGCCATCCAGGAAGTCATGTGGAAAACGTAGGTGATATGCATTGCGTTAGGGGACAATGAGATCAAAGGCTCGTGTAGGTAATTCCCAGGTCCAACCCAAAGAAAGAACAATAAAGTGCCCAAACTTGCTGCAAAAAACAAGAAGTTAAAACTAGCATGAGTAAATGTAAAGTCCACTTCTAATAAACCCATTTTTGTTCACAAGTTGGCGTTCATGGGTGTGCCCCTTCCCCCCCCCCCCCCCCCCCCCCCCCCCACCCAAAAAAAAGCTAAAGCAGTGTGAGAAGGCAGAGGTGGAAAAGAGAATAGGGGCAGAGAGGAGGGTAAGACCCCAAAAGGTAAGCCCCGGGTAGTTCAGGGTGTTGCCGTCCTTGAAGATGCTCTGGATAGTGAGTCTGTGACTGCCTGCTTTCCTCTGGCTATTGTGTAAGGGTCTGGGCATGCTCGCCCGGGGAGACTCCGGCATCCCCCCGTCCCCGGTTGCTCATACTGTCTGATTCCTTTTTCTCGCTCCGCATAGGCACAGATGGGACTCCCTTCAAGTCCAGCGTGCTTCCCCCAATGATCGAATTTGGTGTAGTTTCCCTTCATGGCAGAAGATTATGCTAAAGGGATGACCCCATTAGTAGCTTACTCCTGCTGCACGGAGGTGCTCGGTGATAGGGCGGAAGGCTGTACGCTTCTGGAGGGTCATGGCTGCAAAGCCTTGATATGAAGGACCAGATGGTAGCCTTGAATATAGTAAGAGATGTTTATCTCCGGCCCGCATTAGGATGCGCTCCTTCAAGGGGAAATGATGTATTCACGTGAGAATATCAGGCGATGGGGCTTTGGCCAAGCGCTTGGGGCCCACTCTCTGCGTTCTGTCGAGCTTGATGTCCACTTCAGGGATAGCCTCCAGGATGGATCTGAAGAGTATCTTCACGAAGGAGGTGACTTCTGATCCTTCAGCCCCAGATGGGACCCCTCGTATGTGGATGTTATCACAATATGATCCGTTCTCCAAATCTTCTGTATGGGCTTGGAGGACCATGTGCTGCTCCCTGAGGCGAAGTATTGCTTGCTGGAGTTGCTCTATTTCTTCCTCCCTGCTTGTTTCATGGTCTTCCAGCGTGGGGACACTCTCCCCTAGGTCACACTGGGTTTCTTTCAGTTCCTGTGTGAACTCCTTCCTGAAGGACTGAAGATCTTCACTTACCAAGACAAATAGCGATTCCAGACAGGGACAAGTGATCAGCTCATCCTGAACCCCAGCGCAAGACGGCCCTTCAAGGGGCGGCTTCGAAAGTGTATCACCCCCTGGTCCTTCTGTTGACTTTAAGAGCATGTCCTTAAGGTTGCGAACCTTTTCCCCCCCTTTGTAGCTGTAAGACCTACTCACGTTTCTGCAGGAACGTCACACAAATGATAAGATCCACTACTTCATCTGATCACCTGCTATACCCAACGTGGTCAAAGTACAAACAGTAACCAGGGGAAGAAGGGAATAAACAAGGAGGGAAAAACACTACGGTCCCACGTCTCACCCCAGTCTGTACCAAATTAGAGCTTCAAAAAGGATGTTCTGTAGAAAAGAAAGGAAAAGAACAGGAGAAGAGATAAGTTACACAGAGTAATCCTTATGCTGTAATTACTATTCTTGTTATTGGATATGGTATCTACCTTTAGAGTTCCCTTCTTCCATGTGAACCGATAACTGGGGTGAATGGTAGAACATAAACATCTAAACACAAAAGGAGACAAATAAAGAAACATAAACTGACATCATGTTGTTGGTAGGAAATACATGCTCTGTAATGTGATAATATTGCCTACCTATTTTAAAGCTGGGGCGGCTATAAGGAGAATCTTGATACTGGCAAAATAAAACAAAACTGTTAAATGCCCCTTACTTCTGGAAACCTCAGACAAAAGAAAACTAAGACCTCTACAAATCATGGCCTTAACCAAATTAGCATTTTAGGGATTTCATATGCAACCGGAATTACATACCCAAAAAACTGTGGCTGCCAACATAGAGAGTAACATCTTACTCTATCATTACATTCGAAAACCAGCCTCATTATGGGGATCAGAGGCAAAAAGAAACAATGTTTGAAACACTGGGTATTAATCTCCTACTGTAAAATAGATGATGCAGGATTTGCGGGTAGGTGCTAGGAAACAAAGGTGGCAGTACCAGTGGACGCCGCGACGAGAGAGCAGCAGGAAACGAGGAAACCCAGAGTGCCGGTAGATGCTACTACTAGGGTGAAGCTGGAGGCACAAAGACTCGCCGACCCGGAAGCACTGGAGAAGATCCAGAAACGGACGGAAGACGACCCGACTGGTAAAATGCAAAGTGTTCTTCGGGCGCGGCACCCTTTTGAGTTCTGGAACTGCTTGCCTGCGCATGCTCCAGCGCTGGGACAAGCCGCGTCTGCCGTTCGCTAGCGGCTTGTGTCCTGCAGTCATGACAGTAACGACTATATTTGTGGATAGATGGGGTTCCAGGAAACAATCTGAAAGGGCTTTATCGAGATGTTACGGGGGCCTGTTGTGGGTGCGAGGGTTAGCCCCGGTGCCTGGAATTGAATTCTCTGCAGGTTTGATCCAGGTTTCTGCAGTGGGGCAGGCTGTGCTCTCGAGTTGCCCCACCCAATGCTTGTGGCTCGACCCAGTCGCTGCCACCGGCCCGAGCACGCCCCCAACGTGACCAGCTCTGCTGTCGCACTTTAAATGTTCGTAGGGCTCGTTGGGGGTTACTAGTGGGAGGGAAACCTCGGCAGCTGCCTGTATGTACTGCGTTGCTCTGATCATGAATCTTTCAGATCGGCGGGGGATGGCTTGTTTACCCTCACTAGGGGCCAGCGTAGTATGCTTTTACTTTAGTTCCCTCCCACAGCAACCTGAGTCCAGATTAAGGGGCAATTTAGGTTCATGTACAGTAGGTCCTTCGTGCTCCAATGCTTAAATCATTGACGCAATCGTCCCAGCTGGGGAGGCCCTCTGGAGGTCCTAGTAATGCTTTAGCAGGTAGGCCCTGCTGCTTAGTCGGGAGGGGGGGCGTGGCCCTGGGCTTGAGGGAGCTGACTATGTAATGGTATCTCTCCATGGGTTATTGTTCATGCATTTATGAAGTGAACTTCGTGGTGCAACATTTTGTTGATGTTGTGACATTAGATTTGACTTCACTGTAATGTATATGTTAGATCTTGATGCCAAGTAAGACACTAATATAAAGAAAATTGATAAGACTCCACTCCAATATTTCACTATAATTTATAAAACTTCCATAAATGTTTTACTTTTACTATTGTTAATGGCAAAACTGTAACTTTTTAAAACTGTTTCTTTTGAAGCTTTGCCTGATAGCTCTGCTCTGTAATGGGGGCAGTACTTAATTATTTCATCAGCTTCCCTAGGGTGGTGTTTATCCTTCGGTAGGCATAGATGTTTTTAATGCCTCTCACTTTGGGCTTCATGAAATTAATTGAAATTGTTACTTACAGGAGATAAGTGGCATAACTGAGCATTGCATTTTTTTTTTTTCTGTTATGTTATGTTATGTTATACCGGGGTTTTATATAGCGTGCGGCTACTCGAAAGAGTGTCCCGACGCTTTGAATTGCACACTAATCTCATAACACAACAGGGAAAGAAAATAAAAGACAGAGAGAAAGGAAACCTAACAGGGCCAGAAACTAAGAGGTAAAAAGCCAGGTTTTGAGCCCCTTCCTAAAAGCCAACAGGTTAGGAGTGCTGCGCAGGGGCACAGGCAGTTTATTCCACAACTGCGGCGCTAGTAATTTGAAAGAGCGACCTCCGATGCGAGCTCTCTTCACACGAGGAACCGCAGCAAGAAACAAGGATTCTGACCTGAGCGACCTGGCGGGATGGTAAAAGGTCAGCCTTTTCTGAAGGTATTTTGCTCCGGAGGCGTGCAAAGCTTTGTGTGCCAGAGTAAGAGTCTTAAAAATTATCCGCTTCCGGACAGGAAGCCAGTGCAGAGCCTCCAGGAGGCCCGAGGCTCTGGCACGGCGAGATAGTCCAAAGATGGCACGTGCTGCCGAGTTCTGGACAACCTGTAACCGTTGGAGCAGGTATTCTGGCAGGCCGAGATAGAGGACGTTGGAGTAGTCAATTCTCGAGCCTATAATCGCCTGCACCGTGATCTTCCTGTGTTCCTCCGATAACAGGGGAAGAAACTTGCGTAGCATCCGGAGCAGGCCAAAGCAGGTGCCAGTGAGACCGATTACCTGTGAGCGTAGTGTGAGGCCATTGTCGATCTTAATCCCAAGGTTTTTTGCCACCTGGGACGAACTTGCTGGTGGAAACATGTTCTCAGGCCACCACACTTTCCAGTCCGGGTCCGAACTGCACCCAAAAAAGAGGACCTCGGATTTATCTGAGTTGCACTTGAGGCTGTTATGTTGGAACCACTGAAACACAGCCTCAAGGCAACCCTGGATCCTACCTCCATCGAAGTCCGCACCCCTCTCACAGGTGAAGAGGAGCTGGGTGTCATCGGCGTAGGAAACGATCTGAGCCCCGAAAGACTCCGCCAGTGCCGCCAGAGGGGTCATGAAGATGTTAAATAGAGTTGGACTCAGTACTGAGCCCTGAGGAACTCCGACACCCAATGGCGACATCTCGGCGGAGCAAGCAGAAGCCCAGACCGTTTGTCGACGGCCTGCCAGAAATGATCGAAACCACTGGAGCACCGTCCCCTGGAGACCAATCTCTGAGAGTCTTGCAAGAAGACCCTCATGGGGGACGGTGTCAAAGGCCGCCGACAGATCTAACATCACCAGCATCGCTCTCCCACCCGAATCCAGCACCTCCTTTATCGCCTCCGAGACTTCCAGGAGAGCTGTTTCGGTGCTAAGATTGGCGCGGAAACCCGACTGGGTGGGGTGCAGTAGGTCGTGGGACTCCAAGTAATCGGCAAGCACCTTATGCACATGCTTTTCAATGACCTTCGCAAAAGCCGGCAGGAGCGAGATAGGTCTATAATTCGCCAACACCTCCACATCCAGACCAGGCTTTTTAAGCAGGGGAATAATCATTGCCTGCTTCCAGGACTGGGGAACCACACCCTGTGCAAGAGAACAGTTCAGCAGGGGGTTCACAAGTGGATTAATGACAGCTGCCATTTTAGCCAGAAATTTTGCGGGGCAGGCATCCCGAGGGGAACCTGATTTAAGCCCAGCCATCAGGTCAAATGAAGCAGTCATCGAGAGAGGAGGAAAGGCTGCCAGGGCCACACCTGCGTTAGGCAGGGTAACAGCGGCATTCTCCGCCCGACCGGGCATCTCAGGCTCCAGCACAGGGAAGGAGTCCTGGATCCGTTGGATCTTAGAGGTGAAAAAGTCCGCAATCGCCCTGACCCAAGGCGCAGGAGGGGGAGTCTGAGTTGGTGCCGCGCGTGAAGTAGTAAACTCCCGCACAATGGCGAAAAGCTCCTTACAGGAATTGGAGGCAGCTTCAATTTTTCTCGCGAAATAAGCCTTCTTCTCCGAGAGGATGTTCCGATGATAAGCTTTCGCCAAAGACCTGTAGGCGAGTTTCGCCGTCGCGTCGTATTTCACGCGCCATGCTCTTTCCGCTACCTTGCATTGCTGACGTGAAGCCGCCAATGCTTCCGTAAACCAAGGGGCAGATGCACCTTTTTCGGGTTTGCGGAGGGGTCTCAGAGGAGCAAGATCATTAAGTCTCTCTGAGAGCCAGGCCTGCAATCGCTCCACATCCTCCTCTAAGTCCCCCGTTAAAGCACAGGGATGGTCCGCGCAAGACTGTGCCAGCAGTTCCGGAGTAACCCGGTGAAGTGCCCTAAATCCCACGGAAGTCTGCCGGGGGGCACCGGAAGGCTTCCTAACTTCCGAGAAATAAAATTTCACCAGCCTGTGATCAGACCAAAGCACCTGGATAGGAGCCAGCATCTCTATGGGGGTCGTAGAGAAGGTCAAGTCTAGAGTATGTCCCTTCTCATGGGTCGGTCCAACATGATAGGGAACCAGGCCCAGGGGGGCTGTGACATCCAACATTTTAATCGCGTTGGCATCCGTTTCCACGTCCATGTGGACATTAAAGTCCCCGGCAACAATACAATGCTCCGACGTGAGTAACAGGGAAGAGGTCACCGACTGGAACTCTTCGAAAAAAGAGCCCGTGGGCCCTGGCGGCCGATAAACTAGAAGACCCTTCATCGATTGGTGTGGTGAAAGGACAATGGCAAAGGCAAGGGATTCGCAATCCTTAATCGCGTCCGAGGGGATGATGGTACAGGTGGCCATTTTGTTTACTATTAGTGCAACCCCACCTCCACGCCCCTTTGGCCTGTCCTGCCTGAAGATGTTATACTCGGGCGGAATAGCAGTGGCAATATCTGGGTTGGACGTCTCGCCGAGCCACGTCTCGGTGAGCATCAGAAACAAAGGTTTTTCTGACTCCAGCAGATCAAATATGTCCAGAGCATGCCGGCCAAGAGATCTAGTATTAAGCAGTAGGCCCAGATGTTTAGCGCTGACCGCCGCCTTCTGCGGCGCACCGACCAGATGTTTCTGCGGGCGCCAGCCACACTCAGGGCAGCAATGCTTGCCCTTGTGGCGAGCAGGAAACACCGTACGGCAGGAGCCATTAATATGCTGCCAGGAGCGAAGTTCCGATCCCGAGTAGTGGAGCATAATGCTCACATACACAAGCTAAATACGAAATAAAAAGCCCAGTCCTGCCCGTCGCCTCCGGGACGCTGACGGGCGCAGACGGGCTGGACCCTGGCACGACTCCGGCTAAGCGACGGCGTCCCGCTGCGCGATCCCGCTGCGCGGGAGAGGACGACTTTAAATAGGCGTCTCCCACATCCACTCGAGCGTCGGGACGCTCCAAGATGGCGCCCGCGCACACACACACTCACCCCAAACAAAGATGGCGCCCGCAAATGATTCAGCCCCGGAACCCGGACCCGCCAAATGGCGGTGTGTTTTCCAAAATTAAATGCGGGTGAGGGGACAGGAGCCCAGTGGAGCGGCGATTAAAATCAGGGGTTTAAAGAAACCTAAATAAACAAAGATAGGCAAAGGGAGTTTTAAAAACACCAGTTGTCAGAGCTAGATGTCAGCGCGACCTGCGCTCGTGTAGCAATAAACAGGAAGCCTGAAAAGTCAAGTCCGCCTTAAATAGGCGTCTCCCACATCCACTCGAGCGTCGGGACGCTCCAAGATGGCGCCCGCGCACACACACACTCACCCCAAACAAAGATGGCGCCGCAAATGATTCAGCCCCGGAACCCGGACCCGCCAAATGGCGGTGTGTTTTCCAAAATTAAATGCGGGTGAGGGGACAGGAGCCCAGTGGAGCGGCGATTAAAATCAGGGGTTTAAAGAAACCTAAATAAACAAAGATAGGCAAAGGGAGTTTTAAAAACACCAGTTGTCAGAGCTAGATGTCAGCGCGACCTGCGCTCGTGTAGCAATAAACATAACATAACATAACATAAGTGGCATAACTGAGCATTGCATTTACCCATGCACCAGTAAATTCAGCAACTCTGCTGTTCACGTTCAGATTTTGGAATTCTTCTATTACATCTGATAAAAATATAAACTAGTAGGTGTTAAGTGTAGGAATTTGACTTTAATGTTATAATCCAGCATAACAAATGAATATAATGCACTTTACCTCTTTGTTTGGTGAAATTGCACTTATAACCAATGTATTTTGAAGAAACTCTAATAAAGACTCCCACCCCCCCCCCCTCCAAAAAAAAGTGTAGTAATTTGACCACCATGCCAGTAGTAAGCATTTAGCACCATTGACAGATTGCACCTCAACCTTTAATTGGTATCCAGTGGTTAATTTCACCCCATTTTGTGCATATTGACCCCCATGAAAAATAATGAAAAAGAGTAGTCCATATGTTATTTCAGATGTTAAGGTAGAATGATAGAACTCCTCTTAATGCCCTCCTCCTATTAAGGTTCTGTTTCTGTTAACTTCCCTGCAGCTTATCAGTCCACCTAAATGTTTTCATTTTGTGAGAAATGTGCTACAGTACCGAAATAAAAATGTACGAATGTTAGAATTTTTTTGCTGTTCACATAAATCTGAGATGTAAATTCTCTACTGTCCATTGGTGCCTCAGAATAAAAATAATCAAAATATTGCTCTGTTTTGTACAGGCACAAGTCGTTTTACAAGGAAAATCAAGAAGTGTGATAATTCGAGAACTTCAGAGAACTAATCTTGATGTAAATCTAGCAGTAAACAATTTGTTAAGTCGAGATGATGAAGATGGAGATGATGGTGATGACACAGCAAGTGAATCCTACTTGCCAGGAGGTTTGTGTATCCTTCCACTTAATTGCTTTCATAGTAGGATATTTGTACTCCTGCATTTCTGTATAAACTTATAAATTAACCTAAAATTGTGAATCGGTTAATATTTATAAATAACTGCTGTGCAAGTCAACTTTTTCAATTGACGGTTAAAATAAAATAAATGATAAACACATTGTGCACAGGATACAACATTGAAATGATTTATACATATTAAGAATACACAATCCCTATTTGCATCACTTTTTTTTAAATAGGATGAGCAATAAAATGTCTAGTGGAATGATCTATGGTATTTGCAGTTTGCCACTTTGTAAATCCAGCAAGGATTTTAAATGTGATAAATGCTGTTTTTCTAGAGAAACAATGTAATTGCTAACCCAGCTGCATCCTTGAGTGATAATAAATGCATGCGTTGTGTCTTTTGGCAATTATGTTTTACTTGATTGGTTGATCACTTATGATCCTTGTGTTTATAGAGGATCTAATGTCTCTGCTGGACGCTGACATTCATTCTGCTCACCCCAGTGTCATTATTGATGCTGATGCTATGTTTTCAGAAGATATTAGCTACTTTGGTTATCCCTCCTTCCGGCGTTCTTCACTTTCCAGGATAGGTTCATCCCGAGGTAATTCTGCATCTTTCTTTTAATGAGTGCCTTGCCTTGCAGAGGGCTAGTGCTGAGGTTTCTAGAACTAACTGCAGCTTGCTGGTTTTGCATTAAATTTGTGTATGCCAATGTGTTTGCTCATGGCTTTGCTGAACATAGATATAGACTCCATGCATTAGCCTCGCTTTTTGAATAAACAATACTGTTGTGAAATGTATTTAATTGGTATGTTGTATATGTGTTCAATTTAAATTCTGCATCCAGAGATGTTTCTAAATTATCAGTGCTTAACTAAGGTATTTTAATTTCTAGTGACACATTTTTTTAGAATAAGTCCTTATAGTTGCAGAATAAGTTTAGTTTATGGGACTGGATGATTTTAACTTGTTTGACATACATGTAGAGAGGATTTTAGCTTTAGGTCACTGGTTCAGTTGTTGCCCATAGTATGGATTTTGGTAAAGGATAATGTTCTGGACGTTTACTGCCTCTTCAGCCAGGGAGCACAATAGAACTATTTTGTACATTAATTTCTATCAACTGACTTGCGGATAACTTGTGTTTGTCAGAGCAACATACTATCCCATTAAATTATTACCATTCTTTTCATTAAAGAAGAATGTTGAATACATTTGAGTAGTGTTAATCTCTGTTCTTTAACCCAAACAGCACTAAAATATGTGTGGTGCTTTAGCAGAAGATGAGATGCAAAGATTGACATTTATTTATTCAGCCACTTACCTAAATATAGGTAATCTCTGCAGGGACTCACAATGCTGTGCAGTGTCAAAAGGCACATTGGTTCTGAGTGCTAGATATGCTCATTTTATTATCATCCAATATGTGTGTATATACACGCACAAATGTGTGTATGGTTGTTATGTGCCATTTGAAAACTGAAAAAATGTGCACAACTTACTTGCAGCACAAAAACATCACACAACCATACATCTGAGTGTATGACAAGTTAACAATTTTCACCAAACCATTTTAGAAATAGTTGATTGACCGAAAAAGTAGACATAGCCTTTTTTTATTTGGCGGAACTATTGTTTTTATAGTCCTAAAATGGCAACCTAAATCTCTGTCCAGTCTATATAGCTTAATTTACAATTCTTCTTAAATTTGCCCTCTAAAATGCTTAAACTTTGACCCATTTATCAGTGAGCCAGACCAAATATTCAGTTTTGACATTGAAATGTATTGACTTAGCTAGTACTACTTACCACTTTACTTCTGCTACTACTTCCTACCGTTTGAACTTGAAACCTTGCAGTCTTTGAATTTGAATTTTCGTTACACAAGTAGTAACTTGTGCGATAAGTTTAATCTTCAGCATTTAATGAAGTACTCTTTTGCAGTGTATAGCATTTATACTTGGGTTCTGTGTTAAGCTATAACTAGGGGTTAATCAAACTTGTCACATAGCTAAAGTGGTAACCAGTGTTCGAGGAATGTGGGCTGCTGAATTCATATCTGTGCATAGATCGCCGCCTAGTGTTGGGTCCGGATGATTGCACATTGTGTTCCTGGAAGAGTCTTCGAAGTATCTCGAGATAGGTGGCTCCACCCCTGGACTACAGTGCGCATGGGCATTCTCTCCATCCTCAGATTGTTTTTTTCCGCCATTGGGTTCGGATGTACTTTCTTGACTCAAGTTCAGAATCGATATAAAACACTTTTCGCAAGGCCAAACGGCCTTCGGGGCGTCGGTATTGTCTTTCATTCGGTGCCACGTACTTGATCCAGTTCTTCGAACTGGACGTCGAAGGCCGTTTGCCTTTTAAGACACCAAAGGCCCCATCAACGATAGACGATGGAACGGAGCCCGTTCAAAAGATGCCCCGTTTGCAACTCCAAATACCCTCACATTGATGTGCACCCAGTGTGCAATAAATGCCTATCCCCGGACCACGACAAGGCCAGCTGCATGGCCTGTTCTAAGTTCCGGTCAAAGAAGACACTTCGGCTTCGACGTGCCGCAAGACAGTCGGCGCAAAAAACGGCGCCCGACCCGGAGAACATCTTCGAGGCTTCTGACGACAAGGGCGTCTATGAAGAGGATCCTGAACAACAGTCGGATCCTGCGTCGGAGCACGACTCGAACTATGATGTGGACGAAGAAGAAGACTACGTCCACGAGGAAGACGTCGTCTAGGTAGGAGACGACAGAGGCCATCGGAGCCGTCAATGACGACTCGAGCGATGAGCAAGGCCCTCCCGCAGTCGCGGGGCCCAATACTGACACTGTACCTTCTAAGGCTCAGGTCGAGGCATCGCCGGAAGGCCTTAGCCTAGATCTTACTCCACATTCTATAGCCCCGCGTCAAGGCCCGGCTAAGAATATTTCTAGGGAGCCTTCGGTCGATCAACCACAATCAGCGGTGAAATCTTAACCGAAACCGACAGATGCTAAATCGAAACCGAAACTGCTAAAGACAGTCCTCGGATCGACGGCTTCAGATTCGTCGGCTCCAATCAAATCAAAGAGTGTCATCGACCCTTCGGGGTCACAAGGGGGCGTCGGCCCAAAGATCGGGGCACCGAAGCCTGTATCTACGGTCCAGCACGTCGCACTGACGCCGTCGACGTCCAAAGATGGCGACTCTGGCAAAGGACTCAAGGCTAAGAAGACTCTTGATCCGAAGCTTCCAGCCTCCAAGCCAATAGTGGGCAAGGCCTTCGAGTCGAAGAGCAAAATCGACCCGAAAGAGCATGTCTCGTCGAAGCAGAAGAGCATCTCTGCTGTGCACTGGGAGCTCGAGTCGACGCAAGGCCGCAAGCAGACTAGTGATCAGACGAAGTCGGTCGGATCGAAGACATCGCTGGCCTCAAAGAAGGTCGGCTCGTCTCCAATGCTTACGCCACCAATTAAGTACGGACTGCCTCCAACCGCTCGACCTAAGGCGTTCGAGCCACAAAAAAGCGCCGACATGGCCAGAAAGGTGTCGGTAGTTTCAAGAAATCAGCCCATTGAGGAGGACGTGGTGTTCCAAGCGCCCTCCTATGACAATCCGTCAAAACTATTCATCGACTCGGATTCTGGCAGGCTCACGATTTACAAACGAAAGATCATTCCAGAAAATCCTTTGGAGTCATACAAGATCCCTCTCAAAAGGAAAAGGGATTCTGCCACCTCACCTGTTCTTTTTGAACCTGTGGAGTCCTATGGACAAGAATATGCCTATTCTTCCACACGTACCAATGAGGATGTGGGGGAGGGATACAATGAGGAAGTATGTAATTATCCTATTGACACAGATCAAGAGGAACCTCAACCGACCCTGTTGACCCTGGTGAGCCACACACCACGCCTGACACTCAGTCCTATGCCGTCAAGACCTCGCCTACTGAAGATACTGCTGCGTTTAACGCATTAATTGAAAGGGCAGCCAATAACCATGACGTGGAAATGCACGCTGACCCAGTGGAGGAAGACTTTTTGTTTGATACTTTCTCAACTTCAGAAAGATCAGTAAAGACATTACCTATGCTAAAGGGTGTCCTTAAACACGCTTGGGACATTTTCAAGGAGACCACAAGGGCAAGGGTTGTAAACCCAAGGATTGAAAGGAAATACCGGCCTGCGCCTGTAGACCCTACGTACACCAAGGGCCAGCTCCCATTGGACTCCCTAGTGGTGGCTAGTGCTCGTAAGAGGGCGAACTCTCAAACAAGTGGTGATGCTCCTCCTCCGGACAAAGAATCCAAAATCTTGGAAGCTTCTGGCAAACTAGTAGCGGCTCAAGGGGCAAATATTTGGAGGATCTCAAATACACAGGCCCTATTAGCCAGAAATGATAGGGCTCATTACGACACGTTAGAGCAGCTACTATAACACCTGCCTGATGCTTATAAGAAGGGAGCAGAAATGCTGATACAGGAGGGGAAGCTGATTTCAAATGCATCCATTAAATGTGCGCTACATGCAGCAGACACAGCAGCTAGGGCCATCAACACAAGTGTGATGCTTAGAAGGCATGCCTGGCTACGCATCTCTGGTTTTAAGCCAGAGATCCAAACAACTTTACTCAATCAGCCAGTTAACCCTGACTTTCTATTTGGTCCTGATGTAGACACGACCCTAGAAAAAATTAAGAAAGACACTGAGACAGCAAAATCCATGGGAGCTCTGCAGTCACAACAGTTCAGGGGCGGTTCCTTTCATCGCTCCGGTAACAGGGGAGCCTCTAGAGGTGGGTGGATATCATGGGAACAGCACCATAGGCAGGGGCCGAGGAAATAATAATGCCAGATCCTCCGCCACCAATAAACAGTGATGTCTTGTCACTGCCCCCAGACCATGTAACACCAGTCGGGGGAAGACTTCAGCAGTTCCTGCCAGTCTGGGAAGGCATTACCACACAGGTGGTTGAGACAACTTATCCAATACGGCTATTGTCTGGAACTAACCTCCACTCCACCCAACATACCCCCAAGGCACCGTCCTATGTCCGCAGAGCACATGCACTTATTGCAGCAAGAAGTCATCTGCACGCTGCAAAAAGGGGCCATAGAACTTGTGCCTTTAGAACAACGGGGTACAGGGGTGTACTCACTGTACTTCTTAATCCCAATCCGGTCCATTCTAGACCTCAGACCCCTGAACCAGTACATCTTGTCAGAACATTTTCACATGCTGACTCTGCAGCAAGTCCTACCATTGCTCAGTCAGGGGGACTTCCTAGCAACCCTAGACCTAAAGGACGCATATTTCCACATTCCCATTCACCCAGGACACAGGAAATATCTCAGGTTCACCATAAACAACCAGCATTACCAGTTCAAGGTCCTGCCTTTCGGGGTCACTTCGGGTTAAAGTGCTTGGCGACAGTGGCTGCGCACCTTCGGAGACAACACATCCATGTCTATCCTTATCTGGACGACTGGCTTGTCCAAGCAAAGTCAGCCCAGCAATGTGCCAGCCACATGTCCCGCACGATTCACCTCCTACACAGTCTGGGATTTTCACTGAATTACCCAAAATCACATCTTCAACCCACACATGTATAACAGTACCTAGGTGCGACAATAAACACTGATGGCAACAGCGCAGCCAAACTCTGCCAGAGTCAACAGCATGCTATTGCTGATTCAGAAATTCAGGCCCCAGCACTCGCTCCCAGCGCAGGTATTCAAGCAGCTGATCGGTATGATGGCCTCCTGCATCTCCATAGTCCCTCACGCGAGGCTACACATGCGTCCGCTTCAGGAGTGCTAGGCACGACAGTGGAACCAGGCTCAGGGACATCTCAAAGACCTAGTGTTGGTGACCGGTCGTGCATACAACTCTCTGCATTGGTGGAACACACAAAACCTTTGCAGGGGACGACCGTTCCAAGAGCCTGTACCCCAGATAGTGCTGACGACGGACGCATCTCTCCATGGCTGGGGAGCGCATGTCCTCCATTATACAGTGAGGGTCTATGGACGAAGCAGCAGCAGAAGATGCACATCAACCTGCTGGAACTGATGGCAATCTTCATGGCAATGAAGGCGTTCAAATTGATTCGTGCAACAAAGTCGTGCTGATCCGGACCGACAACATGACTGCCATGTATTACATCAAGAAGCAGGGAGGTACACACTCCACAATTGTCACATCTAGCCCAGAGCTTGTGGAAGTGGGCCATTCAAAGAAACATGTTCCTCATGGCGGAACATCTCCCAGGCAAGGACAACCAGATGGTGGACCTGCTCAGCAGGCACAGCCATCAGATGCACGATTGGGAGATACATCCCTCGGTGCTCCAACCTTATTTCCAGCAGTGGGGTCATCCGGAGATAGACCTATTCGCCACAAAGGAAAACGCAAAATGCCAAACCTTCGCCGTCAGGTTCCCACACCCGCAGTCTCAGGGCAATGCGATATGGATGAACTGGTCAGGCAGATTTGCGTACGCTTTTCCTCCAGCACCGCTCATACCGCTAGTGGCACGCAAACTGCGGCAGCACTCCATGACGCTCATCCTAGTTGCTCCAACATGGGCAAGGCAGGCGTGGTACACCACGTTCCTAGAACATTCAGTGGTGCCTCACCAACGACTGTGACTCACACCCAGTCTCCTCACTCAGAGCCGTGGAGACATTCAGCACCCAGACCCGCAACAGTTGAGCCTTGCAATATGGCTCCTGAGGTCATAGTTTGGCTACCTGAACCTGCCCCCTGACTGTATGAACATCATCAGGGAGGCAAGAAGACCTACAACCAGGGCATGCTATGCGGCAAAATGGAAGCGATTTGTCATTTACTGTTCCAACAATGACATTAATCCGCTAGATGCATCAACGCAAAACATTATATGATATTTGTTGCATCTATACAGATGCAATCTAGCATATAGTTCCATCCGGATACATTTAGCTGCAATGGCAACTTATCTTCAAAACAGACAGCATCTTTCCCTTTTCAGGGTGCCAGCCATTAAATCTTTTATGGAGGGACTCAAGAGAGTGATTCCTCCCAGACACCCTCCTTCACCTGTCTGGAATCTGAACATAGTTCTCACCAGAATAATGGGACCACCCTTTGAACCTCTTCACTCATGTGAGATACAGTTTCTAACATGGAAAGTAGCCTTTCTAGTAGCAATCACATCGCTAAGAAGAGTTGGTGAGCTTCAAGCCCTAACTATTCAAGAGCCTTTCATACAGATTCATGCTAATAGGGTAGTGCTGCGTACAGACCCTAAATTTATGCCTAAGGTGGTGTTGCAGTTCCATATTAATCAAACCATAGAACTGCCCGTTTTCTTCCCGAAACCAGATTCAGTGGCAGACCGAGCACTGCACACACTAGATGTTAAAAGAGCTTTCTGTATTACATAGACAGGATGAAAGATTTCAGGAAAACTAAGCAACTGTTTGTTGCCTTCTCTCCACAACACAAAGGCAACCCCATTTCCATATAGCCAGAGGGATTGTTAAGCGCATACAGATCTGTTAACAGAAGGCTAAACGCACATTAACAGTTCCCCCAAGAGCGCATTCCACAAGCAAGTTAGGGGCATCCATGGCTTTCCTATGTAACATTCCTCTAGAGGATATATGTAGAGCAGCCACATGGACCACCATACATACATTTACCAAACACTACTGCGTAGATGTACACTCAAAACAGCAAGCTGCTGTAGGACAGGCTGTTCTCAGGACTCTTTTTCAGACTGCTGCAGCTGGCACGGGCAACCACCGCTAAGGGGGAGACTGCTATTTATTCTATGCACAGATATGAATTCAGCAGCCCACATGCCTCGAACGGAATATGCTACTTACCAGTATGCATCTGTTCTTGGCATGTAGGGCAGCTGACATTCATATCGCCCGCCCTCCTCCTCGGTGCCTGTCGCAGCTGTAGCACTCGGAATCATTCTCAGGCTTGGTCATCACTTACTGTATTATACTCCATCTCTGCCACAATGGCGAAAAACAATCTGAGGATGGAGAGGATGCCTATGCGCACTGTAGTCCAGGGGAGGAGCCACCTATCTCGTGATACTTCGAAGACTCTTCCAGGACAACAATGTGCAATCATCCGGACCCAATAATAGGCGGCGATCTATGCACAGATATGATGTCAGCAGCCCTACATGCCAAGAACAGATGCATACTGGTAAGTAGCATATTCCTTTTCAGTTAGAAATCTATTTTAGTTAAAGATTTCCAAGGGTACACCTTTACCCTAAATTTTCTTTCTTACATAGATGATTCTTCTGATACTGTTTGTTGCCTGAATCGGAGTTACCTAGTTTGCTTAAGGATATGGAATGTTACTCTCATAGCAACACTCTTGATCCTATCGTATAAAGCTCAACCCCTTCCTCTTACATCTTTAATACAAAACGAAGTACACTGTACAGAGGGAGGAGTGAGGGGAAACAAATAGCCCACAGTTATTTTTCATTTTAGCCTCCTAATGTGAAGCGTATTGGCATCCTACTTTGTAAAGTGTAAGGTTGAGTACTAAAAGAACGCAGCAACTAGCCAGGTTTCAAGCAGTGAGATACTGGTTCCTCACCCGCCCAGTGGAAGAAACACATGTTGGCCATATCCTGTACACCAACATTTTTGGCCATCCCATTCTGCATACCCTGAAACAGAGCCCGTAAGCCTTGTAAACTCAAGCATGTAGGCTTAACCACCATGAATGAACTTGAAAGTGTTGCTAAATGGTACACTTTCTCAGTCATTTATATACATGCAGTAGTAATGGCAAAAAATAATTGAATGGGAAAAGTATGTGATTTAGGCTTTATTAGTTTAACTCCAGGAGCTGAAATTTGGATAATAATTGAGAGCCAAGCTGAATTTGTTTTTAGTTTGACTGTTACTAAGATTCTCAATTAAACCTGTTCTGACTGCAAATATGTATCGTGGCATGCCCAGCAGACTACTGCAGTATGCATCTTTATGGTACAGAAAAGCCTCATCTCAACAAAATACATGTAGATGTTGGCACTGCTTCAGTCATAAACGTTGCTTTGCCATCCGTTATAAGAAATCTGGCGTCTGCAAGAAATAAGCTGCCCAAGCAGAAACTATTTTCTAGTTCTTGGGTTTGTAAAGCACATCTCTACTCACATTGATATTACATTTCTTTACTTTTCAAAACACATTCCTTCATAAAATGCATGTGCCTATATACATTTTGTTTGGGAAGATGTGAAATTAATGGGCATGTATTTATTCAGCGCACAGCTTATCTATACATGTGCCCGAGCATTGAGAGAAAGGTCTACATCATACAAGCAAAATGCAAATACTGAACATTTATCCAGGTCTTTAGGGCTTTCTTAAAGAGCGACATATGGCCTGTGTTCTGCATAAAGTTAACAGAAGTGCGCTCCATAATTTGGCCGACTTTACCGTGAAAGTGCTGCTGCCATATCGAATCCAGTTTAATGTAGGTACAAACAGAAAAGAAGCATTGTGAACTGGTGTATGCGACCGTATATAGCATGTGAACCTGTTTCTGGGTACAGTGGTAAATGTGATAAAATGCTCTGAATGTGGCAGAGCGATTTTAAAGCAATCCTTTTTGCCACCACTGGGAGCCAATGCAGTGGAAGATTCATGCCAAGAAACGTAAGAGCAAGTTTGACAGCTCTATTTTGAATGTGTTGGAGCTTCTTCAGCTAGCCCAAAGGTACACCCAAAAAGAGGGAACTACAGTAGTCCAAAGTCTAAAAATGGTCGCCTGTACAACTATGCGGCAAACTGCCACTGGAGGAGTGGCAGATTTGTTCTCAGTATCGAACAATAAGTAGCATGTGGACGACTGGCGTTGACTTGTCTTGGTAAAGAGAGTAGACTTCACGTAGAAACCAGGTTTCTCACTGGTCTCAACTGATCAGGAGACACAGACCAAGATGGAGGCTAGAAATTGTATGGAAAGGGTTCTATAGGTAGACTTTGAACCCAGAGCACCTCTGTTTTGTCAGAATTAAACTTTTAAGCTTTTGAGATCAACTAGGAAGTAACAGCAGACATCCAGTGATTAATTTGTAAACCAGGATTGCCAGAGCCGTAGTCATTCTATGAGAGTCCACTCCCGCTGGTAATAAGCACAGCACTGCCAACGCTGCTGAATGCTTGTGCTAGCATTATCTATGTGCTTGAGTAATCTTTTTTAAAGGAACACTACACTGATAAATTCAGCATGAAAATAGACGCACAGCACCACTGTACCGTGTAATCCCATAATAGGTGCTGTAATTTTTAAATAACTTCCAGTGCAAAACACCTAAAAACACCATCACAAATTAAGCACTGCATACAAATATGGATAGAGAGGGTGACGGCAGACCCATATTGCTCTATGGGGATTATTGAGTATCTCCTCTAAATGCATGCAACTGAGCTCAAAAATGTTATTAATTTTACCAGAGGACAGATATGTATATTAACCTGTGTAGAGCTCAGCACCAAACCCTGAGAGACTTTCTGATGCAATTGTGAGATATAAGGAGAAGGTACACATCTGGACTCCTATCCGTTAGACAGGTGTTGCTCAACAAGTGAGCTGATCCGCCAATGCTGGCGCTGACATTCTAGACAAACTAATAGAATGTGACACTTTGTCGAAGGCAGACAAATCAAGTAGCACTAAAGCCACCTGATTTTCCTTGTCCGCCAACAGACTCCGTTCATCCAGGACAGACAGAGCAGTGTCTGTTCTGTGTTCAGGTCGGAACAGTCTCAAGAATCTGGTTTTGTTCAAGAAAAACAGATTTACTCCTCATGCTTCAAACTTTTTATTGCAAGAAGGAGTTGAGAGATTATTCTTAAGTTGAATAGGGAAGAATTATCTACATAATTCTTTTTTTTTTTTTTCAATAAAGGAGCGATGTGTCAGTCTGGCTGGACTAAGGTGTTAGCTAAATAGCTGTTGCAGCCCTCCGGCAAAGGGTTTTCAAGTTTAGGGTTGGCTGCTATCCACAAATTAGGTGGATAAGATCTAGCGGCAAGCCTGATGAAATAGACCAGGCAATCGAGTTAAACATATTCGAGATCAAGTGGTGCAAAATGATCCAAATATAGAGCAATCGATACATCGCTGATCCCAGAGACCCCACTGGGAAAGCATAGTATAATATCGCAATTATCGACCAAGCTCACATTAAAATGCCCGGATTGAGGCACACTGTGAACCTGGAGTGGGAAATAGACTAATGCATTCTCACCTGACAGCCTGTTCTGCGTCGCAGGTCGGAATGAATTGCAGATGGTTACAATTGTTTTCCTGAAATAGGTTAGAGATGTTTTCTGGTAATACCCGTGAATGCTCAGCAGCCGCTAAAGCATACTTTGCGGTGGACCCGGATCGTATTGATATAAATCAATCAATCATAGCATTTGTATAGCGCGCTACTCACCCGGAGGGTCTCAAGGCGCTAGGGGGGGGGGTCTGCTACTGCTCGAAAAGCCAGGTCTTGAGCTGCTTCCTGAAGGCGAGGTGGTCCTGGGTCAGGCGGAGGTGGGTCGGGAGGGAGTTCCAGGTCCTGCCGGCGAGGTAGGAGAAGGACCTTCCCCCTGTGGTGGCTCTTCGGATGCGGGGGACGGCGGCGAGGGCGTGGCCGGTCGATCGGAGCTGGCGTTTGGGAGCGTAGAAGTTGAGGCGGCTGTTGAGGTATCCTGGTCCTTGGTTGTGAAGGGCTTTGTGTGCGTGGGTGAGGAGACGGAAGATGATTCTTTTGTTGACCGGGAGCCAGTGTAGGTCTCTCAGGTGTCCGGAGATGTGGTTGCGACGGGGGATGTCCAGGATGAGTTGTGCTGAGGCGTTCTGGATCCTCTGGAGTCTCTTCTGGAGTTTGGCGGTGGTACCGGCGTAGAGGGAGTTGCCGTAGTCCAGTCGGCTGGTGACGAGGGCCTGGGTGACCGTCTTCCTGGTCTCGGTAGGGATCTACCGGAAGATCTTGCGTAGCATGCATAGGATGTTGAAGCACGACGAGGAGACGGCGTTGACTTGTCTGGTCATGGAGAGGGAGGAGTCCAGGATGAAGCCCAGGTTGCGTGCGTGGTCTGTTGGTTTGGGTGCGCTGCCTAGACCGGGGGCCACCAGGTGTCGTCCCAGGCGGAGGGTGAGGGTCCCAGGATGAGGACTTCCGTCTTGTCCGAGTTCAGTTTCAGGTGGCTGTTCTTCATCCATTCGGCTACCTCTTTCATCCCTTCGTGTAGGTTGGCTCTGGCGGGGTCGTTGGTGAGGGAGAGGATCAGCTGGGTGTCGTCGGCGTAGGAGATGATGTTGAGGTTGTGCTGGCGTGCGATGGCTGCGAGGGGACTCATGTAGACGTTGAAGAGGGTTGGGCTGAGTGATGAGCCTTGAGGAACGCCGCAGATGACTTCGGTGGCTTCTGATCTGAACGGGGGAGGCGGACTCTGTGTCCTTCCGGCGAGGAAGGAGATGGTCCACTCCAGTGCCTTCTCCTGGATTCCGACGTTTCTGAGGTGCTGTACTAGGGTACGGTGGCAGACAGTGTCGAAGGCCGCGGAGAGGTCTAGGAGGATGAGGGCCGCTGTTTCTCCGTTGTCGAGCAGAGCTCGGATGTCATCGGTGGCTGCGATCAGGGCGGTCTCGGTGCTGTGGTTGGCCCGGAAGCCAGACTGCGAGAGGTCGAGGGATCCGTTCGTCTCGAGGAAGGCGGCCAGCTGTTTGTTGACGGTCTTCTCGATGACTTTAGCGGGGAACGGGAGCAGAGAGATGGGTCGGTAGTTCTTGAGGTCGGTGGGGTCGGCTGATGGCTTCTTGAGTAGGGCGCTGAGTTCGGCATGCTTCCAGTTCTCCGGGAAGGTAGCGGTGTTGAAGGAGGTGTTGATGATGTCTCGCAGGTGGGGTGCGATGACAGCATCGGCCTTGTTGAAGACGTGGGGAGGGCAAGGGTCGGTCGGAGATCCGGAGTGGATGGAGTTCATCGTGCGGATGGTGTCTTCGGTGCTGATCGGGGTCCAGGCGCGGAGGGTGGTGGTGGGGGGCGGTGGTTCGGACGTGGCGTGCGTCGGTCGAGTGCTGAAGCTGTTGTGTATGTCCGCGATCTTGTTGTGGAAGTAGGATGCGAGGGAGTTGCAGAGGTCTTGCGAAGGGGTGATGTCGTTGTTCCCGGCGTTGGGGTTGGAGAGCTCTTTAACGATGTTGAAGAGTTCCTTGCTGTTGTGTGCGTTGTTGTCCAGCCGTTCCTTGAATGCAGTTTTCTTGGTGGTGCGGATCAGTTGGTGGTGTTTTCGGGTGGCGAGCTTGAGGGCAGTCATGTTGTCTAGTGTTGGGTCTCCGCGCCAGCCTTTCTCAAGGGCTCTGTAGTTCTTCTTCGAGTTCTTGAGTTCGTCGGTGAACCATGGGGCTTTCTTGCTGCCGGGTCTGCTGGGCGGGGTCCTCATGGGGGCGAAGTCGTCTGCGCAGTCGCTGATCCACTTTGTGAGGTTGGTGGCCGCTTGGCTGGGGTTCGTAGCGCTGGTGGGTGGGTTCTTGCTCAGGGAGGTTGCGAGCTGGTCGGCTGTGATCTTGTTCCATCTTCTGCGTGCGACCTGTTGCTGTTGGTGGTGGATCTTTTTGATGCTGAAGTGGACGCAACTGTGGTCCGTCCAGTGGAGTCCGGTGGCATGGCTGAAGGCGATGTCCTTGCTGGAGGAGAAGACGGGGTCGAGTGTGTGTCCGGCGTAGTGGGTGGGGGTGGTCACCAGTTGCTTGAGTCCGAGGTTGTCCAGCAGGGTGGTGGTGTTGCGGTCGTTGTTGTTCTCCAGGTGGAAGTTGAGGTCCCCGAGGAGGATGTAGTCAGCGGAAGGGAGGGCTGATGAAGTCGGCGATGTCTTCGCTGAATTGTGTGCGTGGTCCCGGGGGTCTGTAGATGAGCGTGCCTCTGAGGGTGGTCTTGGGGCTGATGTGGATCTGGAAGTGCAGGTGCTCGGCGGGTACGAGGGTGTCGTCGGTGTTGGTCGTGATGCAGATGGAGTTCCTGTGGATGATGGCGATGCCACCTCCTGTCTGGTTGACGCGGTCCCTCCGGATGATCTTGTAGCCGTCCGGGATGGCGATGGCGGGCGCTGAGGAGGCGTTCATCCACGTTTCCGTGAGGAAGGCGGCGTCTGGGGTTGTGGTGTCGATCAGGTTCCAGAGCTCGACGGCGTGTCTGTGGACTGAGCGGGTGTTGAGCAGGATGCATTTCAGGTGGCTGCTGCTGTTGCTCGTCAGGGTCTTGGGCGCTGCTGGGGTGGTGCAGGTCCGGATGCAGGTGAACTTGCAGGCGTTGCAGCAGAAGGGTCCGTGAGTGTGTTTCGGGGTGGCTTGGTAGCAGCCCGGGAGTCTGCCGGCGTTGAGTGCGATGAGTTCGGCGGCGTCGTAGGACAGTCTGGTCGTCTTCCTTCGGTGGGGGCCAGGGGTCCGGGCCCTGGGCGCGGTCCAGCGCGGACGGGCGCAGACGGGCTTACCTTTGGTGCGCCTTCGGCGCACAATCGGCGCTCCCGCTGCGCGTCAACGCTGCGCGTGCGCACGGTTGCCATTTATGGCGAAGTGCAGGGAGGAGGAACAGCTGGGAGGCAGGAGCGTACAGAAACAAAGGGGGCGTGTCCACACTCCCGGCGGGAAGCGGGGCGGGTGGGCGCGGGGGGCAGTGCACAAGGGGTCAACAACACGGACAAAGGAACCAGATGGTCAGAAGGAAAATAGGGTTACATTACAGTACAAATACGCGGGAAGAAAGAAAATAAGGTTACAGAACAGTACAATGCAAAGACACTTTCAGAAACGCCAAGGATAATCGGCAAGCAGCGGGTGACGGTGGGGGGGCGTGGCCAGGAGGAGGATACAATGAGAAAATACAATACGGAGATACAGTAAGAAAATAGGGTTACAATGCAGTACAAATACGTGGGAAGAAAGAAAAATAAGGTTACAGAACAGTACCACACAATGACACTTTATAAAGCGCCAAGGGCAGACGGCAAGCAACGAGTGGCGGCGGGGGGCGTGGCCAGGAGAAGGAAGGAAGGCTCAGCGAGGCTGAGAACAGCGGCAGGTGGGGGGCACACGCGATAGCTGGTGGCCGTGCGGCGCGGGGGTGTCCTAAGGATAGGTCACATTTCTTCAGAAGCATTTTCAGCTGCTAGGCTCTTACTAGCATAGTATACAGCTTTAGTTGTAATTAACATGCATTTATAGTGATTTAAGGACTTTTTAAACTCAGAGTTGGCGGAAGTGGAGTAGTCCGGATGCCAGATTTTGTCAAGTCTATTATGGTGTTCTTGGTCTCTTTTTAGGGAGGGATTGTACCAAGGGATCAAATGCCTTTCATGTAGTGCGTTCTTCTTTAAAGGCTGCACTGCATTTAGGGCTGCATGAACTCATTGGACATAATTATTGTAGTCGTTGGTTGTGGAATCGACTGTAAGAGCCTTATCAATTGTGATAAGTGAGTAAGCGAAATCCGCAGTAGCTGGCCTTCCCCAGGGATGGACAAATGTCATGGTGGGGTTTATGCTGCTCAGAAACTATTTCTTTCTTTTTGTTTAATTTTGTAGAGAACTTGTTCAGATAGTGATCAGACCACACCTTGGGGATTTTTTCCCACCAGAGCAGTCTCTGTAGGCCGAATATTGGTCCCAACGCATAACCTTTCTGGCGGGCCTCAAAACACTCTGCAAAAGCTCTGGGGAGGCCTTCCCTGAATAAATTTAGATGCCAGTTGACTAATTGGAGGCTGTACCCAGATATTAAAAAATTAAACAGATACAGCGAAAGTGAAAGGTCTAGGAAAGAATTAGAGAACCTTGTTTCGGTCAAAAATAGAACTTCGAGCCCCACTTGCCAAGTACCTAAAACATCTCAGTTGCATGTTTTACAGTGGAACAGATGTTAATTAAAGCACACTTTTTTGCCCGTTAAGAGGGACTATCTGCTAAGAGGTTCTAGTTTCTTCACCCATCACTCATAACACCGCTCTTAGTCACTTATTATCCTTCTGGCCGATGGTAAAAGGGTGTCCTCTAATGAAATATTTGTTTGTGAATGCCTAAGGGCTTTACATGCTTTTCTAGCCCACATAATATAGTTGAACTAATGGTCCTGCCCACCAGGCATTTGAGATGACAAGTTAAAGTTTGAAATGGTGCATTTATTCTAACCAACAGGTAGGGTCTCAAGATAAGCAAAATGTTCTCCCAACTAAAACCTTATTCCATGAACAGAAATGCTTTACTCTGTTATGAGATGTAAGCCCAGAAAAGAGTAACTTAAAGATGTTAGGTTTGTACAAGCACACTTTCTTCTGCTGACTCTTATTCCTCTTTGCAGAGCTTCTTTTAACTTGGCGCTTAGTCTGGCAAATAGTTTTCATATGCCGGTTGCTAAGCTACATGACAGTGTAAAGAAAGGTTGAGTAAATAGTGTTTGTTGACTATTCAACTTATAGTTTTAGATGTCAACTCTTTAAGATTATTTAGCTATGATATCTGCATCTGTTAATAATGCTGGTTGTTTTTCCCTTCATGATCCTTTCTACTTGGTCTTCTCTCTCTTTTTTTAATTATGTATTTATTTTTTTACAAGTAGTATGTTGCTATGCTGTTATTATTTGCATTTCTGACCAGGAGATCCAAATTAGTATGGCTTATTCTCAAAAACTGGTGCTTTTCTATGAAGTCAGGATTCATACCTGTTGCTAGGTGAAAGTATAATATGGTATGGCAGGGGTGCCTTACCATGTAATACTAGCACAATATACAAAGATGGACCCTAGGTACTCTCTTGTGCACCTTCACTCGGGCCTGGTAGAGTGGCAAAGAGCAGACAGACAGCTTAGAGGAACATGTGTTAAGCATTTCGCATCACCAACATGGACGATAAGCAATTGACCGGACTCGAGAAATCCTAAACTAATTTATAAAAATACTTTTTATATATTTTTAGACACCAAAACAGTTTATTCATACCGGATAACCGGAGTTACGTTTTCAAGCCTTAATTCAGCACTGGGCAGTGTAAAACATCAACATTGTGGTCAATGAGAAAAACACATAGGTTACTTTGAGAGTAATTTCAATGGAACCCACTCAGAGTTAATGTCTTGGGGGTCCCATATACCAGTTCACAACTGCTAGCACAAATGTACCTATCTCAGGGCGGCGGGGTTGCAGAGATGCACTTTAGCTGTCAAACAGAGCTGTCAATCAGACTTGCGGTTTTTTAAATGGCTACCTTATCAAAAAGTTACATGTGGGGCGAGTTGGGTGAAACCCTTTGGATCTTAAGCAAGGAGCTGGCCTTGGACCTGGAGCCTCTAGGCAGATTGGAACTACCTGTCGTGGAGGACTTGAGTGCAGAGGTTCTTCTGACTATCCAGGGTGATGATCATGATCCTTGGTAACTGGTGCTGCAGGCGTGCCAAGAGGGCAAAAACAAATGCATGATCTTTATGATGGAGCCACAGGAGTGATTGGTCGTTTGTGCAGGTAGATCCTTTCTATTGAAGGGTGGACTAAAGCATGTTGTAGCTGGGCTGACCACCATCAAGCCTTGGTACCCGCAAGTACTACAGTTACGGATATCTTCAAGAGGACCAGTGGAACGTTGGTAGAAAGCAGAGCCTTGCTGAGGGTTGGAACTGCAGTTCCCAGAAGCCACCCACCGAGTGACTTTTGAGCAGTCACACCGGACGGTACGGTGGACAGTACTTCAAGGTCATGGATTTAGCGTTTTTTGCCTGCCAAGATCAGGGGACGAGTTCTCCTAGCCCAAGGGAGTTCTTGTAAAGTCTGAAGTTGGCAGAGGGGGTTCACCTTTCTTTTGGAACCGGGCTTTTGCCTTGGTTGAGTCAAAATCTTGTGGGGCAGGGTGGCTTCCTCAGGTGCAGAGCTTTGCTTTGTGTTGTCCTGCCTGGTTATGGAAACTGGTCTCTTCTTGGTATCACATAGAATCTGATTTTCTGGTGTCTGTGTGCCCCTTAAATTCTGGATTTTGGCGATGTTATTGTGTGTGAGGACTGGTAACCCTTGGGCACTTAGCTCTGCGGCTAATCCATCCTGTTAGTACCTACATCTGATGGGTGTATGTCACTAAACTAGTCAGAATCTGCTTTTTAGACTAAATTCAAGATGGCCAAAACCATCCTCTGCTGTACACTTAAGCCGTAAAACACCCTTGAGGAAGTGTATGCCTCCTGAATAGCTGATTTCCGTAGTAGTTCAGGTAAACATACAATTTTGGCAGTAGTAAAGATGGCAAGGTTATTTTACAAATAAATGTAGAGTTGATTGTGACTGTTGTGAGGGTGTGCAGATATTGAATAAGGAAATATATGGGGGAATTCTCTAAAATCAAGAAGTCTGTGTGCAGAAAATGTGTAAGCAAGGAGGAGATCAAGAAATGGTAAACAGGCCTAAAACACATGGTTTGAAGGCCGAATGGAGGGTTCAGCTTTATTTAAGGTATTGGCATTAAGTCTGACCAATGACGAAAGGAATGGAGAACATGTCAATACGGTGTAACCATTAAGTAAAGGATGGTTGAAAGGTACTTTTTGTTGTAAAAAGTCTTAAACACTAGTGAAAAGGTAGCGATGTGGAGGAGCAAGCAAACCAGGGACTAATTTGGAGTGATTTAATACGTAGAGAAGAAAATAGGACCAGAAGAATCTTAGAAAATAAGAAATTATATTTACCCTTCGACCCTTTAGTTAGAACAACAATCGAATAGAGAACCTTTAATTGTCTTAATGTATGTTGGAAGATAATTTTACATTGTGTTTGTTTTGTATTTGCTAGCATCCAGCATAGGTTAATGATAATTACCTGCAGCACATTTGAGCTATTGTCAAAGGTAATGATTTCAGGTTGAAGTGATATTTGCCGAATATAAAATTCCTTTATTTAAAATAATTCCAATGCAATGTAAAAAACTGATTTTGGATGAGATGATTTGTTATGAAAGGTTAGGTTTACCCCAACACGTCTCAATTTAATATGTTTAATGATTACTTTTTAACAGGGCCACTGGAATTATGCGTCAGTGGAGGACCAAACTGTGTGTCAGGTTTGACTTAATTATGCAGCAATTCAAGGCAAACTAAGCAGCAAGGAAAGACAAAGCAGAATATTGTGATCTAAGACCAATTATACAACTCATTCTGTAGGGTTATGTAGCTATTTTTACATTTTAACACAATTGAAAAAGAGATCCCATTGCTATTAAAGACATATAGGTTTCTTAAATCAACTTTCGGCAGATCTATTCAAATTGGTATATGCCACCAATTAATAATTGTCTTGTGGAGGTCCTGAAACTCCATTTTATGAACACTGCCTACTGCCCATTCTTTTTTCCACAGCCAAATTGTGTAAAACCTACTATGCAGAAAACAAGTATACATGCATTTCATATTTTATTTGCTTCCCAATTTTGTTCTAAAACATGTCTTTAGTTTCCGTTATACCATGTTGCCATAACGTAGGCCCCCTGGTAGAACAGTCTAGTATGTTTGATTAATAATACACTTATCTCACTAGGGGACATTTAAGCATTCAATGCATTAGATAGTCAGAAAGAAGGGTCGCATAATTGCTCTGAAGTATCCGTGGCCTCTTAAAGTAACTTGCTTTGAGAGGTGGTACTGAAAAATGTGTGTGAATTCGTACACTGAGCAGTTTATCGCCAAAGAAGGAATCTTTCTGCCCACAGTTTGTTATATTTAAGTTTTTTTTTGTTTTTTTCATGTTGCTGACCAAAACTCTTCTAAAGTCGATTGTTTATATTATCTGGGCAAAAATGGTTAACTGATTCCATTTTGTGTCTGTTAATCTGCTAATTATGCAGGAAACTGTTCACCACGAGATATGCGCGGCCAGCCAATATTTATTTGGAAACAGTCCATGTTGTCTGGTTTTCCTACTGACCTTACTTAAAGACCGTAAACCTATTTTCTGGAAACAGTTTGCTTTGCAAGCATTTACCCTACATATGCATCCAGGCAGATATAGATGCATACATTAGGTCAGATGAGGAACCCCTAAAGACCATCTTGTCTTTTCATTAGCACACTTGCTTTGCATTTAACAAGCATGGTATCCAACCTGTTTTTTTTTTTATGGCTGCTCGTCGTACGCCACGCTAAATACATTCGCTTTATCAATATACTTGAAAACAGAAAATAAATGCCTAGAGTTGATTTAAAATACAAGATTAAGAGCTATGAAGGGCCACTGTGCTTAGTTTACAATTGAGACATGTACCGATTAATACTTTAATAGTTGCTTGGTTACTTTCCAGTATTGCATATTTTAGTATATTGTACACACATACACTGGCAGCTTATTGCTTCAAAGATAACGGGTTAGAATACAGCATAAGGGGTAATTATATATTTTGTCTGAAAGGGAGAGTTCCGTTATTGGTGTAGCTCATGAAAATGTTTTCGTGAGATTTTTTAGAAAGACCGCAAGTTATGGGAGTCCAATCTCCTTGCGCTAGGCTTTTGATTCATTGATTTCGATATTTTTCTTGCCCTTTCCGTGTTCTGTTAAATAGATGGAACTTCTTAGTGCCACCTTCCTTTCTGCTCTGTGATGTTTGTTTAGGTAGATGGGGTAGTCTGAGATGGATAGCTTTCTGAGAATTGCAGGTGTCAATGAAAGACTTTGGAAGATACTTTGTACTACTTTGAAGCATTGGCTACTGTACTGAATGAAGCTGCATTTTGTGCTATGATTGTAGTGTGAAGGAATTGTGGAACGCAACTGAAAACTCGTATGTTTGCTTCGTTAAAGGACGTTTATTCATTCTGGTTTTATTTTTAACATAAATATCATATTCAAAAGAATTATTTTTAAACCAAAGTAATCGACAAAGTTAAGCTGTAAAAATTCGGTCTGGTAAAGTACTTCTGCTTAGTGAGCCATTGTGAACAAAAGGCTCTAGTATTTGTTTCATTCATATGATTATAGTAATCCAGTTTTTGTTTTATTAGTTAGATTCGTCTAGCTTTAACCTTTTCAAAAGTTTCTCTATTATATTGACGTTAAATCATTGTGGTTATTATATCTTTTAACTGCAATTTTTTAAATATGTAGGCGTGCTACAGACGACGTGATAAACTTCTATAATTTAATTGAATCACTTAATAATCCTCTTCGAGTATTTTATAAACATAACTTTATCTCAGCTGCTAGTAATTCTTCTTTTCGCAATGGGGCTGAGGCTTGGAAAGATAGTGTGATTATTTCATTTTTTTATTGTCTTAATGAGTCCACATAAGATATCCTTCCGATAATAAAGTAAGACAGTAAAATGCATTTAGTGTGGGCACAAAAGTTTTGTACCTGGGTACACATTTTATTTGATCTGAAACGTGTCTATTGCTTAACTGAGTTGAGTATTAAGCGTTGTTTTTCTTTTATTTTTATCAATCTTCTCAAGGTAAAATGTTTGATATGTTTAACTTCACCTCTCTAATAAAAACTCTTGACTTATTTAAAGCAAACTAGTTGTGAAAGCAGTTTCTACTAATAATTGGCAAAGCAATGGCAGTTTTTGCAGTGTATAAAGTTTAAAATCAGCTGTTAAACTGCGTAACAGACCAAGAATAATTAAATACCAATTTCTCTCTAAAACTGCTAGAAATGGGCACATCTCGAACGAATTTTATTAAAAGTAATTTGCCCACCTACTAATGCTCATTTCTAGTTCTTAAAATGCATTGGCACATAGACTTGAAACAGTTGGCTCTTAAATGTTGAGTGAGCGTTTTTTGTATACAGAGCAATGTGCTAAATATGCAAGTAGATTTAATTGCTGCTGGTTGCTTCGTTAAGGGTCTTTACTAGAGAGTGGCTTACTTTTATCCCACTGGTGTGACCCAATTGCATACCAGTTCTCCTTCTTCCCTTAGAGAGAGATTCTGAGCTCTTGCGTGAACGAGAGTCTGTTCTACGCTTACGTGAGCGAAGGTGGCTTGACGGTGCATCATTCGATAATGAAAGGGGTTCTACAAGCAAAGAAGGTGAGCCAAACTTGGATAAGAAGACCATTCCCATCCAGAGCCCGGTGTCCTTGGGAGAAGAACTACAGTGGTGGCCTGAAAAGGTATGTACTCATGCAGTTAATGATGATGCACCACAGAAATGTAAACCTTTTCCCTTCAAGGACATATTAATTATTAGCAACATGTTACCCACTTTATTCTCTTATGTCAATATGATCTTATTATTTTACACAAAAAAACAAGCAGTGGTTTGCTGTTAAGGCCATTTACAGTGTGTATAATTTATGGACCATTTGTTTTCATACTTTTAATTACACTATATTCAAAAATTGGCTAACGGTACAGTGAGTTATTGTGAAGGCATTTCCTGCTAGTTAAACAACTAGTATTAATAATTGAGAAAGGCAGCTCTCACATAATCAGCATGGATTTCACATAAAGCAGGCTTAAACTAATAAACTGATTGATAAGTTAACCGGTTTGTTAGTTGTATTGTTGCATTAGAGCATTTATATAGTGCGTGCTACCCCTATGTGGGGCACTGAAGCGCTTATGACATGGGTAGCTAGCTGGCCATGTAGGGTGTGTAGTTGGAACATGTTTTTGTTTTGCGATCCTATGTTGACATTTTTCAATGTCAGTGAATACCACCAAGATGTGATTATTGTGTTATGGAATACTGCTAGGTGATTGATAAAGTGAGAGAGACGTGCAGTTTTATGGTTTCCAATGTAATGGCCGCTTTGAACACCTCTGCAAGTCCCTTTATGGTGATTCTTATGATTATAGTCTCCTTAGCTGGTTACTGTTCTGGGTTGTCCAATCTGAAGTTGTGTGTCGTTGTCCTGACCTGGTACGGCTGGAGGAGGAGACATGTGGAGAGATTTGCCGGTATAGGCATTTTTACTATCCTAGGAGTGTCCTTATCTGATGTAAAGAAGCGAATAAAGTGTATAGATATTTGGGAACTGCATTTGTGGAGTAGATTAAGGTTCTCAGAGTTGTCTAGCAGTGTGTGACTGATGTCTTCAGTTAATCCATGCCTCTTAATATGATGTCTGTACAGTACTGGTGATGGAAAACCCTCGTAGCAGGTATGTCTTGTGTGTATATATGCGGTATAAATTATAATTGGCTGCAGACTGTTATGATGGCCGTAGTATTATTGTGCGCCTTAAGTGTTCTACACGAAATTACACAACTATATAATGTACACTACTGTTGGCCTGGTTTTGCTGATCTATTGCTTCCAATAGGGATTATTTATTTTTTATTAAAAACATAAGTTCAGACCTGGTGTTTCCAGCAGGAATATTTAATAATTCACCTGTTTCATACTTCTCACATCCAGCTTCTGGCCAGAAAAGTAGAAATTAGGAGTTTTCCCCATGTTGGTGATGACCAGGGCTTCCTCCGTCACCTAATCTACAGCGTCCCAGGCATTCACTTCATTTTTGGGTTGTTTTTGTCTTTTATTTGGGTGAGGATTCAGACATTGATAAAAACAGAATGGTGAACATAGTCTGGGTGAGGTCATATAATAATGGTTACATAAAGTTTGACAATTTCTAGGTTTAAAGCAGTCTTATTTTTAGGCTGTTGAAACCATGTCATTAATTCTGCATCAAGTGTCACTAGAGCTCTCTGTACATAGATGCTCTGTGTGTGCAGCCAGTTTTCGCTGCTAGACCATCTTGAAGAGAACTTTCATCTGTCCCTTTTAAGAGCCAATATGGAAACTCGAATTTTCGTGGATGCCAAGGACCACCTCAAAGTTGCACATGTGATGGATTCACCACATTGGAACTAATCCAACTCTAGTTCCTGAGCCCATCGGGGACGATGCAGCAGATCTTTGGAAAGCACATGATCTCATCACAAATTCAGGGTGACACCTGGGATGCTCTTCATTTGCATTGTGGGATATGGTGGCTGACATTTGCCAGTGGTCCCAGATGATTTTCGTGCCAACCTATAACGGGTCATTCTGAATGGACAAGATGCAGCAACATGTGATTAGGTCAGGTACACTACTGACTGGGTACAGTAGTTTGTACCAGTGTTGTGCTTCGGTGCTACGCCTGAACAGCTATTTTCATATCCCCGTCCTATAGTCCCAAAGACACTGCCTGCGGCTCCAAGAAGGCAACTGGCCTTTTCCATTCTTTGTAATCCATTTTTGGCTTTACTAGTGCCTCTCGGGTGTTCACGAAAGTGCTGTTGATGGTTGCAGCTCATCTACTGAGGTTGGGAATTATCAGTCTTTCCCTACCTCGATGACTGGTAGTTGAAGGTGGACTTGCCACACACAGGCATGGACCACCTCCAAAAGACCTGTCTCTTGACATCTCTGGGACTCTCCATTAATATCTCCTTCACAGAGTCTCCCATTAAATGGTGCCATCCTGGATATGGTGTTCTACAAGTCCAAGACATTTGGGATAGTCTGATGTTTCAACCCTTGACCTGGATCTCAGAGTGTCTTAGTCTTGGCTCGGTCTTTAGGCCATCTCCATTATTGTATAGCACTTGCAAGGGCCTTTAAATGCCATGGCGGACGAACGCAGCTGGCATTGCCTAGCACATTGATTCTTAACCTGTGGTCCGGGGACCTCTGGGGGTCCGCAAAATCCTAGAAAATATATAATAGATTAAAGAAGTCCATGTAGATACCGAAGAAAAATGTGTGTTTGATTAATGCTTGCTCCCTTAATTTTGTGCATTGTTTTGTTGTTCAAATCATCGAAATTGCTTAGTTTGGTGTTCCCGGATTCCAATAATGACCCAATCCTAGATTCCAATAATAATTGTGGTGGTTCACAAAAGTCAAAAGGTTAAGAACCATTCCCCTAGTGGACCACAAATGGTTGCTACACTCAGAGCTGTTACAGGTTGTTTTTTAACAAAAGGGGAAACCCTTGCTCGATCTTTTCAACACTGCCGAGAGCATTGGACTCCTGAATGCCCTCCTGCCTCTACCTCTCCTGCTCAAAGGTATGAAAAAAATCAGGAACGACTGAGCCCAAGTCATCCTAGTGGGTCTGGATTGGGCCAGCAGAGTATTATACCCAGAACTTCTGGCCATGAGAATTTGTCTTCAGATTTGTCTGCTTCTTTGACGGGATCTCCGGTCTCAACAGTAGAACAAGGTCCTGCATACGAGCCTGAACAACTTACACCACCTCTTTTGGAGACTGAGTATCAAAAGTTGACTGCCTTCGATCTCCCTCCTGAAGCAGTGAATGTGATTTTGGCAGCCAGGCCTCACTCTACTATGACATCTATGCAGGACTCTTGTTTGGGGTTTGGTGTTCTTCCTGGCACATCCAACCGTTACAGGCCCAGTTATCTGTTACAGGCCCAGTTATCTGACTTTCCTCTCTTCTGGTCTCTAGCCTCACAAGACCTTACTGTGGCAACAGTTTAAAGGTTATTTGGTGCCCCTATCAAACTTTCTGCCTTTTCAGAGTAGCCTTCCTTGTTTAAATCACCTGCTGTGATGTTTTTTTAAAGGGCTGGCCCATATGTTTCAGCGAAAAATCCTATGTGATGTCCTTGTGGGACCTCAATGTGGTTCTCACCTTCTTGATGTGCACCCCATTTGGGCCGATGCACAGCTGTCCTCCTAGCTTGCTCAGATTCAAAATGGTGTTTCTCATTGCAATCACATCAGGTCGTTGCATGAACAAGCTGCAAGTCCTTCTGTCCAGCAAGCATACACCACCTTCTTTTCTGAGAAGTTGGTGCCAAGGACTTGTTCCACCCAAAAGTTGTTACACCTTTACACGTCGGACAGAACAACAAGTTACTTACCTTCGGTAATGCTCATTCTTGGTGATACTATATCTAACTGTATATTCCTCCCTCACCCTCCATCCTCTCCATTCTATGGAGTGGACTCCTCTGGTCCATACTAAAAAGATTCCAATTAGAGATCTGCACACTGGCATAATCCAATTACTAGAGCTCCCTGTCTGACAGTACAGACAGCTATCCGAAAGAAACTTATGTTGACATGTGGAGGTGTTGGTTATATGGTCGTCTTCCAGGGTGTAACAGACCCTACGCAAAGCTGCACTACACCACTTTCCAGCGGGCTAGTATATTGCTGTGAAATCCCTGTATCCAGTCTGGCGCCTGAAGGTATTCACAAGGTGAATCTGCTGTTTAGATTGAGTATCCACCAGAAGGAGCGTTACCAATGTGAAGTAATTTATGTGTTTGGGCTGAGCAACTATGTACTCAGAACTGGCCTGGACACTATTCACTGAATCAGCAAAGCTATTGTCACCAGTGTCATGCTGAGATAGCACAACATAGATGTTTTAAATTGAGTGTTCTGGAGTCATGTATGTGTCCCTTATTGACTTGCCCTTCAGCTGTAGGCTCTTTGGAGAAAATACTGTTTTGGCTTAGCATTTCATGTATAGTTGCACCACTGCATGGCCTTTGATGCTGTTGATGCTGACTAAACAGTTTCCCCACCAATATACAAAATTCAGAGGATATTTCAGGAACCTAGCTTACGGGCAACACCTCCAATTCTTCCTCTCCTGCTTCATTAGCTGCCAAGCTGCTTTATGCTTTCTCATGCTGCCTTTTGTTTGCACCGGTATTTTGGACCGGTATATCTTTAATATTATACTTCTAAGTGTATACTGTACATTATTATAAGCTACACCCATCCCACTTTTTATTCTTGTACTGCACTGATCGCTACCTCACATATTTATATACATTTTTTTGTAAGCTGCGCCCATCTCTTTCTATTCCTGTAAGCTGCACCCATTTCACTTTTTATTCCTGGATTACACCAACAGCTACCTCTTATATTTTGGTTATGCGGGTTGATCACTAGTGCCACTTTTGTACTTTGTAACCTACTGTATGTATTTGCTCTACTGCGCACTCTTATACTTTGGTTATGCTGGTTGATCACTAGTGCCACTGTTGTACTTTGTAACTTACTGTATGTATTTGTTTTTCTGCACACTCGTATATTTGGGTTATGCTGGTTGATCACTAGTGCCACTTTTGTACTTTGTAATTTACTGTATGTATTTGTTTTTCTGCACAAGTGTACCACTATAGTGCATTCTCCCATACCCACCTAAACCACCATCCCAACATGGCAATCACACATATAAAATCAACTACCCACCGACACTCACCAAAAAAGCCGCTAAACGCTTTAAACACAACTTCCTTAGGTCACACCCTGAAACCCCCTTTGCTGACACCTACTTCTCACCGGTCAATGGATCACTGAACACCGATATCATCTTCCACACCACAGGCAGAGCTCAATGGAGAAAAGTGTTCCTCACCTTACTCACCGTCTCCTCCACCAGGAAATCCGCTCACAGCCTAACTCTCTCCATCACACCATCCCAACTCTTTCCAGGCAGAGCCACCATCACTATTTACAATAACAGGATTGTCCTATCTCAATCCACAGACAGGAACCTGGAACTACTAGACAACCTGTTCCCCACTTTCAAAGATCACCTCTCCAATTCGCGGACCAACACTCATTTCTCCTCCAGCCCCACCAACCATGACCTCACAGCTCCCACCACCCACAACCCTTCTAACCTATCTCAGCGCCAGTTAGCCACTAGATACTCCTCAATCAAGGACACACCTACCACCCGTGACCTCTCATCTCCCACCCACAACCCCTCTATCCCAGTTCAGCACCAGGCAGCTGCCACACACGCCTCAAACACAGACAGATCGCTCCCCCTCATACACCACTCACACCCCCACTCCTTCTACCAACCCTCGGACCTCCACACATACCATCAACACTCCTCTCACACCTACAGCTGTCATTAACACTCCTCTCACCCCTGACAGCACAGCTCCCACCCACAACACACCTAACCTAGTTCAGCACCAGAACGACACACACATCGACAAATCGCTCCCTTTATCCCCCCCCATTCTCAGTCCCCATTACCCTCTAACTAACTACGCAGAACACACCTCCTCTCTTAATTTAATTCCCCCTCCCCACAACAGGACCATCTCCAATCCCATTTCCCCTCCTACTCTCAGCCCCCATTACCTTTCCTGCACCCCCACCACTACTATGTCTCCCAGCCTACACCTTGATCCCCCCGCCTACCATTAATGCCCTCACTCATACCACCAACCTCCTCCCTAGCTCATCCACACCCCTCCCGCCCAAAACCTCTCTCCTCCCTAACACCATCCCGTACACTAACACAACGCAGCCCTGCACAAACACCAGCCCACTCTCCCACCTGCACGCGAGTTTCCTGGTCAGTCATTCACCTCTGACTGCCACCCCCACCTCCACCACCTACCCCACGATGGACAACATCATGGCCATCCTCATTCAGATCAAAGAAGACATACACATCATCAAAGAACTACTCTCCACACACCCCATACACCCCTCACCCACCTCCACCTCCCCTTCCAACTTGTCCCCTACCCCTCCGACTGACTCCCTCACTCAACACGCCCCACACCGGGCGTCAATCCCTGCTCATATTCGCAGCAACCGCCCTCGTCGCCCCTGCAACCCCTCACACAACTACACCTCCCAGCCCAACTTGTCCCCCACCCTACCGATTAACTCTCTCACTCAACTCTCCCCACACTGGACCTCAATCCCAGCTCGCAATCGCAACAACCGCCCTCGTCGCACCCACAACCCTACTTCTGACCTCGACACACTCACCCTTCTCCGCTCCTATGACCCAGCCCCCCAAAATCACACAACCACCACACACCTCACCATTCCCACGATACACTCCAATCCCCTTAGACCCCCCACACTAAACAGCAGATTCTCCATCCCCAATAACCTTAGAAAAGTCCCTCTCTCTATAGAACCCTCTACCACCCTCAACACACCCCGTCTCAAATGCACTCTCCTCAACTGCAGATCGGCCTCGAAACATTCCGCCGCCATTGCTGATCTCCTCTTATCGCTGGACCTTGACCTAATCATCCTGACTGAAACCTGGCTAACTGAATCTTCGTCACCCATAATGGACATTCTGGTTCCTCCCAACTACCACATTATCAGGCTCGACAGATCAGGCAAAATAGGTGGTGGAATCGCATGCATCTACAGGAACAACTTCTCTGTTCGGAAAGCCAATTCCACCTCCATACCATCCCCAACATCCTGGGAATACATCTGCCTCGACATAATTAGTGAGGGCAAACAGATATGCTCTCTTCACAGCATTTACCACCCACCCAGGGACAACCTCACCTTTTCTCAACAAATCATGGATATGATCCCAACCAATTCCGGACGGCAGCTCTCCCAAATATACCTTGGTGACTTCAACCTCCACTGGAACGATAGCAATGACACGGTGGTAAATAGTCTTAAAAATTTCCTCGATGCCCTTAACCTCACCCAAATATGCAACAGCCCGACCCACGAGAAAGGCTCTATCCTCGACCTGATCATCTCCAAAGAGGACTCTGTCCAACTAGAGTCCATCCAACCCTGTGACTGGTCAGATCATCATATTGTCACATTCTTCATCAATGAAAAAGTTAAAGTTAACCCGGCTCAATTCCCCAAGCCCAAAGTCAGGAAAAGAGACAGGAAAAAACTCATCCCAGGCTCTCTACCCCCTAACAGTTGCAATCTCCTACTCCCACCGACAGGCGCTACGGACGTTCAAACCCTGACTGACCACTATCTCAACGCTATGACCTCAATAATGAATGAGGCTGCACCTATGCAGCTAAAAAGAGTCTCTACTAAAATCTCCAATCCATGGTACGACGAGAGTCTCAATGAGGATAGACGAGACATTCGAATGGCAGAGCGCACATGGAGATCAGCGCCCTCTGCATTGCACCTAAAAGCTCTGAAGAAAAAGAAACGCCTACTTCAGGAAAATAAAACGCTCAAAATCAGATTTCTTCAGCCTCCAGCTCGACCAAGCAAAAAAACGCCAAGAAAACTGTTTGAGCTAATCAGATCACAATCCAAGGATCAACCCAAACCACTCAGCACTGTGCGTGAAGCACCCTCCTGTGAAGACTTCGCTGCTTTCTTTATCCAAAAAACTGACAACATAAAGAGCGATCTCCTCATTGACGCAAGCCTCTACTCCAAACCCCAGTGCATAGCACCCATTGAACCAAAAAACAATGCTACATGGTCAACATTTGGCACATACTCGGAAGAAGAAATTGGCAAACTGCTCAGCACTCTGAAACCATCCAATCACCTCACGGACCCCCTTCCTGCTACCTCAGTAAAAGACTTTACCCCTTTGCTTCTCCCTCTCTGGACTAAAATTATCAACAGCTCTCTCCAACAAGGAAGCATACCTGACTCCCTCAAAGGTGGACAAGTCATACCTTTACTAAAGAAACCTACAGCCGACCCCTCTGATCTCAACAATTACCGTCCCATTACCAATATTCCCACTCTCGACAAACTGCTGGAAAAATGCGCACAACTACAATTCACTAAACACATTGAACAATTTGATCTCCTCAACCCTCACCAGTCAGGCTTCCGAGCAGGAAAAAGTACAGAAACTGCTATGACTCACATAATTGACGACGCACTTCAAATGCTAGACCAAAACGACACCTGCCTCCTCATCCTTCTTGATCTCTCTTCAGCATTCGACACCGTTAAACATGAGAATTTACTAGAACTACTAAACACAAGAATGGGATTATCTGGAACTGTTCTCAAGTGGTTCACTTCCTTTCTTCACAACAGGTCGCAGAAATTCAAGAGCAACAACCTGATGTCCTCGCCAATACCTGTAACGCTAGGCGTCCCCCAAGGATCCTCTCTATCCCCAACTCTGTTCAACCTAGTCATGGAACCTCTTACCACCTTGCTACAAGCATCCAATGTACACTTTCACATGTACGCCGATGACACCCAACTTTATCTCGAATTACAATCCCCCAAAGACATCTTGCTCCTGAACTCAACGATCAGATGCACCCAATCCTGGCTTGCCGATAATCATCTCAAACTCAATGCCCTGAAAACAGAGTTCCTTCTGATCTCACCTCCAGCGAAGATCTCCACCACTCAAATTTGGCTTAAACACCTAACAGCACTCAATGTCCAACCCACCATCGTGGACTCAGCAAAATCTTTAGGCATAACACTCGACACCAATCTCAACATGCAGCAACATATCAGCAAGGCAACAAAGGGAGCGAACTTCCAAATCAATACTCTGAGGAAACTTAATCCCTTCCTCCCAGCCAAAGACTTCCAAACCGCAGTACAAGCACTAGTCATCCCTCGAATAGAATACGGCAGCATCGCCCTCTGCGGACTCCCCCTAACTACAACCGCACCCCTAAGAGCTTCTCTAAACGCTGCAGCGAGACTCATCACTGGGTCAAAAAAGCACTCCCATATTACCCCTGACTTGAAATCCCTAAACTGGCTGCCTTTTGAAGCCAGAATACATCTGAAAATCGCCTGCATGACACACAAGGCGGTACACCTAAACTCACCCGGCTACCTCGCTCAGAAGCTGACAATCTCTGGCGGAGCTAGAAACACTAGAGGCACAAACAATCTTCTGCTGAAACCTCGAAGATTCCGGAAGGAAAAAACATATAAGCGCTCCTTCTCAGGAATGGCGCCTAGGATCTGGAACTCACTCCCTCCCGAAACCAGGCTTATCTCTTCCACTACACTCTTTAAAAATGAAGTAAAAGCTATCCTCATGGCTAAATACACTTGAACTAATATCTCGAACTCTGTTAATACTCTGCACCGATCTGTACTGCATGTTTGACCCCTTTGCTTATTTGTATTAGTTGTCTTATTACTCACATGATTGGCTTTGCAGCCACCGATTTGTACTGTTAGATCTATTGATTTATCTGTCTGACTATGCTCTCTCATGTACCCCTTCTATGTAAAGCGCTCTGATATCTGCAAAGATCTTGTCCACGCTATATAAAACTTTCAAAATAAAATAAATAAATAGTTTGACTCTCAGGCTCGTGCCTTGCTATTTGGAGGCAGAATACAGTATGTCCTCCCCAGTTATGTATCAAAACATATCAGACCGGTTGGTCTTACAGATTGTTCAAAGGGACTATGTCCTGACCTTCGTTTCCTTCCCATCCCACCGTCTTCCAACACCGGAGTGTCTTTCAGAAGAGCACTCTGTAATTCTGATGAAGCAAGCTAGCCTTCTACTGTCCAAGGGTGCAATCAAATGGGTGTTGGACTATAGGAAGGGAGGAAGATACTACTACTCTGTTAAATTCCTTTGGGAGCCCTCTGTCATATGATGGACCTCTGACTGCTCAGTGTCTTTCTGAGGAAAGACTGGTTAAAAATGCTCGCACTGGCTCAGATTCTATGTGCCCTGGAGACTGAATGGAGTCCTTGGGCTAGCAGTACACGTAGTCTATTATCGTATACCTATCATGCAGTCCCACAGGGGCTGCCTACAATTCAAGCTGTTCCAGGAACACTTCCAATTTACTGTGCTCCTGTTAGGCCTTACTTTGGCTGCTCTAATGTCATGCAAGTGAAGGGTTTGCAGGCTTCGAAAAATCTATTCATTTTTTTTATTTACTAGACCTGCAGGTTTAGTGACTTAAATAATCTACTTGACCTAATTATAATGCTCTTGACCCATAAACTGCTTTTAATTTGTGGGATCCTAGGCAAGGGTTTTGTTAATCACTGAAACTGCATTTTCTTCTTTATCACATGAGAATACCTTTAAATACGCGGGTTCAGCCAGTCTGCTGTACAGAAAACTCTTCTTTGATTTAATAGACTAAACATTAGCTCCATATACAATGCAAATCTAGCCACATATGAGATACACTAGACTGCTGACTTGCATCTTAGTTCATTAAATGCATTGTCATCAAGGCTTGGCCAGGTGTGTCTCACATATTTAAAAACGATCACTTTTAATAAATACACAACTAAAGCATAAATCAGAGGCCCACTGTTATTTGCAAGATGTTACATTGAAATGGCCACAGAATGTCACTGACGTGGTTTTAAAACTATATAGTGTACAATGTTTGAAATAAAGTTTCTGCAAATGTCATTTGCACATCACCAAGTAAAGTGTTCTGATTTGTTTTCCTCCAATTTAAATCTTTGTTTGCATCACACTTCTGAATTACAAAAAAAGTTCTTTCATAATTCCTGATCTACTATTCATTTGCAAGCCGTTCAAATGTTTTAGAGAAAAACGGACATTTTACTGCATTTTGTTTTACAATCCTTGTCAGATAGCTCACTTGACAAAAAGCATTAACTTTAATAAGAGAAAGAAAAGTAAAAACAATTTTCCAGGAACACATGAACAACAATTGGTAAAAAGACAAACTGACATTTGACCTCTGTCCTTGAGCAGTTGGCAAATGTGGCAACATTAATCAAGATTTAAAGGCGTCTTAATTGCTCATTCACTTTTTAAATGAACAGAACACAATTGTTTCTTCCAGCTTAAGTTTACTCGCCAGCAGAGTTAAGTAAATGCGAAAAATAGCTCGACCTGCTAAAATTTCACTTGCAATTACGTGTGGTCGGGTGGATTTTCCAAGGCCTCCTTTTGGTAGCTGTCCATCTTTGGAGGATTTATGTGCCTCTACAACCTACTACTGAAGGTGGGCTTGCCGCATTCAGCCATGGACTAACTTCAGACGACTGCTAACTCCTGACATTGTTTAGTTTTACCATAATGAAGCTGAAGTCCCACCTGAGCCCCATGCAGAGATTTCTGTGAATTGAATCTGTTCTGAATACAGTGGAGTTCAGAGCTTTTGCTCCACTGCAGATACTGCAGGGCATTCAGGGTATAATCCCGATGTTTCATGATCAGTCCTGGGTTTTAGTGAAAATGACTGAGGCTTTTGTCTCCTGGCATAACTGCACCTTTATCATCCTGAAAGCCAGGCTGAAAATGCAGGACTTGCAGTGGACCCTCAGATTCCAGAGGGACGAGCTTCTGGGATACCTCTCAAACTCCTTCAGATCCTTTGGGTGGCAGACCACTTTCTCTCCCCGCCGCTCTTCCTCCTCGTTCAGGGTTTCTGATGGTGATAAATGTATCGCTGCTGAGTTTGGCAGGTGGGCATCTGGGACAGTTTGAGGTCAGACATATGGAGTTAGCTCTGTGCCGAAGACCAGATCACTCTTTTGAGTAAGCCATTTGGCCCTAAAGGCCTTGCTTCCATGTCTCAAAGGGAGACAGGTTCTTGTACCCAACTCTACCGCCATGTTGTATGGCAACAGATTGGGTGGAATCACTATGCCTTTGTGGATGACTGGACCAGCAGAGCATCTTTGTGGCTCCGTACTGCTTGGAGGGAACTCTAAATGCCAGAGCAGATGAACTGAGAAGACTTAGGCAAGCCGGTCAAGAGTGGCAACTCCACAAGACGCGTCTTTGACCAGTAGGGTATGCCCTGGATAGTTCTGCTCATTATTTGGGAGAAAATGAAGTGTCAACTCGATAGCACACTCGAGGTTACTCCAGGACCTTCACAAGAAATCCATTCTCTAGTAGAGGATTTCCATTTATAGTCTTAAGCACTGAATAGTCCCATCCACATGCGGGACCCGAAGCTCTTCTTCAACAATAGCCTTTTGTATGAAAGTGGCTCTGTATATACTGGACCAAAGTAAGGTACAGTGTGCACAGAGTCCACAGTACCCAGAGGTTTGGCAGAGCCTAAAGTTAGATATAACCATACTCTCTAAAGTTGAAGCTTGGTCGAGCAGTAAGGCAGTATCGGAGGACAGTGTAAAGCATTTGTTGTACACAGTCAGCAAATGGTCTCACACACAAGAACTGAACTCTAGGCCAAATGTTCTGTATCAAAAGATATAGTTTTGTGTTAGAACCAACCAACTAGGTATCAAAATATACTTTTTCAGAATGAGTTACGTTAGTTAAATACTTTTCAAATAGGCAATAGACGTTTTGATTACAATAGTTACAGTTGTTGCGATGAGGAACACCATTTCAAACACAATGCAACATTGCGCTTAATGGGAATTTCTAGATAAATGCAATTAGTTACTGTAGGAGAGTAGGATCTGCTTACTAAGGTTACCCCCACTTTTTGCTGTGTTTCTTAGTCTGGCTGGGGCCCTGCTAACCAGGACCCCAGCCTGGCTTCTCTCTCTAAATTGATTGCATGTACATTAGGTACACTCCAGATTGGTTACTGGGTTACCCTTGTGAGTCTAAGGGCATAGGTACCCCGGAGGCCTACCAGGGGCTGAAGCATGTATTATACCACCCCTGGGAAGCCTTCCAAAATGGCACCACGTGCCTGCTACTGCAGCCTGGGTAAGGTGGTACTTGTACCCCTTACTTAGATATAGTATACCTATATATATATATATATATATATATATATATATATATATATATATATATATATATATACATATACACACACTCTCTCTCTCGCGGTACATGCTAACTGTGGAATGGCTGCATCAAAACATGTCATGTTTTGTGTCAAACACCTTGGAATTCTACCCCCCCCTCCCCCAACCAGTTCTGGTGGCGGGGGTAGCATTCCACCCTTTTATAGGGAGAAGACGTGTACACACTGGTCTAACCGGTAGAAGTTGAACACAGCCCCAGCATCACAAAATGGATGCTGCTGCCACAGCCACGAGTCCGACCTCCTCCTCCTCCTGCTGCTGGACGAAACTTCGGCAGGGGAGGCTTGGTCAATAGGTTTCCTCTTCAGGGAGGTGCCAGCACTCCCCAGACAGGCCTTAGTGTATTGGGGTAGGGTGGGTGCATTTAGTGAATGCCTTTCAGACAGTGCCTGGGGCACACAAGGTGTCCCTGTGCATTTCCCAGGTCAAACCAGTTGCTGGGGCACTCAGCGCCAGCTCAAAACTGGACAAAGGGGAAGGGGTGTAACCACCCCCTCTCCAGGTTCTCCCATAAGTGGAACCTTAGAGTTAGTACAACCCCTAAACTTAGTATAAGTATAGGAACGCAGTCCCTAGGACTTTAGATTACCCTGGACGAAACTCTGCAACATATATCTTGAACCTTCGACATTCCATTTCGACTGGAAGATGGAAGAAATCTCCCTTGGGGTTAAGGAGTGACTCCCCTGTTCAAGTAGGCACCAAAGAAGCATCTGAAGGACCGGGTTTTAGAACCCAGCGGCGTCGGGGAGAACGCCTGATACCTTTGAGTTCCCCTGTCTTGGCAAACGGAGACACAGGATACTTCTTGATGACGTCAAAGACCAAAGTTTATTGGCTGCAACCAGGAACAGAGATCTACGAAGCACACACGGGTGGTTCGCCAGAGACTGCACAAATTCAATAAGCGGAGCATGGTCTTTTATGCCAAAAATCAAGCCTCAGGCAACTTTTCAAATTAGCATTAGGTGCATACAAACTGACCAATGACAGTGTAACATTTTGAAAGTAGCGTATGACGACAATCTCAGACAATCCCATCTTCCGTTGTCCAGCCCACCAGAAGTGACCAAGCAAATTCCAAGTTTCCTTTTCGATCAGGCCGGACAAACTCATCATAAAACCTTCAACCCAAATCAATGATTATGTCGTAAAGGAAAGGCAGAAGCAGATTGGAAGCGAGATAGAAAGGTGGGAGCAGTGTACCGTAAACTCGGGCACTTCCTGCTCTTTGATCTTTATCAGACCAGCTGCTGAACAAGGAACTGGCTCAGCGAGGTCGGCCTCGGGCAAGGAGTCAGTTCGGCCAGGTCACTCAAAAGTCAGCTACGGCATACGTGTCTCAAGGACTCGTTCGGCCACAGTTATCGGGCCTATGTGAGGGCAACCATACAAAATGGCTGCCGTACACAAAATGGAACCCGGAGGTTCAAACTAAATCCTCGAATACGGAGTGTTCTCTTATATCGATTCATACGAAAACACTCAGACATGCTACACTCGCCATTTGCGGTCTGCTGACACCAAAATCGTCCATTTCCGACGACCTTTGTTGAACGGGTTCGGAACCATCGAACCTCATTCGCAAACCACGGAACTACACATCTTGCCGGTCTGCATTTTCGAGGCTCCTGCCGGATCCCGAAGAATCTGCGACACAAGACACGGACTTCCAGACATCTCCGAGGCCGACACTAGTCCCCAGCAAAGTTGAGAACTGTATCATCACGAGAAGTGGGACCGGAACTCCTGGACATCCAGCCCATTTGCTAGTGCATCAACGTCTCGAGCTTTCCTGAAGTTGTGCATTGGGCTACTTGTAGTCCAAGCCCTGAGCACCTTTTTCACTGAAGCTTAGAGGCCTACACTCCACGAGTGTTCCGTGGGCCCACTTCCTGCATTTCTGCTTGAGGCCCATTCGCGATCCCTGGTCCGTTGACTGGTGGGTCCCTACTTTGTTTCTTGGGCTTCCCTGGTTGCTCCAGACGTGCCCAGACTCTCCTCCAAAGGGTGAGTCCCTCAGACCTTGCTGGTCTTCACCGAAGCCAATCTTGTCATCTTGAGTGGGTTACTGTTGCCAAGGCTTGTTGCGTCCAATCCGGATACAGACACTGCAGCACTCGACATACGACGTGGGACAGCTCGAATCCGGCTCCTGGTTGTCGTCTCCTGGTCCTCGTAGCTGAAGAGTTCAGCTTCACCTACATCACCTGAAATCACCCAACATCGGCTGGCATCTTCTTGTCTCCTTCCTGGTCATTAGCTAGTGACCCAGACTCTGTCCCCTCTGCTTTCAGGTTCTTCAGATCTCCGGTCCACCCTTGGATCCATCCGGATACTCTTCTTCAGGTCGCCTGCAGCACTACTTTGCAGCTCTCCATTGGAAACGACGACGAAGCCAGACACGAAAAGACACATATGCACCCGACTTCCCTGGGTGAGGTAACACAAGTACTTTGGTGCTCCTGTGGGTCTTGACTCTCGAAGTGTCCAGTACTGAAAGGGTTTTACCGTAGTCCACTCCTAAGTGCCCTTAGTATCCTAAGTATTCTTTAAAATTCTAACTTAAACATTCTCCATAGAAGTCGATGGTGATTCGCGGCTGTGTTTAGACACTGCACGCGTCTCCCCGTGGGTCTCCTGCGTCCCTACATTGGGTGGTTCCTGGTTTCCCCAGCGCTTCTACAGGCCCTAGGCCTTGTCTCTATGTTGAGAGCGTTACTTATCCCACTTCCTTAGTATATGGTTTGTGAGGCCCCTAGGGCAAAACGTATACTGTGCTAATTTACTGTGTGCTATTTAAGTTCTTGTATTGTACTTTTGCCTCTAGTCTCCTAAAGAGACTAGAGGGGTGTGTTTAGAATATATATATATATATATATATATATATATATATATATATATATATATATATATATATATATATATATATATATATATATATATATATATATTCTGCTTTAATTTGATGATTCAAGAAATTATAGACTGGTGAAACAAGCTGCTTTACATTCCTTCAAGCCTGAAGGCTGTCTCCACATCTACCACTAGAATAGCTTTCTATAAAGGTTGTCTAAACCTACCATCAATAAGGGTCGTTTGGACTGGTGCAAGGTGCCCACATATGTCAGGCCAACTTCTCACAGTTAATTTATAATTACTTTTCTAACCACAGGACTGGATCCTAGATTCAGTCTTGGGACATCTCCTGTAAACCGTTATGTAAAAGCGTTTTGGTTACAATATTGATTTTTAAGGAATATTATTGTATTTTAAAAGTTAACACTTAAAAACTTTTTTACATGGAATCACCAATGTTATCCTATGGGTGGAAATTCACTTAGCAGGTAAGTAACATTATAGGTACTTTTTCTTACTCTGTGTTGGATCCAGGATCCAGCACTAGTGTATCTCCTGTAAACAATTGAAAGAATGTGTTTCAGTCATACAGGCGATTTTTAAGGAATATTTGTAGTTTTTTAAAATTGACACGTATAAACTTTTCCGTTGAAAATCAGACAATGGATTCCTATGAAAGGAAATTCGAGATACTGGTAAGTATGGTTAAAATTACTTTTCAGGGTCAGTGCTGGGCTAAAAGATGCAGCACTCGGTTCTCTCCTGATAACAGGTGAGTTAACCCGAATTCGTAGTTCGGCTAATTTTAGTAAATGTTACCCTATGGAAGAAAGGTGAGTTATCAGCCTTTGGGTAAGTACTCAGCTGGCAGAGTTAAGGTTCTGGGCATAGACTCGGGAGTCTCCCAGGGTCAGGTAGGTACGGTACAGTTGGTACACCCTCAGCGGCACAGGGGCAGCCGGGTGCAGAGGTAATTAGGCCCAATGTTATTCTGTGAGAGGCCTTCGGTGGGTGGCTGCTGGCAGGCAGGCTACCCGGCGGTGGGAGCTAGGCTCCTGGTCAATTGCTCAGGGCAATTGGGGAAGTAGATTAGGACAAACGTTGCACTGCCAGGGGAACTTGGGCGGCTGGGTGGAGGGTGCTTTTGAGCCGCCGGGCACTCAATGTTATTCAACGGAGAACTTGGAAGATGAACAAAGGCTTCAGGCTCTGGGACTGAGATTCTTCAGGAGCGACCATTACTTCGATGGGTAATTTGGAATCTTGGAGGATAGGTAGGCACCCCGGAGTTGGGCACAGGGGGCCTTGGGGCGCTGGGTGCAGGGGTGTCTTTTGACGTCGGGAATTCTTACCCTCTTCTGGTCGTGGTTGGAGGGGGTCCCTAGATGTGAGACTGCAGGCGTCGTCTGGGCCGTCGAGGGTGGTCCTTGGGCACTGGATTGCAGGTGACAATCGCCGGGGGTGAAGTCCTTGGGGTCTTTCTCCACTCCGGGTCGGCCCGGTTTGGCGGGTTCAGAGTGTGCTGGATCCGCGGTTCCTGGCTGGCACCAGGGGTGTTGCTTTTTGAGCAGAACCACTGCTTGTGGGAGTCCCAGTCTTGGTAGAGTCTCAAGGCAGTCAGGTCCTCTGGGGTTTGTGAGGTTGCTGACCACGGAAGGCGCCAGAGTTTCGCAGGAGTTGGTTCAAGGATCAACAGGCCAGTAGGGCTGGGGCCAAGCCAGTTGGTGTCCTCTTGTGAGCAGCTGCACGGCTGGTCTTCTGGTTTCTTGATCTTCTTGCTTGTTTTTCAATGTGGATCTGAAGAAGGAAGTTTCAGGGTGCCCCTAAGTACTAAATTTAGGGGCGTTACAGGTAGGGTTAGGACAGGGACCAATGGGTCCCTGTCCTGGGGTGAGTACGCCCCCTATCCTGTGGAAGGGGGGCAGGAGCCTATCTCTGATTGGGCAGGGCTCCCCATCCTCAAGATGGCCGGTGCCTAGAGTTGTGCTTCACCTCGCCTCTCCCACCTGAAGGGTGGAGTCGGCTGAGGCTGGCACACCCCCTTTCCTCACTTAGGGTTTCCCGCCAGTCTTCCCGACTGAGTGGGGGTCAGAACCGGTGGGGGCCAGTTGCGGAGTACAGCAAGTTGCCTGTAGAAGCTCACAAAGGTGGTATGCCTCTGAAGCTTCCCCTGCTCATCCTGGGGGAGGAGACCTAGCACCTCGCCCAGGATGTGCATTGTTGCAGGCCCAGGAGAGCGGAGGGCTCTCTTGCCAGGGGTCCAGCAACATGTCTGCTGTGTGGCAGCCTAGCCTCTCAGACAAGACGTGGATTGTAGGTTAGGTTTCAGGGGGCATCGCCAAGATGCCCTCTGTAGTGCATTTAACATTAAATCTCACACTGGCATCAGTGTGGGTTTAATGTGCTTCGAAGTTTGATATCAAACTTGTCCGTCTTCAGTGTAGCCATTATGATGCTGTGGTGTTCGTAATGACAATCTCCCAGCGCCATATACTCTTAATGACATCACTTCACTTACAGTGCCCAGGAATGGCCTTGGGTACTGTAAGGTCACAGGGCTAATGCACCTGTGCTCACCCCACTGGCATAGTGCACCCAGTTAGAGGGGTGACTGAGGTATCCCGGGGCAGTGGGATTGTGGCCATGGCACACAGGGATGTGTGCCATGTCAACTCTGTTTAGTTCTGCACCATGTCACTCAGCCTGCACAGGCGGTGTGTGCGTCAGGGTACTGGGCCCCTAAGGGTGGCACAATACATGCTGCAGCCCTTGGGGGTCTTCTCTGGTCACAGTGCCCTCGGTACCTAGGATACCATTTACCAGGGGCTGACCTGTGGCCAGAGATGCCAATTGGGTTTAGGTTTCAACACAGTTTTAGGGAAGGAACACAGGCCCCTGGGTACCTGGTTTGCAGGAACCCGGGGCACACTCAGTCAAAGTAAATCAGCCATACAGCAAAAAGTGGGGTCATGCCATGCAAGAAAGATGGCAATTTCTCACACCTTTTTGTTCGGAAAGGCCTTAAGAGACACTTAAGAAAACCAATAATGCAATCAATAGACCTAGGCTACAATGTCCAACTTCATAATGAGCTCAGAAAAAGGCCAGAAGGAAGCATATATGTATAAATTTAGCAAACAGTGTAAAACTTACAAACCCTTTATATGATGTAGAAATAGAAAAGGACAGTGTAACCTCTTAAACTTCCAAAAAGGCTGTGCCTTTAAGAACCCAGAGACCACCAGTATCCCATCATCCTCAGCAGTTGCTTCAGTTTTTTCCCCTGGCTCCTGCTGGGAGGAACCTGGAGCAATGAGCTCTGCCTTTTTAGACTTTTTCCTCATCAAAACTCTGAAACAAATTGGTGACAACACCTTCACTCAACGTTTTTCATCTCTCCCTGCCTCGTTTTTTTCCGACAGAAAACTGTGGTCTTTTGTCAAATAAAATGCCATCTTTATTTGACTAGTACACAGAGTGCGGGAGAAAGAAGACAAAAAACAGACCCCTACAAAGTCTTGATCATCTGCCTTCCACCTTCTCATGTCCCTGATGCCTGCGATCACTGCAGGAACTTTTCGCAATATACCCTTCATGCAAGAGAGAAGATTAGCCTGTTTAGGACTAAGGAGAGACGGCGCCAGCAAACAAAGCCTGAAGGTAGAACCTCAGAGCTTTTCTTCAGCCCCCAGGACTGAAATGAAGAGTTCTGGCCAAAAACATCAGTCTATGTCGATGTTGAGAGGTTTGTTATTGATGCAAGGTATGGACCTAATTTTTTCCGCATTCAGCAGCTTGTTCGACTTAGAGTAAACTATGTTTATTGTCGTCGAGTTAACCCCTGTTGACGTCTAAAGACCATACACCATTGATTGCCAGAAACTGTTCAATATCAAGCAATGCTTTGTCAAGAAGCAGAAGTGGACATCTAGGAGTGCAGTACTTTCCAAACGTCATAGTGAGATTTCAATGAGTTTTTTCAGCGTGAATGTTTTCTGGATTCACTATGCTGTGCGTTATTCCGGCATCTAGTGGTTGTGTCTGAAATGGTAGTATTTCTTTTTTTTTTTTGTTGCTGTTGGTGCGGGTCGACGACGTAATGCCATTTGGTGAACTTCTGTGATGTCGACAGGCTTCCTCCGGAAGCTCGCACCTTTTGGTAGCCATCTTCAGATGGAGAGACGAGTTGTGGAAAATCGGATAAAAATCGGTAGAACTGTGTCTTCCACTTCCAACGTTAGATCTACGATGACCGCAGTTCGACGAAGGGAAGAAATCAAGAACTTCGACGATCGGAGAATGTGCAAGCAGGTGGCTCCCTTGGCGCAGTAGTGGACTAGACGCTGTTCAAGTTCTGTAAGAACTGCCACCACAAATACGCTGAAGAGGATCAGCACCCGGTCTGTAACCTGTGTCTGCCACTGGATAATCCAAACGCCGACTGGAACCTCTGCTCCGTCTTCACCCCGATGACGTTGAGGGTAAGAGAAAGGCAGCGACGAGCCAATTACAACATGCAAGGCCAAGGACCACCGCCACCGCTGCGAGACCTGGGCCTCTCCAGGGAGGAGGAAGATCACGTCACCGAAGGACAAGGCGGCGACAAGGAAAGAAGTTGAGAATAAGTCGTCGAAGGAGGTAAAAGTCGTCAACCTCGAAAAAATTAGAAGTCTCGTAAATCAGACTCTAGACCTCCAAAGGATCCTCAGCATTTAAGCATTCGGCGACCGCAGCTGCATCCAAATAAAAACAGACCGTAGGATCCTTGGATAAGGATTGCGGAATGGCAAGCAAAGGTCCTCGGAAAAACAAAGACATCGAAAGACAATCTGGAAAAGGTCCCCATGGAGTCTAAGAAAGAGAGACCGATACAAACCTCGATGACCGGTTCGGCGTTAATCAGCCGAAAAACTGAAAATCTCGCTGTCGCAACACATGAGGCTGAGATTGAGAAAGAGAAGAAGGCTCGAAGCAGAAATGGCGAATATCTTTCAACACAAAAAAGACTTTGAAGCTTGAAGCAATTCAAGATACCGCCGAAAACACGGGAAACTGAAGCTGAAAGGGTTGTCGAAGAACCAATACCGCCAAGAACCCCCGAACAGATCGAAAAAGAGGAGGTAATGTTCATTCTTCTTCGGGGAAGACGTAAAGGAAGACAAACAAGCATACGCAGAATCGTCGAACTCTGAGAATCAAGAGCTCCAGTGGCAAGGTCTCGACGGCAAACCACCTGAGGAGGCTGTGCAATCATATCCTTCAAGCCAGTCAGCCCCAGATGTCATTGGCATGTACTATCAGGTGATTAAAAAGGCTACAGAAACGTATGGGGTTCAGCTAAAGGAGGAACAACCTCAGTCATGTTTTTTATTAGAGACTCTGATGCCTACACAATCAAGGAATCAATTCCTACCAATGCTGCCTAGGGTCTTAGACCAGGGGAAGGAGGCATTCAAATAGCCTGCTACATGCAAAGCTATAGCACCAAGGGCAGAGAAAAAGTATTAACACTCCTCTAAAGATCCTATAAACATCAGGGGATTAGTGCCAGCTGACTCTGTCATTGCCTCAACAGCAAGAAAAAGAGCAAATGTACTTACTACAGTGGCACCAAGCAAGAGGATGGACCTTGTAGGAAGGAAGGTGGAGAGAAGCACAGCACAGCTAATCTGTGGCACATAATTAAACGCTTCATCCCGCCGAATGACCTCAAAAAAGCCACTCGGTCCCTGGTGCTGTCAAGACTAGACTACGGGAATGTTTCCCTCACAGGTACAGCAAAATCCCACCTAGCCCCCATCAGATCTACGCTCAACACAGCAGCCAGAATGGTCACTGGAGTGAAAGTTTGATCACATCTCGCCCACACTCAGAGAGCTAAAATGGCTCCCAATTGAAAAGCGTACCAGTTTCAGAACGGCCTGCCTCACGCACAAAGCCCTTCATACAGGGAAACCAGTCTACCTGCCTGCCAAATTCAAAAAGGCTGGTCAGACAAGAAGCCTCAGAAGCTCCAACACTCCTCATCCCGCCGAAAATCCGCAAACAAAAAAACGCTTCACGATCCTTCTCTGGAAATGCACCCAAAATATCGCACTCCATCCCAGTTCATATCAGGACTACCCTCTCCTTTCTACAATTCGAAAAACAACTCAAAGAACACTGGTTCTCTCCCGAATGGATAGTCGCTGCCAAAAAGCCTAAGCCTGCACTTTGCAGGACATAACCACTGCCTCACCAAGACTTATACCTCTTCCTCCTCCTTGCATGTGCTCATTATTGTGACTCTGTGTCTTCCTTTCCTGTAATGTTATTCAACACACGTCTTCCAATTACGCCTTGAATCAATGTGTTTACGATCGCCTTATTATGTTGCTTTAACCCATGTTGTGAAGCGCTCCGATACCTTTGGGTCTGGCTAGCTCTATACAAAACTCTACAATAATAAATAAATAAACATTGCAAATTAAAATGCATTGCTGAACAGGCATGCGTACCAACATTGGGTGGAGGTAGGAGAACTGTTGCAAAACCTACCAGAACAATTCCAGAAAAGAGCTAGCCACCTTGTGGGAGAGGGTAAAAACATTGCTAATGCATGTTTAAAGTGAGCCCTTGATGCTGCAGAAACGTCTATCAGGCAAATGATGATTAGCATAACGGAAAGGAGGAATGCATGACTTAGAATCTCAGGCTTTAAGCCAGAAGTGCAAAGCAACATCATTAATTCACCATTCAGTGGAGAACAATGTTTGGAACGGCAGTTGATGAAAAGCTAAATCAATTAAAGGATGAACACGAACCCGCCAGATCCATGGGGGCTCTGCAGTTGAGGACACCATCAAGAAGACCAGCTGGATGAGGTACACACCAAACTACTACCTCACATCAAGGTTACCAGCAGACATACTAAGCTGGAAACCAGGGCACACCCCAGGGACAGCAGCAAAGCTGGCAATATCAAGGTAGAGGATCCTTTCGAGGGCATCTCCGTGGCAAAGGTCAGCCACAAAGAGGTGGACAACAAACCTCTACCAAGTGAAGTGACTGCACTCACAGGGAGGTATACTCATAAACCACAGCAGTGAGAGTACACACGAAAAAGAAGCAGGTACAAAAACAAAAGAAAACCAGTTTACAGTTCCTCCAACATAACACTCCAGTAGGAGGCAGACTAGGACTTTTCCAACAAAAGTGGTGAGAAATAACCACAGACAAGTGGATTCTAAACATAATACAGTATGGTTACTGTTTAGAGTTAACAAAACCACCTCCACACAGAAGGCCAAAGCAAAGGACACATTCAAAAGAAGAATTATCTTACCTAGTCAAAGAGGTGAAAGAACTTCAGGAAAACATGCAACGGAACATGTACAGCACAGAGAAAAGAACAACATAGTATACTGAACAAACTTCCTAATTCCAGAGGTGGATGGAACATTACGTCCAATATTGGACCTACGATTTCTAAACAAGTTTATACAAATGCAAAGTTTCAAAGTGACTACACTACAAGAGGTGTTACCTCAGTTGCAAAGGGGAGATTGCATGGCAACAATAGACTTAAATGATGCGTATTTACACATTCCAATAAACAGAAAACACAAAACAATGTTAAGATTTGTCGTAAACAAACACTATCAGTTCAAAGTACTTGCTTTCGGTCTAAAATCAGCACCAAGGTTGTTCACAAAGTGCCTGGCAGCAGTAGCAGCACATTTCAGAAGGCAAGGAATTCATGTTTACCCCTACTTAGATGACTGGTTAATAAGCACAAACTCATACAGCCTATGCAAACAGACACTAGTTCAGCTGGGTTTCTCCACAAACTGGGAAAAATCATCAATAGAACCAGAATGCAAGAAGGTGTTCTTGGGTGCAGAAATAAACATTGGGTTAGGGAAAGCATTCCCCAGCGAGAAAAGATCAGCTCTTTTGAGGAGACTCAGCTATACCAGAAGGGGCATCATCTGTGTGAGGACAGTGGGGAAATTACTAGGAATGATGGCCTCACGCATTTATTTAGTACCCAATATTTGTCTGCACATGAGACCACTTCAAGAATGGCTCCAAGCACAATGGCCACACGCTACAAGGAGTTCAGAGGATCTAGTGGTTGTCACAAACAGTTCATCAGGAGATGGCATGGTGAAACTGAGCAAACCTAGCACAGGGGAGACTTTTTACACCTCCTACTTCAGCAGTGACCATAACAGATGCATCCCTAATAGGATGGGGAGCACACATGTACAATCTCAAAGTAAGGGGATTGTGGGCACCACAGGATGCGGTGAAACACATCAATATCTTAAAACCGAAAACTGTGTTCTTAGCCTTAAAAGCCTTTCAGAAAGAGCTATACCGAAACAGGTGTTGATACAGACAACACTACAACTATGTTTTACATAAACAAACAAGGAGGGACTCAGTCCATAGCACTCCTCTGTAGCACAACAGATTTGGAGATGCGCAATTCCAAAACTAATAGACATTTTGGCAATACACCTACCAGGGAAGGACAATCTAGAAGCAGACAGACTGAGCAGACAAACAACATCATCCCACAAGTGGGAACTGAACCAAATAGAAGTGCAAAGAATTTTCAATAAATGGGGAACACCACAAATAGACCTATTTGCAACTCCCCACAGTGCAAAATACCAAAACTTTGCATCCAGGCGACCTTGCAACCAGTCCCTAGGGAATGCGCTATGGATAGACTGGTGAGGGATATTTGCGTATGCTTTTCCTGCAATGCCATTACTGAATAAAGTGATCAGCAAATGCAGAATCAGCAAAATGACAATGATTCTCATAGCACCACAATGGGCCAGACAAACGTGGTTCTTGAAACTAATGGAAATCTCACAAGGAACAATGTACAAACACCCAAAAAGAAAAGATTTGCTAACCATGCAGAATGTGAAAGTGCTTCATCCAGAACCAGACAGCTTAGGCCTAGCGGCATGGCTCCTGAGGACTTAGAATTCGCACATCTCAAACTACTAGAAAGCATAATGGGTGTTCTAAGAGAAGCTAGGAAACCAACAACAAGAAAATGTTAAACAGCAAAATGGAAAAGTTACACCCAATGGTGTCTTCAAAGGAGTCTTTCAAGAAAGATTACAAAAGAAAGAACAGTGCTAAAATACCTCAGACATTTACTACTAAGTAAATTGTTTAACATCACTAAAAGTACATTTAGCAGCAATTGTGGTGTATACAAGAGGGGCAACAGGGAAGAGCTTCTTCACCTCACATGTAGTCAAAAGGTTCCTGAAAGGTGCGAAGAAGATTGCACCACCAAAAATGGTACCAGCACCAACTTGGAATCTTATCATAGTTCTAGCACAAATGATGAGAGCACCTGTCGAAACACTACACAAAGCAACGCTACAAATGCTTACAATAAAGACGGCATTTTTAGTGGCAATAACATCCTTGCATAAAGTTAGTGAATTGCAGGCACGAACACTGCAGGAACCCTACTTCCAAATACATAGTAACAGGATTGTCATCAGGACAGATCCGCTATTCATGCCAAAAGTGGTGTCAAGATTTAACATAAATCTGAGTATACAAATACCAAATTTCTTTCAAAACCCTAAGAACAAAGCATGAAAGAGCTTTGCACACACTTGAAGCAAGAAGAGCAGTCATGTATTATGTGGAAATAACTAAAGAATACAGAAAAACGAAAGTTATTTGTATCCTTTGCAAAAGGTTTTCTTGGAAGACCAGTAACCAAGAGCACAATCGCAAGATGGATAGCACAAGCCATACAATTGTGCCACAAACCAGCAGGACAAACTTTACAAGGGGTGCCACGGGCGCATTCAAGAAGGAAGAAAAGAGCAACTATTGCATTTCTTGCTAAGACTCCAATCCAAGACATTTGCATGGCGCACCATGGTCTTCTGTGCACACGTTCACCAAACATTACTGTGTGGACATTCAAATGAACAAAGAAGCACAAGTAGGCCAAAAGGTCTTACAGCATCTATTTACAAACCAAAGTAAATCTTGCACCCAGCCACCGCAAGAGTAGCAAACCGCTACAAAGTCTATGCACAGCGTAGTGAATCCAGAACAGATTCATGCTGCAAAACGAATAGTTTCTTACCTGTTGGTGTCGTTTTGCAGCTTGAAGAATTTTCTGTATTTATTAGCGAACCCACCCTCCCCCGCCAAGGAACAAAATGAGGACGATAGAATAAAAAGAAAAGTCAAAGGAAAAAAAAAATACGAAGATGGCTACCAAAAGAGCCCGTCTGTCACAGAATGGCACCAAATGGTACTACGTCGTCAACGCCCACCAACAGCAACCTAAAACAAGCATTTGCAATGCAATAGGTCTCGCATTTACGAGAGTTTGAGCTATTGGCATTGTAAATGACAATGCCTTTTAATTGTGTTGTTTTTAAAACAGATAAATAAAGGCATTGTCATTTACAACGCAAATAGCTCCAACTCCTGCAAATGCGAGACCTATTGCTTTGCAAATGCACTGGCACTGATGCTATAATAAACGGAAAGCGTTAGAAGACCTGGTGTCCTGCCTGCAACAGCAAGCAGGAGAAAGCAAAACATAAGACACAGCGGTACTAAGGAGGGACTAGTCAGCCTATTGACCAATGAACAGCCACAGTTTACAATGGACAATGACACAAGCCAATGAAAAATATAGGCGGAGAGGGGGCAGATCTTTAAGTCCCTACCTGAATACAGCATGCCTCACAGAGCAGCGCATGCGCTGCCCTGGCTCCACCTAAAAATAGTTAATAAAGGCTACTATGGTTGTTTGAGCACCAGAGGAAAGTTTGGAAACTTTTGAAAACGTTTACTCCAGAGGTCCAGCAGGACTCGCTGGTAAAAATATCCCACTGGCAGTTTCACAGTGCTGATTTAAATGTCAGCTTCGACTCTTTCCTCCAAAAAAACAACACACATCCATTCTGCATGGAGACTTTCAATGAGAAATCTCCAAAGCACTAAAGAGCCAGTGGAACCAACCTGCTCCAGATATGTGGTCTTCGGTTCCAAATCGACAGCTTCAATTTCAGTGGCATCCTGTGTTCGGATGATTGTTCTTATCTAAAAAGTAACAAAGTTGTCTTGTGTGTTGGAACTTCTCTCTATTATGACATTCAAATGAACAAAGAAGCACAAGTAGGACAAAAGATCTTACAGCATCTATTTACAAACCAAAGTTAATCTTGCACCCAGCCACCGCAAGACTAGCAAACCGCTACAAAGTCAATGCACAGCGTAGTAAATCCAGAAAAGGTTCTGGCCTTAGGGGACCCAAATCGTCTTCCCTAAGAAGTCACAAGCCCAGCCTTCACCACCGACAGTGACACAGGATAAGGGCATGACTGCATTGGGACTTGAAAGCAACGTCAACTGTTTTCTTTTACAAACCTGACAAAGTCCCTTTCTGTATGGTTGGTCTTGGAAACTTTTGACATTTTTTGACTTGCAGACTTTCACCAGGACCTATCCACTTTTTGCATCCGACCCAGGCTCTAACACAGTCAGCCATTTTTTAACTCAATGATTTTCCGAGGTTTGCTATTTAATTTCAAACTGAATGCTTCACCATTTATTTTTAACAAAATTTTCTTCAGCATATATTTTTAGACCTTCAAGCTACATTGTGTCCTCAAGGCTTAAAGGCCGTTTTGCATGGGCTCCATGCTGCTTCACAGTTTAAGAACAGGGATGCATATTATCAATGGCCAGTGATAATTATCGCTGGCCACGCTTAGCAATAGATTTTTTTTATCGCAGGAAATTATCGCCATGCTAGCGCTTTATCAACAAAGCATAGCGCAATGGTGATAATTTTTCCTGCAGTAGCGGTGTTTTCCATGGAACATCGCTAGTTTTCCAGCGATGTTCCATGGAAAACTGCGATAACCTTGCAGATACGACCCTGTGGTGGTATCGGCATAATCCACCCCCGATGTTGTGAATAGGTAAGTCAGGATTTTAGCAGACGTTCGTTTTTGGCGAAAACCGCAGTTTTCGCCAAAAAGTTACGTCTGCTAATATCCTGAGGGCCACCTTATAAATATTGCGATGTGCATTTCGCGATCATTCACAAGGTAGTCCATCAGAGAAGTAAAGCGAGGCGTCGGCAAAACGGGTGCTAACATGCTCTAATGCATGTTTGCACCACGTTGTAAATAGGGTGATCAAAATATCGCCGCTTTAGCGGCAAAAAGCACTGCTAAAGCGGCGATATTGCCCTTGATAATATGCCCCAGGGTTTATGCTCCCACTTGCCTCTGTTAACAGATTGTAGAAAATAGAGATACTCGTTCATTGCATGGTGGATTTTACCAGTCAGTGCGATCATGTGTTTTATCGTACATTTTTGAGAAGCAGCCCTTTAGCCATCCGTTCTCCATCTCTGGTGCACAGAGGGTTGAGGTACATGAAGGTCATTCTGCACCATCTTAAAGCGAGCTTGGCACCATATTCAGTGTGAGCAGGAAGGCAGACACCCTAATAAAGGCTGCAAAGTTATTTCATGTCTAGCCTCTTTACGAAAAGGAGACCAAAAAATATGGAAGAGACCGGATAGTGAATAGTTAACTGTGAAACACCTTACGTAATAACAATGGATACCTAATCAAATCGGGTAAGCGATGCATAATTAATTTATGCTTAATTGTGTGAATTGCTTAGCTGCCCCTGTTTTTCGCTTATCTGTGTTTTCGTGTGTGCTTTTTTCTTAGCCTGTGTGTACGAATCCTTGACTGCATGCCTCTGTAGATGTGTGTACTCTGTTCTTTCATGTCTGGCTGCAGGTGTGACTGTACTGTTGTCTAGCTTATGATTGGTTGTGTGTGTGTGTGTGGCTCAAACGGGTGGCCTCCGGTCTGTGTCCCACCGGAGGGTTATGTTTAGAGTCATCCCTCTGATTCTTTTCTACTTTGTCTGCTCGGAGTATGATTTCAGCTTCAATGTGTACATGATTTACTACTTTTACTGACACGTAGAAGCTCGCTGATGACAGACGACTATCAATGAATTTTGCTTTCAACTCTTCCTGCTGGTGCGTCCGGAATGGCGTGGGCACTGGGGTCCTTCGTGCTGACATGTTCACATGAATGCCACTTTCATTTGAGCACTCTTTTTACTCTACCCGCCCCAGCCCTCCTGTCCAAGATAGGTGCCGGAAACCTGTTGTCATGAAATTATGAGGCTGCTGTGGATTTGCTTCTGGCAGACGGCTAAATCCACAGGTACAGGGTTCCCCGCTCCCCCCTGCCGTCTGCGCTGCATCACATACAATGAATACATAAACGAGGCTGCAGCGGGGAGAGAAGGAAAGGTCAGTGAAATGATGGATGAGCTTGGATCCCGTGGATTCACACCCAGTGGACTGTGGACATGCAGGGACCCCTGGTCATGAGAAGAGTCTGGTGACACAGTCCTTGCTGCAAAGGCACATAACACGTGTCGGAAGCAGGCCAGATGTGCCACAAACATCTATTCAAACTCTTCTATGATCTGCGTGTCCTCTTAAGAACATATGCAGTTTACCCGCTTTAATTAGAAAGTAAAAACAGAAAACAAATTCTATGTTCCAGATTGCAATCCTTTCTCTGTTTGCTTCATTCAGACTTGACATAGTTTCAACATCAACGTTGAGACACTGCATAAATAAACACAAAAACCCAACCACGTAGTAACCGCATTCATTGTGACTGACCACAAGACCTGGTGATACCCGAAAGTAGGTTGCTTGGAGTTTTAGAGGGAACCTCGTGCACATGAGGTGTGAGACACATGGAAAGTGTTTTGTGGAACGACCAGTCATTACATGTAGGCGCCTTACCTTTTTTGTTGCAGTTTGATATAGCGCAAACTCGATTGGAGCCTTTTACATGAGCACCAGTTGTGAACGAATTCATTTTTGGTTGGCACAGTGAGATTCAGTGAATTGCCCAGAATCACAGGATGCCGAGCCAACTCCGAGACTCGAACCTGGTTCCCCAGCTCCGTAGTCGGCAACTCTGGCTGTTACGCCTCATCCCTATCATAAATACACAAACATTCCAAGAACAGGAACACAGCTTCCATCATGTAACCCTTCAACAGATTGAGGAATACAAGATAAGCATCTCTACCAGCCAGTGGGGGCTGTAAACTTTACCCCAGTGCCACTAAGGCCTGGCCCAGGGTAAGGGAAAAGTCGAGGCATTCATTCCTCGAGACAGATGTCCTGTGAACCGCCTCGAGGCACATGCCACTGTCCGGTTTCAAGGCTGGATGTTGTTTCCGGGTGTTAACGTCCATTGTGATAGCAACAGAGTAAAACAATTAGCCATCTCTGCCTGCTATAAACAGGGGAGGCGTCCTTCCATAAAACAAAATAGAGCCCCGGGGATGTCCTGTACACAGTGGTGATGTGGGACGTCCCCGTGGGCTGCTGCACTGTGTGGCGGTTTACTCCTGTGGAGAAATTACCCTTACTCTCTCCGGTACTGTGGAAAACCCCCAAGGCTGCGTTGGAACGCATTTTCTCCCAAACTTGTTTGAGAAAGTTTCTTATGCCACAACCCAAACCCCCTGCAGAGTGTGCTTCTTGATTTTTATGCTTCCGGGTTGTAACATGTATCTTGTATAACACCGCTATGATGCCGTGACGTTAATCCCGAAGAAACTGATCTGGGTGATCGATCAAATGGCTATGAATGGCCATAAAATGCTGCTGGGTGGTGGTGTTACTGTGACGACTCTATACCATAAGCAAGTAGCAATTGGAAACTGACTGCTGTTGCCATGATAAAACAAGGCAAAGAAATAGATTTAAGAAACAGTGCCCTCGTTTGGACGGTTTTGGAGGAGACCTAAAATAATTGTTATGCCCCAAGATACTCAGATCGCTAATTGTACTGGAAAATCTACATTGGAGTAATACTAAAAAAAAAAACGATACGGGAACAAGGTACAAATATGCCTGTGATTCGTGATTCACAGAATAACCAGGCGAGTTAGTCAGGAATACTTGAGATAAGATTGAGAGGAAGGGGGTGGGTGGGGTGAGGGAGCGTCAGTGTGGACGGGTTAAGGGAAGGGGGTGGAAGAAAAGTTATAATGTTAGCTGCTATACAATAGGGAGGGGCAGGGGGGTATTTAAATTATAAAACAAATTGGTTCCAGCAATATTTTGGACCACCGGTGGCATACCGGTCTACTCTGTAGTTTTAATCTCTCCGCCGAAAAATGGGTCAGTTAAATTGGGGTTATTATAACGCCAGTATGGAAAGGGCCATGAAGCCGCGACATTGTTATACTAGCACTTTCGGCTGCCCACACAGCCTACCTGTCATAGCTGACAGATAAAGAAATGTTTCGAGGAAAGAGAAGTAGCGGGAAAATTAGACTCAAAATACATGGTGAATCCGTCCTGTTAACGTGCTTCCCACCCTGTTGCCAGATCCCATATCCACTCTCGAGAGTAGATAAACTGAAAGCTGGTATTCAACTACAAGTTGCACAACACGGTCCGCAGACCTCCCAGAAGGTGGGGGGCAGTGCTTCGTGTTGGCTAAGGCCTTTGTTGGTGGTTTTGGGCCAGCAGCGCCGCGCTGCCAGTTGTGGGTGTCCTGTGCATGACTGATGAGAAACAAAAACATGTTGGACATGTTGATGCCATGGGGAAGACGTGGGGAAAGGGAGACTGGAGTGTAAGTGTTATTATTGTGATTTAAACCACGCTTCTCGATAACCGCGCGCAAGTCCGCCTGGGGAGCTATCGATGTCTCCAGTACTGACTCCTTCCCACCTCTGAATTTGGATTAAATTACCTCTCAATCTCCTTTCACTGAATAATAGCCGTAGCTCTCAAGATTCCCAGATTCATGCGAGAGTTGCTAGGCTTACCCAGGATCTTGCTTCGCATTCTGGGGCTTGCAGTTCTTTTTTATCTTTCATAAAATCAGCAGTACACGTCCCAAAATGCAAAGAAAATAAAACAAAAAGGGACCGTATAATCTATTCACTAACAGGCCTGGGAGACTTGAAAGCTCAGAGAACAAGCGCTCGCCAGACAGACTTTTCTCTTTTTTATGCCGTCCTACTTGGACGGACTGTCCTGACTTCCTGCTGGCGCAAAAGGTTTTTATTATCTTTATGGGGCCATGTGTTTAGCCCCATAAAGATAACAAACCATATACGCCAGCAGAAAGTAGGGGCAGTCCGCCCAAGTGGGACGGAGGAAAAAGAGAAAAGAATACGTCACCATGACCTCTTTCCCAATGGCTGGCCACCGTTTAGCCTAAACGGTGACACCGGCCAATGGGAAAGGGGGGCGGGGCTTAAAGCCAGCTAGCGAGCAAAAAAACTAATAAAACTGATACGGCAAGACACCATACACATCAGTCGGAACTGAAGGGCCACGAACATAAGGTGCAGCCCAAGGCAGCCCCGACGCAGAGCAAAGAGGTGATTGAGGGTCAGCCGTGATTAAAGGAACACCATGGAACCCAACCAAAGGTTAATGAGGAAGGAAAATTGCAGAAACAAGGGGTCGAACACGAACCCACAAAGAAAAGCACTACGCCGTCTAAACCGGATGGGGCCGCTAACAAGAAGATAAAATCCCCAGCCTCAGACACAGAGAGAGCTCTCGAGGTCTAAAAGGAAAAGACTCTAGGACGAAATGGCAAGGCTCTCCCAAAGAAAAAGAGTTTGACGCATCTCTGAAGGATTTTCGAATCCCTAAAACACGGTTACAGAACAGGAAAATGTTGACGCCGAAGAAGCGGAAGATGCTGAGGGAGAGGAAGAAGGTATCATCGACTCACCCCCAACACCAGAACCTTGCGACGAAGATCCCGAAGAATGCAGGGACCTGCTTGAGGAGGTGGAGGAAATCTCTGAAAATTTTGAGGATTCATTCATGGAACGACCTCCATGCCGAAAGGAGGAGGTATGCAGATATCCTTCGAAAGCATCCCTACCAGATGAGACAGCTTTTTACAATGGCTTAGTCAAGAGGGCAGCAGACCATTTCGGAGTCGCCCTCGAAGAAGAAAAAGGAGACACGTTTTCTCCTGGAAACCCTATCCCCTTCCATCAAGGGGACTCAATACCTCCCAATGCTTCCAGGCATACTGACTCAGGGCAAAGAAGCCTTCAAGGAACCAGCTTCAAGCAAGGGTGTAACACCAAGGGTAGAAAAGAAATACAAGTCCTCATCAAAGGACCCTAAGTATATATATGAAAACACAGTGCCAGATTTGATTATTGTCACCACAGCCAGAAGAAGGGCTAATGCAGTCTCCAATACAGGTCCTCCACTAGAAAAGGAGAGAAAGAATGGACATGGTGGGGAGAAGAATAGAAATTCCAATGCTCTACTAAATCGATACAGCCACCAACAGTGGGACGAAATAGAGGAGATTCTCAAACTGCCCGAAGAGGACAAGAAAAGAGCAAAATCTGTTGTCCAAGAAGGTAAAAACGTGGCCAATACATGCCTGAAATCAGCCCCTGCAGCCAGTAGGCTAATGTGCACAGGCACCATCCTCAGAATACATGCCTGGCTAAGAATATCACATTTTAAACCGGAGATTCAAACTTCTATCATCAATAGACTGTTCACTAGGGAGGCACTCTTTGGGATGGAAGTGGATGAATCCTTTCAGATCAAAAAAGACAATGAAACTACTAGGGCGATGGGAGCCCTACAGCAGAGAGGTTCCTTTAAAAGAGGTAGTTTCAGCAACAAAGACCACAGGAAAAGGTGCATTTTGTCAGAGATAGCAACCACAAGGTCAAACCCCTGGGCAACAATCGGGTCAACAGGGACGTTACCAAGGCTGGCACCAACAACATAAACAGCCCTTTTGGGGGAGAGGCAGAGGCAGAGGCCAAACCCCCAGAGGAAGAGGAAATGGCTCGAACTGCCTCAATTGCAGAAAAGCACCCACACCCAACACCAGTGGGGGGAAGGATATCCTTGTACCTCAAACAGTGGAAAAATATCACAACAGGCAATTGGATATTGAATTTGGTAAAGTACGGGTATTGCATAGAGCTATCAAAAACACCACCTGCAACCCCACCAAAATGAAGAACATTTCTGAAATCGGAAAGAACACAGCTAAACTCAGAAATTATAAACTCTTCTAAAAACAAGCAATAGAAGTAGTACCAAAATAGGAATGTTTCTAAGGAAACCACTCCCCATACTTCCTAGTACCAAAACAGAACCTGACTCCAGGGCCAAAATTGGACTTAAGGTGCCTAAACAGGTTCTTACTAACACAATACTTAAAGATGTGAACTCTGCAAGAAATAATCCCACAAATTCAAAAGGGAGACTACATGGCACCAATAGATCTCAGACTCCCACTTGCATATCCCTATGAACAAAACAAAGTACCTGCAGTTCCTGCACAATTATCAGTTCAAAGTGCTCCCATTCAGGATACAATCGGCTCCAAGTGTCTTCACAAAGTGCCTAGCCGCAGTGGTGTCACACCTAAGAAGGGAAGGAATCCACGTCTATCCCTATCTGGATGATTGGCTCATAAGAGCACACTCAAAGCAAACATGCTACAATCCTGTACAATCAGTCTTCCAAACACTACAGGAACTGGGTTTCTCAATAAACCACATAAAATCTTCAACAAAATCAGAAAAGGAAAAAACCTTCCTAGGAGAAAGATTTCCACCAATACCACTGACACAAAGAGTACTAGAATAAGCAAATCAGCCAGGAACAAACATGATTCTCATTGCCCCTCAACGGCCAAGGCAAACATTGTACTCAACTCTGCTACAACTATCCAAGGGGAAAATTATAAAAATGAAAGCAGACCAGGACCTGCTAACAATGCGACCAGGCCAAATATTTCACCCGGAACCAGCAACACTCCATCTGGCAGCTTGGCATCTAAGTATATAGCATTTGGCCACCTTAACCTGCCTCCACGAACAATGGAAAGAGGCAAGGAAACAGTCCACAAGACAATGCTATGCAGCAAAATGGAAACCTATACCACCTGGAGCACTGCTAACAATAAAAACAATACTAATACCACACAAGAAACAGTAATCACATACCTAACTGATCTCTTGGACAACATCAACTACTCCAGTATAAAGGTGCATCTTGTTACCATAGTAGCATACTCAAGAAGAAAATCTTGCAAATGTTTCTTCACAAGACCTGTTATTAAAAGGTTCTTAAAAGGATTAAAAAGGAGTGCCCCACCCAGAGCATTCCCAGTTCCCTCATGGAGCCTAAATACAGTACTTGCTCAACTGATGGCAAAACCCTTTGAACCCATGAATGCAGCAGCCCTCAAATACATTACTCTAAAGACAACCTTTCTCATCATGATTACTTCCCTACGGAGAGTAAGTGAGCTACAGGTTCTAACAATACAGGAACCATACTTGCAAATCCACAAGGATAAAGTAATCTTAAAAACAAACCCACACTTCTTACCAAAGGTGGTATCAAAATATCACTTAAATCCAAAAATCATCCTAACAGTTTTCTTCAAAAACCCAAAGGCGAAAGAAGCCTCAATACCCTAGATGTAAGGAGAGTATTGCTGTATTATCTGCAAAGGAGAGAACACATACTCAAAACAAAACAGTTGTTTGTCGCCTACGCACATACCGATACAGGATCACCAGTCACAATGGCTACAATTGCAAGATGGATTGTACAAACAATCCAATCATGTTATGCCTATGCCAAAAAGAGCTAACACTACGACCAACAGCTCACTTCACTAGAAAGAAGGGAGCAACCCTTGCTTTCATGGCCAATGTACCCATTGACACTATTTGTGCAGCAGCAACATGGGCATCACCACACTTTTACAAAACATTGCTGTGTGGACATACAAATGAGTAAGGAAGTTCAAATTTGACAGAAGGTGCTTCAACACCTGTTTGCAAGCTCTTACTCTCACCACAGCCTCACCAAGCCCGGGAGAAACCGCTACGTAATCGAATGCACAGCATGTGAATCTAGAAAAGGATTCACGCTGCAAAACAAAATGGTTACTTACCAGGAGGAGTAGTTTTGTAGCTTGACTAATTTTCTGGATTCTCATGCAACCCACCTGGCCTTCCCTACAGGTGGGGAAGCAAATGATTACATCAGTTATTTAATAACCATCTCAAGGACTACAGATTTAAAATAAGAACAGAAAAAAGAATCCGAAGATGGCTACCACACACGTCGACCTCCAGGATACCGTCTGACGTCACCTGGAAACAAATGGTGGTCGACAGTGACCAAAACAAGAGGAAAAAAACACACAAAAACAATGGCCATTCTGGACCCAACCACTAGATGGCGGAATAATGCACAACATGTGAATGCACAACATGTGAATCCAGAAGATTCTTTAAGCTGCAAAACTACTCCTAGTGGTAAGTAACCATTTTGTACATATAGTAAAAAAAATGTACAATGACTTAATCTGACAAATATTGGCAAGCAAAGCCACTGTAGTAGACAAAAACGAGTGCTATCTTAACATAATTTGTTGTTTCCTTAAGTGTTCCAATAACAATTTGAAGTCTGCTGATTTTACATCTTAAGTAACCATCAAAGATGTGTTGGAAATGTTGCATAGTACAATAATATAGAACCAAACAGTTACCTGACCATAACACAAGTGTTGGTAATATTATTGTGGCCAGGTGCGCAAATGGAATTGATGTAAAAATCCAAAGCTATGCATCACATTTAATTATAATTCAGAATAGAATTGTCTGGCGTACAAAACACACATTAACAAAGTCAAAATAAAAGGACATTATGCAATGGCTTTGTCAAAAGTTATTTCAGCCAACCATTGTTATGACCTTATCACAAAATAGTACTTTAGGCCCAAGTGGACTATATTCAATCATTCAAATCCTAATGAAGCCTGAGAGGACTACTACATCATAAAGCATGTGCATGTACAAAGGTCATGCCAATTGTTTAGACAATGCAAGTTTAACAATCGTATCTCTAGTCTTAGCTTTTGTTGCCAAAGGGTCAATAGCATGACCTTCATTTATAAGATTAAAAATAATTAAAATCCTACGTGGCTGCCACTTCTCAACCTGCAAAAGGAAATTACTATATCAGTAACATACGCTCTATCTGAAATGCACAGCCAATTACTAATCCAAATTTAGCCCAAAAGGGATGCCTGTATCAAAATGATTTATGTACCTTGATTGTAAGGTCCATTTGCCTCCTCTGATGTTAGTGTACTCTGTCAAACATCATCAACTGTAGTCTAGTACTGTCACTTATATGATGCTCTTTAAGATGCCTGGCAACCTGATATTATTTATCTTCTGGAGTAATGGTTCTCATATATTCCAGGTGTAGGAAGGTGGATATCTGACTATATGGTTACCACAACTTTTTGCCTAGTGTTTAGCTGGTTTTTGACTTAGTTGGCCTGGGATCCTGCTATTCAGGGCCCCAGGCTATCTGCTCTCTCTGTAAAATGGACTCCATGTACTTTAGGTACATACTTGATTGAGTATTAGGTCACATTTGTGAGCCCCTGTATAGTGTACCATAGGTACCCAGGGCGTAGGTGCATCCAAAGCCTACCAGGGGCTGCAGCATGAATTATGCCACCCCTGGCTGGCCATCCAAACTGACACCACAGGCTGATCACTCAGCTTGGGCATGGTGGTGTAATCACCCCTTGCTTAGATATAGTATTCCTATATCTACCCTTATATATATAGACACATATATACCTATAAGTCACTCCTATGGCAGGCCTTGACAATCCCGAAGGCAGAGTGCTTGGTTTTATGTGAGATGGTGCTCTTGCATGAGCTGAGCCCGTCTGCAGCTTTCGGAACCATGTCCTTATAGCTGTTCTATGATATAGCCACACCATATACTCTTAAGTGCATTATAATCCTTGCAGTTAATGCTAACTTTGGTTTGGCATTATCAAAACATGTCGTGTAAGGTGTCAAATACTTTGGAATACTACCCCTCCGCCAGTCCTGGCGGCGGGGGTAGCATTCCACCCTTCTAGAGGGTGAAGACATGTAGTTACTGCTGTCCCCGGTTGAAGTTAAACAGAGCCTCAGCATCACAAAATGGATGCTGCTGCCACAGACAAGAGTCTGACCTCCCGAAACTCTTGGACCTTCGACGTTCCATATCGACTGGAAGACTGAAGACATCTCCCTTGTGGTCAAGGAGTAACCACCCAGTGCAAACAGGCACCACCAGTAACTTGCCGGTTTTCTTTGTCGACGCTCCTGCCGGAACCCAAAGACTCAGTGACTCAGGAACTGGACTTCCAGACTTCTTCGACTCCGATCCACATCCACAGCAAAGCTGAGACCCGTGGCGGACACGAGAGACGTGGGACCGGACACTCTGGACTACCTGTTCTTTGCTAACCGTGCAGCTTCTGAGGTACCCTCGAAGTTGTGCATTGGGGTTTGAGAAGACCCAGACCCGAGCGCCATTTGCACCGAAGCTCAGCACTCCACACTCCACGAGTGCCGCGTGGGGCCTGCGCCTGCATTTCAGCTCGACGCGTCTTCCCGGTTGCTAGCCCGTTGGCTAGTTAGCCCTCAGAAGACTTCTTTGTGAAACTACACCGCTTGCCTGGTTGCTCCAGGCTTGCTCCAGCTTCCCTGCGAAGGAGAAGCTCCCCAGACCTTGCTGGTCTGAACTGAAGCCAATCTTCCCATCCTGCGTGGATTGCGTTTTCCAAGGCTTGTTGTGTCCAATCCGGATACCGACACCGCAGTCAACTCGATCCTTCGTGGGACAGCTTAAATTCCAGCTCCTGGTCGTCGTCGGCGCCTCCTGGTCCTCGTGGCTGCAGAGACAAGCTTCACCTCTTCACCTGATTGCATCTAGACATCGCCTGGTTCCTTCCTGGTCACTGGCTAGTGACCCAGACTCTGTCCCCTCTGCTTTCAGGTTCTTCACGACTCCGATCCACCCTTGAATCGATCCGGACACTTTTCTTCTGATCCCCTGCAGCACTTTCTTGCAGCTCTCCATAGGAATCGGCGACGAAACCGGACACAAAAGAACACCTATGCAACCGGCTTCCCTGGGTGAGGTAACTTGAGTACTCTGGTGCTTCCGTGGGTGTTAACTATCCAAGTGTCCTAGTTTAAAAGGGTTTTACTGTAGTCCATCCGGAAGTGTCCAAAATCTACTACTTTGTAACTTTTACGTTCCCATTATAACTCTATGGTAACTTGCGTGTGTGTTTAGGCCTCCTACTTCCAATCCCTTGGTTGTTCAGTGTAGCCCCAGCGATTCCCTAGGCCTATTCACCTTTCCTGAAATGGTTCTTATACCACTTAGTATATGGTTCGTGAGGCCCCTTGAGCAGAATTGTATTTGTGCAACTTATAGTAAGCTTAATGAGTAACTTGTAACGTATCTCGAACTCTGACCTCATAAAGAGTGCAGAGGGGTTGTGTTAGTAATAAATACATATATATTTGATTTATACCTTGTGTGGTGTCCTTTCATTTGATGAAGGGATTATTATTGGTTAAACAGCTGGCTTCACATGCTCTCTAAAGTTTTAGCCTAAGACTGCTTTGTCCATGCTACCACTAGGATAGCTGGTCTATAAGGTTGACTTTACAAATTACCATGAGTCGTTTGGACTGGTGCAGGGTGCCCACTAGAATAGTGGACATCATATACGAGGCCAACTTCTCACACAGGACCCTTTTTTTTTGTTGGAGGATGGTATTCTCCAAGTATCATTTATAACAGGTGCATTTAATGCCATAGACCCAAAAATCTGAGTTACAAGACAGCCTGGTATTGATCTAGAACTCCTCCCTCCTACCAGGGATTTCAAAGGACTTGGTTTCAACACACTTTCCGTTTTGCACATCTTCTGAAACCCATGAGTGAAGAAAGTGTTGTTGGCTAACTCTGTGGTAACCAAATATTTGCATAGAATATCCTTCAATGACTTTGTTTAATTGAAAGTAATTCTAGGGTTGTCATCAAGATGTCTAGATAGTCTTATCAGTATATAAGATGTACCAATGTCTCTGTAGACTCTTTCTTACCTCCCCTATGTTTGTTGCTGAAAGTTGTAATAAATCTTAGTTTCATTCCTGATTGCTCGTTGTCTGTGGAGCAAGTCCTCCCTTTTGAAATTAACACTGGTTGATGCACCCTGAAGAACTCAAGAGTTTGTACACCTTTGCTCAAAATCTCTTAGGCATTATTTCCTTTTCCTTCTGAAACTCGTCAATGCTGCAGTTCCTCATTGCTCGTATCAGTTCACCGAAGGGTCTCAAAGTGACTAGTGAAGCTCATTTTGAGTTAATTGTTAATAAGCTTAATTACAAAATACACACCGTATTTAAAAAAAATAATTGGGGGATAGCTTCCAGGTGGCAAATGTCATCTACATAGCAGATCCAGAGCTCTCAATTGGTCCAATGTATTGGAGTGTTACTGGCAACCAGCTATTCTCACCAGCTCGTAAATAAGTTAGCGTAACTGGCGGCGAAGCAGATGCCCATCGTAGTTCGCTGTGTCTGCTTATAATGATTATCAAAAATAATAAAGATTGTTGTCAAGGCAAAACCAAATCCTATCTAATAACATCTCTGTATGCAAAAAAAAGGAGTGACCTCTCATGTGGTGGCAGTCCTGGAGACCTAGACCCTGACGGATGCAAGTGTACAAACTATTGACGTCTAGATTCATAAGGAGATAATCATCCTTCCCCACTGATGACAGCTATGAGTCTAAAAAAGCCCATTGTATTTCAAGTATGACTGTAAAAACTCAACAGCGAACGGAAGAAGAAATCTGTGTTAACATCTATGTAAGATTCAGATTACCTCTACAGCTGGTATCTCATAATTTTTGTAAGCAGTCAGTTTTCTCAAACAATTCAATGGCCTCATACTGCATGCATGATAATAAGAAAATCGGTTTAGGTTTAAAACTACTGGGACAACTTGAATCAACCAAGCTATTCATAACTGTCAAAGTATCCTATCATTATTAGGTGTAACAATATTGTCGAGTTCACATAATATATGTATCCAATCCCCATCACTTACATTTAAGTTAGAAGATGCTACTCTCGTCACATCTTGCTTGCATTTATTTGGTACCTTCAACTGATACCATTTTTTTTAATTAAATGTCAGGGTCCTAGTAAAGTTAAATACATCTGTACGGCTCTGGGTATGGTTCAGTTCAACGGTTGGACCATAGATGCTACTTCAGTTTGGGTAACCGTTAGTGTAAATTTAGAAAGATTTATCACATTAGTTGGATGCTGTTTGACCTGTTTTGATTCCCACTGAGGTTATGTTTGTACCTTGCTTGTTTGAGCTTTTTTCTCCCTGTCCTTTTATTCATCCGTGTTTTTTTCCAGTCTCTCCTTGCTGAAGAGACGGAACTCCTCTAAAAAGTTATTCCTTGTCAGAAGTTAGTCGGAGCCAGGTGATACATCACTATCAGAGGCATCACTGGTACCTCTAGTTTGAGGGTTCGCTCTCAATCTCGGGAATCAAGTCCTGTGGTTACATTACCTCCTGATTTTCCTCTCGGGTCGGTCTGATTTAAGCACGTTTTTAAAAAAACTAAGTCAGTATTCTGCCATTCAGACAGTCTTTAAAGTCTCAGATTAAATTCCTCTGTTTCTCAAACTTTATTTCCTTCCCCCTGTTTTCTGTTTTCAAATTAAGTTTCACAAGTTACCCATATAGATATTTAGAGCCTAGTGCAAAAGAGTTATAAAAACTTTCTTGTCCTATATTTTCCTCATAAGTTTTTTTTTAGTTTGCCTTAATTGTACGTGCTTTATTTAAGTATCTGCTAATTAAAGCTATTTTCAAAAAACTGTGCTGACTAGACATAGGGTTTGGTGCAAGCAAATTCAACTCTCTTAGATTTGTTGTTTCTAGCCCCCTCTGACTACTGAAGCAGGCTTTGATTGCTCCACTTCTTTCTCTGTGAGAATCTAGTGCCTACACAGTTAGCCTGCTAGACTGTGCTCAGTATACAGTCATACTAGACAATATTGGGTGATACTCTTTCTGTTTGTATAAATTGATGCATCTCTGTAAGCAAGTCTTCATTAAACTCAGTCATGAACATTTGGAAGTTTTCTTTCTCTTTAGTTGAACTGAGTCGTTACATTGCTCTAATCTCTGCTGGTTACCTTCAGGCCCGTTTTGCACTGACTATCGAAGGATTGTTTAACTGAAAGAGACTGAGCTCTTCATTCAAAAGTAGATTTTCTTTTTATCCTGTCCGGCCAGTCTCCCGGTTTCCCTCTCTTAAGATGCATCCAACCTCAAAGTTGTTCTTAAGCTTTCTTCTTCTGTAGAATCCCACTGAATCACTACTGTATGCCAGACTACACAGTTTCTGTGATTTGAACCTTTAAAACAATACATAAAAATACAGGAACAAGTACATTTATTTAATAGCCAAACCAAAACGCTACAGAATGAAATGTGCATTTTAATGGAAAGTTTAGAGTGATTAAAAATGTGTTTTTACTTCAAAAAGATAAAGTGGTATGCTAGTCTCATAAAGCAAACACAAGGAGATGATGGACGGAGAGCTGAAACTTTTCTGACTCGTCCCTCAGTCACAGATCTGGGTTGAATCCATCATCATTCTTTAGCTCACTTTGTCACCTCAGTTCAGACCCAGCTATATGCAAGCAATTTTAGAATACCAACTTAATTGTCAACCTTCATTTCTAAATTCCTTAACATTTACACTGTTTAAAGTTCCATGTTTGCACATTGATTTTTTTACGTGTATACTTTATTAAATCTGCTAATAGTTAATTTACTAAACACTTGATTAGGGCCTGTTACCCCTGGTTCTGAAGCATATCTATAGAGCTTTGTACCCCTTATGAGGCAGCAAAGTACTCCGATCATAATCCTTTTCTCTGCAGCTTTCTGTTGAAAGGGTGTAGCATATACATTGTGGAGGGTGGTGGATGAGGTGCGTGAGGTTCAAAGACGTGCTTTAAATATGGTGGTGTTCAGCAAATATGTGAAGCATGTGAAAGTTGCCCCATGTAAAGATCATGTTCTGCATCTTGAATTTATAATGATATAAGATGCTGTGTCTTAAATGCTTTCTGGAATTGGATGCAATTGTTGCTACTCCTTTATTTGTAGGGGCACCGTGTTGCAAAGTTTGACTATCAGGGTCCAGGAGGTTGCACTAGTTCTTGCCCTTTTGAATGGAGGTAAATTCCATAATATGGCCAGCTTGAGCGCAGATATCCAGATGGAGATAGATGTGGAATAGTTGTTGAATGAAGAGGAGTCCAGTCTGATGGAATGTTTGCATAATGGCTTAGCAGTATTCTTTCTGGCTGCTGGAAGCCTGTGTAGGTCAGATGTGATGTAAGTTTGCATCAGTTGAGAAGCTGTCTGATGGCTACAACTCGAATTCTGTGCAGATTCTGCACTATTGACCGGGAGCGCTGAGGCAGAGACCATTGGCATCATCAGGGTGGGAAAGTACTAATGCAGTAGTAGCTTAGATGTTTTACGGGAGCCCCAGTATGGCAGATTCATTGAAGACATTTCATACAATGAAATCCTTCATTGGCCACTTAATTTGCTTGTGATATAAGAGGTAGTTTTGAGTACATGATCACCCCTAAATGCTTCAGTTCAGCTGAGCATGCATGTGTGTGTTAATTCCTGAGGCCAAATGGTTTAAATGTGGTGATGTATCAATGTGCCACAGGCTGGCATATCTGTTTTGAAGAATGAGCTTGGTTGTAGTTCAAAAGCAATCAATTGATTAGTCACTTGTAAGCATTTCTCTGTGGTATTGGTCAAGGCCAAAATAACTTTGGAGCTTCAAAAATATGTGGTTGTCATCCATACTGTTATAACAGTAATCACCCTATTGCCAGATTATGGGCTAAACAACTGGAGAGTTTTACGGAATAATTTAAAGATGATTTGCTACTCATATAAATCCCATATAGCCTGGATTGCGCTAGTACAGCATTATATGAGGGATACCTTATCAACACCTGTTTTCAGAACTCATTCTACAATGTATATTGCTTAATTGTGGAGATACAAAAAAAATCCTTGGAAATATGGGTAAAGAACATGCTACCTTACTGCCACTACTTCTGTATGAAACAATATATTGAAGGAAAAGAAAAGCTTAATATAGTTCAAAAAAATAAATAAGTATAGTTGTAACAGTTGTTTTTTTTAAATATTATAAATCTTTTTATTGAAATTTTGAATAACACATATCACAAGCAGTGTAGTATAAACATGAGCTCACAGGGTGGCAGTGCAGCCATAAGATCATTATTTAAACTATACCAGCGCAAGCAAAGTATATAGACACAACCCCAACTATGTTCCATAGCCTACCAGTCAGGGCTCTGCACAACCCCCCACTTCTGGGCTTCAGGGTTTACACGGGTGTCTTCCCATATGCCCCGACAAGACCTCAGCAGGAACCAAATGGTTTCCCATTTTCAGGGGCATCCTCAACCTTGGTAGATAGCTCTTTCAGTTAACATGCACCAATCCATATCTTTTTTCCTTCCCGCAAGCAGTGGTGTCTCGTGATCCCCACTTCTTTGCTATATTTCTTTTGTCCACTGACAGACCCAGGGATAACCACAATGTTCGAGGCATATGAGCTGCAGATTGTACACCTTAGCATTAGACCGCCACCTAGTGTTTGGCTCGGATGATTGCAGGTTGTTGTTGTCTTGGAAGAAGTCTTTGTAGTCATGAGATAGGTGACTCCTCCCTTGGACAACAGTGCGCATGGGCATCAACCCCATCCTTAGATTGCTTTTTCTGCCACTGGGTTCAGATGAAAGTTTCTCCGCTCCGGCCAGAAAAACATTTTTCAGCAACCTTGAAGCGCAGTACTTCCAAAAACTTCACCAAACTAACTTGGACATCGAAGACCAGGCTTTTTGACGACATAACTTCCATTCCGGTCATCGAAGTGGGCTGTTAGGCCTATCGAAGCCGGGCGGCCTACACCACATGGAAAGAACTCAGTTCAAGAAATGCCTGAAATGCCAGGCAAAATTCCCACATAGCGATCACCACGAGGTCTGTAAACTCTGCCTATCGCCAGAACACGGCGAGTCGACCTGCACAGCCTGTGCGTCCTTCCGATCGAAGAAAACCATCTGGGATCGGAGGGCCAGTCGACACGAGATCACCCCCAGCACCGGAGGAAATCTTCGACGAAGAGGTTACCCTCGTTCCCGAAGAAGACTCTCCTGATCTCCAGATCGTATCAGCGGCAGTCGACTCAGATGACTCCATTCCATCGGGTCAGCGCGTGAGTACTACTGCCCCTGCACCACATACTCCGCCCAAACCGAAGGCAAAGGTCAGCACTCCACCCAAAGGGCCCAGTCGAGACCAAAAATCCACTTCGACAGCCCCGCCATTGAGCCCGGCTCCGAAGAAACTAACAAAGCCTACTAGTGCCTCGACACCGAGTAAACCTCTCCCGTCTGCACGAAATATAAAGACACCCCGGTGCTGAAGCCAAAAGACCTTACGGTACCGAAGCCGAGAATCGTACCAGCACCGAAAGATAAACACGTATCTGTACCGAAACCGAAAGAAGCACCAGCTCCGAAGCCGTCCACTTCTACCTCTTCGGTGCCGAAGAAAAAGAATCCTGATTCGGAGGTGCCCAAACCCTCGAACATGCCTACCAAGCCGAAAACAATACCTTCGGCACCGAAAACTTTGCCACGGGACGTTACAACACCTCCCAATGCTAAAGAAAAAGCACAAACTCCGCCGGAGCCGAAAAAATCGAAGCCCAGGAAGGTTGTAGAAGAGGAGGAACTTTTTTACACCAGATCCTCAACAAAAGAAGATCTATATAGACCCAAAGACAGGTCATGTTGGCACTAAAACTCCCAAGAAGAGACCAGCAGAGGCACCACCCACTCATGTGGTGCCTGCCAAGAAGGACTGTGCAACATCTCCTATGCACCCTTCCTCTCCTATACCTCTTCTTCCTCCTTCTCCTATACCTCCTCACATATCACCTCATATATCTCCTGCAAATTCTCCATTATCATCACATTCGTCACAGCAAAAGGATGATGAATATAACTTAGAGGGAGGGGAGGATGAGGAAGAGCCTAGCTCATACCACATAGATGAGGGTATATGGGACTATTCAAACCCAACCGAGGTACCCATGTATGATTTTCCAAATCCACAGAATATGCCTGACGTTCAGAACCAGATGCATACCCATCAAAGCATTCCCCTCTAGAAGACCCAATTAGTTTTAGTCATGTGTTAAACAGAGCTGCTGTTTACCATGGAGTGTCTATGCATTCTGATGATATTGAAGAGGATTTTCTCTTAGACACCTTTGAGCACTCTGAGGACTGCTGAAATCCTTCCAATGATTAAGGGAGTAATCAAGCATGCTCCAAAAGTATTTAAAGATCCTGTACGTGCTAGAATTTTAAATCCTAGAATTGAAAAAGAAATATAGGCCAGCACCTGCAGACCCAGTCTATATTAAAGGACACCTTCCACTAGATTCATTAGTGGTGTCCAATGCTAGAAAAAGGGCCAATTCTCAAACATCAGGAGAAGCCACCTGATAAAGAATCAAAGGTAATTGATGCATCAGGGAAAAGAGTCGCTGCACAAGCGGCAAACATGTGGCATATAGCAAATACACAAGCCCTCCTCTCTCGTTATGATAGTGCTCATTATGATCAACTAGAAAAACTACTTCAACATCTACCAGATCAGTACAAAAATCAAGCAACTGACCTTATACAAGAAGGCAAGCTAATATCTAATGCCTCAATAAAATGTGCACTAGATGCCGCTGACACAGCATCCAGGGCCATTAACACCAGTGTCATACTTAGGAGACATGCGTGGCTACGCATTTCAGGGTTTAAACAAGAGGTGCAAACTACCATTTTAAACCAGCCTTTCAATCAAAACCAATTATTTGGTCCTGAAGTAGACAACATACTAGAAAAGATGAAAAAAAGACACTGACCCTGCGAAGTCTATGGGAGTTTTACAGTCTACACCAAGTAGAGGCTCCTTTCGTCGCTCCTCCGACAGAGGAGGCTTCAAGCAGACTGGAGCAGACACTACATCTTTTAAGTCACAAACCTCCTACAATAAAGGATACTTTAGGGGAGGATATAGAGGAAACAATAACAAAGGAAGAGGTCGCGGTAACCATAACAATCGAACCTCTTCCACCACCAAGCAATGACTTCCCTCTGCTCCCCCCACAGCATACCACTCCTGTAGGGGGCAGATTAACACAGTTCCTGCCTGTCTGGAACTCCATTACAACAGTCAAGTGGGTAATACAGATTATCCAACATGATTACTGCCTAGAACTTACAGCAACACCTCCAAACATACCTCCGAGACAGCGTCCAATGTCTACAGACCATCTACCTCTGCTTTGACAAGCAGTGTTATCACTTCTACAGAAGGGTGCTATTTAAATAGTTCCTTTAGAAGTACAGGGAATGAGGGTTTACTCGCTGTATTTTCTAATTCCCAAAAAGGATGGGACACTGAGACCAATACCAGACCTCAGGCCCCTCAATCACTTCATACAATCAGATCATTTTCATATAATCACTTTACAACAGGTGCTTCCACTACTACAACAGGGTGACTTCCTTACAACACTGGATCTAAGGGATGCCTATTTCCATATCCCCATACATCCTGCTCACAGAAAGTATCTAAGGTTTTTACTAGAACGACAACATTATCAATTCAAAGTCCTTCCATTTGGGGTAACCACAGCACCAAGAGTATTCACAAAGTGCCTAGCAATGGTAGCAGCACATCTCAGAAGACAACCGATACATGTCTTCCCTTACCTAGATGACTGGCTAATAAAAGCAAAATTGTTTAATCGGTGTGTCCAACACACACAGCAAACAATTCAAACATTGCACGACTTAGGATTCACAATAAACTACACCAAGTCACACATTCAGCCTTCACATGTACATCAGTATCTAGGAGCTACACTAAATACGTCCACAGCTCTAGCGTACCCCAGCACAGCCAGGATACAGAGCATTAGCCAGGATACAGAGCCTTAGTCACCTAGTTTCAACACCAGCAGTCTCTACAAGCCAGGGTTTTCATGAGACTAATAGGCATGATGGCATCTTGCATCTTCATAGTACCACACACAAGACTGCAGATGCGTCCCCTACAAGAGTGCTTAGCCCAACAGTGGAACCAAGCTCAGGGTCAACTAAAAGACCTGGAGTTGGTGGACAGCAGCACATATCGCTCTCTGCAATGGTGGAAGACCAAAAACCTGACAAAGGGGTGGCCGTTCCTAGAGCCTGTTCCACAAGTAGTGCTTATGAACAGACGCATCCCTCACAGGGTGGGGAGCCCATCTCTTACATCACACAACTCAAGGACAATTGACCATTCAACAGAAAAGGTTCCATATCAACCACCCAGAGCTGCTAGCAATATTCCTTGCACTCAAGACTTTTCAACTTCAAGTACAAAATAAGGCTGTCTTAATCCGGACGGACAATATGACAGCCATGTACTATATACAAAAACAGGGGGGGACACACTCTCTGCAACTGTCCCAACTTGCTCAGAACATTTGGAGATGGCGCATTCCTCAAAACATATATCTGCTAGCGGAGCACCTTTCAGGAGTCCACAATCAGATGGCAGATCTGTTGAGTCGGCAGACACAACAAATTCACTAATGGGAACTACATACACAAGTTCTTCAACCATTCTTCCAGAGGTGGGGGCACCCACGAAAACGCAAAATGCCCAGCCTTCGCCGCCAGGTTCCCACACCCACAGTCCGAAGGCAATGCGATATGGATGAACTGGTCAGGCAGATTTGCGTACGCTTTTCCGCCCCTCCCACTCATTTCATTAGTAGTGCGCAAGCTCAGACAATAGTCTCTCACAATGATACTGGTAGCTCCCACATAGGCACGCCAACCGTGGTTCACCACACTGCTAAAACTGTCTCTAGCTCCTCATCAAAAGCTACGCCTCACACCATCCCTGCTAACACAGAACCATGGAGAAATCAGACACCCAGATCCCAGCCAACTGAATGTGGCGATCTGGCTCATGAAGTCTTGGAGTTTGGTTATCTAAACCTACAACCAGACTGTATGAATATCATTAAAGAGGCTAGAAAACCCACTACTAGAGCGTGTTACGCAGCTAAATGGAGAAGATTCGCAATTTATTGCAAAAATAATCACATTAATCCACTGGATGCTTTCATCCAAAATATCATCTGTTACCTTTTACATTTAGAAAGGTCTAACTTGGCATATTCTTCCAAACGCCTACACCTTGCAGCAATTGCAGCATATCTACAAAACAGACAACACCTGTCTCTCTTTAGAGTACCAGCAATAAAAGCATTCATGGAGGGATTAAAAAGAATAATCCCGCCAAGGTTACCACCATCTCCTGTGTGGAACCTAAATTTAGTACTCACAAGGCTAATGGGACCCCAATTCGAGCCTTTATATAAATGTAACATGGAAAACCGCTTTCCTTGTTGCCATTACCTCTCTTAGAAGAGTAATTGAAATACAAGCTTTCACAATACGAGAACCATTTTTTCAAATACATCCTAACAAGGTGGTTCTTAGATCCAATCCGAAATTTCTTCCAAAGGTAATCTCTTCCTTTCACCTAAACCAATCCGTAGAGTTACCTGTGTTTTTCCAAAACTCACTCTGTGGCAGAAAGAGCATTACACACAGATGTTAAAAGAGCTCTTTTGTTCGAGGCATGTGGGCTGCTAAATTCATATCTTTGCATTAGATCGCCACCTAGTGTTGGGTCCGGATGATCGCACATTGTTGTCCTGGAAGAGTCTTCGAAGTATCCTGAGATGGGTGGCTCCTCCCCTGGACTACAGTGCGCATGGGCATCGGCTCCATCCCCAGATTGTTTTTTTCCGCCATTGGGTTCGGATGCGGTCTCGACGTCTCTCCGTCGGAACCGAATAAACATCATTTTTTACGGCCAAAAGGCTTTGGGTTCTTTACGTCGGTATTGTTTGCGTACGGTCTCGAGTTCTTCCGTCTCTCGGAGCCGGAATCACCGGAGTTTTTTACTACTCTTCGGACATCGAGGCCTTCTCATCGCGACTCGACACTAAGTTCCCAACATGGAGCGGAGTCCGTTTAAACTCTGTCCGCTCTGTGGGTCCAAATACCCACATATAGACGTACACCCGGTCTGTAATAAGTGCCTTTCGCCAGACCATGACGAAGGAAGTTGCCGGGCCTGTGCGAAGTTCAGGTCGAAGAAAACTCTCACGATTCGGCGCGCAGTGCGCCTTGTGGCCAAACAGGCGGCCCCGGATCCAGATAACATCTTCGGCGACCAAGAAGAAGAGGACCAGAGCCATCATCTTCAAATCTCCCCGCCTGAGACGGAGGTCGAGGCTGATCCGGAATATGACGACGACGGAGTCGTGGGTCAGGGCCTTGAATACGTCGACGAGGTAGGGGACGACGTTATGGTTTATGGGGCCGAGGAAGATAGCTCAGGGGACGAGCTATGCCCCGAAGTTGACGAACATCAGGAGAGGGTCGCGGGATCGCCTGTCGGCCTTACCCAAGACCCTGTAGCGCAAGCCACGGCCCCGCCTGCCGGCCCGGCCACGGACATACTTGCTGCGCCGAGGGTTTCGAAACCGAAACTGAAAGCAACGGTCTCGACTGCACCTAAAATGGCCGACCCGAAACCGAAACCGAAAGTTAAGGACTCAATCGTCCCTAAGATGGCGGCCGCAACAGCAAAAACAAATAAACCGGCGGCCTCATCGACTCCGTCGACCTCCGGTCCGCAGAAGTCGAAGAAACACGGCGATTCCACAGGGTCGAAATCGGCGCCGGAGGAGAGATCCTCTAAAAAGGGTGGCACGCACAAGACAAGCGCGCCGGCGCCGGCGAAGCCTGCCAAGGCAACCGACACAGCCCCGGCTCCAACGGGGACATCTGCGCATCGCTCCAGGGACTCGGGGTCGGCGCCGTCCATCCCTCCAAAAGACCAACGGAACGTCGCATCCGAAGGCAAGGCCACCTCGTCGGTGCCAAAGACATCGGTCACCGACGCATCTCTCGTGGCTGCTTCACTACAAAGAATTAAAGACAAGGTTTTTTCTTCGTCGACGCCAACGCCATCGACGCAGAAGGCGGCAGACGTCCCGGTCAAGCCGGCAAGTAAGCTCCTCTTCCTTCTACCGCCAAAAGTGGTGCCAAAGGCCTTTTCCTCAAAATCGACGCCAAAGAAGTCGGAATCTTCTACGGCAGGGACATCTTCGGGTCAAGTGCTCGACCCTGAAGAGGATTCGGAGTGTTTCATAGACGCGGACACGGGGAAGTTAACCCTTTATAAAAGGAAGATCACTTCGCAGCCGGTGGAATCCTACGTCATTCCCCTAAAGAAGAAAAAGTTTCCACAGGACGCCTCAGGCCTCATGGAACCTATTCTGCCTCCTCTGGGAAGGAGCCCAACACCGTCTCCAGACCACTCTGACAGTGGGGACTATGGTGAAGATGAACAATACACGTTCCCAGTAAATGAACCTGATGCACAGCCAGATTCTTATTATGGCATTGGGGACCAAGGCACCCAAGATGTGGGGCAAGACCCACAGACCTTCAGTACACGTGCATCCCCTACGGAGGATTCTGCAGGTTTTCATGCACTCATTGAGAGGGCAGCTGCTAATCATGATGTGGACATGCATGCTGACCCAGTTGAGGAAGACTTTCTATTCGACACATTTTCAGTTTCGGAAAGAAATGTAAAGACACTGCCTATGCTCAAAGGGGTCCTCAAGCACGCTGCGGACATCTTTAAAGAGCCTACCAGGGCGAGGGTGGTCAACCCACGTATTGAAAAAAAGTACAGACCAGCGCCTGCAGACCCTGCATACATTCGAGGACAGTTGCCGCTTGACTCCTTGGTGGTAGCAAACGCACGCAAGAGGGCCAACTCCCAAACAACGGGTGAAGCTCCTCCCCCGGATAAGGAGTCCAAAGTGCTAGAGGCAGGAGGCAAAAGAGTGGCTGCACAGGCTGCCAATTTCTGGCGTATTGCAAATACACAGGCACTACTGGCACGTTATGATAGATCACATTACGACACACTAGAGCAGATTGTAGAACACCTGCCTCCGCAGTTTCAAGAGGGCACCAAGATGATTATACAAGAGGGACAACTGATCTCCAACGCGGCCATAAAGTGCGCACTTGATGTCGCGGACACAGCCGCTAGGGCCGTTAACACCAGTGTCATGCTCAGAAGACAGGCTTGGCTCCGCATATCGGGGTTCAAACCTGACATTCAAACAACCATACTTAATCAACCAGTCAATCCGGATAGACTGTTTGGTCCAGATGTTGACACCACCCTGGAAAAGATTAAAAAGGACACTGAAACCGCTAAATCGATGGGGGCCCTACAATCTCAGCAGTTTCGTGGCAATAATTTTCGTCGCTCAGGTGCCCGTGGAGTCACCAGAGGACAGATGGGTCAACAGTCACAGTTCCCTAGAGGTGGAGCACAGTCCTCGTACCCCAAACAAAACAAGAGGGGCTACAGGGGAAACAGCAACAAAGGACGTGGCAAAGGAGGCAACAATTCACGCTCCTCTGCCCCGAGCAACCAGTGACTCTCTGTCACTGCCCCCCGACCATTTAACACCTGTCGGGGGGAGACTACAGCAGTTCCTGCCCGTCTGGATCAACATCACCACAGACAGGTGGGTGCGACAGCTTATCCAGTACGGTTATTGTCTAGAGTTAAAGTCCACTCCACCCAACATTCCACCAAGGCAAAGACCTATGTCCGCAGAGCACTTGCACTTATTGCAGCAGGAAGTGTTGGTGATGCTGCAAAAAGGGGCAATCGAGCTCGTGCCAGTGGGGGAGGAAGGCACGGGGGTTTATTCTCTGTACTTCCTCATTCCAAAGAAGGACGGATCTCTCAGGCCAATTCTGGATCTCCGTCCCCTCAATCTGTACATACTGTCAGAGCATTTCCACATGCTTACACTGCAACAGATTCTTCCTATGTTAAACAAAGGAGACTTCTTAGCAACCTTGGATCTCAAGGATGCTTATTTCCACATTCCGCTACATCCGTCCCACAGAAAGTACCTCAGGTTCACTATCCAGGGCACGCATTATCAGTTCAAAGTCCTACCCTTCGGAGTCACAACTGCCCCAAGGGTCTTTACCAAGTGTCTGGCGACTGTAGCAGCGCACCTCAGGAGGCAGAACATCCATGTCTACCCCTACCTCGACGACTGGCTCGTTCAAGCCAGGTCGGAACAGCAGTGCGCCGCGGACATGTCGACTACCATTCACCTCCTTCACGACCTGGGTTTCTCGTTGAATTACCCGAAGTCACACCTTCAGCCGGCACACGTCCGGCAGTTTCTGGGCGCGACAATCAATACCCTGACGGCCTCGGCACAACCAAACCAGGTCAGGATAGACGGCATACAGTCCTTAATCCAGAAGTTCAGACCGGGACACTCGCTTCCAGCAAGAGTGTTCATGCAGTTGATAGGCATGATGGCCTCCTGCATCTTCATAGTCCCTCACGCACGGTTGCATATGCGCCCGCTCCAGGAGTGCTTAGCAAATCAGTGGACACAGGCTCAGGGACAATTAACAGACCTAGTGTTGGTTACCAGTCGGGCATACAACTCTCTGCATTGGTGGACTCCACACAACCTTTGCAAGGGCCGACTGTTCCAGGAGCCAGTGCCACAGGTTATCCTGACAACGGACGCATCTCTCCAGGGATAGGGAGCACACCTGCTCACTTACACAGTGCAGGGACTATGGACGACGCAGCAACAGAAGATGCACATCAACTATCTAGAACTGATGGCAATCTTCATGGCACTCAAGTCCTTCATTGTACATCTGTGCAACAAAGTGGTGTTAGTCCGGACGGACAACATGACCGCGATGTACTACATCCAAAAACAGGGGGGCACCCACTCACCACAGCTGTCTCACCTGGCTCAGAGCATGTGGAAGTGGGCCATTCAGAGGAACATCTTCCTCATGGCAGAACACCTCCCGGGGAAGGACAATCAGATGGCGGATCTGCTCAGCAGATACAGTCATCAAATGCACGAGTGGGAGATACATCCATCGGTACTCCAGCCGTACTTCCAAAGGTGGGGGCGTCCAGACATAGACCTGTTCGCCACAAGGGAGAACGCAAAATGCCAAAGCTTCGCCGCCAGGTTCCCACACCCCCAATCGCAGGGCAATGCGATATGGATGAACTGGTCAGGCAAATTTGCTTACGCTTTTCCCCCGACACCCCTGATACCACTGGTGGCGAGGAAACTACGGCAACACTCCATGACGCTCATCCTAGTTGCTCCAACGTGGGCGCGCCAAGCATGGTACACCACGTTCCTCGAGCTCTCAGTGGTCCCGCATCAAAGACTGCGCCTCACGCCCAGACTTCTGACGCAGAACCATGGAGAAATTCAGCATCCAGATCCGCAACAGCTCAACCTAGCGATCTGGCTCCGGAAGTCTTAGAGTTTGGATACCTAAACCTACCTCCTGAATGCATGAACATCATCAAGGAGGCGAGGAAGCCGTCAACCAGAGCATGCTATGCCGCAAAATGGAAGCGTTTTGTCATTTACTGTGCAAACAATGACATAAACCCGCTAGATGCATCTATCCCTAACATCATTTGCTATCTGTTACACCTTTATAAGTGCAAACTAGCGTTCACTTCTATTCGGATACATCTATCCGCCATCGCAGCTTACCTTCAAAATAGGCAGCATCTCTCAGTCTTCAGGGTGCCTGCCATTAAAGCGTTTCTTGAAGGCCTGAAACGAGTCATTCCCCCAAGAACACCGCCAGCTCCCGTGTGGAACCTCAATGTGGTCCTCATCAGACTGATGGGACCACCGTTTGAGCCAATGCACTCGTGCGAACTGCAATTCCTAACGTGGAAAGTTGCTTTCCTAATTGCCATTACGTCACTAAGACGCGTAAGTGAGTTGCAAGCACTCACGATACAAGAGCCATTCATCCAGATTCATCCAAATAGGGTGGTACTACGTACTAACCCCAAATTCCTTCCAAAGGTGGTGTCACATTTTCATCTCAACCAAACTATCGATTTGCCTGCATTCTTCCAGAACCCACAAACAGTGGCGGAAAGGATGCTCCATACGTTAGACGTACGGAGGGCATTGATGTACTACATAGACAGGACACAACACTTTAGGAAGACAAAACAACTCTTTGTTGCCTTCTCACCACAACACAAAGGCAACCCAATTTCCAAAGCAGGAATAGCCAGATGGATTGTTAAGTGCATCCAAATCTGTTATCATAAAGCCAAGCGCACTTTAACAATACCCCCAAAGGCACACTCCACACGCAAGTTGGGGGCATCCATGGCTTTCCTTGGAAACATTCCTCTAGAGGACATTTGCAGAGCAGCCACGTGGGTTACACCACATACCTTTACAAAACACTACTGTGTTGATGTACATTCCAAACAGCAAGCGGCTGTAGGGCAGGCTGTTCTCAAGACACTTTTTCAGGTTTCTGCAGCTGGCACGGGCAACCGCCGCTGATGGAGGGACTGCTATGTATTCTATGCAAAGATATGAATTTAGCAGCCCACATGCCTCGAACTGAATATGCTACTTACTAGTATGCATCTGTTCTTGGCATGTAGGGCTGCTAACATTCATATCGCCCACCCTCCTCCCCGGTGCCTGTCGCAGCTGCAGATATACTATTGTATTCAATCATTGGCATGGACATCCTTTACACTTTTCACTCCATCCTCTGCCACAATGGCGAAAAACAATCTGGGGATGGAGCCGATGCCCATGCGCACTGTAGTCCAGGGGAGGAGCCACCCATCTCAGGATACTTCGAAGACTCTTCCAGGACAACAATGTGCGATCATCCGGACCCAACACTAGGTGGCGATCTAATGCAAAGATATGAATGTTAGCAGCCCTACATGCCAAGAACAGATGCATACTAGTAAGTAGCATATTCAATACTACATAGATAGAACAAAATCCTTTAGGAAGACGAAACAACTGTTTGTAGCTATTTCTCCTCCTCATAAAGGCAACCCCATCTCCAAAGGTGGGATTGCGAGGTGGATTGGAAAATGTATACAAATATGCTATGCTAAAGCTAAACGTACACTAACAGTTCCTCCTAGAGCGCATTCTACTCGCAAACTAGGAGCCTCTATGGCTTTCTTAGGAAACCTACCATTAGAGGACATATGCAAGCAGCTACATGGTCTACACCACATACCTTCACTAAACACTATCGAGTTGATGTGCAAGCCAAACAGCAAGCTGCAGTAGGCCAAGCTGTCCTTAAAACTTTATTTCTAACAATTGCAACGGATACGGGTGACCACCGCTAAGAGGAGACACTGCTGCACATTCGATGCTAAGGTGTACAATCTGCAGCTCATATGCCTCGAACGGAAAATGCTACTTACCAGTATGCATCTGTTCTTGACATGTAGTGCTGCAGAGTTGTACACACCCTCCCGCCTCCCAGGGACTCGTATCTGTTCCAGTTTTCATCTTATTTAGATGCACACGCATGGACATCCTTTTTTCTTACTATATCTCTACTAACTCCATCATTTTCCATCATTGTGAAAAACAATCGAAGGATGGAGTCGATGCCCATGCGCACTGTTGTCCAAGGGAGGAATCACTTATCTCATGACCACAAAGACTTCTTCCAAGACAACAACAACCTGCAATCATCCGAGCCCAACACGAGGTGGCGGTCTAATGCTAAGGTGTACAACTCTGCAGCTCTATATGCCAAGAACAGATGCATACTGGTAAGTAGTGGGTTTCCAGCTAACCCCAACTCGCAAGACACCTGTCGCCCCTAAGAACATTGTAGTAAACTGATAACTGGGGGTGATCTGCCAGTCATTTACCCCCCACGCTCATCTCCTGTCAGGACAGATCCGAGATGAGTGCACATATAGATATAATGTAATTCCCTCTTGACCTTCAGGAAGCTGCGTCATTGCATTTGGACCTTGAGAGAGAAATCCGGATATTGGCTAATCGTGGCTTTTTCAAAATTTAGGTGTGGCGTGCCCTGTGCTGCCTGGACTATGGCGTCTGTCCCTGTGATTAAAACTTCTTGCAATTATAGTGCAGGGAGGTGCGTCTGGCTTAGGAGGAGTCATGGGCACCCTATGGGCCCTTTAGAGTGTGAAGAATTTAGAGAGAACCTTGAGTTGTTAAGGGTTCACAACTACATTTTTGACCAAGCGGTCCGTACTTTGTTCCTTCGCTTGTTCAGGCACTTTTACTTTGCAGATATTATTCTGGCGGGACCTCCCTTCCATGTCTTCCAATTGGACACGTATGGTGGCATTTTCATCTTGAAGTTTGGCCATTTGTTGGAGCGCAGTAGTAGTTTTTGAGACATCCGCCACAGTTTTTTTGGTTTCTCGTAGATGATCCTTCTCTTTATTGACCTTGGCGCTCAAAGTGACATTTCTGCCACCACTGAAACCCTTGATTTTTTTGGAGGGTTGGTTCCGGTGAATCTCCACCAGGGTCCTCCTGACTCGCTCTCTTTCTGGGCTCCTGTGGGGACTGCATATCTATCCATCTTGTTCTGCTGCATTTTCTTCGCTTCTTTGACTACCACTATAGCGAGGCGCTGCGCCTGGGGCCACCATCCCACCTCCTCAGGGGCCCCTTGTCGTTCTCGTAAGGCTGAGCAGTATCCACCGCTGCTTACCAGCCCCAATGAGTGCCCCCCTCCTCCCCACACCCCAGGATCTCACTCAGCAAGGAAACTTAAAGGGCTCGCCTGTCTCAAGCCGGTCCCTACAAATCAAGTCTGAGGTAGATGTTGAGCAGGGGTTGGGGGATGCAGTGGTTGAGCCTTGCCATATGCTAGCTGTGCAGGTGAGTCGTTCATAGGGGATAGAGGAAGGCTGTATAGTGAGCATCCTCTGTCATCTAGGTAAGATGTGATCTGGCTGGTTCTTTGAATTCGTAAATCATGAAGTTTCTGTAAAAGAGTTGAATGGTGAACTGTGTCAACTCTCAAATGACAGTCAGTGATGCCACAGTACTGTGGCCATGGCTGAATTAATTTTGGTGGTCCCACGGTAGATTGTTATCCTCAATAAATATTTGTTTTTATTTAAATGTAGATCTTTCAGTTTGCCTAAAAAGGTAAATGTTTCCAATTTGGTTGTTGGGGTCAGAATAATGAAAACCAAGCTTTTAAATTTTTATTTTTTTAACATAGATTTAATATATCGTTTTGAGTTTCCTGGGATGCACCCAGTCTCTAAAGAAGATTGGTAATGGCCCTGGCCGATATTTCTGCAGAGCTTTACTACATCTTACCTTAGTTTGTTGACTCAAGGGAAATTGACATTTATTTGCCCTTGACAGTTATTGTACATAATAAAACACTGTAAAAATATTGCTCAGTAAATAAACTTGAAAAATACAGGGATTGAATTATCTGTGTAATCTTTGCTTCAAGGAAAGGCATAAATGCATCTTAATAGGTTAATGGGTCTAATGCAGCCGTTACACCTTTGACTTATGAGGACCGCCACTGAATCATTACTAGAACCTGCGGACCCCCACCGAGTCTTTATTGAAAGTTGGAGACTGTTCACCTAAGGAATTGCTATGGTTTCAACCTCAAAACAATACACAAATGCATAATCGTTGTACCACAAACAAATGCTGAAATATTTTGAGTAGTACACAATCCAATATAGAACAATTTCACATTTTTATTTTTTCTTCTTTATTTGTATATTTATTTATTTTAATTTATTAATTTCAATATGCATTTTTTTTTAACTTGTGGACCGGTTGATTAGGCCTTGTGGACTCCCTGATGGCCCTCTGATCATAGGTTAAGAACTAGTCTAGTGTAACAGTCATTGTGCACTATCCACATAATGAGTTAGAGACTTAGATTGCAAATTATACTTTCTCAGTCCATGAAATGGCCTTCCCTTTGCAGACTATTTACAGCACCATTGTTCTTTTAGAGGGTTTTACTGTCATCTGTCTGAACCACTGGTAATTGTTCTGGGCATATTCTCTGTACACCCTTGTCCTTGCGGCACTTCTGTAGATCCTAGTTGCTGCTCTCATCTGTACATTTTCTTCTGATGGGTACGTCTACCTGCAGATTCCGCACCTCTTGAATGTCCCATCCCTAGAAACTTTCAGTAGCTCTTTCTTGCTGGAGCAGGGTGCTGGCTTCACATTGGCGCTAAAAGTGACACCAGTATGGCTTCATTGTAGAGATAAAGTACCCACTCCTGCATCACTTTCCTTTTTTCAGCTCCTTCGATAAGGATCCTGAGCATACTCTCTCTGGAGTTAACTTTGAGAAATGTTTTCCCCAGTTTAATCTTTATGCAGTTGTAGTGAAGTTGCCCCTTGCCCCCCCCCCCCCCTTCCCCAACCTCCATAAGTGTTTCGGCTTTAATCCCTGCCAGGATTGTGATGGACAGACTTTCGTCACTATCCTCACTCTATTTGCCTGTGGTGCCTCAGGTTGGGTCACGACTCAAGTTTGTGTAGTTCTTGCCACATTTTGTACCCTAAGATCAAAACTAAGGGATTGGCCAAGTTGTTTATAGCTGGGCCAGAGAATACTCTGTTGCTGTTGATTAAGGGCTCGTTCAATGTCCGCCACTCCTTATTCATCGAAGTCATTCAGGGACATGCACAAAAACGCTGTTCATCTTGTGGAAATTCCTTTTCGGAGCCATAATTTAAGCCCATAGCTCTCAGCCTCTGGTGCCGGTGGCTCTTCTGACCCTGGCACCAGGCTTTCTTTCAAAACCAAACCCTCTAACACCCATGCAGCCATTATCCTACCCCCTCCACCTCTCTTGGTACTGACCCTGTTGTGGTTCTAAATGTTGTCTGACCTTTTGTTTTCAGCAGTCTCTGCAGCGCAGTCAGGCACAGTGGAACAGAATGGGATGCCCATCTGTATGCAGATGGTCACTGCTTTGGTACCTGCGGAATACAGAAAGGCTTCGACATCAGGGCCAAAGCCTACCATTTCCCCAGTGCATACTTATACTGTAGTACCTCTGTAGTTTATACTGCCTCCCACATCCCTGCTATGATTACGGCACCAGTCCGGACTCCTCATGCTATGTTCAGATCAGTCTGGGGCGATCACTTCTGCTTCAGATCCAGCGTCAAAGAATCCAGGAGTGATTGTCTGTTTGAGATGGGAAGCTCAATGTGTTGTAGAAGAGTGCTGCAGAACCCATCACTCTTCTTACAAAAGTTAGAGATGGCAAACTAAACATGAACTCTATTTCCAATTCAGACCCTATGGAAATATGACACGGATGACAGCAGTGAGGACAGTTTTTACCCTTAGTCTTATGCGGCCAACCGTTTCTCATTATAAACAGCTAGTGGCCTAGACACCTCACCTCAACTGGAGATCAAATTTCTACCCGCCTGGCTCCTTAGAGGGTTTCATCCTCCATGCAAGTACCTGCAAAGCTGTGGAGGTGTTAGAATTGCCCCTCCTTACTGTAGATATAAAAAAAACGTCCTTACTGCAGCTATCAGCCTGCAAACGCATGGCAGCCTGGGAGAAACTAACTTTAACCCCAGCCATCAACAGATTAATGACACAGAGGTACGGATCAGCTCCTGGAGACACTTTTTTCTGTTGTCTCATCTGTCTGCTGAAAGCTTGATGGTGGAAGCTTCTTGCTGTCTAAAACCAGTTAAAGGAGCAGTTCCTACCATTCCAGCAGATAGAGAATCTAATGGCTGAAATCTTGGGGTAAGGTGGTCTCTTCTGCCGCTAGTGTGACCTTGAAATCTCACTGCTACCTGCTTCTTGAGAAGGTACATTCACACTCTTTTAGACACCTCTCAATTTGTCGCTCCCCATTTACCTGACCCATGAAAGATAATTTTTCATAAGTTGTCAGAGCTGGCCAGTACTCTTCCAGAAGCGTTATGAAGGTAGGCCTAGATCCTGTGGATTGGGTTGCACAGGCCATGGTCTCTTCAGTCTTTTTGCATCACCATTCCTGGTTATGATGGTCTGGGTTTTCCCCTGATGTGCAGGTGATATTAATGGATTTGCCTTCTGATGTCTCAAAGCTTTTTGGGAACAAGGCTGATTAAACCTTGTAACATTTTCAAACTAGTAGGGTAATTGCACATCCCCTTTGTCCCCAGTCCCCACAGGTAGACTATAATCAGTTCAAAAACGTCTGTGATTTCTTTTGTGGCTTCAGTTTTCACTGATGCCTGCCTGTTCAGCCTTAATAGTAGCATCCCCCAGAATCCCTTTCATAAGCCATATGAAAAATGGTAATCTCCTCCTCTCCTGCACCACCAGAGTAGCAGTTTTAGTGCTCTTGTTGGAGCATCAGGCACCGGTGAGACGAGTAGTGTCCTCCTTTCTATAGGCCTGGAAGGCCATAACTTCAGACCATTGGGCTCTATAAATTGTAGAAAGGAGGTGTACCATACCCTTCCTGCAGCCCCCTCCAACGACACCTCCACAGAAGATCATCACTGTATCCTGCAGCAAGAGGTGGCTGCTCTGCTATAGAAAGATGCAGTGGAGTTGCTGTCAAAGCAGGACATTGGAATTGGGTGCTATCCTCGGTACTTCCTTGATCTCAAAGACAATGGTATTTTTCTGATTCTGAACATCAGGTTCTCAAACCTGCAACTCTGCAAAGAGAAGTTTAAGATGCTGTCACTTGCTCATGTATGTTTGGTGCTGGAGACTGGATGGTGTCACTTAACTTGCAGGATGTTTTATTTCCACATAGTGATCCTGTAGTCAAAAAGAAGGTAACTGAATGTTATGGTATGGCCAACTCTCTACAAATTTGGGGTCCTCCCTTTTTGGTCTGACTTCAGCACCTTGGGTCTTCACAAAGGTGATAGCAGTGGTGACGGCCCAACTCAGGCCGTTTGGTATCTCGCAACACCAGGGTGGACCGGTTTGTTTCCTGAGATGTCACACTGGTGTTGCTTCTAGCACTAAATGTAGAGCCAGCGCTCTCTGCCTGTGTGGAAGAACTATTGAAAGTTCTTACCACCTGATACAATTGAAGCGGTAGGGAATATGCAGGTGGGTAGAGCAGCCGCCAGAAAGATTGTTACCTGTTACCAAAGGTGAGTGACTTTTCTTGTTTGTGTTGTTGTCGCATGAAAAATAAAACTTTTCAGAAAATTAATTGAAATTCCAGGCTGTAGATGGTGAAGTGGTTATTGTAGGAAGCTGGATTTTTTTGTAGTTTACCAAAATAAGGTACACTATGTAGAAAGTCCAGGTGACCCTTATTAGCTTACATGGTTTAAATTAATAATCACAAATGCTCTTTGTGGTAGTGTGGGTGAGCAGTTTAGGCTTATCAGAGGGTAGTGTTAAGCATTTGTGGTCAATGCAGTCAAATGACTCAAGAAGAAACTCAAGACCAATTTAGAAAAGTAACAGATTTTCCTCATATAATTTTTAACACCAAGAACTTTGTAATCGGGTCAATACTTTTGATGACATCCGTCAGATTTGAGGCATGAGCATTGAACACGGTAATGTTATCCTATGGGAGAAACTTTCACTGCATAGGGTCACTTGCAAACGACTTACAGGAATGATCTTCTGGACTGAGTAGGGACCAAGGTCCAAGAAAGCACCAAGAATTAAGTTTCATCTGTGTGTGGTGTCTGGGTGCTGTAGGCTTTGATGCGGTGGTAGCCTTGGATGCTACACTCTGAAGTCAATGGGTAAAAGTACCTGTTGAAAAGAGGCTGCAAGGGGAATAAGGGGGCGGGTGGGTGTCAGAACCTAAAAAGGGGTGGGGGTTTTGTGCTCTTGAGGGGGTCTCAGGAACCCCATCGGTCAGCTAGGGCTCTGGCTGTTGGGCACAGATGCAGAGATGTTTGTCGGTGGGTCTTTTGTGTTAGAGGCTCTCATTTGGCGTCGACCTGGAAAAGGGGACAAAACTGGATATCTGGGCCACTCCAGGCCTTGAAAAATCATAAACATTTTACTAGACATGCAGGTCTTTTGACTTAAATCTACTCTTGACCCATAAATTGGTTTCAATGATGAAAATGTGGGCAACTATTTTTATTCATTTAGTCGCCATTTTCTTCATTATCACAGATGAGCCCCTTCCAATGTCAAGTTTAGCATGTCTGCTGTACGAAAAATATTTTTGTTTGATTTAATAGACAAAAAGTTTCCCAATATATAAATCTAATCTAGCCACAGGATGCAAATTACCCCATACTTGCCTCTTAGTTCATTAACAGGATTGTCCTTAGGGTAGAGCAGTAATGTTTCTCAAATCATGTTTAAGAACCTCTAAATACATAATTAAAGCACAAAGTGGTAACACACTCTCCTTTGTAATGAGCAGATTTTACATTGCAAAGGCCACAAACGTTCCCACTGACATGTGTTTATACTGATAAAATTATAAAGTGTACAAACAATGTTTGGAAATAGTTCCTGCAAATGTGTCATTTTCATATCGCCAACTAAAGTTTTCTGGTTTATTTTAAGCCTATTTAACTCTTTGTATCACACTTAAGTACAAAAAAATGTGCTTTCATAATACCTGATATATTTTAAAATGTGTAATATTAATTAACAGGCTATTTCAATGTCATGTGTTAGAGATCAATAATAACTAACAAGGCCAGGCAGCTCACTAGACAAAAACCTCTAACTCTATAAAGAGAGAAAAATAAACTCAATTTTCCAAGCAGCAGTTAGTAAAAAGACAAACTGACATTTGACCTCTTTCCTTGAACAGACCGCAAATGTGTCATGATAAAAACAAGATTTAATGGCATGTTTATTGCTCATACACTCTGAATGGACTAGTAGGTGCTAAAAATAGCTCAACCTGAAAAAATGTACTCGCAATTGTGAGTAGATTTTTCAAGGCCTGTACTCTGCGCTGGCCTCTACTATGCAGACGTTCCTCATCGTCTGGTTGGGCTATGCGGTGTTGGAGTCAGGATTGGACTACAAACCAGCCATAGTTGCTGCAAGGGATCCGGTATCTCTGGTATTGGTGCAGAGCGGCTCCTGGAAGGTCCTGGCGCCTCCATACTTGGTAGGGAGATGGATCTGACCCTTTGGAGAACAGTGACCTCCTCCTGGGTGGCTGCTGCGTAGTTGGACCCGGTGGGCAGCAGAATGGTGAACTAGACATTTGGGTCGGTGCCTGCAAGTTCCAGGGAGATGGCTTCTCCACCTGAAGGGAGATGCTGGCCGGTTGTCAAATTACTGGCTTTGAAGGATGTGCAGCTGTGGGACGAGTCTGGTTGTCGCAATTGTTGGGACTGGAGCAGGCAGGGTTTGCCGCCAAAGTCCACAGTTCTCGCTTCAACTTTTTTTCTCTTCCTTCTCCTGTAGTCTGGCAAATCTGCTTTTGTGGTGTCAGGGGGCCTCCTGAATACTGAATTTAGGGGAGTGAAGGGTAGTAGCCAATGGGCTACTTGTCCTTGGAGTCCCTTCACTCCTTCTATGAGCACTGTGGAGATGGTGGAACCCTTCTTTCGTGGAGCACATCTGGCAGTCCATCTTAAGGGCATGGCTAGCCTAGTGGAGCAACGCTGATTTCCTGCCTTTCCTGGTTCTTAATGGGCCTCAGGACAGGGGATGGCCGGGGTCACATATCAATTGCGGCAGGGGTTTTGAAGCTCCTAGCCTTGGTAAGCTAAATCATTAGCCGTCATGCTGGAGGAGGTCTGAACACCTTCCTCTGGAGAATACAAAATAACCAAGCACACCAATATCATTTCCACACAGGAGGGTGCATAGGTATTGCTTCAAACAGATCAATAATTTTTCAACGCCCTGTATCCAATAAATCCATAAAAATCTCAATAGAATCAATCAAATAGTCCAGTCAGAGCTTCTGTCTTGAGGTCTGTTTTTTAATTTTCACAAGTTCACAAGAATCCAAGTAACATCCGACGCGCGTTTCGCCCACAGGGCTTTCTCAAGGCTTAGTATTGTCTCTTAACGACCTAGAAGTAGTGGAAATGATTCCCTTAGATACTGTGTCCCTTAGCGATATATGATACTCCAATTGTGCGCAAATGATGGGACACAATCGTAGGTCAGTAGTGACTGTTCAGGCTTCAAATCATATTCGGCAAAGCATTTGTCGAAATGTCAATAAGTGAAGTCCATTCAGGCTTGTTAGCCGAGCCTCATCATAATGGCAACGAATTTGATAGGATTATGATAGATCCCAAAGTCTTATATTTTATGAACTGTTGCCCATGGTCTGTCCTTGGTGAATCCGTTCTCGTATCTCAGTCCGTTTACTGGGGACTTCCAGAGGTGCTAACGGTCTTGCCAATTGGGGAACAATTGAACAGTTATCTTGTTTTAGGGAAACAACACTGGGGTCCTGGTCAGCAGGAGCCGAGCTCACTTCAGTCAAAATTGCATCAGATACCAGTCAAAAAGTGGATGTGACCATTTAAAAAAAGGGATACCCTCCAACAAAAGAGAAAGAGACTAAACTTTCCCAGGAGAGTCTTCGTCTTCTAAGTGGAAACACCTGGAAAGGCCATTCTGCACTGGCATGATTTGTCCCAGGTCAGTTCTCCACTGTATAGTCTATACCCTGTAGCGAGATGGACCACCTCAATAGTTTAGGGTTTTCAACTTTCGTTTGCATCGTCCTTCTGAAAGACCTGTGTTCGGTTTGTACAAGGAAGTGAGTACCATACAGTTATGGTCTCCTCTTCAGACACAAAACCACGGCAACACCTTTCCTCTCAATGGCACTCCAATGCTGTTCTCTGGGTAATAAATAACCTCCTGTTAATGAAAACAGGCTGGGTATGGCCATCATGTTTAGTCTCGAATAGGACCACTCCTATCTCATGTTCAGATCTGCGCTATGAACTGTTTAGAATAATCTGGAGCTGTTAGAATGGGTGCTGAACACATTGCTTCCTTCAGAGTGTCAAAAGCCTTTTGACAGCTCACTCCTCAGTTTACCTTCTTTGATTGCTTCTTGGAGGTCATCTCTCTCTGTGACGGGTGCCACAATGGTACCATACCTTTTCACAAACCTTCCGTAGTACCATTTCAAGCCAAGGAATACTCTGCCTTGAGTCTGGGTTGTTGGAGCTTCCCTGTCCACATTTGTTTGGAGGTTGGGATGTAAGGGTTAAACTTGACCTCCCCCAACAAGTTGGCCCAAGTAAACAACAGATCCCTTCCCAATCCGGAACTCTGCAAAGCCTCAAGGACTTTGCCATGGTGGATTAGATGATCCAGCCAAGTGGAACTATAGATTGCAAGATCATCCAGATATGCTCCACCAAAAGACTCCAACCCAGCAAGTACTTTATTCGCCAACATTTGAAAAGTGGCAAGGGCATTATTTAATCCAAATGTTATTACAGTGAACTGGTAATGTCCCATCTGGGGTCGAGAATGCTGATTTCTCTTTTGCTCCTGTGGTCAAACCAATCTGTCAGTACCCTGATGTCAAAATAAAAGCAGTGAGAAATGTAGCTGCCCCCAACCTGTCAATCAGTTAATCAGCTCTTGGGATGGGGTGTGAATCTGTCTGGGTGGCAGCATTGAGACCTCTGTAGTCCACACAAAACCTCAGCTTTGGTTTACCAGCTTTGGTATGAGGCTTGTGGACTAAGACCACTGGGCTAGCCCAGGGGCTTTCAGAGGGCTCAATCACCCCTAACTCCTGCATCTTGCTGGCTTCAGCCCTTATTTCCTTAACTTGGTCAGACTACCTGTGTATTTTGTTTTTAACTGGTGTTCTGTCTCCAGCATCCACATAATGGGTACGCCATATTGTGTGACCTGGGATTAGGGCAAAGAGCCCATCGTGCTGCCTTAGAGGTTGTCTGCAGTCAGCGAGCTATTGGGCAGAGAAGGGTCCCTGAGGAGACTACTCCTTCCACTGACACATCTTTTGGACTGTCGGAGAGGGGTCCAGGAGAGGTTATCTGCCTTCTTCCTGATGATCCTAATCAGTGCATGGAAATGGGGGAGAAGGAGGTACACACTGCTAGGTCGCCCTAGGTGGACGCTGCTACTAATAAAATGCTTTTTTTAGTAGCAGCGTTCACCTTTTCTTTATCCTTTAATATTTGTTTTCCTATTAGGGTTTAAATAGGAGTGGCAAGCACATGGCTGGTCCCTGTGTGGTCCTGAACAAAAGCTAAGGGAAGCTTGAAACATGTCGACCAAACACTGATTCCATCTCCATTACAGACTGGCATACATTGTCCTACCCTGTTTCTAACCATACCAACCTAGGAGCAGGAATAAAATTGTTTAGGCCCACTAGTATGGTATTTTTAAATCACCTACATCCACTCCACCTCACATTGCACCACACATAGTCCTTCACAATATAGTGCTCCTACGTATTTCGCAAGTCGTAGCAAGCACCAGTTCGTAGAGAACTGGGAAGGCCCCAATGATGAAGCATGCCACCGTGGGGAAACCTTGGTAAGTGAGGGGACACAAAGACATTTTTCTTTCTTTTGGGCTTTTTCTGACCACAATGGCCGGTAGCCTTGTCACAAGCTAGGTTTTAGATCCTAATCAGTGACCATCAACATGACCACATCAGCCCTGGCATAGAAATGTTTCAGGTGGTTTACATTGATAACCCTGTGAGTGCTCCTGCAAGTGCCTAGGTCAACCAGGTAGATTACCTCACCTTTCCTCTCAAGGAGAGGGTAGGGACCACTACATTCTGCCCTAGAGGGCTCTAGGTGTCACAGGTTGCAACACCCATGCCGTCTGCACTGGTTGGAACTCCACCAGTGCAGCCTTTTTGTCATATCCGAGTTTTTGGAGCTCTTGGATGGCCTCAATGTTTTTGGTTGCTTTGCCCATGTACTCAGACATTCTTTAACATAGGCCAAGCACATATCTTGCTTCGGCTCTTTTGAGAGGTCTCCTTTACTAAACATAGTGGTCCCCTCACAGGGTGACCAAACAGAAGTTCAAAGGAACGAAAGCCCACTCCTTTTTGTGGCACCTCTCTTTAGACGAAAGCAGGCATGGCAAAAGGACATCCCATCTTCTGAGTTTTTCAGGGAGTCCCATGATCAAATCTTTTATGATCTTGTTGAATCTCTCAACTAGACCATTGATTTGTGGGTGATATAGGGTGATAAACTTGTGTCAGCCCACACTCATTCCACATGGCTTTTAGGTTGCCAGACATGAAGTTTGTACCCCTGTCTGACACCACCTCCTTAGAAAAGCCCAGTCTAGTAAAGCTTCTGATAAGTGGCATGGCAATTTCAGTAGCAGTGACAGTCCTAAGTGGAATTGCTTCAGGATACCCGGCGGATGATCCACAACCACCGGTATAAATCTGTTTCCTGATGCTGTTGAATGCTCAAGGGGCCTGACTAAGCCAATCTATGCCATTTCAAAAGGGATCCCCAACCACTGGAAGTAAATTCAGGGGGCCTTCGGTTGTTTACCTCACTTTCCACTGGCTTGACGGGTAACACAGGAGTTACAAAACTCCTTTAACATCTGGGACATGTTTGGCCTGTAGAAGTGGGCAAGTATTTGACCGGCCAAGATGCCCAGTAAGGGGATGTCATGGGCCAATGAGAGTAAGAACTCTCTGTATTGCTGAGGCACTACCACTATCCTAGTGGCACCAGGTTTGGTATCTCTGGCCCATTATACAGGTGCCCCATCTCCCAATAGGTCATGTGGGAGCCACTGAAATCTCAATTTTCCTGTGTAGCAGCTTGCTGTCTCAGGCTTTCCAGAGTGGGACAAGTTTTCTGTCCCTGGTGCATCTCTTCCCTAGAGGCAGCCAAATTTCAGACGGGCATAAGAGCCATCAGTCATTGGATGGACAGTAATTGTCTAAAGCTGAACACCGATAAGACAGAGGTAATGGTGTTTGGAGACCTAAAACCATCTTGGTCTCCGATCTGGTGGCCACCGGAAATGGGCAACCCACCCATCCCAGTCTCAAAGGTCAGAAACCTAGGAGTGTTGTTTGACAACAAACTAAGTTTCACTAATCATGCCAATGCAGTAGTCTCCTCTTCCTTTTTTACGCTACGGAAAGTGAAAAAGCTACTACCTTACCTTCCCCTTTCTGCAGGGAAAACCCTGATGTCCTCCTTGGTGCTATCCAAGGTGGACTACTGTAATGGGCTTCTGCTGAATGCTCAGGAGCAGGTCTTCAAAAAGTTACAAATGGTGCAGAACGCCGCTGCACGAATTTTGACCAAAACTCCCAAGTTCGCGCCTAATATTATCCGTCGTCTACCAACTGCACTGGCTCCCAGTAAAAAAAAGAACAAAATTCAAGGCTTTGTGTATTATATACAAGGCACTGAATAGCCAAGGACCCGACTTTTTTAGGGAATCACTGCAGCTGTATGTTCCCAAGAGAGCGTTAAGATCTGCCTCATCCGCATCCCTATGCATTCAACGAGTGAGAACAGTCACTTGGGGAGACAGACGTTTCTTGGTAGCTGCCTCGAGGCTCTGGAACTCCTTGCCCCATCACATAAAAAACAGCTCTTCACTGCTGCTCTTCAGAAAGCAAGTGAAGACTTGGTTATTCACTCAATAATGCACAGGAAGTGCCTCTCTGTCTGCCCAGCGCCGAGACACCATTCGTGGTATTTGTTCGTGCTCTAAAAGTTTAGAAATAAATAAATAATAAATAATAGAGGGTACCCCTGGGCCTAGGAGCGCTGATGTGTAATGCCCAACTTTCTGCAGTTCAGTTCCCTCTAGGGCTGATAAGTTTTCTCCATGAGGAGAGGGGACCTTAGCTTGTGGCTATTCAGAAGTTGGTTTCCCAGCCTTCTTGCCTTTTCTCTTTTAGCATTGGGCCACCATTATTTCAGGCTCCCATTCCTCTTTTTCACCATAGGCTTTACTCTGGGTTCTTGTTTTATACACACATCCATTGAGATATTCAGATTATGGCTGCATGGGATCTTAGGTCTCTCCAAATCACTCCCTAGCAGACATTTAACAGGAATTGCAGAGTACAAAACCACCTTTTTTTGTCAGTAACCCTTCCATTCCCACTCGAAGGACACCATAGCCATCCGATGAACCTTAGTATATCAGCATTGGTGACTGTTTAAGTTTGTCCAGTCAAGTTCTGCTGTGGGGATACCAGTTTTTCAGTCACCATGGTGACACTTGCATCTGCATCCCTTAGTGCTTCTACTGTAACCCCATCGATATGCTGCTGTTGTCTGTGTTTCTCCAGGTTACTGGGCCAGACAGCCAGGGCAGCTACATCCATCCCACCCTCTGAGATTAAGGTAGATTCAGTGTGCTCTCTGACCTGGTCAGGGCACACCAATGATCCATTCTGGAGACTCACCATCCCAGTGGTAGCTAGAGGTGCAGAAGTGGAAGCCCTTTTAGGACAGGAAGTGTCCCCATCCGTGTCATTTGGCATTTCTTTTGGTCACCCTCACCATGAGACATTTTGGACTCCCTAGTCATGACCCAATGGTCAGCCTTCCCCAACTACTGGGGAGAGACCAAACTTAGGTCCACCAAGTAGTAATTCAATTTTTCAGAAGTACAGTTACTTAACAGATGCTCTTTCAGAAGCAAATTACAAAAGCCATCATAGTCTTGCACCTTACTTCCTTTTAACAAGCCACCTAATGTTTTAAGTGAAAAGGTTACAAAAACAACGCAGGACTGAATCGAGGTTTTGCGAGTTTCCTTGAACTTAATCCTGTACTTCTCAGTGGTGAGTCCAAAGCCCTAAATCAGGATATCCTTCATGAGGTCGTAGGACATGGCATCTTCCTCATTAAGTGTCAGTAGTCTGTGTCTGCACTTGCCTGAGAAAGGATACAAGAGCAGAGAGCCTCAACTTTGGTTGAGCGGTCACATTTTACTATCCCTCTCAATGGTTGTAAACCATTTTGTGATATCAACACCCTCAACATATTTGGGGACAATCCCTTTGGGGCTTTTGAGATCAAAAGTTACCTCTCTATGTGAATACCTTGTTAATACCACTGGTTTTTGGGTGCTAGACGCATCTCAGTTAGTTTTTACATTTATAGTGTGCAACAGATACCCAAAAAGTGTTTCCCGGCGTATAGGACGGGTCGGGGCAAAGAGACAGGAAGACAGGGCAGTTTACCTGTCAAAAAGGCAAGTTGTTAATGACTTGCGAAACTGTGTGTAATTTGTCTCATTGTGAAGTACTGTGGGTAAAGAGTTCCAGGTCGAGGGACCAAGATAAGAAAAGGAACTACCGCCCATCCGGGCTAGTTTGAATTTGGGGACAACAAACCTTCCGTGGGTGGTAGAGCGCAGATTTCTGGAAGGAAAGTAGGGACTCTAACCAAGGACTGAAGATAGCGGGGGGCACAACAGGATTTAATTTTGTGCATTTAACTCATTGCCTTGAATTTTATTCTGTTTTCTATTTTAAGCCAGTGCAGCTTGCGTCTGTAGGTCGCAATGGAGGTGGTCTTAGGGACTCCGCACAGAACTCTGACAGCAGCATTTTGTGGACTACAGATTTGTTCGATCCCAGGTAAAGAACATTTCCGTAATCGGGTCTCGATGTTAAGGCATTGACTACGATTTTCCTGGTGGATTCCGGTATCATCCAACAGAATTTCCTTAATCATTCACCCATTCAGACCCATCTCAGCCATTCTTTTACCTATGGCTAGGATTTTGGCCTCAAGAGCTACTCTTCTGGCTAGTCTGTCCAGATCCTGGTCTGAATCTTCTAATTCTTCTTGATGTCTGGAAGGATTTGGGCAACCTCCAGATACAGTTTTAGGAAAGAGGTTCCTATTGTTATCATCTTAATCTGGGGTGTTGAAGGGGAGTCATCCCATTGAGTACTGTTAGCAGTCTCATCTTCACTGACAGGGTCATCATTAATTTTGTCAGTGTTTTCTTCTCTTGCTGAGCTCTATCAAACTCAGCAATGAACTCCTGGAGTTGTGCTTTGGTTGGTTTAGAAAGAAGTTGCAATTTTGCAAGACTTGCATAGGTCATTTAGCTGCTTCAAACTAAATTGTAGGTAAGAGGTCAGATTGAGTTCCTCAACTCTAATCTCTGAGGTTGATATGTTTAATGTAGTTGGGACCATTTTAGAAAATCAACAATAATTCAACAATAGACTGTTAAGGCTTAACTATTAGGACATGCTTTAAGATTCTGATACAGTGGACTGGGGGACTTAATAAAAGGCCCTAATAGTTCAGATTAGAATGATTTCGAAATTCGGAAAATTTACTAACAATGTTTTTAACTAAAGTCAATTGTGGGTTTCTTCGTAAATCATCTATTGACCAAGTAGCGACCGCAAATGCAAAGTCTTTTACCCCACCACTGAACTACCAATGTACGACGCTGGCTTTTTATGTAGTGTACCAAAATTAGGTAACCATATAGAAAGTCTAGTGCTCAGTTGCAGAGGTGTTTGTCGCTAGGTTGCTGGTGTTTGAGGCTCTCAAGTTCGTTGTCAACCTGGAAAAAAGGACAAAACAGGACACGTGGGCCATTCTCTGTGCTGGCGATGCTGACGTGTAGGAAAGGTAACCTTTTTGACATGGTCGCCCCCACTTTTTGTCTGCTATTTGATATAGTTTTGACATAGAGTGAACTGGGTTCCTGCTATACAGGTCCCCTGTGCCAAATCTCTTTCCGTAAACTGTACAATTTCCCCCCAATTTGCAATTCCTTTAGCACCCACTGTAAGTCCCTAGTAAATGATTCCCCTAGTACCTATGGCATGGGGTACTAAAGACGGTCCCTAATTGCTGCAGCATGTATTATGCCACTCCGAGGGACCCATCACTTAGCGCACACAACCTGCCATTACAGGTTGCATGTCTTGGTGCAGACCAAAGTCAAAACACGATATGGCACACAGCCCTGTGTGCATACCTGCAGACATTGCATATAGTATAGGAGAGTCACCCCTACTTCAGCCCTTACAGCCATAAGGCAGGGTGCACTATCCTATATGTGTGGATATATATGCAAGAGCAGATATGCCCTAGTGCTGGCCAGTTCAATTACTGCCAGTACAAGCGAACCAGGTGAAGCAGTTTTAAGTACATATGCTGGACACTGGCCAAAAAAGAGTTTCCCAGCTACATGATAGCTTCACTGAAACCAAAGCTGTTTGGTATTGTATTTCTTCTATTAATAAACGCACACTGATTCCAGTGATGGATGTAATAATTCATGCACCGAGAGCACCTTAAAAGTACCAGCTACTAGTGTGCTGGCTGACTGGTTCTGACCCGCCAGCTACCACAGATGAGTGTCTGACCCCCCGGGGTGAAACTCCATGCTCTCAGGAGGTCAGAAACAAAACCTTCTCAACAGAGGGTGTTTTACATACCCTCCCACAGAATGACCTGTATGACCTGTAAATTAGCATTCCAAGAACTCATTGTAAAAAGTTGCTCTGTATATACTGGACCAAAGTAAGGTACAGTGTGTACAGAATCCACAGTCCCCAGAGGTTTGGCAGAGGCGAAAGTTAGATATAGCTTTACTCTCTAAAGTGGTAGCTTGGTCGAGCAGTAAGGCAGTATCAGAGGACAGTGTAAAGCATTTGTTGTACACACTCAGCAAATGGTCTCACACACTTAAGAACTGAACTCTAGGCCAATTGTTTTGTATCAAAAGATATAGTTTTATTTTAGAACCAACAAGGTATCAAAATATATTTTCTCAGAATGAGTTACTTTAGTTAAATACTTTTCAAATAGGCAGTAGACTTTTTTATTACAATAGTCAGTTTTTTGCAATAGGCAACACAATTTCAAACACAATGCAGCATTGAGCTTAATGGGAATTTCTAATTAAATGCAATTAGTTACTTTGTAGATTACTTTTCTAACCACAGGACTGGATCCTAGATTCAGTCCTGGGACATCGGACATCTCCTGTAAACAGTTAAGTAAAAGCGTTTTGGTTACAGTAGTGATTTTTAAGGAATATTATTGTATTTTTTTTTTAAACAAACTTTATTCGTCAATTTGCACAATAGACGCATGACTCTGTTTTCAAGAGTCCACTGCAGTATCACATTACATAAGCTAACTAGCAGCCCGCCCCAGCGTTGCTTGGGGCAGAAGGGGGCTGGGAACAGCATTTCAGGCTTGCATGCACTCCCGCCCCGGCCCCCGCCCGCCACGACATTGTCAGTGTCCCGGAGCCTGAGCCTTACCTCAGCCGCCGTTTTTCAGGGCCAACCACCCGCCCCCGCCATCCGGCCCCCTCTCGCCCGTGTCCCAGGGAGCCTGAGTCTTACCTCAGCCGCCGGTCCAGCTCCAGGCGCTTTTCCTCCTGTAATTCAATGTTTGCTACCTCCCGCTCCCCGCGCATGAAGCAGCACCAGTCACTCCAGGACTCACCCCCGTCCGCGCTCTAAGGGATTGTCCGGTCCCGCTCCAGGCGCCCCGCCCGCACAGGCCACAACCCGCCACTTCGCCCAGCAGCAAGCAGGGCCGCGGCAGTCCCCCCAGCAGGTCGCGATCTTCCGTCAATGGGCACGATCCGCAGAGCTGCACAGCCTCGGACACCCCGGGCAGCACGATTCGCTGCCATTTCCGGAAGTGTTGCCAGGGAGCGCAAATGATGTCATCACGCAGATATCTCGTCTGGCGCTACTTGCAAGGGACTACTTTATTTTTATTTCTAAATTTTTTAAACAACGTATATTTTTTATTTTTAATAGCCTATGTCCTTCTGCTTGCCCTGAGGTTTTCAAAGATGTCTTGGGTGTTTGGATTGGTGGTGTACTTTTCGAGTTTACCTGGCTCAAAGGACACATTTCTCTCTTTATAATAGTAGTATAGACAGCAATTGGCTTTTGAGAAAAACAAGATATTCATCACAATCAACAGTGAATATTACTTAAAATAACTGTCCCCTGTGCTCCAACTATTCCCCCCCCCCCTTCATCCCACCCCCCAGAGTTGCGCAGCAACCGCCGAACTCACCCACCCAAGCACACACACACACACACACACACACACACACACACACACACACACACACACACACACACACACACACACACACACACACACACACACACACACACACACACACACACACACACACACACACACCCACACACGCACACACACACACACACACACACACACACACACACACACACACACACACACACACACACACACACACACACACACCCCAGATTACCTCCCACCCAACGCTCTGCCCAGCCACCCCACCCCTATCCATTTTCCATCGAGACAGTCTGTTTCAGCTGGAGGCTCCAGCCACAAGCCCCTATAGTCAGTGTTATAAATGGATCCCTGGCTGGCCAGGGCTTGCGCCAAAGTCAGTCAGAGACCACCACTCCTAATTCAGGGCAAGGGAGTTACACACCAAGATAACCCCTGCTCACCCTCTAGGTAACGTGGCGCGAGCAGCAAGGCTAAACTTGGAGGCGATGTGAGTTAAGTATTTGCGCACGCACCCCAGCTACAACACCCAAGGCCCACCACAAAGGAAACTCCACACAAGGTTATATATAAAAAATAGCCTTTGTATTACACCAAAACACCTTAGATAAAAAACACACTTTACAATGTGCCAACAGGCACGGGCAGAATTTACAGGGGATATGTACAAGACAGGGCCACATGGACCACTGTCAGGAATCAGCACTTTTAGAACTTAGCACTTGGTAGAATTAGCACTTAGAACATAGATTATAAATCACTGTAGTAAAAAATAGAACATAAAGCACACAACCAGTAACTACAGGTAAAGGTTAAGTACCACCTACGCAATCCTAACCACCTTAGGAACAGGTAACGCAGGGAACTAGGACCTCACTAGCACCACCTGTACTGGCAAGAACAACCACCTAAGTATCACAGTACCTGTAGGGGTATAAGCACATAACACATGATGCATAACATACATTCAGCGGTGTAAGGAAGGAAAACACATGATGCATCAACAACCCATTCAGAGGTGTAAGAACAAGGCACATGACGTATAAAAACACATTCAGAGGTGCAGCAAAAGAACAATTGCGCCAAACTCACATAAGTCACCACCGGTGACTGTCCATAGGCCAACTGGCCTGGCAAGGCTGAAATGCCCTGTGTCCCAATGTCAGGGGCCTACACGTGGCAGCTGCCCACTAAGTGCTGGGCAACTGAAGTAACACTGGTGGGGATAACGTTGGAGCCTTCCAGGGCTCAAGAACAACAGTGAGGGCAACACAGCGTGGGAGCCACGGGGCTCTAACTCACTATCCCTCAAGAACCTCGCTGGGCTCTAACAAATATAATGTCACTCAGGAGCCTATCTGGGGCTCATAAAATCAATATGGCTGGGCGATGAGCCTCTCTCATGTTTCACAGAACAATGGGGGTCTCGGAGCCTCGTGGGCTTGAAAATGAAGATATGCCGCCTGAGCCTCGTGGGCTCTGATTAACAAAGAACTGCCCCCCTCGAGTCTCTCGGGACTCGTGGACGAATATGGGCGGGAGCCTTGGGGATCTACACACAAGAAAATGCCCCTGAAGCCTCTCTGGGCTCCCTCGCAATTGTGGGCGGAACGTTGGAGTCCCTTACGGGGGACTCAAAAGCAAGTGATGCCCCCGGAGCCCTTAGAGGGCTCTAAACACAACGAGGGGGGGGGCTCACTCGGCCAGGCCCGCACACTGGAGGGTAGGGGCAGGCACCGGCAATGTGCCCCGACGCCCTCCTCCCTTCTCATGCTCACTAGAGCCCCACTCACCGGCTTCGCTGGGGCGGGGGCTCCTCTCGCCGGGGAGCCTCTTCCTTTGCCGGGCAGCGGGGAGGGGCTCTCTCCCTCGTGAGAGCCTCGCCGAGGATCAGACGTTGGGCTCCTTCTCGCTCTGCGGCGGCAGGGCTGGACTTCCGGTTCGCTTGTCCCGGGGCCGCGCTACAATTGGCCAGCCAGATAGCTGCTTCCGGGTCGTCGCAGGCAGCGCGGCGGCCCGGCGTCTCTTTATGCAACCCTGGGCTGCGGCGGTGACTTGGAGGCAAATGCCGGGTGGGCACAGGCTTCTAATTAAAATATAAAGTGAGGTGGGCACTCGCTCGGGGGCATAAGAACGGCACCAGGTCCCTGGCGGGGTGGGCACCTGCCAGGGATACAAGAACGGCCAAAACGGGTCAAATGCCGGGTGGGCACCGGCGAAGAGCAAGGGAAGCGCTCCCAAGCTCTGGTGACAAAATAAAGCGCTCCCAGGCGCTAGGGACAAGAATACAGCGCTTCCAGGCGCTCTGGCAAAAAGTAAAGCTCCAGCAAGGTCTGGAGGCAGGCAGGGGGCAAGGCTGGGCCCAGCAGCCCCCTCAGGATCCTGTAACATAAAACCAATTGTAAGGGGACACAGCCCCTTTCTTATACTGTCAATTCCTTTGTCTGTAGGTGCAGGGTGGGGGAGAAACCAGTCGCAGCTGGTTTTGGAGCACCCTTAATGGCTCAACCACCCCTTTCATTCACTGGCAGGGCTAGTGTCATTAGACGCACCACAGGGGGCGGAGCCAGCATTGTTTGGGGGAAAGCCCAGCCCCATCCAGGACACAGGTGCACTCCTCCCCAGCCATCAGCATGCTAATCTCAACACACCACCGGGCAGACCCATCATGACGCATGGAGCCTGGCATCCCAGCCAGCTCCAGCCAATCACACGCCAGACACCTTTTACACTAATATGCCAACTCCTAGAAGTGGCACTTCCGCACAAGACACAAGCATGCCACATACATCATTGCGAAGTATTCAATCACACGAGTTCGCCCATACCACACTCGAGCATGCACACCTCACGCATCAGGAACTACCAGGGACACAGACATTCCCCATGCATTCCTATGGGAGGGCAGGCCAACCTTACTCCACGCACTTTCCACTGGGACACAGTGAAAGTGCGCAGAAACCAAAAATCACTACCACCAATTCACATTAACAAAGCAAAAAGTTTAGGGGTGAACCTGCCAGAAGGGCCAAGTCCAACAGTCAGCCCACCTCTTCCAAATGATGAAGTGCTTACACGGACACCCCTGGGCCACAAAGATCGGCTGCTCCAACCCCATGCAGACGTCTAATCCATTTTTCCAGGCAGCCATGAGGGCGCCCGCTCATCCTTCCACATCTGGGCGATAACGTTTCGCAAATGTGAGGCCCAACAGTAGCAAATGCCGCTTATAGATATTGCCCCCGATCCCTTCCATCACATGCAATAGGGCAAACTGTGGTGTACGTGGAAGCGACCACCCCAGGACCTCTGACAGCAGGTGAATATCCCTCTCCAAAAACGGTCCTGCGACAAGCATTGCCAGACGGTATGTAGAAATGTGCCTTCCGTCCCACCACACCGGAGGCATTCTGGGGAAGCCGCCAACCCCGCCCGCCACAATTGCACCAGAGTATAATAATCGGTGAAGGTATTTAAATTGGATGAGGCGGAGTCGCATAGCTATGGCTGCCCCCGAGGTGCGGCTAGGGCCTCCCACCAGTCTTCTTCCTCTAAGACCCCCACATCCTCTTCCCATACCCCCGTAGTTTTAAGGTCTTGCCTATCCCATTCCGCAAGGAATGGATAGGGGAGAATTATAGGAGGCAAAATAAGTTCTCAAACCAACGGCGGATTTCATATAGTGCATGTGCTCGTGAACGGGCTTCTCCCCGAGCTGCCTGCCTCCTGGACCTTCACTTCAAAGGCTCCGCCCACAGCGTGCGCTGCTTCACTTCAAAGGGCTTCACTTCAAAGGCTCTGCCCACAGCGTGCGCTCGGCCTTAGGCATTTCTCCTCCCACGGCCGTCCGTCCGTACTTTCTCTTTCACGGCCGCCAGGCCGTGTCTCGCATTTCTCCTCCCCCTCCCCACAGCAATGCCAAGAGCTTGTTATAGGCATGCTTCCCGCCTTGATGCAAAGGTAAGGATTTTTTTTTTTTTTGCCAATTATGTAACCGTTTAATGTGTTCCTTTTTTTTTCCTGCCTGCCTCTCTCTTCGCCCACTTACTGTGCAGCTCGCCTAACTCGATCTTGACTGCACAGAACATATTATTTTAAAAGCAGAGTGACTAGTTTTGCGACCGGAACGTGCAAGGATGCGCACGCTGCATGTTCTCTTTTGTCAAATATGTTAGGCTTGTCTCCCTGTCCCGTGTTTGACCGCCCTAACCACCCCACCGTGATTGCTGTTTTTTTTTCTTCTTCTTCCTTACAGCTCACAAACTTTTTTTTCCCGTTTTAACAACCACATATGGCGGCCGCACGTCTTGCTGCGCCCCAGTCGTCCAAAAATATACCTTGATGTTAATAAACCATTCCATTCCACTGATATTTTGAAAACCAAGTGCGGCTCCTATTACATTACGCTGTGGGCAAACAAATATGGGGAATAAGCTTTTCCGTAGCTTTCAGTAATTGCTTGTTCCTTTCATGTTTTATGCACGACTTTTTGAAACTTTTTTGTACTTTTGTACCGGCACTACAAAGGTATCAGAGCGCTGGCTCGCAACCGGTTCCCTCGCTTCAAAGATGCTCGCTCCAGCCATTACATCAGATCCTCGTCATTGCCCTGTTCTGCCTGACCCCTCCATCCGTGCTAATTACAGGCATATCGGGGTCAGCATTTTGGTGAAGGCAACGTTATCCATTGTATATGGAGGGCGCTCTTTTTAGATGAGTATTGAGTTGCAAATTGTCCCCAATAACTTAGATGTTCCTGCTGATGAGACAGAACAGATTTCATGTCGAGGGACATTGGCACCAAGTGAGGAGCCGCCCGGTTTGCATTTTTTTACAGCGCAAACACGGCCCGAAGGTATTTCAGTAGAAACATACAGTATGTTAAATTGCTCATAAGAACAATAGCCTAGTTCATTAAACTCACCTACAGTTTAATGTATATCTGACTCTTCAGCAACTCACAAGATTTTCTGCCATACTCATTGGAAGTTGTTTCTGCCAGACGATCACAGGAACACTCACATTAGTGTCACTCTACACATGTGTACACTTCCGCTTCTAAAATTCGATGTGACATGCATTTGTAACTATTTTTTGTTTCTGTACTAAAACTTATTTTTTCCTTTCAAAAACCCGTCACTCCGAAACCTCTGCCACTTCTAAAGATGTTCCCTCTTAACTCCCACAGTTAAAATAGATTTATTCCTCCTTTTCACAATGCTATAGCTAAGACTTTTTTTAAGTGGGAAACATCCTGCAATCACATCTTGCAATAATATTTAATTCCAAGTGACTAGCAAACGTGTGGCTGTTGACCAACTTTTAAAGGCACACGCACAAAACTGCACACACAAAAATATTTGCTTGGAGGTAATTACAATCTGCTGGTGGGATTTTAAGTAAGTCAATGCCACCGGTGACATTCCTGCTTTAGTGATACCTCCGGATGCTGAGATGGTTTATTTCTCACTCCTACTAATTCTAGCTTCCCTTGTGGCAATTTCATTTAGTGTTGGCCTGTAGAGCCAGTACTGAACACGTCTGATGTTGCAACAAGCTGGGGAGAGCCCCGGGCCCGCCAGGAACCAGCCGCCGAATGTCGCGGGGCTCCCAGGACAAGGAGGGAGCCCCGGTGGAAGAGGAGAAGCGCCGCCCCGGGAAGCAGCCTCGGAGGAGGAGCAGACCCCGTCCCGTGAGCCGGTGAGTGGGGCCCAGGGCTGTGTAAAGGAGAGGGGGCGTCGGGGCACATTGCCGGTGCCCGCCCCCCCTCCAGTGGTGCATACTCCTTGTGGGGGCGCTGAGAGGCCCCTGCAAGGCCCCAGGGATTCTCGAGCCCAGAGAGGCTCAACCCGCCTATCCTGATTTAGAGTCCTATGAGGGCTCCACCTGGCCATTGATAATACCGAGTCTCCCCCGCAGTGGGACTCCCCCGACGCCGCAAGTTGTGTGCAGAGCCACGAGGGCTCCAGGCACCGCGGGCACAGTTGTTTTTCAGAGCCTGAGAGGCTCAAAGGTGCCACATTCGTGTTTAGGGTCCTGAGAGGCTCTAGGGGGCAATTAGAGTATTCAGAGCCTGGAAGGCTCCAACGATGGCCCCAGCATCTTCACACAGCTGCCCAGCACTTTGTGGGCAGCTGCCACGTTTAGGACCTTGACACTGGGACACAGGGCGTCCTAGCCCTAGAGAGGCCAGTTGGTCTAGGGACTGCCACAGGTGGTGGCTAATGTGATTCTGGCGCATTTATGATTCATGTGCCAATGTGATTACTGCGCAATTGTGATTGCTACACCTCTGGATGTTTTTAGGCATCATGTGTTTTCCTCTCCTACACCTCTGAATGTTTTTAGGCATCATGTGTTTTGTTCTTACACCTCTGAAGGTATTGTTGATGCATCCTGTGTTTTCCCTCCTTACACCGCTGAATGTATGTTATGCATCATGTGTTTTGTCCCCAGGTCTATGCCCCTACTTGTATTGTGATACTTAGGTGGTTGTTCTTGCTAGTACAGGTGGTGCTAGTGAGGTCCTTGTTCCCTGCGTGACCTGTTCCTAAGGTGGTTAGGATGGCGTAGGGGGTACTTACCTGATTACCAGTAGTTACTTGTTTTGTGCTACAGTGATTTTCTGTTATGTTCTAAGTGATATTCCAAGGGCTTGATACTGAGCTCGCCCCCTGACCAGAGTCCCAGGACCAGTGGACTCTAGTGTGCCTTCCCTGACAAAATGCTGGGACTTGTCTGATCTCCCTTAGGCCCCTGGGGCCTCGCTGAAGTGTGCCTCGCTCACTCCCCTCGGCAGCTCGTGCCGGCCGCCCGTCCAAGCCTCGAGCCACGCCGCTCTCCCCTGAGCCGCGCCGCTTCGCTGGGCCGCCCGCAACCTGCCTCCCCCTCCTCTTCTGAGCCGCACACATTGGTCGCCCCAGAGAAACGCTTGTAGCTAGCCGGCCGCCCGCTCAAGTTTACTAAGGAGATCACTCGCATTATCCCACAACCAGGACGGGAGATACTGTCCGTTAGGCTCTATGTTCTAAGTTCTAGGCCTACAAGTATTGTATTCTAAGTTCTAAAAGTGCTGATTCCTGACAGTGGTCCAGGTGGCCCTGTCTTGTACATATCCCCTGTAAATTCTGCCCGTGCCTGTTGGCACATTGTAAAGTGTGTATTTTATCTAATGTGTTTTGGTGTAATACAAAGGCTATTTTTATATATAACCTTATGTGGAGTTTCCTTTGTGGTGGGTCTTGGGTGTTGTTGCTGGGGTGCGTGCGCAAATACTTAACTCGTATCGCCTCCAAGTTTAGCCTTGCTGCTCGCGCCACGTTACCTAGAGGGTGAGCAGGGGTTATCTTGGCGTGTAATTCCCTTGCCCTGAATTAGGAGCAGTGGTCTCTGACACACCCCCGCGCACACAACTCCCCGCGCACACAACTCCCCGCGCACATCCCCGCGCACATCCCCGCGCACATCCCCGCGCACACAACTCCCCGCGCACACAACTCCCCGCGCACACAACTCCCCGCGCACACAACTCCCCGCGCGCACACAACTCCCCGCACGCACACAACTCCCCGCACGCACACAACCCCCCGCACGCACACAACCCCCCGCACACACACAACCCCCTACACGCACACCTCCACAAGCGCACACCTCCACACGCGCACACCTCCACACGCGCACACCTCCACACGCGCACACCTCCACACGCGCACACCTCCACACGCGCACACCTCCACACGCGCACACCTCCACACGCGCACACCTCCACACGCGCACACCTCCACACGCGCACACCTCCACACGCGCACACCTCCACACGCGCACACCTCCACACGCGCACACCTCCACACGCGCACACCTCCACACGCGCACACCTCCACACGCGCACACCTCCACACGCGCACACCTCCACACGCGCACACCTCCACACGCGCACACCTCCACACACGCACACCTCCACACACGCACACCTCCACACACGCACACCTCCACACACGCACACCTCCACACACGCACACCTCCACACACGCACACCCCCACACACGCACACCCCCACACCTCCACACACGCACACCTCCACACACGCACACCTCCACGCACGCACACCTCCACGCACGCACACCTCCACACACGCACACCTCCACACACGCACACCTCCACACACGCACACCTCCACACACGCACACCTCCACACACGCACACCTCCACACACGCACACCTCCACACGCGCACACCTCCACACGCGCACACCTCCACACGCGCACACCTCCACACGCGCACACCTCCACACGCGCACACCTCCACACGCGCACACCTCCACACGCGCACACCTCCACACGCGCACACCTCCACACGCGCACACCTCCACACGCGCACACCTCCACACGCGCACACCTCCACACGCGCACACCTCCACACGCGCACACCTCCACACGCGCACACCTCCACACACGCACACCTCCACACACGCACACCTCCACACACGCACACCTCCACACACGCACACCTCCACACACGCACACCCCCACACACGCACACCCCCACACACGCACACCCCCACACACGCACACCTCCACACACGCACACCTCCACACACGCACACCTCCACACACGCACACCTCCACACACGCACACCTCCACACACGCACACCTCCACACACGCACACCTCCACACACGCACACCTCCACACACGCACACCTCCACACACGCACACCTCCACACACGCACACCTCCACACACGCACACCTCCACACACGCACACCTCCACACACGCACACCTCCACACACGCACACCTCCACACACGCACACCTCCACACACGCACACCTCCACACACGCACACCTCCACACACGCACACCTCCACACACGCACACCTCCACACACGCACACCTCCACACACGCACACCTCCACACACGCACACCTCCACACACGCACACCTCCACACACGCACACCTCCACACACGCACACCTCCACACACGCACACCTCCACACACGCACACCTCCACACACGCACACCTCCACACACGCACACCTCCACACACGCACACCTCCACACACGCACACCTCCACACACGCACACCTCCACACACGCACACCTCCACACACGCACACCTCCACACACGCACACCTCCACACACGCACACCTCCACACACGCACACCTCCACACACGCACACCTCCACACACGCACACCTCCACACACGCACACCTCCACACACGCACACCTCCACACACGCACACCTCCACACACGCACACCTCCACACACGCACACCTCCACACACGCACACCTCCACACACGCACACCTCCACACACGCACACCTCCACACACGCACACCTCCACACACGCACACCTCCACACACGCACACCTCCACACACGCACACCTCCACACACGCACACCTCCACACACGCCCACCACACACGAACACACCACCACCACACACGAACACACCACCACCACACACGAACACACCACCACCACACACGAACACATACACCACCACCACCACCACACACGAACACATACACCACCACCACCACACACACGGACACATACACCACCACCACCACACACACGAACACATACACCACCACCACCACACACACGAACACATACACCACCACCACCACACACACGAACACATACACCACCACCACCACACACACGAACACATACACCACCACCACCACACACACGAACACATACACCACCACCACCACACACACGAACACATACACCACCACCACACACACGAACACATACACCACCACCACACACGATCTATCTATCGCACCATCACAGCACCACTCTGCACCACCACAGCATCAGTCTGCACCACCACAGCATCAGTCTGCACCACCACATCATCAATAACTGGTTCAAATATGTTCTCTCAATGTTTCAAGCTTTATTACAAATGTCACAAAAAAGATGTTAATATTTTACTTCTGTTTTTGGATTTTTGTCACAATAAAATACACTGAACGTAATCTTCACAAAAGTAACTTACAAAAGTTTAAGCTATTGCCATTATCAATTAAAATAACTTTTATTTAAGTATTAATTATTAAAAAAAATTAAAAGCCATTATTTGTAATATCAATACATCTAAGTCATGTAAATACAAAACATATTGAGTTACAAATGCTATAGTTGTCACATTTGCGAAAGCTATATCTATTGGCATTGTAAATGACAAAGCTATTCATTTTACAATTTTCAAAACTAACACATAAAAAATTTGTCATTTACAATACCAATAGCTCAAACTTTCCTAATGCGAGACCTATTGCATTGCAAATGCTTGTTCCAATTGGGATGCACTGTGGGTGACCAAGGTCTGATATATTCGCGATATTTTTTGGTCTCTAGGTCTCGCATAAAAACCTTTGCTTACAGCAGACCAAACTCAGGTAGAGAGTCAAGGCCCTCCAGGCTAGGGGTGAGCGCGTGCCTGAGCTGGAGGTACCTGAAGAATTGCGACTGGGGCATACTAAACTTCACCTGCAGATCGCAAAACTATTTGAGGGCGCCATCGTGCACCACATCGCCCAAGGTGGATATGCCAATGGTGTCCCAACCCCGAAAGCCCTGAAGGGCTGCTAAGTCGGGCAGGCGCCCATTGTGCCACAGGGGGGTTTCCTCCGTAAGTGTGTTCCACCACCCCATACGCTTCAGAGATTGTTGCCAAATCTGAAAGACTACTTTCGTAGCCGGAGGCGATGTACCACGCAGCACTGGTGAATAAAGTATCGTATGTAGAGTGGACTGCCCCATCAGGTGTCGCTCCACAGCTTAAGCCGGGTCCCCCCTGTCTCCATACCACCACTCATGGAGAACCAGCAGGTGCGAGGCGTGGTAATATGAAAGGATATCGGACGTCGCAAGACCTTCACAGTATGTGGAGAGAAAGCACGTACCAATGCAACAGGCACCGCCCCCCAAGAAACTGCACCAAAGCATAGTTTCCCAGCCGGAACCATCTGGGCGCGATCAGGTGCGGGTGGTTCTGCAATTGGTACAGCAAGTGGGGGAGTAGGACCATTTGGAATATTGCCGAGCTGCCATATATCGTAAGTGGCATCCGGGCCCATGTCTTGATATCTGCCTGTACACGCTCCCAGACTGGCACCACATTCTGCTCCGAGGACATCGCCGGCACGTCAGAGGAAAATGTCTAGATATTTAAGGCCCCCCACCGCCACCTGTAGCGCAGACACCCAGGTACCCACTCCATCCCGAGCACTCAGAGCATAGACTTACGAGGGTTCATGTACAGCCCGGACGCCTCCCCAAAGATTTGCATGATCTCCAGGATCCGCGGCCCTGACTTATTCAACGCCGTTAAAAAGAAAAGGACATCATCCGCGTGTAGTGCGATCCTATCTGAGAGACCAGTGGCCCACTCAACTCCCTCCAGCTGTGCATCAATGCGCACCCAGGCCGCAAGGGGTTCCATAGCCAAGGCAAATAAATAAGGCGACAGGGGGCACCCCTGCCGGGTGCCACGATGGATTGCGAAGCCGGGCGATACCGCTCCCGCCACCAGTCTGTGTATAGCAGCTGCACATACGTCAAAAACCGGGGGCCAAGATTAAGCCGACGGCTAAGGGCGAAGAGGTACGCTCAGCTCAGGGAGTCGAAGGCTCTATCCTTGTCTGCCAGTAGGAGCGCCGCCTGCACCCCAGTCTGCAGGACCGCTGCCAGAGCTACGTGGGCCCGCGTATGTTGTGTGCGTCGCCCTCTGGGCATGAACCCCGCCTGGTCCGGGTGGACCAAAGCGGAGATACACGGCAGAAGGCAGTTGGCCAGAGCCTTGGCTAAGACTTTTGCCTCCACATTAAGCAGGGAGATGGGGCGATAGGAGGCATGCTGCTCTGGAGGCCGACCCGGCTTATGGAACACCAGCGCTTCCGCATGTCGCCAATCCGGGGGGGGGGGGGAGCCGACCGATCTCCCTGGCCTCCTACACCGCCACCCGATAGTAAGACGCCAGCTGCAGATTGTACCTACGATAAAACTATGCGGAGAACCCATTGGGTCCCGGGTTCTTCCCCAAGTTGAGTACTCCCAGGGCTTCGCCCAGTTCTTTCACCGCTAGGGGTGCTCCAGCCGTTGGCGAGTATCATCGGATTCCGCTTTGGCCGGGAGGACTGCAATAAATGTGTCCACCGTCGCTTCGGATAGACACTCCTGCGACGCACATAGAGCAGCGTAATAAGTGGCGAAACTCTCCGCTATGGCCCTGAGGTCCGTCAATAACACCACACATCATGCACCCCTGGAAGGGCCTGTGGATGAAACACGCCCTGACAGAGCTGATGTAGCATTTTACTCAATTAATCTCCCCATTGACAGATCCTACGATGTGTCGCCAGCCAGACCCTTCGGGCCTCATCCAGTAGGAGCGAGGCGTACGACTGCTGTGCCTGCAGCAGCTGGTGTACCACGAGGCCACTGCCCGCTTTCCGGCTCCGACGCTCCAGGGCCTCCACCTCCGCCCTGACCAACTCGTCCCTGCGTTGTCTGCGGGCCACTGTACACCATGCAATATCCCCCCCCCCGTAGCGTGGACATCAGTGCTTCCCATAGCGTCAGTCTTGTAGTCGGCGTTTTGTAAATGCCAAAGGGCTGTTGCCCGCTACCCAGCCGCAACTCCACAAACACCGGAGAATGGTCTGACAGTACCCTGGGAAGGATCCCGGCAGACCTCACATTCTCACCGTCGCCCGGGCACAAATATTTATTAGAGTCTAGAGAATGATTTATGTACCGCCGTTAGATAGGTAAACTCCCTCTTCTCACCATGTATGTGTCGCCAGGTGTCCGTCCAGGCCCGTAACAGGGAGTGTAGTTTCGTGGGATGTATACTTATCGAAACCCATCCTGTCCTATTTCTGTCCCTACCCATCTCCATAACATCGTTCCAGTCTCCACCCACCACTGTGGCGACATCTGGCATATTGGCCTCCAGTGAAAGCCGCCGCACTACTAAGGACCACTGTAATGGGGGTGGAGGGGGCATACACACAGCCCACCACAATGGGATCCACCCCAACCCTGCCCCGAAGAAAGACGTAGCGTCCCTGTGGAGCCAACCATTGCTGCGAATGTATGTACAGGACCCTGCGGTGGATCAGGACCGCCACCCCCCTGGACCCCTGTGTAAACCCAGCATGAAAGACCTGCTGCAAGCCATAGCGCTGCAAGCAAAGGACCTTGGAACCCAGCAAGTGGATCTCCTGCAGCAGGAGGATGTCCGCTCCGGCCCTTTTGGCCTGACGCAGAACAGCCCCTCGCTTAATTTTGTCTAGGAGCCCACACACATTCCAGCTCACTGCGCGGAGGGTGTCCACGGACACCCGATCATCTACTGCCTCACTAGCCATCCGGCATCAAGCATGGTGTAATATACCGGTCCCCCGACACCAGCACCAGCACCAGTCCGGGGTTGGGGGGGGGGTGGTTGCCCTTCCAGCCCCACCCCCCCACCGCCCGTCAACCCCCACAAGAGGGAAGGGCCCACCCGCCCCATGGCCTCAGAATCCGGGCACACCCCGGGCAAGGCGCAGATGCATCTGAGCCTCCCTGCCGGCTGGGGCGCGTTCCCCTCTCAGCGCCTCACCAGTGCAGATGGCGTCCCGCCTCTGGAAGATCGCCGCTGTCACCAAGCCGCCGGGATGCCAATTAGCCGCCGCAGGCTCACACACACATGCAGCCGCACGGCTCACACCACCTCCAGGGTCGCTAACATTTACTCATCGGCTTCACCAGCTCAGGCCAGGCCGCGCCATGCAAACACGGCCACCGCAGCGCTCAGCTGCTCTAGACGCCTGCTGCCGCTCACCGGCCTGCTCTGCAGGTAGCCGGTACCGATATGCCCCCTCCAGGACTTAAGTGTCCGAGGGAGCTAGGATAATAGTCGGATTTATGATGGGCTGGACGGAGCTGGCTAGCACACGTCCACCATGTCGGCATGCGAAGCCATGCCCTCTAATATTACCGTATTTTCCGGCGTATAAGACGACCTTTTAACCCCTTAAAATTTTCTGAAAAGTTGGGTGTCGTCTTATACGCCGGATACAAAATTAGACTGTTTGTTTTCGTGGTTTTTTTCAACAGCGCGGACTACTCCTGAAGGTTCTCGCGCTTCCGGCCCAGCCGGAGGTGGGGGAGGGTGGCTCTAATCCAGCCGGAGGTGGGGGAGGGTGGCTCTAATCCGCCCGCCAGCCACAGAGGTGAAGAGTTGAAGAGCATTGCATCCTGGGGGCTCCCGCGCACAATTGGCTTTCAAGCCGCAACTTCGCTCCAACTTCGCCCCTACTGCCTGGTGGGTAACCCCGAGGCCTCCCGCAGAAATTGGCAGCCATAATGCCGGAGGATTCCCGCCGGAGCATTGCATCGGTGGACAACGCTGAGGATCCGCGATAGCATCCACGGAGTCGGAGGACGCCGCCGGGCACTGGAGCTGCTTCACTGCGGTAAGCTGAGCGTACTCGGAGGACTAGCGGGTGGAGAGATTACGGTAGGCTTGCAATATTCCCAGCATACAAGCAAGGTGGAAGAAACATTTCCCGCCTAAGTTACATGGTTCAAAAGTGACAATAGCGAGCAACCAAAATACATGAGGTAGCAATCGGTACATTACAAGAGAAAAAAGTGATAAGTGTGCAGGTTACCGGTATAACAAAATACATGAGGTAGCAATCGGTACATTACAAGAGAAAAAAGTGATAAGTGTGCAGGTTATAAAAGCGTACAAGGTACAAGTAGAGCGTTGGACTGTGCTGGAAGTGGGGGTATTCTTGGGGTAGTCTTATACGGCGAGTATAGCACAAAACCTAAATTTGATCAAGCAAAGTGGGGGGTCGTCTTATACGCCGGGTCGTCTTATACGCCGGAAAATACGGTATTGTATTTTAAAAGTTGACACTTCGAAACGTTTTCACATAGAATCACCAATTCACTTAGCAGGTAAGTAGTGTTATCGTTACTTTTTCTTACTCAGTGGTGGATCCTGGATCCAGCACTGATTCATCTCCTGTAAACAGTTGAAAGAATGCGTTTAAGTCATACAGCTGATTTTTTTTTTTTTGATAAGCAAATGTTATTGATTTTAAACACATGTAAACAATTCAGCCAATACACGGAAATCACAAGTATAAGTTCATTCACACAAGCACTTTACCCCCCAATCATGATCCCCATAAAATTACATGGGTGGAATTTGGAACCAGGTTAATCAGGACCGTCCACATTCCCCAAGCACTTCCCCCACACTCTATGGTATTTCTTGACGCACTCCTTAGCTTTGTGAAGCGCTTTCTCTTGGGTCGCACACCAGTCCACCCCTCTCTGTCACCTCTCTAGGGTAAGTGGGCTGGGGCTTATCCAGGCCGCCGCAATGTCCTACTTGGCCACCATCATAGCTGTGTTGAAAAACAACTTTTCATTCCTGGACCCATCCAGCCTATCAGTGATCCCCAGCAAGGAGTGACGTGGGTCATTTGGAACCTCCCAGCCCAATACCTCCGTTAGCTCCACTTTAATGGATCCCCAGAACAAGCCCAAGCTGGGGCACAACCATACCATATGGAGGAAGTCTGCCTTGGCATGGTTACATCTTGGGGGGAGGCACGGAGAGGCGAGTAGGTACATAGAAACCTAACCTCAACTTAACTAATATGGCATTTTGAGTCTAAATACCTTCCCTCCACCCCGTGAAGCCTAAAGACCCGAAATAGGAGTCTTTTTGCTTTTAGCTCGACTATTTTGTTTTTGAGCTCTTTATTTTCACTTTGACAGATTTTGTCAGTAGTGTACAGGAATCTAGGGAACGGCAGGACGTTAGTGTGCCCTGACCACCCATTTTCCTCTGGTCCTGACGAAAACCCGGTACCTTCCATCCTACGGGTTGAAACATGTAGACCTCACACATAAGTGATACACACGGTCATAATATACCTTATTGTATCCACACACTTAATTTTAATATTGTCCAGTACCTTGCAAATACATTTTTCACACAAGTATACCAGGAAAAATTTTTAACGCTTTTTTTGTTCACTTCACACACACAAATACCAGCTCCACTGTAGTCCAGGTGTTGCAGCACACCCTGATGGCATTCGGCTATCTGGGTGGACCCCGATGATGAAGCATGTCACCGACTAGGTCGGTGAGTGAGGGGTTTATTAATAAAGGAATGACTCTCTTCTTTTTTCAGTCATCCCACTCAGACCGGTTTATCTAAGCAGTCTCTGATGGTACTCTTTTGTTTGTTTATTACTGATACCCAGGGGACTAGGAGAACTCTCCGTTCACCTTTGTGAATTCAATCCCTCACTCTCTCTTTTGTTTAATTGTATGGTTACATCTTGCACATGACGCGTCTGGGTGCAAACCCGCTCGATACAGGTGCATGGGAGTGAGATATGCAGCTTGTAAATAGTAGAGCTGAATTAGCTTGAGTTTCGCAGAGACAGTGACTATTCTGGGGGCCATAAGGGCATCACGGTAGTCCACCTCGTCAAGGAGGCCCACCCAACCCACCCATTGATCCCTCAACTTGTCTAGGGGTGTGGGAGTGTTAATTAGGGTACGGTAAATGCGGGAGACCCCCCCCCCCCTCCCCACCTAAGTTTCCCATCAGCATCTGAGCCTCGGTGGGGCTGTATTCGGGGAGCCTCGTGTCATCCGTGATATGCATGTGTAGGGTATGTCTCAACTGCAAATATTGATAAAACCTGCATGAGTGTAGGGAGTAGCAAGTAGCAAGTTTGGAGCCCCTGGAAGGACAGCATATGGCCCCTTGCCCATACGTCCCCTAGCTGGCAAATACCAATATGGTCCCAAGTTTTAAAACACTGCAATCCACTTAACTCCCGGAGCCAAGCCCCCTGCCAGAGGGGAGTACATTGGGTCAACTTCCCCGTCCACCCAGTGTGACGGAGCGAGGCCCGCCAAGCCAACAACACAGAGCGGGTCACATCAGGCAGTCTGGTCGGAATGGGCTCCCCGTACATCATGACTTGGATGTCCGTGAGCCCCATTTCACTCCGTTCACTCCGTTCTAGCCTGTAGGCTGCGTCAGACCATCACCCATTGAACCAGTCATGGACTACCAGATAAGTGCGTCATCCCCATACCGCCGTCGTAGGATGGAATCTGGCAAGCCGATAGAGCCACGCGGGAGCATTCTCCGTTCCAGAGAAACTCCGTGATTGGACTGTCCAGTTCCCTGAACCAGGCCCTGGAGAAACAGAAGGGGGTATTCTGTAGGACGTAAAGGAATCTGGGGTTGATTATCATTTTAAACAGGGCCACCCTCCCCAGGGGTTTCACAGGCAGCGTTTTCCATTTAAGGAGGTCCTCCTTGGCCTTCTTAACTAACAGGCTACATTGAGGGACTAGTCCAGCTCGGGAAGAAGGGTGATCCAAATCCCCAGATTTTTAAAAGACTGCCTCCGGAGTGGTATGGTAAACTGCCAATCAAAGCACTCTCTAGAAAGATGATCGGGGACCAACACTGACTTCCCGGGGTTTAGCCGCAACCCTGAGGCCTGCTCGAAGGCGTGTGGGATTTAGAGGCACTGTGACCAGGAGGAGGCTGGGTCTGACAGGAAGACGAGGACATCGTCCGCGTACAATGCGATCTTGCCTGTGTCCATATTGGGCCACTCCCATCCATGGAGGCGGTCTTCAGCCCGCACCAGGGACGCCAAGGGCTCCATCGCCAGGGCGAATAGCAAAGGAGTGAGGGGACATCCCTGCCTAGTGCCCCTGGGGGAAGGCCTCCGAAGTACCACGTTAACCAGGACTCATGCTCTCGGTTGGGCATACAGGACCTGGACCAGAGAACAAACCCCATCTCAGTCAGCACACCCTATAGGTATGTCCAGTCCACCGAGTCGAATGCTTTTTCGAAGTCTATGGACAGGAGTGACAAATATGGGGTGTGCAGGTGCCGGTTTGCCAGAGCCAGCTGCAGCCTTCGTAGGCAATGGTGGGTCCCCCGCTGAGGCATGAACCGGCTTTGATCCGGGTGCACCAGTAAGGCCAAATAGGGTTATGGGACGGTACTCTACACACAGTTGGGAGGGAGTCTGGGACTTCGGGAGGACCACAATGGTGGCAATATTCTCTTCCGGTGGAAACAAACCTCTTTCCACGGTTTCTTTAAATAAGTTAGCTAGGAGAGGCTCTAGGGTCCTTCAGTATGCCGCATAATACTCCTGCGAAAGGCCATCCAGACCCTGGGTCTTACCCAAGGATACCAGGGTGATCGCCTCCTCAATTTCTTTCAAGGAGATGGAGCTCTAGGTCCTTCTGAGCAGCTGGTTCCAGCCTAGGGAGCCACACTCCACCCCGGTCAGGGAGAGCAGCAACAGTCAGCTCGGGGGTGTGCGCTGTGTACAGTTTCCGGGAATATGCAGCAAAGGTATTTGCATTGCCTCAGGAGCGTTTCGCACCGCTCCAGCTGTGTCCACCACCTCTGGAATGATACGATTCACACTGGGATATGTGGCCAACCTGTGTAAGATCGTACTGATCTTCTCCCACCAGCCGTAAACTCTTGCTACCGAAGACCTCCAGAGGAGCTTGGCCACATACAGGGATAGTTGTTTTATGTCATCCTGGATGAGGGCTAATTGTCGGGTCTTAGCGGCATCTTCTGATGTGGATAGTAGCTGTTCCTAGCGAAGCGCCTGGGCTTCCTTGGACGAGATTACCTGCAGCTGTGATTGTCTCTGGATCTTAAGATGCCGTTTTGCGAAACCTCGTATGGTCGCCTTTCCTGCCTCCCATAGGGTACCCGGAGAGGCTACCGATCCCTCGTTGGTAGCAAAGTATTGTATAAGCTCTTTCCCACCTCCTGCCTGAAATCTTTGTCCTGGAGAAACCAGGCGTTTATCCTCCATATTTGGCGGGCCGTGGGAGGGGGCTGCCCTGAGCTAAGGAGTATCGGGGAGTGGTCGGAAATGCCTCTGGGAAGGATACGACGTGAACAAGCAGAGAACAGTCAGGCTTGGGAACGAAGATCGCATCTATGCTCGCTTGGGTGTGGTGAGCCACGGAGGTGTGTGTAAATTGGGTGCTGCATGGGTGCCATGTGCGCCATGCAAAGCAGAGCCCCAGAGACTCAGACCAGTTTTTTTCAGTTGTTTCGCACTCACCGCCCGGGGGGTAGATGGAGGTCCCGTTGTGTCGAGGGCCGGGGCTAAGACTGAGTTAAAGTCTCCCGCAATGACCATGTTGCCTGCGGGCACATTATGTAGCAAGGCAGCAGTGTGTACAAGTGTGGCCGCGAGCATGGAGCATGGAGGGGGGAGGGCATATATCGACATGAGAGGGGTGAACCAACCAGCAATCCACAAACGGTCACAGATGAGCCTTGAGGATCATGTACCACTTGGGAGAGGACAAAGGGCAGTGTACGCCTCAGAAGGATTGCAACCCTCGCGAGCCCTTAGGGAAGCCGGAGTACCATACCCTATCGTAGCCATAGCGAGCTAAGAAGGGGCAGCAGTTAACCAAGAGGTGCATTTCTTGAAGCATGAGGATATCTATGTGAAGACTCTGCGCGTACCTTAAGACCGCTGTGAGTTTGTGCAGGTCCAACAGGCCATTGACATTCCACGACATGTGGAGGGACGCCATAGAAGTCGTACAGGCGATTATTTTTTTTTTTGTTCTTTTTTTTTTAAAGACCTTTATTTTACTGATCAACATACACTGTTCCTGGCCTACAACCTCTGGGGCCGGCCGTATCATTTTCACCTGTAAACCTTAGCATCTGAATTACACAGTCCATGTGCCGACAACCCGGGGGTTCGGCGGCGTTATTTGCGTGTATGGATCCCGTTTGAATTTCAGATTAGTATAGGTCTGTTTTAAATTTTTTTTTTTAACAGTAAACAATATTAACAAGAAGTTTCCACATTCGGTCATGAGTCTTACAGGTAGCAAGTGCAATTCCCTTATTCTAACTTGCAGTTGCCGAGCGTCTGTTATGTGTGAGACCACTTAGCCTGCCACAACCACATTCCTCTGTTAGGTGAGTCTGCGCGGTGGTCAAATGCATTCCCCCTTGTCCGTCCATCCACTCCACCCCCTCCTACTCGTGCTTCTGGGTCTATTCCTGGGTCCTCACCCTTCCCCCGCTTCCACTCCTCCTAGTAGTCATCCCCTTCCTCTTCTGACGTCAATGCGTAATCTTCCTCCAGAGGTTCACATATGCCCCCCCTGAAAGCGTTCCACGTGTCCATATCTTATTCCATTTACGTGACACACCCTATTAGTGTATACTGTCCTCTCTATCATAACCCTGTCCATATTTGTGCACCACTGTGTCAATGTGGGGGTGTCAACCGCACCCCATTCCTGTGCTATGTCGCGTTTTAGCTATGATCATGCCAATCATGGACCACTGCAGTCCGTGTCTGGAAAGGTCCTTAGGTTCCCATATGTTTAGTAAGCATTTTTGTGGTTCAGGGACCAGGGATATCCCCAATGTTTGTGATATAGTGCGCATCGTTTGTCTCCAGAACTCCTGAATACGAGGACATTCCCAGATAGTGTGTAACTGTGTTCCCTCCTCTCCACAGTCGCAAAGACAGTATGGGTGTTGTGCCCTATGTATTGTGTGTAGCATTTTCCTTGTGTAGTACACCCTATGTAAAATTTTAAGCTGCACAAGCCTAAATTTCGCCGATATGCCCACCTCCCTAGGCGACGCCAACGCATCGTTCCATTCATAATCGTCCATTTCCCCTATGTCTTCCACCCACTTGGCTCTTAGTTTTACCGTCGGGTCCCCTAAGTTATTAACCAATTTACTGTAGGTGAGTGATGTTGCCCGCTCCTGCATGTAATCCGTGAGGAGACGATCCTCAAGGGGAGATGCCTCTGGGACTTCTGTGTCTCGTGGGACCGCTGCTAGCAGAGCATGTCGTATCTGTGTGTAGCGGTACAGTTCCGTGGGCCGGAGCTCATATTGTTGTCGCAGCCGGTCAAAGAAGATCACTGTGTCCTTTTCCCATAAATCTCCCACTGTGGACAGACCTATGTTATCCCAATGTGTGAATCCCTTGCTGCGTCTCAGATTACCCAGGGCTCTCGTATCCCATAGTGGGGTGAGTCGTGTGATTTTTCCCTTCCACCCCAGTTTTGCCTGTGCCGTGTGCCACAGTGATGCAGTAAGCTTTGTGGGTCCCGTGAGCCTGCTCACATGTCGCCGGTCATAAAGATGCGCCAGTATGCTGTTGGTACCTAATTGTACCCTGTCCGCCCTGTATGCCGGGTCCTCCTGAGGTGCATGCAGCCACTGGTTAATGGGCTTCAGTTGGGCGGCCCAGTAGTACAGTTGCCAATTTGGCAACGCAATTCCCCCGTCGTACCACCCCCTGTGTAGTTTTGCCTGAGCTATGCGCGCTGGCCGATTGATCCACATGAGGCCTGCCACCATTGCAGACACCCGTCTAAAGTACCCCTGAGCCACCGGATATGGCGTATTTTCTAGGATGCACAAAAACCGGGGCAGTGACATCATCTTGTAAAGCGCCGCTCTACCCAACGTCAGCGGCAGCGCTGCCCAGAATTTTACGTCTTGTTTCAATCGTTCCTTTGTGTTAGGTTCTTCTGAAAGAACTCGATTGGGTCTCTAGTGACCTGTATACCCAGATAACGGAAGGAGGACCCAGCCATTTTCAGGGGACAATCCTCGCTTAGTGCGGGTGGTGGGCCCTGTAAGACATACATCTCTGACTTAGTCCAGTTCAGAGTATATCCCGATACTCCCCCCCTGCTCGTCGCACAGCGCTAGCAGCGCCGGTATACTACACTCCGGCTTCATCAGGTATACCAGCATATCGTCCGCATATAGGGATATGCAGTCCTCCCATCCCTCTGCCCAGGAGATCCCCTTTAGAAGTGGGGTAGAACGTATCAGCATCGCTAGCGGTTCTAGGGCGATCGCAAAGAGCAGCGGCGACAAGGGACATCCTTGACGGGTCCCTCGCTCTAACAGGAATGCCGGAGAATTATGGCTGTTCGCCACCACCTGTGCTACCGGTTCACTGTATAGTAGCCGGATCCAGGCAGTGAATTTAGGGCCAAATCCCATGTGTGCCAGGACTTCGAAAAGATATTTCCACTCCACCATGTCGAATGCCATCTTCGCGTCAAGCGCCAGTATGACCGCCTGTTCTGTTAACGAGTCCGCTCTGGCCAACACGCCGTGCACCCTGTGCAGGTTGAGGGCGGTGTTCCTGTGTGGCATAAAGCCCGACTGATCGGAGTGTATAAGTTGTGGGAGGTGTGCCATCAGACGGGTGGCAAGGAGCTTCGCCAGGATTTTAACCTCTGCGTTAAGGAGTGAGATGGGGCGATACAATGTGCACTCTTCTGGCGGTTTTCTGGGCTTAGGAATTGCGACGATGGTCGCCGTCCGTTGATCTAACGGAAGCTCAGCCTTCTCCAGACTGTCTGGGAACATTGCCAGCATGGGTCCACTGAGTCCCTCAGACGATGTCTGATACCACTCTATCGGGATACCATTCTGTCCCGAAGCCTTACCCGACTTGACCGCGTGAATAGCCCTTTGTATTTCCTCCTCCGTTATGTCTGTCTCTAGTTCTGCGACTGCTTCCGGTGTCAGTGTTGGAGTGGGGATATGGCCTATCGCTGCACGGGCTGCCTCTGCCGATACTTCCTTGGCTGGAGTGTACACTCTCTCAAAATAGTCTGCAAGGATCTCTACTATCTCTTCGGGGCGTGTGTGCACTGACCCATGCCTGTCATAAATCCGCTGTATACCCCTGGTGCTACCTCCTTTCTTGTCTAGCCAGGCCAACATTTTCCCTGCCTTATCCCCTATGTCGTAGATCCTATGGGTCGTCTCTACTATTTGAGTCACTGACTGATGCTTCAAGTGCTCCCTGTTTTGCTGTTGCTTTAGGAGCAAGTCGTGGGACGTGGCAGGCGTAGGATTCTCCTCATGTGTCACGGTTGCGTCCTGTAGGGCCAGTTCCAGCCCGGATAATTCACGTTGTCTTTCTCGTTTATGGCCCGTTATGGATGTTATAGCCTGTCCCCTTAGCACCGCCTTGTACGCCTCCAGCAGGACAGCAGAAGACTGTACTGACTCAGTATTCTCAGCAAAATAGTGCGATGTCGCCACTTAGAGTGCCTTCCGTACTTTGGGGACCTTAAGATATGAGGCGTGTATTGGGTAAATTCTCCTACGTGATTTCTCCTGCGTGGACATTGTGAGTGTCACTGGGGAACGGTCTGAGATCCCCCTAGGGTGTATGTCTACCTTATCTATGTGCTGCAGCCCCCCGCCCAGCGCCAAGAAACAGTCGATTCGCGACAGACTGTTATGGACTGTGGAGTGGTATGTGCACTGTTTTACTGAGGGGTGGGTGTGGCGCCATGTGTCAACTAATCCCATTGCTGTCAAGAATCTCTGAAATCCGGAAGGACCCCTAGGCTGAGGTGCCTCCGGAAATCTATCCACTAGTGTATCCACCGTTGCATTAAAGTCCCCTCCGATTAGTATGTCCCCATCAGGTAGGTTTAGTAAGAAATCGCCCAGTGCTGGTAACATGAGTGAGTGTAGTGCTAGGGGCATATATACAGACACCACGTTCAGGAGCCTCCCTTCCCACTGCCATTGGAGCGCAGCAAAGCATCCCTGCGTGTCTACCTTAGTGCTTAATATGATGAACTGTGCCGATTTCTTAACTAATATTCCTGTGCCTCTTGACCCCGTGGTAAACTCTGAGTGTACTGCCATTCTATATCCCTTTCTGTCGAGAGCCTTGGTTGCCCCCCTGGTGAGGTGTGTTTCCTGGACAAGTACCAGAGCCGGTCCCTGCCTCCTTATCGCATTTATCACCAGCCCCCTTTTTATCTTATCACCCAACCCTCTTACATTCCAAGTCATAAGTCGGAGTGGCTCTACCAGCGATATCAGCACCTCCTCTTCAGCTGTACTCATTTGGGAATCGTGCATAGATGGCTCTGTACCTAAAGCAGTGGAAACCGGGTCTAACTTCCAGGGTGTACCCACCTGCTGCATGTCTCGTACAGCACATGCTTGTATTTGTGACATTTGACCTTACTTGTGGAATTTCAACAACTTCTAAACAAACCCCCCCTGCCTCCCCCCTCCCTACCTCCCTGCTGAACGGGCTTTCAACCGCCCACCTCCCCAACATAGCAGAGTGCTTAGCCCATCCTGTTAACCGTGTCCTCCTGAGCAGGCGGCATCCCTGCCCTCCTCCGAGCTCCCCAGGCCAGTGTCCAAGTGCGCCCATTCGGCAAAGTTCTTTAACGGACAGCACTGCATCAAACACCGGGGGTTCAGGATTCTACACCCCCTTCCGCTATCATTTCTTTTTTTTTTTTTGGGGGGGAAAACCTTATTGAAAATTCAAGGCACACAGCTATTCAGCCTTACATCCCTGAGGCTAGGCAGCATTGTAAAAAACGGAGAAGAGGTGCGCCCAAATCAAATCGAGGAGCACATCAGGTTTAATTTTATATTATAAATATGAGAACCTAACTAATCAACAAAAAAGGGAACATTAAAAGAAAAGAAGTGGCAAGGTACAACACATGAGCAGCAATGCACGATTTCAGGGGGCGGGTGGGACCATTTAGTTCTCTGCAGTAACCATACTGGAAAAGCGTACAAAGTGAGGGGGGGGGGGAAGAAAGCAGGATTACATGAAAGTGAGAAATTGAGTGGAAGGAAGGGCTAGGGAGAAAGACGAACCTCCAGCGGACCTGCATCGGGAGGCACACAAAGACCACCCCTATAGTCATTCCAGGCCCCCCAAACAACCCCCCACCTCTTGGGTTTACCCCGGGCCACATACACAGTCTTCTCACGGAGCATGCACCAATCCATATTGGTTTTCCACAGTCCCACGGTGGGGGGAGTCGGGGCACCCCACTTCTGCGCAATATCTCGCTTGGCCACCATGTTCCCTAGTGTGACCCACTGGGTTTGGGCAGTAGTGTAGTCAGTCGGACCCCACACGTTCAACAAGCAGCGCCGTGCTTCTGCAGGCAAATCCACACCAGTCACCTCACGCATAACCGCATGCACCCGTTCCCAATAAGAAGCAATAACCTGGCATTCCCAGATGGTATGCATGAAAGTGGCCAGTGCGCCACACCCACGCCTACAAAGACCGTCCTCAGAGAGCCCCATGTGAATCAGTCTAGGGCCAGTGACATAGACTCTGTGGAGTATTTCCAATTGGACTAAGCGAAGCCTAGCCGAGATTGCCACTTCTTTGGGGGAAGACACCGCACACTGCCAAACCTCGTCGCCAATCTCAATCCCATCACGCACCCACTGGTCTCTCACTTGACTCTCTCCGCTCCCTTGGTGATGCTGGATCTGCGCTGGCCTGGATTGCCTCCTTTTTAGGTGAGCGCACCTTTTCAGGTGTTTTCGACAAGCTGAATCTGCTGTCTATCCATCGGCATACGGCGTCCCCCAGGAGTCGATTCTCAGCCCTCTGCTGTTTAATATCTATATCAGACCCCTTGCTACCTTCGTGGAGGACGCCGGGTTGACAATCGATTCGTAAGCCGACGACGCGCAGATTGTGTTCTCTTTCCAGCAGTGAGGGCCATGAGGTATCTGCCTTGAAATCTGGCCTGTCACGCGTTGCTGCTTGGATGCACGACCATCTGCTCAAGCTCAACGGTGACTAGACCGAGGTTGTTATCCTGGGCAAGAATAAAGATCTGTGGGGCCCTCGGCATTGGCCCAGTGGTATGGGTCCTTTGCCGAATCCAGCCCCCGTTGCCCGCAACCTAGGTTTCCTCATAGACGATAAGCTCTCTATGAGACAGCAGGTAACAAAGGTCGCTGCAATCTGTTTTTCCACCTTAAGATGGTTGCAGAAGATCCTATGGATGCTGCCTTGCTCTACTCTGAGAACTGTCGTCCAGGCTCTTGTGATTTCTCGCATTGACTATGGGAATGTGCTCTATCTTGGGGCCGATAAGGCCACTATAAATAAGCTTCAAGTGGTGCAAAACTCGCCAGCTCGTTTATTGTGCAATGTACCCCGGAAATCCTCCGCAGCTCAGGCTCTGCGTGACGTTCATTGGCTTAAAGTCCCGAACCGTGTAAAATTTAAGACCTTATGCATCCTCATTAAAATCAGGCAGGGTTCTACCCCTAAATACCTGCAGAACCTTGTCCAATTCTATAAAATTGGTCGGACTTTAAGATCTTGCACTCGTGGCGATTTCTCTGTTCCCAGAATTATACTGGCCAAAATGGGCGGCCGCTCGTTTTCTTATCTTGGCCCAAAGATGTGGAATGCTCTTCCGCCGGCTTTGAAAGCCGAGACTGAACTTCTCCCTTTTCGTAAAAAACTGAAGACCCTTTTGTTCAATTAATTTCCCTGCACTGTTTGTTCCGTTTTTGGGCCTTATGCTTGTTTTTCTTTCTTTTATCCATCTCTGGCTCCGGGAAACCCATTGAGGGTAGCTGCGTGCAATATAAGTTCAAATAAAAAAATAAATAAAAAATAAAATAAATAAGGATCCATGCGTCGGTGATCCGGTTACTCCCCCTCTGCCTGACCTTTGCGATCCCGCCTGGCTGTTAAGTCTGTGATTACGGTCATTCCTGTGTGAGCTGTGGGTTTGTCCTGCAGTCCTCCAGCCTTCAAGCCAGTCCTGTGCCGCCTCTGGTGTTTCAAAGAACCAAACTTTATCCTCCGCCAACACCCTGAGTCGCGCAGGGAACAGCATTGAGTACGACAGTTCTTTGGCCCGCAACACCCTCTTGACATCCAAGAAAGTTCTCCTGCGGCGCGCCACCTCAGCAGTGTAGTCCGGGAAGAAGGCCACTTTGGAATTTTGGATCTGGATGGCTGGAGACTCTCTCGCTGCCTGTAGAATCGCTTCGCGAAAATTCAAGAGTCTCGCCAGGATCGGTCTCGCGGGGCGTGGGGGGGCTATTTTTGGTTTACCACCAGGTACTCTGTGGGCCCTCTCCACCGAGAAAAAGTGTGAGAGGCCCTTGGGGTTTAGTTGCGTCTTTATCAAGTCCTCCACATAGAGGTCCAGTGCACCTTAATCTTCCGACTCCGGACCCCCCAGTATTCGGACGTTGTTCCTTCTCGAGCGCCCCTCCTGGTCATCCATCTTGTCCCTGAGCGATTTATTTTCAGCTATCACCTTCTCCATTGCCACTTGCAGTTCCGACACGTCCTCCACTAAGGATTTAGTCACCACCTCCACTTGTTTCACTCATTCATTTTTTGAAAGTCCTCTCTGTTCAGGGTGACTTCTGTGGCCGTGGTTCCCACTGTCGCTTGCACCTGTGCCAGGGCACGCATCACATCCTCCAGCGTTGCTTTTTTCGCCCCGTCTCCTTCTGGTGTCTTCCCAGTGGAGTTGCGGGGTTCCGCCTGGGGAGGGTTGTTTCTCTCGTAGGCGAACTTATCAAGTTTGGACTGCGTCGAGGTGTGTTTAGAGCCCCTGCGCGTCATGTTAGGTTCTGGGCCCTCCTCGCCCCCTTGCTGTGCGTTCGCCTTTCCCTGCGGATCTTCCTGCGGTCCTCCGACCCTCCTAGCTGACCTCAACCTCCGGGTCGTTCGGGGTCCCTTGTTTGCCAGAGTTAGTTGTGGGGCGAGCAGAACCTATGGGACATATGCAGTATTTGCAGGGTGTGCCTTTCCACGCTTGTTGCGTTGAGGCGGCGGTTTCGCCTTCACCAATGTCTTACCCTACGGTCCAGTGCGGTTGGGGGGGCCAAGGGGGGAGTGACTATTTCAATGTTGCTTTTGATCTGCTGATGTAGGGCCACTAGTGACGCCCTTGCGTTGTGTGTCTTACGGCTGACCGGATCGCTGCCCCAAATGGCTGCCTCATCCCGTGCCTCCTCTCCAGACCCCACCTCAACGCGACCTGGTTCCAGTCGGCTCTTCGCTGCCCTTCAAACGGATCACGCGACCAGGATGTTCAGGCCTCCTTTCTCTTTTCTGCAGGCCCACGCTGTTATCCCACCACCCCGTGGGTTGGTATCTTTGTGTGGCCGTTTATTTCTGCTGCTGCACTTTCTTGCCCGATGCCGTTTCGCCCCGGGAGCAAATAGGAGACCGCCCCCCCCCGCATCTGCAAACCGGCAGTCAATCGGCCCACTCCGAGTCCGCTGGCCTATGTACTCCGCTGCGGGCCCCCGCCTTCATTCACTGTTTAGGGCGCCACAGGTCCCTCCGTGCACCCTCTCCCCGCTGTCTGTATTTGTAGTTTCTGAAAATCAACACTGGGATCCTATGGAAGGAAATTCAAGTTACTGGTAAATACGGTTACAATTACTTTTCAGGGTCCGTACTAGGCTAAAAGATGCAGCACTGGGTTCTCTCCTGATAACAGGTGAGTAAATCGGATTTCGTTGTTCCGCTGATTTTAGATGAATATTTTAAAGTTCCAGAACTCCACACTTAGAAGAAACCAGTCAATGTTATCCTATGGAAGGAAAGTGAGTTATCAGCTTTTGGGTAAGTACTCGAATGGCAGAGTTAAGGTTCTGGGCATAGACTCGGGGGTCTCCCAGGGTCAGGTAGGTACACTCCCAGGGTCAGGTAGGTACAGTTGGTACACCCTCAGCGGCACAGGGGCAGCTGGGTGCAGAGGTAGTTAGGCCCAATGTTATCCAATGAGAGGCAGGGGGCCTTCCGTCGGTGGCTGCTGGCAAGCAAGTCATGCGGCTGTGGGAGCTGGACTCCTGGTCACTTGCTCAGGGCAAATAGGGAATTAGATTAGGACAAAGGTTGCACTACCAGGGGCACTCGGGCGGCTGGGTGCAGGGTGATTTTGAGCTGTCGGGCGCTCAATGTTATTCAATGGAGATCTTGGAGAGTGAGTAAAGGCTGCAGGCTCAGGGGCGGAGATTCTTCTGGAGCGACCTACACTTTGAGGGGTAAGTTGGGATCTTGGAGGATAGGTAAGCACCCCGGAGTTGGGCACAGGGGGCCGGGGGTGCTGGATGCAAGGGTGTCTTTTGACGTCGGGAAATCTTACTTTCTGCTGGTCGCGGTTGGAGGGGTCCCTGGTTCTGAGGCTGCAGGTGTCGTCTGGGTCGTCGAGGAGGGTCCTTGGGTACTGGATTCCAGGTCAGAATCACCAGGGGGACGTCCTCGGGATCGTTTTCCACTCAGGCACAGGCCGGGCTCAGCAGGTGCAGAGTGGGCTGGATTTGAGGTTCCTGGCTGGGACCAAGGGTATCGCTGTTTGAGCAGATCACTGCTCATGGGAGTCCCAGGCTCTAAAGAGGTTGCTGTCCGCAGGAGACAACGGGATTTAGCAGGATCAGGTTCTAGGATCAACAGGCCTGTAGGGCTGGGGCCAAGTCCGCTTGTTAACAGCTGTACGGCAGGTCTCCTTTTTCCTGGTCTTCTTTCTTGTTTTGAAATCGGGATCTGAGGAAGGAAGGTTCAGGGTGCCTTTAAATACTAAATTTAGGGGCGTTACAGGTAGGGGAAAGGCAGGGGACCAATAGGTCCCTGTCCTGGGGTGAGTACACCCCTATCCTGCTCATCTCCTGTGGCTGGGGGCAGGAGCCTATCTCTGATTTGGCAGGGCTCCCCATCCTCAAGATGGCCGGAGCCCGGAGTTGTGCTTCTCCTCGCCTCACCCACCTGAGGGTGGAGTTGGCACAGGCTGGCACACCCCCTTTCCTCACTTAGGGTTTCCTGGCAGTCTTCCCGCCAGAGTCGGGGTTAGAACCGTTGGGGGCCAGTTGCTGAGTACAGCAAGTGGCCTGGAGAAGCTCACAAAGGCGGCATGCCTTTGAAGCTTCCCCCTGCCCATCCTGGTGGAGGAAACATACCGCCTCGCCCAGGATGTGCATTGTTTCAGGCCCAGGAGAGTGGGGGGCTCTCCACCTAGGGGTCCAGCAACATGTCTGCTGTGTGGCAGCCTAGGCAGCCTCTCAGACATAACGTGGATTGTAGGTTCGGTTTCAGGGGGCATATCTGATATGTCCTCTGTAGTGCATTTTCCGTTAAATCCCATACTGGCATCAGTGTGGGTATAATGTGCTGAGAAATTTGATATCAAACTTGTCAGTCTTCAGTGTAGCTATTATGGTGCTGTGGAGTTCGTAATGACAACCTCCCAGCACCATATACTTTTAATGGCATCACTGCACTTACAGTGCCCAGGAATGGCCCTGGGTACTTTAGGGGCACATGGCTCATGCACCTGTGCCCACACCACTGGCATAGGGCACCCAGCTAGAGGGGTGACTGATGTCGGCCAGGGCAGTGGGTTTGTGGGCACAGGGATGTGTTCCATGTCGTCTTTGTTTAGTACTGCACCAAGACACTCAGCCTTCAAAGGTAGTGTGTGTGTGTGTCAGGGTGCATGGCCCCTTAGGGTGGCACAAGTGCTGCAGCCCTTAGGGGTCTTCTCTTGTCACAATGCCCTGGGTACCTAGGGTACCATTTACCAGGGGCTGACCTGTGGCCAGAGATGCCAATTGGGTTTTGGTTTCAACACAGTTGTAGGGAAGGGACACAGGCCCTGGGCACCTGATTGGCAGAAGCCCAGGGCACACTCTGTCAAAGCACATCAGCAATTCAGCAAAAAGAGGGGAAATACCATGCAAGAAAGATGGCATTTTCTCACACCCAACGCCTTTGGTACGCAAATCTGGCTTCCCTCCAAGGAGAGGGAATGCCAACCCCACTGACCAGGGCTAATTTGGCCCCTGGACAGGCAGACCGAGAGGCATGTCCACCCTCCGACTGTTTCCACCCCTAAGGTGGTCTACCTGATATGAATACAAAAATTAGAAGTCTGCCATTTTGGTGATTCCAGAATTAGGAACTCTGAGATCAGGTTATGCCCACTTCTACAAGAAGTGGTCATATAGGGGGCGTAGTGACCCCAGGGGTAAGTAGCCCTTTGGCTTCTACCTTCACATTCTGCCGACTGGACAAAGTACCCGTAGAGCCCCAAAAGCAAGAATACAGGAGCAGCTACTGACTTGGTGCCATCCCTGCTGGCCTGCCTGCTGTCCTCAACCATTGCTCCAAAGAAGACTCATTCTGCAGCTGTTGTGCCTCCCAAAGCCTGGGAGCACTGCCAGCCCTTCAGGAACTCCAATGAATTAGCGGAGGTGTTCCCCTGCACCCTGCAAGCACTCCAAGAGATATGTGAGGACTCTGGACCACGAGAAACCAGACACTGCAAACCACCACTGGACCCGTGCTTCCTAGCCAGAGTCCAAGCCAGCCAACGGTGCCAGCCTGGTTCCCCAGACCCTACAGAGATGAAGCCCACCTTTGGTTTGCCAAGAATGGACTCTCCACCTTCTGCAGCCTCTTTGTGTGCAGGCCCCTTTTACTGTGAGGGGCTCTGGTCATGAAAACCCAGCGCCTCAAGACACCTCTGCACCTGGCCTGCCTGGCCCTCATCCCTGAGCATCGCCAGACCTGAACTGCCTTGTTGCTTCAGTCTTACTGGGCTCCCAGATCCAGCCTGCAGCCTCTTTGTGACCGGACTTATTCACCTTGACTTACATGGGGCACCCGACGCTGTAAAGCACCTCTGCACCCGGCCGACCATGTGCTGCCAGTGTTGCGTTTTTACTGCCTTGGACCTTGCCCCATACGCGCTCTCATACCAAGTCTCGAAGATTGGTTCCGTAAGTTGCTGTGAAGTGTACGCCTTTCCTCCATAGCAATACCATTAACTCTTCAGAAATTGTACTAGGTGTCGCTTTTATTAAACTGTAAAAATTCATTACTCGAAACGTACTTACCTACTTTTGATCCCTACATTTATATAACAATAAGTGTTATTTTTATAAATTGGTGTGGTGTATCCTTTAGTAACTGTGTGCATGCAGCAGATTTCTAACACTCCGAAGCCTAAGGCTGCTTAACCACACTTCCCCCTAATAGAGCACCTTGGATTTGCCAGAACAAGCACCTGTCCAGTTATGAGGAATACCTGGACTCTTTGCACAGTGTACCTCTTTTAGGTATATTATAAAAAGACATATAATCATAAGAGAAGGATCACTTGTCTTGCATAACCAGGGTATGCAGGGTTCGTTCTTACTAGTCCCAATAAAAACCCTAATGCACGTGTTCTAGATGGTAACTAAAGCGGTATATCTTGGTTCTCCGCTTTCCCTCTCACGTGTGTGCATAATCATTGGGTTTAGTTGTTTTGCACCCTCCACCAGGAGGTTTTACCCTTAGTTAAGAGCAGTAGTGACCAGTGATGTGTTTGTGAGTCGGTGATGTGAATCAGCTTAAAAATTTCTTCTCTCCAGATTCGTGTGTTTATTGTTCTGGGTTCAGAGATAATAAAATCAGGTTAGGTGACAGAGATTATGACTCTCTCACATTGTGGTAAGTGAAATAGGTCGACATGTTTCAGCCCTCTCTTGCCAGTAGGTCAGTTGGGCTTTCTTCAGGACCAAGGTGTAGGATGTGGAGAGACCTCGGGCGTCTCTTTGTGTAATTGGCAATCTGTATATTTCCTAAAATGCCATTCTTTTCAAAGGAGATTATTTTAGTTGGGCTCCTTGAGGTCGCTAGGTACCTGTAAGAGAGAAATATGAACAGACTAGACAATAGGGTAGGGGAGGTGGGTTCACATAAAACTAATATACTGGCATTAAATTACCAGGAACACATAAAATGCTAATTAAAGCGTAGCAACGAGAAAATAGCAATACTTCATTTGACCGTCCCTGGCTCCTGGTCAGGGTCAACTCTCATCAATGGCGTTTATATATAAATGGCAGATGTATCTAGGTCATAGTATGTATTGGTACCTTTGTTGGATAGAAATAGATTTGTCATCATGCATACATATGGTTCTTAAATCGCGCCCCTTATATTGTTCATGTGTGCGTTTTATCATCATGCACTCCAGTTGTTATCAGACGCAGTGCCCCTTTTATGACCCATGTGTGCGTCTTTTAACTGTAGTTGTTAACTGGTTACTGGCCAATTATGCGACATTATTCGTAGCCCCTACATCATGCTCCTTTTCTTATTATTCACGTGAGCATTTTTTAATCATCCATACTGCTAATTCTCAGAATACGTGCCCTTTTCAATATCCTTGTTATTGTTCCAGCCACATTTTGAACCTGCGGTCAATATCGGCTTGTTGCCCAATTCAGCGTCAACTGCTAATAGCCTCTTAACCATCTTCACTATACTTTCGCCCTGTGTAACTTTAAATAGAGTGTAATGCCGGTAGTGCCGTCATACAAGCGGCGATATTATGCGTTCTCACATACCTGTATTAGCGTTTTTTTATTACCTCATCCGGATCCCGGTGGGTCAGGGAGGCCTTCTGGAATAACGACACATGATTTAGAATGTATTAAAAATCAGGATACATTACGGTTTTGTCGGCAGGGTTCCCTTCCTTCACGCTACCTGCTGTCTCGTTTAGCACAACTTGTGCTGACTCTGCCACCTGGGCCCGGGAAGACTAATTCAGTTCCGGGTTCGTGTGTTGTTTCGAAAACAGAGTGGCCACTGTAAAAGGACTGAACCTTGAAGGTCTTAGTCTGTTTTCCATAGCTTATTATCCTCATAATGGAGAAGGTATTAGTGTACCCATGGTATTAATAAAATTATTACTCCCGATTTTGTAAAATAATAACTCTGAACTAAGTTGCTAAATTCTATGTTTGTTGTCCCATATGTTTTTGAGTGTGTCTACGTAAAGATGGACATGAGGGCCAGCTTGCTTGTTACTATGTACAGTCTGCGTATTTGATGGAAGAAATAAAGGAGCAGCCCGGGGCCCCGAGATTGCTCTATGGGTTATGTTGATAGGGAAACCAAGTCTTTTAGGTTCATTTTTCATACATGTGCATGCAAACTTTACGGATAATTGATGTAGGGTCAATTCCTCCTAGTTCTGGTGAGTCGCAACCTTATGGGGGCGGTCATTTATGCATACTACCCCCACGGAATGTTGCCATTGAGTCCTTCTGAATCTGTCTTAAGCCTGTGTACCCACCTCTGCTCCTTTTCAAATATGATAGTTTCTGCGTTGTGATCTTTGTTGCCTAGTGTTTCTAGGATTACCCAGTTCAGGACATTGATTGTGTGACCCGCTTCCAAATAGTTACTAGACATCTTGGTCGTAATTTTTTTTACACTTTACATTGCTCCGATGTTCATATAGGCGTTGCTTGATTTTCCTACATGTCATGCCTATGTAGCGCTTTTCACATGGACATGTGATCATAAAGATCACATGACTGGTGTTACAATTCGTGTGATTCAACAGTTTCCACTTGAAGTCTGGTAAAAGTTGTATTTCTTTAGTTGCTTTTGTTAGCGGGCACACTGAGCACGATCCACATTGGTAATGTCCAGTGACTGGAGTGGCATTCCAAAATAAGTTGGTTCCTATTGTCGATTTTTTGGGGGGTGGTCTTGTGTGGACCAACATGTCCTTCAGGTTTTGTGTCCTTTTATTTGCAAATCTTGGTTTTGGTCAATTTATGTTTGCAGAAGTCAGGATTCCCCATTTTTTAATGACAATCTTTTTTATGTTGTTACTGGCTGGGCCATAGGTGGTGACACAGGTCATTAAGTCTGTTTCAGTTGTTCTGAGTATTGTTTCTAGAAGGCTTTTCCTATTTTGATTCCTTGCCCTCTTTTTGCATTTTTCAATGACTCGTTGAGGGTAATTTCTCTTTTAGTTTCCCACATAATTCGATTGCCTGTACCTTGTACTCTGAAGTTTTACTGCAATTTCTGCGCAGTCTCAGAAATTGACTGTATGGGAGATTTTCCCTTAAGGGCCTAGGATGGAAACTTTGATATGAAAGTAGACTGCTTTTAGACGTGGGTTTGTTATAGGTCTTAGTCTGTAATATTTGATTCTCAGCATGATGTCCAGGAAATCAAATTGACTGCCGTATAGGTGAAATTTAACCATTCGTCCTTGATATTTAGCCAGGCGTGGAAGTTATTTAAGCTCTCCATGTCTCCCTCCCAGATCACGATGATGTCGTCAATATATCTACGCCAAAATAGAATCTGTTCGAAATAGGGGTTGGTGGGATTGTTAATGTATTCAGATTCGAAATTGCTCACGTAAAGCCCCCCTACGCTTGGAGCGAACGTGCTTCCCATGGATGTTCCGTGGCACTGCTGGTACATGGTGTCATTATACTAGAAGTAATTTTCAGTAAGGGCCATCCTGCAGCATTCTAGAACAAAGTGTCTTGGTGTTTTGTAGTCCCAGTCACAATTGAAGATGATGGTTTCCAAAGTGTCAAGAGTCTTTTGTTGGGGGAGACTCGTATAAAGACTCAACATCGAACCCTACCAGGATCATATTCTCCTCTAAGTAATTGAAATCCTTTAGGAGATTGAGGAGGTCCCTTGTATCTTTTAGGTAAGTAGGGGTCTTTTGTACTAGTGGCTTTAGGTATTGGTCGGCAAATTGCGATAGTGGTTCCAATACCGAACCAATTCCCGAGACAATTGGTCTTCCTGGTGGTGGATTACGTACCTTATGAGTTTTTGGCAGTGAGTAGAAGAGCCAGCTTCCTACATAGGTGGTGCAGCGGTGGGATACACGACTTGACATTTTCTGTACCACTCGGTTAATAGGCAACTCCGCTAAGAAATCCAAAATTGTATTAAGTTAAAAGCATTTTTTGTCAAGTTTTTTTTTTTCCTAGAATCTTTAGTATAACCGATAGGTCCCTCAGTCCAAACTGTACAGAATTTAAAAGTATTTTTGTTAGGCCTTTTAAAAGTCTACATAGAATTTTTGTTTTTAAATTCCTAGAAAGGTCCCAACTACTCCAATAACATGATTGAGGCAGCAGGTTCATCCCCGGAGCTCAACCTGGGCGCCTACAGGAAACTTAAGTTGGTCCAACCTAAGGCCGTCTGGCAAGCATGCAACCTTCTGAGGGGTTCTAAACCCAATAAAGCTCATCTTCAATGGTTGCTTGCAGAAAGCGATAGAACCATGGCCAGGAAAGAAACCCCTAATGAGACAGGGAAAAGGGATGTTTAAGTAGAGCATGATGATTCCCTCAACAACCCTAATATCAATACCACTGGCAGTACCACTGATAGTACCCCAGAAAAATGGAAAGTGAAAATGCAGATCTTAAAAAACTAGGTAGGAGAATAGCTCTAGAGGGCAAAACTATTGAAAAAGAAAGCGCGGAGATGGGCCTCTGCTCCACTTTCCCTTGTTTTGTCTCCTTTCTTCAATCTATGTCCTACTCTTCTCTCTCCCACACAGTCTCTAATCTCCCTGTTATCGGTTATTCCACCCTTACTCTGTCAAATCTATATCTTGCTCAGATCAATGGGAGAGAGAGGACTAGATAGGCTAGACCGTATCCCCTGGATTATATGTAAATATCAATAAGGACTAGCTAGAGAAAGGAATTTAGAAGACTCGGGTAGGTACGTCAATATGTAGGGAAAAGCATTGTTTTCCTTATAAAGCCCTCACCCACCGACCTAGACGTAATTTTGGAGTATGAATTATGACCTCCAACGTCTAGTGTGGTCTACATGTTTCAGCCAGTGCCTTTGTTTAAGCTGGCTTTCCTCAGGACCATTTATTTATATGAGAAGGTGCAAAATAATAAAACTTAAATTTAAGTGGTTGTGTAGTTCTTGGACTATGTGTAGCGCACTCTAAGGCGCTATAACTGTTAGAGGGGGGATTCCCTCAAGCTTGATCTGTTTTATCTTGTAAAAAGCTTCAAGGGTTGCCTGGCAGAGAAAGAGACCGAGTATTTCGATCTAGTTCCTCCTTGGACCTATTCGTCCTTCCGCGGCGCCCGTTATGACTCCAAAATTACGTCTACTTGCCTTTTATTCGCTAACAGAGGCCCAGTTTATTAAAAGTAAGTAACCCTCGGGTGCTGGGACCGTCTGTATAGCTTTTAACTTTTCACTTTCTCACCCTTTTCACCGCACACTCCGCAACATACCAGCTCCGCAGTCTCCTGGCGTTGAAGCACACCCGGGGCACATTCGGTGCCACTGTGGTGGGCCCGATGATGAAGCATGCCACCGACTAGGTCGGTGGGTGAGGGCTTGATAAGGAAATCAATGCTTTTCCCTACATATTGACGTACCTACCTGAGTCTTCTAAATTCCTTTCTCTAGCTAGTCCTTATTGATATTTATTTAAATCTATATCTTGACTATGCTTCTCTCTCAACTTGTTACTCCTTGGCTCCAACCTTCTTGTATGCTGCCTCTTGGTCTACCTGACCATTATTCTGCGTGCTTGGAAGGGTAGGAGTGGCAACACCTTCCTGAGCATCCGCATCAAGCCGAAGCAGGTGGCGGACAGGACGGTTGCTTGTTGTTTAAAGTTTAGATTTGTGTCCAGCCATATGCCCAGGCTTTTTATTTGGGTTTTTGGTTGGGGCGGGTTTCCCATGCATGGGTGCCATTCTAACATAGGACTGGGGATGACTGAATTGCCCAGGATCATAAGCTCCGTTTTCTCACCGTTGAGCTTCAAGTGTGAGGAGGTCATCCACTGATTTATTGCTACCAAGCATTTAGTGAGGTTAGGGGGGGAGGTGTTGGGCTGGTTCATTGATACAACCAGTTGCGTATCGTCGGCGTAGGTTACTATGTCTAGACCAAACGAATGCACAATGTCCGCAAGAGGTTGCAAGTAAACATTAAAAAGGGTAGGGCTCAAGGACGAGCCCTGTGGTACACCTTGATCAAGGGGCCAAATTTTTGAGTGGGTGTTGCTCTCTACTACCTCAAAAGAACGATTCTCCAGGAAGGACTGAAGCCAGTGTATGGCCCTCCCTGAGATTCCTATTTGGCGTAGGCGGTGGAGAAGAATGCTGGTGTTGACAGTGTCGAAGGCGGCACTGAGATCAAGCAACATAATTGCTACAGTGCCGCCTTGGTCCATCTGTTTCCTTGCCACCTCAGTCACCGTCAGAAGAGCAGCTTTAGTTCCTAACTTGGGGCGGAAACCTGCTTTGGAGTCATGAAGCAGAAGGTTGTTTTCCAGATATTGTGTGATGGTGGCATTGATATGTTTCTCCAACAGTTTACTGACCCAGGGGAGAAGTGAAATTGGACGATAGTTGGCCATGTTGTCAGGGTCCAAGGTGTTTTTTTTTAGTAGTGCTCTAACTTGGGCGCATTTCCACGCCATAGGAACTATACCTGTAGTGATAGAGGAGTTTAAAATATTAAGGATAACAGGCCTAATAGTGTCTATGATCTTAGTTAGATGGCAGGGGGGGGCGGGATCAGTAGGTGACCCAGATTTGACCTTCCGCATTAGAATATCAAGTGAGTCCTCATTAAGCAAAGGGAACTCATCCAATGTCTGAGGCGTAGAATACGGTGGGATAGTTCTGTTGTCCGCGACCACAGTGGGAGATGGAAACGTGGAAGTGATGTTCTGTATTTTCTTATAAAAATATTCCGCCTGGCTGTCACACCGTGTCTGGGTTTTGTTAGGATCAAGGGGAATAGTCGGGGTATCAATGAGAAATTTTGCAATTTTAAAAATTTCACTTGGAGAGTTAGAAGCACTGGTGATTTTGCTTTCGAAATAAGAGGCTTTTGTATTTCTGATTTCCGCTTTATATTTTTTAATTGCCTCTTGATGGTTAGATTTATCTAGATTGATGCGGGAGACCCTCCAAGTTCGTTCCAATTTCCTACAGACTCTTTTCAACTCTTTGAGTTGGGGGGGTATACCATGGTGAGTCTCTTGATTTAGTTTTTTCTTTAAGATCTCTCAGGGGTGCGACAGAATCCAATGCTTTACGCAGCCAGTTGGTGTAGTTGTCGTAGAGAGACGTAGGGTCTGTTTCAATTTGGAGGGGAGCGGGGGACAAGGATTTAGTCCACCGGTCAATGGAGATTTTTGACCATTCTCTCCCCTGCAAAGTAGTGCGAGGGAGGTTTGGGGCTGAGATAACTGGTGTCCACTGTATCGGGATCAGATAGTGGTCTGTCCAGGCGAGGGGCAGAGGCGTCCCTACCCTTTAGTCTTTGGTCATTGCTGAATACCCAGTTTAAAAGATTACCTTTTTCATGAGTGGGTTGAAAACCTTTCTGTGTGATTTGAAGGGCCGCCAGATCATCTACCGGAGATCTGGCCACCGAGTTGCTGGGGTCATCCAAATGGATATTGATATCTCCTAATAGGGAGAAATGAGGTCGTGCGACCACTAATTCTGCTACTCTAGAGTGGAGTGAGTCAAGAAACTCTCCCATTTGATTGGGGGGGACGATAAATAAGGATGCCAGAGAAAGTGGCGGTGGGTTCAAAATCCAAGGAGAAATGTATGCTTTCGCAATTAGATATCGTGGTCGGGCTTCTCCTACAATGATAGTGGTTTTTAAGAAGAATACCTAAGCCCCCTCCTCTACCCTGTGGTCTGTCCATCCTGTGAAGGGCATATCCCAGTTGCATGAGGGCAGTAATGTTCGGGTCAGATGCGTCTTGAAGCCAGGTTTCTGTCAAAAATATCACATCAGGACTAGTTTCTTCTAGAAGGAGTGCCATTTGCACTGCATGTTTTATAAGAGAACGACAATTTAGAAGAAACATTTTATAGTATTTGGCAGTGTAAGGGGTACCACTATAACTAGTGAGTGTGTACTTACAGTGGGGACAGATGCCAGTAGTTGAGTCCGGGTGGATTGAATGCCGACAGATCTTGTGTAGGTGGTATTAAATTTTTCAGGGAAAGCGAGTCATACCGCATAGGTGGAGCGCCGTACGTTCTAAATTGACCAGGGGGGGTGGCCCCTGGTCCCGTCCGGTGGACGCCCCAGGCCAGGACCCTTCGGCGTTTCTTAACGCTATGTATGGCGTCTTCTCAAGGGCGTGGTACATCTCTGGTGCACCTTCGGGTCCCATGGGTCCTTTGGCTTTCAGCTTGGGAGTTCCTCAGTCCTATCCTCCAGCTCCGTTTATGCCTTATATGCCGGCTCCGACGCCGCATTGGCAATTCTCGGCTCCGCCAAAGTCGTCGACTCCTATTCCGGCGTCGGCGGCTCCAGATCGTCCTCGTGGGCATTCCTCTGTGCCATCGGATTCGATACCAGCATCGATCGTGAATCCGACGGAGCCGCTGGTGGATCCGACTGCGAGGCGTGTGAAGGAGAGGTCCAGAAGGGAAGCTCAATGCCTTTTGGAAGAGCAAAGGTACTTGGATTCACATTCTGATGTTGAGGAAGGTGAATTGGAGGAAAATTTTTTTGAGGAGTTGGCTGATTCAGGTAGCCTTGATTTTTCTCCAGAGTGGGAGTTGCCCTCAGGCTCTGGTGCTCCTTCTAAGGATGTCCAACCTTACCATTTGCTTATGAGGAAGGCTGCTGAACTTCTTCAATTGACTTTGCCAACGGTGGAGTTTAAATCCAATATCCTCACTGAGGTTTTGCATTCTCCGAATTCCGTGGTGGAACCTTTGCTTCCATTTAATGATGCCTTGACGGATCCCATTTTGGAGGTGTGGAAGAAACCATTGTCAGCTCCTGCGGTTTCTAAGAGTGTGGCGAGAAGGTACAGGGTTGCACCTGAAGACCTTGCTTTTCTGTCTTCTCATCCTTCACCTGAGAGCCTGGTCATTCAAGCAGCCTGTTCTAAAAAGAGTGTTAGTGCCTTTCCCCAGGTTCCTTGTGAAAAGGAAGCAAAGAAACAAGACCAGGTTGCTAAAAAGACCTTTTCATCGGCAAGCATGGCGTTGAAGTCGACTAATGCCACTTCTCTGATGGGGAGATATGTGCATGCCCTTATGGATTCTTTGCGTGTCCTGGTTCCTAAAGTTCCTGATGCCAGCAGGAAGGATTTTGAGGAAGTGATCTCTGATGCTCAGGCGGTGGCTCGCCAGGTTATACAAAGTGGTCTGGACACTGCCGACTCTGTGGCACGTATCATGGGCACTGCTGTCGCCACTAGGTCAGCTTGGCTGAAATCCTCAGACTTTTCGGCTGATGTTCAGGCGACCTTGCTGGATCTTCCTTTTGATGGTTCTGGTCTCTTTGGGAAGAAAGCTGATGCGGCCCTTGAGAGATTTAAGGATACCAGAGAGACAGCTAAGTCTTTAGGTCTCCATATCAGAGGCGACAAGGTCAGCAGCAGCAACAGCAGCAGCAGCAGCAGCAGCAAAATTCTATGTACAGATCGTACAGTGGAAAGCAGAGAACGCGTCCTCGTGGAAGTCAGGCCTCTTCCTCCTCCTCTTTTTCCAACCCCCCTGCCTCAGAAAAGCAGCCCTAGATCCGCTATTCAGGATCATGTGGGTCCGGTGGGGGGTCGGCTTACCCATTTTCTACAGGATTGGGAATCTGTTACATCAGATCTTTGGGTTCTCAATCTTGTAGAAAATGGGTATGCCCTTCCCTTTCGGGAATTCCCTCCGAATTACCCTCCTTGCCAATGCTTTTGCACCGAGGAACATCTGTCTCTTCTGCAGGAGGAGGTGCTAACTCTCTTACGAAAGGGTGCGGTAGAAGAGGTGGTCCCAGAGCAGGAAAGGGGTCAGGGATGCTACTCCTGGTATGTCCTGATTCCCAAGAAGGATGGCAGACTTCGTCCAATCCTGGATCTCAGGATCTTGAATCTCTATCTGAAACAGGAGAAATTCAAGATGCTCACCCTTGCTCAGGTTCTTCAAGCGCTGCTGGAAGAAGACTGGATGGTGTCGCTCGACTTGCAGGATGCGTATTTCCACTTCCCAATCCTGAAGTCGCACAGGAAGTATCTCCGTTTTACGGTGGGATCGCAACACTACCAGTTTGCGGTCCTTCCGTTTGGTCCTACTACTGCGCCTCGAGTCTTCACCAAGTTGATGGCGGTGGTGGCAGCTCATCTCAGAAGGTCGGGGATACCAGTGTTCCCTTATTTGGACGACTGGCTGATCAACGCGGAGTCGTCAGAGAAGGTGCTCCATTATCTGCAAGAGACAACTCAGTTGTTGTACAGGTTGGGTTTTTCAATAAATGTACCAAAGTCTCACCTCGTGCCCTCCCAGCGCAACCTGTTCATAGGTGCTGTACTGGACACTACTGTATGTCGTGCATTCCCTCCTCCTCAAAGGATTCGCGACATTCAGGAAATGATTCCTTTATTTTGCAATGGAGCGGTCGTTCCAATCCTGAAGGTCCTTCGCCTGCTCTGTCTGATGGCTTCTTGCATTCTGTTGGTCAACCATGCACGCTGGCACATGAGGGCACTCCAGTGGCGCCTCCGCAGGCAGTGGTATCAGCACAATGGGGATCTCAGGGAGTCGGTGAGTATCTCCAGAGAAGCTGCTGCGGATCTATCTTGGTGGGGCGTGGAAGGCAACCTGTCTCAAGGGAAGCCTTTTCAGCTGCCTCCTCTGGTGGCCACAGTGATAACTGATGCATCCACTCTAGGGTGGGGTGCTCATCTGGGGGATCTGGAGGGCAAGGGTCTTTGGTCTCCAGAGGAAAGGTTGCTTCACATCAACCTTCTGGAATTGCGGGCGATACGTCTGGCGATCAAGGCCTTCCTCCCTTCCCTTCGCGGTCGGTCGATCCAGGTCCTGACGGACAACACGACCGCGATGTGGTACATCAACAAGCAGGGAGGAGTGGGGTTGCAGTGTCTCTGCAGAGAGGCTCTGCGACTCTGGTCCTGGGTTCAGGACCACCAGATTTGTCTGATGGCAAGTCATCTGGCCGGAGTACTGAACGTGCGTGCAGACAGTCTGTCGACAGTTCTCAGCCGACCACGAGTGGAGGTGGTTAGTCACGTCTTTCGGACGTGGGGGACTACTCTGGTGGACCTTTTTGCTACTCGCGAGAATGCTCACTGCCCGTCTTTCTGCAGTCTCCAGTATCCGATGCAAGGAGCCTTGGGGGACGCGTTTCAGTTGAGTTGGGGAAGACAACTCCTTTACGCGTTTCCTCCCATACCCTTGATTCCTCGTGTTCTGAGGAAGATTTGCCAAGTAACCGGGCCCAAGTCATTTTGGTCGCCCCGGATTGGCCAAGAAGGGTGTGGTACACAGATCTTCTCCACCTCTCCTCTCACCCGCCGCTCCGTCTCCCTCTCAGGGCAGACCTCCTCTCTCAGATGGAGGGGCAGGTTCTACACCCCCACCTCCAGACATTGCACCTTCATGCCTGGAGATTGAACGGGGCAACCTGATTTCCTTTTCTCTCCCGCCTGATGTGGTGGATGTCATCTTATCAGCCAGGCGTGACTCCACTAAATCCGTCTATTCTTACAGATGGTCAAAATTTGTCGCATGGAGTGGAGAGAAAGCAGTTGACCCTTTGAAAGCCCATTTATATGATGTTCTCCAGTTTGCTCTCTCTGGCGCAGCAAGAGCTTTCTATTGCCACAGTTAAGGGCTATCTTTCAGCGCTGTCGGCATTCTCTGCTTGCCTACCAGCCATCTCTTTTTAAGTCTCCTGTTGTTTTAAGGTTTCTGAAGGGTCTCACTAATAAGTACCCTCCTAATCCATTTATTGTGCCTCAGTGGGATTTAAATCTTGTCTTGACCTTTTTAATGGGTGCTCCCTTTGAGCCCCTTCACAAATGTCCTATGAGGCTCTTGACTCTAAAGACAGTCTTCCTCGTTGCAATAACCTCAGCAAGGAGGGTAAGTGAGCTTCAAGCTCTTAGTTCCAATCCCCCTTTCTTGACCATTCATGCTGATCGAATGGTTCTTAGGACCAGGGCTGCTTTTCTTCCTAAGGTGGTTACTCCCTTCCACCTTGGTCAATCCATTACTCTCCCTACCTTTTATCCTCCCCCACATCCTTCCAAGGAGGAGGAGAGGTTACACCGTCTGGACCCTAAGAGGGCAGTGTCTTTTTACCTGGACAGAACTAAAGACTGTCGTTTGGATGATCAGCTCTTCGTTGGGTTTGCTGGCTGCAAAAGAGGAAGAGCGGTCCTTAAAAGAAGATTGTCAAGATGGATCGTACTTTGTATAAAGATCTGCTATTCTTTGGCCGGTAAGGAACCTCCAGAGGGTATAAGGGCTCATTCTACTAGAGCTAAGTCGTCTACCTCAGCATTAGCTAGAGGTGTTCCTGTAGAGGACATTTGTAGGGCGGCAACTTGGTCTTCCCTCCACACGTTCGCAAAGCATTACTGCTTGGATACTGAGGTGAGGAGGGACGGCCACTTTGCGTGCTCTGTCCTTCAGGATTTCCTGGTTTAGAAGAGTGGACACCCTCCTCCGGGAGTGGGGACTGCTGTGGGACTCTATTCACAAGGTGAGGAATCCACAAGGCAGATGTATCTATCAGAAGAACAAGTTACTTACCTTCGGAAACGCTTTTTCTGGTAGAAACTATATCTGCCTGTGGATTCCTCACTGACCCACCCGCCTCCCCGTTGTCCACTCTTCTATGCCAGAGTTTCTGTAATGTATTGTATATATATTGTGTTGTTAAGGAGTTGTTTCCATTGCTTTCTTGCACTTGCTTTACACTATGTGTTTCTCCTTGGCAATTGTGTGCTGTGTATACTATGTATATTTCGACATTGGTCCGTCCGTGTGCCTCGATGGCACGGAAAAAAGGGCGGAACTGATGTCATCACGCCGGCGTGGGCCTATTGTAGGCGTCGGTGACGTCAGCGGAGCCTCGAGCGATGCCGTGTCTCTATGACGTCCAAGTCCATGTCGGCGCGAGGCTATGAAAAGAATTTCCGAATGTTGCTGACGCAAGGGGATATTCACAAGGTGAGGAATCACAAGGTGAGGAATCCACAGGCAGTTATAGTATCTACCAGAAAAAGCGTTACCGAAGGTAAGTAACTTGTTCATTAGCTTGCAGTAACAACACAAATCGTCCTCATAATATTGAAAAGTACCTGTTTAGAGATTCTGACCCAGATTTATTAACTCTTTGCGCGGAGTTTGCATTAAAAAAAAGTGACTCAAACCCAGCACCTAGTGTTGTGGTTGGAGTTAGTTTCCAACGCAAATCATGATTTGTGTAGGAAAGTTGCCCACAGTAACGGAAAGTAGTACTATGCACTAAATTGTGCTACTTTGCATCGGGGAGGCATACCATAGATGGTACATAGGCATTCCCATGCAACCAACCATGGGTTTTGGAGGCAAATCCCTATCTAATAAAGGTCCCTAGGGTGAGAAGGGCTCGCATGGGAGGAAGATCCTTTCGTTACCTGGTGGCTAAGAGCTGGAATGCTCTACCCCTCAATCTCCGTCTGGATTCTTCTGAATCTAGTTTCCAGAGGAAACTGAAAACACACCTATTTTCAAGATAGCCGGGTCCCTCCACCACTTCTACTCCGGAGTGCTTCAGTTAGCGCGGGGACACGCTTTTAGCGTAACCATGTGCTCTACAAACTTCCCTTAATAATAATAATAATAATAATATCATGTTCGAGGCATGTGGGCTGCTAAATTCATATCTGTGCATAGATCGCCGCCTAGTGTTGGGTCCGGATGATTGCACATTGTTGTCCTGGAAGAGTCTTCGAAGTATCACGAGATAGGTGGCTCCTCCCTTTGGATTACAGTGCGCATGGGCATCCTCTCCATGCTCAGATTGTTTTTTAATTGAGCCAAGAAATTGTCATCGCAAAGCGGGCATAACAGTGGAGTAACTTTTAAAAGTCTCCATATTTTTCAAACTTTGCAAGGGTGATGCACTTTGCAGCACTCATACAGTGAGAGATGTCTTAATGGATATTTTTTCTAATGGAAGGATCCCATTCCAGCACAAAACCTATGCTTGACAGAATGCTCACATGCCTTTTCTAAGGGCTGGAATTATAAGATTTTGCGTCCGTGGCCTGTTCTGCAGGAGTATGGATATGCCACATTTGCCACATAATCCATCATCTCATGTATAATTTGCAGATTTTAATCCCCAAAAATTGCTTGTAGCTTGAATGGATAAAAAGTTACTAAAATCGGGTCTTCCCTTATTGCTGTAAGTGGAAGATTTTAGCAAAGGTTGACTGGGCCCCTCTTCTGTTGCTTATTGTATTCGGTTATTAAATTGGTACAATTTGGTGAAACATTTGTTCAGTTAGTGTTAGCATTTGTTAAATCCCAAAATAATGAAGTAATACGGTCACAAAGTGTGCAGAATTACGTTGTATAACTTGCCTTTCCACATACTTCAACCCTGCTGCATAATTTGGTCCTCTCCTAAATTATAATTCCAGTGCCCTGGACTATGGCAGAAGGCAAAGGTGGGCAAGCCAACAAATGAACAGGTACCGCTAATCCATGGGTCTGCGCTGGCACTTAAGAGCCTCTACACAAGCCAAGCCTAGAAGATATGTGGCATATCAATCATGTTAGACTATAGTAGGTCTTAGGAATCAACTTATCTTGGTACATCAGATTATGTGCAAAGTATTTATTAAATGTTAACAGAGAATCTGTCCTGCTTTCCCTTCACCTCTCCCCAAAAAGTGCTATTGGTGAACTAAAGGTCAAGTCGGGGGTCATGTGAGGGCATCTTAGAGATGCCCACTGAAAAACAACCAGCATCTGGGGGGTTCTCTGATTGGTAAACACCAGCCTGCTACCACAAGACATGTTTCTAGACCCCTGGTTTGGGAGCCCTCCTTCCATGAGCCCAGAAACAAAGCCTTTCCTGGGCAGAGGTGTTCATGCCTTCCCCAGGTCAGGAAGAGCCATCTGTGACAGGGGATCTTCAAAGGCTTTGCCGTCTTTGTAACGCGACTCACACCCTCTCTTGCTACCAGGAGCAGGCCCCCTGCCTGTCTCCCCTCCTTTTTGGCCTGAAGACTGGCCAGAAAAATTAGCACAGCCCAGAATGTGTCCCCAACTCTGTCAACTCTACTCCTCCGGTGGGGTAGGCGAGGTGAAGCCCCCTCTTCAGTGCCCAGCATCTTGCAGATGACAGGCACTCTCCAATCAGGATTTGGGATTGTACCCACTCCCCCACGTAGGGTGTAGTCACCCTAAGGTCAGTAGCCCATTGACTACTGAGATGGAGACCCCTAAAACGGCCCCTAAATACTGTATTTAGGGGGCAGCCCTGAACCAAGAAGGCAGATTCCCGTGACCTATGAAGGACGAAAGAAGATGCCCAGCAGAGGAGAGTGTAGAAAAGAGCGTAGAAAAGAGCTTACTTGGCCCCAGCCCAACCGGCCCGCCTGCAGTTTCCAGAGATCCTTTGCCAAAAGTCATCTTGTCAGCCAGCAACCTCCTAACCCTTGGTAGGACGGACTGCTTTCATCAAAGACCGGATCTCCTGTAAACAGCAGTTCTGTTCAAAAGAGTCACCAAAGAAAGACTGAGACTTCTGAGGACAAGGAAACCCGAGGCCTGGAACCACCACTGCACCCGACGCCTATGGCCAGAGTGGCCCACCGGTCCCAGTGAGGTCCCCCGGTGCTCCAGAGTCCAAGTCCACCATGGGTTGCCCCTCCAGGACTCTCCGACGTCTGCTGCAGCCTCTGCACGGAGACCCCTTCCCCACTCCCCAACCCCTAGTGGCCTGGTAAGGTGAAATCAGACCCTAAAAGACACCCCTGCATCCGGCCGCCCTGCACCCTGGAGAAGAGGACCAGAGGTGCACCTATGTCCCTGAGCCCTACACCTTCCCTGCCCAGCTGTTGGTTCCTTATGGAAGACTTCTGGGACCGAGCCTGCAGCTAAAAACCAAAACCAGCAATCCCCATTGGAAACGGGGTACCCAATGCCAAAACAGCACCTTTTACCCAACTGCCCCTGTGCTGCTGTGGGTCCACCTTGTGTGCTAACTTTGATCCTCCTTTGCCCCAAGCTTAAGTCCAGGAGATATGCTCCCACAACCTTGTGGCCTGCTCGTGAGCAGGCACCAACTGGAGGCCCCCTATCCTCAATGGAAAACATTGCGCCTCAGCACTCTGCACCTGGCTGCCCTAATGCCGCTGAGGGTGCTTTGAAAGTGCATCATCGATCCTGAGGGAACTCTTGTTCTAACCTCAGGATACCAACTCCCAAACCTAAGTACTTACTGTTAAGTCGATAACATTTTCACCCACAGGACAGCATTGACTGCTTTTAGGTGAAATTCTTTAAAGTGTGGAGTTGGTTTGTACGAGACCTTGAGAAAAACTGCATATATACAACATGGATTTACTTACCTTTAGTCTAGGAATTGTCCCAGTGTGATATCTAGGCATATCACACTGAGAAGGTAAAGTAACTTGAAAAGTAATCTGAAAAGTAATTCAAACCTTTATAGACAAATGACTTACCTGTAAACAATTTGATTGTATTCAACTGCATTAAACTGTATTATTCTTGCTAAGTACAAATACACTTACCTGTACCAGGCCTTGTTTGGCTCTAGAAAATAGAGTACAACTAAATAATATTTTTATACAATCAAATTGGTCTGAGTTCAGTCTTTGAGTGTGTGACATCATTTCTTGCCTGAGTGTCTAGAATAAATACTTAACACTACCCTCTGATAAAGCTTTAATGCTCTCCCACACTACCACAAATAGAGAGTAAGATATCTACTTTTTCCTCTGACTACCGTTAGGGTTCCATTGGACTCTATGCACACTATACCTTACTTTGGTATTGTATATACTGGGTCAGCTTCCTACAAGCATGAAACCAGTGGGACGCCAATGGCATTGTGTCGCTAGGTAGTATATTTGAAAAACGAGTACGCTATAGCCATCCCTGCCATAAAGGAGGACAAGTGTGTCTAATGGAATCCGAGGCCTATGACCAGCCCAGATAAGGCGTAGCAACAGAGCTTGGAGGATGAGGAAGAAGGTATTGGTCAGGCGTATAGGTATGTTCAAAAATACATATAGAAAGTGGGCTAGGATCACCATTTTAACAATGGCTATACGACTCACTATTGAAAGGGAGAGCCACAACCACCGCTCATTCTGGACTGTGTTTTTCAATGGCAGGGCCTTAATCAGACTGATTATTTCCTCCTTGTCTTTGTGTAGCATGATGCCTAAGTATTTGGTGGAGTCTCTGTACCACTTAAGTGGATATTCATATGGGAGATGTGAAGTAGCATCTGTGAGGGGGGGAACAGCTTCGATTTCAATGTGCTCCTATGCTGATGACACTCAGCTGTTGGTCACCATTGATGGAAATGATGACTCCAAAACTAGATTGACGAACTGTCTGACTGAATTGGCAACTTGGATGCAGGACCATTGTCTTAGACTAAACGCCGACAAATCCGAAATCCTATTGTTCGGCAGAGGTACACAGGCCTGGGACAACAGCTGGTGGCCAAGTGACTTGGGTTTGCCTCCCAATCCTACTGTAAAAGCAAAAAACTTAGGAATAACACTGGATAGGGACTTATCCATGAAATCCCATGTTGCCATAACTTGCGGAAGGAGTTTTGGACTTTTGAAGATGCTTAGACGAGTCTTCCCCTGGGTGCCAACGGATTGCAGGAAAACCTTAGTCCAGTCACTACTGATGAGTAGGTTGGACTATGGTAATTCTCTGTTTGTAGGAATGGCAGATTATCTCTTCTCTAAATTACAGATGGTTCAGAATGCCGCTGCCAAAGCCATCTGCAATAAAAGAAAATATGACTCAGCTAAAAATTGCATGCGTAAGCTTCATTGGCTCCCAATGCGGCAACGAGCCATTTTTAAGCTGTTGTGTATTTCTCACAAGGTACTCCACGGCTCAGGCCCCACCATCCTACATGACAGGGTTAGATTTCATAAACCCTCTAGAAACCTACGATCTATGACGTTAGGAAGAGCAGCTATCACCCGAGCTCGTACTGTCAGGATGGGAGAGCGGGCCTTCTCTCACATTGCGGCAACAAAGTGGAACGAGCTACCCCCTAAACTTAGAACAAATGACTGCTTTGTCTCATTTAAGAAACAACTGAAAACATTCCTTTTTCCCAGGCTAGATCAATAATTTTCAATCAGAGCTGATGTCAAATCACTTGCAACTTTCTTCAGCGCCGTGATGTCCTTTCAGGATGAATGTTAGCGCTTTACAAATAAATAAATACAAATACAAATACAAATTTCACTAAGTTTATATTAAGTCCTGAAAACCCCCCGAATCTGATGATCTCACGAATAACAGAAGCAAGATTTTCTACGGGCTGGCAGATAAACGGTAAAATATCATCTGCATACATGGAATTTTAGCAGATGGCCTGGGCGAAAGCAGAGACCGCAATGCATATGTTTTTCCTGAAGATGGCGAACCGGCTGTTCCATGGCAATTATAAAAAGTAACCGAGACCGAGGGCATCCTTGTCGTATCCCCCTGGCCACTGCAAACAGCCCAGTAAGTCATTCATTTACCCAAAGCCGTGCCACTGGTTAGGTGTAGTGAAGCATAATCAGAGCTGAGAAGCCCCTAGAAAGCCCAAGTTGCTGCAGTGTCACTTCGATAAAGGGCCCGTTTAGGGAATCAAAGGACTTCTCTGTATCAAACAGGGCAATGGCCACCGGTATCTCTGCGGAGACCTTTTTGAGTACCGCAAACACAGTGCGATGGATTTGGACCTATGTGGGACGTACCCCATCTAGATCGGCGATATCTGATCAATCAATAGCGGCAATCGGGAGACAATCACTTTGGCCAGGTTTTTTATTAACAATGTTGAATAATGGGGTGTGTAGGAGTTGCAAAGCTGAGGACCTTTGCAGGGCTTCATCAATAGTGTGATAACTGCTTCTCTTAATGAGGGTGGCAGGCTGCCCTCCTTGAGGACTTTAACATACATATCCAAAAGGTGTGGGTCAAGGATATAATTGTACGCCTTAAGGAAAACACCTGAGGGGCCATCAAGGCCTGGGGTCTTTAAGTGTCTGAATTAATCAGTGGCCTGCATACTTTTCCTCCGCGGTGATGGATTCACTCAGGAATTGACGCTGCACATCTGTGATCCACACCATTGCAACTCTGCCAGATATGCCACTCGCACGTTCCCTCCCCTTAAGTTTGGTAGAGTATAACTGCTCCGAATATTGGAGGAGTGTGCAGATTATGCTTGTGTTATCATTGACACCCCCTCCCCCCCTTGTGTACCTGCTCACTCGATGGCTGAGTTATGGTGGGAAATGCGTGTTCTTCATGGTGAGTTTGGCAGTATCATTGTCCCCTTTCAAACAGTTGTCAGTAGATGAATGAAATAACGATCCCCCTTCTACCAGTCTCCCCCAAAAGAAAGCTAGGCACCAAACTACCCAGTGAATCCCATATAAACCCAACAAACAAAAATCTGAAAAGGTATCAGTGGGGTATACACCGTAGGGGGTGGGCAACGCTACGGCAAACGGAGACCATATGTTGTAGGGTCCCTGGTGTGTGACAAAATATGGTTACAGGCAATTATGGAATTATCCCATCTAGAACATTAAAAGTAAAATGAGTATGATGCACTGCCGTGAGACTTACGGTCCATGCACAGCAACATGGAGTTGCTGGAGGTGGACCGATAAGCCAGGATGGGACAGGTCTATGCTCTGCAAGGTGTGCTAATCTGGCGGCGTACTGCTCGGAGTGGCTCGAGGTGATTAAACTTCGCTTCTCTTACAGAATGTTATTGCCTCCGCCTGTGAGTCGAAAAATCTAGCCTTTCTGTCTACATCCACCCATAACCTGACAGAGTACAGCAAGCCATACTTAAGTCCTTTCTTCTGGGAACAGAGCTTTAATCTCCTGAAACTTGTGACAGGCCTCCTGCCCGACAACTTGAAGATATCATAAAAAGAGACCGCAGTCTCCTGATACTACAACAACCTCGTTTGCGAGCCTGCTGGAGTGTCAAGTCCCTGTCTCTACAAATTAGCAAGCATGCAAATGAGTCGAGGGGGGATCCTTGACGGCTTCCGGGGCCCCAGTGTTCTATGGTCTCTTTTCACCACAAATGTGTTGGTAAAGCTTTTCCAGTCTGATGTGTCTTTGAGAAGCCACTATTCAAACTGGTCCGGATGTCCAATGTCTATGGACTCAACGATTCACGTGATGCAAATGTTATTCCTGCGCGACCTTGCTTTGAGATCTGCATTCCTAATACTGACTACCTTGAGGAACTGCTCTGTTTTTGTAAGACTTTTTAAAGGGATGCAGCTCTTGTGAGAAAGTGCCCTCTTTCTGCATGGTATGCCCCCACTTTTTGCTGAATTGCTAATGTTCTTTGACTACGTGCACCCTGGGCTCCTGCTAATCAGGTACCCAGGGCCTATGCTCCTTTCCTAAAATTGCATTGAAGCCTAAACGCAATTGGCATCTCTGTCCACATGTCAGCCCCTGGTAACGGCACTGTGACCAGAGAAGGCCTCTAAGGGCTGCAGCACTTATTGTGCCACCATTAATGGCCCTGTACCCCGACACTCGCACACTGCCTTTGCAGCCTGCGTGTCTTGGTGCAGAGCAAAGTGAAGAGTCGACCTGGCACACATCCTTGTGTGCCATGCACACAAACCACCGCCCTGCCATAGATCAGTCACCCCTCTAGCTGGGTGCCCTAGGCCAGTGGTGAGGGTACAGGTGCATGAGCCCTGTACTCCTACAGTGCCCAGGTCCATTCCTGGGCACTGTAAGTGCAGTGCTGCCATTAAGAGTATATGGTGCTGGGAGTTTGTCATTACGAACTTCACAGCACCATAATGGCTACACTGAAAACTGGGAAGTTTTGATCAAACTTCTCAGCGCATTAAACCCACACTGATGCCAGAGCGGGATTTAATGTAAAATGCATTACAGAGGGCATCTTAGAGATGCCCCCTGAAACTCAAACAACTTATAGTGACCCGACTGAGTGACTGCTTAGGCTGCCACCAACAGACATGTTCTCTTCCAGGGGATCCTCATCAATAGTCATAAGCACTGAATATTCCCGCCCATGTGCGGGACCCTCGAAACAATATAAAAATATATATGTATAAAACACATATATCTCGCTCCACATATATGTATGTACATATATCATTTTTCTCACATCAATGCAGCCCCAAAACTGAGGCTAAACAATGCAAACACATATACATGAACTGCAATTAGTAAGGAATCAAAAAACACATTAGGTCAAAAAACCCTTGAACTTTGTGTTTTAATGAGTCAAACCACTCATAAATCCTTAAAATTGCTTATAAATAGACAATGTTAGCCCTCAGGCTGCATTGCAAAACAATATCATAGAAAATGAAACCATTTTCACAATAACTGGCACCGTGCCTTTAAGGCAGCCATGACCCCAGGCTTCCCATCATGCCTCAGGGGTGACAGTTAGGTCAGTTGTTCTTTCCGGCTCCTTCAGTCAGGACCCTGGTGAAACAGCTCCCTTTCTTTTTGACTTTCTGTCAAAAAATATTCAGCTTTTACTAGAATTTTTGACTTCACTCGACGTCTTTTAGACATAGAGTGCTGTTTGAACACTTTTTGTGCTTAAAAAAGGTATTTTTCCTGTCAAAGATGCCTTCTCTCTTCAACAACTGTCCTTCATGTGGAAGGAAAAAGGCAAAGACTGACTCTCATTCAGTCTGTATCCTGTGCCTACCAGACTCTCATTCCTCTAAAACCTGTGAACACTGCCAGGTTTTATCTTCCAGGACTCTTAAGGATCGAGAGAGGATTAGAGCTTATGGGCTTTCTGAGAGAGGAAGATCTCCCAAGAAGCAGAAAAGTCGGAAGACGCGGTCGACGTCGAGAGGAGCCCCGACTGGTTCACATTCGACGTCGGGATCGGCGTTGGAGAAGCAGTCGACGTTGACGAAGAAGATGTCTTCAGCGTCTACATTGAAGGTACCTCCGCTTCAGTCAGCGTCGAGGGACAGGTCGCCGTCGCAGCGGAAGAGCTCGACGGCGAGCCGTATGACGTCGAAACAGCATCGTCATGCTGTGACGTCGAGCCATCCTCCGTCGACGACTAGCCATGGTCGTTCGAAGTCGAGGGAGCCTCTGTCGACACATCGGTCGACGTCGATGCAGCCTACGTCGACGCCTGGACGAGAGCGTTCGACGTCGGAGCGGCATTTGGAGTCGAGGCACGCCCAGTCGCCGTCAAATCAACGGCGATCGGCGTCGAAACAGCCTCCATCGACGTCGAGCAGACAGCCGTCAACGTCGAAGGATAGCCATCGCCACCCGAGGTCGACGGAGAAATCACGGTCGACGTCGAGGGAGCGTCTTCCTGCTCGGCGCTCGGCGTAGATACAACCACCGTCGAGGGATCAGCAAAGATCCAGGGAGAGAAGTTCTTCGCAAACAAAGAACGTTACTCCTACAAAATCAAAGGAGGTGGTTCGAGACAAGGGAAGTGACTTGTTAGTCCAGACTCATGCCCTAGAGCCACAGTTGGGTTCTCCAGGTTCAGCATCGGCTGCGGAGGTGGAACAATCTCCAGTGCAGGATCCCCCCGCCAAGAGACGGAGACTTGCAGAAGAAAGATCTCGCTCAAGGTCTCCTTCTGGATCTCTGGTGAGTCTTTCCTCATCATCCTCATCATCTCGGAGTGGCAGATCCTCGGATGGACGGAGTGGCGCATCTAATAGGGGGAGGTCCGAATCCCCTGCAAGATCGCAACAGGATCGAACGGAACGACCTCAACGGTCGCGTACACCTGAGAAGGATCCCGTCCACAAGTCTTCTTCTGTTCATCTTTCCCCAAGGTGCAATAGACCTCTTCACCACTGGGCAAAGGACAAGGAGACGGCAGAGCGCCTAAAGCGATATCGAGACCAACCTCTTCCCCGCAGAGAAAGGTCTCGTTCTCAACACTCAAGCAAGAGACATTCTCGTCACAGAGAGAGATCTCGTTCCAAGACGCGATCTAGCCGAAGAACTAGGTCCAGGAGGGCAAGTAGTTCTTCAAGTTCGTCGAGAACACGATCTCACAGGGATTACTCCCCGACTCTTACAAACAGTCCACGCTCAAGAGTGTCTCCAACTGAGGATATTTTCTCGTTCCAAGATATCTTGGGCAGGGGAGCCCTGAAACTGGGAGTACCGATGACAGCTCCACAAGTCAAGACGACTGTCATATTCGAAACCCTGCAACATAGATCAGCACCCAAACCGTTGTTGCCGCTGGTTCCGGGTATAATGGAACATGTGAATGAAGTCTTCCTCACTCCGGCAACGGTGAAGTCCGTTCCAGCGAGGATTCTCAAAAAGTATAGTCCTCCGGAAGAGGATCCTCTGTTCCTCAAAGCTGATCCCCCGCCAGATTCAGTGATCATTACGGCGGCAAGGAAATCCAATGCGGTGGCTTCCTCATCCACGGTACCTCCGGATAAGGATAGCAAGGTGCAGGACTCATGGGGGAGAAGGGTGTGTAACACCTCAGCCTCTTTCCTCAAGGTTTCTAACGCGGAGGCCCTGCTCGGCAGGTATGACAGGTCTCTGTGGGACTCTCTTCAGAGATTTACTGCAAAGCTCCCTGAAGAAGACAGAAAGGACTTTGAGGAGGTTCTGATGGAGGGCAGTCAAGTCTCCAACCAGATTATAGGATCGGCAGCAGATGGGGCAACTCTGGCGGCACATGGCTATGTGCACGGAGTAACAGCAAGGAGAACATCTTGGTTACGCCTCACAGCATTAAAACCGGAGGCTCAAGCAAGAATCCTGAACCTTCCTTTTTCAGGAACATCTCTCTTTGGAGCGAGTGCGGATGAAGAAATGCAGCGGATGAAGACCGAGTTGGACACTCTCAAAGCGGTGGGACTCGAGAAGAAAAAGGAATTTAAGAAGAAATTCCGTTTGAACAACAAGGGTTATTCGAAGCAGAGGGTTCAAACCCCTCAATGGCAGAAAGGCCAGAACCAACAAGGCCAGCAAAAGACACAGTACAAAGGCAAGGGCAATTCCAAGGGAAATGGAAATCAGCGCCAAGGCAACAACTTCAATAAAGCGCAGCAGAAGCAATGAGTCTTCACTTCCCCCAGCGCCGTTACCCACTCCAGTGGGGGGAAGCATTGCGCATCACAGGACAGAGTGGAAGGCCATCACCAAAGATCAATGGGTGTTGTCTACGCTGCAGAATGGGTACTGTCTTCGTTTCCATCGGCTACCTCCGCACGTTTCCCCGATGTCAACATCAAGTCACCAGCTACAAAGGTTAAAAGCAGAAGTAGCTACACTCCTCGAGAAAGAAGCCATCGAGAGAGTTCCGGTGTCCCAGAGGGGGGGAAAGGAGTGTACTCGAGGTATTTTCTGGTCAGAAAAAAGGGCCAGAAGGAAGAATACAGGCCCATTCTGGACTTGAGAACACTCAATCTGCATGTACGAAAAGAAAAGTTTCGCATGTTGGCGCTTCATCAGATATATCCACATCTCAGGCAGGGGGATTGGATGTGTTCGATGGACCTTCAAGATGCGTACTTCCATATTCCAATACGGCAAGATCACAGAAGATTCCTTCGGTTCCGGGTGGGGACCTCTCACTACCAGTTCAAAGTCCTCCCGTTTGGGTTGAAGTCGGCTCCCAGAGTGTTCACCAAGTGTGTCGCAGTGGTGGCGGCAGCTCTACGCCGCAGAGGAGTCTTCGTATACCCATACTTAGACGATTGGCTGTTGAAAGGTCCAACTCCAGGCAATGTAAGGAATCAATTCCAGACATGCATAGAACTTTGTCAACGTCTAGGTCTACATGTCAATTTCAACAAGTCTGTCTCACAACCAACTCAGAGGATCCACTTCCTAGGAGCTCTGCTAGACTCCGAAGTAGGAAAAGTGTTTCCTTCGGAGGAGAGACAGTTTTCGATAGCCCTCAAGTGCCAGCAAGTTCTTCTCCACAGGTCCCAGAAGGTGCGGAAGATAGCCTCGCTCTTGGGGTCGATGGCTTCCTGCATCTTCCTAGTACCGAACGCCAGACTTCGGATGCGTCCTCTTCAGCAGGATCTGGAGGACAAATGGGACCAACACTCAGATCAGTAGGACGATCGGATCACTTTGTCGGAGGTTGCTCAATCTTCCCTCCAGTGGTGGACAAAGAGACAGAACATGCAGATGGGAGTTCTCTTCCATCAGCCGCCTCCAACACAAACGATCATCACAGATGCATCATTGCAAGGATGGGGAGCGCACATGGGACCCCTACAAGTGCAGGGTCTGTGGTCTCCCAAGGAAAGCACTTATCATATCAACTTGCTGGAGTTGAGAGCGGTTCACCTGGCTCTCAAAGCGTTCCTTCCCTCGCTTCAAGAGAAAATGTTTCTAGTACAGACGGACAACACCACCACGATGTACTATTTAAACAAGCAGGGAGGAACACGCTCAAGGACTCTGTCTCTGGAAGCTCAGCGCATCTGGCATTGGCTTCTAGCTCGCAAGTTGTCTGTTCAGGCAGTCCACCTCCCAGGAGAGCAGAACGTGAGGGCGGACGCTCTAAGTCGGCACTTCGAAGACAGAGAAGACTGGGTTCTCAACGACGATGTGCTAGACGACATTTTCCAGTCTTGGGGGCGTCCTTCAATAGATCTCTTCGCAGACGACGAAAACACCAAATGCCCAAGCTTCGCCTCCAGGTTCTATCGACCAGGAACGAGAGGGAATGCTCTGTTGATGTACTGGTCGGGGCAGTTTGTGTACGCCTTCCCACCCCTTCCGCTGAACCCGAAGGTGGTGAGCAAGCTGAACCACTCGTGCACAACGATGATCCTGATTGCCCCCGACTGGCCGAGACAATGGTGGTACACAGACCTACTTCACCTATCAGTGTCTCCTCACAAGAGGCTTCCATGCAGGCAGGACCTGTTGTCGAAGATGAACGGGAGGATTCACCATCCCAACCTTCCGTCACTGAACTTGGCAGCATGGCTCCTGAGGTCATACAGTACGGCCATCTAGGGCTGCCACAGGACTGCATGGCCATTCTGAAAGAAGCACGACGCCCTTCCACTAGACATTCGTATGCATGCAAGTGGAAGAGATTCTATATGTGGTGCATGCAGAATGGTCACAATCCGGTAAAAAGTCAGGAAGAAGCAGTTCTCCCATACTTGTTGTACCTGACTAAAGCAGGTTTGAAGTTTAACTCCATTAAGGTGCATTTAGCCGCTATTACAGCTTATAGGCGAACACCTTCACAAACTTCTTTTTTTCAGCTTCCTGCAGTAAAAGATGTCCTGCAGGGTCTAAAGAAAGTGTACCCTCCTGTTCGGCCTCCTGCTCCGCCTTGGGAGCTGAACCTAGTCCTATCAAAATTGATGGGTTCACCTTTTGAGCCTATTCATAAAGCTTCTTTACAGCATATTTCCTGGAAAGCGGCTTTTTTGATAGCGATTACGTCAGCCCGTAGGGTGAGCGAAATTCAGGCCCTATGTACTAAAGAACCGTATACGGTTTTTCATCTGAACAGAGTGGTGCTTAGAACGCATCCTTCTTTCCTGCCTAAAGTGGTATCTGATTTTCATGTCAATCAGTCTATCTCTTTACCCACTTTCTTTCCTAATCCCTCTACTCCAGCTGAGAGGGCGTTACACTCTCTGGACCTGAAAAGGGTTTTAAAGTTCTATCTGGACAGGTCCAAGTCTATTCGACATTCTGATCAATTGTTTGTTAACTACGGTTCGATCAGGACTGGTGATGCAGCCTCGAAACGTTCTGTCTCCAGGTGGATCGTTTTGTGTATCAAGCTTGCTTACCAATTGGCACAGAAGACTTTAGGGGGTTCCCCTAAGGCGCATTCTACTAGAGGTAGAGCAGCCACGGCGGCTTACCTGCAGGATGTGCCCATGTCTGAGATTTGTAAAGCGGCGACCTGGAGGTCTGTCCATACATTTACCAGACATTACTGTCTAGATTCTGACACAAGAGCAGATACCCAGGTGGGCCAGGCCTCCCTGAGGAATCTCTTTAACAGCTAAAGTTTCTTTTGGCTGTTATGTTTGGTTGGGTCATGTACTTCTCATTTACCTGCAGGTGGTTGATGGGCTTGCTATTCTATTCAGTGCTTATGACTATTGATGAGGATCCCCTGGAAGAGAAGGATAAGTTACTTACCTGTAATCCTAGTTCTCTTCCAGGGGTATCCTCATCAAAGTCATAAGCAACCCACCCGCCTCCCCAGGTAAATGAGATTTGGTACTGTTGTGTTTTCAATCTTGTGGTTGAGCCCTGTCTTCAGGGTTATGCAAAGAACAACTGACCTGTCACCCCTGAGGCATGATGGGAAGCCTGGGGTCATGGCTGCCTTAAAGGCACGGTGCCAGTTATTGTAAAAATGGTTTCATTTTCTATGATATTGTTTTGCAATGCAGCCTGAGGGCTAACAAGGTCTATTTATAAGCAGTTTTCAGGATTTATGAGTGGTTTGACTCATTAAAACACAAAGTTCAAGGGTTTTTTGACCTAATGTGTTTTTTGATTCCTTACCAATTGCAGTTCATGTATATGTGTTTGCATTGTTTAGCCTCAGTTTTGGGGCTGCATTGATGTGAGAAAAATGATATATGTACATACATATATGTGGAGCGAGATATATGTGTTTTATACATATATATTTTTATATTGTTTCCGGGGTCCCGCACATGGGCGGGAATATTCAGTGCTTATGACTTTGATGAGGATACCCCTGGAAGAGAACTAGGATTACAGGCAAGTAACTTATCCTTTTTGGACTCCTGAGTCGAGAGTTTGCTTCTCTCGGCGGCCTGGAACAATGCACATCCTGTGACGAGTTGCCAAGCCTCCTCCCCCAGGATGGGCAGAGTTCACGAAGGGGAAGCTTCAAAGGTATACAGCCTTTGTGAGACTCTCCAGACCATTTGCTGCTTTCAGCAACTGGTCCCCACTGGTTCTACCCCCCACTTTGGGCGGGAGAGCCAGCAGGAAAAAACAAGTGAGGGAAAGATGTGTGCCCACGTCTACCAACTCCACCCCTCAGGTGGGGAGGCGAGGTGAAGCACAACTGAGTCCCCGCCATCTTGAGGGTGGGGGGACCCAATCAACCAGGGACAGCCTCCGGCCCCTCTTCCGCTGGAGGGTGGCAGGATAGGGGGTGTGCCCACCCCATGGAAGGGACCCATTGGTCCCTGCCCATTACCTACTTGTAACGCCCCTAAATATAGTATTTAGGGGGCACCCACAACCTTGCTTCCTTAGATCCAGACACAACCAGAAGAAAAGGACCAAACAGCCATGCACCCAGCCAACAAGAGGATGACGCCCACTGACTTGACCCCAGCCCTACAGGCTTGCTCCCCTCGAACCTGCTCCTGCAAAATCCCGGTGTGTCCCGCAGCCAGCAACCTTAAAAACCCCGGAGGACCTGCCTGCCTTCACTTCCAAAGACTGCTTCTCCTGTGAGCACCGGATTTGTTCAACTGCAACCTCTGTCAGCTGCCGGAAACCGCGAATCCAGCCCACTCTGCACCCGCCGAACCTGGCCCGAGCTAGAGTGGAAAAACACCATGAGGAGGTAACCCCGGCGATCCTGACCCGAGATCCGGTGACCCCTGACCTGCCTTAAGCCTCCAGCCGACGCCTGCAGTCTAAATCCAGAAGGCCCTCACTAGCCGCGACCAGGACCTGGTAAGCAGATCCGACCCCAAAAGGCACCCCTGCACCAGACGCCCCACGGCCTTGTGTGCCCAAACCAAAAGATGCCTAACCAACCCTTAACTTCCCAACTTACCTCTCGAAGTGTTGGTCGTATCCAGAAATCCTTTGTCTCCCTACCTGCAGTGCTTTTGCAAACCGGACGTTCTCCTTAGAAAACAGGGCACCTGACGTCGAAACCGCGCTCTGCACCCAGCTGCCTATGTGCAGCTGAGGGTGCGCTTTTTGTGCAACTTTGTTTCCCCATATGCCCTGACCTCAACCCTAGGAGATTTGCTCTCACATCCCAGTGGCCGGCTTGCCAGCAGCCAGCAACTGGAGGCCCCCTATCCCCCATTGGATAACATAGGGCATCAAGACTCTGCACCCGGCCGCCCTAGTGCTGCTGAGGGTGTAACAAGAGTGCATCACTGACCCTGGGGACCCCTGAGTCTAACGCCAGAACCTTAACTCCCACAGTCGATTACTTACCTGTGAACCAATAACCTGTTTTTCCTCCATAGGGTAACACTGACAATTTTCTTCCCAAAAGTTTCTAAGTGTGGAGTTTTGAAATCTAAAAATATTCTTTAAAAATCGCACAAATGACCAAAACATATTCACTTACCTGTTTGCAGGAAATGTCCCAGTGCTGAATTGAGGTATCCAGCACTGAGTAACGTAAAAAGTAACTTACCTGTAATTCACAGAAAAAGCCTATTAATTTCAATGTACTGTTTTTGCTAAGTGTTGCAACCTACTTCATCCCCTGTAAACCAAACAAAGTACAATATCTATGGCACGTTCAAACTGTTCTGTATTCAGCAACTTATTACTGAAAAGTATTTAATGCTTACCTTTGCCAGGCTTGCTTGGTTCTAAAAATAAACAGTATTTTTTATATAACAACAATTTGCCTAGAGTTTGTTTCCTGAGTGTGTGAATTTATTTGCTAACTGAGTGTGTACATCAAATGCTTAACACTGATACTGCCTTACTGCTCGACCACTCTACCACAAATAGAGAGTAAGGTTCTTTCTAACTTTAACCTCTGCATACCTCTGGGGTCACCTGGACTCTATACACACTATACCTCATTTTTGTGTAGTATATTTAGAGCCAGTTTCCTACAGCTCGGTCCTCCAGACCTGAAATTCGTTCTTCTGCACCGCCGAGACGGGTGCCATTGTAATCAGTCCTCTCCCCATATGATCCAGGCGGCATATCAGCATGTCAAATCATGCATCAATGGCGTGAAATCCAGCTTGCATCTCCACCATGATGGCGCTTGCCCTAGTTAATTTATTTGCGGTGCTAGGTTTAGCCCCCTGTCCTCGGTGTGCAACATTTAGTCTGGCCTCCCAAATTGTCTGGTGCAATCAAAGGAGAGTTTTCGCTGTTTGTGGTCCCCTCTCCCATGGTAACTACTGAAAGTAGGAGGTGCCTATAGATATGTGAGTTAACCAGATCAGCAACGGGTGAAAGCTTGGAGTACTGCTCACAAAGGCCACACTGCTGCCCAGAAATACTATCATGTGGCACAGAACACTGAGGATGGGAGTCGGGTCACCTTCAATGCAGCAACAGAGCAGCCACCCTCATCCCCAACAAATACAGTGATATGGCGGGCTCCTTGCAGGTTCAATCATGTATCTTCTGCCCACAGCTCTCACCACTACGCCAGCACAGGCAAGCGTAGCCAATGAGAGTCCAGCCCAGGGATCGGAAGCCTGGAGGATGATTGGTAGAGCTGCTCCTGATCTGGAAGGAGAGTATGGGGTATGACAGAAAGAATGCAGAGGGTCATGGAAAGCCAGAACTATGTTGGGTGGGGCAAGGGGCACAGCAGCGCCGACAGTGTGGCAATGGAAGCCTAGCCACTAAAGGAGTGGAGGTCAGGGGGACCGCATACTGAAAGCAGGAACCGCTCAACCAGCACACTGCCGTGGCCCAATCACAACCGCCGAGTCAACAGGATATGCAAACCTCCGCAGCATCAATATGCTTCATGTCAAGCCAACAGCCACCTCGCCTCTTATTGGTGTGTATTGAGATCGTCCAGGAAAGGCAGGTGTATCAATGCCTCAGGGGGCGACCTCCCGACCAGCGCATTAACACAGCTCCGCTCATTGGCCACCCGAGCACTTAGCCCGTGCCTGGTATCCATGTTGGGCTTCGGCCAGTGCCAATTTCCAGCAGTATATGCCTGGAACCCACAACCGGTAAAGGGCATTAGTCGTTGGTGGGGAGCGACTGGCTCAGTAGGCTAATCCTCAGGCTCACTTGCGACCCCTGTTGCTGTAGGTCTTCCGAGGGCGGGATAAGCCGATCCCGCTCACTCATGGTTGTGCAAGCTCCAGTAGTCTCATCCCCGCCCAGTGAGTGGAATACTGCGCTGCCCTATATGGGTGTTTGATCCCGATGGATCGATGTGGTGAGATTAAATTTGGGGCCTTTATACCAAAAGTTGAGGGCTGTCGGAGTCGGAGCTTCACTGCCGTGTGCCCATTTTTGTCTCCGGTGCAACCATGCCCCAATAAATGTAGAAGTTGACAGCCAGACTGGTTTTCATAACTCCTTTCCTGTTGACTGCAACTCCTTTCTGTTGACACGCCTTGGCCCAATTTGTGTTCTTGGCATACATTTTCTCTAATTCCAACACTGAATGTGTCACTTCAATTGGGTTTTTGTAGTGTTTTCATGGCGAAATCGCGAAAAAGTGCAAGATTCAAGATCAGCATCTACAGGAAAAGTCAGTCATTCCCCTAGTTCCAACAACGCCATATGTAAGCAGTGTGACTTGCAAAGGGTTTTGCTCTTATTTGTGCGTCTGCCCGGCTTCCAATATTCATACATGTATATGTGAATGTAGCAGAAGAGGCACCTTGGATAAGAAGTGGGTGTGCCAGCAAATAGTGAGCAGATTCAAGTTGGCTCTGCCTCTTAATAGCCTGTACACGAGATTTGAACATATTTGGAATGTAATTCATTCAGCAAACATCATTCCGGAATACAGAAAGCGTGCCTTCAAAATTCAAGTAAGTGAATTGTTTTTTAACTCCATGCGCGCTAGCGGAATTCCGCTCCTGCGCTGAGTTTTTCTAAATCGCACTTTACGTGACGAGCTGGGCTCGTCATCAGCGTGCGAGGAGGCTACGCCATGACGAGCCCAGGTCGTCATCAGCGTCGAAGGGGTTAACATCCAGAAACTTTTATCCTTATTACATCAGATTATTTGGAAAGTATTAAGTGAGTGTATTTAAACAACTGAAAAAGTAAATTCCTACATGACTGGAGCAGCTACTCATTCTGTAGTAAAAATTCAGACCACATCAATAAATAAATGTTATGGATGTGCCTGGCCCCAAATGCTGCTGTTGCTACTGAATAGTATTTTAAAATATAATGCAAACTTGGTCCAAGAGCATTGGAGCAATTTAAATGAGCACCTGTTACATTTCTGATGGACGGCCTGTGTTTACTCTTCTGGTAGCACTCAAATTACAGTGCCTCTCTTAGAGCCATCAGATTGAATACAGACTTGCCAGATCTCGAATCCAGATGCAGAAGTCTGAAGTAAGGACACAGTCACAGACTAGAAGTTGCTTAATTACTAAATGTAAATCTGTGGCTATTATGAAGGCATTTCAGATGTTTTTCTGGGGACCGAACACAAAATACGAAATTTATACTGCCCGCGTTTCGAACCCACCTCCCTGGCTCCATAGTCTGCCGCTCTGACCAGAACGCTAAACGCTCCCTGCAAATCCAGGCAGGCCCTCAAAACTACCAGAGCAAGCGACCGGTGTAAAAGCGGCACACTGTCAGATGTTCCAAATGGAATGTGCCTGTAGCAGTACACCTGCTCTTCTGACCGGCCTTGAAAAATTGCCACAATCACTCCTCCCTCTTTGCCAACAAAGTGACTGTTGACCGGTTTTTGGGCCTCTTGTGTTAAATTTAAGTGTTTGGATGGCGAGTTGTCTCTTGTTGACATGAGCACTTTGGAACATTGTGTGCGCACTGGAGAAAGGAAATGTGCATGTTAGAAGGAAGTTTGCATGGCACACAGCCCTTTGTGCCGTGCCTGCAGACACTGCATGCAGTATAGGTAAGTCATCCCTACATCTGGCCTTACAGTCCTTTAGGCAGGGTACACTATACTACATGTGTGGATATATCTGCATGAGCAGATATGACTCTGTGCTGGCCAGTTAAATAACTACCAGTACTAGTAACCAGGGAGCCATTTTAAGTACATGTGCTGGATGCTGGTCAAAAACGAGTTCCCCAGCTACTTGATGGCTCCACTGAAACCAAAGATCTTTGGTAGCATACATCTTCTATTAATAAACCCACACTGATTCCAGTGATTGATTTATTTACATTAGAGTTGCCCCCGAAAACCTACGAGCTGCTAGTTTGCTGGCTGGCTAGTTCTGACCAGCCTGCCACCACAGGCGGGTGTCTGACCCCGTCTGACCCCCAGGGGTGAGAGCCCATGCTCTCAAGAGGTCAGAAACAAAGACTTCTCTGCAGAGGGTGTTCCACACCACCTCCCCCAGGATGACCCATAAATTAGTATTCTAGGGCGGGTAGCTTCAAAGAGCCCACCACCTTGGTATGCAAATCTTATTTACCTCAGAGGTGAGGGTATGCCAGCGCCCCCAGACCAGGGTCTGTTTGGCGCCTGGACAAGCGGGAAAATTCGGAGTCAGAGAGGCGTGTCCTGTCTCAGGCTAGTTCCACCCCTAAGGTGGGTTATCTGATGTGGATAAGGTAATTAGAAGTCTGCCATGTTGTTGATGGCAGAATTAAGAACTCTGGGTCAGGGTTATGCCCAATACCCACAGGAAGTGGTCATATAGAGGGCGTAGTGATCCCAGCGGTTAAATAGCCCATTGGCTACAACCGTACACTCCCCAAACACCCCTAAATGCAGTATTTAGGGGAGCACCTGGCACCATGAAGTCATATCCTGCCGACCTGAAAGGAGGACCCTGAAGAGCTGTAAAAGCAAGAACAAAGGAGCAGCTACTGACTTGTCACCAACCATGCTACCCTCAACCATTGGGCCAAAGATGACTCGTCCTGCAGCTGCTGTGCCTCCAAAAGCCTGGGAGGACTGCCTCCATTCACCCAAGAACTCCCATGAGTAGCTGATCGGCTGCCCTGTACCATGCAGGCACCCTCTTGAGACCTGTAAAGAATCCGGAACGCCAAAAAACCCAACTAAAAGCACGACTGCACTATTGGCACCTAGTCCTGATCAGAATGGGCCAACGGTGCCATCGTGGTCCCCAGACCATCCAGAGGCGAAGCCCACCTTGGATTTACCCACAGTGGAGACTCTTCTGTCGCCTGCAGCCTCTTTGTGCAGGCCGCCTCTACTGCAACTGTCTCCGGTCATAAAAACCAGACGCCTCAAGACAAATCAGCACCGGTTGCCTTGGCCTGAGAAGAGCACCAAAGGTGTCCCCATGTCCCCGAGCATTGAGAGGCCGGAACCCCCTTGTTGGTTCAGCCAGACTGTACTTGCAGTCCAAGCCTGCAGCCTCTTTGTAACCGGACCGATCCCCATTGACACACAGTGCACCCAACGCTGAAAAGCACCTCTTCACACAGCTTACCCATTGCTGCCCGAGGTGACCGGTTGGTGCTGCCTTGGACCTTTCCCCATACCCACCTGAAGTCCAGAAAATTGGTCCTGTAATTCTCTGTGAAGTACATTTAGGCGGTATGTCTTTTCTCCATAGGATAACATTACAGCTTGAGAAATCTTCTATAACACTATAAAAATTCAAACTAGAAGCGTACTTATCTGATTTTGATTTTCTTGGTGCCTAAACTTATATAAAGGAACCAGTTTTTTATAAATTGGTGTGGATCTCCTTATTGAATCGTGTGCATCTTATATCGACTGTGTGCATGCAGCATATGTCTGTCCCTTCTCTGTGATAAGCCTATGGCTGCTCGACTACACCATCCCCTAATAGAGCACTTTAGGATGGCTAGAGCAAGCCCCTGTCCACTTATGAGAGATACCTGGACTCTTTGCACAGTATGCCTCTTTTTGGTATACTATATAAAGAGCCAGCTTTCTACTCCCTCGTCGACTGTTCGGTCTTTACGGAGTTGGAGCCTGGATTGGACTACAAACAAGCCTTGGTTGCTGCAGGGGTTCTGTATTGTTGCAGGGCTGCTCCCGGGGAAGACAGATCGGACCCTCTGGAGAACAGTGACCACCTCCTGAGTGTCTGCCGTCGGTGAACCCAGTGGTCAGAAGAACGGAGAACTGGAAGTTGCGGTTGGTGCCTGTATGTTGCTGGGAAGTAGCTCCTCTTCAAGGGAGATGCTGGTTAGGTGGTGAAGTTCTGGCAGCCCTTCAAGGCTTTTGGAGAATGCACAGCTGCAGGACGAGTAGGGTTGTCACAGTTGTCAGGAGAGAAGCAGGCCGGGTTGGGCGTGAAAGTCCAAAGGTAGTCCACAGTTCTCGCTTCTTCGGCTCTTCTTTGCCCGGCGAATCTGCTTTCTTGGTTCCAGGGGGCCAACTAAATTAACCAATGGGCTACTTAGCCTTGGGGGCACTACACCCCCTATATGAGCACTTCCTATGGGCATAAACTTGTCCCAGAGTGCCTAATTCCACCAAAATCAAGATGGCAGAACCCTTCTCTCGTGTAGCACAAGAGGCAGCCCACCTTAGGGGTTTGACTAGCTTGTTGGTGCAAACTTGACTAGTTTAGTTGGTTGTTTCCTGCATGGCCTATTGTTTTTTCCCCTATGTTAGCCTAGTTGTGCATGTTGTAGGTCGCATTTTCTTCTTTGACACAGAACCTGCATATGTTTTTGTGTTCTGTTCTTTTCCTGGGATTTAGTCTAAACACCATAGACCAGGTCAAACAACCATGTGCCTTCCTTGTTCTTTAGTACTGGCACCTAGACATAACACAAGAATGCAGCTGCTTTGTGTGAGCAAACATATCTTATCTTATAACCGAGGACAGGAGTTCTAAAATCCCACACATTGAGCGAAGGTCCCGAGGCAAGACTACTGGGTCAGCTGAGATTAAGAATGTCATCTGTGTAAGGTAAGGGGTCTACCACTAATCACAGCGATACTTGCTATATAATCATTTAGCTTCAATAGAGGGGGGGGGGGGCCTTAGGCTAATCTGTTTTATAACGTGATAGGAATTTTTATGGTATATGGTTTAAACATGCTAACGATATTTTTGGTACGCATTTGTTTTCGAATTGTGGTGCAAATACTGCATTTTAGAGCACAATAGTTTAAATATTTTAAACCTCCTTCGTGTATCTTGTGTATCTTATTGTGGGCAGGTTCGGGTGAGAGAGCGAAAAGGTGTGTCCTGGTACCATGATCCTTGAGAGGGTCAAGAGTGTTGTGTTCTGGGGTGCCAATTCACTAGTTTCTCTGTAAATGTTAGGAGGGCAAGTGAGGCACTATAGCTAGTCAGACTGTGGCCCATAGATACTCGGTGGTATGGCGACTTGGTCCCTAGATGCTTATGTCCGAAGCATAGTTCTGTTTGTGAGGAGAATCCCTGCAGCAACATCTACTTGCATAGCTAATTCCCTGCCTGTCCTTGTGTCAAATGGGCCTCAGAAGGTGGCATCTCCTAGGTCTGGGGGAGGCCGGAGTGACATATCATAGGCGTTCGGGGCTTTGAAGCTCCTGGCTTTCATATGCTACATCACTAGCGATCCTGCTGGTGGAGGTGTGAACACCTTCCTCAGGAGCAGGCATTGTTTCTGGCCTCTGAGAGCATGGGGTCTCACCTTCAGGGGGGCAGAAACTTGTCTGTGGTGTCAGGCTGGATGATACCAGTCAGCCAGCACACTAAGAGGCTGGTAAGGTTTCAGTGGGCCCCTCTAGGGTGCTCTCTGGTAGCAAGTCTTAGTAAATCTACAACTGGCAACAGAATGGGTTTATTGAGACAAGGTGTTTGATACCAAACACCATAGGTTTCAGTACAGCCATCATGTAGCTGGGTAACCCATAATGACGAGTGTACAGTATATATACCTTAGATAGTTTCCCTGTTCACTTGCAGTATCTAGTAATTCAACTACACAGGAGAGAGACATGTCTACTCATGCAGATATGTCCTCATATATAATATAAATCACCCTGACTTAGGGTTATTAAGCCTGCTTTATGGGGGAGGGGGGGGAGCTTACATATATTGCATGTAGTGTATGTGGGTATGGCACACCAGGTGTGTGCCGTGTCATGTTTTCACTCTTGTTTGCACCATTTCATGCAGCCTGCAGTGGCAGTCTACATGAGTTTGGTGGTGGGTCCCATATTGGCACATGCTCCTGCCCGTTAAGGACCCTCTTTAGTACCAACACCCTAGTTACCAGGGGTACCATTTACTAGGAATTTGCAGGGGGGCTAAAGGTCTTGCCAATTGGAGTGCAATTGAACAGTTAACTTATTTTAGGGAAAGAGCACTGACACTGGCGACCTGGTTAGCAGGAACCCAGTGCACTTCAGTAAAAATTGCATCAGATTATAGGCGAAAAGTGGAAATGACCATGTTAAAACGGGGCATTTTACTACGGTTATATCATGTGAATTTATAAAGATTCAAAACCCAACTAAATAAGTAACCTTTTTGTAACTCACTGCAGCACAATAGCACTGATCAATACAGTATACCATTTGAGGGACAGTATTTTCTGGAGAATTCGCCTTTAAATTGGCTGACAATGTGCTCTATTCTAGGATGCCCTGTATTGTGCAAACTTAAATACCCAAAGCACTCCTTGGTACTGGATCGATTCCTCTACCCTCTCTGGGAGAGCGAAGAGTTGCTGCTTGCAGGCAGAGATGTGTAATGCATTGTTTGACCAGCAGTGCACATAAATGTGTAAACCGAGCACCGTGATAAATGGAAGCAATAATTAATTACTGCTGGTTGTGAGCTCTGCTTCAAAGCGTTGTAAATGTACTTCTTGTACCCTGAAGGGCACACATCTCACCGCTTTGCTGTGATTTACTGGCTATCCTTTTGTGCCTTCTTGTTTGTCCTATAAATACATTGAATGTTTTATTACAGTCTGAGTGGAATGGTAAACATTTTGTAAGCTTGCATGATCACTTCTAGTTCAGTCTAAACTCCTGTTGTAATTTCCAGTGTTTTTCACTAATCAAACAATTAAAAATGTTAGTTAGGAACGTTGTCATAGTATTGACTCTTCCTTTTTTTTTTTTTAAATCTTTTCATTAACCCCTTCCATGCTGGTGACGAACCCCAGCCGTCATGCACTACGGTGCTCGTGTGCTGATGACGGCTGGGGTTCGTCATGGCCCGCCCCTGTTCGTTTGTTTACCGCACAGGGGCGGAAACCGGCCAGCAGGGAAGGGGTTAAAGACAGTAGTGCAACATTCATATCACAATCAAGGAGAGGCAGTTGTCTTCTATATCTTGTTAGTACATTGAGCAAACAGTTGCGTAATACAATAATTGACATTCTAGTACTGTATTACTATAGCATAGGAGTATTGACTTTTAAATTTTTCCCGAATTGCAGGATGGGACGAAATTCATTTCCATTGGAGCCCTCTACTCTGAGCTGGTGGCGGTGAGCAGTAAAGGAGAGCTTTATCAGTGGAAGTGGATTGAATCAGAGCCTTATAGGAATGCACAAGTGAGTAGTTGATTGTTTTCTTACTTGTGAGTCATCTGAAGAAATACTGTTTTTATAATGTTTTTGTTTTTGTTTAAGAATCTCTCTTTACATCATCCACGAGCTACATTTTTGGGGTTAACCAGCGAAAAGATAGTCTTGCTGTCTGCAAATAGTATCAGAGCTACAGTGGCCACAGAATCTAACAAGGTAAGAAATATGTATGATCAATTACTATATATTTGATTCAGTCAAGCACTCATTTATTTCTTAGTAATCAACTTATGAAAAAAATCCTCATTATAGTAACGTTTCTACTAGTACATTTACTATTACTAATTCATCTACTTGCTCCAGTGTTGCTACTAATAGAAATACTACCATATCTGGTAGTAGTATTATAACGATCAATAAGTTGTTTTATGTTTGGAATGTAAACAGTCGACATAATACCTTTAATGGGGATCCAGCATTTTTATTTGGTCTGAGTTCTTCTCTTGAATGCTTCTTGCCACCTTTTTTTTAAATCCTGTATTCTAAACATAACATGAGTTACCTCAATTGTTTTTTGATCCCTGTTTGGCTAACTTAATCAAACATATTATTTAACTGAACACATTCATGTTAATCCCAGAGTGGCAAAGACATATGGCCTGATTCTCAGGTTCGTATTCTGTTAAATGTGTGCACTTCTATTTTTGAAAGTGCAGTTTAAGATTTCATGCTGAAGCTATGTAAAATGTAGATTTTCTGCCTGTTTAATAGTGTTTAATAGTTCTGTACAAGTAGGTCACCAGAGTAACTCCTTGCCCACGGAACAATTTGCTTCTATGGTGCAAGCAATGTTTTTTTAAGTTAACAAAATTGCTGATGAAGAAAATTGCATAAATGTATTTATTTTCTTTAGGTTGCTACATGGGTAGATGAAACTTTGAGCTCAGTAGCTTCTAAATTGGAACATGCTGCTCAGACCTTCTCAGAGCTTCAGGGAGAAAGAATAGTTTCATTGCACTGTTGTGCTCTTTATACCTGTGCTCAGCTTGAGAATAATCTTTACTGGTGGTAAGTTTCTTTTCAAAATGATTTCTGTAGTGTCTAAAGTAAAAAATAGAACTGTTTATTTGTATGTAATTATACTTGCTAAAATAAATATTTTAAACTGTGTGCTATATTTCTATGATCTATATTCAGTGACTTGCTGTCAAATTTCCAAATAAATTGCTGCCTAATCAACATTTTGTAAGCTTTGCATTGCACTTTGTATTTCTTCTTGCTATCTGTGATAAGATGCATTCCTACCTCTCTTCGAGATTAACTGTTTGAGTACAAGGAAATGTATTCTGTAATTCGGTTGCTAAAGTACCGTTTATGTACCTTAGCAAGTCCAGTAGGTGGGCACTCATCTAATTACCTAAGTTCATGCGAAATGACTAGTACTTGCTGACCTTTGACATGGTGAACTTGCTTACTTAAACCAACGTTTCACAGTATTATACATTGTTACCGTATAAACTTTTAATGTTACTGGTCTTTCAATTTGGGCCTTTCTTGATGGGTATGTTTATTTTTGGCTATCGTACAAAGTAATATCTTGAAACATATCCCCTTATGGTGGGAAATATCCTTTACAGTTGCTTGTTTTTTGTTAGGTCTTGTGTACTCCCCTTTGCCACTTCATTGCATCCATCACCCGCTGGAACGGTCTGTGTCAGACAAGAGTTGTGACAGAAGTATCTGTTAAGCCATGCTTAAGGCCCGCTCCTTCCAGCAGCTGACCTGCATAACCTATGGTTCGAGGCATGTGGGCTGCTGAATTTATATCTGTGCATAGATCGCCGCGTAGTGTTGGGTCCAAATGATTGCACATTGTTGTACTGGAAGAGTCTTCGAAGTATCACGAGATAGGTGGCTCCTCTCCTGGACTACAGTGCGCATGGGCATCTTCTCCATCCTCAGATTGTTTTTTTCCGCCATTGGGTTCTAATGTACTTTCTTTTTTTTTTTTTTTTTTTTAAACCTTTATTTTAGCATTCAGTAGAAATGCAAGCATAGGCCTACCACCGCGGGGGACGGCCGCTAGACAAATTAAAATTCGGTAACATCACAATATGACACAGCTCATCAGCCGACAACCCAAAGGTCCGGCAGCGATCCAGAGTAAAGCTTGTATTGGAATGCATAGTCGGAGTTCAGGATAAGACAGAGGTTTCATTTTATATTATATAAGAGAGGATCAGGTGCCATACAATCAAACAGAAGACGCGGGGGCAGGGTAAAAAACAGGATATACATATAATGACCACTATAATGGAGATTTGGCGCCAGAGCATATAGGTCGATACAGAAGAACACACAATATACATTTCCCTGTTGCGCCAATACTCGAGGCCTGCCCGCCCAAAAATCAAAATATCATAGAAGCGAAAGCACGAAGTTCAAGCATACGATAAGAATCCGAATGATTCGTAGTTATACTGACCCTACAAGAAGAAAGAAAAAGAAGGAAGGCCATAGAAAATAAAAAAGGCAAAATAAATAAAAACCCCTTTAGCCCCCCCACCCTGCACCCCTGCAAATGGCTACAGCCTGACCCTACTAGCAGCGTGCCTGTCGCCCCTAACAACTAAAACCCCAAAGGTAGGAAAAAGAAGAGCGGAGGAGGGCATATCCATGTGGGCTCCCAGCCCCTTTAGACCACCCGCCTGAAACAGCCACCCCCTATCAGTAAAAGATAACCTTATAACAGCAATGTAGAGAAATTAGAGGGTACCGTGAGACACCGCCCAGCCTCTTAGAGCAAACAGCTGCAGGTCCAACACTTGTAAAAGCCATGCCAACCCATCCCGATCCAGCCAATCTTAACCTTGGCCCTTCCGAACAAAAACACGAACCCCTTCCAGCGAGACCCAGAGGCACACAAAGAAGCAATAGAGAAAAGAAGAGTCAGCAAAAATCAGCCCATGGCTACCAGCAGGCAGTGAGTCCTCAAGAACCGTAGATGCAGACGAACTCTCCCTCCGAGATGAACAGTCCCAATGTGTCTTGAACAGGAGTCGTAGCGTCGCCAGGAAAGGAGAAGATGACCACAAAAGAGATGGAAAGTCACAGACAAAAGTCTCCTGGAGGGGAACGCCTGACGATATCTCCAAAGCCGGCAGTGGTGAAAAGTTCAGCGATACCATGCCATCCTCGGGAACACCGTCCACCAGGGCACCATCCGATGATTCCAGTACTAGTTTCTTCACTGGGTCCTAGCACGGAGTCAAAATGGCCACGTTTTGAATGGCTGCAGAATCCCGTTTCAACAATAAGGCCGGGCCCGGTTCCACCAGGAGAATTTCAGATAGGCGCGAGTCCAACTTGCTCAGCAAAGTATCCACATGTGAGCGGAATGCCCAAAGTTCTGCCAGTATTAACCGCAGCGATGGCTCATGCACCGTTCGATCCATAATCTCGTGTTCGGTTTCAATCACTATCACCTCCCCGGGTGACTCCGGCACCCACGGGGGGGATAGACAGGATCTCGAACGTGCAATTGCGAAGGGTGACTAGTCTTTGTTCGCAACCACAGTCAACCCAGTTAAGGCCGCAGGCCAGTGACCCCGAGCCACCGCACCCCGGCGGGAGCAAACCAGGGCCGCGGGACGGGGGCCCCCACCTGCAGCCAGCAGCACGCAGACTCACTCCCCCGTCGATACTGAGCACTGAAGACGATCGCCACCAAATCCGGGCTGAAACAAAGCCTCCACTCCGGTCGACCGGGCCCAGCCTGAGTCTCCTGGATGATGTTGTTGCACTACAGCCCGGCTGTGAAAGTACTCCAGGCCCCGGCTTCACCGCTGGAGCAGGCTGCAAACTTACACTCGATGTAACTCCGTCAAACAAGCTGATAAAAGTTTCCGGATCTCACCATCGAAGTGCGGGACAGTTCATGCACACAGAGACTAGGCGTTAAGTCAGGATAACATGCAGGATATCGTGGCGGGTTACGAGGGTCGACGGAGCCGGGAGCCTAAGCAGCCATCTTGCTTGCTGACGTAGCTCCTCCCCCGCTCTGCCCCGATGTACTTTCTTGACTCCAGTTCGGAATCGACATAAAACTCTTTGCGCAAGGCCAAAAGGCCTTCGGGGCGTCGGTATTGTCTCGTTCAGTGCCTATACTTCATCCAGTTCCTCGAACAGGACGTCAAAGGCCGTTTGCCTTCTCGACACCAGGCCCCAACTTCGACAACGATGGAACGGAGCCCGTTCAAGAGATGCCCCGTCTGCAACTAAGTAACCCCACATTGATGTGCACCCAGTGTGCAATAAATGTTTGTCCCCGGACCACGACGAGGCCAGCTGTATGGCCTGTTCAAAGTTCCGGTCGAAGAAGACGCTTTGCGTTCGACGCGCTGCGAGACAGTCGGTGCAAAAAGCGACGCTTGACCCGGAGAACCTTTTCGAAGCAGATGACGATGAAGGCGTCGATGAAGAGGTTCCTGACCAGCAGTCAGACCCCGAGTCGGAGCGAGATTCTACCTTTGGTATGGACGACGATGAAGACTACGTCCATGAAGAAGACGTCGTCGAGGTATGAGACGACGCAGAGGCCATCGGAGCTGTCTGACGACTCGAGCGATGAACAAGGCCCGCCCTAATATTGACACTGTACTCTCTAAGGCTCAGGTCGAGGCATCGCCGGAAGGCCTTAGCCGAGATCCTAAGTTACATTCTATAGCCCCGTGTCAAGGCCTGGCTAAGAATACGTCTACGGAACCATCGGTCGATCTACTTAAACGAAACCGAAACTGGTTAAAGCAGTCCTCGGATCGACGCCCTCGGCTCCAGTCAAGTCTACTAACGTCATCAACCCTTCGGGGCCACAAGGCAGCGCCGACCCCAAGAGCGGGGCACCGAAGCCAGTCTCAACAGTCAAGCATGTCAGCCTGACGCCGTCGACGTCCAAACATGGCGACCCTGTCAAAGGTCTCCAGGCTAAAAAGACTGTTGAACCGACACTTGCAGCCTCAAAGACTCTATTCAGTAAGGCCCTCGAGTCGAAGACCAAACCCGACCCGAAGGAGCATGTCGCGTCGAAGACCAAGAACGTACCTGCTGCAAACCATCAGCTTGAGTCGACGCAAGGCCGCAAGCATGCTGGTGATACATCGAAGCCAATCGGATCGAAGACGGCATCGATCCCTAATGCAGTCGGTTCGTCTCCGGTGCCTCCACCACCAATTAAATACGGACTGCCCCCGACCGCTCGACCCAAAACGCACGAGCCACAAAGGAGCGCCGAACCCTCCAAAAAGGTATCGGGACCTCCTAAATCTCAGTCCATTCCGGGGGAGGTAATGTTCCAGGCACCCTCGTACGACAATCAGTCGAAGCTCTACATCGACTCGGATTCTGGCAGACTCACCATTCACAAGAGGAAAATCGCACCAGAACATCCTTTAGAGTCATATAAAATCCCCCTAAAAAAGAAAAAGGACTCTGCAACATCACCTGTTCTCTTTGAACATGTTCAGTCCTATACACAACATGGTGCCGGTTCTCCCACACGCAGCGATGAGGAAGTGGGAGATGATTATAGTCATATGGGATTCATTTACAATATGGACGCTGATCAAGGGGAGTCAACACTGGACTGACCCTGCTGACCCCCACACTACGCCCGACACTCAGTCTTATAGTGTCAAAACATCGCCTACTGAAGACACGGCGGCTTTTAATGCCTTAATTGAAAGAGCAGCCCTCAACCATGATGTTGACATGCACGCAGACTCTCACAAAAACAGGAGCCAAGGGGGAAACAGAGACAGGCCGCCCCCCACTCAAAAGTCTCTATTACAATAGTGGCCCGCTCCTCATTGGCTCAAAGGCTGAACAAGTGGAAAAAAGGTTAGTTTATGCGATAGAGAAATTATTTAGCTTCTATCCATAGTTTTACACTCCGTTGTAATGTTCAATCTGGCAATGTTGCCAGCATGTGTGTGTGTATGTCAGTGTCACCACTATGCTACATGTGTATCCTCCCTTCCAAGTGTGAAAAAAGGGGAGGGGAGATTGACAGTGTCTCACGGAAGCAACACCAAGGGGAGGATTGTATCAGACTGGTACTCGCCTGATTCCTCACTTCTCATCATCGACTACTGTCAACCTTTTAAAGAAAAATGGGAGAAAAACCAACATAAAGAAAGTGCATATAGGTCCAACAACCCTGTGGTGTTGTGAGTGCTAGAAACCCAATGTGATATTTTTGTGCCCAATTGCGTGAAAAAACAACAAAATACCACTCTTTTTAGCGTGGTATTTTGTTGTTTTTTCAACATTGCCAGATTGAACATTACAACGGAGTGTAAAACTATGGATAGAAGCTAAATAATTTCTCAATCAAATAAACTAACCTTTTTTCCACATGTTCAGCCTTTGAGCCAATGAGGAGCGGGCCACTATTGTAATAGAGACATGCACGCAGAGCCAGTGGAGGAGGACTTTATCTTCAATACTTTCTCCACCTCAGAAAGATCGGTAAAAACACTGCCTATGCTTAAGGGTGTCCTCAAACATGCTACTGACATTTTCAAGGAACCCACAAGAGCAAGGGTTATAAACCCAAGGATTGAAAGAAAGTATAGGCCTGCGCCTGTAGACCCTATGAACATCAAGGGCCAACTCCCATTGGACTCCCTAGTAGTGGCTAATGCTCGCAAGAGAGCAAACTCTCAGACAAGTGGTGATGCTCCTCCTCCGGACAAAGAATCCAAAATCTTAGAGGCTTCTGATAAACGGGTGGCAGCTCAGGCGGCTAATATTTGGAGGATCTCAAATACACAGGCCCTATTAGCCAGATATGATAGGGCTCACTACGACACGCTAGAACAGCTGATGCAACACCTGCCTGATGCTTACAAAGAGGGAGCAGAAATGCTGATACAGGAAAGAAAGCTGATTTCAAATGCATTCATCAAGTGTGGACTCGATTCAGCAGACACTGCAGCTAGAGCCATCAACACTAGCGTAATGCTGAGACGTCATGCCTGGCTCCGCATCTGTTTTCAAACCAGAAATCCAAACAACTTTGCTCAATCAGCCTGTTAACCCTGACTTTCTCTTTGGCCCTGATGTAGACACTACCCTTGAGAAAATTAAAAAAGACACAGACAGCAAAATCCATGGGGGCTCTACAGTCACAGCAGTTCAGGGGCAGTTCCTTTCGTCGCTCCGGTAACAGGGGAGCTTCTAGAGGTCAGGCATTACAGCAAGCCCCGTACAACAAGGGGACCACGCAGACCACCTATAACAAAAATAACAGGGGTGGATATCGTGGGAACAGCACCAAAGGCAGAGGACGTGGAAATAACAATGCCAGATCCTCCGCCCCCAACAAACAGTGACACCTTGTCACTGCCCCCAGCCATTTAACACCGGTCGGGGGAAGACTCCAGCAGTTCCTGCCGGTTTGGGAAGGCATCACCACAGACAGGTGGGTGAGACAACTTATCCAATACGGCTATTGTCTGGAACTAACCTCCACTCCCCCCAACATACCCCCAAGGCACCGTCCTATGTCCGCAGAGCACATGCACTTATTGCAGCAAGAAGTACTCTCCATGCTGCGAAAAGGGGCAATAGAACTCGTGCCTTTAGAACAGCAAGGTACAGGGGTGTACTCTCTGTACTTCTTAATCCCAAAAAAGGACGGTTCTCTGCGGCCCATTCTAGACCTCAGACCCCTGAACCAGTACATCTTGTCAGAACATTTTCATATGTTGACTTTACAGCAAGTCCTACCATTGATCAGTCAGGGAGACTTCCTGGCAACCCTAGATCTGAAAGATGCATATTTCCACATTCCCATCCACCCAGGTCACAGGAAGTATCTCAGGTTCACCGTCAACAACCAGCCTTACCAGTTCAAGGTCCTGCCTTTCGGGGTCACCATTGCCCCCAGGGTGTTCACCAAGTGCTTAGCGACTGTGGCTGCGCACCTTCGGAGACAACACATCCATGTCTATCCCTACCTGGACGACTGGCTTGTCCAGGCAAAGTCAGCCCAGCAGTGTGCCAGCCACATGTCACGCACAATTCACCTCCTACACAGTCTAGGATTCTCATTGAATTACCCAAAGTTGCACCTTCAGCCCGCTCATGTACAACAGTTCCTAGGTGCAACATTAAACACTCTAACAGCAACAGCGCAGCCAAACTCTGCCCGAGTCAACAGCATGCAGTTGCTAATCCAGCACCCGCTCCCAGCGCAGGTATTCATGCAGCTGATCAGTATGATGGCCTCCTGCATCTTCATAGTCCCGCATGCGAGGCTACACATGCGTCCGCTTCAGGAGTGCTTGGCACAACAGTGGAACCAGGCTCATGGGCATCTAAAAGACCTAGTGTTGGTGACCGGTCGTGCATACAACTCTCTGCATTGGTGGAAAACACAACCTTTGCAGGGGACGACCGTTCCAAGAGTCTGTCCCACAAATAGTGCTGACAACGGACGCATCTCTTCAGGGCTGGGGAGCGCATGTCCTCCATTATACCGTGCAGGGACTATGGACGACGCAGCAGCAAAAGATGCATATCAATCTGTTGGAGCTGATGGCAATCTTCATGGCAATGAAGGCATTCAAATTGCACCTGTGCAACAAAGTCGTGCTGATCCGGACGGACAACATGACTGCAATGTATTACATCCAGAAGCAGGGAAGCACACACTCTCCGCAACTATCTCATCTAGCCCAGAGCATGTGGAAGTGGGCTATCCAGAGGAACATGTTCCTCATGGCAGAACATCTCCCAGGCAAAGACAACCAGATGGCGGACCTGCTCAGCAGGCACAGCCATCAGATGCACGAGTGGGAGATACACCCCTCAGTGCTCCAACCATATTTCCAGCAGTGGGGTCATCCAGAGATCGACCTATTTGCCACACAAGAAAGCGCAAAATGCCAAACCTTCGCCGCCAGGTTCCCACACCCGCAGTCTCAGGGCAATGCGATATGGATGAACTGGTCAGGCAGATTTGCGTACGCTTTTCCTCCAGCACCACACATACCGCTAGTGGCACGCAAACTGCGAAAACACTCCATGACGCTCATCCTGGTTGCTCCAACGTGGGCACGGCAGGCCTGGTACACCACGTTCCTAGAACTTTCAGTGGTGCCCCACGAAAGGCTGCGCCTCACGCCCAGTCTCCTCACTCAGAGCCATGGAGACATTCAGCACCCAGATCCACAACAGTTGAGCCTTGCGATATGGCTCCTGAGGTCATAGTTTGGCTACCTCAACCTACCCCCTGACTGTATGAACATCATCAAGGAGGCAAGGCGACCTACAACTAGGGCATGTTATGCGGCCAAATGGAAACGGTTTGTCATTTACTGTTCCAATAATGACATTGATCCGCTGGATGCGTCCACGCAGAACATCATATGCTATTTGTTGCAATTCTACAGATGCATCTGGCATATAGTTCCATCAGGATACACCTGGCCGCCATTGCGGCATATCTTCAAAACAGGCAGCATCTTTCCCTTTTCAGGGTGCCTGCCATTAAAGCCTTTCTGGAAGGACTCAAAAGAGTGATCCCTCCCAGGCACCCTCCTTCACCTGTCTGGAATCTAAACGTGGTTCTCACCAGACTAATGGGACCACCCTTTGAACCCCTTCACTCTTGTGAAATACAGTTTCTCGCATGGAAAGTGGCTTTTCTGGTAGCCATCACATCGCTACGAAGAGTTAGTGAGCTTCAAGCCCTAACTATTCAGGAGCCTTTCCTACAAATTCATGCTAATAGGGTACTGCTAAGAACCAACCCTAAATTCATGCCTAAAGTGGTGTCGCAGTTCCACATTAATCAAAACATTAAACTGCCAGTTTTCTTCCCCAATCCAGATTGTGGCATAGCGAGCACTGCACACCTTAGATGTTAAAAGAGCTCTCCTGTATTACATCGACAGGAAAAAAGATTTCATGAAGACCAAGCAACTGTTTGTTGCCTTCTCGCCACAACACAAAGGCAACCCCATTTCCAAATGCGGTATAGCCAGATGGATTGTCAATTGCATACAAATCTGTTATCAACAAGCTAAACGCACATTAACAGTTCCCCCAAGAGCGCATTCCACACGCAAGTTAGGGGCATCCATGGCTTTCCTAGGTAACATTCCCCTAGAGGATATATGTAAAGCAGCCACATGGACCACCATACATACATTTACCAAACACTACTGCGTAGATGTACACTCCAAACAGCAAGCTGCTGTAGAACTGGCTGTTCTCAAAACCCTTTTTCAGACTGCTGCAGCTGGCACGGGCAACCACCACTAAGGAGGTAACTGCTTTTATTCTATGCACAGATATGAATTCAGCAGCCCACATGCCTCGAACGGAATATGCTACTTACCAGTATGCATCTGTTCTTGGCATGTAGGGCTGCTGATATTCATATCGCCCGCCCTCCTCCCCGGTGCCTGTCGCTGCTGTAGCACTCAGAATCATTCTCAGGCATGGTCATCACTTACTGTATTACACTCCATCTCTGCCACAATGGCCAAAAACAATCTGAGGATGCCCATGCGCACTGTAGTCCAGGGGAGGAGCCACCTATCTCGTGATACTTCGAAGACTCTTCCAGGACAACAATGTGCAATCATCCGAACCCAACACTAGGCGGCGATCTATGCACAGATATGAATGTCGGCAGCCCTACATGCCAAGAACAGATGCATACTGGTAAGTAGCATATTCCTATCTTGTGTTACGGGATTCCAATGCTCGCCTGCTCTGTGCTAATGTTCATATGAGTAACCTCGCTACATCCCCATATGTGTGGGGTGTGTCCCCCGGGCACTGGCTTGCGTGCTCTCAATGAACTATGATGGACTACGTGGAGTACTTTTATTTATTTAAAAATTGGAAACATTTGAATAACTTTTGAAACAAATTTGGGAGCACGCAATCCAGCGCTCGGGGGACATACTCCACACATATGGGGATGCAGCTAGGTTAACACCATCGATGCTAGTGTTATTTTCCTCCTGTGCTGACTATTCTGGATTCCCATTGTTCATGACGAGCTCAGCTCGTCATGAGTGTATGGAGGTGTACACCATGACGAGCTGAGCTAGTCATGAGCGTCGGAGGAGTTAATCAGTAAGAGTAATACCCTGGAGCACGGCACATTTCTACACATTTCACAGACAGATCACAGCTGTGTGCGCACGGTTATCTATTGTAATGCACCGTTCATATGATTCACATGTTGAGAAAAGGCTCACCATGCCTGAAAAAGTAGAGAATGGCAGCTGATTGACTGGAGTAGAGCCATGCAAGATGGTAGGTTAATGCAGTTGCTGGAACTAGAAAGAACGGGCTCCTCAAGGACAGGTGCACATTGTCAGGGCACAAGGCAGAGGATGCATGATGTCCCTGAGCTGCCCAAGGGACTGGAAAAGATGTATGCTTTTAAGTCCGAGCAGAGTTTAGAAATAGCAGCAGTGGAGAAGAGGAGACTCTGCATATTAATAAAGGAACCTGGCTTCATTAGAAATAGAGTCCCTGGAAAAAACCAATCTGAGACTGGCGCAGACGGTAGTAATCTGAACAGAGGTAGCCTTTTCTCTGGACAGCTTTCTCAGCTTTGGCACACCTTAGAAGGTCATAGATTTTGGGAGGAGTGGATTCTTCACAGCTTATTAAACTGCTAGCTTAGAGAGGATAACTAAGAGCTATGCGAGGTAACAGTTCAGACAAACTCTAGGCCAACTCCCTCCCTCCCTACCAACCTAACACACCAGAAAGGGGTGGGTGAATATGTGTCCGGAGATTTCAGATTGTGCCCATTTTTGGGGAGGTGAGTGAATTGCATGGAATTGCATGGAATTGGGTCCCCCAACTCATAATACAACCAAAATCCATAGACAAAGTAAGATCCAAACATTCATCCAGCAGGCAGGGGGTTTGGCAATGACAGTAGGACACATGAGACAAAGGAGTTCTATAATGAAGCATAAGGGAGACCCCTCACTCTCTAAATAAGGTTTACAATTGTGCCTGCACATGGTAAAAATAGACGTGAGTAAGTGGCTGTCAGAAATTGACCAAGCTCTAGTCAGGATTGAGAAGTAACGTCTCCAAAGAGAGTTATGGTAGTGTTTGGGGACATGGGTTGAGGCAGCTGAACAAATGCTTCACTCCGTGTCTGACACAGACAAGTTAGTTATTGTAGGAAGGTGGAATCTGACTGTACGGTTACCCCCATTTTCTCCTGGTGTTTTGCTGGTTTTCGACTTAGTTTGACAGTGATCCTGCTAATCAGGACCCCAGTCTGTTGTGCTTTCTCCCTCAATTGGTCGTTCATGTCTTATAGGTACACTCCAAAGTGGATTCTGGGGTACCCTTATAAGTCCCTAGTATATGGTATACTATATACCCAGGGCATAGGTACCCCAGAGGCCTCCCAGGGGCCGCAGCATGTATTATGCCACCCCTGAGAGGCCACTCAAATTGACACCACAGGTCTGCTACTGCAGCCTGTGTAAGGTGGTGCATGCATCCCTTTCACTATATCTACCTTATTACTGCACATATAAACCTCAGTCACCCCTATGGCAGGCCTTATCAATCCTGAAGGCAGTGTGCTGGGTTTTATGTGAGAGGGTGCCCATTTATGAGCAGGGCCCCTCTGCAGACTTCGGAATCTATTCTCCGGGGCTGTTCTGTGATGCAGCCATACCATATACTCTTAGTGCATTATAACCTCGCAGTAAATGCTAACTTTAAAACTGCTGCACAGAAAACGGTTGTGTTTGGTGTCAAACACCTTTGAATCATACCTCCACACCAGTACCTGGTGTTGGAGGTATGATTCCACCCTCCTAGAGGGAGAAATATGACCGCACTGGTACACCCAGTACCAGCTTTCTCGCCCCTGGCATCACAAGATTGATGCTGCTATCCACAGACACGATTCTGCCCTCCTGCTGCTGGGCAAAACTCTGGCAGAGGAGGTTGGACAATAGGTTTCCTGTCACAGGGAGCTGTAATCACCTCCCAGACAGGCTTTAGTGTATTGGGGCTGGGTGGGTGCACTCGGAGTGCGTTGATGTCGGCACTGGGGGCACATTTGGTGTCCCTGTGCATAGTGCAGCTCAAACTGGTTGTGGGGGCTATCAGCCCCTGATACGGTGCGAAAATGGACAAAGGACATGAGTGTAGCCACCCCTCTGTTCTGACCCTCCCATAGGTGGGTCCCCAGAGTTTGTCCCACTCCTTTATTGGGTATAAAGTAGGAACCTCTGACCACAGGACTTCAGATTTACATGGACAAAACTCTGCTACAGAAACCAAGTACTTCGATGAGCTACACTGCGCTAGATGGCTGAAGAATCTCCCTTGGAGTACAGGAGTTACTCCCCTGCTAAGCAGGCACCAAAGACTCATCTGACTGGTTTGCAACTCCGAAGCTCCTGAGGACTCAGAAGACTTTTGCAACACAGGAGGTGGGTTTCCAAGCACCCACGAGGTCGACTAGTGTGCTCAACAAACCTGATACCCATAGCCCTCGAGGGGACCGTGCAACCCGAACCCCTGGGCACCGTGTCCATTTGCAGAAGCATCTGCTTTCCGGCGACCCCTGAAGCTGTGCTTTGGGCTACTTGTAGTCCAGACCCGGAGCAGTGATTCCACCGAAGATTACAGGCCTACACTGCACAAGTGTTCCGTGGGCTGGTATTTTGTGATGCCCCTTGAGGTCCCTTCGCGATAAATGGTCCATCGACCTGTGGGCCCCTGAGAAGGGAACTTTAACTTTCAATGGGCTTTCCTGGTTGCTCCAGGTGTGCTCTGACTCAATCGCTTGGGGGTCCCCAGGGCCTTGCTTGTCCTCACCAAAACATCTTTTTTTCTGGCCGCTTGGGTTACAGTTGCCAAGGCTTTTTGGCATTTAATCCGGACACTGACCCCGGAGCACTCAACATCCTTCATGGGACAGCTCGCCTGCGGACTTTGTTCGACGTCTCCTGGTCCCCGTGGCTGCAGAGTCAAGCTTCACCTCTTCTCACCTGAAGCACCCAACATCGGTGGGCATTCGTCTGTTGTGCCCCTGGTCACTGGCAAGTGAGCCAGACTCAGTCCCTTCTGCTTTCTTCTTCTCCGCTCCGATCCAGGCTTGGATCGCACCGAACACTTTTCCGCTTCACAGCAGCAGCACTTTGCAGCATCTCACCATTGAAAACGACGAAGATTCCCGACACCAATGGGTTAGGTACTACAAGTACTCCGGTGCTCACATGGGTGCTGGCCTTAGAACCTTCTAAGTTTGAAAGGGTGTGCTCAAAGTCCTCTACTAACTGTCCTTATTCTTTAAAATTCCAACCGCAACTTTCCCTTGGGATTATACGGAGCTTGCGGCTGTGTTCTCACACTGCACGCGTCCCCCGTGGGTTCCCTGTGTCACTATCTTGGGTGGGTCCTTGGTGTCGCAGCAATTCTACTTGCTGTATGCACTGTGTTTAGTCAAGTTGTGGTTGGTATACCACTTTCTTAATATATGGTTTGGTCTCCCCCTGGGGCCCACTGTGTATTGTGCTATTTACTGTCGTTCTAGTAATATTGTGTGCCTTGTTCTCTAATTTCATAAAGAGGTTATTAGAGTGTTTTGTAATAAATACATATATTTTATATATATACCTTGTGTGGTTCTCCTTTCATTTGAATAAATTGTTTGTGCTTCCAAGCTTAGCTTGGTTGCATCCCCCTTAAGGCACTCCAAAACATGGTATCCAATAGATTTCCAACAAAATGAAAAAATCCCAAATGTTATGTTTCATTCAAAAGAAAATTGCTTTATTGTGTTCCATTTTTCATTAGTTTTAATCCTTAATCCTTTAAGGCATCAAATTACATGAGACGCTTTCCTTATATCTGAAATTCTCCAATGCATTTCGAGCATAAACTGCTCTTAGTCAGGGAGATCAATCTGGAATATTAGTACAAATTATAATGCATGAATAATACAAGACTTAATACATGAACCATGTATATAACATTATTATACATGAATGCATCATCCATTTATTGCAATTGATTATGTGCCCGTGCTTTCAAACGTGTACATTAGAAATCTGAATTAAAAAAATTGTTTTGGTTGGAGATCTAGTCCAGACCAGATATTTGTTTCAACCCCGAGATTTGTGTCCCGTGTTTTTCTGTGTGAAAACCAGTGTTTATTAACGAGTGCCAATGTGAAAAACGATCGAAAACAACCAGCAGTGAAAACGGCGGATTAAAAGAGCAGTGTTGACTAACGCTTTACTTACTTCCAGACATTCGTGGTGGGAACTGCAAAGTGAGTGAACACAAGATCAGGATATTGCTATAAACACGAGATCAAGATATTGCTTTACATTGCGTTCCATAAGAGCGCTCTATTACCAAGTTTACTGGCTTACTTGTGTTGTTCTAGTACTGTAATATTGTGTGCCTTGTTCTCTAATTTCATAAAGAGGTTATTAGAGAGTGTTTTGTAATAAATACATATATTTTATATATACCTTGTGTGGTTCTCCCTTCATTTGGTCATTCAGGAGGTTATAGACTGGTAAAACAAGCTGCTTTACATTCCTTTGAGACTTAGCCTGAAGGCTGCTCACCTTAGCTACCACTAGGATAGCTTTCAATAAAAGTTGTCTATATCCTAATCATCAATAAGGGTTGTTTGGACTGGTACAAGGTGCCCACAATAATTAGTGGTCCGCTTATACCAGGCCAACTTCTCACAGTTATGACTTCTGTTTCCTCACTCAAAACAGTTGGAGTTCCTTACAGAAGGTTTTGAAAACAGATCAAGGAGAGATAGAATAGAGTCAGAATCGAGAAGGAGCAGAATAAGATGACATTGTGGGATGCGTCCAAACACTTTTTAAGTTGTGAATTCATGAGAATCGCTGGCATTCAGCTTTGAAAAGTTGCACAGAGTGAGTAGACCACTAGATAAGGCGTCTATTTGACATGTTGGTTAAACTTTCTACTACCTCTAAATTCAGATTTGCAAAGCAGAAAGACTACAGAAAACCATATTCTTTTCAAGCAACCAGGGGACCCTTTTGCAGGATTTGGTGGTGACAACCTTAGCAAAAAAACAGTATCACAGAGCAGCTAGAGTCCTTAATTATTGTGTTTGAGTTCGCAATCCCTTTAATAACAGAAGACAAGAGGCATTTGGCAAAACAGGAACAGTTTGTTTAATTAAACCGGGCCGGGAGAACATTTACAGGCACAAGGTCTGTGGACTGTCAATTTACAACCCGTATGTGTCCTCCTTTTATACAAAACATAATGGTTATAAATGTTTCCGGCGTACCATATATGATGAGGAATGTTGGTTGCTGCCTTTGGTGTCGTCTATTAATTGTCTAATTGTTATCACAGGTGGGTCTCCTCCTCTCATGGACGTAATGTGGCCAGTGGATAACATGTAGCAGTTGATCACTGTGTGCGCAAGGACGATTGGCTGTGTTCTTAACTCATGTAGCATCGGACTTTTTATGGTGTTTTAGGTGCGCATGTACCTCCTCTGGCCATGTGTGCTTCATTGGGGCAATCTTCCTTGACCCCTGTAATGTTGTTGCGCCGATCAGTGGGATTGATTAAGAGTTCCGGCCTGAGCGTTCGCCTGCCTGCTATGCACCCTCCCACCGGGTAGATATCAATCAGCAATCCCGGGCCTTAGTCTGAGGGCCTGCTTGACTACATATTTGCAAGTTGCGGTTGATGTGGAGTTCACACTGGGTGTTTGTTAATAAGGAGATTTCATTTTGATCAATAAATGCATCTATTTCCATTTTAACAATGACAAACCTGCACAATATTGATTGCTTTTTTCAAAAGCCTTCCACTGCAAGAGTAGGGCTATTGAGATGATATCCTCATAGGAGGCCAGTTTACTTCTTGACCTCCCAGACGAGACAGAGGAACCCATCCCGAATTCTGAAGTAGTCATAGAGCAGCATAGGGTACATAATGGACTCCCAAGGATAGTAAAGACCTAACACTTCTAAACAGATGTAAGGATTAGAACAAATCTGTGCAACAGAATGCCACTTCTCTCTTGACCATCTTTGTCCACCAGGAAGGGAAGTCAGTATTACAGTTGAATGAGAATCTATGAAGGAAAACTGCTTTATATTATTAAAGATCCAGTTAGAACATAAGGAAGGTGAGTGGTTGATGGTGAGAGAAAATACTAATCTTGGTGTCTTCTAATGACTCCATGGTTGGAGTACCATGGATGCAGAGATTAAAATGCACCACTAAAGGTTCTCACAATGGGCACTTTATTGCTGCAGGACTTTGGACCGACAGGGTAAGATGGAGGTGTGCCTGTTTTGTTGTTAACGGTTCAGTATATTGTTCTGAAGTCATTTAAAGCGAGATATGTACCCATTCGGTATGACATTCAAGTTGTCAATGCATATGAGGAGTTTTGACTCCTCTGACCAAACTCCAATAATAAATGTCATTACTAACAAGAACGCAATTCCGATATTTCTGATTAATGGCACAGAGGGACGCTAACTGCTAGATGTAAGATTGAGGAGGGGAGTGGATGTCTGCAGTGATCAGCATCTAGTGACTGCCTTGGTAAAACTGTAGCGCAGAATAAAATAGTGGAAAACATTACAATGACAGCACTTCAGTATTGGCAAAATTACAGGACCCAGAGACAGAGAAGGCATTAGTCTTTCAAACCGATCCAACTCCCGGCAGACACCGAAGATCAGTCTGAGCCAGCTGCAGACACAGTAAACAAGCATTGCACACATGCCTCTGAAATATATGTGAAGAACAGTTAATCATGCCATTGTCAAGACTCCAAAAACGGACCATTAACCTACTACAACATATGGCGTGGAATCACCCTTCTGTCAATCCTGAGTAAAATCCTGGCGCAAATCTCTATACAGCGTTTTTCTTATGCACTGGACAAGTAGTTAAGAAAAGAACAGGTTGGGTTTGCAGGGGCAAAGGTTCTGTTGGAAAAATCGTTACTCTACACAGCATCATAGAGCAGTGTACGGAGTGGCAGAAACCGCTATATATTAACTTAATTGATTTTGAGAAAGCCTTTGACTGTGTCCACCATGACAGTCTCTGGCATCGACTGAGAGCCTATGACAATACCGCAGCAGAGAGTTCTCTTCTTTGAAAACATTATCTATAGGGTAGGAGATAGTGAGTTTGAAGTCAAGACCAGTCCGAGACATAGATGCGAGACAAAGATGTGTGATTTCAGCGTTGCTATTCAACCTAGTCACTGACTGGGTGATGTGACGCACAACTGAAGACCAAACCAGCGGCATCAGATGAACCTTATTCTCTACACTGAAGGACCTTACTGATGCAGATGACCTAGCCTGGTTATCTCTCACATACACACCATCATATGTAGGAAAAGATGTCTCGCCTCAACATCTATACACAGCAAGTGGGTCTGAAGATCAAGACTAAAATCAAATAATGCCACTCATCATCCCAAACTTTCATCAAACCAGGTGGATGGAGAGGACCTAGCCTTGTCCGAAGTGTTCACCTACCTAGAGAGTACTACCAAACCTAATGGAGGGGCAAGCAGTGACCTCAAGACCAGACTGAACAAGGCCAGAAATGCCTTTCGGTTGCTGAGCATTGTGTGAAGGTGATCTCTGTACAGCACTAACCACAAGCTAAGGCTTTACAATATTTCTGTTATGCCACGCTCTCGTATGGATCAAAATGATGTAGGATAATGAAAATTGGCATCACCAAACTGTTAGCTTTCAGTTTACGCTTGCGAAAGGCTATCATTAATAAATGTTGGCCACAAACTATCTCCATGTTTAAAGAGAAGGGGTATCCCTGTGTCTCTCAGAACCTGGGTAATATATGGTTAAACAAACAAGTGTTTCTGTCGGGTAGAAAACATTACTTTAAAGATGCTAGTACATGTAGTTAGCAAAGAACTCTCTGATACACATATGCAAATGAGAAATAAATGCTCAAGCAATAAGAAAATATTCTTTTAGCCAAGTAGTGAATTCATGTATCTTTATAATAGAATTCAATCAGTTTTTACTGAATTAACTCATTCAGTGATGAACATTAGATATCAAGTATGACTGTCAAACACAAGTGAAATTGGGTGACAATAGGTGAAAACAAGTGCTCAGTGCAGGAAGACATATACAGTGAAAAACATTTTATACAGCTATATACACAATTGTTAAAAGGCCAGGAATAGATTAGCCTCCAAGGAGTCCTAGTGATTTTTAAGGGATCCTGGAGTTTCTGGACCTAGGGTTAGCATCGACGTTTCGACCCTGATGCGCCCCAGTCGGTGGTCGCGCGGGTCTTTATCAAGACAGGTATGTAAGGGTTGACACTATGGATGAGGAGGAGTCTCTGCCTGATGAGTTGCCAAACAATGGCTGATCGAATCCGTCTGGTGAGTCTCTAGGACGGTCCGTGGGGAGCGAATAACAGCGTGTCTCCTCTCTTCGCATAGCCAGTAATGTCTTAGCCACAAAACATAAACTATCTCCAGTCAGGATTTTCTCACCAGATGCAAAGCAGAGAGCATGGACACCATCATGGAGAATACATTCCATCAGAATAGAAAAAGACTCCATCACAAGCTCTCCACAGAACCCCAGAAGGCAAACAGAAGAGAGGCAAGCCAAATAACACCTGGAGGCGACCTGTGGAAACAATGTACACTCCACTGTTACGGCATCATACAGAATCTTGCTCAAGACAGACAGAAGTAGAGGTTCTTCATTGCTGCCCTACATGTCGGCTGACATAACGGGCAGTAAATAAGCAGTTCAGGAAAAGGAAAAATATTAACTACCACACATGTCTATGCTTTGAATGAGGCTAAAACAAAATATATCATTATAGCACGTTTTTTCCAATCAATCAGTCCATTTGTAAAGCGCACTACTTACCCGTGAGCGTCTCAAGGCGCTGTTGGGGAGAGGGAGGCGGGTGGGGGTGCTGCTACTGCTCGAAGAGCCAGGTCTTGAGGAGCCTTCTGAAGGTGAACAGGTCTTGGGTCTGTCGCAGATGGGTGGGGAGGGTGTTCCAGGTCTTGGCGACGAGGAAGGAGAAGGATCTGCTGCCGGAGGTTGTTCATCGGATGCGGGGGACGGCGGTGAGGGCGTAGCTAGCGGGCGGGGGTGTCAAAGTTGAGTCTGTTGTTCAGGTAGGCTGGTCCGGTGTTGTGGAGTGCTTTGTGTGCGTGGGTGAGGAGCTTGAAGGTGATCCTCTTGTTGACGGGGAGCCAGTGCAGCTCTTAGGTGGAAGGTGATGTGACTGCGGTGGGGGACGTTGAGGATCAGTCGGGCGGAGGCGTTTTGGATGCGTTGTAGTCGTTGCAGGTGTTTGGCCAGGATTCCTGCATAGAGTGTGTTGCTGTAGTCCAGCCTGCTACTGACGAGGGCTTGGGTCACTGTTCTTCTAGTTTCGGTCGGGATCCACTTGTAGATCTTGCGAAGCATGCGGAGGGTGTTGTAGCAGGAGGAGGAGATAGCGTTGACCTGCTTCGACATGGAGAGGGCGGAGTAGAGGATGAATCCTAGGTTGCGTGCGTGGTCCGTGGATGTTGGAGCTGTTCCCAGTGTAGTCGCCCATCAGGAGTCGTCCCATGCAGAGGGGGTGGGGCCTAGAATTAGGACCTCTGTCTTGTCAGAGTACAGTTTCAGACGTCTGCTCCTCATCCACTCGACGACGGCCTTCATTCCCTCGTGGAGGTTGGTTTTGGTGGTGTGCTGGTCCTTGGTGAGGGAGAGGATGAGCTGGGTGTTTTCGGCATAGGAGATGATGTTCAGGTCGTGCTGGCGGGCCACTTGTGCGAGGGTGGCCTTGTAGATGTTGAACAGGGTCGGGCTGAGGGATGAGCCCTGGGGTATGCTGCAGATGTCGGTGGCTTCGGATCGGAAGGGCGGGAGGCGGATTCTCTGGGTCCTGCCGGAGAGGAAGGACGTGATCCAGTCTAGGGCCTTCTTCTGGATTCCGGCTTTTTGGAGGCGTGTTAATGTGCGATGGCAGACAGTGTTTAAGGCAGCAGACGGGTCCAGGAGGATGAGGGCTGAAGTTTCGCCGTTGTCGAGCTGGCTCCTGATTTCTGTGGTGGTGATGAGGGCGGTCTCGGTGCTGTGGTTGCATCTGAATCCGGACTGGGATGGGTCTAGGATGTTGTTGTCCTCTAGGTGGCGGGTCAGCTGCATGTTGGCGATTTTCTCGATGACCTTCGCCGGAAAAGGGAGCAGGGAGATGGGCCGGAAGTTCTTGCGGTCTTTGAGGTCCGACTTGGGCTTCTTGAGGAGGGCGTGGATTTTGCCGTGCTTCCAGCTTTCCGGGAATGTCGAAGGAGATGTTGATGACCTTCCCTAGTTGTGGTGCGATGGTTGCGTCCGCTTTGTTGAAGACGTGGTGTGGGCAGGGGTCTGACGGAGATCCCGAGTGGATGGAGTTCATGACCTTGCTTATCTCTTCGTCGTTGATGTGGGACCACGAGGGCACCTGGTGGCGTTCGGGGTGGGGTCTGTTGCGGTCGGGTTGGATGAGGAGTTAAAGCTGTCGTGGATGTCGGCGATCTTGCGAAGGAAGAAGGTGGCCAGTGAGTCGCACAGATCTTGCGAGGGCGGAATGTCGTTGGTGTTGGCGCTGGGGTTGGAGAGTTACTTCACTATGTTGAAATGTTCTTTGCTGTTGTGTGTGTTGTTTTTCAGTCTGGTTTTGAAGGACGATTTCTTTGTTTGTTCTGATGAGGTGGTGATGTCTGCGAGTGGCGTCCTTGTAGGCTGCGTGGCTGTCTGGTGTGTGGTCGTGGAGCCATTTCTTCTCCAGCTTCCGGCATGCTCGTTTGGAGGTCTGGAGTTCTTCGGTGAACCAGGCGGCTTTATTGCTGGGGTGGCTGATGGTGGGTTTCTTGATCGGGGCGAGGGTGTTGGCGCAATCGTCGATCCACTGTCTGAAGTTTCGGGCAGCGGCGTCTGTGTCGGTGGGTGGGTTCTGGGCAAGGTTGAGGTCAGCTGTTCTTCGGTGACTTTGCTCCAGTAGCGGCGAGGCAGCTGTTGGATGCGGTGGTGCGTGGTTGGTTTCTTGAAGGTAAAGTGGCTGCATCGGTGGTCGGTCCAGTGGAGTTCGGTGGTGTGGTTGATGGCGACATGGGTGCTAGTGGAGAAGACTAGGTCGAGCGTGTGGCCGGCGGTGTGGGTGGGTGGGTTCGGTGACGAGTTGTCGGAGGCCAAGGTTGGCGGTTAGCGATCAGGGTTGCAGAGTTGACGTCATTGTTGTTCTCTAGGTGGAAGTTCAGGTCCCCGAGGAGGATGTAGTCCGTGGAGGCGAGTGCATGGGTGCTGGCGAGCCGGCGATGGAGTCGCTGAAGAGGGTCCTAGGTCCAATGGGTCTGTAAATGAGTGTTCCAGGAAGGACACACTGGATCGATTTACTGGTGCATTTTTATATGGGAAGTAAACTCATGCTGCAAAACTTATATGATCCCAGGACATCCCTGGAGACTATTATTCTTATTATAGTACAGAAGCTTGGTTACCAGTTGGAAGGAAATATGTTGGTTGGGTGAGAACTTCATCTTAGTCTGTTATGCAGTGTTGGACAGATCAGACCCAAGGAGTCCTACCAAGAAAGTAACAGGAGTAATTGAAACCATAGGCCTCATATATGCATAGTTCAGAAAAGTGCCTCTTTTTGTATAACAACCCCCTCCATAGTTTTTACTCTGAACTGCACTGGGCCCTGCTTTCCAGGCCCCACTGCATGTGTTTTGAACCCTTGAAGTACGTGTACAGTTGACTAATACCTGATGGGCTTTTTTTTATCTTACCCTAGTATTGTAGGTGGCTGGCTTTGTATATACTATACCAAAGTAAGGTATAGAGTGTACAGTCCCCCAAAGGTTTAGCAGAGGCTAAATTAGGTAAGTACTAACAGCTCTTTGTGGTAGTGTGGGCGAGCAGTTAGGCTTATCCAGACGTTTTGTTAACCATTTATTGTATTCACTCACTCAAGACTGATGGCATACACACAGACTCAATCCAGACCAATTAGGTAAGTATAAAAAATGTATAATTATGTTTTATTTTTAGAACCAAGCAGAACATGGCACAGGTAAGTAAAATATACTCTCAAATGCAAGACTTTACAAGAAAATGCAGTTGTGGTTGAATTTGCAATAGTTACCGGTTGGTATTGGTTCAAAACGCAGTTTAAATTATACCCTAAATACTTTTGCATTACTTTTAGATTACATAGACTACTCGGGTGGTATGCCTAGATACCACGCCCGGGATCTCACAATTCATGGTAAGTCTTTTAAAGATTTGCAGTGTGGTTTCATTTTCTCCATACAAACATCAGTTCAACACAGAACATTTTTAGGGACAAAAACACATAACATTGGTCCCTATGGGAGAAAAATCAGTTTCCCAGGTAAGTACTTGACTCACAAGTGCGAATTTTGGGGGCAAGGACCAAGGTTCCCCAATGTCTAGGTAGGCACTTGAGTTGAACCGCCAGCGGTACTGGGACAGCAGAGTTCAGGACACAATTTTAGCCAATGGGGCTATGGGGGCTTCGGTCAGGGACTCCTAACGAGCAGGCCACTCTGGTGTGGGAGTAAACCTCCTGGAGTCCAGGTCAGCACTGTAGTGGACAACAATCTGCCTAGGAGCTGCACCACCAAAACACAGGGGCGGCCAGGTGCAGTGTGCCAAGAAGACGTCCGTGACCTTGTGGATTCCAATAGAGACCTTCTGTTTGGTAAAGGTGCTGCAGCCTCGGGCAGGGAGGCTTCCTGAAGGCAACCACTGGCTGCAGTGGGAAATCTGGTTCTTAGAGGATGCCTGGACACCATTGGTTGGGCCGTCCAAGTCTGTGGGGTGTCTGGTACAGGGGTGTCGTTTAATGTCTGGTCTTCTTACCAGCTGAGGTCGATGAGATCCTTCCAGTTGAGGATGCGGGTGTTGTCTTAAAGCTTGAGGGAGGTTGGGGGATTACCAGAGCCCAGGTCAGGATCTCTGGGTAGACCTTCTTATGGTGTTGGGCCTCTCAAACTCAGGCTGTGGGTATCGGGTGCAGAGTGGAGCCGCCTGGATTCAGTGAGTGAGTTTTGACTTGGGCACATCTGGTGAGCACGAGACAGTCTGTAGATGAGTGCTGGGCAGATCCTCCGCGCTCTGGGGGTTGCTGACTGCTTGACATGCCGGAGTTCCAGCTGTAGGCAAGTTAAAGGTGGGATAGGCTGTTAGGGCTTGGCCAAAGCAGTAGCTGTCCTCTTTTTCCTGGGTCAGCACGGCTCTTCGGTCTTTCTAATCTGAGGAGGCAAGGTTCAGTGTCGCCCCATAATACTAAATGTAGGGGCTTTAAAGGGGTGTGCAGGCTAGGACAAATGGGCCCCTTCCCTCGGGTGGGTACAAACTCAATTATGCCACCCTCTAGTGGGAGGGGGGCATGAGCCTCTCCCCAATTAGCTGGGTATTCTCATCTTTAAGATGGGGGACTGAGATGTATCCTTCACCTCGCCTCCCCACCTGAAGGGTGGGGTTGGCAAAGCTGGGCACACCTCTCTCCTAGTTTGTTTTTCCTACCGATCCAAAGTGGGGGGCAGAACTGGTCCGAGCAGATGGCAGGCAGCTATTCAGGAACCACACAAGGCTGGCCATTTTTTAGGGGCATCACTAAGATGCCCTCTGAGTGCATTTACATTAAATCTCACACTGGCTTCAGTGTGGATTTAATGTGGTGGGAAGTTTTCTACCAAACTTCCCATGTTTTAGTAAAGACATTATGGAGCTGTGGAGTTCGTAATGACCAACTCCCAGACCATATACTCATTATAGCTTACTACACTTACAATGTCTAAGAATGGGCTTGGACACCATAGGGGTACAGGGCTAATGCCCCTCTAGCCTCATAGTGCACCCTGCTTGACGGGTGGTTTACCTAGGCCTCAGGCAGTGGGTAGCATGCATGGCACACAGGGATGTGTGCCATGTCGACCCTTCACTTTTCTCTGCACCAAAACATGCAGTCTGCAATGGAAGTGAGTAGGTGTGAAGGTACTGGGCCTCTAAGGGTGGCACAAAAGGTGCTGCAGCCCTAAGAGACCTTCCCTGGTCACAGTGCCTGTGGTACCCATGGTACCTTTTACAAGGAGCTTACCTGTTGCCCGAGATGCGCCAATTGTGGGTACAAAGGTACAATTTTGGGAAAGAACACAGGCCCTGGAACATGATTGGCAGGGACCCCAGGAACATCAAGTCAAAGGGCATCAGAAATCTGGCAAAAAGGGGTGGTGGCGGAGTGGGGTATTACCACAGAAACCCAGCTTCCTAAAACTACTCCTACTGTTAAGTGACCATTTTGTTCTAGTTATGCTCCTACCTAGTGCTCCTTATCCTAGTGTACCTATCTGTCAGAATCCTTGTACGGTGATCTAACTCACCAGTTACCTGTGGGTATGTTTCATATGGGTGCTCTTCTTGTTGTAGAGCTGGGCACCATCCTTCTCAGGAGGTAAACTGCATTCAGCTGGGCTGGAAATCCAGCTTGGGACGACTTTGACAGTGTCACCGAAATGCTCCTCTAAATAAACAAAGGAATGGTGTTGTTTACATAATAATTTTCACCCATGTTACCATGCTGATGTCCCAGTCAGGCCGTTAATATTGTTTCTAACTTGACAAAGCTGTAGCAGAGCGAACAATAACAAACACCAACATTTTACACTTGAGCTTACAAACAAAATGTCCAAGGCTCTGATACCGTGCCTATGAAGAAATGTAAATGTAAGCAAAAGTCATTTCAGAGAATATTCTCCATACAGACAATCAAGCAAATGTGTGTCAAATGTCAATGTTCAAGAAAGATGTTAACTTTAAAACTTGCTGCGGCAGTAAATGATGGACCGAATGCTGAATAAATCAACATTTTCCCAGTGTTAAGAGACCTAGATTGAGTTAATTGTTTTTTGCTCACAACGTCACCCAAGTTTGAACCCTGCCATATGCAAATCAGACTTGACCCTGCTCTTCATGGGAACAGTTCAGCTCTTACTGCCAAGCACAGTCCTCCCTGAACCAGACTGAAGCATCCTGGGAATGGTTTCGGGGTATATCACCCCAAATCAGCCAGGCCAACTTGAATCATGTGGCACAGCGATCTAGAGACCCACGTCTGCTCATACCCATCCCACCTAGGGCAAAAAGTGCTGCAGCAACAGATGATGGATGGAATGCTGAATAAATCAAACATTCTTCCCAGTCAAGAGATATGTGTCAAATCCGTCCATCCTGGTCCCTTGCTTTCTTTGCCACTGGATTCAAGCTAGGTTGGCTGATGAGCGGTGTTAACCTGAAATCGGTCCCAGGATCTTTGTTTCCGGTCGAGGGAGGACCTGGCTTGGTAGTTCGGGCTGGACTGTTTCCATGAGGACCAGTGTCCAGACTAATTTGCTTATGGCTGGGTCCACACTGGGGTGGCATAGTGAGCAAAAGAACAATGGATTTAACCCAGATCTCTTGACTGGGGGTAAATACTTGATTCATTCAACATACCGTCCATCATTTGCTGCTGAAGCACTTCAGAACGTGAACATGTTAGGTGGTGGTGTTTTCTCCGGGTCCTAATGTGAACAAAAAACAAGGGCTCTACGTACATATTTGGTGTACTTGTAGGCCTTTCTTTGAGCTCTTTTGTTTCTACTAGTAGGCTGAGACCACACATTGCTTACCATTGCTTGACTTAATTGTTACTCATTTGTTTGATTCTTATTGTTCAAGTGCCTTGTCTTCCTTTCTCTTTGTGTGTTGTTCCTCCCCTGGAGTATGGAGGCAATGCTTGTGTTCTCCCACAGTGCATTTTTGTAGGCACTACTTTTTTTCTTTGTTTAAGCGCCAGAATGCTTCCTTTTGGCGGCTCTCTTGCGTACTTCTCCCCTTTTTCTGTTAGTCTTATTGCCCCACATCCTTCCTCCTTATGGATACTTCTCATTGCTGATTCCTCACCCTTGATTATTCCTCAGATACTGGTCTGCATCAGGAAACTTTATTCTACAATCCCACTGTTATGCAGACAGAATTCCTGTATCTTAATGAATTTGTCAGCATATTTCTATTTAACAAAATCTGAATTAAACAGTAATAAGAAACCATGCCAGATAACATGCTATCAGAAAAAACCTCTGCACCAAAAACCTTTTTTTGTTAAAAATGTTTTGTTATATTTGTTTCATAATTTTTGTGCATTTAACCAGTGCTTTAAATAAACACACCTATTTCTATTCCTTACTAGGGGAGTAGTTCCTTTTAGCCAAAGAAAAAAAATGCTTGAAAAGGCACGAGCAAAAAATAAAAAGCCCAAGTCCAGTACTGGTATTTCTTCAATGCCCAACATCACAGTTGGGACTCAGGTAAGTACTCCACACATTTGCAGTATTTTTGTCTTATATGATGGTTATTTTTGAATATGTTGTAGACTGTCTGTTTTTTTTTATATTTTGTTGTTGACATACTAAAATTTCTATGTACGGTTAAACGTTGTATGCAATTAGTAATAAGTCCATTTCAATTGTACTTAAAATGTAAAAAATCCTTTAAAAAAATACTAAAAAAAAGTTTGTATATATAGTCTGAACAATGAGTCTGAAAGCCATGCAGATTTTAGGAAAAGTGCCTTATTTAAAATTCCAAATGTGGTTGTTTTTAAAAAAAGGACGAATTTTCCCAGCACACGATGAGCCAAATGTTTGTGTCCTGGCTGGGAGACGCAACATCACTGTTGCCTGCAATCGCAGACAATGGTCCCTGCAACACCTCGCATATCATGTACATCGAGCACAGCTGTTCCTCCGTATTCACCACAGCTGCTGCTGGGGATGTTTGTGTCGTCCAAGGCCTGAGTATTTGTTTAGGAGCCGTTATCCTTTCCGAGAGGAGCTGAAGCCTCCTGTGGTGGCTATAAGAATGCAGACAACATTGGAATACGTGGAGGACTGTGCAAAACATGGGCCGTTATTGGTTCCAGTAAAGCATCAACGTCTGGAGGTGCAATTGTTGGAAGTGTTAGACAGAGATCTAACACACATTCTTGTCTGCAGAGCAGGCATCAAAGGACAGAGTACACACTGTTCTAAGTTACAAGGAACAAGACTCGCTCAGTTCTCGAAGGCGAGGTGTGTCCAAATGGATTATCAAGTGATCACGGTATCGGTGCTCCAAGAGCATACGTTCCATCTCTTTGGTCACTGGGACGTCCATTGCGTAGCAGAAAATGGACTATCAGGATAACCTGCTATTAGGAACATGATCAGTGGAAAACCTCAAAAAATGCTTCAGAATACGGAGTGTATGAAGTTGGGAACAACTCAGAGGATTGTCTGAAAGGTGCTTAACACTCCAGAACCCATGGTCTTAAATAGGTGGACAATAACTGTTGTATCAGACATGTTAGATAAGTTGTACCATTTCTGTGAAATGGAAAGGGCAGTTTGTTCGTATCAATGCTTGTATCTCAACTGAGGACATTGCAACCTGGCGATCACCAGTTTCTCGGGCGGAGGTTAAGTGCATGGTTTGCTGTAAAAGCATGGCTTTCATTCGACTCAGAGTATCAAACCTTATACAGGTAATATTCAATGAAGGCCATAACAGCACCTCCCTGATTTGTGTGGGTTGGTGGAAACCATACTTGCATACAGCAAGTAACCCTGGAGTTTACAGTGACCAGATATGCGATGCCCGGGAGCATCCCACAACAACCTTCATCATTGAGCATCAAGTAACTCCTTTCGAAAGTAACTTGAACACCGTATTAATCACGGCAGCTGAGGAACCTTTAAAGTGGCAGGATGAGTTAGCAAGTGAACCATTACAGGCCCCATGAAGCAGGATATCCTGGCATATGAGAGTTCCACTTAAGGAATTCTTGCAGTTGGTACCGCTAAGTAACACTTCAGTGCCCCCCTTCCTGCATCGAAATCTGTACGGCAATTCCCAAGATTCCTTGATGAATTCTCTACCCGTCGCTTCATATCTGTCTGCTGCTGTTCTAGGCAATACTGAAACTGGAAAATTGTGACCGGTAGTGTTATATGGCCATGGATTAACCATTCTGTTAATGGTGATTCTGACACAGTAAAAGTTAGTTCGTCAAGTTTTTCAGTACGCAGCATTATATATTTTGTTCCTCTTTGTGCCATAGTAATCTGTTGGTCTGCTAAATTCTATGCAGAATATAAGAACGTTCTGTTGAGGAATCGCCAAGGCACAAATTGCAGCATACTGCTTAATAACATAATAGAACGTAATTGGGATTGTCTGTTATAGTATGGACAAGTCCTGTTCCAGTATATCAATAGCAGAAGATACAATGTTGTCCAGTGAATAAATCATGGATGTTAATGTGGTCATACCATTGCCAACTACATTTAATGCTTTTTCTATGTTTATTAGATCTATTTCAAGAAGTCTCTCAGCTGCTTCTTGGTGAGAGATTTTCCAGATTCCATAATAGACAGCGTAATAGAAACGTTTCTGACGTGGCTTTCTGGGACGTAATAAAAAATCCCTTAGATCCACCTTATTTGAGAGTAAGGATAAGTGCTGTTTCACCTGGGACAGTGCCGAAGTTTTTAGCCAATCGAGGCACAATTTCCCAACACTGTATAATGTTACTACCCCCGGATGTTCTCTTTGTACATATTGTGGGTCTGGTCTTTAGATACTAAACACTTACTTTATACCCTGATTCTTTATTGACATCTGTTTGTGTCTGTGGGCCAAACTAACCATCCCTTCCAATTGGGGTCTAAAGTATTGTACTGCATAATGTCATCAATTGTATCTCCTCCACTTTATGTAAAATTGATGTGATAAGGTGTGGGAATCAGTGGTGTGTTCAAATCCTTGTTCTTGGGTAGTCCAAGACCGGAAGTAAGTTCAAAAAGATGATCTGCTTTGGGATGAGTGGTAATTTTTACGGTGTAGTGCCCAAGTAAAAACTACCCAACCAGGGGCAGTAACACAGTACGTTTCAAAAGGAAGGTCGGTATAGTTAAGGTATTTAAATACACATAAGTAGGGATGTGTGTGGAACAAAAAATATAAATGGTTCACCACATATACAAACTTGTGTTCAACAAATCAATTTAGGAGAATTTAATTTCCAAAACATTACCAGCATATAATGCAATTAGTTTTCAAAGCATTGATATACATTTCATATTTCTAGTGCTCATGGGTGTAAGAAATGAGGGAATTACGGGGTAGTGGTAGTGAGTTCAAGTGGGGGACAGGGTAAAGGTGTTTGTGACATGGTATAAAATGCACAATGTTTACAAATAGACCTTCACAGCCTATGCATGGTTGGTAAGTTCGTATATATACATTGCTCAAGTTTACATGTGAGTTCAATACATTTAATTTCAATGAGCATGTAGATTTGAGTAGCATGGTCTACGTTTCGACCCCAGTAGAGAAGAGGGTAGGTGGTTGCCTCACAGCGGGGTCTTCATCAGGACAGTGGAGCACCTATAAAGGATAAGTATTATTCAGTCTCTGGTAATGATCATGGAATGTGGTGCAACGTAAAGGTAGGTAGATGAACATGGTACCTATTTGTGTGAAAGGAAAGACAGACACTGTTCAATCCTAAAGGGGCTCACTTCTGGCTCCAAGGTGACTAGAAGGAAAAGAATAACTAAATGGCAATAATGTCCAGCGAGGGATGGGCAACGTATGGGGAATCCCAAGTATGGTATACTCACAGTGCAAATGGGAAGGTATCGCCCGAAGGAGACGCGGATTAATACGAATGAGGCCGAGTCTGAAAGAAGAAGGGATGTTAACTTCAGGAAGAGCAAGGTGTGGCATTTAAGAATGTATATAAGCGAGGGCCCTGCTTGTCCTCATGGGACATCGTGTAGCAGGGAAAAACGCTGGTGGCATCTAAAAGAAAGAAGGGGGGGCGTCATTAAATCAAGCATTGGGAGACAATGCAAGGATATGGCTTACGTGAAACACGGACATGGAAGAAAACGGCTCCGGGGGCGGTATAATCGTGAATGCCCGTTTAAAATACAGCCCATTTAAATTGGGAGAAGACAGCGTCATACTTAGTTAGATGGCTAGGTGGGTTACAAGTCTGCGTTCTCCATTAGGAGACTGCTCGGAAAGGACGTGATTAGAGAAGAGAAACCACGGTGTTAGAAGTGCCCGCTGGGCACTTACCTGAGTGATCTGGTGATAAAGCTCAAAGACACTGAGCTGTCTCAGATGAGCTCACATTAGTTGTAGAGAAAGTGCGTGCACCGCTCGGTGCAGGCGCTGGATGGGAGCTAGGGGGCTCGCCTAGTCAACAGCCAATGGCTGGTCGGTGGGCGTGGCTGGGCTGAGCAGATGCTCATACGGGCCTGGATTAAGTCAGAGATTACGCTGCAGTAAGATGGATGTTAGAGGAGGTATGGTAGAGTAAAAATTAAACACGATGCTCGCCAAAGATAGGACAACCACAGAATATAATGGTTTTGACAATATTATAACAACCATGGGTAAACAAGGATTATATGATCATACATACAATCAATTAATCATGCCGTTTTATGTTTATGTATAGTGTAAGAACACACATCATCATAGTTGGACAATGGTACCTGCAGCCTGATATTGATTGATTAATCAATTTTGCATTGGGGATGCCAATGATTGTATACATATTATCAGTTGCCCTTTCACAACATGCAGTCCCCTGTGCATTGTCTGAGTGCGAAAAAGGGATTCGAGGGCAGCAGCGGTGTCGCTAGGCTTTACAAACATTAAAAATACATATCATGGGGAAGTGGCTAGCAGCCGTAGAAAATGGCCGCAGCCTAGGGAAGCTCTGAGCTTCAAACCCGGGCCTAATTTATCCGACTACTGATCCGGCAATCACTGTGCCCTGAAATACACCGAAAAGGCAGGCGGAAGGCATCGGGCGACTACCAGGAGTCCTCCGGTAAAAATCTGAGCGTCCGAAGGGCTGTGGCAGCAAAAGACATCAGGCGACCTCTGGCAGCTGGGAGACCGGGGCCTCGGGTGGAGCCGGCGGCCGAGGAGCGGGACCAGGAGTTCGGCTCAGAGAGGTGCAGTAGAGTCGCTGGAGGAGGCGCGGCCCCCTCCCAACCTCCGGATCGTACCCCAGCCCTAAAAAGAGACTGGGCAGTGGAGCCAGGGCCACGGTCCCACACAGACCGCCTTCATTGCACAGCTGACTGAGAACCCAGAGCCGGGGTGGCAGTGGGGGAGCTACACCGGCCGCCATTTTGAGAGCCTGCGAGCAGGGTCGCCGGACCAGGGCCTGGCAGCGACAGTGAATGGTAGGACCTACTAGGTGCGGACGACGCAATTGCAGCCCCGGGAGGCGATGGAAGAGAGCCCCCCCCCTCCTAATAAAGGCTGTGTGACCAGGTAGGAACGGGGGTAAACAGCTGCAACACTCTGGGGCCCGTGCCAAGGGGACGAAGGGACAATCTGCAGCAGCGAGCGAACGTGCCAGGCTGTGCCAGGGGGGCTGCCTGGCACCCGTGGGCGCCCCAAAGTCACAGCACCAAAACTGAGAGGGCCAAGGTAGCCCGGCATTCGGGGTGGGCCCAGGGGTGCCTCACCTCGGAGGGCGGCCACACCGCCATAGACGATACTTTTCCCCAGAGAGTGCAGGATTGTGATTAGGGATCCAAAGGGGTGGTCGCACAGGGTCTGCCCCTCACATCATCGGGTGGCGGATGCGGCCTGGGGCCCTGGACAGCAATTTGAGTACTGCCTCAAGGAGGTGCAGGTCGATCGATAAACTGCGTGCAGAGAGGTGTGGCGGCTGGGGCCCCCTCCAACTGCTGGGCTGAGAGGACCTGACCTTCCTGGCATACCCGCACCGGCCTGACTCACAGGACACACTTTACGTAAGCCCTGCAATAAGCGGATCACCTCTCCTGAGTGCCATAATGAATAACAGATCAGGGCGCGGGACTAACCAGGCAAAGCTGGACAAATTTGCATTTACAAAATCTCAAGGGGATGCCCCTGACAAAGAGGGCCCATCGACGACGGGGGCGGCTGGTGGCACCTCGCAAGAAGTTACCCTACAGGACATTATGGCCACCCTCAATAAAGTGGACACTAGGATCGGATCTCTGGCAATTGATCTTGCACTGATCCGAGCTGACTTTAATAAGATGTCCACTAAATTATCTGAAGTGGAAACGACGGCCGCCCTGACCTCCGACACCTCCACTCTCAAACAGGTGAGACAGTTGGAGGGAGACAACAAACTCCTGATGGCCCGCCTCGAGAATCAGGGGGGGTGGTCGAGACGGAATACCATCCGCCTTATTGACGTACCGGAGTCGACGGGGACAGGCCCTCGATCTTTGTGGAGGATTTAGTGACCACCCGTCTGCAGCCAAAGGGATTATCCAAGTTCTTTTCAGTGGAGCGCGCGCACCGGGTCCCAGGCGGCAGACCCAGGCCGGGGGGTCCCTCCATGTCCGATCCAACGTCAGAGATCGTGATGTAATCCTTCAGCCAGCTCGGCAGGCCCCCCCCCAATCCGCATTGACAATGCTGCAATTACGATCTTCACGGACTATACGGCGGCAGTGACAAAACCGCGCCGAGGATTCCTTGAGGTGAAAAAGGAGCTCCGAGAAAGAGAACTGAATTACATTGTTATATCCTGTTAAACTGAGAGTGGAGTCGGAGGGTAAGACATGGTTCTTTTCCACGCCTGAGGAGGCACAGGAATGGCTGGATGGGTGGCGCAAGGCAGGAAGACTGTGGCCGCCGAAACCCACATCAGGACGAACAGCAGGGAACACTGGAGTAGGAGTGAGTAATACCTTCCTGGAACTGTAGGAAGATTCAAACTTGCATGTGGTGACAGATGGGACTTGTTGCCAGACACTTGCCCTTTCAGAACGGCGTCCAATATAGTATGAGCTCCTCTAAAGAGGTGAGGCGGACTATTGGTGTGGGACCTACCCTCACTACTTACAGGTACTTTGTATGCTGGGTAAAGTAAGAGAACTGATGTGTAGTTCGTGGGACATTTCATACAGAACTTCTCCGCACCATTACTGACTATATACCCTACTGGAGGGCATTTGATTGCTAAAGTTTCTTTTGCATCGGCCTAAGGTGAAGCAGAGGCACTGTTCTCTTCCCCCCCACACGTTGAAGTATTGGGATGGGCATTAAGCGCCTTGCTAAGTTGGGGATGCGGGTAGTTTTGAATCCGTCGAGCAGGGAGGGGGATGGGTAGGGCGACAGGGGTTTTTCTGTATTCTTGCTATGTTGTTTTTGTTTTCAGGACAAAGGCATGATGAGGTATGGGCAGCTGGATGCTTTAAGGACAAGCGACATAGGGACCTCAAGGAACTATTACTACCGACTGGCTGCAGACACTGCAATACTTGACATGGGAGAGGATAGGGGGGGACCCTCCAAGATCCTTAGTGTCTCCAGTGACGCTGATCACTTGGAATGTACACGGCCTGGGGGATAAAATTAAAAGGAGACAGGTGTTACAATACCTGAGGCGTAAAGCACCAGCAGTGGCACTGTTGCAGGAAACGCACCTGGTAGGTGCGGCATGTAAGGCGATGAACCACTGGGGTTACAAATTGGTAGCACACTCTGAATTCACCTCAGGCTCACGAGGGGTAAGAATGAGGGTGTTTGCCCCCTGGCCCCCTTTTCCTCTCTGTTATAAGCCCCCCTACTTGGCCCTGACGGGGTTTCTCACTGGCAAGGCTGTTGCATCCGAGCTTGTGGATTTTTTCTCCCCACCTCCCCTTACGCTGGTGCTTACCCTGACTGCCGTGTTTTAATATCTGTGAAAACTCCGACTGCTGCCTCTCAATCTGCGGAGACTCCCTCACCCTAGCCCCCCCTTACCAGCCTGATTCCTTTGTTCTTTCTTACTTATTGCCCTAGCCTCCTCATACCCTCCTCTCTCACTCTGGTCCTCCACTCCTCCCTTTCCTTTTCCCCTCCTCTCCTCCTACTACCGCCTCCTTCACCCCCCTTTACCTCCCACTCCTTCCTCAGCCTGCCACACCCCCTTTTACCTCCCTCTCTTCCCTCTTAGTGCCTTCTCCTCACAACCCTACTATGCCTCCCCTGCATCTATCCAAACACGGCCCAAACTTGTGGTCCATTCTCTACCCCCTAATCTCTCAAAATATACCCAAAAAAAATAATTCAAACACAACCTTCTCATCCTTAACCCTGAAACACTCATCGTTGACAACTACTACAGCCTCACCTCCCCTATTATTACCAACTACATTTTCTATTCCAAACGCCCCTCTAAATGGAAAAGCACTTTCCTACAATCTCTCCCAGTCACGAAGTGCCTCAAAATCCCCCCTGGCCACAAACTATCCACGACTCCCTCTCCTACCTTTCCTGGGGAAATCGACATCTCCATTTTTAAAACCGGTAACATCCTCATCCAAGCTGCCGTTCCCCACCTCAACACCTTTGAATTTAACTTCAGATCACTGACAATCCAACTTTACAAGTCCCCCCTCTCATCCTTTGCCCTCCTCTTTAACCCCTCTCTCTCATCCTATACTCCCCTCCGCAGATATGCCCACGTCCAACAATGCCTTACAATTGTTGACCATCGAACTTCACAATTCCACCAACAACCTTCCCCCCTCTCACCCTTTTCCCTCCACTTTAACCCCTCTCCCTTATCCTCTTCTCCCCTCCGCAGACATGTCTGTGTCCAACAATGCCATTCAATTGCTGACCATGTCCACGTCCAACAATGCCATACAATTGTTGACCTCCACTCCCCCGCTCAGCCCTCTGGCCCTTCCCACTCCCACGGTCTCTCCTCTTCCCCAGGACCTACCTACTCCCGCAGCTCCCAATCCCCTGCACATCGACCTGCCCTCCCTCATACCTCACTACCCACGCCACGTGTGCTAACCCCCACCACCTTACGGACTCTCCGTGCCCTTCCCCTCCTCCTCTGACCCCACCCTTTTCCTCCTCTTCTAAACCCAGCCTCTCCCCCCCTGAAACTCATTGCACCCACCACCCCGAACCGTCTCGCACTCTATTCCAGAATAGCCCCTACACCTCCTCCCCTAGACCCATCCTCTGTCCCTTTGAAACTCATAACTCCCACCATCCCGACCCGCCCTTCACCCTACTTCCGAACAATCCTGCCCCTCCTTCACCTCTTATGGCCATATACCCACCTTCCCCCTCCATGCCTCTCCTCTTGCCCTACTATGAACACCCCCGTGCCGCTCCCTCCACCTTCGCCAATTTCCCACCTTAGTCTTATATCTAACTCTCTTGACAACATTGAACGCACTCTTGCCACTCTCTCTAGAGATCTCGCTCATCTTAGATCTGATTTCTATTTCCGCAAAAACGGAGCCCTCCCACTCAGGATAAACACCACTCACACCAGACATATTAATCCCACTACCCCCAAACCTTTTTGCACAACTCCTCTACACTGCCGCGCACACAGACCTCTCTGCACCGCCTGCCCCCTCTCACCTATGGAGATCCTAGACCTCTTCAAATCCTACCCTCGCTGCTCACCCACTAATATCCAGCCTCCCCCTGTCTCCAGCATCCCTGTCATATTGGGGACTAGCCGAACTCCCCGCTCACCTAGGCCACCTCCCCAACTCACCTCCATCCACTCCCTTCCACTCCCTTCCACTCCCCCTAAACCTCTTTCCTGCATGCTTGTCAATTGTCGGTCCGCTGTTCGACATGCCATTGAAATCTCTGAAACTATTCTTAGTGAATCCATCGACATCACGTTCCTAAAGGAAACCTGGCTCAATGACCACTCAACAAGCATCCTTGACCTCCTCGCCCCTACAGGCTACTCTATTCTAAGAAAAGACCGGCCCATCCGAAAAGGCAGTGGTGTTGCCATCATCTTCAAAGAGGAATTACAACTTTCCCTTGTCAATAACACTAATTACTCCACCCTTGAATTCCTCGAAGCTGAACTCAAAATTCACGGCTCCCAACCCATTCGCCTTCACAACATATATAACCCTCCCGGCAATACACATCCCTTCGTTGATGAGCTATCCGACCTTCTTACACAATCATCACTTTCCGACTCCCAAAACATTTTTCTGGGAGACCTCAACCTCCATTGGAATGAGACCAATAACCCCTCTATCACCCTCCTATCCAACCTTCTCGAGATCAATAACCTCGAGCAACTTTGTAAATCTTCGACCCATTCCAAAGGAGCAATCCTAGATGCCATCTTTACAAGCAAAGATTTAGCCCTCCTATCCAACATCGTTCCCATCGACTGGTCCGACCATCATCTCATTCTGTTCTCTATAGCGGTCTCTGCCATCCCTCCTCCCACGAAAATCATTAAACCCATGAAACTGTCCAGAAATCTTAATAATATCCCCCCTGATTTACTGGAATCCAGACTCCATGCCCAACTTCTCACCATCCCTCCTTCACTGAACGCGAATGAGCTTACAGAACACTACAACAAAGCAGTCGTGGATACCCTGGACCTCCTGGCCCCGCTGAAGCTTAAAAACCAAAGAACCATTACTTCCAAATCATGGTTCAATTCTGAGCTTAATAATGAAGGACGCTCACTTAGACGGACGGAAAGAACGTGGAGACAACACCCTACCCCTTTGCACCTAGCTCGCCTCAGCAAAGCGCATTTCAGCGTTTGTGTATAAATGTGATTTGTTTATTAGAACAGGAATGAGTTGCCTTTAGTGTATTGCTGAAACCTCTCTCATAGATAATAGCAGTTTGCCACTGTAATTAATTCTGCCACTGTAATGAATTCTAACAGCATGTCCGTTTCTAATTTAAGCATATAAATTATTTTCATTTGACAGGTGTGCCTTAGAAATAATCCACTTTATCATGCTGGAGCAGTTGCTTTTTCAGTTAGTGCTGGAATTCCTAAAGTTGGTGTCTTAATGGAATCGGTTTGGAACATGAATGACAGCTGCAGATTTCAGCTTCGTTCTCCTGAGAGCCTAAAGAGCATGGAAAAAGTCAGCAAGACTACAGAAATCAAGTAGGTCTCCATTGGCAAAATATTTCTGAAGTAATGAATCCTTGTGATAAGCTGTTTTTTTTTATCACAAATTGGTCTAATAATTTATATTAGTTTTGTAAAAATTAAAATAGTGTGCTTTCTTTGAAGCCTTAAATTAGATGTTATTACTTTTCCACCACTTAGCTGTACGTTAGGAGAGAATTAAAGTTGAAATAGTATGTGTACTCTTTATTTAGTAAACTCAATTTCTTAACCGTGGAACTCTCTCTGATATTCATAATGGTAGATTATTGGTGCATATATTTGAGATCTGTCATCGCAAATTTTGTCTTTTTTCTTTTAGAAATTTCATGGTTTCCAGTCCCAAAAAAATAAGTGCACATTGTAGGAAGCTGGCTCTGTATATACTGTACCAAAATGAGATGGTGTGTACAGAGTCCAGTGCAACCCCAGAGGTAAAAGTAGATAGCACCTTGCCCTCTATTTGTTGTCGTGTGGGCGAGCAGTAAGTCTTTATTAGAGGGTAGTGTTAAGCATGTGTTGTACACACTCAGGCAGCAAATGATGTCTCACACAAAGACTGAACTCAAGACTAATTTGTTTGTATCAAAGATATTAAGTTATCCTATTTCTTAGGACCAAACCAAGCCTGGTGCAGGTAAATGGAAATAAATGCTTTGCAAAATCTTATTCAATGTTTTACAATTGAATGCAGGTTCGAATTACAGGAAGCAGCAAAGGACTGGGGTAGCTCACAAAGGCGGCAAACCTTTGAAGCTTCCCCTTCGTGAACCCTGCCCATCCTGGGTGAGTAGACTTGGCACCTTGTCCCAGAATGTGCATGGTTTCAGACCCCGGAGAGCAGCAGGCCCTCTACCCAGGAGTCCAGAAACATGTCTGGTGGTGGCAGCTCGCTAGAAGCCACTCAGCCTGGACGCTAGTATCTGAAAGAGAATTGGTTATAGATTCCTTACCTTAGAATTACCCCCAGGCGTCAGACTGAATGCGCAGAATTTTTCGTCAGCACTACCCCTGCGTGTCAAAAGGTGGCATCGGTTGGCTCTGCGTTCGTCGTTGGCGTCGTGATCGCCAGGATGACGTTGCGGTAGCTACTTAATCGCTGACATCGCACGCCTACGTCAGTTCTTTCTTTTTCCGCCCCAGCCAGCGCAGATCCGGAGAGAGCAGTACCTCCAGTCACTTTTTGACTGACTTTTTGCCATCTTTTGTCGACGTCGTTTTGAGTCTTCGACTCCTGGTGCATGTTGGGGATGCCCGGTTTCAAGGCTTGCGGTTCCTGCAAAGGGAGGATGTCTGTGACTGATCGGCACCACGTGTGCCTGTTTTGCCTGGAACCCGACCCGGACTCCCAAGTTGTGTTCCGACTGGTGGACCATGAATCAGAGTTCTTTACGGGAGCGGTCCCAAAAGCTAGGAACAGCAGTCTGCTCCACGCCGCTCGAGATCCCGGTCACGTGGGAGGTCGAGGAGCCACCACCAGTCCTCTTCTAAGTCTTCGCACTCCTCAGGTAAGTCGAAGCATAAGAAGTCGAAAAAGCATTGTCTCTCTTTAACTTCTCCCTGTCAGTTGGCCGATGCGATGAGGGATGTGGGGTGGTGCCCCTCCCGCGGCATACTCCTGCTGAGCCCACTGGGTCGACTCAGAGTTTCCCTCCCTTCCCAGGACCCGGAGCGACCCCTGCCCAGCTTCGGAGTTTCTACAAAGCGATGCATGCCATCTTTGGGCAACCTGACTCCGCAGGCATGAAAAAACAAATATGCCCCTGCACTATAAACATTCAAAGAGTGAATAGTAATAGTGTAAGTTTTTTTAGGAAAATAATGAAGGCATTAGGACAAATCTAAACATTTAGTGAATCTCCGAGAATGAGTATATATGCATGGAGATACATAGGTGGAGAAAGAGTCTGTTCTTGGTGTAGTCACTTCTGTTTATTGTTCCATTTCAAAAGCCAACACGTGTTTCATCGCAGGGAACAAACTGCGAATCTTCAGGGCTTGATTGAAAAAACTATTGGACTAGATACATTCCATCCGGATGTCTAATCCTCAATCACTTTTATGATAATGAAATTTTGGGGAGATGGCCGGTCAGTGTGCAGACTCTGTTCAGTGTCCTCGTAGGAAAACGATAGTGGTGAAAGTTCGTTATGCAAAAGCCCAGTCCGGGCGTTGCGTGGAATCCTAAATTCGGATTTCCAAAATTATTAGATCGGGCTGTGCGAAATCTCGTTAATTCCCGAGTGAGGTGACAACCGGGAGGAGAAATACGTTTGTGGATAGGCGGGTGCGCCGTTTTGTCCACGTAGGCAGTTCACCTATGTTGATCTCCCTCTCTTGGTTTCCCGGCGCCGTGTATCACGAACGGACCGCAACGCCCGGACTGGGCTTTTGCATAACGAACTTTCACCACTATCGTTTTCCTACAAGGACACTGAACAGAGTCTGCACACTGACCGGCCATCTCCCCAAAATTTCATTATCATAAAAGTGATTGAGGATTAGACATCCGGATGGAATGTATCTAGTCCAATAGTTTTTTCAATCAAGCCCTGAAGATTCGCAGTTTGTTCCCTGCGATGAAACACGTGTTGGCTTTTGAAATGGAACAATAAACAGAAGTGACTACACCAAGAACAGACTGTTTCTCCACCTATGTATCTCCATGCATATATACTCATTCTCGGAGATTCACTAAATGTTTAGATTTGTCCTAATGCCTTCATTATTTTCCTAAAAAAACTTACACTATTACTATTCACTCATTGAATGTTTATAGTGCAGGGGCATAGTTGTTTTTTCTGTTGTGTGGATCAGCTTGCTGGTCCTTCTTGGAGTGGTTCAGAGGTATTACCGCTCGCCTCATTGCCTAAACTGACTACCGTTTTAATATATTACCTTGCGTCCACCTAGGAAGTGCGCCCAGTAATTCTGGAAAACTAAAAGACCTCTAAGCTGTTTTTTGTATGACTCCGCAGGCATGCCTTCGTGTCCCGCAACCTCAGCTGGGTGCCCTGGGTTTTCGACGCTGGCGGCTTCGGCCCGGCACTGCAGGGTCCCCTTGAATCTAGGCCTGCATCCGGATCTGCGCCCGTCGACCTGACCAAACGCCCCCAGACGCAGATTCTAAAGGCACCACGTCTGCAGCCGACACCGGTTGTGTCCCCAGCTAGCGTGGACCCCGGCTCCACCCCAATACGGACAGGGAGCTGGATCAATGCCGGTTCTGGCACCCATGGGTACTTTTGTGCTCCTGTTCCACCCTGACTAGTTAGAATATTATCCGGGCTGGTGAGAGGAGTTGGTGGATGCCATTGGCTGGATACTTCCCCAGACCTTGGCATGTTGTCTTCTCTTGCCGTGGCTACAGACGAGGGAGCTTCTCATGCAGTGGTGTTGCGTAGGGCTGCCGAGGCTCTCAACCTTGAGCTACCTAAGGCGGAAGTCAGGACTAATCTCCTGACAAAGGTACTTCAACCGGCAGCAAGCTCTTCGGAGCCCCTGCTGACGTTCAATGAAGCTCTCACTGACATCCTTTTGGGCATCTGGTCCAGGTCCAGCACAGGGGCATCTGTGGATAGGATGATGACTGCGCGGCTCCAGGAGACCCCTCTTTCCTCTCCCAACAACCCTCTCCTGAGAGCTTGGTGGTCTAAGCCTCCAGGTCCAAAGGCGCATTCCCTAACGCACCACCTGATAGGGAATCCAAAAAGCTGGACCATCTTGGGAAGAAGTTTTCTTCCTCCCGCTAGGGACTGCAGTCGGTAAACACTTCATGTCTGTTGGCCAGTTACACCCACTCTGTGTGCGATACAGTGGCGCAGGGGCTGCCCCAGTGCCCTTAGGAGGCCCGGGCCGTACTCTCCTGTTCAGTTGCCGAGGGGAGAGACGCAGCCAAGTTTACTATTCGCTGTTGACTGTACACTGCCCACTCACTAGGCAGGACATTTTCATCATCGGTAGCCCTTTGACGCTACGCCTAGCTAAGGTCGACTGGTTTTTCAGGGTATGTCCAAGTTACCCTTATGGACATGTCCTTTGATGGCAGTCGCCTGTTTGGCGACAAGGCAGACAACTTGCTAGAGCGCTTCAAGGACTCTCTGGGTACGACCAAGTCCTTGGGCTTCTCCACCACCCGCCCGCTCAGTTTGCTTTTCACCCCTCTCGTGGCTACGGAAGGGGTGCCCCCCACTTCCTGCCCAGAGCCACAGTTCGGTGCAAGCTGTTCAGCCTCTTCGCGGCCGAGGGTGTGGGAACCACATCGGCGGATCTGGGGGCCAGCGAGCGGGCCAGTCCACCACAGCCCCCACTGCAGCAGCCACCTGGTCTGACCTTTCAGCGCCACCAATCACCAGTGGGTGGCAGGATTCGCCTCCCCTACTGGCCCACCATCTCGTCGGACAGGTGGGTTTTGAGATAGTCCAAAGGGGCCACTCCCTCTCCTTCGAGACTAACCCTCCATGCGAGTCACCTCAGCACCATCACATGTTGGTTACGGCTCTCTTGGCCAAGGGAGCCATCGAGCGAGTTCATGCCCCAGAAGTAGGTCGTGGTTCCTATTCCCACTACTTTATAGTGCCCAAGAAGGACATATGCCTGGGTCCTTTCTTGGGTCTCAGGAACGTCAACCGCTTCCTCTGGAAGGAGAAGTGTCCTGTCTGCCCTCGACCCTGGAGACTGGATGGTAGCGTTGGACTTTCAGGATGCTTATTTTCAAATCCCCATCCTGCCGGCCCACCGGCGTTACCTGCAGTTCATGGTGAGCCACAAGCACTTTCAGTTTACCGTGCTCCCCTTTGGCCTTACCAGTGCCCCTCGGGTGGTCACGAAAGTGATGGTGGTGGTCGCAGCTCATCTGCCCAGATCGGGGGTTCGAGTCTTCAGGCTGTCGTCTCCCACCTCCAGACTATGGCCGACCTCCTGCATTTGGTGGGGTGCACCATCAACATGCCGAAGTCACACCAGACTCCCTCTCAGAAGCTCCTGTTAATTGGAGCTTTTCTGGACACGATGCAGTTTTGGGTTTATCCTCCCGACCAGCGAGTCTGAGATATTCGGGCTAGGATTCTGATCTTTCAGCCGAGTAGGAAAGTGGATTGTATCTGTTGCAGTAATCCGATGTGAGAGGGATGGGCGGAAAAAGAACTAAGAGGTCTTATGCGTGGATCTATTGTGGCGTTTATTTAAGGGTTGTGCATAAATTAAACAAATGAGATAAAGTAGGTGTTTGTCTTCCAAGGATGCGTCTTCTGGGATGGTGGTTATCTTCCTCTGGTGATCTTCTCTCAAGGTGGGTGTTGGTGACATTCCCCTGGGTAGCGTGTAGAGAGAGAAGATACAGACGGTAAGTAATACTGTCGGGGGTCTGTTTAAGAAGAGTGCCACCACCAAAGGTTTTTAGAGATTCCCAGGTGCATTTAGGATTGGGTATGTGCATAGGCAGATAAAGACAAGAGGGGTTTAAACTAAGAGGGGTTCAAACTAAGAAAAGATTCTTTTCACCGGTCCTTTCTTCAGGACCTAAACTTGCGTGTGGTGTTTGCAACACAACAGGGAGCGCGAGGCTTACGAACGTCTTTAGGGACATGAATCACTAAAGTTCGGTAACCCACTCTCACACGCTGGAGGTCAACTTTAAGAAGGAGAGAAAAAAACAAAGAAACACCTCCCCCCTCCTCCCAAACGGAAAAGAGGAGAAAAACAAAGGAATCAGCAAAAAAAATAACTGCAAACCCCACACGCCAGCCCGTAACGTTCTCCTGCCCCAACCCCTTCGCCTGATTCACACACTGTGAAAGCCGTAACTCTCCAGAGTTACGGCGGCACTTGGGCGTTCTCCGGGGGTGTCCACCAATCTTCGGACCACGACTCGGCCTCCCCTTCTGCAGCGTCGTCCTCGTCTGTTTCGGCTGGGCTGTAATCCTCTGGAAGGTCCTGGTCTCTACTAGTCCACGTCCGATTTTGCGCGTCTTCCTCCTCTCTGCCGACGTCTTCCGGGTTCTCCTCTCCGGTCTTCCCATTTGGCTGTGGCTCTTCTGCAGGGAAGAGGTCTCCGGGTTCGTTAACCCTCGATGTTCCGGGCCAGGCAGTTCTTGTAAAACAATCCGGTGGGGGCTAATCACACCCCCCAACTTTTTGCCAGAGTACTGATGCACTTTGACTTGATGTACCCTGGGTCCCTGCTAATCAGGTTCCCAGGGCCTGTTTTCTTTCCCCAAAAGTAACCCAATTGGTATCTCTGGACATATATGAGACCCAGGTAAATTGTACCACATGTATCCAGGGCACTGTGACCGGGGAAGACCTCCAAGGGCTGCAACACTTATTGTGCCACCCTTAGAGGCCCTGTACCTTTACACACACAGACTACCTTTGCAGTCTGCATGTTTTGGTGCAGAACAAAGTGAAGAGTCAACATGGCACACATCCCTGTGTGCCATGCCTACAACCCACTGCTCTGGCACAGATCAGTCAACCCTCTAGCTGGGTGCCCTATGCCAGTGGCGTGAGCCCTTTACCCCTACAGTGTCTAAGTCCTTTCTTAGAATTTGTAAGTGCAGTGCTGCCATTAATACTATATGGGGCTGGGAGCTTGTCATGACGAACTCTACAGCACCAGAATGGCTACACTGACAACTGGGAAGTTTGGTATCAAACTTCTCAACAAATTAAACCCACACTGATGCCAGTGTGAGATTTAATGAAAAATGCACACAGAGGGCACCTTAGAGATGCCCCCTGAAAAACGACCAGCCTCTGGTGGGTTCCCTGACTGGTACACACCAGGCTGCCACCACAACACATGTTTCTGGACCCCTATGGTGGGATCCTTCGCTCCCTGAGTCCAGAAACAAATCCTTCCTGGGCGGAGGTGTTCACACCTCCCCCAGGCCAGAAAGAGCCATCTGTGGCAGGGGAGATTCAAGAGCCTGGCAGCCTTTGTAATGCAAACCCCAGCCTCTCCTGCTAATAGGAGCAGGCCCCCTTCCCGTCCCCCCTCCTTTTCGGCAGGAAGACAGGCGGGAAATGCTAGACAGCCCAGAAGGTGTGCCCTCCTCTGTCAACTCCACCCCTCAGGTGGGGGAGGCGAGGTGAAGCCCCCTCTTCAGTGCCCGCAATCTTGTGGATTGCAGGCACTCCCCAATCAGGATTAGGGATTGTGCTCACTCCCCCATGTGGGGTGAGCACACTAAGGGTGTAGTCACCCTAAGGTCAGTAGCCCATTGACTAATGACCTAGAGACCCCCAAAACGCCACCTAAATACAGTGTTTAGGGGGCAGCCCTGAACTAAGAAGGCAGATTCCTGAAACCTAGGAAGAAAAAAGACAAAAGATGCACAGCAGAGGAGACTGCAGAGAACAACTGACTTGGCCCCAACCCTACCAGCTCGTCAGCAGTTTCTAGAGATCCTGCGCCAAAAATAGTCTTGTCCTGCAGCCAGCGATCTCCAGAACTACTGGGAGGACTGACTGCCTTCAACAAAGACAGGATCTCCTGTGAACAGCAGCCCTGTTCAAAAGAAACTACGAAACCCAACTCCGAGCCTTCTAAGGACAAAGAAACCAGATGCCTGGAACTACCACTACCACTACCACCACCACTGCACCTGTCGCCTATGGCCCGAGTTCGAGTGCCCACTGGTCCCAGCGAGGTCCCCCAGCGCTTCAGAGTCCGAGGTCTCCGTGGGTTGACCCCTCCAGGACCCCCTGACGTCGCCTGCAGCCCCTCCCCCACCTCGTGGAGCCCGGTAAGCTGAAATTCGACCCCTGCATCCAGCCGACCTGCGCCCTGGAGCACAGAACCCGAGGTTCCCCTACGTCCCTGAGCCCTCCACTTACCTGCCAAGCTGTTGGTTCCTCCTGCAAGTCTTCCTGGATCGAGCCTGCAGCTAAAAATCAAAAACGAAAATCCCCATTAAAAACGGGGCACCCAACGCCAGAACAGCACTCTGCACACGGCTGCCCCAGCGCCGCTTAGGGTGCACCTTTTGTGCTGGCTTGATTACCCATTTGCCCAGAGCTAAAGTCCAGGAGCTTTGCTCCCACAACCGTTTTCAGTATTTACAGAACATACATCAGGCCACAGAAGTAAACTGCAATCTTTCAGATATTTGTCCAGTTAATGACACCATGTTTTCCTGTTGATTAGTAGCTATTAACGCCAGAACAAAGATGTCAACAGTTTCCAAGATTTCCAAGTTACTTGCTCAGTCAGTGAGTTGTTTAATGATGGATTTTGCTGTGACGATTATAAAGAGCTTAAAAAAAAAGAAAAAACATTTTATGATCTAAATATATTAGAGCTTTGCTTAAACTTATCTGTATAGCACCAATTTCTTAATCTTAATTCACATGAAATATGCTACATTTTCTGACCACAATGCTCTACCCCAAAGATTACCAAAAGCTCTCATGCCTTCACTGGTTTTTGGTAAACAAAAAAAGATTGTAGCAGTTTTCCTTTCTTCCCCCTTTTTTAGGTCTTGACCTGCCAATGCGCAAGCGCATTGCAGCTCGAGACATATAGAGGTGGATCAGGAAAGATGATCAAGGGGCTTTGGCAGGCGGATTACGCAGAGTGCATGTGCCCGTGCACGCGCCTGCCATTTGCTCCCCGAGCCGCCTGCATCATCGCATCAGACCCGCCACAGCAATGGCGAGAGCTTCTCACTTCAAAGGAATGCTCTCCCCCCTCTGTGCAATGCCTCTCTCCCATTTGCTCTGTCTCTCCGTGCTTACTGCAATGTGCCCCCCCCCCCCCCCCCTTTACATAGCGCTGTTTTTGACGCTTCCGACTTCAAAGGCTAGGCGATTGTAAAGAGCTCCATTGATTATTTCTTGTTTTTAGTGGTATACAGGTATCTTCCGAATACGGATTGGCGAGCTTGTGCGGTTCCTATATGCAGGACAGTTCAATTGATGGCCTTGAATCCTGGAAAAGTTGTCATCTGAACATCTCGAGCCTACTAATTAAATGATCTGTTTGAAAGATCTTAAATGTATTTTTGTATTAACGTTACTGACAGGCCACATAGTTCATCATTTCACACGGTCCCTATGTGATGCTTTAACACCAGAGGCACGATGATGAAATACTTGGGAGAAATACCGGCTTCCTCCAGCCAGGCTAGCCGAAGCTCCTTTGATCTGCTGCAGCGTGAATTCAGGACTGTGGAAGTGTGAGATCCTCCATTACACCAGCCCTCCACCAAAAAGCCTCGGCACGCCACCATGCTGGACATCCCCTTGGAGCCCTGCAGCTTGACCATTCACACAATCAAGCTGATCCAACACAACCGGCGCCTGCGCGGTCTGATAGCCACAGGCCAGGCGCCGAACCCGCAACCCACAGAAGGCATCAAAGTAGAAGAGAGCGAGCCACTGCCGCCCCGTCCAGTTACTCCATTACTGCTGATGACCTTCGTCCCTTGGATTCAAAGATCCCGAAGTTGCCGTTCCAGCTGCGCCACAGTGACCCAGAGAGGGATTTTTACAGGTATGTGCACGCTTCTTTCTGTCATCCAGAGGCATACGTTTCTTTGCCATGCTTTAAATACACAAAACAGGTCTGGTAATCTAAAATACTGAACATGGACAGCGAGCATTTGTTTCCCCTTTATCTTTTTAGTTTTTCTGATGTCTTCGAGGAGTATTTACGCATGTGTGTTTCGTAGTTATTTACAAGGCCGTCTGCTACATTCGCACAACCTATGACCCAGGGGAAGTGAAATGCCTTATGAATTTAAAAAATAATGCCACTGTAAAGTGGCTTGTGAAGAAACCAAACTACTAGGGAAGATGTCTTTAAGGAAGGTGCGATGGAATGGCACAACTGTTAACAAGTGCCATGTCGGCTTTAGCTGCCAGGAATAGCAGACACATGAATTTCTGAAGTAAATCTAGTATGAATGCAGTTCCACACACATTATAATTATATGTGTAATTGACTATTAAACTCCTTAAAGGAGCTCGACATAGAAATAATAGATATCTGAAAGAGACACGTTAGTGATAGATTCCTTACTGTAGAATATCCCCAAGCGTCAGACTGGATCCGGAAAATTTTGCGTAGCAATACCCCTGCGTGCTGGCAGGCGTCGTCCGTGGCTCCGCGTCCGTCGTCGGCGTCGTTAGCGACGCAATGATGTAGTCGGAGTACTTAGACGCCGCTCATGCGCGCTGACGTCAGGTTTTTTTTTCCGCGCCAGCTAGCGCAGATCCGGGGAAGCTCTACCCCTTAGTCTTTTTTAACTAAACTTTTTGATCTTTTTGATCATTTCTTTCCTCGAGTCTTCGACTCCTACGGTGCCGGTAAGGATGCCCGGGTTTAAACCCTGTTCCAGGTGCGACCGACTGATGTCGGTTACCGACCTCCATCGCCGGTGCCTCAAGTGTTTATGCCTCGACCACGACGACCGCACCTGCTCCGACTGCCAGGCCCTGACGTCTAAAGCTAGGCGGGAGCGGTCCCGCAAGTGACTCGAGCCCCGGCAGTCGGCCCGCGCCGTTCCAGGTCCCGATCCCACGGGAGGTCGAGGGACCGGTCGCGGGGTCGGAGTCATGGCAGCTCCGGGAGTGGACATCGGTCCTCGGGATCCAAGTCCTCAGATAAGAGGCATAAGAGGTCGGAGAGATGTCATCGTTCCTCCGACCCACCCCGACACTCGCACGATGCGGCCGGGGGTTTGGGTGACCCCTCCCACGCGGCTCCGGCGGAGTCGCAAGCGTCGCCGCCTGCCCGACACCTTCGGGTCCCTGGGCGTGTCGCCGGAGATCGAGCGGTACCTCATGGCCATGAGGTCCCTCCCTCCTCATTTGGGTTCCGCTGCGCTTCCGACGGTCCCGGCTGGAGGCCCTAGCGGGTCGGGTGCTTCGGCCGCGACGCTGTCGGGTGCCTCAGCCCCGACGCCGCCGGCGACTTCGGTCCCGGCGCGCAGGACCTCACCGGATCTGCTTCCGGATCCGGGTCGTCGCGGTCGACCTCACAACCTCACCGGCGCCGGCCCCGCGGATGTAGCCCCCGTCGCCCACTGTGGACGCCGTCCCCAATCTTCCCTTCGGTCCGACTGTGGCGCCGGAAATGCGCTGCTTCCGACGGCCTTTGGAGATTTTTATTTCCATGAGGAGGCCACGTCTGTTTCACCTGTTTTACAGGAGACGGGTGACAAGGGTGACTGGGAGGGGTCTGAGGACCCTCTGGCACTGGAGTGCCAGTCTCAAGAGGACTGAACATATGAGCTTGGGGAGGCCAGTGGTATTGACACTTTGCCAGACACTGGATCGTCTCCCCTCCCACCGTGGCTACGGAGGAGGGGGCTGCTTATAGTGTAGTGTTGACGAGGGCGGCCAAGGCCTTAAACCTTGAGCTCCCCGTCGCGGCCGTGAGGACTAACCTCCTCACTGAGGTACTCAAACTGCAGGCAAGCTCCAGTGAGCCTCTACTACCGTTCAATGAGGCCTTGTGTGACTTTCTTGTGGGCATTTGGTCCAAGCCCGCCACAGGTCCGCCTGTGGATAGGAACGTGGCCAGAGGCTACCGCCCGGCCTCGGGCGACCCTTGCTTTTTGTCCACCCATCCTACCCCCGAGAGCCTGGTTATCTAGGCCTCTACTTCCCAGACCGCATTCTCGACGGCTCTGCCTGATCGGGAATCCAAGAGATATGAACAATTCGGGAAGAAAGTGTTCTCGTCCCTGAGTTTGGGGCTGCGGTCTGTCAATACCGCGTGTCTTTGGGCCGCTACACCCACACCCTGTGGGACACGGTCACGGACGTGCTGCCACAATGCCCGGAGATCCGGGCTAAACTCGCCCAAGCCCTTGTGGAGGGCCGAGATGCAGCGCGATATTCCATCCGATGTGGGCTGGATACCACGGACTCACTGGGCAGGGCTATGGCAACGACCGTGGCGGTTCGACGCCACGTCTGGTTAAGGTCCGCCAACTTTTCGGCCGATGGTCAGGCCACACTTCTGGACATGCCGTTCGATGGCCGTCGCCTCTTTGGCGACAGGGCAGACCATGCGCTTAAGCGTTTTAAGAACTCCAGGGCTACGGCCAAGTCCTTGGGCCTCTCGGCCACACGCCAGCAATCGGGTGCCTTTCGCTCCTTTCGTGGCCACGCACCGCAGAATGTTCAACAGCGCGGTGGCGGCCGTGGGAACTGCCTTGGCGACGGTCGGGGACAACAGTGAGGCCAGTCCACACCACCCTCCGCAGCACCTGCCTCAAAACCTTCCTAGTCAGAGTTTTCAGGTCTATGTGACGCCAGTGGGGGGCAGGGTTCGCCATCACCTCTCCCACTGGAGCAATGTCACATCGGACAGGTGGGTGCTGCAAATCGTCCGAAGGGGCTACTCCCTCCCCTTCGAGGGGACCCCTCCAGCCATGTCACCGCAATTCCACGTGTGTCGGGGGATCACTTGCAACTTCTGCAAGAGGAAGTCATGGCCCTCTTGGCCAAGGGGGCCATTGAGTGCGTTCCTGGGCCAGAAGTAGGGTGTGGTTGTTACTCCCACTATCTTGGACCTACGGAACGTCAACGGCTTCCTCCGGAAGGAGAAGTTCAAGATGCTGACTCTGGCCTTAGCTGCCCTGGACCCAGGAGACTGGATGGTAGCGTTGGACTTGCAGGACGCCTATTTTCACATCCCCGTTTTACCGGCCTTACCTCAGGTTCACGGTAGGCCACGAGCACTTTCAATTTACCGTGCTCCCCTTCGGCCTTACCAGCGCCCCACGGGTGTTCACCAAAGTGATGGTGGTGGTCGCAGCCCATCTGCGCAGGTTAGGGGTTTCAGTCTTGCCCTACCTCGACGACTGGTTGTTGAAGGCGGGCTCGCCCCAGACAGTCTTCAGCCACCTCCAGACTACGGCCGATCTTCTACATCTGCTGGGGTTCTCCATCAACGTGCCGAAGTCACACCTGTGTCCCTCTCAGAAGCTCCTTTTCATCGGAGCGGTTCTGGACTCTGCGCAGTTTCGGGTTTATCCAGGCGAACAGCGGGTTCGGGATATTCAGGCTCTGATTCCGATCTTTCAGCCTTTATCCCGGGTCTCGGTCAGGTTGACGCTGCGGCTTCTGGGGCTGATGGCCTCCTGCATCCTTCCGGTGCATCACGCCGGGTGGCGGATGCGGGCTCTGCAGTGGGACCTGAAGTTTCAGTGGGCCCAGCATCAGGGCAACTTGTCAGACCATGTCCTGATCTCGGAGGGCACTGCAAAACAGCTGCAGTGGTGGCGGCTCACAGACCGCTAATGGGTCAGTGGCAGATCCCTCTCCCTACCCCACCTGGAGCATGTAGTTGTGACGGACGCGTTCCTCCAGGGCTGGGGAGGTCACATGGGAGAGGCGGAGATCAGAGGCCTCAGGTCTCCGGCCGAGTCCCGGCTCCATATCAACCTTTTGGAGCTGCGGGCGATTCTTCTTGCACTGAAGGCATTCCTCCCCTCTGTCCGGGGGAGTGTAGTGCAGGTGTTCACGGACAACACCACCGCCATGTGGTACTGCAACAAACAGGGCGGGGTGGGGTCGTGGACCCTATGCCAGGAGGCTCTGCGCCTCTGGTAGTGGCTGGAACATCAGAGCGTGACCCTGGTGGTTCAACACCTGGCTGGTTCCCTGAACGCCAGGGCGGACGAATTCAGCTGACGGTGCATGATGGATCACGAATGGCGTCTGAACTCGGACGGCGCGCAAGGCCTCTTTCAGCAGTGGGGAGAGCCTTGGTTAGATCTATTCGCCACAGAAGAGAACGCTCAATGTCATCAGTTCTGCGCGTTGGAATTTCCAAGGCGGCACTCGCTCGGAGATGCTTTTCGGCGCGAGTGGAGTTGCGGTCTATTGTACGCCTTTCCGCCTATACCACTTTTGCCCAGAGTGCTGAAGAAGATCAGGCGCGACCGGGCCCAGGTTATCCTTGTGGCTCCGGACTGGGCATGAAGATACTTGTATCCCGAGCTACTCAGCATGTCAGTCGATCCCCCGATTCGTCTGCCTCTTCAGGAGGACCTTCTGTCGCAGCAGCATGGGACAGTTCTCCACCCGAACCTGTCCAGTCTCCACCTACAAGCTTGGAGATTGAGCGGCGACAGTTGAGGCCATTTGACTTGCCTCCCGAAGTCTGTAATGTCATTCTGTCAGCCAGGCGTCCCTCCACAAAGTCGGTATCCGCCTGCAGGTGGAACAGATTTGTGGCATGGTGCACAGCAAAGGCTGTGGATCCTCTGTCTGCCCCTCTCTCTGAGGTTCTTCTCTTCCTTCTTTCTCTTGCCCAGCAGGGCTCTGCCCTGGGTACTCTTAAGGGCTACCTTTCTGCCCTTTCCGCCTTCCTAAGGCTACCTGATCAGCCTTCTTTGTTCAAGTCCCCCATTGTCAACAGATTCTTAAAGGGCATCACTCATATATTCCCTCCTGTTCCCTTCGTGATGCCCCAGTGGGACTCGAATCTTGTACTTACTTATCTAATGTGTGCTCCCTTTGAGCCGCTCCATAACTGTCCTCTCCTTCTTCTTACCTTGAAGACTGCTTTCCTGGTTTCCATCACCTCTGCCAGGAGAGTGAGTGAGCTCCAGGCTCTTTCTTCTACACCTCCTTTCCTCTCTGTTCATCCGGACAAGGTTGTGTTGCGGACGAGACCTTCGCTCCTACCCAAGGTTGTCACAGCCTTCCACATTCGGCAGTCCATTACCTTGCCCACCTTCTTTCCGCCTCCGCATCCCTCGAAAGAGGAAGAGAGGCTCCACCGTCTGGACCCAAAACGTGCGCTCTCTTACTATCTGGATCGCACACGCCAGTTCCGGGTGGATGACCAACTCTTTGTTGGTTACGTGGGCGCTTAGAAGGGAAAGGCGGTGCACAAGCGGACCTTATCCAGTATTATGGGTGTCTTTCATAGATTCACATGCCTGAATCATTCCCAGTCGTCGAGACGGGAGTCTCTGGTACATAGAAAAGTAATGTCCTATAGACATACATAGAGAAAAGTAGGCCTAAGGGCCTTGCCTTAGTAGCCTATCTATATCCTTTTGTAAAAAGGACCAAACTCCAGAAGGTAGCCAATCAGCTACCACCTCCCTCTAGAACCTTCCTGTCAGGAGCCTCAGTCTCTCAGATTTTCTACCGCACGTTGTGCTAGGGAGTCTCCACCTGAGTTCTCCTCAGATTTCCTACTTTACTCTTTTCTTCTCAGAAATTGGATATTTCCTTCATAAATATGACATGGCTAATCAACAGAAGGGCCTCTTCAGAGCTTGCTCTTCTTGTGGTAAGAGGCTCCACGTCGATAAGCATGAAACCTGCTTATACTGTCTTTATCCAGACCATTCTCCTAAAGCAGGGGTCCCCCAAACCGGTCCTGGAGGGCCGGATCCATGCCAGATTTTTAGAATAGCTACATGTATCTCAATGGGGATATCCAAAAAATCCGGCATGGATCCGGCCCTCCAGGACCGGTTTGGAGACCCTTGCCCTAAAGAGTGTAGAATTTGTAGAACATTCTCTACAATAACACTAAAAGACAGAGAAGGCCGGCTGCTCCTCTGGTTGAACAGGCTGAAAACCAGAGACTACCTGGAGTCTTCAGAAGACAGTGAGATGGCTTCAGTTTCATCTAAATTATCCTTGAAGAGGCCAAGGGTTGCTTCCACCTAGCCCTACAGACGTTCCTCCTAAAAAGATTGTCAAAAAGTCTTCTGAGGTAAAATCTACGTCGTCTGACAAGGAGCTTCCTGCCTTCAGGAAGCCTGCGCCGTCGTCGACGACTATTTCGTCAGCGCTTACCTCAGCGCTGAAGAAGACTGGGTCTACAGTCTATGTTTCTACATCGACGACGACGATGGCGCCGTCAGCATTCTCAACGGCGACAACAACTACACCATCGTCGACGGCGGGTAAGCCTGTGTCGTCGATTATCCTCATTTCAAAGCCCTTGACGAAGATCCTGTCGACGACATCGCCAAAACCAACGACAAAGACGCCCCCGTCGTCTGGCGTGCCGTCGTCGACGACGGTGAAGACATCGTCGACGAGCATACCATCTACGACTGGGCCGTCGAAGAAGGTACCGTCGACTAGGATACCGTAGACGAAAACACCATCGACGGCGACGAAGACCTCGTCGACGAGCGCGCCATCGAGGACGGAACTGGCGACAAAGGTACCGTCGACGAAACTATCATTATTGACGATTGAAACTCAGTCGACAACGACACCGTCGACGACGCCATCGTCGACGCTATGGAAACAATTGGACTTGATTTCTCCGTTGTCAGCTGCCTATGAAAAAGAGCACGAAACAACCAATCACCCCTGACTTAACATCTCCAAGTAGGGTGCAAAAGCTACCCCCGTCACATATACTGCAGGACGAGGAATCAGACGAAGACCAGTACGGACAGGCCACCAGTCCTTCGGATCTCGTAGTAAAGTGCCAAAGCACCGATGAAGAGGGAGATGGGATGGTTAATACAGAAGAGGCTGCACATTCGCATGTCCAGACGGAGGTTACACCTATGGTATGCCTTCTGGTGTCTATAGTTTCGGACTTACGGTTCTTGATCCAAGACTACAAAGAGCGCTTTCCTGAACCAACCACTGCCCCTTCAACTGAAGCAAATCCAGTTACATCGGGACCGACAGCATCCTCACGTCCTAGACCATTACCTTTGGTGATCCGTCAGGAAAGAACCAGTGCACAATGTCCCGTCTTCTGACGAAGAAGTCGAAGAACCAGAAGAGGGAGAGGTTCGGGACGACCAGTCCGACCATAGGGACGATGAGGACTACATTGCTCCATCTCCGGGCACACCTGAACCCACTACCTCGGACTCACCGCCAGTGGACATTGGCGGATTTCACAATTTGGTGGAAAGAGCAGCCACGAGATTCCACATGAAAATGGAATCCCATGAAACAGACTGCTTCCTATATGATTTTAAAGACCCTGTTAGGAAAACGAGATCAATTCCTATCATTGAGCACATATGGGAACAGGGAAAACAGCTGATGCAGACACCTGCCTCGGTCTCCGCAGTAGTTCCTCTGCTGGACAAGACGTATAAGGCAACAGCAGCAGCCTGCCCTACTGGGCATCCCAAGCCAGATTCTGTGGTTACCCAGGCAGCACAAAAGAACTCGAGGAATCCGGCTTCCCCATTGTCAGCTCCACCGGACAAGGAGGGCAGGAAGCTTGACAGTATTGGCAAACGCTTTTCCACCACGTCGGCCATGACTGTGAAACTGGCTAATTCCATTGCGCTACTAGACCGCTACAATAGGCAATTGTGGGAGGATATTGCCCCGTATCTGGCGGAACTACCAGATAACTTGAAAGAAGTACAATCACTCCTTAAGGAAGGCCAAACATCGGCATCAGAAATTATCGATTGTGCTGTAGATGTGGCAATGACCGGCTTCAGACAGCTAGCAGGGGCGCGGTCTTGCGAAGGCAGGGGTGGCTTAAGGCTACATCCTTTCGGCAAGAGGTCCAAACTAAGGTACTGGACATGCCCTACGACGGCCAACACTTTTTGGGGGAGAAAATCGATTAGGCCCTACTAACGATCAAAAAAGATACGGACACTGCACGAGCGCTGGGCACATTGCAGTTTAAGAACCAGTCCTTTCGAGGGAGCAGAGGTAGAGGTCAGTCCTCTTACAGAGGTTCTTACCAGAGCAAATCCTCATATTCCTATAACCAAGGCAGATCGCAATATCAACAGCGACAACAGCAACAAGGTCGTCAGACCTCGTATGGAAGGTCTAACTAAAGGGGAAAAAAATCAGAGGAAAACCGCTGGCGGACGCCAATGACCTTTTCCAACAGCCAGTCCGTCCACAATTTCATTTTTTCAAACTTGGAGGAAAACTAACACACTTCCTCGACAATTGGAGATCAATTACAACGGATCGGTGGGTGCTCCAATTGATCCAATTCGGACATTCGTTGGAATTCAATTCAATTCCCCTGACAACTCCTCGCAAGCTTCAACACAGGCGTTTACGATTACACCTTCAAGAGGTCTCTTCAATGTTAAAGAAAGGAGTAATAGAGCGAGTACCAGCAGCTCACAGAGGAAAGGGATTCTATTCCCGCTTCTTTCGAATACAAAAGAAAGGGAAGAAATGGATGCCCATCCTAGACCTCAGGGCACTCAATACATTCTTGAAGAGTCCATCGTTCCGTATGGTGACTATCCAAAGGATCTTGGGGTCTCTAGAGGAAGGAGTCTTTGACGTCTTTAGACCTGCAAGACGCATACTACCACATCCTATTCATAATGGCCACAGGAAATTCCTCAGATTCGCAGTGGCAGGTCAGCACTATCAATTCTGTGTCCTCCCATTCGGCCTCAAGTCGGCACCCAGAATTTTCACCAAGTGCCTCTCCCCAGTGGCAGCCTTCCTACGTCAACAAGGACACCAAGTCTTCCCATACCTGGACGACTGGCTGGTAAAAGCACCATCTTTGAAAAGCGCAGTTAAGTCTTCTAGTGCCTGTCTAAATCTTTTCCAGCAACTGGGTCTGACGCTCAATCACAAAAAGTCAACCTAACAGCCCTCCCGAGTTCTTACCTGTCTCGGGGCGACATTGGATACGGAATGTTCAAAAGCATTTCCATCTCAGGAAAGGAATCACAAGCTTATCACTCTGGCCACCGCAGTTGCCTCGAGAAAAACTTTGCCGGTCTGTACTTTCAAGTCCCTCCTGGGGATGGTGTCCTCATGTATCCTGCTTATTACACACTGTCGGCTCAGAATGCGCCCTCTGCAGGAGGCCTTGACCAGGCAATGGACTCAGAGCACAGGCTCTTTCGAGGATCATATTGTGATAACACAGCAAATGTCCAAAGCCTTGCTATGGTGGAGGTCGTCCAAAAACCTCTCGCAAGGACGAACATTCCTGCTGCCTGCAGCCCCACACGTGATAACTACGGATACCTCCCTAGAGGGTTGGGGAGCGGTCCTTCAAGAGCTGCAGATCAGCGGCAAGTGGACGGACCAGGAAAAGCAGCTCCATATCAATCTCCTAGAGCTGACGGCAGTTTCTATCTGTGCAGGCTTTCCTACCGCGCATCCAGAACTCCCCAGTGCTTGTCAGGACCGACAACACTACGACAATGCACTACTTGAACAAACAGGGAGGAACGCGTTCGCTCACACTATCTCGCGAATCGCAGAAAATCTGGAACTGACTTGTGCTCCACAGTATCACGCTGTCAGCGGAGTATGTCCCAGGCAAGGACAACATCATAGCAGATGCTCTAAGCAGACAGAGATCGCTGTCCTACGAATGGGAGCTAGAACAAGAAGTGCTGGATCACATCTTTTCGGAATGGGGAAGACCGCAGATCGACCTTTTTGCCGCCTGGGAGAACGCCAATTGCCGCAACTTCGCAAGTTGGCATCCCCAACTGCGGTCCCTCAGAAATGCATTTTCCATCGCATGGCGCAACGTGTTTGCGTACGCATTTCCGCCATTTCCCCTGATACCATGAGTCCTCCGAAAAATGAAGACCGAGCACTGCACCCTGATTCTGATTGCCCCGTTCCTGCCAAGGCAGCATTGGTTCACGGACCTCTATCGCCTCTCAGTCCACCCGCCAATCCGTCTGGGCCAACATCCGTCCATGCTCACGATGTCCAACAGCCAGGTACAGCACCCGTATCTGAAATCTCTCAGATTATCGGCTTGGCTCCTGAGTACCGAGAGTTCTGTCAACCAGACATTCCGCAGGAGTGCAAAGATGTCCTTGCAAAAGCAAGAGCAGAGAGCACAAATAAGACCTATTCATTAAAATGGAAACGCATTTGCATTTGGTGTAAGGACAAAGATCTACATCCCTTTAAGGCTACTCCGGAGCAGTTACTACCATATCTGCTACACCTGGCACAGGCGGGACTTGCGCATGCCTCTATCAAAGTACATTTGGCAGCAATTTCTTGCTTTTGCAAGAACTTCAAAAGACCCTCTCTCTGGTCACACAGGTTATTAAAACAATTCCTTAAGGGGATTTACAGATCCTTTACTCGCCCACTGAGAGTTCCACCAACATGGCATCTTAATGCGGTCCTCAACCAGTTGATGAAGCACCCTTTCGAGCCTATTCACAGAGCAGATGTCAAATACATCTCTTGGAAAACGGCCCTTCTATTGGCCCTGACCTCAGCAAGAAGGGTCAGCGAACTACAGGCTCTTTCAATACAAGATCCCTTCATGCACTTCAAGGAAGACAGAGTGGTTTTAAGAACTAACCCTCAATTTATTCCTAATGTCCCGTCGGACTTTCATTTAGATGAACCTTTAGTCCTCCGATCTTTCTTCCCAAATCACAGCACTGCAGCTGAAAGATCCCTGCACTCTTTGGACCTGAAGAGGTGTCTTAAATTTTCCCTCGACAAGACAAAACCTTTTAGGAAAACGAACCAGCTTTTCATCGCTTTCAGTAGATCTTCGGTGTAGGAAGGTGGATATCTGTCTATGGTTACCCCCAACTTTTTGCCTGGTGTTTTGCTGGTTTTTCGACTTAGTTGACCTGGGACCCTGCTATTCAGGGCCCCAGGCCTACTGCTCTCTCTGTAAAATGGATTCCATGTACCTTAGATACATATCTAATTGGATACTGAGTCACCTTATCAGTCCCTGTACAGTGTACCTTAGGTACCCAGGGCATAGGTGCACCCAGGGCCTACCAGGGGCTGCAGCATGTATTATGCCACCCCTGGCTGGCCATCCAAATCTGACACATCTGGCTGCACGACAGCTGGGGCAAGGTGGTGTAATCACCCTTTGCTTTAGATCTAGTATCCCTATATCTAACCCTAAAATGGACACATGTATTCCTATCAGTCACTCCTATGGCAGGCCTTATCAATCCTGAAGGCAGAGTGCTTGGAATTATGTGAGATGGTGCTCTGGCATGAGCTGAGCCCGTCTGCAGCTTGCGGAACCAAGTCCTAATAGCTGTTCCATGATAACGCATACCATATACTCTTAAGTGCATTATAATCCTTGCGGTTATTTGCCAACTCTGGTATCGCTTTATCTAAACATGTCGAGTAAGGTGTCATACGAATTGGAATACTAACCCCTTGCCAATTCTGGCGACGGGGTTAGCATTCCACCCTTCTAGAGGGACACGACATGTATGTAACTGTGAAGCCCGGTTAAAGTTAACTCGAGCCTCAGCATCACAAAATGGATGCTAGCACCACAGACACAAGTCTGACCTCCTGCTGCTGGGAGTCCTTCCAGCGAGGAGAGCTTGGACAAAGGGGTTCCTGTCAGGGGCGGTGCTAGCACCATCCCAGAGAGGGTTTTGTGTATCCCAGGTAGGCAGGGCTCAGTGGAAGGTGACTGCAAGTGGCACCCCGGTGCTCACTGTGCATATGCCGGCTTGAACCAGTTCCAGGGGCACACCAGCCCCTGAGCTGGGGAAAGTCCGGACAAAGGGAGAGGGGTGTAACCACCCCCCTTCCTGGTCCCACCCATGGGCAGGACCTAGTCGCGTGCCAGCCCCTTTCTTTAGAATAAAGGTAGGAGTGGGGACCCTTCCAAATTAGATCATCTTTGAATCCTGAAACTACTTTCTACGAAAGGAACTCAAGACTTCTTCTCAAGATTTCTTCCTTGTGACTAAGGAGTAGTCACCCTGCAGCAGCAGGCACCAACTAAGTATCTTGCGGTTTGCTGAACGTCCTTCCTCCGGAACCAGACCGACCAGCACGACGAGACCCGGACTACCTGCCTCTACAGCACAGCTGAGAACCGTGGGTGCGACGAGACCAGAGGACCCGGCTATCAACGGAACCAGCACGACACTGAACCAGCACGACCACCGAGGGACCCTCGAGTGGGTGCACTGGGGTAAGAGAAGCCCCAACCAGCACGAGTACCGAAGTCCAGCCCCCCAGCATCCTCCAGATCTGCGTGGGGCCCTTTTGCTTCTGCGTTGCTTGCCACGTTGTCCGGTCACTTGCCCGTTGGCTAGTGATCCTCCAGACGACGTCCTACGTTTGTTTCACCGCTGGTCTAGCTCCTCCAGACTAGCCCTAGTCTCCTCTTGAAGGGGATCTTCCTCGGACCCTCCTGGTCCACTCCAGACGCCATTTTGTGTCGCCACGTGGGCTTGCGTTAGCCAAGGCTCGTTGCCTCCTTCAACGGATCCAGCATCGCCAGCAGCCGACATCCGACGTGGGACAGCTCGCAGACCTCCAGCCTGGTCGACATCAGCGCCCTGGTCCGTGCAGCAGCAGAATCCAGTGTCACCTCTTCACCTGGCTGAGTGACCTTGACCGGTGCCATCCTGGTGCCCACCTAATCACTGGCTAGTGATTCAGAACTTGGTCCCCTCTGCTTACAGGTATCCTTCTTCACTGATCCGTCCTGGGATCAGCCCGGAACATCTTCACTGGTCGCCTGCCAGCAACTTCCACTTCAGGCACCTGGTTTGTCAACGAGGATTCCCGACGACACTTGAACCCTTTGCAGCCGCAGCACCTGGGCTAGGTAAACCAAGTACCACGGTGCTCCAGCGTAGAACCACTCTCTAAGTGCCTAGATCCACTTTCGTTTTTGACCTACCTAGTCGGGTTCGCCCGAGAACACTAACTTTGCATTTACTAGCCTCCATAGACTTTGTCCCGCATTACGCGTGAGAGTTTCCACTCTGCACACGACGTCCCTAGGCCTCCTGCTTCCAATCTAAGGGTTCAGTATTGTAGGCCTAGCGATTCTAAAGTCTCTGAGAATAGCTACTTACCGGCTAGTAATTCGCATTCCACTTTTGTAGTATATGGTTTTTCGTGCCCCTCGGGCATTTGTGTAAATTGTGCGACTTTCAGTATTTCTTTAAGAGTTTTGTATTGTGCTTAGCGCCCTGTCCTCATAAAGAGTCCAGGGTTGTTGTGTTATAAATAAATATCCTTTTATTTTCATAACAACTTGTGTGGTGTCCTTTCACTTGGTGTTCAAGGGGTATATGTGATGGTATAACAGCTGGCTTAACACGCCCTCTAGAGTTTAGCCTAAATACTGCTCTTGTCCATGCTACTAGGATAGCTGGTCTATAGGGTTGAATTGCAACCAATCATGAATAAGGGTCGTTTGGAATGATACATAGTGATCACTAGAATAGTGAGCACTGCATATCAGGCCAACTTCTCACATTCGGCAATTGCCTTTTGCCACGACAAAGCAGGACGTCCATTACACTCCAAAGTAAGAGCTCATTCTACAAGAGCTGTGTCCACATCGGCAGCGCTCTTTGCTGGGCTGCCAATATTGGACATTTGCAGAGCAGCGACCTGGAAGTCGCCGCATACCTTCACCAGACACTACTGCCTGGATACGGAACTGATGCAGGATGCAGCAGTAGGCCAGGCTGTGCTTCGCCATCTATTCCAGTGAGGTGAGCCTTCCTCCTTCCCGCCATTCTTTTCTGGTATGCACATTTATTTACTTATCACTTGTTACTTGTTGATGGCTTTTAGTCGTATGATGTGTATTATTTCAGACTACTGTATGCTGTTCCATTAGAAATGTGCATAATGTACTGCTTACTACTCTGATTCAGGCATGTGAGTCTATGAAAGACACTCATAATACTGGATAAGAAATGTGTTAATTACCTGTAACTGCAGTTATCCCGTATTGGTGTCTTTCATAGATTCACATGCAACCCTCCCGCCTCCCCTGGAAGGACTCACTTCTTTCTCTAACAAGTATTACGCCTACCTAGCTTGGTGCATACGAAAATCTGAGAGACTGAGGCTCCTGACATTAAGGTTCTAGAGGGAGGTGGTAGCTGATTGGCTACCTTCTGGAGTTTGGTCCTTTTTACAAAAGGACATAGAGAAAAGTAGGCCTAGGGCCTTGCCTTAGTAGCCTATGTATGTCTATAGAACATTACTTTTCTATGTACCGGAGACTCACGTCTCGACGACGGGGAATGATTCAGGCGTGTGAATCTATGAAAGACACAAATACTGGATAACTGCAGTTACAGGTAAGTAACACATTTCATCTTGCGGTGGATCATCTTGTGTATTCAGGCTTGTTACTCCTTGGCAAAGAAGGAACCCCCTGTGGGTTTCACGGGCTCATTCTACTCGGGCCATGGCGACTACAACTGCCCTGGGCCGAGGAGTACCCTTACAGGATATTTGCCAGGCAGCTACGTGGGCCTCGCTGCACACGTTTGCAAGACATTATTGCCTGGACAGCAAAGTCCGGAGGGATGGCTTCTTTGGCCGTTCTGTCCTCCAGGACTTTCTGGTGTGATTATTGGTTTGCAGACCCACCACCGGGGTTGGTATTTCTGGGGTATCTATTCTAAGGTAAGGAATCTATCACTAACGTGTCTCTTTCAGATGCACAAGTTACTACTTGTGTAACGATATATCTGTAAGAGACATTAGTTAGTGATAGATTCCTTACCAACCCACCCATCCTCCCCGAACCGATTTCTAGGGTTAAGGTCATCCCCTTTCAGGGCCCTAGTTTCATGGCACCGGTGTTGGTTCTATCATGGCTCTGCGTATCTGGCGCGAAAAAGCTGTGTATCAGAACTGACGCATGGGAGGCGTCTAAGTACTCAGACGACATCATTCCGGCGCTAACGACGCCGACGACGGACTTGGAGCTGCGGACTTTGCCTGCCGGCGCGCAGGGGTATTGCTACGCAAAATATTCCGGATCCAGTCTGACGCCTGGGGATATTCTAAGGTAAGGAATCTATCACTAACTAATGTCTCTTACAGATATATCGTTACACAAGTAGTAACTTGTGCTGCACCTTTATAGCACACCGTATACCACTGCGGCTGGTTCTTAGCGCTGTAAATAACTCACCACCACCACGGGATCTTGCAGCACCACCACAACATCACTCAGCACCACCACAGCATCACTCCGCACCACCACAGCATCACTCCGCGCCACCACAGCATCACTCAGCGCCACCACAGCATCACTCAGCGCCACCACAGCATCGCTCCGCGCCACCACAGCATCGCTCCGCGCCACCACAGCATCGCTCAGCGCCACCACGGCATCGCTCAGCGCCACCACGGCATCGCTCAGCGCCACCACGGCATCGCTCAGCGCCACCACGGCATCGCTCAGCGCCACCACGGTATCGCTCAGCGCCACCCCGGCATCGCTCAGCGCCACCCCGGCATCGCTCAGCGCCACCCCGGCATCGCTCAGCGCCACCCCGGCATCGCTCAGCGCCACCCCGGCATCGCTCAGCGCCACCCCGGCATCGCTCAGCGCCACCACGGCATCGCTCAGCGCCACCACGGCATCGCTCAGCGCCACCACGGCATCGCTCAGCGCCACCACGGCATCGCTCGTCACAATAAAATACACTGAACATAATCTTCACAAGTTATTTACAAAAGTTTAAGCTATTGCCATTATAAATTACAATAACTTTTATTTAAGTATTAATTATTTAGAAAAATTAAAAGCCATTGTTATTTGTAATAGCAATACATGTACGTCACGTCAATACAACACATATTGCATTACAAATGCTATAGGTGTCTTATTTGCGAAAGTTATAACTATTGGCATTGTAAATGACAAAGCTATTAATTTCGCTATTTTCAAAACCAACAGATAAATAAAAAATGTGTCATTTACAATACCAATAGCTTAAACTTTCCTAATGCGAGAGCTATTGCATTGCAAATGCTTGTTTTTTAAAGTACTCATCAGCTACAGTTTGCTACTGTGACGCTCCTGTATCTTTGATGCACTTTTACATATTTTTTACATTTCCAAGATTGCAGTCTGTTTTTAAAATGTAATGTTCAATACAAAAAAAGCATTTGCAATGCAATAGGTCTCGCGTTTACACAAGTTTGAGCTATTCACATTGCAAATAACAATGCCTTTTATTTTTGTTTTCGTTTTTAAAACCAAAATAAGACATTGTCATTTACAATGCCAATAGCTTAAACTCGCGTAAATGCAAGACCTATTGGATTGCAAATGCATGTTTTTTCTGCCATAAATTGTCCTCGTGTCCACATTCATTTTCCTCCTATCACCTTCATTAATAGGATTTGTTTATACTGGGTTTAACGCTCACTAGTTAGCATTGTAAAATAGTATGTGCGCAATTTTCATTTCAGTCACCAGGTGTCATCATGTACTCACACATTTTACTCCTATCCCCTTCATTAAGATATGTTTAAACGACCTGAGTTGGCTGCTTCAACAACATTATCGGCACTGTGTTTTTTAAAATAACGCTAGATTAAGGTATTTTCATACTGTTCCTTTGATTAGAGTATTTAGATAATATTTCTTCAGATACCACTGGTCTATTATGTAAATCATGGGGAATGTAAAACCATGACCTTGCACAACACATCGATGTGGTATTGTGATTTAGTAACTTTGTTTGAACATCAGTCTTGGGTGATACAAAAAAATAATTAATTCACAAATCTGTCTCCCATAAGTCGATAAACTGAGAGCTGAAGGATGGAGTTCTGGGGATGTCTCTGGCAGAGGACAGGATAGGGCACATATGCGATGCTGTGTGGATAGACATGACCTAGTTGTCAGATTGTGGATGGGCGCTGACCTGTGGAAACAACACGGAACCGTACAAGGATAGATGAAAGCGACTGCCCCGTCACTCACAGATAATAAACGGGGGTGAAAGCGAACACTGAGTGAACAGGTATCCAAGCCTCTCGGCCAGAGTTTAAACAAGCGCTCGCTATAGCACTGATTATATATGCATCGTGCTTTCACTTTCAGCGAAAGCGCGATGCAAAGATAAACATGCGGCGCCCTGTCTCCTTTTGGGAGGGCCATCAGGACTGTATCTCAGAGGCTTGTTTGCATAACACGCCTCTGAGATAGGAAATTGCTTCACGAAAGGCATGAAGCAGGAGACTCAGTCCGGATGAGCCATCCCAAAAGGAGAAAGGGCGGTAACACAGAAGCCTCATTTTCAATGGGAAGCCACAGTTTACCTTAAATGGTAATGCTCCCCAATGAAAATGAGGGGCGGGGCTTATAGCCCCCTTCTGAAATATACTCACCCACAATATGTCTCGCAGATGCATGCAGCGCATGCGCGCTGCAACGCAGGTCTGCGAGACCTAAACATGGCTCCTGCCTTATTAAGCATATGGACTCCTGCTTTATGACATTGGTGTGATTGTCGTTACGCTGTGGAAGTTTGTTTTGGCCAATGCCTGTCGTAATGCCAAACAAGCATTTTTTTCTTTTTGTCAAAGTGGACTGAATATGCAAAATAATTTAAGATAGCCAACATGTTGGTCTGTACCATTGGTAGTTGAGGCCTATTGGCTTTGCCAGTGCTTAATTTTAACTTTCTTTTCTTTACTTTAGAATAGACTGCTCTACAGTGTAAAACAATTTGGATGCAGCTGTCTCTGGAATATGATTTTGCCACAGTTGCTGCAGTCCCACACATTTTTTGTGCCTAGCTTGGCAATTACTGTGCATGTGTTGCACCGATTGCTAAGTTCTTGGTATATTAAATTGGATACTCAAACTGATGTAATTGTTAGAGGATTGAAAAGTAGGTTTTTCTGATGTTGAAATCTCAACCGTTTGTGTAGCTCATTATTCAAATTAAAATAATTTTTGTATTGTTTAGGCCAGAGAGCAAGCAAGAATCTGTGAAAACTGAGATGGGCCCTCCTCCTTCCCCCGCTTCCACCTGCAGCGATGCTTCTTCAATTGCAAGCAGTGCATCAATGCCATATAGTAAGTAAAAGTAACAGTTTTACAGATAAACTCAACTTAAGGTATTCATTGTTTATAGTCTGGCTTGACAACACAGCTGTGGCCACACAGTTAAGTGAGCATTACTAGAGGGGCTTTTCTCAGTCAGAAGTACATGTTTTCGTTGGGCAGAAGTTGTGCGCTTCCTCAAAAAAAGTGCCTCGCCACGCATCTGTGATCATTTTGTTCTTTGATGCAGCTGCTTAAGCTTTCAGGGTACACACAACATTGAAATGCTACTCAGCGCTGGGCCTATGCTCCCCTCCCAAAGTAGAGTGGCATAATAAGTGAAGTCGCCCCAGGTAAGGTTCCCATTGGCCCTACATACTAATACCCTGAAACCTCCCCTAAATGTAGTATTTAGGTTGCTCCCCCAGACCTAGAGACCAGATTCCTGAAACCTACAAAGAAGACGCCGTGCAGAGAAGCCTGAAGAAGACTACTGACATGGCCCTAGTGCTACCGCCTGTCGCCTGCTTTAAACTCCCGGCAAAAAAGACAAAGCCTGTCCTGTGCCCAGCGACTTCTATAATCCAGAGGAATCCTGCGTGCTCTTCAACAAAGACCAGATCTCCCGAGGACAGCTGCCCTGTCCAGAAGAATCCAACTACAAGGACTCTGGATCTAGCTGGAACCAGGACTCCAGATCCAGCTTTAACCGGGACTCTTGCCCCCGATGCCCATGGTCCGAGTCTGAGTGGCTCACCTGTCCTGGGAAGTCTCCCCAACAATCCTGACCTAGAGTCTAACATTGGCTGACCCCTCCACCACACCTGCAGGGTGATTCCAGAGGCTTCCCCTGATCGCGATTAGATCAGGTAAGAAGACTCTGACATCGAAAGACACCCCTTCAACCGAAGCCCCTGCTTAATTGGCTATGTGCCTACGACCACTACATCTCTACTTACCTCTGCAGTAGTTGGTCTCCCTCCTGCAACCTACGGTGTGATGCCTGCAGCTTGTTTGTCAAAAACAGATTCCTATCAGAAATGCATAGGGCGCCAGCTGCTGAATTTGCACCCGGCTGCCCGGTGCAACTGGTGGTTTGTTTGATGCTGCTTTGTGGCCCCTCCTGTGCTTGACCTAACTCCCAATACTTGGCCCCTGCAACCGATTTACTTATCTGTAAGTAGTGTGGCTTTGAGCACCCCCAGTCTCCATTGAAATGCATTGGGCGGAACTCTGATTATGACCCCTGCACTCGACATCCCTTGTGCCGCTCGTGGTGCAGTTTTGGTGCTCACTTGACACTTTCCCCTTGCTGATGTTGGGTCCCGAAGACTGGAACTGAAAGTGTGGTACTTAGTCGAATAACCACATTATTGTTTTTTCTCCATAGGATAACATCGAACTGCTCTGAACTTGTTCTAAGTATCGATTTATTTAAATTCCTACTTACCTTATTGCGAAGATCTTGGTCATAAAGTAAAAAAAAAGCTAATGTTTCCAAAATTGGTGTGGAATTCATTTTTGAGTCGGTGTCTATTATTGGTCAGTGTTGTCCAATAAATGTCTTACTCTCCTCTGTTAGGCCCAAGGCTGCTCGCCCACATTACCACTAATAGAGCACTTTGGTTTTTACATTGAGCCATGCACACGTTTGGGGAACCCCTGGACTCTGTGCTTGGTATAACCACCTAGTGGCATACAATATACTCAAAGCAGCACAGATAAACACAGGAAGAACCAGAGAACCTGCTAATCCCTATAAGTTAAGAACCACAGGAGGAAATGGAAGAGGAATTCTTTGACTTTGAAGAACGGCAACTAGAACACTCACAAATAAAGGAATCTACAGACTAGCAGCAAGACATCTACGCCGACTTACCAATCGAAGTGGTAGAATCAGATCTATCCTAGCCATCACCACCCATGGTATCACTGCATACAACACAGTTATTAATAGAGCAGCAAATACATACAGGGTGCAGTTGGAGGAGGGGGAATCAGAAGCATGTTTTCTCCTAGAGACATTGCTGTCGGAGGAGAAGAGGAATCGATTACTACTCCCAATGTTACCTAGTATTCTAGTCCAAGGCAAAGAGGCTTTTAAAGGCTTTTAAAGAGACTGTGGCTTAAAAGGCCATAACTGCGACTGTGGAAAAGAACTAGTTTTTCTTCAAGAGATCCACCCTACTTCAGGCGAAATGTTCCATCTGACTCCATTATTGTTATGACAGCTTTCAAGAGAGCTAACTGAGTCTACAGGCCCCCGGACTCCTGACAAGGAAATAGGATAGACATGGGTAGGAATTTAGAGAGTTCTGCGGAAAATCTTTGGCATATAGCAAGTTCAAACACCCTGCAAAACAGGTATGCTGACAAGCATTGGGAGGAACTGGAACAAATCATGAAACGCCCATCAGAGGAGTTGAAGGAAAGGGCAAATATTGTGCTGCAGAAGGCAAGACGATCACCAACGCATATCTCAAATTGGCATTGTATGCAACGGACACAGCCAGCAGGCAGTTATGAACTGCTACCACTTTACGTAGGCGAGTTTGAGTCTGAGGATCCCAGGTTTCAAGCAGGAGGCCTTTCACTGGGGATGGCCATTTTGGAGAGGCAGTGGATGACCAGCTGCAATACATGAAGGATAATGAGGCTGTCAAGGCCATGGGAGCTCTGCAGTACAAGGGCCCTTTTAGAGGAGGAATGGCTCAAAGAAAAAGAGCACCCACAGGGGGAAGTGCGCACCCACACACTCTGACTGCAGCCAGCAACGAAGTGAGGTAACACCACCACAATGACAGGTACTAGACAGCCCTTCCATGGACATGAGATGAAGTGGCTAAACCCACAAGGGAAGAATACACCTAAGCCATGCAGAACCCACCACTCTGGATAAGGGAGTAACACATGCAAGATAACCCCTGCTCACTGCTTGGTACAGTAGTTAGGCTTATCCCAGAGGCAATGTGTATAGCGTTTGTGCACACACTAGGTGTACACACTAGGCGCGCACACTAGGCACACGCATGCACACACACACTAGGTGCGCGCACACAGACTGCACACACACATGCACGCTAGGTGTGAGAACTTGGCCTGATATGTGATGTCCACTATTCTAGTGGGCACCCTTATCAGTCCAAACAACCCTTATGGTGATGGTTGTAAAGTCAACCTTATAGACCAGCTATCCTAGTGGTAGCATGGACAAAGCAGTCTTAGGCTACAACTTCAGAGAGCATATGAAGCCAGCTGTTTTACCATATGTAACCCCTTTAATTCCAAATGAAAGGGCACCACACAGGTTATATATTAAATATATATGTATTTATTACTAACACAACCCCTCTGAACTCTTTGAGGTCAGAGGCACAAGCACATAACAAGATACTTGATTATCATACAATAAGTTGCACAATATACAGTAGAGCCCTAGGGGCACGTAAAACGATGTACTAAAATAGTGGTATAAAAACCACGTCACGAACAAAGAATAGGCCTAGGGCCTAGGGAATCGCTGGGGCTACGCTGTACTACCAAAGGTTAGGAAGAAGGAGGCCCACGGGAAGCATGTGCAGTGTCTAAACACACAAGCGGGTTCTCATAGGGATACAATGGGAACAAAAGAATTGGAAACTAGTTCTTTTAGGACACTTCCGGATGGACTAGGAGAAAGCTACTGAAAACTAGGACACTAGGATAGTCAATACCCACAGGAGCACTGGAGTACTCTAGTTACCTCACCCACAGGAGCCGGGTGCATAGGTGTCAAAGTGTGTCGGGTTTCGTCGCTGAATCCTATGAAGACCTGTGAAAAGATGCTGCAGGAAACCAGGAGAGAAGTGTCCGGTTGGATACAAGAGCGGATCGAGGATGAAGAGTACCTGAAAGCAGAGGGGACAGAGTCTGGGTCACTAGCCAGTGACCAGGAAGGAACCAGGCGATGTCGTGACGCAATCAGGTGATGTTGTGAAGCTCGTCTCTGCAGCCACGTGGACCAGGAGGTGTCAACGACGACCAGGAGCTGGACACGGACTGTCCCACAAAAAATCTCGGTGTCTGCTTCCGGATTTGAGTCAACAAGCCTTGGCAAAGGCAACCCACGCAGGAATCGAAGATGGCTTCTGTTCCAGACCAGCAAGGTCTGAGGGGCTTCTCCTTTTCAGGGGAGCAGGGGCCAGCCTGGAGCAACCAGGCCAGCGGTGTAGATTGAAAGCTTTGTCGTCACAGAGGCCACTAGCCAATGGGGAAGTAATCAGACAGACGCGTCGAGCACAAAAACACTAGCAGGCCCCACGAGGCACTCGTGGAGTGTGGAGGGCTGTGCGTCGGTACAGAAGGTGCTCTGGGCTGGGGCTTCTTAATCCCCAATGCACAACTTCGAGGGTGCCTTAGAAGCTGCACAAGTAGCAAAGAGCAGGTAATTCAAGATGGCCGGTCCCACGTCTCTCGTCGCCTCCACGGTTCTCAGCTTTGCTGTGGCTGTGGATCGGGGTCAAAGAAGTCTGAAAATCTGGCTCTTGTCGGACTCTCTGCTCTGGCTCCGGATGGAGCGTCGACAAAGGAAACCGCAGATCGCTGGATGGTGCCGGTTTGCACAGGGTGGTCACTCTTTCACCACAAGGGAGATTCTTCAGTCTTCTAGTTGCAGTAGAATGTCGAAGGTTCAGAGTTTCGTTTCAAGTTTCAGTTCAGGATTAATCTAAAGTCTCTTGACTCAGCTCCTACCTATATGCTAATCTGAGGGGCTGGATTACCTGCTAGGTCCCTCCCATGGGTGGGACCAGGGAAGGGGGTGGTTACACCCCTTTCCCTTTGTCCAGTTTCGCGCCAGAGCTGGGGCTGGAGTGTCCCAGCAACTGGTTTCAACCGGACTATGCATGGAGCACCTTGTGTGCCCCAGGCAGTGTCTCATTTCATTCAGCCCTGCCTGGCCCAATACACTATGGCCTGTCTGGGGTGGTGCTAGCACCTCCCAAGACAGGAAACCTATTGTCCAAGCCTCTCTTGCTGGAAGGACTCCCAGCAGCAGGAGGTCAGACTTGTGTATGTGGCAGCAGCATCCATTTTGTGATGCTTAGGCTCTGGTTAACTTTAACCGGATTAACAGGAACAACATGTCTTCTCCTTCTCGAAGGGTGGAATGCTACCCCTGTCGCCAGAACTTTGTACACCTCCAAATCCGCTTCCACCCTTCATCGTCCCATAGTTGGATTGATGTTGGCCACCATAATTTCCGAAGTCGTTGTAGCCACCACTGCCCCCATAGCCACTGCCTCCACCGCCACCAAAGTTTCCTCCTTTGTTGTAGTTATCATAGCCTCCACTACCACCACCACCATATCCTCCACCACCTTGGCTCCCATAACCACCAGGTCTACCCCCATAACCGCCGCTTCTTCCACCGCTATAGCCAGAGCCGCCCCCATAGTTTACACCGTCCCCGCCATTGCCGTTGTATCCAACACCGCCACCGTACCCACGGCGTCCACCTCCATGTGCATTAGGAGAAACTGTATCTACCACAGGAGGAGCGATGATCCTAGGCAGAAAAGTTACTGCAGCTTAAACAGGAGAACCTTCTTGTTCAGGACTCATAGCCAGAGTTCGCTAAAAGAAAAGTGCAGCTGTTGAAAACAATGTAGTGTAGATTTAGATGTACATTCCTGAGGTCTTATTTGTTTTTTAATCTGTTGTAGTTTGTCTTTTATTTTTTCATCACATCAGGTATATTGCCCTGTAAATTGTGCTAGTGATTTCGGGAATAAAGAAATTGAGGACTTTTAAAATATTTTTTTTTTTTAAAAAGACGCTCCATGGCGGTCCAGCTCGACGTCGCAAAATGCAGCACCACCGCAGCGGCTCCATTCCGCATCTCTTTGTAGAAGATTCCGAGCAAGACGACGACGCGCAAGGAGCTGAGAAAGAAGAGAAGCCTATTTCCATTTCTGAAGCAGACTCGACATGGTTGACGAAATTCCACAGGGTCAGCGTACAGTGAGCATTGAGCCATCCCTGCCCCAAACTCCAGCCCTGCCCGAGAAAAAGGCCATAGGCAATCCCCTGCCTTCGGGCCAAGGTCGGCACAGAGAAGGTTCCGGATGCCCCATTTTCGGGCCCGTCACCAAAACAAATATTAAAGCCTTCCGCTTTGGATCGAGTCAACCCCATTCGGGCGCCAAGCCGAAATCGTCATCGAAACAAACACGTTTCAGAATCACCTCATTCGGTACTGAAACTGTCTTCGGATCTTAAAACTTTGGCGCCGAAAACCTTGTCTCCGAAAATATTGGCAACAAAAGATCAAATGACTCCTACTCCATCAAATGAACCTCGTTTCGACTCCCCACCTTTAAACCAAGATCCAAAACAAAAGGAACTGATTATCAATCACAAAACTGGACATATTCAAACAAATTTACCAGTAAAACGTACATCAGAAGCAGAGGACGTTTACCACATTCCTCTTAAGAGAAAAAATGTTGGTACTAATCCCTCACCTCCTTCTATTCCTTCTCCTACTAACCAACACTTATTGATCACACCCTCAAATTCACCTCTACCACAGTCACCTGAAAACCAGGATGATGGGGACGGGGTAGATAATTGTCCTGATTCATGGAACGATTATAATACAGATTCCAACACAGACAATGATCCATATTTATATCCTGCAAATCCCTCTCCATATGATAACACAGGGTATATAGATCTAATAAATAGGACTGCAGAATGTTGTGGAGTACAGCTTCATAAAGAATCCATGGAGGAAGACTTTCTTTTTGAGACATTAAGCTCTTCCCAAAGATCCACTCACACACTACCCATGCTTAAGGGTATGCTTAAACATGCGGACAACATTTTTAAAGATCTGGTCTGGTCACAAATTCTTACTCCAAGAGTGGATAAAAAGTATAAATCGGCACCAGCAGACCGCTCACATCCGAGGCCAATTAGCATTAGATTCCCAAGTGGTATCTAATTCCCGTAAGTGGGAAAACTCTCAAACATCAGTAGATTCCCCTCCTCTTGACAAATCTAAACTTATAGATGACTTTGGCTGCCTGCACAGCTATACTTTTTCCAATCATTGGCCTATTTCCGACACCCAGGCTCTACTAGCTAGATACGACTGAGCACACTACGACGAATTAAAACAAATGCTCCAATTTATTCCTGACTAACACATAGCTAAGGCTCATGACCTAGTTCAGGAAGGGAAGTTAATTCCAAACACATCTATTAGATCCTCTTTATATGCAGCTGAAACTGCGGATCGCGCAATCAACACCAGTGTCTTGCTACGAAGGCACGCCTTGCTTAGGGTTTCAGGGTTCAAACCAGATGTACAGGCTTCTATTTTAAACTTACCTTTTGACAAGCAGCATCTTTTTGGTCCCCTTGTAGACACTTCTTTAGAGAAGATGAAGATGGACATATACTTCTCAAAATCTATGGGGGCCTTTACAGTTGCTCCTTCTGCAGAGGGTGCTCTAAAAACATATCTACGGACAACGCATCTACTTTTTACAAAGGTAATACTCCGTCATCCTTGTGAGAAGCTGGGTTTCTGTTGCTGCAGGGTGACATTATAGGGGGAGTATACACCGCAGGGAAGGGACCCATGGGACCCATTGGTCCCTGCATTTTACCTACCTGTAACACCCCTAAATCTAGTATTTAGAGACACACCTGAGCCTTGCTTTCTCAGACCAGAAGAAACTACAAGAAGAATGACCGAACAGCTGTGCAGCATCTAACAAGAGGAAGACGCCCACTGACTTATCCCCAGCCCTACCTGCATGTCTCCCCCTTGAACCTGCTCCTGCGAAATCCCGGTGTGTCCGGCAGCCACCATCCTCAAAAACCCCAGAGGACCTACCTGCCTACAAGAACAAAGACTGTGTCTCCTGTGAACACCGGATTTGTTCATCTGCAACCTCTGGCTCCATCGGACACCACTTATCCACCTCACTGCACCCGCCATCCACAGCCCAAACTTGAGTGGGCAAACACCACAAGGAGGTCACCCTGGCAATCCTGACCAGAGTTCTGGCGACCCCTGACCTGCCTCAAGCCTCCAGCTAACGCGTGTAGCCTAAATCCAGAAGGTCTTCCCAACCGCGACCAGGAGCTGCTAAGAAGAGCTGACCCAAAATGCACCACTGCACCCGATGCCCCACGGCCTTGGGTGCCCAGACGGACGGTGCATAACCAACCCCTAACTTCCCAACTTACCCCTTGAAGCGGTGGTCGCACTCAGAAGACATTCGTCCCCAAGCTTGCAGTGCCTTTGCAAGCCAGAGGTTCCTCATTGAAAACAACAGGGTGCCCGATGTCAAAACAGCAGCTTGCACCCGGCCACCCTAGTGCCGCTGAGGGTGCACCTTTGGTCATAGTTTGTTTCCCCACTTTGCCTGATCTAAAGTTAAGGAGCTTTGCTCCCACAATCCTGTGGCCTGCTTGCCAGGAGCCACCAACCGGAGGCCCCTATGCCCCATTATCAGCACTCTGCACCCGGCCACCCTATTGCTGCTGAGGGTGTAACTAGAATGCATCTGTGACCTTGGGGGACCCCTGAATCTACCCCCAGAACCTCCACTCCCATTACCAAATACTTATCTCAAAACAGATAACCCTATGTTCGAGGCATGTGGGCTGCTGAATTCATATCTTGTGCATAGATCGCCGCCTAGTGTTGGGTCAGGATGATTGCACTTGTTGTCTTGGAAGAGTCTTCGAAGTATCACGAGATAGGTGACTCCTCCCCTGGACTACAGTGCGCATGGGCATCCTCTCCATCCTCAGATGGTTTTTTTCTGCCATTGGGTTCGGATGCAAACTCCTATGCTCCACCTTTGGAATCAAAAACAAAACTTTTCTAAAGGCCAAAAGGCCTTCGATTTGACGGTATTGTTCTCGCTCGGTACCTCTCTACTCGATCCAGCCTTACATCTCCAAGCGGTCGTCGACGCGGGCCGTTGGGCCTTTCCGACGCCACGTGAGCCGACCGTCGATGGAAAGAAGCCCGTTTAAAAGGTGCCCACAATGCCACTCCAAGTTTCCAAAAATTTATAAGCACTCAGTATGCAACAAGTGCCTTTCCCCAGACCATAAAGAGGAAAGATATCCAGCCTGTGCACAGTTTCGATCCAAGAAAACTTTTCGGAACAGACATGCAGAAATGCAGCGACAGGCACCAGACCCAGACAACATCTTCGATGACGACCAGGAGCTACAAGAAGCGCCAGACTCGGACCTAGAGATCGTCACAGTAGAGGACTACTCGGACTCCGATGACAAGATCCCGCCAGGGCAAATCGTGAGTACCCTGCCCCCGACACCATCTACCCCGTTAACAACGGCTCCGGTCAAGGCATCACCAAAAGGCCTTAGCCAAGATCATAAAAAAGTTTTGCTTGTCCCGCCATCCGGCTTGGCTCCGAAACCTTCAGAAACACCAGGGCCCAGTAACATCGTCCCAAAGAAGGTTCCAGAGCCAAAGAAGGTCGTCGACCCGAAGGGCGTAGATCCTAAAATGGCCGCACAGCAAAAGAGCGTCGAGCCGAAAAAGACTGTCGACCCCAAGAAGGCCGTGCAGCCCAAACTTGTCGAGCCAAAAGCGGTTGTCGAACCGAACAAGGCCACGCAACCTAAGGGCGCCGAACCAAAGAAGGTCGCCGACCCAAACAAGCCTTCGGCACCAAAGACCGTCGACCTGGCAAAAGGCGCCGTACCTAAGCCCGCGTCGAAGCCAGAGCAACCCATTGGCCCGAAGACGCTGGCTCCGAAGACACCAGTCGATCCAAAAAAGACAATCGACTCGGGAAAGGAAACTCAGCCGAAAAATCAAGTCTCCAGTCGATCCGAATAGGAACATCGACTCGTAAGAAAACACTTCTTCGAAAAAGCCCACGGAGCACAACAAACTCGTCAACCCGAAAGACAGTCGACCCGAAAAAAGGCCCGAGCCGAAAAAATCGTCTGCTAAACCAAAAGTTGTCTACAAACCGAAGCCAAACATTCAACCCAGGACTGTTGAGGAAGAACTCTTCCACCCAGATCCCTCTGAAGACCAAGCAAAATCATCCCAGAGACTGGTAAAGTTACCATCCTGCATAGGAAAAAGAGGCCTTTGGACTTTGAACCGCAGTCCCCTATTCCACTGATGAAAAAGGACTTTGGGACTTCTCCTTCTAGACCCTTCATTCCTTTTCAACCTATCATGCCTACTACTCCTTTTAATTCATACATTCCTTATTCTCCCTCCCATCACGGGGACGACAAAGGTAACACAGGGGATGAGCCACAGCCTCAATATGACTTCCCACAGGACCCTGAACCTCAGGAACCATGAGAAGAGCCAACTGACCCTTACAACACCCATTCCATCCCTGATATGTCCTCTTATCCTACTAAGCTGTAACCTACTGATGACACCGTAGTTTTTAATCAGCTCATATACCGGGCTGCACAGTTCCTACATCAGAAAAGTGTCAAAACACTTCCCATGTTAAAGGGAGTTCTGAAACATGCACCTGACATATTTAAGGATACAGCCAGGGCGCACAGGCAATCAACCCCAGAATAGAAAAAAAGTATAGGGCAGACCCTACTTACATCAAAGGGAAGTTACCACTTGATTCACTGGTAGTGGCCAACGCACATAAGAGCCAACTCCCAATCCACCGGGGAGGCACCTCCCCTAGACAAAGAGTCAAAAATGCTAGAGTCATCAGGGAAAAGAGTAGCAACACAAGCCTCCAACTCGTGGAGGATAGCTAATACACAAACCCTACTGTCTTGTTACGACGGGGCGCATTACGACCAGCTAGAGACCCTACCTGTGCCTTTCAAAGCACAAGCCCGAGATCTCATACAATAGGGAAAATTCATAACAAACGCCTCCATCAAATGCACGCTTGACGCTCCAGACACTGCAGCTAGGTCAATCAACACTAGCGTTCTACTCCGCAGACCTGCATGGCTGCGTATTTCTGGTTTTAAAAATGAGGTACAGTCCACTATCCATAACCAGCCTGTTAATCAGGACTTTCTGTTTGGCCCTGCTGTCTACACCATTTTGGATAAAATGAAAGAGGACACAGAGACAGCAAAATCAATGGGGGCATTGCAATTTCAGCAACTAAGGGTCTCTTTTCGTCGCTCCTCTTACAGGGCAAATACACGAGGCCATACCATACAAACAACGGCCTCATATAAAGGTAACGCACTAAGTTCCTTTACCAAAAACGCAACCAGAGGAGGCTACAGAGGTAACCATACCAAGGGAAGAGGACGTGGAGGCAATAACACCAGAGCCTCCACTGCCTCAAAACAGTGACTCTATTACACTACCTCCAGGCCACATAACACCGGTCGGAGGCAGACTCTAACAGTTCCTACCCGTCTGGAACACAATTACCACAGACAGGTGGGTGAGAGAAATTATCCAGTCTGGCTACTGCCTAGAACTGACTTCTACACCACCAAAATACCACCCAGACATCGTCCAATGTCCAGAGAACACATCACCCTGTTACAACAAGAGGTGAACTGCATGCTAGAAAAGGGGGCCATAGAGCAAGTCCCTTTCCAACAGCAAGGGACGGGAGTGTACTCCCTATATTTCCTTATTCCCAAGAAGGACACCAATATTAGACCTCAGACCCCTAAATCAATACATACTGTCGGAGCACTTTCATATGATAACATTACAACAAGTGCTCCCGTTGCTACTACAGGGGGATTTCCAAGCAACACTGGACCTCAAAGATCCGGATTTCCACATACCCATCCATCCAGCCCACAGAAAATACCTCCGGTTCACAGTAGAAGGTCAACACTACCAATTCAAAGTTTTGCCCTTCGGGGTTACCATGGCTCCAAGAGTGTTTACAAAATGCTTAGCGACCGTGGCAGCACATCTCAGGAGGCAGCACGACCATGTGTACCCTTACCTGGACGATTGGCTTATACAAGCAAAATCGTACCACCAATGTGCAGCACACACGTCTCAAACAATCCAGCTGTTACACAGCTTAGGATTCTCAATCAACTACACAAAATCACAACTGCAACCGTCCCACATAAAGCAGTACCTGGGACCCACCATAAACACCTCGGTGGCAAAGGCGTATCCAAACTCAGCAAGGATAGCCAGTATGCAGACACTCATTCGCAAATTCCTACTAAAACACTCTTTGACAGCTCAAATCTTCATGCAACTCATAGGCATGATGGCCTCCTGCATATTCATTGTCCCCCATGCCAGACTTCGGATGCGCCCATTGCAGGAATGCCTAGCACGGCAATGGAACCAGGCTCAAGGACAACTAAAAGACCTAGTGTTGGTAGACAGTCGCACTCACAACTCTCTGCAGTGGTGGAACCCACAAAACCTTTCCAAGGGGCGACTGTTCCAAGAGCCGGTTCCACAACTAGTACTAACAGCGGACGCATCACTGACATGCTGGGGAGCCCATCTCCTTCACTACACAGTACAGGGGCTCTGTACAAACAAGCAGAGAAGGCTGCATATCAATCAACTAGAGTTGCTTGCGATATTCCTAGCCCTGAAAGCATTTCAGAAACACTTGTACAACAAGACGGTGTTGATCCGGACGGACAACATGACCGCAATGTACTATATCCAGAAACAGGGAGGAACGCACTCTCCACAGCGGTCACATCTGGCACAGAGCATCTGGAAGTGGGCGATTCCAAAAAACATTTTTCCCCTAGCAGAACACCTTCCAGGAAAGGACAATCAAGTTGCCGACCTGCTCAGCAGGCACAGCCAGCAATTACACGAGTGGGAGATTCACCCTCAGATCCTCCAACCATTCTTCGAGGAGTGGGGTCACCCAGAAATAGACCTGTTCGCCACAAAAGAAAACTCCAAATGCCAGTACTTTGCCGCCAGGTTCCCACATCCATTGTCACAGGGCAATGCGATATGGATGAACTGGTCAGGCAGATTTTCCCCCAGCACCACTAATCCCGCTGGTGGCACGCAAACTGCGGCAACACACCCTCACACTAATCCTAGTTGCTCCCACATGGGCGAGACAACCGTGGCACACAACGTTCCTAGAACTCTCAGTAGTTCCCCATCAAAGACTGCACCTTGCACCTCATCTTCTAACTCAGAACCATGGAGAAATCAGACACCCAGATCCCAACCAAATTAACCTAGCGATCTGGCTCCTGAGGTCTTAGAGTTTGGATATCTTAACTTGCCCCCAGATTGCATGAATATCATTAAGGAGGCAAGAAAACCAACCACACGAGCGTGCTATGCAGCTAAATGGAAAAGATTTGTTATTTACTGCACCAATAACCAAATCAACCCATTGGATGCATCAATACAAAACATTATATGTTACCTGCTGCACCTATAAAGATGTAACTTGGCATACTCTTCAATACGGCTACACCTCGCTGCCATAGCAGCATACCTTCAAAATATGCAACACCTTTCACTGATAAGAATACCAGCAATCCAAGCCTTAATTTTTTTTTTTGTAAATATCTTTTTATTGCAGCAAATCAGGTGGTACAATCAAATGATCTGTGTCATTCCCTCTGTTGCCCATTACATGTATGAATCTCCATTATATGTGTCACACAGCCATTCAGCTCACACCCCGGAGGTCGAGCGGCGAAACAGCGTAGAAAGTTCTGTGCTGGAGGTTACCGTATGGCTCAGCGACAACCAGTCATTCGGGAAATGGCAGTGCTGCTTTTCGATCCTCTCATTCCCCTCCGTGTGCGCAATGTCTAATAGACGCAGTGGTCCCTCTTCTCCATTTCTGACCAACAACCCCCTCCTCGATCCAAGCCTTCATTGATGTTTAAAAAGGGTGATTCCTCCTAGGCACCCCCTTTCCCGAGTCTAGAATCTCAATATAGTGCTTACCAGACTCATGGGCCCTCCTTTCGAACCTTTACATTCATGCGAACTACAATTCCTAACGTGGAAAGTTGCATTATTGGTGGCCATCACCTCCCTCAGAAGAGTGAGTGAATTACAAGCGCTTACAATTCAAGAACCTTTCATGCATGTACTTGCCAACAGGGTGGTTCTTAGCACAAACCCTAAATTCATGCCTAAAGTTGTATCCAATTTCCATATCGTGGAGAAGTGTGGCTCAGTGGTTAGAGGCAGCAGACCCGGAAGCTGGGATCGACCGTGGACCAGGGTACGATTCCCCGCCTCGGCGGGTCTCGGGCTCAAAATTCCACGGCCTCGACAATTCTCGCTCCGGTGCCTACTCGACTCACGGGGTCTCACTCTGCAACTCTGGGCAATAGCTTGCTTAATCTCCACGACGGCCCCTCGCGGCGGGATGCCTGGCTTTCACCCTGTGGACACCCTGCCGGGGCCTCTCACAGGGGAATACCAGGACGGGTTCCCTAGGCAAGCGCCAGGATGCCCTTTGGGTGACAGGTTGCGCTATATAAATACACCTACATTTACATTTACAATTACATATCAACCAATCAATAGAACTGCCAGTGTTCTTTCAAAATCCAGTCAGTAGCTGACAGAGCCCTGCACACACTAGACTTAAAAAGAGCTCTACTTTACTATGTGGACGGAACTAAATCCTTTAGGAAAACAAAGCAACTGTTTGTTGCCTTTGCACCACAACACAAGGGGAATCCAATTTCGAAATCAGGAATAGCCAGGTAGATAGTTAAATGCATTCAGATATGCTATCATCAAAAGGCAAAACACACTTTAACCGTCCCCCCAAAAGCACACTCCACTAGGAAAATGGGGGCATCCATGGCTTTCCTATGAAATATTCCTCTTGAAGATATCTGTAAGGCAGCCACATGGACCATCATACACACTTTCACAAAAAACTACTGTGTAGATATACAAACAAAACAGCAAGCTGCTGTAGGCCAGGCTGTCCTCAAAACTCTTTTTCAAACTGCTGCAGCTGGCACAGGTAGCTACCGCTAGAGATACTGCTATACAGTCTATGCACAAGATATGAATTCAGCAGCCCACATGCCTCGAACGTAATATGCTACTTACCAGTATGCATCTGTTCTTGGCATGTAGGGCTGCTGACATTAATATCGCCCGCCATCCTCCCCAGTTCCTGTAGCAGCTGCAGCATTCTCTCTGGCATGGCCATCTCTTACTTTACTCTCTCCATCTCTGCCACAATGGCGAAAAACAATCTGTAGCCCAGGGGAGGGGTGACCTATCTCGTGATACTTCAAAGACTCTTCCAAGACAAGTGCAATCATCCGGACCCAACACTAGGCGGTGATCTATGCACAAGATATGAATGTCAGCAGCCCTACATGCCAAGAACAGATGCATACTGGTAAGTAGCATATTCCGTTCGAGGCATATGAGCTGTAGATTGTATACTTTATTATCGATCTCCATCTGGTGTTGGGCTCGGATGTTTGCAGTTTGTTTTTGTCTAAGAAGTCTTTGTTAGCCACAAGATAGGTGACTCCTCCATATGGTGATAGTGCGCATGGGCATTAACTCCATCCCCAGATTGTTTTATTCAGCCATGGGGTTCGGATGTGACTTGCTGAGCTCCGGGTCGGTGTCGTTATCGAAAACCCCCTTCGCGCAATCCCCTAACACTCGACGGTATTCTCTCGATCGCGTTTCCCTTTTCAGCGCACATCTTCTACAATTGAAAAAACTTCGAGAAACTTTGATGCGGGCGGTTGGGCCTACCGCGCCGATTCCGATGGAAGTCGATGGAACGGACTCCCTTAAAGAAATGCCCCCAGTGTGGTGCTAAATTCCCACACTCTGACCTACACCCAGTTTGTAATCTATGCCTCTCTCCGGAGCATCAAGAGGATACTTGTGAGGCTTGTCTATCTTTCAAGTCTTAGAAGACCATTCGAGATAGTCTGGCTCGATGCCAAGACATTTCCAGAGGAATCTCCTTTATTCCGGACATCTATTCAGGCCCGACAGCCTTCCTGAACAAGCCCAGGAGAAACCGGTCTCAATCTTCACAGATTACTCAGACACCGAAGACAGTCACCCAAGCTCAGCAGACTTTGAGTACCAAGACCCCTGCCCCATCTCAAGCCCATACCAAAGGCTCCGGTAACACCTTCGCCACAAGGTCCAGATCCACACCGGTCATACATTTCAGATGCCCCGCCCTCGGCTATGAAAAACAAAGACAAGTCTTCCGGCTCTGGCTCGAGCCATCCACACTCCGGTACTGAAAAACCACCTTCGGTACAGATGTCCAAGGCTGCTGATATCCCACGCCTTCCTCCATCGGCTCCGGAATACCCTCCGAAACGAAACAGCTGAAGGACAAACCCTCGGAGCAGAAGCAAAAGGGAAAAACTTCAACACCGAAATCATCGGAGCCAAAACAATCCAAGGGAACACCTTCGACGCCAAAACCCCTGATCAAGACTCTGGAGCCGAAACAACCAACACCAAAGTCTTCAGAGCCACAAAAGAATTCTAAACGGACACTATCTCTGTGCCTAAACAGTATAAGACTCCTCACAGGATAAATCTTAGGCACCGAAAAAAAACACCAGCTCCGAAGAACTTTTTGTCGCGGATCCGAACCGGAAAACAATGTTCGAAGCATATGAGCTGCAGATTGCACACTAGGCATAGATTGCCACCTAGTGTTGGGCCCGGATGTTTGCAGTTTATTTTGTAGAAAAGTCTTTGGAAGTCACAGGATAGGTGACTCCTTTGGATGATACTGCGCATGGTCGTATTGTTTATTTCCACCACCGGGCTCTGATGTGTTTCCAGCGCTCCATGTTGAAACCTAATTCCTTCGGCGCTCAATCCTCACCTACTTTCAGAAAATAAGTTTCAAACGCTTCTCCACTCAACGCTATTCTTCAATGTTGAATACTTCGATTCCGGTCGACGGCCTTCGGGCCTACCTAGGCCTCAATTCCAACTCATGGAAAGGACGCCCTTCAAAAAGTGTCCTCAATGTGGGTCAAAGTTTCCCCACACCGACCTTCACTAGGTGTGTAACCTCTGCCTTTCTCCGGAGCACGAGGCAAGGGACTGCTCAGCGTGTGCCTCTTTTCGCTCCAAAAAGACTATCCGGGACCCAAGAGCGAGAAGAACAATGGCTCGATCTTCAAACTCCATTCCGGACGACATCTTTGAGGAAGGCGTCAATGTCCCAGAACAACAATACTTCGACAGCGGTTCCGAACATGAAAAAGATTCGGATGTCAAGGACATCACTCCAGCGCAACAGGTCCGTAAGTAAGACCTCAACCCAGACTCTTCCTCGACACACCCAAAGAAGGCCCAGGTTACACCCTCGCCCTCGGGCTCGGGTGCACACCGACACTCCGCTTCTACTGCCCCACCTTCGAGCCCGACAAAGAAGCCAATTAAGCCTTCAGGCGACTCGGGCTCGAGTCACCCATCACATGGTGCCGGCGCCAACACCAGCATCGAAAAAGACACCGACACCGGCTACGCCGACGTCCAAACCATCGGCGCCGAAACCCACGACTCCTTCGGCACCGAAACCCAGGTCGGAAGCAAGCAAAGCTTCAAATTCCCAAAAACCGCCGGAACCGAAAAAAGCATCGGATCCAAAGGAACAACTGGATCCGAAAACAACACCGAGCCGAAAAAACCTTCGGAACCGAAAAAAGATTTGGAGCCGAAAAAACATTCGTAGCCGAGAGACTCCTGCTTCCCCGACAGAGGACATTGTCAAAAAGCCAAAGCAAGCCACTTCGGTGCCGAAACCTTCCACAGCACCAAAAGATCACCCTCCGGCAGAGGACTTATCTTATCCAGACCCTGCCCAAAAGACTCTGGCTAGGGACCCAATAACTGGACAGTTGATTTTGGCCTCAAAGAAGCGACCACTGGACAAACCAGCTCCAGCTCCGCATGCAAAGGAGGAGGACATGGCTACCTCGCCTTAAAGACCGCCTTCCCCTTCTCCTACACCTATGCCATCACCACACTCTCCCATACCACAGCATTCCCCAGCATCCTCTCATAGGGATGATAGTTCTGATGATATGGGGGGTAACATGCATGATCCAGACACACCTACAGGATCACCTGACCCATGGGATGATTACACCACTCCAGATGTCCCAAATGTCCCTCAGGATGACTTATACCCCTCACGGCCTTCCCCACCTGAAGACACTATAGGGTTTAACGAATTGATACACAGGGCTGCACAATATCACTGGGTAGAGATACATACAGACCCTGTAGACGAAGACTTCCTGATGGATACCTTTTGATAACGCGCAAAGGTCCGCATCCATCTTACCAATGCTCAAAGTAGTAATTAAACATGCTTCTGAAGTCTTTTAAGATCCAGTCAGAACTAGAATCATTAATCCTCGTATAGAGAAGAAATATAAAGCCGCCCCTTCGGACCCAGCATACATTAAGGGGCCAGTACCACTAGACTCACTTGTAGTTTCCAACGCACGCAAGGGAGCAAATTCGCAAACATCAGGTGATGCTGCCCCACCAGATAAAGTCTAAGTTACTGGACGCATCAGGGAAGAGAACTGCGTCTCAAGCAGCAAACATCTGGCGTATCACCAACACACAGGCATTGCTAACCAGATATGATGGAGCACATTATGACGAATTAGAGTCAATAATGAGACACCTCCCTGATAAGTACAAGGATAGGGCACATGAACTCATCCAAAAGGGTAAAAACATTACAAATACCTCCATTAGATGTGCCCTTGACACAGCGGATACTGCGTCTAGAGCAGTTAACACCACGTCTTACTACGCAGACATGCCTGGCTACGTATATCCAGATTAAAACCTGAGGTACAAAGTGCCATTCATAATCAACCTTTCGATGAGCAACACCTATGTGGACCCAATATGGATGTATCTCTTGAAAAAAATGAAAAAAGATACACCGCCAAATCTATGGGAGCCGTGCAGTCGCAGGCTCCCAGACGTTCATTTAGTCGCTCATCCTATAGAGGCGCCACCAGAGGATATTCCTCAGACCCAGCCTCTGCCTCATGCAAAGCCCCCACACAATCCACTTACAGCAAGGGCTACCAAAGGGGTGGGTACTGGGGTTACAATAACAAGGGCAGAGGTAAAAATAACAATTCCCGCTCTGCCTCCACCCCTGCCCAATGACTCCCCTCCCCTTCCCCCGCCCCACTCCACTCCTGTCGGGGAAGACTTCAACAATACCTGCCAGCCTGGGAAAACATCACATCAGACAGGTGGGTGTTACAAATTATTCAATCAGGTTACTGTCTGGAACTACAATCTACCCCCCCAACATACCACCCAAGCAGCCTCAAATGTCACAGGAACATTTACCTTGCTCAGACAAGAGTTAATATCCCTCCTGCAGAAAAATGCAATAGAAATAGTGCCAGAGCACCAGAAAAACAAAGGAGTATACTCGCTGTATTTCCTAATACCAAAAAAGGACGGATCTCTAAGACCCATCCTAGACCTCAGACCTCTAAACTTTTACATTCATTACATTCAGTCGGACCATTTCCATATGGTCACACTTCAACAGGTCCTTTCACTCCTGGAACTAAACGACTTCCTTGCCACTCTAGATCTCAAGGACGCCTACTTCCATATTCCCATCCACGCAGAGCACAGAAAATATCTCAGATTTGTGCTAGACGGGCAGCATTACCAGTTCAAAGTGCTTCCATTCGGAGTCACAACAGTGCCAAGGGTGTTTACCAAATGCCTAGCAGTAGTAGTAGCAGCACACTTAAGAAGACCGCACATTCATGTCTTCCCATTTCTGGACGACTGTCTTAAAAAAGTCAGCTCATACAGCCAGTGTGTACAACACACTCATGCTACCATTCAACTGCTTCACGACTTGGGATTCTCAGTAAATCACACCAAGTCGCATCTACAACCCTCACATATACAACAGTATCTCGGCGCTACAATAAACACCCAATTAACACTAGCGTATCCCTCTCCAGCAAGGATAACAAGTGTACAAACTCTTCTTACCAAATTCGAGCTGCAACACTCACTACCAGCTAGAGTGTTCATGCAGCTCATAGGAATGATGGCATCTTGCATATTCATAGTTCCTCACACAAGATTGCAAATGCGTCCACTTCAAGAGTGCCTAGCACGCCAATGGAACCAGGCTCACGGTCAACTAACAGACCAGGTGTTGGTAGACGGTCGGACTCATCGTTCTCTGCAATGGTGGAACACCAAAAATCTTTGCAACGGGCGACCGTTTCTAGAGCCAGTTCCTCAAGTAGTCTTAACAGCAGACCCATCGCTCTCCGGCTAGGGAGCTCACCTCCTGCATCACACCATGCAAGGCAGGTGGGCACCGCAACAAAAGCTACTCCACATCAACCACCTAGAGTTACTAGCTGTTTCTCTAGCCCTAATAGCTTTTCAAACTCGAGTATCAGGCAAAGCTGTCCTAGTCCGCACAGACAATATGACAGCTATGTACTACATAAACAAACAAGGAGGGACACGCTCTCTGCAGCTCTGTTAGAACAGCAGATATGGAGATGGGCTATATCACTAAAGATCTTCCTATTAGCCCAACACGTCCCAGGAGTACAAAACACCATGGCAGATCTGCTAAGTCGACAAACTCGGCAAATCCACGAATGGCAACTTCATCCACAAGTTCTTCATCCGTTCTTTCAAATGTGGGGACCACCTCAAATAAACCTCTTTGCCACCCACAAACGTAAAATGCCCAAACTTTGCCACCAGATACCCACACCCATTGTCCAAAGGCAATGCAATATGGATGAACTGGTCAAAACTATTTGCGTACGCTTTTCCTCCTCTTCCCTTTACTTCCATTAGTGGTACTCAAACTACAGCAACATTCCCTAATGCTTATCCTAATCGCTCCAACTTGGGCCAGACAACCGTGGTACACCACGCTGTTGCAGATGTCTGTAGTACCACACCAAAAACTAAACCGATCTCCACGCCTATTAACGCAGAACCATGGAGAGATCAGACACCCGGACCCAGCTCAGCTCAACCTAGCGATCTGGCTCCTGAGGTCAAAGAGTTTGGTTACCTCAACCTTCCCCCAGACTGTATGAACGTGATCAAGAAAGCTAGACGCCCCATCACTAGAGCATGTTACGCTGCTAAGTGGAAAAGGTTTGTCATATACTGCCAAAACAACCAAATTAATCCTTTAGATGTGTCTATTCAACACATCATTGGATATTTATTGCACCTTCAAAAGTGTAACTTAGCCTACATTTCTATCAGGTTACACCTGGCAGCTATTGCAGCATACTTGCGAAATAGACAACATCTATCCCTTTTTAAAGTGCCAGCTATTAAAGCTTTCATGGAAGGACTCAAAAGAATAATTCCTCCCAGAACACCACCCGCACCAGTGTGGAATCTAAATGTGGTTCTCACAAGGTTAATGGGACCTCCCTTCGAACCATTACATAAATGCGAATTGCAATTTCTAACCTGGAAAGTAGCTTTCCTAGTAGCCATTACGTCTCTCAGAAGGGTTAGTGAACTACAAGCATTTACCATTCAGGAACCCTTTCTGCAAATGCATAACAACAAAGTTGTTCTTCGTACTAATCCAAAATTCTTTCCAAAAGTCATTTCCCCTTTTCATCTAAATCAATGTGTTGTGCTGCCCTTATTTTTCTCGCAGCCTCAAACAGTCGCAGAAAGAGCTCTACACACTTTAGATGTCAAGAGAGCATTACTGTACTACATTGAAAGGACACAAACTTTTCGTAAGACAAAACAAAATTTTGTGTATTTCTCACCGCCACATAAAGGCAATCCCATTTCAAAGTGAAGGATCACTAGGTGGATTGTTAAATGTATACAAATATGTTATCAAAAAGCCAAACGCACATTAACAATCCCACCAAAGGCCCATTCTACCAGGAAAATAGGGGCTTCAATGGCATTCTTAGGGAACATTCCCCTAGATGACCTATGCAAAGCAGCCACATAGTCTACACCGCACACATTCACAAAGCATTACTGTGTAGATGTGCAAACTAAACAACAAGCCACTGTGGGCCTTGCTGTACTAAAAACTCTGTTTCAAACGACTGCAACAGATACGGTTGGTCGCCGCTAGGTGTGGGAACTGCTATGTAATCTATGCCTAGTGTGCAATCTGTAGCTCATATGCCTTGAACGGAAAATGCTACTTACCGGTATGCAACTGTTCTTGGCATGTAGAGCTGCAGAGTTGCACACACCCACCTGCCACTGTATGGAGATGGGCTATTCCTCAAAAGATTACCTTCTCGCGGAACATCTCTCGGGAGTACACATTCAGATCACGGATCTGCTCAGTCGACACACACACCATAACCACGAATGAGAACATCATCCTCAAGTTCTTTTCCCATTCTTTCAAATGTGGGGTTTTCCAGACATAGATCTGTTTGCCACACATCACAACACAAAATACCCAAACTTCGCCTCCAGGTATCCACACCCAAAGGCAATGCGCTATGGATGAACTGGTCAGGAAAATGTGCTTACGCTTTTCCGCCTCTCCCACTCATTCCACTAGTGGTTCGGAAGCTCAGGCAAACATCCCTCACACTAATCCTGGTAGCTCTAACTTGAGCTTGCCAGCCCTGGTTCACTACCCTGTTATAACTCTCAGTAGTTCTTCATCAAAAGCTACATCTCACACCCAGTCTACTCACACAGAGCCATGGAGAGCTACGACATCCAGATCCCAAACCTATCAACCTTGTGATCTGGCACCTGAAATCATATTTTGGTTATCTGAATCTTCCACCAGACTATATGAATATCATTAAAGAGGCCAGTAGACCTACTACAAGAGCTTGCTATGCAGCAAAATGGGAGTGGTTTTTTAATTATTGTAATAACAGCCATATCAACCCACTTGATGCTTCCGTTCAAAATATAATTTGCTATTTACTATTACATTTACAACTTTCAAATTTAGCGTACACATCTGTACGCTTTCATCTAACTGCATTAGCTGCTTATCTTCAAAATAGACAACAATTGTCCCTTTTCAGATTGCCTTTAATGGCCTTCATGGAAGGACTCAAAAGGGTTATTCCTCTAAGACTTCCACTTGCCCCAGTATGGAATCTTAATATTGTCCTTGCCAGGATAATGGGTCCAACCTTCTTGCCTTTACATAAATGTGAACTACAATTTCTCAATTGGAAAGTTGCTTTCCTCATTGCTATCACATCACTCAGGAGAGTGGGTGAGCTTGAGGCATTAACCATAGAAGAACCATTTTTACAAAAACACCAAAGCAAAGTGGTTCTTCACACGAATCCTAAATTTCTACCGGTCTGTGTTCTTTCCTCAACCTGATTATGTGGCAGAACGAGTTCTACACACTTTAATGTTAAAAGAGCATTGCTGTATTACATAGAAAGGACAAAACCTTTTCTTATCACTAAACTTTTTGTCGATTTTGCTCCACTCCACAAAGGCAATCCCATTTCTGAATCCGGTATTGCACAGTGGATAGTGAACTGTATTCAAATATGTTATGCAAAAGCAAAGAACTTCACCAATTCTCCCTAGAGCGCATTCCACTCGCAAAGTGGGCGCTTCTAAGGCTTTCTTAGGAAATATTCCCATAGCGGACATCTGTAAAGCTGCAACATGGTCTACACCACACACATGCACAAAACACTGTTGTGTAGATGTTAGCCGGACTACAAGCTAATGTAGGCCAGTCAGTTTTACGTGCACTATTTCAAACGACTGCAACAGCTACAACTCTTTGGAAGATTACTGCTTTATAGTCTATGCACAGCATGTGATCTACAGCTCACAAGCCTCGAACGGAATATGTTACTTACCATGTATGCATCTGTTCTTGGCATGTAGAACTGTAGATTTAGATGCACCCACCCACTTCCCCGGTTACCTGTACCTATTCCAGTAATATGTTACTTAGATACTTACTCACGGACATCTCTATTCTACTCTTACTAACTCCATTCTCACCCTCTGCGGGAAAACAATCTTACAATGGAGTCGATGCCCAGGTGCACTATCACCGAAAGGAGGAGTCACCTACCCCGCGACAGGAAAAGACTTCTTTGAACCAAAACGAAGTGCAAATGTCCAGGCCCAACACTAGATGGCAGACTTATGCACAGCATGCGAAAGTACAGCTCTACATGCCAAGAACAGATGCATACTGGGTAAGTAGCATTTTCCTTTCCTCCATAGGATACCATTGACTGTTTTTCTTTGAAAAGTTTCAAAGTGTGAAGTTTGAAAACTAAAGGAATTCTTTGAAATTGTACTATTTAACAAAAACTATTTTACTTACCTGTTTTCAGGAAATGTCCCAGAGTAGTATCCAGGTATACTACTCTGTGTAAGAGAAGTAATCTCTAAAAGTAACACCTGTAATCTTACTGAAAATCATATACAAAGTATTTGCACTATATTTACAAAGTATTACATTTCTCAGAAACCATACTGTAAGTCAAAAGAAAGTGCATTTACAATTGCAATCCAATCTGTTACAAACATTTACTGCAAAGTACTTATCACTTACATTTCCAGGCTTACTTGGTCTAGAAAATAAAATAACTAAAAGAATATTTTTATACAAAAGCAGTTGGTCTGAAGTTCATTCTTTGAGTGTGAGAATTAATTTGCTGACTGAGTGTGTACAACAAATGCTTAACACTGTCCTCTCATACTGCCTTACTGCTCGACCACACTACCACAAATAGAGTGAGGTGCTATCTAACTTTACCTCTGGGTCTCAAGAGTATTGTTCCTCTGTGGGTCCTCCATTTGAGCTCTTCCACACCTTCCCCCTTTGTTTCCTCTCTTGGGAGGTGGCATTTCTAGTTGCTATTATCTCACTCAGCTGTCAGTGAGCTCCAGACATTAACTCTTTAAGAGCTCTTCAAGTACATAGGTATATGGTTGTCCTCTGCCCAAACCTCAAATTCTTCCCCAAGGTGGTCCATCACTTCTACATTAATCAGTCCAATGACCTTCCAGTATTTTCCCCCATAAACCTCATTCAGTTGTGGAACGTTCTCCCCATACTTTGGAGGTAAAATGAGCCTTTATGTACTACTTGATAAAACGAGACCATTTAGAAAAACGCAACATTTTGTTACTTTCGCCGAACCCCAGAAAGAAAAGCCTCTATCCAAATTAGGCATTGCAAGATGGCTAGTTAGATGCATCCAGACATTGTATGCTAAAGCCAAGACGACTCAACCCAATCCTCCTAGAGCACATTTTACTCAAACGAGCCTTCCTGGGGAACATCCCAATATCTGATATATGTAAAGCAGCTATCTGGTCCAAACCACATACTATCACAAAACATTACTGTGTGGACGTCCTAGCCCAACAACAAGCTAATGTTGGCCAGGCAGTTCTTCGTACACTCTTTCAATCTACTGCAACACCCACTAGCTAGCCAGCGCTTTTTTGGAAGGACACGCTTTACAGTCTATGCACCGCATGTGTATCTACAGCCACACATGCCTTGAATGTAAATATATTACTTGCCCTGTGAGCATCTGTATCTAAAAGAAACCGGTTAGTGTTAGATTCCTTACCTTAGAATATCCCCAGGCGTCAGGCTGGATCCGGAAAGTTTTCGTCAACAGAACCCTTGCGCGTCGGTAGGCGTCATCTGCGGCTCTGTGTCGGGATGACGTAATCTGAGTGCTTAGACGCCGCCCTCGCACGCTGACGTCAGTTCTTCTTTTTTCCGCGCCAGAAAGCGCAGATCTGGGAGAGCAGTTAACCAAGTCATTTTTTTAAACTAACTTTTTGGTTTGTTTTTGGCTATTCTTTTCGAGTTGATTTCGACTCCTGGTGCCGGTAGGGATGCCCGGGTTCAAGCCGTGCGACGCCTGTCACTGCCTGATGTCGGTGACTGACCCCCTTTGCCGGTGTTTCTACTGCCTCGGGGCCGACCACGACGACAAGTCGTGCCCAGACTGCTGGGGCCTATCCTCGAAAGCTAGGCGGAAGCGGTCCCGTAAGCTCCTAGACATCAGTCAGTCGGCTCCGCCCCGCTCGAGGTCCTGGTCGAGGAGGAAGTCGAGGGACTGGTTGCGGAGCTGCAGCCATCGACACTCGTATACTCCCCACCACTCGTCGGGCTAGATGTCCTCCGGTAAGTCGAGGAAGAAGTCGTCGAAGAGGCGTCATTGCTCTTCTGACACCCCTCTCCGGTCGCACAACGCAGCTGAGGTTTCGGGTGACACCACCCCCACCGACTTTGTCTGACCGCATCCGGTCCCATACCCTCTGGTCCCTGTACTGCATGCGACGCCAGAGGAGATACCCGACTTCCCCATGGCCATGAGGACTCACTTCCCTCCGTCGAGGCCTGCCGGTGCGCCTTCGGGCCTAAGTGGGCCGTCGGGCGCTTTGGCCCCGGTGCCGTCGGGCACTTCGGTCCTGACGCCGCAAGGCCCAGGGGGATCCAGGCCTGGATCCTGGTCGATGCCTGTCGAACTTACTACTCCTCCGCCGGCTCCGACCCCATTGGGGTCACTCAAGGAGCCGTCTTCGGACACTGCCACCCCCGGTTTCAGTCCAGGTCCGGCGTCGGAGCGACGCTGCTCGGCGCAGTCTCCGGTGGGTGAGCAATTCACCTATGACCCGGCTCTGTCAATTTTGCCTGTTTTTCAGGATACGGATGAAGGGGAGGGCTGGGAGGGGTCTGAGGACCCTCTGGCACAACAGTGCCAGTTAAGTCAGGACTAGGCAGATGAGTTGGGGGAGGCCAGTGGTCTGGACACGTCGCCCAACACTGGATTCATCTCTCCTCTCTCCATGGCTACGGAGGAGAGTCCCACTTATGGTGTGGTGTTGTGCAGGGCAGCCAAGGCCTTGGCCCTTGAGCTCCCTGCTGCATCCGTGAGGACTAATCTCCTCACTGAGGTGCTTCAGCTGCCAGTAAGCTTATCGGAGCCTATGCTGCCTTTAATGAAGCCCTCACGGATGTTCTGATGGGCACTTGGTCCAAGCCCTCCACAGTGCCCCCTGTGGATCGGAACGTGGCCCACAACCACCGCCCTGCTCCGAGCGACCCCCACTTTCTGTCAGTTCACCCCACCCTTGGGAGCACGGTGATCCAGGCCTCTACATCCCAGACTGCATTCCCGACTGCTCTTCCTGATCAGGAATCCAAAAGGTTTGATCAGTTTGGGAAGAAACTGTTCTCCTCGCTGAGTTTGGGGTTGCGGTCTATCAACACTGCTTGCCTTTTGGGCAGTTACACCCACTCTTTGTGGGATACAGTTGTGGACGTGCTGCTCCAGTGTCCGGAGGAGGCCCAGGCACGGCTCGCCCATGCACTTGCTGATTGGCGGGATGCAGCACACTACTCTATCAGATGTGGACTTGATACCACGGACTCGCTGGGTAGAGCGATTTCCTCGATGATGGCGATCCGTCGCCACGCCTGGCTCAGGTCCACCAATTTTTCAGGGGATGTCCAGGCCACGCTCATGGAGATTCGCTCTGATGGCAATCTACTTTTTGGCAACAAAGCAGACAGTGCGCCTAAACGTTTCAAGGACTCCAGGGCTACGACCAGGTCCTTGGGCCTGTCGTGCCAGCGCCAGCAGACTTCTGCTTTTCGCCCCTTTCGTGGCCAAGGAAGGGGCGCCCCCACACGTTCGTACAGCCATAGGCTGCAGAACCAGCCTCAACGTGGTCGCAGATGAGGTAACTGCTGTGGCGGTGCCGGAGGACAACGGCAAGGTCAGTCCACGTGCACTCCCGTAGCATCTGCCTCAAAGCCTTCCTAGTCAGAGCTTTCAAGCCCATTCAACGCCAGTGGGGGGCAGGGTCCACCATCACCTCCTCCACTGGCGCTCCATCACGTCGGACAGGTGGGTGCTGCAAATCGTCCGAAGGGGCTACTCCCTCCCCTTCTAGATGTCTCCTCCAGCCATGCCACCGCATGTCGGGAGATCACTTGCAACTTCTGCAGGAGGAAGTTATGGCCCTCTTGGCCAAGGGGGCCATCAAGCGCATTCCTGGGCTAGAAGTAGGACGTGGTTGCTACTCCCACTATTTTCTGGTACCCAAGAAAGGCAAAGGAGGCCTACGCCCTATTTTGGACCTCAGGCGTGTCAACGGCTTCCTCCGGAAGGAAAAGTTCAAGATGCTGACTTTAGCTCAGGAACTCGCTGCCCTAGACCCTGGAGACTGGGTGGTAGCGTTGGACTTGCAGGATGCGTATTTCCACATCCCTGTCCTGCCGGCCCACCAACGCTACCTGCGGTTCACGAAAGGCCAAGAGCACTTTCAGTTTACTGTGCTCCCCTTCGGCCTCACCAGTGCCCCTCCAGTGTTCACGAAAGTTAAGGCGGTGGTCGCAGCTCATCTGCGCAGATCAGGAGACGGATGCAGGCTCTGCAGTGGGACCTGAAGTTCAGTGGGCACAGCATCAGGGCAACCTGTCCGACCACGTCCTAATCTCGGGGGGCACAGAGAGACAGTTGCAGTGGTGGCTCAAGAACTGCGATTGGGTCAGCGGCAGATCCCTCTCTACCCCAACCGGAGCACATAGTATTGACGGATGCGTCCCTCCTGGGATGGGGGCCACATGGGAGAGGCGGAGATCAGAGGCCTCTGGTCTCCGGCGGAGTCCGGGCTCCATATTAACCTTCTGGAGCTGCGGGCGATCGGACTTGCACTGAAGGCATTCCTTCCCTGTGTCCGGGGAAGTGTAGTGCAGGTGTTAACGGACAAAACCACCGCCATGTGTTACTGCAACAAACAGTGTGGGGTGGGGTCGTGGACCCTTTGTCAGGAGGCTCTGCGCCTCTGGACATGGCTGTAACACCAGGGCGTCACCCTGGTGGTTCAACACCTGGCAGGTTCCCTGAACGCCAAGGCGGACAAACTCCACCGCCGGTGCATGATGGATCACGAATGGCGTCTGAACTCGGACGTGGCGCAAGGGCTCTTTCAGCAGTTGGGAGAGCCTTGATTAGATCTATTCGCCACCGAAGAGAACGTACAATGTCATCAATTCTGTGCTTTGGAATTTCCAAGGCAGCACTCGCTCTGAGACGCTTTTCATCATGAGTGGAATTGCGGTCTGTTTGTTCGCCTTTCCGCCTATACCACTTCTGCCCAGAGTGCTGAAGAAGATCCGGCGAGACTGGGCCCAAGTCATCCTTGTGGCTCCGGACCGGGCACGAAGATACTGGTATCCCGAGATACTCAGTATGTCAGTAGATCCCCCGATTTGTTTGCCTCTTCAGGAGGACCTACTGTTGCAGCAGCAGGGGACGGTCCTCCACCCAAACCTGTCCAGTCTCCACCTACATGCGTGGAGATTGAGCCACGACAATTGAGGCCATTTGACTTGCCTCCTGAAGTCTGTAATGTGATTCTGGCAGCCAGGCGTCCCTCCACAAAAACGGTATACGCCTGCAGGTGGAACACATTTGTAGCATGGTGCACAGCAAAGGCTGTGAATACACTTTCTGCCCCCTTTCAGAGGTTCTCCTCTTCCTTTTTTCTCTTGCCCAACAGGGCTCTGCTCGGGGCACTATCAAAGGCTATCTCTTGGTCATTTCAGCCTTCTAAAGGCTTCCTGATCAGCCTTTTCTTTTCAAGTCCCCTGTTGTAAATAGGTTCTTGAAAGGCATCACACACATGTTCCCTCCTCTTCCCTTTGTGATGCCTCAGTGGGACTTGAACCTTGTACTGACTTATCTGATGGGTGCTCCCTTTGAGCCTCTTCATAGCTCTCCTCTTAGTCTTCTGACTCTTAAGACTTCATTCTGGTTGCCATCACCTCTGCCAGGAGAGTGAGTGAGCTCCAGGCTCTATCTTCTAAGCCTCCTTTCCTCTCTGTCCATCCGGACGAGGTTGTTCTGAGGGCTCGTCCTTCTTTCCTGTCCAAGGTGGCTACAGCCTTTCATATCGGGCAGTCCATCACCTCGCCCACCTTCTTTCCGCCTCTGCATCCCTCGGAAGAGGAAGAGAGGCTCCACCGTCTGGATCCAAAACGTGCGCTCTCCTTCTATGTAGACCGCACACGCCAGTTCCAGGTGGACGACCAGCTTTTTGTTGGTTACGTGGGAGCTAAGAAGGGACGGACGGTGCACAAACTGACCATCTCTCGCTGGGGCGTTTTGTGCATCAAGGTCTGTTAGAAGGTGGTTCTGAAACTAGGGGCTGCCCGGATTTTTTGCTTTTTGAGCACCTAATTGTTGAGCTTTTACGGTGGGGAGCCTCATAAGCTGGGACTCACCCACAGTGAACTTGTAATGAAGGAGACTTCATGGAAATTTTACTTGTGTATCCCTGACTGGACTAGGCCTCTGCGCAGCAGCTGGAGTATGGAACACCATGCTGGTTACATGCAGACACCTGTGTACATGCGTGTGCACACGTGTAGGGGTTGCGCAGGGGAGATTCCTAGCGTGCGCAGTCCAGGAGCAGCTACAGAGTGAATGGTGTGGCAGGACTTATGCAGTATTGGGTGGTGACATGGAATAGGCTTTATACCCTGGGAAGGAACGTGCCAGGGAAAGTCAGTGTGTTGTTCTGTGTTTTCACTTCATTATTCCCCTATGGGGATGTGGGGCCCATGGCTAAAATGACTTAATGTGAAAAAGTGGCTCTATATGTACTGGACAATAAGGAAGTACAGTGTGTATAGTCTACAAACCCCAAAGCTATAACGGAGGTTAAAGTCAGGACTGACCTTACTCTCCAAAGTGGTAGCTTGGTCGAGCAGTAAGGCAGTAACAGGGGGCAGTGCAAAGTATTTGTTGTACACACTGTCTGCAAAAGATTTCACACACTCAAAGACTGAACTCCCGGTCAATGGTTGTTATATCCAAAGATATAGTTTTATTTTTAGAACCAGCAGGCATAAAAATATACTTCGCTAGGTATGAATACTTTCATGTAATTACTTTGCAAGGAAGCAAGAAGGCATGTGAACACAATAGGTACAGGGGTTGCTGAAGGCAACACAAGTCTAGACACACTTTTGCATTGATCTCAATGGATTATTATCATAAAAGTACAGTTAATTACAGTGTAAATTACTTCAGTAGTTTCATGTCTAAATCCTAGATTCAGTCCTGGGGTCTAAGCTGAAACCAGATTAGCAAAAACGTTTTAGTTGCTGTAATGAATTTTCATGAATATAAAGCAGTTTTAAAAGTTCACACTTAGAAACTTTTCAATGTAAATCTGACAATGTTATTCAATGGGAGAAAATTCAAGTTGCAGGTAAAGTACGACCGCGTTACTTTTGTAATCCAGCACTGGTCTCCTAGGGCCAGCACGGGGGTCTTAACTTAAAACAGGTAGGTAATTGCGTTTCAGTATTTCATATGGTTTTTAAAGAATATTTCAAGTTTTCATAAGTAGACACTTAAAAAAAATTCCATAGAAAAGCAGACAATGGGTTCCTATGGAGAAAATACAGATTACTAGTAAACCCGGTAAGGATTACTTTTGCGGTTCAGTACTGGGCTGAAAGGTACAGTACTGGCTTCTCCCCTGATCACAGGTGAGTACTTTAGAATTCGGCTGATTTTATATGAATATTTTCAGTTTTCAAAACTTCACACTTTGAAAATTTTCCAGTCAAAATTGGTCAATGTTATCCAATGGCAGGTAAGTGAGTTACCAGTTGCCAGGTGAGTACTTGGTTGGTGAAGTTATGGTTCTGGGCATAGACTCAGGGGTCCCCCAGAGTCAGGTAAGTGCAGTAGGTTCAGCCCCAGCAGCACAGGGCCGGCCGGGTGCAGAGGTAGTTAGGCCCAATGATATCCAATGAGGGAAAGGGGGCCTTCGGTTGGTGGCTGCTGGCTAGCAGGCCACAGTGCTGTGGGAGCTGGGCTCCTGATCACTTGCTCAGGGCAGGGGGGGGGGGGGTGTAGGATAGGACAAAGGTGTCACAGCCAGCGGCACTCGGGCGGCTGGGTGCAGGGTGCTTCTGATAGATACATCTGCCGTGTGGATTCCTCACCTTGTGAATATCCCCTTGCGTCAGCAACATTCGGAAATTCTTTTTGTAGCTTCGCGCCGACGTGGACGCGGACGTCACAGACACGGCTCCGCTCGCGACTCCGCTGACGTCACCGACGCCTATATTAGGCCCACGCCGGCGTGATGACATCAGTTCCCTTTTTTCCGCGTCGTCGACGCTAACGGTTTTCAGGGATCGTACTGTAGCTTTACAGTAACTTTGTTACTATTAACCTGTTATTCTGTTTAACTTTATATTCTTCGAGATGTCGTCGAAGAAGACTGGTTTTAAGGCTTGCGGCGAATGTGGCAAGACTATGTCTATCACCGATCCTCATGATTGCTGTGTTTAAGCTCCGACCATGACGTCGAGGACTGTCCTTGCTGCAAGAAGATGACTTTGAAGGCGCTAAGAGAGAGGCGAAGCTCCTTGTGGCTAAGCTTAAGAGTAAGAAGGATAAGAAATCTTCGAAGTCTCGAACTCGTCGGTCGAGGTCTCGATTGAGGTCACGCTCGGAGTCGTCTTCAGCTCACGCTTCGAAGTCTTCGAGGAAGAAGTACAAGAAGAGGAGCCATGAGTCACGTCATCACTCCGGAAAAGACTCTGGTTCGAGACCGAAGTCCCAGGTCAAGCTTCTGAGTAAGGAGGTGGTGGTTTCGGAGTCGGAGCATGTCTCTGTTGGTGAGGCTTCACATCCAGGTTCACCCGAATCACAGGAGCAGGTCCATTCTCCAGTTCCATCCAATCCTTCTGGTCAGGAGGATGAAGGTGAGGAGCAGGGGGCTGGTGAAGTCGAGGTTCCGGTGCCTGCGGGTTTGTCGACCCCGGTTCCAGGACTCGTTGAAGAGGTCCTTCGTCGTTCCGACACCTCCTCCTCAGGATCGACCCAGAGAACCATATCCTGAGTTTCCAGGTCAGGAATCATCTCAGTTCTTGAACGCCATGTTTGGTGTCTATTCTAGGGCAATGTTCCCGTCTGGTGCACCTGTTGGTCCCACGGGTCCTATGGCTTTCAACTTGGGTGTTCCCCAGGCTTACGCCCCTGCGCCCTTCATGCCTTTTATGCCGGCTATACCACCGCATTGGCATTTTCCGACACCTCCGGTGTCGTCGACCCCGAAGCGCTCGACGCCGACTCCGTCGACGCCAGTCACATCGACGCCGATGCCTACTACTCCGAGGCAGGATTCTGTCCGACCTCGTGCTGAGAAGCCTCGTCCGACGTCGGGTTCGACGCCGGCTCCAGCGCCGTCGGAGTCGATTCCGAACCCGTTGGCTTCGGCTGTGAAGGAAAGGTCTCGGAGAAAGGCTCAGAGACTTCTGGAAGAGGAAAGGTATCTATATTCGGATACTGAAGAAGGGGAGTTACGGGATTCTGAGGATCCTTTTGAAGATTTGTGTGAGGCCAGTGGGCTTGAACTGTCACCTGAGTGGGAGTTGGCTTCAGTTTCAAATGTGCCATCAAAGGATGTGGTGCCTTATCACACTGTTATAAAAAAAAGCAGCGAGTCTGTTGAATATTACTCTTCCTACTGCTGACTATAAGCCTAACATCTTGACTGAGGTTCTTCATTCTCCCTCGTCAGTAGTTGAGCCTGTTACCATTCAACGAGGCCTTGACTGAGCCCATCTATGAGGTCTGGAAGAAGCCTTTGTCTGCTCCTGCAGTTTCAAGAACAGTTGCGAGGAGATACAGAGTGGCACCTGAGGACCCTGCGTTTTTATCAATTCATCCCTTGCCTGAGAGTTTGGTGGTGCAGTCTGCTTGCTCAAAGAAATCTGCTGGAGCTTTCCCACAGGTTCCTGGGGACAAAAAATCCAGAAAGCAAGATCAGGGTGCCAGGAAGGTCTTCTCTTCAGCCAGTATGGCGTTAAAGTCAACCAACGCAACGTGACTGATGGGGAGGTATATCCATGCCTTGATGGATTCTGTCAAGCAGCTAGTTCCGAAAATTCCTGAAGATGACCGGAAGGATTTTCAGGAGGTGATTTCAGACACTCAAGCAGCTGCGAGACAGGTGATTCAGAGTGGCCTGGACACTGCTAATTCGGTGGCAAGGGTCATGGGTTCATCTGTGGCCACCAGGAGGGCTGCCTGGCTTAAGACATCTGAGTTCTCTGCGGACGTCCAGTCTGCTTTGTTGGACTTGCCTTTTGATGGCTCAGGATTGTTTGGCAAGAAGGCTGATGCTGCCTTGGAACGTTTTAAGGATAGTAGGGCCACTGCAAAGTCCTTGGGTCTTCAGTCCAGAGGAACTACTGGTAAACGCTTCAGGGGGTTCGGAAGATCTTCCTTTCGCTCTTACAGACCTTCCCAGCAGCAGCCTCAGCAGCAACAGAATACGCTGTACAAGTCGTACAGGGGCAGACAAAGATCCCGCCCTAGAGGGCGTCAATCCTCCTCCTCCTCCTCCTCTCCTTCCCAACCCCCAGCCAACGCAGCAAAGCAGCCCTAGATCCGCCATTCCGGATCATGTGGGCCCAGTGGGGGGTCGGCTTACTCATTTCCTACAAGATTGGGAATTAATTACATCGGATCTTTGGGTTCTCAATCTTGTAGGGAATGGGTATGCATTTCCTTTCCAGGAATTCCCTCCCAATTACCCTCCTTGCCAGGGTTTTTGTTCGGAGGACCACCTGCTTCGCCTGCAGGAAGAAGTCCTGGCTCTTTTCAAAAAAGGTGCGATAGAGGTGGTTCCAGAGCAGGAGAGGGGTCAGGGGTGCTACTCCCGGTATTTCCTGATCCCCAAGAAAGATGGCAGGCTTCGGCCAATCCTGGATCTCAGGATCTTGAACCTTTACCTGAAACAGGAAAGGTTCAAGATGCTCACTCTTGCGCAGGTTCTTCAGGCGCTGCTGGAAGAAGACTGGATGGTGTCGATCGACTTGCAGGATGCGTATTTTCATATTCCCATCCTGAAGTCGCACAGAAAGTATCTCCGTTTTACGGTTGGGTCACAACACTACCAGTTTGTGGTCCTTCCGTTTGGTCTTACTACTGCGCCTCGAGTCTTCACCAAGGTGATGGCGGTGGTGGCAGCTCATCTCAGAAGAACGGGGATACATGTGTTTCCGTATCTAGACGACTGGCTGATCAAAGCAGTCGCCGGAGAAGGTGCTCCATCTGCAAGAGACAACTCAGTTGTTGCACAGGTTGGGTTTTTCGATAAATGTACCCAAGTCTCACCTGGTGCCCTCACAGCGCAACCTGTTCATAGGTGAGGTACTGGACACTACTGTATGTCGTGCATTCCCTCCCCCTCAAAGGATTCGCGACATTCAGGAGATGATTCCTTTGTTTTACCCTGGAGCGGTTGTTCCAGTCCTGAAGGTCCTTCGCCTGCTCGGTCTGATGGCTTCATGCATCCTGTTGGTCAACCATGCACGCTGGCACATGAGGGCACTCCAGTGGTGCCTCCGCAGGCAGTGGTATCAGCACAACGGAGATCTCAGGGAGTCAGTGAAGATCTCCAGAGAAACTGCTGCGGATCTGTCTTTGTGGAGTGTGGAAGGCAATCTGTCTCAAGGGAAGCCTTTTCACATTCCTCCTTCGGTGGCCACAGTAATAGCGGACGCGTCCACCCTCGGGTGGGGTGCTCATCTGGGGGACCTGGAGGTCAAAGGTCTTTGGTCTCCAGAGGAAAAGTTGCTTCACATCAACCTTCTGGAATTGCGGGCAATACGTCTGGCGCTCAAGGCCTTCCTCCCTTCCCTTCGCGGGCGGTCAGTTCAAGTCCTGATGGACAACACGACGCGATGTGGTACATCAACAAACAGGGAGGAGTAGGGTCGCAGTGTCTCTGCAGAGAGGCTCTGCGTCTCTGGTCCTGGGTTCAGGACCATCAGATTTGTCTGATGGCAAATCATCTGGCCGGAGTTCTGAACGTTCGTGCAGACAGTCTCAGTCGGCAGTTCTCTGCCGATCACGAGTGGAGGCTCCATCCAGAGGTAGTTCTCGACATCTTTCGGATGTGGGGGACTCCTCGGGTGGACCTGTTCGCCACTCACGAGAATGCTCACTGCCTGTCATTCTGCAGCCTCCAGTTTCCGATGCAGGGAGCCTTGGGGGACGCGTTTCAGTTGAGTTGGAGCTCGCAACTCCTTTACGAGTTTCCTCCCATACCCTTGATTCCTCGGGTTCTGAGAAATTCGCCAAGACCGGGCCCGAGTCATATTGATTGCCCCGGATTGGCCAAGAAGACGCTTTGAAGGCCCATTTATCTGATGTTCTCCGGTTTGCCCTTTCTCTTGCACAGCAGGGTCTTGCTGTTGCCACGGTGAAGGGTTATCTGTCAGCGCTGTCGGCGTTTATCTGTTTGCCTGACCAGCCCTCTCTGTTTAAATCTCCTATAGTTTTGAGGTTTTTGAAGGGCCTCACTAATAAGTTCCCTCCTATCCCTTTTATTGTGCCTCAGTGGGATTTGAATCTAGTTCTGACATTTTTAATGGGTGCTCCTTTTGAGCCTCTTCATAAATGTCCCATGAGGCTCCTGACTTTCAAAACTGTTTTCCTCGTTGCAATAACCTCGGCAAGGAGGGTTAGTGAGCTTCAAGCTCTTAGTTCCAAGCCCCCATTCCTGTCCATTCATGCTGATCGAATGGTTCTTAGGACCAGGGCTGCTTTTCTGCCGAAGGTGGTGACTTCTTTCCACCTTGGTCAATCCGTCACCCTTCCTTCCTTTTATACTCCCCCTCACCCTTCAAAGGAGGAGGAGAGATTACACCGTCTTGACCCCAAGAGGGCGGTGTCTTTTTATTTGGACAGAACTAGAGACTGTCGCATGGATGACCAGCTCTTTATTGGCTTTGCTGGCTGCAAGAAGGGAAGAGCAGTCCATAAGAGGACTTTGTCGAGATGCATCGTCCTCTGCATTAAGATCTGCTACTCTTTGGCCGGTAAGGAACCACCAGAGGGCATAAGAGCTCATTCGACTAGGGCTAAGTCTTCGACCTCTGCATTGGCTAGAGGTGTGCCTGTAGAGGATATTTGTAGGGCCGCAACTTGGTCTTCCCTCCACACTTTCGCGAAGCACTACTGCTTGGATACCTAAGTGAGGAGGGACGGTAATTTTGCGCGCTCTGTTCTTCAGGATTTCCTGGTCTAGAAGAGTGGACACCCTCCTCCGGGAGTGGGGACTGCTGTGGGACTCTATTCACAAGGTGAGGAATCCACACGGCAGATGTATCTATCAGAAGATTAAGTTACTTACCTTCGGTAACGCTTTTTCTGGTAGATACAATATCTACCTGTGTATTCCTCACTGACCCACCCGCCTCCCCGTTGTCCACTCTTCTTTGCCAGAGTATCTTTAGTGGATTGTTTTATTGTAAAATGTTTTATTGCATTTACTTCACACTGTGTGTGTTACTTTTATTTCTATACTGTGTATATTGTGTACATTTCTGTCATCGGTCCGTCCGTGTGCCTCGAAGGCACGGAAAAAAGGGCGGAACTGATGTCATCACGCCGGCGTGGGCCTATTAAAGGCATCGGTGACGTCAGCTGAGTCGCGAGCGGAGCCGTGTCTCTGTGACGTCCGCGTCCACGTCGGCGCGAAGCTACAAAAAGAATTTCCGAATGTTGCTGACGCAAGGGGATATTCACAAGGTGAGGAATCCACAGGCAGATATTGTATCTACCAGAAAAAGCATTACCGAAGGTAAGTAACTTGTTCTTTTGAGCCGTCGGGCGGTCAATGTTATCCAATGGGAAAGGTCAAAAAGGAACAAAGAGTGCAGGCTCGGGGACAGACTCTCCAGGGGCGACCAGCACTTCGAGAGGTTAGTTGGGATCCTGGAGCACAGGTAGGTACCCCAAAGGGAGGCACAGGGGGCTGCAGGGCGCCGGGTGCAGGGGTATCTTTGGGTGTCGGAAAAGCTTACCCTCAGCTGGTCGCGGTTGGGATGGCCCCTGGTTCCGAGTCTGCAGGCGTCGTCTGGTTCGCCGAGGAGGGTCTTTGGACACTGGACTTCGGGTCCCAGTCACAGGGGGATGTCCTCGTGGTCTTAGTTCGGTTGGGCTCGACGGGTGCAGAATGGGCTGGTCCGCAGCTTCCTGGTGGCACCAGGTGGGTTGTTGCAGCAGAGCCTCTGCTGATTGGAGTCACAGTCTTTAAGAGGGTCAAGGTAGGCAGGTCCTCTGGGTGTCCCAAGGTTGCTGTCGGCAGGAGTCGCCGGGATTAGGCAGGAGCAGGTTCCAGGATCGACAGGACGGTATGGCTTGGGCCAAGTCAGTTGTTGTCGTCCTGTTAGCAGCTGCACGGCGGGCCTTCTGCTTCTTGATCCTCTTTCTTCTTTTCGTATTGGGAGCAGAGGAAGGAAGGATCAGGGAGCCCCTAAATACTGAATTTAGGGGCGTTACAGGTAGGGCAAGGACCGGGACCAATGGGTCCCTGTCCTGGCGTGAGTACACTCCCTAGCTTTCTCCTCTCCTGTGGAAGGGGGGCAGGAGCCTAGCTGGGATTGGGCAGGGCTCCCCATCTACAAGATGGCCGGAGCCCGGGTTTGTGCTTCACCTTGTCTCCCCCACCTGAGGGGTGGGGTTGGCACTGGCTGGCACACCCCCCTTCCTGACTTAGTTTTGGCCGCTAGCCTTCCCGCCAGAGTGGGGGTCAGAACTGGTGGGCGCCGGTTGCTAGGTACAGAAAATGGTCTGGAGAAGCTCACAGAGGCGGCATGCCTTTGAAGCTTCCCCCTGCCCATCCTGAGGGAGGAGACCTAGCACCTCGCCCAGGACGTGCATTGTTGCAGGCCCAGGAGAGCGCAGGCTCTCCTACCCAGGGGTCCAGCAACATGTCTGCTGTGTGGCAGCCTCTGCAGCCACTCAGCCCAGACGTGGATTGGAGGTTAGGTTTTCAGAGGGCATCCCTAAGATGCCCTCTGGTGCATTTCACATTAAATCCCACACTGGCATCAGTGCGGGTTTAATGTGCTGAGAAGTTTGGTGCCAAACTTGTCAGCCTTCAGTGTAGCTATTATGGTGCTGGGGAGTTCGTAATGATAACCTCCCAGCACCATATACTCTTAATGGCATCACTGCATTTACAGTGCCCAGGAATGGCCCTGGGTCCTGTAGGGGCACAGGGCTCATACACCTGTGCCCACAACTCCGGCATAGGGCACCCAGCTAGAGGGGTGACTGAAGTATGCCAGGGCAGTGGGTTCTGTGGGCATGGCACACAGGGATGTGTGCCATGTCGACTCTTGGTTTAGTTCTGTACTTAGGCACTCAGCCTGCAAAGGCAGTATGTGGGTGACAGGGTACAGGGCCCCTGAGGGTGGCATAATACGTGCTGCAGCCCTCAGGGGTCTTCTCTGGTCACCATGCCCTGGGTACCTAGGGTACCATTTACTAGGGGCTGACAGGTGGCTAGAGATGCCAATTGGGTTTCTAGTTTAAGCACAGTTTTAGGGAAGGAACACAGGCCCTGGGTACCTGGTTGGCAGGAACCCAGGGCACACTCAGTCAAAGCACATCAGCAGTTCAGAAAAAGTGGGGGAATACCAAGGCAAGAAAGATGGCACTTTCTCACACACAAAGCCTACAGATTCCAGACACACATTAAAGTCCAGTGTAGCGGATGTGAAAATGAGTATTCTGCAGAGTCCAAAGTCCTATATGTACTGCTTTTGGGTCGTCCAGAAATGTCATAATTCTCTGAGTCCCTGGCTGGGGTCTAGCCCTGGCAGTTTAGATTAATGACCTTTCTTCCCAGAGCGAAGATCTTCCCTCCAAGGAGAAAAGATGGGTGGAGCTAAAAGCCAATCCATCAACTGCTGTCGCTGGATGCCAGGCACCAAGCTGAACCACGGGAAGGCAGTGAGGAGGGAAGGAGTTGGGTTTCAGAGGCCATGTGGCCAGAAACACTGGACGACACCATTTTGACCAAACCCAGAGGCTGGACAAGGAGGAGGGAGCAGGGGCAGGGAAGTGGTGTGTCGCTGTTTGATAAGACATACAAAGACTTCCTGCCAGCCCCCTACTCAACTTTTAAAAAGTATTTGCACAGGAAGAGAAGCTCTCTCTGGGGTGTGGTCTGCTGAGGCGAAAGGTGCTGGAGCCTGTTGCAATTGGCAGTTGGAAGGAGGGCACCCCTGACTGCCCCCCAGGCCCATAACAGCGCCAGAAGGAGAGCCCTGGGCCGGTGCGCAGAAGAAGAGGCCTCTGCGCAGGGAGAAGAGCGGCGCGGGTAGCCAGTGAAGCCCGCACCCTGCAGATTGCACCCTCGTGGAGACCCGGATGACAAAGAAGAGTTCTCCCAGTGGCTGGGGGACGCCACCAGGAGCGAAAAGACACAAAAATGGGGCAAATCGGACCCCCAGGGGCTGAGATATGGCCCCCGGAAGGTAAGCGACCGTTGACCCCTAAGAAGACACACGACTAAGCGCGTGGGGCTCCGCCGCCAATCTCAGAGATGCCCCCGGGGTGGGTCAGGTCCCGGGGGCTGCCCCCACGGAGAAGGGAAGCCGGGGAGCGGCGTCGCGCTCCCTGTGAAGTTGCCCCGCATGGGGGCCAGGAGCCCACCCTGGCCCCCACCGAAGATGGAGGCGGGGGAGAGCCGTCGCCCCCCTCCCCCGCGAATCTGTCAGGGGGCCCCGAAGTGACCCACCGAAGACGGGGAGTGCTGTCACACTTCCCGTGAGGAGGAGGGGTTCGGGACCCTATTTCTGGGCCCCGCAGAAGTGAAGACGGGGGGCGCTGTTGCGCCACCGCAAAGATGTGCCCAGGGACTCGGGCCCTAACCCAGTGCCCCGGAGTGATGAGGAGGTTGGGGGAGGGCTGTCGCACTCTCCCTGAAGAGCTGTCAGCCTGTAAGCCGCCGCCGCCCCCAGGAGCGGGCGGCCCTGAATACACCGGCCAGCTCCTGCGGCCGCACACAAGGGTGCGGGCCGGGACGGAGCCGGCAGGGGCAGCTGGGGGTGGCCTACCCGGGCTGCCCTCACCTCTGCAACTGGCTCAGGGGGCCCGGGTGGGACCGGGACCCCCCGGGTAGAAAGGGAGCTGCAGGGGCCCGGGGGGGACCAGGCCCCCATCACCCAGCGGAGCGGCCAGGGGTGGGCTCCCCGAGCCACAGATGGACGTACCTTGGGGGTCCGGGTGGGACCAGGCCCCCCAACAAGGCCTGAAGATGCAGCGAAGCCGCTAGCAGTGCAGCACGGCTCTCCCCAGCACAGCTGGAGAGCCGCTAATCACATCTTCACGAAAAGGAGCCCAATCGCCTCATAATGCCTTGCCAGGCATTTGGAAGCCGGCCGTTTTGATCCTTGGTGGCTCCCCAGAGGAGTGGGGTCACCCTCAATGGTGAAAAGGTTCCGGGGGGAGCTGCTGTAGAAGTGCAGTCTCCCCCCTGCACAAAGAGAAACATCACCCTAAGTTTCCTAAGTGTTTCAAAGGAATAACCCCTCGAGGGCTCAGCCCACTATTATCACCTTGTGGGCTGGAACTTTTGTTCTTCAGCTGAGGGTGTTAGCATAATTGCCTCAAGGAGTGAAGGGCTGAGTGGGGGTGTCTGGAAGAAGGCATCCCCTGCAGGTGAATTGGTGTAATTGCACCAGAAATGCTTTTACTAGTGGTTATTTCCTTTAGAGGGACTGGAGTTCGTGTATTTAATGTGAAGTACATGATTACGGTGGAGTCATAAGCAAAGTAGATTTAAGTGGCTAGACATTCCTGCTAGGGTGTCCGACTGTATTTGCTTAAACCTGAGAGTATATCTGTGACACCTTTAGGGGCTGTAATTGCAATGCATTCTAATGATATCCAAATGGTATGAGTACTGTCGCTCTAAAGTGATGCGTAAACATGTATTCTTGCTGCTGCGCTTAGGTGAAGAACACATACTGTTAGCCCTTAAGATATAGAGGTGCATACCTTATGGTCAGTAGGAAATGCTCGGTTAGGGTTGTGTCACCAAGGCAGGGTTACCGATTTTAAATGCTGGTGGAAACACTGGGGTGAGTCGACACTGAATTGGTCCCAGTGCGTTGGGGCCTGGCTCCAGGTTATGATCCATAAACTGCATTGTGGGCAAGATGATGTGCCTACATGGGAGTAGTGGTACTAGACCCCACCCCCCCTTTCGGGAGTGCAATGTAATGCAATGTCCAAAGTAATTCCAACAGCTTATGTATATTTGTAAATTGGAGCATAGTATTGAGTAGTGTTTGTGTTTAATAAATGTACTCTTACTTTTATAAAGCAAAGTACAGACTGGACAATCAATCATTGTTATTTTTGCGCACCTGCAATTGGCGATTACTAGCCCACACCATCTCCCTTGAGTAAGCCTCAGACTGCTCTGCAACGCTACCCTCTGAGAGTAAGGTGCTGCCCAAGGGTGTTTGGTTCCCAGTGAAGGACAAATGTGTCATATTATTTGTGCAGGCCTCCCAGATGCTGCCTCGTTTTCCAACAGTCTGTTATTCCTTGGCGAAAAAGGAGTCTCCTGTGGGGCTGCGCGCCCATTCCATTCGGGTCACAGTAGTTAAATTCCTTACCCCCCCACCCATCCTCTCCGCTCTGCGAACAGATATCTAGGGTTAAGGTATCTCCCTTTGAGGGCCCTAGTTTCATGGCACCAGTGTCTGTTTCTTGCATGGCTCTGCGTTCCTGGCGCGGAAAGCTATGTACAGAACTGACGTCAGCGCACGAGTGCGGCATCTAGGTACTCCGACGTCATCCCGGCGTTCCGACGCGAAAGGGTACTGCTGACAAACTTTCTGGATCCAGCCTGACGCCTGGGGATATTCTAAGGTAAGGAATCTAACACAAACTACTGTTTCTTAAGTCAAGTCATAAATTTGTATAGCTTGCTACTCTCCCAGAGGGTCTCAAGGCGCTTAAGGGAAGAGGGGTTCGCTACTGATCGAACAGCCAGGTCTTGAGTTGTTTTTTGAAGGAGAGGTGGTTCTGTGTAAGACGGAGGTGGGTGGGGAGGGAGTTCCAGGTGTTGGCCGCCAAGTAGGAGAAGGATCTTCCTCCCATGGTGGCTCTTCGGATGCGTGGAATCGTGGCGAGGGCTTGGTTGGACGATCGTAGTTGGCGGGTGGGGGTGTAAAAGGTCAGGCGAGTGTTGAGGTATCTGGGTCCTAGGTCGTGAAGGGCCTTGTGTGCGTGGGTGAGGAGACGGAACATGATTCTCTTGTTGACGGGGAGCCAGTGCAGGTCTCTCAGGTGACCAGATATGTGGTTGTGGCGAGGTATGTCTAGGAGGAGTCTGGCGGAAGCGTTCTGAATGCGTTGAAGTCTACTCTGTAATTTGGCTGTGGTTCCGGCGTAAAGGGTGTTTCCGTAGTCCAGACGGCTTGTGACAAGTGCTTGGGTGACCGTCTTCCTTGTTTCTGTGGGGATCCAACGGAAGATCTTTCGGAGCATGCGTAGGATGTTGAAACATGATGATGAGACGGCGTTGACTTGTCTGGTCATCGAGAGGGAGGAGTCTAGGATGAATCCCAAGTTGCGAGCATGGTCCGTTGGTTTGGGTGCGCTGCCGAGGGCCACCAAGAGTCGTCCCAAGCAGAGGGGGATGATCCTAGGATAAGCACTTCCGTCTTGTCTGAGTTCAGTTTTATATGTGACAAGGGTTAACCCAAAATAAGTCGCTGGGACCTGGGTGGCTATCGTTATGAATAGAGGGGTCCCAGTGAGGGAGAACAAATTAATTAGAAAAACAATCAAGTAAATCTCATAAACAAAAATACCTCTATAATGTTTTATTCACATTATAGGAAAACGAGCATTGTTGAGTATTCAAGAAATATATACACTTGTGATGGTACAGGTGCCCCAGGGGGAAGGGAGGGGAAGTGATGTAGTGAAGGTAAGGTGAGGAGGGTTCTTTTGTGACAATAAAAAACACGATATTTATCCAGTAATATTGGGATACCAATGTTAAACAATATACAGAGCAAATGATTACTCAATGACAGAGTTTAAAGAAACATGCCCCCATGTCCATCATGAAAACGAATGGTGGGTTGAACGGGGCTGTCGGGGGGACGTGTGTCGACGTTTCGACCCTAATAGGCAGGATAGATAAGGTTCCTTGCGAGTGGGTCTTCTTCAGGACGGGCAATAAGGTAGGGGCAGCCAACCTATTATTAAAAAGGGGAGGGGTAAGTTAATTATAATGAACAAATCTCGATCTAGTTTAAGTGGGTAGGGTAGACAAAAAGGACGTACCTGAGTACATCAGTATGGGGATGAAATTAATCCCAGTGAAGGTCGGTGACACGAGTTCAATTACCTTAAGAAGGAATCATATGAATAACCATTAGACTCGTGGGGTTGATCCGTTACCTAGGTAACCGGAAAGCTGTCGTCAGGGAACACGAAATACTACGATGTGACCAGTTAGAGGATACTGATTAAAAAAACTGGGAATGTTTGTTAAGGGGCAGCAACATTATCAAAGATATTATTAATGTCTGGTCTAATAGAGAGTAAGTTAAATAAAGTTCGTAGTGATTAGAAGGGCATATAAAACAGTAGAGGTGACTACCCGGTGTGTTCGATAATGACCAATTGAGTCATACTTGGGAAGTAACATTGGTAGTACACTCATGTTATCATTACAAAATATTTACATGAAAAACATTTAGCGAGCAGCAAGTCGGGTGGTAAATCAGCATATAAAACAGTAGAGGTGACTACCCGGTATGTTCGATAATGACCAATTGAGTCATACTTGGGAAGTAACATTGGTAGTATATTCATATTAGCATTGCAAAATATTTACGTGAAAAACATTCAGCGAGCAGCAAGTCGGGTGGTAAATCAACAGTCACGTATTATGATGTTTGCATCGACACCATACTGCGTACCTATCACATGATGGTAAGGCAGTTTGTGTCAATATTGGATAATCAATATAAAACATGTTACGTAAAAAGTTGTCAAAGACCTATAAGTGCGCTCCCAACTATGTCAATGGGAGTCATTCTATTCTTCAACATCATACCGCGTACCTGTCACACGACGGTATAGGCAGTTACATTTTGTATGTGTATCGAACTAGAGTCATATGTTAGAAAGAGGAAACATAATACAATGGATGCGTATATTACAGGGTCAGTAAATAATCTCACCATTGATGATTATGCTAAAGGGTCACTAAACATGATATAGAAGTTAGTGATGCTAATTAGAGTAAGGTTGCAAGTTGTGAGAATGAACTATCATGTTCGTTCAACCCTGATTGGATGGAATCAAAGTAAAACATCCACTTCAATTCCCTGATATTCAGTATGTTGGAAATGTTTCCCCCCCTGGGACCAAGATTGATTTTCTCAATCACGGTCCAGTTGAGACTCTCAGGTGGGTGTTAAGCTGATCTAAAGTGTTCAACTAGTGGTGCACCCAACACTTCACATCTAATGCGGCTCATATGTTGTAGGACCCGCTGTTTGATTTTCTGTTGGGTTTGCCCAATATAGATCAAATTACAGGGGCAAACAATCGCATAGATCACAGTTGATGTGTTGCAATTGGTTAGAGTCTTCAATCGGATTTTCTTCGAGTTGTGCACGAATTCTTTTGTCTGTATGCAACTATCACAGGCTTTGCACTGACCGCATTTGAAGTGGCCAGTAGCTGGTTCCAGATTCCAAAGGGATCTGATGGTCGGCTCCTCCCTCGTTGTCAAGAGCGAACGTACCACATAATCCTTTACACTCTTCGATTTCTTGAAGGCATGTAGTGGGGTGTCAGGATGATTGATGTCATCCGCAACCAGTTGCCAGTGATGGTTGACGATCTTTTTGATTAGATTGCTCTTGGTTGAGAAGGTCGTCACACATACAATACGGTCTTCCTGTGTGTTATTGGGATCCTTTATCTTTAAGAGCTCCTCACGTGGGTAGAACCATGCTCTTTTTCGTGCTTTGGTCACAAGTCTTTTAGGGTAGCCACGGGCTTTTAAACGGTCAGCAAGATCTTCAGACTGTTGGAAGTAATGTTCTTTAGTGGAGCAATTTCTACGGACACGTAAAAACTGGCCAAATGGGAGATTGTCTCGAAGAGCCCGAGGATGGTGACTGTTGTATTGCAGAAGGGAGTTCCTCTCAGATGGTTTTCTGTACAATGTGGTCAGAAGTTGCCCCTGGTGTTGGTAAATAGTAATGTCCAAGAAATTAATACTCTGGTTATCAGATTGAATGGTGAACTGTAGATGCTGTGATTGTTGATTCAGCCAGTGATGAAATTCATTAAGTGTGGCAGAGTCTCCTTTCCAGATTATTAAAATGTCGTCTATATAACAAACCCAAACGTGGAGATGGTTGTTGAAAGGATTGTTGGTGTTCAGTATGGTATTATCCTCGAAGGCTGCCATATAAAGAATGGCTACATCCGGGGCAAAGGGAGCCCCCATTGCCACCCCCTGGGTTTGTAGAAAGAATTCATTCTTGAAGGTGAAAAAGTTCTTAGTCATTGCAATCCGAAGTAGGGATATAATGAATTCAGATGGTACTCGCATGGGTGCTGGTCTGGATTCCAAGTATCTCATAATTACTGTTAGAGCTTCCTCCTGTGGGATGCTAGTATATAAGGATACTACGTCACATGTAACCAGTAATTGTTCCACAGGGTCAAAGGGTAAGGTTTCAACTAGGTTGATCGTTTGTAAAGTATCCCTTAGATATGTTCTAGTCGCCTCTGCCTCGGGCGTCCAGGTGGATTGGACATATCCTTATAAGGATATGTCCAATCCACCTGGACGCCCGATTGTCTCGGGGTGTGGTTCCATACTAGAACCACTAGGTAGATATATTGATTTTTTTCTCAAACCCTTGGCAGAGGCGACTAGAACATATCTAAGGGATACTTTACAAACGATCAACCTAGTTGAAACCTTACCCTTTGACCCTGTGGAACAATTACTGGTTACATGTGACGTAGTATCCTTATATACTAGCATCCCACAGGAGGAAGCTCTAACAGTAATTATGAGATACTTGGAATCCAGACCAGCACCCATGCGAGTACCATCTGAATTCATTATATCCCTACTTCGGATTGCAATGACTAAGAACTTTTTCACCTTCAAGAATGAATTCTTTCTACAAACCCAGGGGGTGGCAATGGGGGCTCCCTTTGCCCCGGATGTAGCCATTCTTTATATGGCAGCCTTCGAGGATAATACCATACTGAACACCAACAATCCTTTCAACAACCATCTCCACGTTTGGGTTCGTTATATAGACGACATTTTAATAATCTGGAAAGGAGACTCTGCCACACTTAATGAATTTCATCACTGGCTGAATCAACAATCACAGCATCTACAGTTCACCATTCAATCTGATAACCAGAGTATTAATTTCTTGGACATTACTATTTACCAACACCAGGGGCAACTTCTGACCACATTGTACAGAAAACCATCTGAGAGGAACTCCCTTCTGCAATACAACAGTCACCATCCTCGGGCTCTTCGAGACAATCTCCCATTTGGCCAGTTTTTACGTGTCCGAAGAAATTGCTCCACTAAAGAACTTTACTTCCAACAGTCTGAAGATCTTGCTGACCGTTTAAAAGCCCGTGGCTACCCTAAAAGACTCGTGACCAAAGCACGAAAAAGAGCATGGTTCTACCCACGTGAGGAGCTCTTAAAGATAAAGGATCCCAATAACACACAGGAAGACCGTATTGTATGTGTGACGACCTTCTCAACCAAGAGCAATCTAATCAAAAAGATCGTCAACCATCACTGGCAACTGGTTGCGGATGACATCAATCATCCTGACACCCCACTACATGCCTTCAAGAAATCGAAGAGTGTAAAGGATTATGTGGTACGTTCGCTCTTGACAACGAGGGAGGAGCCGACCATCAGATCCCTTTGGAATCTGGAACCAGCTACTGGCCACTTCAAATGCGGTCAGTGCAAAGCCTGTGATAGTTGCATACAGACAAAAGAATTCGTGCACAACTCGAAGAAAATCCGATTGAAGACTCTAACCAATTGCAACACATCAACTGTGATCTATGCGATTGTTTGCCCCTGTAATTTGATCTATATTGGGCAAACCCAACAGAAAATCAAACAGCGGGTCCTACAACATATGAGCCGCATTAGATGTGAAGTGTTGGGTGCACCACTAGTTGAACACTTTAGATCAGCTCAACACCCACCTGAGAGTCTCAACTGGACCGTGATTGAGAAAATCAATCTTGGTCCCAGGGGGGGAAACATTTCCAACATACTGAATATCAGGGAATTGAAGTGGATGTTTAACTTTGATTCCATCCAATCAGGGTTGAACGAACATGATAGTTCATTCTCACAACTTGCAACCTTACTCTAATTAGCATCACTAACTTCTATATCATGTTTAGTGACCCTTTAGCATAATCATCAATGGTGAGATTATTTACTGACCCTGTAATATACGCATCCATTGTATTATGTTTCCTCTTTCTAACATATGACTCTAGTTCGATACACATACAAAATGTAACTGCCTATACCGTCGTGTGACAGGTACGCGGTATGATGTTGAAGAATAGAATGACTCCCATTGACATAGTTGGGAGCGCACTTATAGGTCTTTGACAACTTTTTACGTAACATGTTTTATATTGATTATCCAATATTGACACAAACTGCCTTACCATCATGTGATAGGTACGCAGTATGGTGTCGATGCAAACATCATAATACGTGACTGTTGATTTACCACCCGACTTGCTGCTCGCTGAATGTTTTTCACGTAAATATTTTGCAATGCTAATATGAATATACTACCAATGTTACTTCCCAAGTATGACTCAATTGGTCATTATCGAACATACCGGGTAGTCACCTCTACTGTTTTATATGCTGATTTACCACCCGACTTGCTGCTCGCTAAATGTTTTTCATGTAAATATTTTGTAATGATAACATGAGTGTACTACCAATGTTACTTCCCAAGTATGACTCAATTGGTCATTATCGAACACACCGGGTAGTCACCTCTACTGTTTTATATGCCCTTCTAATCACTACGAACTTTATTTAACTTACTCTCTATTAGACCAGACATTAATAATATCTTTGATAATGTTGCTGCCCCTTAACAAACATTCCCAGTTTTTTAATCAGTATCCTCTAACTGGTCACATCGTAGTATTTCGTGTTCCCTGACGACAGCTTTCCGGTTACCTAGGTAACGGATCAACCCCACGAGTCTAATGGTTATTCATATGATTCCTTCTTAAGGTAATTGAACTCGTGTCACCGACCTTCACTGGGATTAATTTCATCCCCATACTGATGTACTCAGGTACGTCCTTTTTGTCTACCCTACCCACTTAAACTAGATCGAGATTTGTTCATTATAATTAACTTACCCCTCCCCTTTTTAATAATAGGTTGGCTGCCCCTACCTTATTGCCCGTCCTGAAGAAGACCCACTCGCAAGGAACCTTATCTATCCTGCCTATTAGGGTCGAAACGTCGACACACGTCACCCGACAGCCCCGTTCAACCCACCATTCGTTTTCATGATGGACATGGGGGCATGTTTCTTTAAACTCTGTCATTGAGTAATCATTTGCTCTGTATATTGTTTAACATTGGTATCCCAATATTACTGGATAAATATCGTGTTTTTTATTGTCACAAAAGAACCCTCCTCACCTTACCTTCACTACATCACTTCCCCTCCCTTCCCCCTGGGGCACCTGTACCATCACAAGTGTATATATTTCTTGAATACTCAACAATGCTCGTTTTCCTATAATGTGAATAAAACATTATAGAGGTATTTTTGTTTATGAGTTCAGTTTTAGGCGGCTGTTCTTCATCCACTCGGCTACGTCTTTCATCCCTTTGTGTAGGTTGGTTTTGGCGGTGGTTGGTTAGTTGGTGAGGGAGAGGATCAGCTGGGTGTTGTCTGCATAGGAGATTATGTTGAGATTGTGTTGGCGTGCGATGGATGCGAGGGGACTCATGTAGACGTTGAAGAGGGTGGGGCTGAGTGAAGATCCTTGTGGTACACCGCATATGACTTCGGTGGCGTCTGATCTGAAAGGGGGAGGCGAACTCTCTGGGTTCTTCCGGCTAGGAATGAGATGATCCAGTCCAAGGCCTTATCTTGTATTCCGGCGTTCCTGAGGCGTTGTACAAGGGTGCGGTGGCAGACTGTGTCGAACGCTGCGGAGAGGTCCAGGAGGATGAGGGCCACTGTTTCCCCGTTGTCGAGCAGTGTCCGGATGTCGTCCGTGGCTGCAATGAGGGCGGTCTCCGTACTGTGGTTGGCTCGGAAACCGGATTGTGAGGGGTCTAGGGCATTGTTAGATTCAAGGAAGGCGGCGAGTTGACTGTTGACGGTCTTCTCTATGACTTTGGAGGGGAATGGGAGGAGCAAGATGGGACGGTAGTTCTTAAGCTCGGTGGGGCCCGCTGTAGGTTTCTTCAGGAGGGCACTAAGTTCGGCATGTTTCCAGCTTTCCGGGAAGGTGGCGGTGTTGAAGGAGCAGTTGATGATGTCCCGGAGTTGGGGGGCGATGATGGAGTCGGCCTTCTTGAAGATGTGATGGGGGCATGGGTCGGTTGGCGATCCGGAGTGGATGGAGTTCATCGTGCGGATGGTGTCTTCGGTGCTGATCGGGGTCCAGGCGCGGAGCGTGGTGGTGGGGGGCTTCTGTTCTGTGGTTGGGGGAGTGGTCAGGTCGCCGAAGCTGTTATGTATGTCAGCGATCTTGCTGTGGAAGAATGAGGCAAGAGAATCGCAGAGGTCTTGAGAGGGAGTGATGTCGTTGTTGTTGGGGTTGATGAGCTCTTTGACAAGGCTGAAGAGTTCTTTGCTGTTGTGGGCGTTGTTGTCTAGTCGCTCCTTGAATGCTGATTTTTTGGTGGTGCAGATATTTCATTACCGAAGGTAAGTAACTTGTGCTTGTGGCATGTAGTTCTGTAGATTTACATGCGCCCATCCTTCTTCCAGAACGTCTGTGGCTGTCGCAGTCGTTTACTTTCTCTCTTTATTTTTAGGCATGGGCATTTCTTTATATATCACTTCACTTAATGTTCAATCCTCACCTGCCTTGCTGGAAAACAATCTAACAATGGAGTTGGTGTCCATGTGCATTATTGCCAAAAGGAGGAGTTCTAGGACTTTGCGACTCAAAAGAGTACTTTGAAGAAAAACAACTTGCACACATCTGGACCCAACACTAGATGGTAGGAGTATGCACAGCATGTGAATCTACAGCACTACATGCCATGAACAGATGCTTACAGGCTAAATAACATATTCCTTCCATGAGGATCATAATTTCACCATCTAGTGGTTAGACTCTGAATACACTTGTTTTTTCTTCTTTCCTAAAACGTTAAATGTATCTGTGCTATCTCGAACAAGTCACTGTCATGTTGACCCTAAAGTGCCACACACCTTAGATGCAATCACTAGACACAACTATGGGTATTGTTTCTTAATCATGAATTCCTCCCCAAATCACTGCCGAGATGAATTTGTATCAGGCAAGCCAACTTGTAACACACAACTCAACAAAAGCAGCATTAGGTTTTGCCTGGTGTCCAATAACCTTTGAGGACAAGTGACCTATTTTCTATGCATCTCTGTATTTTGAATATGCCAAAGTACCATCTAAATATGCTCTCTTAGCTTATGAAACCTATCAGTTTGTAAGCTTCTCTCCAAGCCGGTGATTTATTGTTGGATAACTTTCTTTTCTAGTAAAGACTAAAACGTAGAACATTTTAAGTTTTATCCTCACCTTTCCTAGGTTTATATTTCTAACCTTTTTTCTTAACAGAACGACGACGTTCTACTCCAGCTCCAAAAGAAGAGGAGAAGGTGAATGAAGAACAGTGGTCTCTAAGAGAAGTTGTGTTTGTAGAAGATGTCAAGAATGTTCCAGTTGGCAAGGTTTGTGAAATTGTTTGAAATGTTGTCCTTGGAAGAACAGTTCTTCCTTTCATATAATCTTAAATTATCAGCAATATTCTTGCATTATACTCTAGCCATATACAGTTTGGAAGCAGTTCTCAAGGGTAGCAAGGACAATAAGGCATTATTTAAAGTGTTAGGATTATGTCCTAATCCCTTTTCAGCATCCCATTAATTGACATTAAGATATATGCTATGTGTAATTTGACTCTGACTCATACTGCAATACCTAATGTTATCCCTAATACACCTGGTGAGATCATCTTCTGATGTTTGGCAGCTCCTTCCCAGACTACCATCCTAACCTGTATAAAACAACATTCTATCATCCTGAGCTTATCTATAATGAAATCCTTGCCACCTGTGGCTTACACCTGTCTTAGACAAGAGCACATTCATAATCATACCTTTTTTTCCATGTCCTTCCCTATACACTGGCCAGATGTGCCCCTCTTAAAATAAGCAATATAGATGAGTTATCAGTTGTCAACGCAAGCAAACCTTCTCTTTCCTGGGAATGTTCTCTAGAGGGCAGTAGCTAAATGGTATGCTGAGTTATTGGTCTTCTATTCACCTCTATGGACAGTGTGTTGGAATGAAAGTAGTCCACGTGGCTTTCTAAATTGTTTTCTAAATGGCTAGCTTTTCTTCTAGTGCGCTTATCAATCATGCAAGCCACTGTAAGTTTTTAGTTATTTGTCACTTTATTTTTTCTAACTTTGTTTAGTTTGGTGTAAACATCAAGAATCCAAAAGTAAAATATTCAACCATTTTTTTATGTCCATAATGACATTATGGAAATGGAAGGAAATAAAACAAAACATAATGTTAAGTTCGAGGCATATGAGCTGTACATCATATACTTGTGCATAGATCGCCATCTGGTGTTGGCCTTGGATATTTGCCCTTTGTTTGTGTCTCAAAGAAGTCTTTGTAGTCACGAGATAGGTGACTCCTCCTTAAGGTGATGGTGCGATTGGGTATCAACCCCATCTCCAGATAGTTTTTTTTCCGCCATCTGGTTCGGATTTGATTTGCTGCGCTTTGGGTCTGTGTCTTTCTCGAACCCCCTTCGATGCACAGTCCTTCACCACTCAACGGTATTGTCTCGAGTACGTTCCCCTTTCAACGCATATCTTCGAAAAAATATAAAATCCTTGACCTCTATCTTATCTTCGCGGGCTGTTGGGCCTTTCAGCGCCGACTACGCAGCAGTCTATGGATAGGACTCCTTTCAAAAAAGTTCCCACACACTGACTTACACGAGGAGTATAATCTCTGCCTCTCCTAGGAGCACGAGAACAAGAACTACAAGGCCTGCTCATCTTTCAGGTCGAAGAAAACCATTCATGACTCAACGTCATGAAATGTCCCACAGAAGCAGCTTGGTTCCGGACATCTTCGGAGCAGATCCCAACGTCCGTTCAGAACAGGAAGCTGATGAATGAGAGATCTGTCTCCGAAGCAGACGAGTCAGACATCGAAGACGAGACAGTCACCCTGGCTCAACTGTCCATGAGTACCGAGACCCCTCTCCTAACCAACCCCAAACAAAAGGCTCCAGTAACACCTTCGCCTTGGGGCTCAGGCCAACTGAAACCGAAAGAAAAGCCTTCTGGCTCGGGCTCAAGCAATTCCTATGCCGGTGCTTAGAAGTCAACTCTGGCACCGAAGCCCAAATGTAAACATGTGCCACACCCTTTTTCATTGCACCAAAAAACACCCTTGACGCCGAAGCCTTTGGCGTCTAAACAAAGGACAAGCCTTCGGAGCCAAAACAAATTAAATCGAAAGGTTCCAAGCCGAAAACGGCCTCGGAGCCAGAAACTCCTACACCCAAAGCTAAAGAGTTCAAGACCCTGCAGAAAGCTTGACGCAAAGCCTAAAGAACATTCTGACCCTAAGCCTTCTGTACCGAAAAGGACATTGTACACAAACAGTCTGTGCCAGATTTTTTCGGTTCCAAAGCAGAAAACTGTACTTATTGACCCACAGACCGGTCATGTTACCACCAAACTCCCTAAAAAGAGGGAACTGGACCATTCAGAAGACTCTGAAATACCCATTAAACAGAAGGAAATAGGCACTAATACTTCTCCACCTTCCTCTCCTCCTCCACATGATCCAAATTTGCTAATTCCTCCAGCACTCTCCGCTCAACATACATTATCACCTCAAACACAAGATGATTAAGACAATGATATGGGTGGGGATGGGACAACCGATACAGATAGGGATGATGACGCACATACAATCCCAAATGATACAGATCCTTGGGATGATTATAATACGGATCCAGATCCACACACTGACCCGGAGCGCTCTCCCTCTAGGCCATCACCGCCAGATAACATTGGATTTGCGCAACTAATTAATAGGGCTGCACAATACCATGGGGTGCAATTACACTCTGATCCCTTAGAAGACATTTTCTAATTGAGACATTTGCACCCTTACACACACACCCTGCCAATGCTAAAAGGCATGCTGAAACACGCACCAGAAGTGTTTATAGACCCAGTCAGAACCAGGATCCTCAACACCAAGGTGGACACAAGATATAAGGCAGTTCCCAATGACACAATCTACATCAGAGTCCAGGTCACTTGAGCGCATATTCTAGCTCTTGCCTTTCGGGTCTCTTCGCTCCGGCTCCTTCAGCCTTCCTTTTCCAGGCTAGTCTTTTAGGTTCTGGTTGCATCTCACCACCCAGCTCTGCATAAGTCCTGCCATACCAATCACTTTGTAGCTGCTCCTGGGTTGCACACGCCAGGACTCTACTCTGTGCAGCCCTTACACTTGTGCACCTGCATGTACACATGTGTCTGCATGTAACCAGCCCGGTGCCCCTTACTCCGGCTGCAGCGCAGCGGCCTTGATTCACCAGGGGGACACCGGTAAAATCCCCCTGCAGTCTTTAATCATGAGGTCACTGGGGGGTGAGTTCTAACTTATGAGGCTCTCCCACAGTAAAAGCTCAACAATTAGGTGATCAATATGATAAAAATTCAGGTGGCTCAAATGTTCAGAACCACCTTCTAACAAAAGCACCATAACAATCTTCCCTAGAGCGCTTTCTACATGCAAGTTGGGGGCTTCTATGGCATTCTTAGGAAATCTACCCATAGATGACACATGCAACATGGTCTACACCACACACATACACAAAACACTATTGTGTAGATGTTTTAGCAAGACAGCAAGCTAGTGTGGGGCCGGCAGTTTTATGTGCACTATTTCAGACCATTGTTACAGGTTAAGCCCCACTTTGGGAGATAACTGCTATGTAGTCTGTGCATAAGCATATGATCTACAGCTCATATGCCTTGATCGGAAAATGCTACTTACTGAGTATGCATCTGTTCTTGGCATATAGAGCTGTAGTCATATGCGTCCTACGGCTTCCCCGGGTACCTTTACCTGTTGCAGTAACATCTTACTTCGATGCAATATAAATGGACATCTCTCTTTATTACTCTTACTAACTCCATCACCCTTTACGGCAAAACAATCTAAGGATGGAGTCGATGCCCATGCGCACTATCACCGAAAGGAGGAGTCACCTACCGCGTGACTGGAAAGACTTCTTAGAACAAAAACAAAGTGCAAACATCCGGACCCAACACTAGGTGGCGATCTATGCATAAGCATATGACACTACTGCTCTATATGCCAGAACAGATGCATACTGGGTAAGTAGCCTTTTACTTCTTGAAGGCAGTGAGTCCTCCCAGGGGTTCTGGAGGTGGCTGGCTGCAGGACAAGACCATTTTTAGCGCAGGATCTCTGGTAACTGCAGACGGGCCGGTAGGGCTGGGGCCAAGTCAGTTGTTATCTGCAGTCTCCTCTGCTGGGCGTTGTCTTCGTCCTTTTACTTCTTAGGTTGCTAATCTGCTTTCTAGGTTCAGGGCTGCCTAGTTAAATAATGTTTTAGGGTTCTCAAGGTTCATAGCCAATGGGCTACTGACTTTAGGGTGACTACACCCTGGGTGTGTTCAACCCACGTGGGGGAGTAAACACAATCCCTAATCCTGATTGGGGAGTGCCCGCCATCTGCAAGATGGTGGGCACTGAAGAGGGGGCCTTGCCTCCCCCACCTGAGGGGTGGAGTTGGCAGAGGTGGGCACACCTTCTGGGCTGGCTAATATTTCCACCTGTCCTCCCACCAAAAAGGAGGGGGAGACGGGAAGCGGGCATGCTCCTGATAGCTGGAGAGGCTGGAGGTCTCATTATAAAGGCTGCAAGGCCTTTGAAGCTCCTCCTGGCCTGGGAGAGGTGTGAACACCTCTGCCCAGGAAAGGCTTTGTTTCAGCAGGCTCTTAACCCAGGGGCCCAGAAGCATGACTTGTGGTGGCAGGCTGGTGTGTACCAGTCAGGGAACCCACCAGAGGCTGGTCGTTTTTCATGGGGCATCTCTAAGATGCCCTCTGTGTGCATTTTCCATTAAATTCCTCACTGGCATCAGTGTTGGTATAATGTGCTGAGAAGTTTGATACCAAACTGCTCAGTTTTCAGTGCAGCCATTATGGTACTGTAGAGTTCGTAATGACAACCTCTCAGCACCATATACTCTTAATGGCATTACTGAACTTAAAATTTCTGAGAATGGACTTAGACACTGTAGGGGTTCAGGGCTCATGCACCTGTACCTTCACCACTGGTATAGTGCACCCAGCAAAGGGGTGGCTGACATATGCCAGGGCAGTGTGGCTAACCTATGCCAGAGAAGCGGGTTGTAGGCATGGCACACAGGGATGTGTTGTGAGAAAGTGCCCTCCTTCTTGCATGCCATGCCCCCACTTCTTGCTGAATTGCTGATGTGTTTTGACTGAGTGTGCCCTGGGCTCCTGCCAGGACCTGTGTTCCTTCGCTAAAACCTGCACTGAAGCCTAAACCCAATTGGCATCTCTGGCCACATGCCAACCTCTGATAAATGGTACCATAGGTACCCAGGGCACTGTGACCAGAGAAGACCCCCAATGGCTGCAGCACTTATTGTGCCACCCTTAGAGGCTCTGTGCCCTGACACACACACACACACACACACACACACACACACACACACACACACACACACACACACACTCACACTCACACTCTCACTCTCACTCTCACTCTCACTCTCACTCTCACTCTCACTCTCACTCTCACTCTCACTCTCACTCTCACTCTCACTCTCACTCTCACTCTCACTCTCTCTCTCTCTCTCTCTCTCTCTCTCTCTCTCTCTCTCTCTCTCTCTCTCTCTCTCTCTCTCTCTCTCTCTCTCTCTCTCTCTCTCTCTCTCTCACTCTCTCACTCTCTCACTCTCTCACTCTCTCACTCTCTCACTCTCTCACACTCTCACACTCTCACACTCTCACACTCTCACACTCTCACACTCTCACACTCTCACACTCTCACACTCTCTCTCACTCTCACACTCTCTCTCACTCTCTCACTCTCTCACTCTCTCACTCTCTCACTCTCTCACTCAACTCCTCTGCACCATAAGGTTAGGGTTCTGGGGTTAGACTCAGGGGTACAAGTAATTTAGTACTGAAAAGTATTTTTATGCTAACCCGCACCAGGTTTGCTTGGTTCTAGAAATAAAACACTATATTTTTTATACAAAACCATTGGCCTAGAGTTCAGTTCTTGAGTATGAGAGACCATTTGCTGACTGAGCGTGTAATTTAAGAAACATTTGCAGTTTTCAAAAGTTGACACTTAGAAACTTTTTGGGAGAAAAAGTGTCAATGTTATCCTATGAGTAAAAATAAGTTATCGGTTTCATGGTAAGTAATCTGTCTTTTGAGTTGGGGTTCTGTGGTCAGACTCGGGCGGGGGGTGACTGGGGGGGGAAGGCGGTTGGGGGTGTCTCCCATTGTAAGTGATGCACTGTTGCACCCTCAGCGGCACTCGGGCGGCCGGGTGCAGAATGTTGAGGCCCAATGTTATCCTACGGAGGATAGGTGGGCCTCTGGTTGGTGGCGGCTGGCAAGCAGGCCACAGGGTTGTGGGAACAAAACTCCTAGGGTTAAGCTCAGGGCAAGTTTGGGGACCAAGTTAGCACACAAGGGGCACCCTCAGCGGCGCTTGGGAAGCCGGGTACAGGGTGCTGTTTTGAAGTCAGGTGCCCTGTTGGTTTCAATGGGGATTCTCCGGGACAAAGAAACACTGCAGGCTTGTGAATGTGGATCTTCCAGGAGTAACCACCACTTTTTAGGCGGTAAGTTGGGATGTAGAGGGATGATTGGACACGACTGGGTTGGGCACACAATTCTGTGGGGCGTTGGGTGCAGGGGTGCCTTTGAAAGTCCAATTTTCTTACCCGCTATGGTCGCGGTGAGGGGTGCGGGGGGTGGGTCCTCTATATTGAGGCTGCAGGCGTCGTCTGGAGGCTTGAGGCAGGTCAGGGGTCGCTGGATCTCTGGTTAGGATCGCCGGGGGGGCCTCCTCGTGGTGTTTGTTCACTCAAACACGGGCCTGGCTCAGCGGGTGCGGAGTGTTTGCGGTTTCTGGCTGGCACCAGAAGCTGCAGTTTAAACACGTCCGGTGTTCACGGGAAAAACCGCTTGGAAAGTGAATGCAGGCAGGTCCCCCTGGGTTTTTGAGTTTGCTGGCTACACGCCGGGGTTTCGTAGGAGTAGGTTCGAGGGGAGACAGGCCTGTAGGGCTGGGGCCAAGTCAGTGGGCGTCGTCCTCTTGTTAGCTTTTGCACAGCTTTTCTTCCTTCTTTTCTTGTGGTTGCTGGATCTTAGGAAGGAAGGTTCAGGGTGCCCCTAAATACTAAATTTATGGTTTATTTATGTAGGTTAAGGTCAGGGACCAATGGGTACCTTCCCTGAGATGGGTACACCCCCTATTCTACCACTCTCCAGTGGTAGGGGGGCAGGAGCTCCCTGGTTGGCTGGGTCCCCCCGTCCTCAAGAGATTTGTTTCACCTCGCCTCCCCCACCTGAGAGGTGGAGTTGGCCAAGGTGAGCACACCTCTCTTCCTCACTTTGTTTTTCCTGCCGGGTCTCCCGCCCAGAGCGGGGTAGGGGGGTAGAATCAGTGGGGACCAGTTGCTGAGTACAGCAAATGGTCTGGAGAGGATCACAAAGGCCTTAAAGCTTCTCCTTTGTGAACCCTGCCTATCCTGGGAGAGGAGGCTTGGCACCTCATCCCATGATGTGCATTGTTTCAGGCCCCCGAGAGCAGCAAACTCTCGACCCAAGGGTCCAGAAACATGTCTGGTGGTGGCAGCCTAGGCAGGTCACTGGGGTTTGGTCGATTTTCAGGGGGCATCTCTAAGATGCCCTCTGTTTTGCATTTTACAATAAATCCCACACTTGCATCAGTGTGGGTTTAATGTGCTGAGAAGTTTGATACCAAACTTCTCAGTCTTCAGTGTAGCCATTATGGCACTGTGGAGTTCATAATGACAAACTCCCAGCACCATATACTCTTAATGGCAGCACTGTACTTACAGTGCCCAGGAATGGACCTGTGTACCGTAGGGGTACTGGGCTCATGTACCTATGCCCTAACCACTGGCCTATGGCACCTAGCTAGAGGGGTGACTGAGGTATGCCAGGGCAGTATGTTTGTGGGCATGGCACACAGGGATGTGTGCCATGTCGACTTTGTTTTGTTCTGCACCAAGACACTCAGCCTGCAAAGTCAGTGTGTGTGTGTCAGTGCACAGGGCCTCTAAGGGTGGCACAATAAGTGCGGCAGCCCTTAGGGGCCTTTTCTGGTCAATGTGCCCTGGGTACCTATGGTACCATTTACCAGGGGCTGACATGTGTCCTGAGATGCCAATTGGGTTTAGGCTTCAATGCAGGTTTTAGAAAAGGAACACAGACCCTTGGTACCTGATTGGCAGGAGCCCAGGGCACACTCAAAGCACCTCAGCAAAAAGTGGGGGCATACCATGCAAGAAAGAGGGCACCTTCTCACAAAGTTTACTTTTATAAAATTGATGTGGATCTCCTGTGAGTCTTGTGTCCAATATTGGTTAATGTTTTGCAATAAATATCTTGCACTCCTCTGTGTTAGGGCTAAGGCTGCTAACCCACACTACCACTAATAGAGTACTTAGAGTTTACATTGTGCCCTGTGCACTTCTGGGTGAATCTCCGTGCATAGTAAAACCACCTAGTGGTACATCATATACAGAGCCAACTTCCTACACATATGTAGTTCCAAGAGATATTCTCAAGGGAATATTTCTAAAGTGCAGTATTTTTATTTTAATAAGTGTCGATGCTGCAAACACACTCTAGGGGTGAGAGAACTATAATGACATAAATGTGATTTTAATTGTGTTTCCTCCAGTTGCAATGGTAAAAATGCATGTTCGAGGCATGTGGGCTGCTGAATTCATATCTTCGCATAGATCGCCGCCTAGTGTTGGGTCCGGATGTTTGCACCTTGTTGTCTTGGAAGAGTCTTCGAAGTATCACGAAATAGGTGACTCCTCCCCTGGACTACAGTGCGCATGGGCATCTTCTCCATTTTCAGATTGTTTTTCTCGGCCATTGGGTTCGGATGCACTTCGACAACTCCAACTTCGGGACCGAAGTTTTCCCATTTTCGAAGGCCAAAAACCTCATAATTTCGACGGTATTGTTTCTGCTCGGTGTCCCTTGACTCGACAACTCTTTCCATCCATCTCTGGTAGTTGACGCGGGCCGTTGGGTCTTTTCAATGCCACGTGGGCCTCCCACCGATGGACAGGACCCCGTTCAAAAGATGCCCACAATGTCGATCCAACTTTCCACATAGCGACAAGCATACAGTTGCAACAAGTGCCTGTCTCCGGAGCACAACGAGGAAGACTGTCCAGCTTGTGCTCCGTTCCGGTTGAAAAAAACTATCCGGATCCGAAGAGCTGCTCGGCTAGAGATGCAGCGACAGGCATCTGAACCAGAAAATATTTTCGACGACGAACATGAACTTCCAGAGGCAGCGGACTCCGACCTAGAGCTCGTCTCAGTAGAAGACCAGTCTGACTCCGATGACGACATCCCACCGGGGCAATCCGTGAGTACTAAAGCCCCTACCCTGCCTCCACCTCCAGACAAGGCTCCAGTCAAAGCATCGCCAAGAGGCCTTAGCCGCGACCGAAACACCACTTCAGAAGCCCCGCCTTCTGGCTCGGCTCCGCAGACAATTACCAAGCCTTCCTTTACCCCGGGACCGAGCAAGACTCTTCCCAAAAAGAGCGTAGAATCAAAAACGGCCGCACAGCCGAGAACTGGCCCGACACAAAAAAAAGTCGTCTACCGAAAAACACAGACCAACCCAAAAAGGTCGTCGAACCGAAAAAGACTGTTGACCAGAAAAAGGGCGTAGATCCAAAGAAAAGTATTGACCTGAAGAAGGGCGTAGATCCAAGAAAGACCGTCGACCCAAAAAAAGGTCATCGACCCAAAAAAAGGAATCGACCCTGACAGTAGTCGATCCGAACACTGCCTCCGACCCGAAAAAGGCAGTCGAGCCGAAAACAGCCGTCGACCTGAAAAAACACATCGAGCCGAAAACGACCGTCGAACATAAGGTCGTAGAGTCAAACAGCCGTCGAGTCGAAAACAGCCGTAGAGCCAAAAACAGCCTTTGAGCCGACAAAAGACGTCGAGCCGAAAAAGCTCAACACAAAAAGAAAAACAAGCAAGTGACCGATCAAAAAACATCGGTGCAGAAGCCGCGGACAGTGGAAGAACTCTTTTTCATCCTGATCCAGTGAGCCCAGACCAAAATAGACTGTTTATAGAACCTGATACAGGACATACAACAGTTTACAATAAGAACAAGAGAAGACTGGACACTGAGGCTCCTTTTCCTGTTCCTCCTAAGAAAAAGGTCTCTGGGACATCCCCTTCTAGACCGTTTACACCTCTTCCTTTCACTCCTGACATGCCTTACGCTCCCTATTCACCTTCACCTCCACATTATGATGAGGGAGAAGACATGGGTGAAGACCCTCATCAAGAATTTATAGACCCTGATGATCAGGGAAACCAAGATCATACATGGGACAATCAGAATGACCCTAATGACCCATATGATACACAACCCATACCAGATCCCTCTACATATCCCACAAACCATCCCCTACTGACAACACAGTTGCTTTTAACCAGCTAGTTGACAGGCAGCTCAGTATCATGGTGTAAGCATGCACACTGACCCTGTAGAGGAGGATTTCCTATTTAATACCCTCCCAACATCAGAGAAGAGTATACGTACACTCAGTATGCTAAAGCGAGTACTTAAGCACACACCAGACATCTTTAAAGACCCAGCCATAGCGCGTGTCCTCAATCCAAGAATTGAAAAGAAATATAAACCAGCCCCTACAGATCTCTTACATCAAGTCTCAGTTACCACTAGACTCTCTAGTTGTTTCTAATGCCGGAAAGAGAGCAAACTCTCAAACAGGTGATTCCCCCCCCGCCTGACAAGGAATCAAATATCTTAGAAGCCTCAGGAAAGAGAGTGGCCTTTCAGGCAGCAAATACCTGCAGAATTGCCAATACACAAGCTCTCCTAGCACGCTATGACAGAGCACACTATGATGAACTGGAGGGATTACTGCAACACCTACCAAAACCCTATAAAGCAAAGGCTAATGACCTAATTCAAGAAGGGAAATTCATCACTAGCGCATCTATAAAATGCACCCTTGATGCAGCCGATACAGCCGCTAGGTCTGTAAACACTAGCGTGTTGCTATGCCGGCATGCCTGGCTACGCATCTCAGGTTTTAAACATGAAGTACAGTCTACCATACTTAATAAACCCTTTAATCAGGATTTCTTGTTTGGCCCAGCAGTTGATACCATCTTGGCAAAGATGAAAAAAGATACTGACACCGCAAAGTCCATGGGTGCACTTCAATTTAAACAGTCATGGGGCTCCATTCGCCGCTCCTCCTTTCGAGGCTCAGGCAGAGGCAACAAATCACAAACCTCTTCATCATTTAAAACTAATAACCAAGGCACCTTTAATAAAGGCTCCAACAGAGGAGGTTATAGAGGAAATAGCAAAGGCAGAGGACGTGGTGGTAATAACACCAGAGCCTCCACCACCTCCAAACAATGACTTGTTCACACTCCCTCCATACCACTTAACACCAGTCGGAGGCAGAATTGCACAATTCCTACCAGTCTGGAACGCCATTACCACAGACAGGTGGGTGAGACGAATTATCCAGTATGGTTACTGCCTGGAACTCACTTCTACTCCACCCAACATACCACCCAATGTCCAAAGAACACATCACACTGTTACAAGAGGTGCTATCTATGCTAGAAAAGGGAGCCATAGAGCCAGTCCCTTTTCAACACCAGGACACAGGAGTATGCTCTCGATACTTCCTTATTCCCAAAAAGGACGGCTCCCTCAGACCAATATTGGACCTCAGACCTTTGATCCAATATATACGTTCGAGGCATGTGGGCCGCTAAATTCATATCTTGTGCATAGATCGCCGCCTAGTGTTGGGTCCTTGTTGTCCTGGAAGAGTCTTTTGAAGTATCACGAGATAGGTGGCTCCTCCCCTGGACTACAGTGCGCATGGGCATCCTCTCCATCCTCCGATTGTTTTTTTCTGCCATTGGGTTCAGATGTGTTCCGTGACTCTCGTTCGGAACCTATAGGGAAAACTTGTTTTCTTCAGGCCAAAAGGCCTCTTTAAGCATCGGTATTGTACTTCGTTCGGTTCTGAGTTACTTTATCCGGTTCCCGGATACTTGAGCACGTGTGCTCCCAGTTTTTTAGGCCCGCTCGAAGATTGACATCGGCGATGGAATTCCAGGTCCCGCTAAAGCGTTGTCCGGTCTGTAACGCGAAGTAGCCTCTCTCAGACGTGCACCCTGTGTGCAACAGATGTCTGTCTCCAGACCACGACGAGGAGAGCTGCTTAGCCTTTTCAAAATTCAGGTCGGAAGAGGCGATCGCTCTTCGACGTGAGGTGAGACTACCCGTGCGGAGAGCGTCTGATGTGGAGGATATCTTCCAGGCTGGGGACGATGAGGGCGTCCAAGAGGAGGAACCGGAGCATCTCTCCGACCCGGCCTCCTGTCATGAATCTTACTACGGAGAAGAGGTAGACGATGAGAACATCGAAGACGATGAAGCCGTCGAGGTAAGAGACGACGGTATGGCCATTGGAGCCGCTGAGGGCGGCTCCAGCGATGAGCAAGACCCAACCGATCCTTCGGGGGTCATAAGTGACACTGTCTTGTCAACGGCTCAGGTCGAAGCATCGCCGGAAGGTCTTAGCCAAGATCTTTATGCTCATTCTACAGCCTCGCAATCTGGCCCGGCTAAGAATATTTCAGAGCCTTCGGTGGGTGCGCCTTCGAAAACAAAACCGAAACTGACTAAAGACAAATCGAAACTGAAACTGGTAAAACCAGTATTCGTTTCTCAAAGCCTCGTTCCATCGGATCCTAAGAAGGCTCAGAGTGTCATTGCCCCTTTGGGGTCACAGAAGGGTGCCAACCCGAAGATCGGTACATCCACGAAGGTGCCAAAGGCCCAAAGAGACGGAGCGACGTCATCTAAGGCTGCCCTCGGGGGAGTGGACACTGAAGACGGACTTGAGTTGCAGCCGCCCCTCAGTCCGAATGCATACAAGTTGATGCTGGTGAAGGTTCTCGAAGATAAGCGAAAATGGCCGCGTTGGAACGTGACTCTTCAAGCCATGTCCATTTTGAGAATCCCAGCGCAACACCTGGCTCGAAGTTGGCGATGGCCGTGAAGAAAGTCAAACAGCCATCGGGGCCTCCACCGATAGTTTTTGGACTGCCTCCGACTGCAAGACCAAAGGCGTCTGAGCCGGCACAGGGCACCGACCCTGGTACAATGATGCCAAGACTTAAGGGAACGACCGCCACTCATGAAGGAGTCGGTTCCACTCCGCCTTCTTCTGAAGGCTCAAAGAAGTTGTACATTGACTCTGCAACCGGAAGACTCACCCTTTTCAAACGGAAGATCTTGCTGGAGAAGCCTATGGAAATTCCACTCAAAAGGAAAAGAGACTCTGCTTCCTCGCCAGTCCTTTTCGAGTCCGTAAGGCCTTATGGTCAAGCCTTTACTCATTCCCAACACGCACTGACGATGGTGGGGGGGATGACCAGAATGACAAACAATTCAACTATCCTGATGAATCTAATCAGGATGACTCGCAGGATGTGCTCGAAGATCAAGGCACAGCGGACACCCAGTCTTACCAGGTGAAGACGGCCCCCGCGGAGGATACTGCGGCGTTCAACGCTCTAATTGAAAGGGCAGCGCTGAACCATGATGTGGTCATGCATGCGGACCCGGTTGAGGAGGACTTCCTGTTTGATACCTTCTCTACATCGGACAGATCAGTGAAGACTCTGCCGATGCTGAAGGGTGTCCTTAAGCACGCCAATGACATTTTCAAGGACACCACAAGAGCGAGGGTGGAGAACCCACATATTGAAAAGAAATACAGGCCTGCTCCTGTGGACCCTACGTATATAAGGGGTCAGTTGCCATTGGACTCTTTGGTGGTCTCCAATGCCCGGAAGAGGGCGAACTCACAAACAAGTGGTGATGCTCTTTCCCCAGACAAAGAATCTAAAGTGTTAGAAGCTTCTGGGAAGCGGGTTGCTGCGCAGGCGGCGAATATTTGGAGAATAGCCAATACAAAGGCTCTATTGCTAGATACGATAGGGCTCACTATGACACCCTAGAGCAATTGTTGCAACACTTGCCTGATGCATATAGAGAGGGGGCGGAAATGTTGATTCAGGAAGGGAAACTGATATCAAACGCTTCTATCAAGTGTACCCTAGATTCAGCAGACACTGCAGCCAGGGCCATTAACACCAGTGTAATGCTAAGGAGGCAGGCATGGTTACGAATTTCAGGGTTTAAGCCAGAAATACAGACAAGTTTGCTCAATCACCCCGGTAACCCAGATTTCTTGTTTGGGCTCAAGAATCGTTTGACACGATTCTTGAGAAGATCAAAAAGGAGACCGAGACGGCTAAGTCTATGGGGGCCTTGCAGTCTCAACAGTTCAGAGGGGGTTCCTTTCGTCGCTCAGGAGGTATTGGGCCGTCAAGGGGGCAAACATCTCAGCAAACACAATACAATAAAGGTGGTGCACAGGCCACTTTTAACAAGACCAATAGAGGTGGATACCGTGGTAACAGCACCAAAGGCAGAGGTCGTGGAAATAACAACACCAGTTCCTCAGCAAATACCAAACAGTGACGTCTTGTCACTGCCCCCGGACCATATAACACCGGTCGGGGGACGACTCCAGCAGTTCCTGCCAGTCTGGGAAGGCATTACCACAGACAGGTGGGTAAGGCAACTTATCCAGTACGGGTATTGTTTAGAACTGACATCCATTACACCCAACATACCACCAAGACACCATCCTATGTCCACAGAGCACTTAACCTTATTACAGCAAGAGGTGGCCAGCATGCTTCAAAAAGGGGCCATAGAACTGGTGCCTCTAAAGGAGCACGGAACAGGGGTGTACTCTCTCTATTTCTTGGTCCCGAAGGACTGGTCTCTCAGGCCCATTGTGGATCTGAGACCCTTGAACCTATAAATCCTTTCAGAACATTTCCACATGCTGACTCTGCAGCAGGTCCTGCCGTTGCTCAGTCAGGGGGATTTCCTGGCAACACTGGATCTGAAGGATGCATATTTCCATATACCCATTCATCAGGCACACAGGAAATACCTCAGGTTCACTATACAGAACAAGCATTATCAGTTCAAGATGCTACCCTTTGGAGTAACCACTGCTCCCAGAGTGTTAAACAAGTGCTTGGCGACAGTGGCGGCACACCTTCGGAGACAACACATTCATGTCTACCCTTACCTTGACGACTGGCTTGTGCAAGCGAAGTCGGCCCAGCAGTGTGCCAGCCACGTGTCCCGCACAATTCATCTTCTGCACAGTTTGGGATTTTCTCTAAACTATCCCAAGTCGCATCTTCAACCTGCTCAAGTACAGCAATACTTGGGAGCGACGTTGGACACCGTGACTGCTACAGCCCAGCCAAACTCAGTGCAAATCGACAGCATGCAACTGCTGATTCGCAAATTCAGGCCACAACACTCACTACAGGCGCGAGTGTTTCTGCAGTTGATAGGCATGATGGCCTCCTGCATCTTCATAGTCCCGCACGCGAGACTGCACATGCGTCCACTCCAAGAGTGTTTAGCGCGACAGTGGAATCAGGCTCAAGGACAGTTGAAAGACCTAGTGTTGGTGACCGGTCGTGCGTACAACTCTCTGCATTGGTGGAATCCACGCAACCTTTGCAAGGGACGACCGTTCCAAGAGCCTGTACCACAAATAGTGCTCACGACGGACGCATCCCTCCTGGGGTGGGGGGCGCATCTCCTTCATTATACAGTGCAGGGACTATGGTCGGATCAACAGAAGAAAATGCACATCAATCTGCTGGAATTGATGGCAATCTTCATGGCACTGAAGGCTTTCAAGATGCATCTGTGCGGCAAGGTCGTGTTGATCCGGACGGACAACATGACGGCCATGTATTACATTCAGAAGCAGGGAGGTACTCACTCTCCACAGTTGTCTCACTTGGCTCAGAGCATGTGGCAGTGGGCCATTCAGAGGAACATTTTCCTCATGGCGGAGCATCTCCCGGGCCAGGACAACCAGATAGCGGATCTGCTCAGCAGACACAGCCATCAGGTGCACGAGTGGGAGATTCATCCCTCGGTGCTGCAACCGTACTTCCAGCAGTGGGGGCATCCAGACATCGACCTGTTCGCCACAAACGAGAACGTGAAATGCCCAAACTTCGCCACCAGGTTCCCACACCCGCGGTCTCAGGGCAACGCAATATGGATGAACTGATCAGGCAGATTTGCGTACGCTTTTCCACCAGCCCCGCTCATACCTCTGGTGGCACGGAAACTCAAACAGCACTCGATGACTCTCATCCTGGTTGCTCCAACGTGGGCGAGGCAAGCATGGTACACCACGTTCCTAGAACTTTCCGTGGTGCCTCACCAAAGACTGCATCTTACACCCAGTCTTCTCACCCAGAGCCATGGCGAAGTTCAGCACCCAGATCCGCAACAGTTAAATCTTGCGATATGGTTCCTGAAGTCATAAAATTTGGGTATCTGAATTTGCCTCCTGATAGTATGGATATCATCAAGGAGGCGAGACGGCCTACCACTAGGGCCTGCTATGCTGCCAAATGGAAACGCTTTGCCATTTACTGTTCCAACCATGACATAAACCCGCTGGATGCATCAACACAAAACATTATTTGTTACCTGTTACATTTATACAGATGCAATCTGGCATACAGCTCTATACGTATTCATTTGGCGGCAATAGCGGCTTACTTACAGAACAGGCAACACCTTTCACTGTTCCGAGTGCCAGCTATAAAGGCTTTTATGGAGGGACTCAATCGAGTCATTCCACCCAGAAGACCACCTTCACCGGTCTGGAATCTTAATATTGTTTTGACCAGACTGATGGGGCCTCCTTTCGAACCTCTCCACTGTTGTGAGATACAGTTCCTCACTTGGAAGGTGGCCTTCTTAGTAGCGATCACGTCGCTGAGACGTGTTAGCGAGCTGCAAGCCCTAACCATTCAAGAACCTTTTATACAGGTTCACGCAAATAGGGTGGTGCTACGCACTAACCCTAAATTCATACCCAAGGTAGTCTCTCAGTTCCACATTAATCAAACTATTGAACTGCCAGTTTTCTTCCCTAATCCAGACTCAGTTGCAGAAAGATCACTGCACACATTAGACGTCAAACGAGCTCTCCTGTACTACATAGACAGGACGAGGGATTTCAGGAAGACTAAACAACTCTTTGTTGCTTTTTCACCTCAGCACAAGTGCAAACCCATTTCCAAATCAGGTATAGCCAGATGGATTGTTAGGTGTATTCAGATTTCTTATCAGAAGGCTAAGCGCACACTAACAGTCCCCCCCCAAGGGCGCATTCCACACGCAAACTAGGGGCATCCATGGCTTTCCTGGGTAACATTCCATTGGAGGACATATGTAGAGCAGCCACATGGAATAACATACATACATTCACCAAACACGACTGTGTTGATGTACATTCCAAGCATCAAGCTGCTGTAGGACAGGCTGTTCTTAGGTCCCCTTTTCAGGCTGCTGCAGCTGGCTCGGGCAACCACTTCTAGGGGAGAAACTGCTATTTATTCTATGCACAAGATATGAATTTAGCGGCCCACATGCCTCGAACGGAATATGCTACTTACCAGTATGCATCTGTTCTTGGCATGTAGGGCCGCTAACATTCATATCGCCCGCCCATATTCCCCGGTGCCTGTCGCAGCTGTAGTAGTCAGAATTATTTGTAAGCATGGTCATCTTGTATTGTATTGGACTCCATCTCTGCCTCAATGGCGAAAAACAATCTGAGGAGGGAGAGGATGCCCATGCGCACTGTAGTCCAGGGGAGGAGCCACCTATCTCGTGATACTTCAAAAGACTCTTCCAGGACAACAAGGTGCAATCATCCGGACCCAACACTAGGCGGCGATCTATGCAAGATATGAATGTTAGCGGCCCTACATGCCAAGAACAGATGCATACTGGTAAGTAGCATATTCCTTTCAGAGCATTTCCATATGATCACTCTACAACAAGTACTCCCGCTACTCCAACAAGGCGACTTTCTCGCCACATTAGACCTCAAGGATGCATATTTCCACATACCTATACATTCAGCTCACAGGAAATACCTCAGGTTTACAATTGAGGGTTGCCACTATCAATTCAAAGTTCTTCCCTTCGGGGTAACTACAGCACCAAGGGTTTTTACAAAATGCCTAGCAGTAGTAGCCGCACAGCTAAGAAGGCAACACATCCATGTGTTCTCCCTACCTGGAAGATTGGCTCATAAAAGCCAACTCATACGTACTGTGTGCAAACCATACGTCTCAAACTATCCAGCTACTTCACAGTCTGGGATTTTCCATAAATTACCCAAAATCACATCTGCAGCCCTCACACACACAACAATCTGGGAGCAACAATAGATACCTCAGTGGCAAAGGCATATCCAAATGCAGCCTGGATATCCAACATACAGTCTCTCATTCAAAGATTTCAGCCACAACACTCCCTGCCAGCTCGAGTGTTCATGCAGCTTATAGGCATATTCATTGTCCCTCATACCGGACTTCAAATGCGTCCATTGCAGGAATGCCTAGCACGGCAGTGGAACCAAGCTCAAGGACAACTGAAAGACCTAGTGTTGGTAGACCGTCTCACTTACAGCTCTCTGCAGTGGTGGAACCCACAAAACCTTTCAAAGGGGTGACTGTTCCAAGAGCCGGTTCCACAAGTAGTATTAACAGCGGACGCATCACTGACAGGTTGGGGAGCCCACCTCCTTCAATACACAGCCCAAGGTCTCTTGACAGTCAAACAAAAGACACTGCATATAAACCACTTAGAGTTACTAGTAGTATTTCTAGCAATGAAAGCCTTCCAGAAATACTTGTACAACAAGGCTGTGTTAATCCGTACGGACAACATGACAGCCATGTACTACATACAGAAACAAGGAGGGACACATTCTCCACAGCTCTCACCTAGCACAGAGCATATGGAGGTGGGCAATTCTAAAGAACATCTTTCTCCTGGCAGAACACCTCCCAGGGATAGACAATCAGACATCAGATCTACTACGCCGACACAGTCAACAAATACAGGAATGGGAGATTCACCCTCAGGTTTTACAACCATTCTTCCAAAAGTGGGGACACCCAGAAATAAATATGTTTGTCACGAAAGAAAACGCAAAATGCCCGTCCTGTGCCGCCAGGTTCCCACACCCGTTGTCACAAGGCAATTGGGTATGGATGAACTGGTCAGGCAGATTTGCGTACGCTTTTCCACCAACCCCACTGATTCCATTAGTAGCACGCAAACTAAGGCAACAGTCACTCACAATGATCCTGGTTGCTCCCACAAGGGCAAGACAGCCATGGTACACGACCCTTCTAGAACTCTCAGTAGTTCTGCACCAAAGGCTACACCTGTCGCCACAGTTGCTAACACAAAACCATGGCGAAATCAGGCACCCAGATCCCAATCAGATGAACCTAGCGATCTGGCTCCTGAAGTCTTAGAGTTCGGATACCTTAATTTGCCTCCAGACTGCATGAACATTATCAAGCAAGCAAGGTGCCCCACTGCGAGAGCATGCTACGCATTTAAATGGAAAAGATTTGTAATCTATTGTAATATTAACCAAATCAATCCATTAGATGCCTCCATCCAGAACATAATCTGTTACTTGCTACATCTTCAAAGATGTAATCTGGCATACTCATCCATAAGGCTACACCTTGCTGCTATAGCAGCATATCTTCAAAACAGGCAACACATGTCTCTGTTCAGAATACCACCTATCAAAGCTTTTATGGAACAACTCAAAAGAATTATCCCTCCGAAGCATTCACCTTCCCCAGTCTGTAACTTTAACGTAGTACTAACCAGACTCATGGGGCCACCTTTCGAACCACTCCATTCATGTGAACTGCAATTCTTAACATGGAAGGTGGCATTTTTAATTGCCATTACCTCTCTCAGGCGAGGGAGTGAGCTCCAGGGACTAACCATTCAGGAACCCTTCATGCAAATAGACCACAATAAGGTAGTGCTTCGTACTAACCCAAAATTTATGCCAAAAGTAATATCCACTTTCCACATCAATCAGTCCATAGAATTGCCAGTTTTCTTTCAAATCCCACAGTCGGTGGCTGAAAGAGCCCAACACACGCTAGATGTCAAAAGAGCTCCGCTATATTACGTTGACTGAACTAAATCATTCAGGAAAACAAAACAACTTTGTTGCCTTTTCTCCACAACATAAGGGTAATCCCATTTCAAAAACAGGAATAGCCAGATGGATAGTTAAATGCATTCAAATATGCTATCAAAAGGCAAAGTGCACTTTAACAGTTCCCCAAAAAGCCCACTCAACGCGCAAAATGGGGGCATCCATGGCTTTCCTAGAATATATTCCCCATGAAAACATATGTATGGTGGCTACATGGTCTACCAAACACACTTTCACTAAACACTACTGTGTAGATATGCAAGCTAAGCAACAAGCTGCTGTAGGCCAGGCTGTCCTTAAAACTCTTTTTCAAACCACTGCAGCTGGTACAGGGGACCACCGCTAGAGGAGCAACTGCTATACAGTCTACGCTAAGATATGAATTCATCAGCCCACATGCCTCGAACGGAAAATGCTACTTACCAGTATGCATCTGTTCTTGGCATGTAGGGCTGCGGACATTCATATCGCCCACCCTCCTCCCTGGTGCCTGTCACAGCTGCAGAGTTATACTTTACATACATTTACATGGTCATTTCTTACTTTCCTATACTCCATCTTTGCCACAATGGCGAAAAACAATCTGAAGATGGTGCAGATGCCCATGCGCCCTGTAGTCCAGGGGAGAAGTCACCTATTTCGTGATACTTCGAAGACTCTTCCAAGACAACAAGGTGCAAACATCCGGACCCAACACTAGGCGGCGATTTATGCTAAGATATGAATGTCAGCAGCCCTCCATGCCAAGAACAGATGCATACTGGTAAGTAGCATTTTCCATTTCAGGCTAAAGTAATTTGATGACACAAATCACATAGACATGCATAGACTTTTTCTCTTGGGAAAGCTTTAATGAGGGCATGGTGCTGACAACCACTCATATGCCAAGTAAACATGCTTTATTACCAAATACTAAGTGTGCACTAATTCAAAGTGATATTCTGATACTCTGGAGGAGGAGCCGTGAGCCGAGCGGACATGGATCGTCTCTGCTCCCGGGTCACGAGCTGCACGAACTCGGATCTAGGCTGCTCTAGCCTTTCTTCTGATCCCCCCTTTGTCCTCACATGTAGCGGAGCAATTGGGGCATTTGCTGAACAGCGGCAATCACTCCTAGCTTGGCGGACGGGTCTGGTCTCCCGAGGAGAAGGAGGAGAGGTGCGGTGGCGCTCAAAATGGTGGGCGGCACCTCGCCGTGGATTCCGCCGTCTGCGGCCGCTGCTGGGAGGTAGGATTGCGACCTGCGCTCCCCCGGCTTGCCCAGTCTCTCACCGATTGTCGCAGCAGCCGACGGGACTTAGCACCATCTAGCCCTAACTCAACGGTGTCCCCCACTGAAGGAATCCTCCCAGCGCCTGCCTGACTCCAAGATGGCGGCCGGCGGCGACCCTCGGATGGCGATCGCCGCTTCTTCTTGCTCGCCCCAACTTCTCCCCAGCCTCTTGTCTATCCTGCGGCCCTATCTCAGGCTGTCGGGCCTGCCACCCGTCCGGCTGCCGCTTTGGGGGCCCCTGCCACTTACGTTTTGCCCTGTGGTCCTGCAACATGAGCCGGATCTCCTGGATCACTCACCCCTCCCCCCCTGCAGCATGGCACCAATGGCTCCAGTGCTCTGAATGTGCTGCTCATGGCTCCCGGAGGCCACACATCTTCCAGGGCGGTTGTATCCACACACAACCCACCAATTCACGGACAACGCGTGATCGCACCAACACCTTCACCACCTTGCGCTCTCTCACGCCCACCGAGCCGGATGACTGCAAGCTCTCCAAGATGGCGACGTGCCTGCGGCAGTATGCACCTGTTACAACGCATTTTTTACTCCGCACTACCACTACAACGCAGGCATTACAACGCATACCGTTACAACGCATTGCGCTGGGGGGCGCTCTAGGATAAGAGGTAAGTTTAATTTACTATTCAACACCTTCCCTAGGGTCCACGGGGACTGGAGTTAGAATAGTAAATTAGACTTACCACTATCCAGCACCCCAAAGCGCTATGCGTTGTAGCGGTATGCGTTGTAAATAACGCGTTGTAATGGTATGCGGAGTAAAAGTATGCGTTGTAACGACATACATCCGCCTGCGGCTGGCCTCCAGCGTCATCTCTCACCTGGGCTCCCACCTTCTCTCCTGGACTTCTTGACTTTTGCTCTGTCCTGACCGACACTTTGCTGCTGTTTTCGGACAGTTTCTCTGGACTCTAGCCCTCCTACCATGCCTTTGGCCTTAACCCTTTTCCCCGTGGATGATCCTCCAATGTTTCCTCCCTGTTGTGCTTCCCCTTCTCTCCATACCCTTGCATCCCTCCCACCCTCCCTTTGTGCTGTGACTGCATCCACACTTATGGAACTCTGCTCTTTGACTTATTGTAATAACTCTAATTAATGGTATTTGCTTTAGACCTTGCACCATATACCATTCCTAGGTGACTCTTAGAGCTTATCCAGTCATATCCCCTCCCTATGTATATAGAGATAACTCTAATCACTAGTGTATGCAGTAGACCTTTGACCGTTTGCAATAATGCTAAGCTTTGGTATTCGCTGAAGTCCTTACACCATATACCACCCCTATGCGTCTCCTAGAGTTTAACCAGTCATATCCCTTCCTATGTGTATGTAGTTGACTCTTATCACTAGTGTTTGCAGTGGACCTTTGTACTTTCTACCACCCCTATGTGACCCTTAGAGTGTCTCCAGTCATATCCCTCCTGTGTAGATAGAAGATAACTCTAATGACTAGTATCCTATGTGATTCTTAGATTGTATCCATGTGTATCCCCTCCCTGTGTTTAGAGTTATAGCTGTAACGACTAGTCGCCTGTGTGACTGTTGGAATATAGCCAGGTGTATCCCTTCCCCCGTGTGAAGAGATAACCCTAATCACTAGAACAAAAAGAAACGTGTTCCTGAAATGTGTAACGTAACTGATTCTATGTAAAGTGCTTTGATAACATGTAACGGAACTGGTGCTATGTAAAGCGCTTTGATAACCTAATCGGTTCAAGTTCCTGAAATGTGTAACGTAACTGATTCTATGTAAACTGCTGTGATAACATGTAACGGAACTGGTGCTATGTAAAGCGCTCTGATAACCTAATCGGTTCAAGTTCGCGCTATAGAAAACTCTAAAAATAAATAAATAAATTGCATTTTGAATACAAGTGAATGTGCTGGTGTGATTTGTTGCTCTAGACCTCCCTTTGGGAGGGTCAGAATGATTGTTCAAAGTCATCCAAGAGTAGTTCAGTCAGCTTGCGTATATTTGTAAATTGCTGCATAGTATTGAGTAGTGTGTGTGTAATAAAAGTGCTTTTTCATTTTTCAAAAGAAAAAGCACAGACCGGACTATCGTTTGAGTGTTATTATGTATTTTTGAATGGGGATTACTAGCCCACACCACCTCCCTTGAATAAGCACTGCAACGCTGCCCTATGAGTGTCAAACACTAAACTTCGGTGTTTGGTTCCCAGTGGTGGACGAGTGTGGACCCATAACTTGTGCAGGCCACACAACTAATGACCCATTTTCATACAACTGTCTTAAATGCTACCCAGCGGCTGACCAGGGATATTACCAATGGAGTATTAATATCAAAATACTGCCCTATCACATGGCAGAGGTGGTCAGTTAAACTAATTTTAAGTTGTCAAATACCAGTGGAACCCCATAACTGGCGCATGGTCTGAAAGACTGTGAGAAAGTGCCATCTTTCTTGCATGATATGCCCCCACGTTTTGCTGAATTGCTGATGTGCTTTGACTGAGTGTGCCCTGTGCTCCTGGCAATCAGGTACCCAGGGCCTGTGTTCCTTCCCTACAACTATGTTGAAACTAAAACCGAATTGGCATCTCTGGCCACATGTCAGTTCCTGGTAAATGTACCCTAGGTACCCAGGGCATTGTGTCCATAGAAGACCTTTAAGGGCTGCAGTACTTATTCTGCCACCCTTAGGGACCCTGTACCAGGACACACACACTACCTGAGCAGGCTGAGTCCTAGTCCTAGTACAAAACTAAACGACGAGTCGACATGGAACACATCCGTGTGTGCCATGCCCACAAACACACTGCCCTGGCATACATCAGTCACCCCTGTAGCTGGGTGCCCTATGCCAGTGGTGTGGCCATTCCTGGGCACTGTAAGTGCAGTGATGCCATTAAGAGTATATGGTGCTGGGATGTTGTCATTACGAACTCCACAGCACCATGATGGCTTCACTGAAGTCTGAGAAGTTTGGTATCAAACTTTTCAGCACATTAAATCCACACTGATGCCAGTGTGGATTTAATGCCAAATGCACGACAGAGGGCAACTTAGAGTTGCCTCCTGAACCTAACCTACAATCCACGTCTTGTCTGAGAGGCTGCCTAGGCTGCCACACAGCAGACATGTTTCTGGACCCCTGGGTAGAGAGCCATTCACTCTCCTGGGCCTGCAACAATGCATGTCCTGGGCGAGGTGCTAGGTCTCCTCCCCCAAGGTGACTTGGCCCCAGCCCTACAGGCCTGTTGATCCTTGAACCTGCTCCTGCTAAATCCCAGCGTCTCCTGCGGGCAGCAACCTGGAAAACCCCGGAGGACCTGCCTGCCCTAAACCTCTTAACGACTGGGACTCCCATGAGCAGTGGTTCTGCTCAAACAGCAATTCCCCTGGTGCCAGCCAGGAACCGCATTCCAGCTCAATCTGCACCCGCCGAACCCGGCCTGTGCCAGAGTTGGCAAAGACCCTGATGTCTCCCCGGCGATTGTGACCTGAAATCCAGTGCCCAAGGACTCTCTTTGATGGCCCAGACGACGCCTGCAGTCTCACAACAGGATACCCCTTCAACCGCGAACAGCAGAGGGTAAGATTGCCCGACGTCAAGACACCCCTGCACCCGGCGCTCCCCGGCCCCCTGTTCCCAACTCCTGGGTGTCCATCTATCTTCCAAGATCCCACCTTACCCCTCGAAGTGTTGGTCGCTCCCGAAGAATTCCGTCCCGAGCCTGCAGCCTTTGTTCACTTTCCAAGATCTCCATTGACTAACATTGAGCGCCCGAAGACTCAAAAGCACCCTGCACCCAGCCGCCCGAGTGGCCCTGGCAGTGCAACCTTTGTCCTAATCTACTTCCCCATTTGCCCTGAACAAGTGACCAGTAGCACAGTTCCCACAGCCGCATGGCCTGCTAGCCAGCAGCCACCAACCACAGGCCCCCTGCCTCTCATTGGATAACATTGGGCCTAACTACTTCTGCACCCGGCTGCCCCTGTGCCGCTGAGGGTGTACCAACTGTACCTATGACCCTGGGAGACCCCTGAGTCTATGCCCAGAAACGTAACTCGGCCAGTCGAGTACTTACCCAAAAGCTGATAAGTCACTTTTCTTCCATAGGGTAACATTGACTAGATTGGCTTGGAAATTTTTCTAAGTGTGGTGTTTTGAAACTTTAAAATATTCATCTCAAATCAGTTGAACTATAAATTCCGATTTACTCACCTGTTATCAGGAGAGAACCCAGTGCTGCATCTTTCAGCCCAGCACTGACCCTGAAAAGGAATTCTAACCATACTTACCAATAACTTGTATTTCCTTCCGTAGGAATCCATTGTCTGGTTTTCACCAGAAAAGTTTCTAAGAGTTGAGTTTCACAAACTACAAATATTCCTTAAAAATCTCCTGTATGACTCAAACGCATTCTTTCAACTGTTTACAGGAGATGCACCAGTGCTGGATCCAGGATCCACTACTGAGTAAGAAAATGTAACGATAACACTACTTGCCTGCTTTGTGAATTTCCTCCCTTAGGATAACATTGGGAATTCTATGTAAAAAAGTTTCGAAGTGTCAACTTTTAAAATACAATAATATTCCTTAACAATCACAACTGTAACCAAAACGCTTTTACGTACCTGTTTACAGGAAATGTCCCAGGACTGAATCTAGGATCCAGTCCTGTGGTTAGAAAAGTAATCCATATAGTAACTAATTGCATTTAACTAGAAATTCCCATTGAGCTCAATGTTGCATTGTTTGAAGTTGTGTTGCCCATTGCAACAACTATAACTATCTACTGTAATTAAGTCTATTGCCTATTTGCAAAGTATTTAAACTAAAGTAATTCATTCTGAGAAAGTATATTTTGATACCTTGTTGGTTCTAAAATAAAACAACTATATATTTTGATACAAAACAATTGGCCTAGAGTTCATTTCTTGAGTGTGTGAGACCATTTGCTGACTGAGTTTGTACAACAAATGCTTTACACTGTTCTCTTTTGCCTTACTGCTCGACCAAGCTATCACTTTGGAGAGTAAGGTTAGATCTAACTTTAGCGTCTGCCAAACCTCTGGGGACTGTGGCCTCTGTACACACTGTACCTTACTTTGGTCCAGTATATACAGAGCCACTTTCTTACAAAGACCTCGAGAGATATGCGCTCCTGCAGTGAGACGAATGGAGTTCTGGAGCAATGCGGACTCCAGAGAGCGAGAGGCGTAGGAGTTACATAGTTACTGGGGATCCTTTTAAAAGTAGACTCTAAAAATCACACAGCTTCCGAAATCCCTTGAGCAGACCCCGGTGACTGCCAATGGGAACAACTTATGTAGTAATATCAACTCCCCCACACCCTAGTAAATCCAGAGTGATGCCCTCTATAGTAACCAAGCTCCCCAAAAAGGAACAGTTACTGCCCTTGAGGTGTTTCTTGGAGCACCTCATCTAAGTGTTAAAATATGCACGGACCATTCTAAGTTAAGTCTGATCATGAAGTTCAATCACTTAACACAAAATCATTTTTAACTGACCAGGGACACTGTGGTGCATGTGATAGGGACATTCTCATGCCAGGCACATCTAGATGAAATCCTGCTTAGTACCATAACGAACGAAAAGGAAACCCCAAAAACTCCAACCCCCTCTTCTCCCATTCCCTATACTCCTTCTCCATACCCACCTTATGTACTGTACTTACGTAATCAGAAAGGAAAAAAGAACATTGTTAAACTATCTAACACGAGGGAAAACGAGTAGAAGAATTCTAAGTGCCTTCCAACTTTTAGATTCAGTCTCTCTGGGTGTCCATCTCCTTCTTTCCACCCTGTCAGGTGAATCCAAACAGAAACCAATTATCTATTTCTCTAAAATCCATTTCATGGCTCTGTCCACAACCCCCTGATGCAAGACTATGGCCCACCTCTGCAGGATCGCTGTTGCTATGCAGATCTCGACCAGATCGGAAGCTCAACCTGGTACACTCCAGCTTTACCTTGTTGCTGCCCACTGGACAGTGAAACTAGAGTCTTTCCTCTACTCCTTCCCAGACCCCTATCTGTGTGGTTGAATACCAAGGTTTTCCTTTTTAGGTGAATTAATTTGGCAGGGTATAAGAATGTACTTAACCTCCATTGCGTGGAGCTTTTGCAACACTTGCTCACAGGATTTCCTCTGCCTCTGTACCAGTCTAGTGTTATCAATGAAAGTCAGGATCTTTTCTGTGTCCCACTTGAATTCTCCAGCCTCATGTGCTATGTGGAGGATCAGGTCTATTTTCCAGTAATTTAAGAAGTGAGGAATGATGGACCTGGGAGGGGCACCAGGCGGGATTCTGAGATGGATTGCTCAATGTGCCAGTTCAATCAAGGAACAAGTACATCTCTGATTCCTCAGCAAGGAGTGAATCCATGTTTCCCTATTGGGCTGTCAGCAGTCAAAGTCCCCAACTCCCCACTGGGATCCACCTATATCTTGATCGTTCAGAGTGTATTCTGATGCAGGTCTGTCAAGATCTTCTTAGATAAGAATTCACTAGATTAGATCTTACTTATTGCAAATATGTCTAGATGTGGCCCGATCAAGTGACTTGATCACTAAAGCAATATCTGATTGTCTGTACTAACAAGCAGTCAGTAAAGAAGGGAGGTAGAAAACCTCATTGGTAAACTAATGTGCATCTCAAAGGAAACCTGTAGCTATGCTAAGTGAAAGCAGCCCCTTTGCATGGTACCAATCAACATCAAATAGTGGCCAATACATGTTAGTGTGTAAAGCAGTACATTGTTAAATCCAAAATGTTATGTATGTAGCCTAAATAAGTTCATACACACAATAAGCTAGGTTATGTCTTGTTAAAAGCTTGAATAATTGAATGTGTGTAGAAATGGGACTGTTAGAGAAAGCTACAGTTATAGAAGTACACACATGATTTCTGTCCCTAAACCATTTTAACCAGCTTTCTTTGCTTAGTCATGGAAGCTTTCCAAGCAGACAATTACCTAATCACGGCTTCAGTATTTAATTCCTAATTTGACTATGCACATTGGTTTATATGTGGTGATGCCCCAGAACAGTCTGGCTATACTAAAAGGGACATAGAACATTGGTTCATGTCTGGCAGCTGGCTGAGACGGAAACATGTGCTTCTGGTCCTTTAATATCTACACTGGTCTCCAGTGAAAGCCAAATTGCGTGCAGGCCCACCTTTAAGTGCTGATCCCCTCTTAAGCAATTATCAAGTGTCTGTTTCAGGAATAATCTCCCAGCCAAAGTTCATACAGGAGAAACTAAAAACTGATTTACATCCATTCTCCCTTCCCACCTATTCTTGAATAATGTTAAAATCCTATAAATTCTTTCTACAGTCTAGCCAACATAAGATATAAATGTGTCTATCATTGGGCTGCTGGTTTATCCCATTATGAAAACTCTTGATGTCCTTATCCATGGCAGAAATATGTAGCCTGTGGTATGTTAAATTGTAGGACACTTTTTTTTACTGAAATGTTTTGTGAAATATGAAGTTTATTTTTGGCTTCTTCATGTAGGTATTAAAAGTGGACGGTGCTTATGTTGCTGTAAAGTTTCCAGGCACATCTAATAATACGAATAGCCAGACCACCTCTGTGTCTGATCCAGATCCTTCATCTCTCCTTCAGGATTGTAGGCTTCTTAGGATCGATGAACTTCAGGTATTTAACGTACGCACCTTGATCCAGTCAAACATTTCATATATCTCTTGTAAACTGCATTTACAGGGTTTGTTTTTAATTATTTGTAGGTTGTAAAAACTGGTGGTACTCCAAAAGTTCCAGACTGTTTCCAAAGGACTCCTAAAAAGCTGTGCATTCCTGAAAAAACTGAAATTTTAGCTGTGAATGTAGATTCTAAAGGTATGCATTTATATTTTTCATGAATATTCTGCACTCTTGCAAGAAGAATGAACAATGAAGGAAAGCGCATGTTATTGAGAAGGTGACAAGACTGATAACCGATGCCCCACAAAAGTCCCTCTATTCTGTCTAAGAAAATGGACCTTGGGTGACAGAATGAAGGCATTTATCATCCATGCTAAAAGATTTTGATATCACAAATATGGAGATGTCATGGAAGACAAATGAGAGCTAGTGTGCGCTTCTTAACCCTACTGCCAGTCTAACAGAGGTACTAAGTTATATAATGCGATCATATTTGACAAAGCAGCTCAGATAATGGGTTAGTGATGTACAATCTGTAGCTAAAAGGTACAAAACACTGTTGTATTCTTGGATTAAGAAGAAATTATGGATTTCTGAGGTCTGGCAAATATGAAAATTAGGTACTTACCTGTAACTACGGTTCTCCAATAGTATTGTCTTTCATATATTAACATGCTTGAATCATCCCTGCCGTCAAAGTGGAGTCCTATGGTACCATTAGAAAAGCAGTAAATGATATAAGCTTAGGCTACAATACAATGAAAAGTCACTGCATTAGCCTATCTATATCCTTTTATAAAAAAGAGACAAACTTGAGTAATAACTAATCCGATAACCGCACCCTGTAGAACACTCCCATGAGATGCGTTTCTCATATTTTCATGTGATAAAGTTTCTATGGGGAAATAAGGGAAGCCCCTCTGGAGGCGGTTGTGTTGCATGTGAATCTATGAACGATACCAATACTGTAGAACCATAATTACAGGTAAGTAACTAATGCTCATCTCCAGTATTGGATCTTTCATAAATTCACATGCTTGAATTCGAATAGCAACCTGTTGTAAAAGGTAAACTTTGCAGAAATAGAAGCACCCTTAAAGGATGGTGGGTAACAGCATAATACGTATCTACATTACTATCATACAATAAATGTTAGCATGTCAATTCAAGAAGTATCATATAACCACATGATGTGAGATGACTTATAAAGTCAAAAATAAATACCTCTGAGAAGAGGCTTACGTTCTTAGAACAGATGAGGTTGGACCGCATGTCTACTTCTAAGACCCCATTCTGATGGAAGAGTTCGAATGGGAGGAAAAGTCCTGAATAATCCTTTTATAAATTGTTTAATAATGCGAGAACAAAGGGACAATGCGGAGAGCGTCGGATGTGGAGGATATCTTCAAGGCTGGGGATGATGAGGGCGTCCAAGAGGAGGAACCGGAGCACTTCTCCAACCCGGCCTCCTGTCATGTTTCTTACTACGGAGAAGAGGTAGACGATGAGAACATCGTAGACGATTAAGCTGTCGAGGTTAGAGACAACGGTATGGCCATTGGAGCCGCAGAAGGCGGCTCCAGCGATGAGCAAGACCCAACCGAACCTTCGGGGGTCAAAAGTGACACTGTCTTGTCAAAGGCTCAGGTCGAAGCATCGCCGGAAGGCCTTAGCCAAGGTCTTTATGCTCATTCTACAGCCCCGCAATCTGGCCCGACTAAGAATATTTCAGAGCCTTCGGTGGGTACGCCTTCGAAAACGAAACCAAAACTGACTAAAGACAAATCGAAACCGAAACTGGTAAAACCAGTATTCGTTTCGAAAAGCCTCGTTCCATCAGATCCTAAGAAGTCTCAGAGTGTCGTTGACCCTTCGGGGTCACAGAAGGGTGCCAACCCGATGATCGGTACATCCAAGAAGGTGCCAAAGGCCCAAAGAGACGGAGCGACGTCATCTGAGGCTGCCCTCAGGGGCGTGGACACTGAAGACAGACTTGAGTCGCAGCCGCCCCTCAGTCCGAATGCATACAAGTTGCTGCTGGTGAAGGTTCTCGAAGATAAGCACAAAATGGCCGCGTTGGAACGTGACGCATCAAGCCGCGGCCATTTTGGGAATCCCAGCGCAACACCTGGCTCGAAGTTGGCGATGGCCGTGAAAAAAGTCAAACAGCCATCGGGGCCTCAATCTATAGTTTTTGGACTGCCTCAGACTGCCAGACCTAAAGCGTCTAAACCGGCACAGGGCACCGACCCTGTTAAAATGTCTAACTTAAGGGAACGACCGCCACTCCTGAAGGCGTCGGTTCCACTCCACCTTCTTCTGAAAGCTCAAAGAAGTTGTACATTGACTCTGCAACCGGAATACTCACCCTTTTTAAACAGAAGATCTTGCCGGAGAAGCCGATGGAATCCTATCAAATTCCAGTCAAAAGGAAAAGAGACTCTGCTTCCTCGCCAGTCCTTTTCGAGGCCTTATGGACAACCCTTTACTCATTCCCCCACACGCACTGAGGATGGTGGGGGGGATGACCAAAATGACGAGCAATTCAACTATCCTGATGAATCTAATGAGGATGACTCGCAGGATGTGCTCGAAGATCAGGGCACGGCGGACACCCAGTCTTACCAAGTGAAGATGGCCCCCGCAGAGGATACTGCGGCGTTCAACGCTCTAATTGAAAGGGCAGCGTTGAACCATGATGTGGTCATGCATGCGGACCCAGTTGAGGAGGACTTCCTGTTTGATACCTTCTCTACGTCGGACAGATCAGTAAAGACGCTGCCGATGCTGAAGGGTGTCCTTAAGCAGGCCACTGACATTTTCAAGGACACGACAAGAGCAAGGGTGGTGAACCCACATATTGAAAAGAAATACAGGCCTGCTCCTGTGGACCCTACGTATATAAGGGGTCAGTTGCCATTGGACTCTTTGGTGGTCTCCAATGCCCGGAAGAGGGCAAACTCACAAACAAGTGGTGATGCTCCTCCCCCAGACAAAGAATCTAAAGTATTAGAAGCCTCTGGGAAGCGGGTTGCTGGGCAGGCAGCGAATATTTGGAGAATAGCCAATACACAAGCTCTACTGGCTAGATACGATAGGGCCCACCTAGAGCAATTGTTGCAACACTTGCCTGATGCATATGGAGAGGGGGCGGAAATGTTGATTCAGGAAGGGAAACTGATATCAAACGCTTCTATCAAGTGTGCCCCAGATTCAGCAGACACTGCGGCCAGGGCCATTAACACTAGTTTAATGCTAAGGAGGCAGGCATGGGTACGAATTTCAGGGTTTAAGCCAGAAATAATAACAAGTTTTCTCAATCACCCCGTTAACCCAGATTTCTTGTTTGGGCCTGACGTTGACACGATTCTTGAGAAGATCAAGAAGGACACCAAGACGGCTAAGTCTATGGGGGCCTTGCAGTCTCAACAGTTCAGAGGGGGTTCTTTTCGTCGCTCAGGTAGTAGAGGGCCGTCAAGGGGGCAAACATCTCAGCAAACACAATACAATAAAGGTGGTGAACAGACCACCTTTAACAACAACAATAGAGGTGGATACCGTGGTAACAGCGCCAAAGGCAGAGGATGTGGAAATAATAACACCAGGTCCTCAGCAAATACCAAACAGTGACGTCTTGTCACTGCCCCCGGACCATATAACACCGGTCGGGGGACGACTCCAGCAGTTCCTGCCTGTCTGGGAAGGCATTACCACAGACAGGTGGGTGAGGCAACTTATCCAGTACGGGTATTGTTTAGAACTGACATCCACTCCACCCGATATACCACCAAGACACCATCCTATGTCCGCAGAGCACTTAACCTTATTACAGCAAGAAGTGGCCAGCATGCTGCAAAAAGGGGCCATAGAACTGGTTTCTCTAGAGGAGCATGGGACAGGGGTGTACTCTCTCCATTTCTTGGTCCCAAAGAAGGACTGGTCTCTCAGGCCCATTCTGGATCTGAGACCCTTGAACCTATACATCCTCACAGAACATTTCCACATGCTGACTCTGCAGCAGGTCCTGCCATTGCTCAGTCAGGGGGATTTCCTGGCAACTCTGGATCTGAAGGATGCATATTTCCATATACCCATACATCAGGCACACAGGAAATACCTCAGGTTCACTATAAAGAACAAGCATTATCAGTTCAAGGTGCTACCATTTGGAGTGACCACTGCTCCCAGAGTGTTCACCAAGTGCTTCGCGACAGTGGCGGCACACCTTTGGAGGCAACACATTCATGTCTACCCTTACCTGGACGACTGGCTTGTGCAAGCGAAGTCGGCCCAGCAGTGCGCCAGCCACGTGTCCCGCACAATTCATCTTCTGCACAGTTTGGATTTTTTTCTGAACTATCCCAAGTCGCATCTTCAACCCGCTCAAGTACAGCAATACTTGGGGAGCGACGTTGGACACTGTGACAGCTACAGCCTAGTCGAACTCAGTGCGAATCGACAGCATGCAACTGCTGATTCGCAAATTCCGGCCACAACACTCACTACAGGCGCGAGTGTTTCTGCAGTTGATAGGCATGATGGCCTCCTGCATCTTCATAGTCCCGCACGCAAGACTGCACATGCGTCCGCTCCAAGAGTGTTTAGCACGACAGTGGAATCAGGCTCAAGGACAATTGAAAGACCTAGTGTTGGTGACCGGTCGTGCGTACAACTCTCTGCATTGGTGGAATCCACGCAACCTTTGCAAGGGACGACCGTTCCAAGAGCCTGTACCACAAATAGTGCTCACGACGGACGCATCCCCTTCATTATACAGTGCAGGGACTATGGTCTTATCAACAGAAGAAGATGCACATCAATCTGCTGGAATTGATGGCAATCTTCATGGCACTGAAGGCTTTCAAGATACATCTGTGCGGCAAGGTCGTGTTGATCCGGACGGACAACATGACGGCCATGTATTACATTCAGAAGCAGGGAGGTACTCACTCTCCACAGTTGTCGCACTTGGCTCAGAGCATGTGGAAGTGGGCCATTCAGAGGAACATTTTCCTCATGGCGGAGCACCTCCCGGGCCAGGACAACCAGATGGCGGATCGGCTCAGCAGACACAGCCATCGGGTGCACGAGTGGGAGATTCATCCCTCGGTGCTGCAACCGTACTTCCAGCAGTGGGGGCATCCAGACATCGACCTGTTCGCCACAAACGAGAACGCGAAATGCCCAAACTTCGCCACCAGGTTCCCACACCCGCGGTCTCAGGGCAACGCGATATGGATGAACTGATCAGGCAGATTTGCGTACGCTTTTCCACCAGCCCCGCTCATACCTCTGGTGGCACGGAAACTCAAACAGCACTCGATGACTCTCATCCTGGTTGCTCCAACGTGGGCAAGGCAAGCATGGTACACCACGTTCCTAGAACTTTCTGTGGTGCCTCATCAAAGACTGCGTCTTACACTCAGTCTTCTCACCCAGAGCCATGGCGAGGTTCAGCACCCAGATCCGCAACAGTTAAACCTTGCGATATGGCTCCTGAAGTCACAGAATTTGGGTATCTGAATTTGCCTCCTGATTATATGGACATCATCAAGGAGGCAAGACGGCCAACCACTAGGGTCTGCTATGCTGCCAAATGGAAACGCTTGGTCATTTACTGTTCCAACCATGACATAAACCCGCTGGATGCATCAACACAGAACATTTGTTACCTGTTACATTTATACAGATGCAATCTGGCATACAGCTCTATACGTATTCATTTGGCGGCAATAGTAGCTTACTTACAGAACAGGCAACACCTTTCACTGTTCCGAGTGCCAGCCATAAAGGCTTTTATGGAGGGACTCAAACGAGTCATTCCACCCAGAAGACCACCTTCACCGGTCTGGAATCTTAATATTGTTTTGACCAGACTGATCGGACCTCCTTTCGAACCTCTCCACTCTTGTGAGATACAGTTCCTCACTTGGATGGTTGCCTTCTTAGTAGCGATCATGTCGCTGAGACGGGTTAGCGAGCTGCAAGCCCTAACCATTCAAGAACCTTTTATACAGGTTCACGCAAATAGGGTGGTGCTACGCACTAACCCTAAATTCATGCCAAAGGTAGTTTCTCAGTTCCACATTAATCAAACTATTGAACTGCCAGTTTTCTTCCCTAATCCAGACTCAGTAGCAGAAAGTTCACTGCACACATTAGACGTCAAACGAGCTCTCCTGTACTATATAGACAGGACGAGGGATTTCAGGAAGACTAAACAACTTTGTTGCTTTTTCACCACAGCACAAGGGCAAACCCATTTCCAAATCAGGTATAGCCAGATGGATTGTTAAGTGTATCCAGATTTGTTATCAGAAGACTAAACGCACACTAACAGTCCCCCCAAGAGCGCATTCCACACGCAAGCTAGGGGCATCCATGGCTTTCCTGGGTAACATTCCATTAGAGGACATATGTAGAGCAGCCACATGGAATAACATACATACATTCACCAAACACTACTGTGTTGATGTACATTCCAAGCAGCAAGCTGCTGTAGGACAGGCTGTTCTTAAGTCCCTCTTTCAGGCTGCTGCAGCTGGCTCGGGCAACCACCGCGAGGGGAGAAACTGCTATTTATTCTATGCACAAGATATGAATTTAGCGGCCCACATGCCTCGAACGGAATATGCTACTTACCAGTATGCATCTGTTCTTGGCATGTAGGGCCGCTAACATTCATATCGCCCGCCCATCCTCCCCAGTGCCTGTCGCAGCTGTAGTAGTCAGAATGTAAGCATGGTCATCTTGTATTGTATTGGACTCCATCTCTGCCACAATGGCGAAAAACAATCTGAGGATGGAGAGGATGCCCATGCGCACTGTAGTCCAGGGGAGGAGCCACCTATCTCGTGATACTTCAAAAGACTCTTCCAGGACAACAAGGTGCAATCATCCGGACCCAACACTAGGCGGCGATCTATGCACAAGATATGAATGTTAGCGGCCCTACATGCCAAGAACAGATGCATACTGGTAAGTAGCATATTCCCTACTGTATCTCCATTGATGCCTTTTTAAATTGTATATGTTCTCATTTTTATATTGTACTTTTATGGTGTTAAACATAAAATGCAGAATAAAGAAAACAAAAAAAAAGAGGGTGTATTCTGTTTGAAAGACACCAAGAACAAAGATGCTTCCACTTTAATCTATAAGCATTGTTGATGGAATCAGCTCTTGTCCTAGATAATATATCTTTGTAATCCTAAGGGATGTCTAAACTCTTGAATTCAGTGAATTCAGAAGCTGTGCCTGCAATTGGGCAGAGACTTGATGCGGACGGAGGATCTGCCCTTAGTTCACGGGCAATTAGAGTTGTTGTTACTGGCAGGCAATAGGGTTGAAATTCCAAGATCAGAAGGAGTTCTGTGAACCTGTGCTGGTGGGGCTAGCCCGAAGCAATAAGGTTCTCTCCATTTTCATTTGAAGCCTGTAGATGAGAGAGTTTTGGGAGAAAAGAATAATCCATCCCTGACCATCTTAACAAAAAGGCATTCCACAATGAACCTCTGAAGTTTCCAGCTGGCGAAGAACCGGCATTTTCGATTCTCTTGAGAGGCGAATAGGTCTAAGTTCGGTGTGCCCTACCATTGGAATATCGTGTCGACAATTGGCTGATTAAGTTCTGTAGTAGGGGATCTCTGTGTATAGTCATGATCTAGTGAATAGTCCCGCCCATGTGCGTGGACCCCGGCAATCAAAAATAATCTCTCAAGTTGTCAAAATAATGCAGAAACTGCAAAGACACTTAAGAGAGAATTTAAAGACAAATAATGCAGCCTATATCCACAGGCTACACTGTCCAGTACTTCAACTAGAAATTCCACCAAAAAAACACCACACATAATACAGCCTGCCCAGTTTCTACCATAGAGAAACTTGCCTCCCCCAGCAAAAGACTCTAGAATGATAGAGAGGAAGGTAGGGACAGACAAGCCCCATAGGCTGCCATTATGTGGCTTAAATAGGATACTGTGCCTTTAAGAGAACTTTCCAGAACTTCTCCCAGTATCCCAGAATGCATAGCAGGTCCCTCTACTTTCAGTTCTTTTTGAAGGCGAAGCAAAGGCAAAGGCAGTGTGTGTGTAAAGGTACAGGGCCTCGAAGTGTGGCACAATAAGAGCTGCAACCTTAGAGGTCTCCCCTTGTCACAATGCACCGGGTACCTGTGGTACCATTTAGCAGGGGATGACTTGCGGCCAACAATGCCAAGTCTGTTAGTTTTGGGGAAAGAACACAGACCCTAGAAAGCTTATTGGCAGGGACCCATGGCTCATCAAGTGAACGTGCATCAGTAGTCTTGCAAAAAAGTGTGTTTGTAGGGGGGTTACTGCAACAGAAACCCACTTTCCTACACACCCCGCTTCTTCACTTGGTTTTCCTGCCGATTCTTCCCCCCCCAAATGGGGGTCTGAACCGGTGGGGCTCAATTGTTTGAAGTAGCAAGTGGCTAGGGTAGCTCACAAAGGCGGCAAGCCTTTGAAGCTTTATCTTCATGGACCCTGCCCATCCTTGGGGATAAGGCTAGGCTCCTCGTTCCAGGATGTGCATTGTTTCAGACACTCGAGAGCAGCAGGCTTTAGACCCAGGGGTCCAGAAACATGTCTGGTGGTGGCCCCTGGCGAGCAGTGTCTTGTTTAGTTATTTTCTCCTCTGCAGAGAACGCGTAATTTCAGCAGTTTTGCGTGCTGTAGTTTCCAAGGCGATTCTCACTTGCAGACGCTTTTAGTCTCGAATGGACTCTGGATTCTTACACCTTTCCGCCCATATCACTCTTCCCCAGAGTGCTCAAGAAGATCAGGAGCGACTGGGCCCAAGTCATTCTTGTGGATCCGGAGTGGGAACGGAGAGTCTGGTATCCTGAGCTTCTTCAACCAAGCTCCAACATCTTTTGCACCTCAGCCTTTATACAATCCCTGACATGGTCAGGTTGCCTGTAGATCTTATTCTTCACAGGCAGACTGTCACCAGTGTCCACCTCATGGGTGCACCAGTTAGTTTGACTGGGTGTGAGTGAAAACATATGTCTGTGGGCCTGCAACACCTGTCTGCAGTCCACCTGTTGCTGCTCAGTGAGGCTGCCTGCCAAGGCTACTCCATCAACTGAACCATCATCAGGGTTCTGGGAAAGCAGGTCTGGGAGAAGGTCACTCTCTTCCTCCTGATCCCCATCTATGGCCATGAGGAGACTCCTGTCCTCCCTGTCAACAAATGCTTTCAAACGATTTACATGGAGCACCCTGTGGGGGCTCCTAGGGGTTCCAAAGTCAACCACATAGGTGACTCCCCCTTCTTTTCAACAATTGGGTAGGGTCCAGTCCATTTGCCCTGGAGTGCTGCTGGGACCACTGGCTCCAACACCCACACCATCTGCCCTGGTTTATACTCCACCAGAACAGCCTTTTGGTCATGCCAAGATTTCTGTAATTCTTGACTGGCCTCCAGGTTTTTGGATGCTCTCTCCATATACTCAGCCATCCTGGAGCGGAGACCAAGTACATAGTCCACAACATCTAGCTTGGACTTTTTGAGAGGTAACTCCCATCCTTCCTTCACCAAACATAGTGGACCCCTCACAGGGTGGCCAAACAAAAGTTCAAAAGGGCTCTAGCCAACCCCCTTCTGTGGGACCACTCTGTAAGCAAAGAGCAAGCAGGGTAAAAGGGTGTCCCATTTCCGCCTAAGCTTCTCTGGTAATCCTTTTATCATTCCCTTAAGGGTCTTGTTGAATCTCTCCACAAGCCCATTGCACTGTGGGTGATAGGGTGTGGTAAACTTGTAGTTTACTCCACACTCCTTCCACATTGCCTTTAAGTATCCAAATATGAAGTTGGTACCTCTGTCTGAAAGAACCTCCTTTGGAAAACCCACTCTTGAGAAAAATGCAAGAAGGGCCGTTGCCACAGCAGGTGCTGTTGTGGTCCTCAGGGGAATTGCCTCTGGGTACCTGGTGGCATGATCCACTACCACCAGTATACATCTGTGCCCAGATGCTGTTTGAGGATCCATGGGACTCACAATATCTATTCCAACTCTTTCAAAGGGTACCCCCAGCACAGGTAGTGGTATCAGGGGGGCCTTTGTTGTACCAACTGACTTACCACTGGCTTGGCAAGTGACACAGGAGCGACAAAACTCCTTGACATTTTCTGACATATGAGGCCTGTGAAAGTGAGGGACAAGCCTGTCCCAAGTCTTGTTCTGGCCTAAGTGTCCTGCAAGGGGAATATCATGGGCCAAGGTAAGAAGGAAGCCCCTAAACTTCAAAGGTATGACCAACCTCCTGGTGGCACCAGGCTTGGGGTCTCTAGCCTCTGAGTAAAGGAGCCCATCATCCCAATAAACTTTATGGGTACCTTGAGCATTCCCTGCAGCCTCAGCAGCAGCTTGCTGTCTGAGGGGTTCAAGTGAAGGGCAATCTAATTGGGCCTGCCCCAGGTCTGCCCTTGAGGGTCCCCCTGTCCCCAGAAACTCAACCTGATCAGGCTCCAGTTCCTCAGAGACAGTCTCCTCTTGGACTGCAGAATCCGCTTCCTGTGAAGTCTGATCCTCAACCTGGGGCAAGTGGGAAGGCACAGCCTTAACCCTCTTGCTCCTTCTCTTGGATTGTGGTTGGTCTATTGCTTCAAGATTCACCACTGGTTCAGAAGGCACATCTTAGCCTGAGACCTTGTCACAGCAAGGACATGAGCTGAAATCCCTAGCATTTCTGCATGAGTCCTGTACTTCACTTCTGACCAAACTGAGCTTTCAAGATCATTGCCTAACAGTCTGTCTACTGGGAGGTCTGCACTTACCACAACTTTCTTTAGGCCATTTACCCCCCCCCCCCCCCCCCCCCCTCCCCTCCAAACCCATCCCCCCCCCCCCCCCCCCCCCCCCAGGAGAAGTTCACAACAGCCACATTATGTGTAGTAGTAGTGGTGTTGCTTGCATTGGTCACTAGGTAATTCTCACCTAGTACAATCTGACCAGGGTCCACAAAGTCAGGTGTCACCATAGTGGCACTGGCACAAGTGTCCCTGTAGGCCTGAGCCAGTTTCTCATTTATCAAAGGTGTCTGCCTATACTTACCCAGGTTACTGGGGTTCACAGTAGTGGTCAAAGATAAGTCCACATCATATAGGAGAACTGCCTGAGTAGGGACTCTGACTAGGCCAGATTCCATCTCAGTACCCAGGGTTAACCCTACTATACCCTTTGGCTGTGTACCACCACTGCCAACTGTACTAGGGGGTGCAGGTGCTTTAGGAGCTGCAGTGGTGGGGACTGAATTTTTCTTGGTGCATTCACTTGCCCCAGTGTGAAACTGATTTGCAGGTATTACACCAAGGTTTCTTTGGGCCATCGTTCTTGTTGTTTCCATTTTGGGAACCACCCTCCTTATTACTAGTTTGGGGGCCTGAAGACTTCTGGTCTTTTTCTTTATCTTTTTTATTACCCTTCTGGTCTGTTTTCTTCTGGTCACCACCATGGTTCTGAGGTTTCTGCTTAATCCTTGTTCTGACCCATTTGTCTGCCTTCTTCCCAATTCTTGGTCAGATCAGAGTCAATAAGGTATTGATGCAACAGCTGGTTCTGACAGTTATTAAGGATCCGCTCTCTCATTATAAGATTGTACAATCCTGTATAGTCTGTGACTTTACTTCCCTGCAGCCAACCCTCCAGAGCCTTAGTGGCACAATCAACAAAATCAGTCCAGTCCTGAGTCTGTGCTTTTTGGGTGTCTCTGAACAACAACCTGTATTGCTCAGTGGTTAGGCCAAACCCTTCAATAAGAGCACTCTTGAGGACAGAGTAGTTTTTGGCATCCTCAGGTCTAACTGTGAGGAGCCTATCCCTCCCTTTCTCAGAAAAGGAGTACCATAAAATTGCAGCCCACTGTTCCTGAGGAACCTGCTGTACCATGCAGGCTCTCTCAAGAGCAGTCATCCATTTGTGGATGTCATCCCCTTCCTTGTAGGGGGGCACATTTTTTGTCAGGTTTCTATTGTCATAGCCCCTGTCTTTCTCTCTAGGAATTAAGCTGCCACCAGTAGCATCTGAGCCACACAACTTCTGTTCTCTTGCTAACGCAAGTGTTCGAGGCATGTGGGCTGCTGAATTCATATCTGTGCATAGTCCGCCACCTAGTGTTGGGTCCGGATGATTGCACATTGTTGTCCTGGAAGAGTCTTCGAAGTATCACGAGATAGGTGGCTCCTCCCCTGGACTACAGTGCGCATGGGCATCGCCTCCATCCCCAGATTGTTTTTTTCCGCCATAGGGTTCGGATGTGTTTTCGGTTCCCTCCTTCGGAACCGATAGTTGTTCGATTTTACTTGAGACCAAAAGGTCTTTAGGCTGGGCGTCGGTATAGTTGCGTTCGGGTTTTCTTACTGACTCTCAGCTCAATCTCCTTACTGCCCTTCCACGTGCTTCGACGCGGACGGGCTACACTACCACATTTGCTATGGAGGCCGGACTCCATTCAAGAAGTGTCCGCTGTGTCACTCAAATATTCGCACCTCGACGTGCACCCCGTGTGCAACACATGCTTGTCACCGGATCACCGTGAAGACACCTGCATGGCGTGTTCAAAGTTTAGGAGTAAGAAAACTTTGAAGATTCGCCGGGCTAATCGACTCCAGGCACAGTTGTCGGCTTCGGCGCCCCCACCTGATGACATCTTTCAGGAATCGGTCGAGGAAGAGGACGGCGTACAAAAGTCGGACTCTGGACCCGCGTCCGAGGAAGAAACCTACGACGCGGATGAGGAGACCTGCGACGAAGTCTCCGGTGAGGTAGGGGACGACGAACTGATTTTGTGCCACGATGGGAGATAGCTCAGAGGAAGAGCATCCCCAACCAGACTCCGGGGTTACCCCCCGTCATACGGCCCAGGTCGAGGGATCGCCTTCGGGCCTTACCCAAGATCTTACTATGAGTCCTACGTCCCCGCCTCCGGGCCCGGTCACGGACATTTCTAACAAGAAAACCGAAAGTGTAGCCAACTGGTCCCGCACCCTCGGATGCGAAACCGAAACCGAAGTGGCGTTGGTGAAGAAGGTTCTGGAGGCGTCAACTTCCAAGAAACCCAAAATGGCCGACTTGAAGAGCCACGCCAAAATGGCCGACCACAAGAGCCGCGCCAAAATGGCCGACTCGAAGCCCTCTGGGTCGGCGCCGAAGGTGAAGGCATCCGACGCGGCTGCGTCGGCACCGACAGGGGTCGCGGACCCGAAACCGGCTTCGAAGAAGCGTCACGCTGATGGTGCGCCAGGCCATGGGCGTCGGCACCGAAGAAGAGTCCTACCGGCGACCGGACTCTCGGAGACGAAGAGTCGCTCGCGACGGTTCAGCCTCGGCATCCCTTACAAAGAAGGTGGGAGAATCCTTAAAAAGGATCCAACAGTCCACTGTTGTTCCCCAGCCAGGACACTGTAGTGCCTAGGCCCACGCCGAAGCCTGTCCAGGAACAAACGCCAATTCGTTTTACCCTTCCTCCCAAGTCGGCGCCGAAGGCCTTCGCGCCTAAGCAGAGCGGACACTCTCAGGAAGTATTGACGCCGAAGGCTGCCTTGGTGGTGTCGAAGCTTCGGCTCCAACCGCTCGCGGTGGAGGAACGTCGGGAGGTGACCATCGACGCCAACACCGGAAAATTGTCGCTCCTCAAACGAAAGATTACGTCGGAGCCGCCATTGGAACCTTTTAGGATTCCACTTAAGAACAAAAAGTACTCTGCGGACTCTTCGGCTCTGATGGAACCTCTGTCTCCACAAGCCATGGAACACTCGCCGGCCCATTCCCCAGTGCCTGATGTGGACGAGGAGGACGACGAGTACAACTATCCTGCGTACTCGGATCCGGAAGAGGAGCAGGTGCCCTGGACAGCAGGAGGCGACACGGACGACCCGCAGTCAGGCCAGGACACTCAACTTTTCGCCGCGAAGACGTCACCGACAGAGGACTCGGCGGCGTTTAATGCATTAATAGAGAGAGCTGCAGCGAACCATGACGTCGAACTGCACTCAGACCCTGTGGATGCGGACTTCTTAGTCGACACCTTCTCGGTAGCCGAAAAGCAAGTCAAGACGCTACCGATGCTCAAAGGGGTGCTGAAGCATGCACAGGAGGTATTCAAGGAGCCCACCCGGGCGCGGGTGGTCAATCCTCGCATCGACAGGAAGTATAAGGCGGCGCCCACGGATCCCACGTATATTAAGGGACATTTGCCATTGGACTCCCTGGTGGTGTCCAACGCTCGGAAGAGGGCGAATTCGCAGACTACTGGTGATGCTCCTCCCCCAGACAAAGAGTCAAAAATCTTTGAGGCATCAGGCAAACGCATTGCTGCACAGGCAGCGAACATCTGGAGGATCTCTAACACTCAAGCCCTGCTTGCTCGTTATGATAGGGCCCATTATGACACATTAGAGGCCATCCTGCAACACTTGCCTGACCAATACAAGGAGGCGGGGGAGATGCTCATTCAGGAGGGTAAACTCATTACTAATGCATCCATCAAATGTGCCCTAGATGTGGCAGACACTGCCTCCAGGGCTATCAATACAAGCGTGTTACTTAGACGCCATGCCTGGCTTCGAATTTCTGGGTTCAAACCCGACATACAATCCACAATACTGGGTCAAACAGTGAATCCTGACCATCTGTTCGGCCCTGAGGTGGATGCCTCCCTAGAAAAAATTAAGAAAGATACCGAAACTGCCAAGTCTATGGGGGCTTTACAAAGTCAGCAGTTTCGGGGTGGTTCCTTTCGCCGCTCCAATTCAAGAGGCACCTCAAGAGGTCAGGCATCCCAGGCCACGCAATACTACAAGGGTAACACCCAGTCCTCGTATAACAACAACAAGGGCAGGGGTGGCTACAGAGGCAATAATATCAAAGGCAGGGGACGTGGAAACAATGCCTCCAGGTCCACCACCTCCAACAAGCGGTGACGTCTTGTCACTTCCCCCCGATCACACGACACCTGTCGGGGGGAGACTCCAGCAGTTCCTGCCGGCGTGGAGGTCCATCACCACGGACAGGTGGGTGAGGTCTCTTATCCAGTACGGGTACTGTCTAGAACTTACGTCCATTCCACCGGACATACCGCCAAGAAGCCGTGCTATGTCCGACGAGCACTTGACCTTGTTGCAGCAAGAAGTACTGGTCATGCTGCAAAAAGGGGCGATAGAGCTCGTTCCATTGCAAGAACGGGGAACAGGGGTTTACTCCCTGTATTTTCTAATCCCCAAAAAGGACGGATCACTCAGGCCGATCCTGGACCTCAGGCCCCTGAACTGGTACATCAACTCAGAGCACTTCCATATGCTCACATTGCAGCAGGTGCTTCCCCTGCTTCAACGGGGGACTTCCTAGCAACGCTGGATCTGAAGGATGCCTATTTCCATATTCCCCTGCATCCTTCACACAGAAAGTATCTCAGATTCAAGATCTTAGACCAGCATTACCAGTTCAGGGTCCTGCCGTTCGGGGTCACCACGGCACCGAGAGTTTTCACCAAATGCCTAGCGACTGTAGCAGCGCATCTCCGTCGCCAGCACGTCCATGTCTTTCCATACCTAGACGACTGGCTTATTCAGGCAAAGACGGAACAGCAGTGCGTAGACCACGTGTCACGCACCATTCACCTCCTGCACGATCTGGGATTCTCTCTGAACTACCCAAAGTCCCATCTCCAGCCCGCCCACGTGCGACAGTATCTGGGCGCGACAATCGACACTCTGGCAGCCACTGCGCAGCCGAGTTCAGTGAGAATCGCCAGTATCCAGGCGCTGATCCAACGATTCAGACCCCAAACCTCGCTTCCAGCGAAGGTGTTCATGCAGTTGATAGGCATGATGGCCTCCTGCATCTCCATTGTCCCGCACGCGAGACTACATATGCGTCCGCTTCAGGAGTGCCTGGCACGTCAGTGGACTCAGGCTCATGGGCAACTGACAGACCTAGTGTTGGTGAGCGGTCGGGCGTACAACTCTCTGCATTGGTGGAATCCCCAGAACCTTTGCAAGAGCCTGTCCCACAGATCATCCTGACAACGGACGCCTCTCTCCAGGGATGGGGAGCGCATGTACTCCATTACACGGTGCAGGGACTATGGACACTTCAGCAAAGGAAGATGCACATCAATGTGTTGGAACTGATGGCAATCTTCATGGCCTTAAAGGCGTTCAAAGTACATCTGTGCAACAAGGTCGTGTTGATCCGGACGGACATCATGACGGCCATGTACTACATCCAGAAGCAGGGGGGAACACACTCTCCACAGCTGTCTCATCTGGCTCAGAGCATGTGGAAGTGGGCCATTCAGAGGAACATCTTCCTCATGGCAGAACATCTCCCAGGCAAGGACAACCAGATGGCGGATCTGCTCAGCAGACACAGCCATCAGATGCACGAGTGGGAGTTACATCCATCAGTACTCCAACCGTACTTCCAAAGGTGGGGTCATCCAGAGATAGACCTGTTCGCCACAAAGGAGAACGCAAAATGCCAAAGCTTCGCCGCCAGGTTCCCACACCCCCAATCACAGGGCAATGCGATGTGGATGAACTGGTCAGGCAGATTTGCGTACGCTTTTCCCCCAGCACCTCTGATACCGCTGGTGGCACGCAAGCTCAGGCAACACTCGATGACGCTCATCCTGGTTGCTTCAACGTGGGCTCGCCAACCATGGTACACCACGTTTCTGGAACTCTCCGTGGTACCGCATCAAAGGCTTCATCTCACTCCCAGCCTTTTGACGCAGAGCCATGGCGACATTCAGCACCCAGATCCGCAACAGCTCAACCTGGCGATCTGGCTCCTGAAGTCCTAGAGTTTGGCTACCTCAATCTTCCTCCCGATTGCATGGACATCATTCGGGAGGCGAGAAAGCCCACTACTAGAGCTTGTTATGCGGCTAAATGGAAGAGGTTTGTCGTCTACTGCGTGGAGCACAGCATTGACCCGCTAGACGCTTCCATTCAAAACATCATATGTTACCTCTTTCACCTGTATCGGTGTAATCTAGCTTACTCTTCCATCCGCATTCACCTGTCGGCTATGGCAGCATACCTCCAAAATAGGCAACACCTGTCACTCTTTAAGGTCCCTGCTATCAAGGCTTTTCTGGAAGGACTCAAAAGAGTCATTCCACCAAGGACTCCACCAGCTCCTGAATGGAACCTCAATGTGGTTCTTACAAGGCTGATGGGTCCTCCCTTTGAGCCACTACACTCTTGCGAGCTGCAGTTTCTGACCTGGAAGGTGGCGTTCTTGGTAGCAATCACATCGCTACGGAGGGTTAGCGAACTGCAGGCGCTCACCATCCAAGAACCCTTCTTCCAGGTACATGCCAACAGGGTGGTGCTCCGCACTAACCCTAAGTTCTTACCCAAAGTGGTCTCGCAGTTTCACATAAACCAAACTATTGAATTGCCGGTGTTCTTCCAAAACCCAGAGACGCTGGCGGAGCGGATGCTCCACACCCTTGATGTGAAGAGGGCCTTGATGTATTATGTGGACAGGACAAAAGATTTCCGCAAAACCAAACAACTTTTTGTTGCTTTTGCCACACAACACAAGGGAAATGCAATCTCCAAAGCAGGAATAGCTAGATGGATAGTAAAGTGCATTCAGATCTGCTACGCTAAAGCAAAGCGCACTCTCACTATACCACCGAGGGCCCACTCCACTAGGAAGTTGGGGGCCTCTATGGCGTTCTTAGGTAACATTCCCTTAGAAGACATCTGTAGAGCAGCCACATGGTCTACCACTCATACTTTCACTAAGCACTACTGTGTAGACGTGCATTCAAAACAACAGGCAGCTGTTGGTCAGGCTGTTCTAAAAACGCTTTTTCAGACTGCTGCAGCTGGCACGGGCGGCCGCCGCTAATGGAGGGACTGCTATGTATTCTATGCACAGATATGAATTCAGCAGCCCACATGCCTCGAACTGCAAATGCTACTTACCAGTATGCATCTGTTCTTGGCATGTAGGGCTGCTGACATTCATATCGCCCACCCTCCTCCCCGGCGCCTGTAGCAGCTGCAGTATGTATTCATATACAAACATATGCTCATAGCATGGTCATCACTCACTTCTTCACTCCATCTCTGCCTATGGCTAAAAACAATCTGGGGATGGAGGCGATGCCCATGCGCACTGTAGTCCAGGGGAGGAGCCACCTATCTCGTGATACTTCGAAGACTCTTCCAGGACAACAATGTGCAATCATCCGGACCCAACACTAGGTGGCGGACTATGCACAGATATGAATGTCAGCAGCCCTACATGCCAAGAACAGATGCATACTGGTAAGTAGCATTTGCATTAGCTTGAGCCAAGGCTATCTCTTCCCTCTCTATCTGGAGTTGGACAGCCCTCATCCTGGCCCTATGCTCTTTCCTCTGGGGGGGGGGAGGGGGGGGGGAGGGGGGGGGGGAGGGGGGGGGGGAGGGGGGGAGGGGGGGGGGAGGGGGGGGGGAGGGGGGGGGGGAGTCATTCCCCTTTGAGATTTCCTTGAGACACTAGAAATATGAGAGTCCCCTGATGGAGATCTCACCCTTCTGTTGCCTGGGGGAATTATGTTATAGGATCTGGGGAGGTGCTGGCCCTCTCCATTCCCATGTAGGTCTAAGTTGGCCTGGTTAAGCCTGGCAACTACAACCTGGTTACCCCTCTGATCCTGATCAGGCTCATCTACTACTGAGCCATCCTCCTCCTCTTCCTCCTCTTCTTCTTCCTCTTCTGGAGTGTGCTCATTCTCAGTGGTGTTCACCCCATCTCCTGTATCTAAGGGAGCTGCACTCGCCTTATCTAAGTCATCCTTTTCCAGGATGGCTATCAGGGAAGGAATGGTGGGGTTGCAACCCCTTTTTAGCCCTCTTGCAGTGCATAAGTCAACCAAGTCTTTATGGCTAAGTTTGTCATAACTGGAAGTTGCCTTGGTAGGGTCAACTGTCACAGAGGCAGAGCCTGAAGCTCCTCCTGTGCCAGACATGACTGCTAGTGAGGTGCAAGTGGTGCACTTACCTACACTAAGTGTTTTCCTACTGTACCTTGCTAGTGAGTTGTAGTCAGGGTGCGCTAATCCCTTTAATCTACAACTACTAAATTCAGTAGAACTTAAATATGCTAAGCTTTTGATTTATATGTACCTAAGGTACTTGATGTGATCTTTCAATTTGATAAAAAGATTGCAATGGTAAAACAGCAAGCTCAAATCCGCACCGCTGCACACCAATGTGAGAAGTTGGCCTGATATATGATGTTTCCAATTCTGGAACCACCTTGTATCAGTCCAAACAATCCCTTATGGTGTCTGGTTGTAAGTCAACCTTATAGACAAGCTATCCTAGGGGTAGCATGGACTAAGCAGCCTGAAAGGCTAAACTCAAGAGGTCGTGTTAAGCGAGCTGTTTTACCAATCACAATCCTGTAATACCAAATTAAAGGACACCACACAAGTATATATTATAAAAATATGTGTTTATTACTAAAATAATCCCCAGTACTCTTTATGAGCAAAGGGGCACACGCGTTAAATCAAAAGCACAGTATAACATATGAAAGTTGCACAATTATGGATGAGGGCGGGTGGCCACTCAAACCATGTATTAAGAAAGTGGTATAAGAGATACCAATCGAACAGTGGTAGGGGCTAGGGAATCGCTGGGAGCAGTTGGGACAAGCAATGCTGAAGTCGGGAAAAGCCCGCGGGATTTGGGTGCAGTGCTTAAAGTACACGCATACACCAATGCAAAGTCAATGGTGCGTAAAAGTTACACAAAAAGAGCTTAAGGATACTTCCGCTGAACCTAGAAGGACAAAACTTTAGACACAGACCCTAGAGGTGTGTACAAGTGTGGGAACACCAGCGTTGCTGAGTTGCCTCACCCACAGGAAGCGGGTCAGAGTAGTAAAGTTACCTGAAAGCAGAGGGGACAGAGTCTGGGTCACTCAGCAGTGACCAGGGTGGAACCAGGACGGAACCAGGCAATGTCGGGCGCAATCAGATGGTTGTCGAGGAGCATCTCTCCGCTGCCAAGTGGGCTCTGGGGCATCTGCGACGTCCAGGACCGGGTCACGAGCTGTCCCACGCAGGCTCTCACCATCGGCGCTGTCGGCTTCAAGATCGGAGCAAACACTTGGCAAGAGCAATCCACGTGGGATTGGAAGATTGCTTCTCACTCGGACCAGGAGGGTCAGAGCGGGTGCTCCATTTCAGAGGAGCGGGTGCAAGTCTGGAGCAACCAGAATCACAAGTCGTATTTCGGCTTTCGTCGGCACAGGGGCCACAAGCCAGCTGGCAAGTGACAGGGCCAACGCGTTGAGCCAAAGAAAGCAGATGGGCCCCACGCAGCACTCGTCGAGTGTAGAGGGCTGAGCTTCGGTGCAAGAGTGGCTCGGGGTTGGGGCTTCTCAAACCCCGGTGTACAGCTTCGAGGGTCACTCGTGGGCTGCACAGTCAGCGTCTCGTGGTCTTTTCAAGATGGCGTGCCCCACGCTTCTGGTCGCCTCCACGGGTCTCGGCTCTGCAGGGACTGTGGATCGGGCTGTAAGAAGGCAGGCAAGCTTGATCTCGTCGATCTGTCGCTCGAGTTCCGGCGGCAACTGCAACAAAGCAGACGTCGCGGTGCTGGATGGTGCCGGTTTGCACAGGGTGGTCACTCCTTGACCACAAGGGAGATTCTTCGGTCTTCTACGTCGAGTAGGATGTCGAAGGGTCCAGAGTTTCGTTTCAAATGTTTCATCAGGATAATCTGAGTGCGTTGGCACTTCTCCCATTCTTATACCAATCTAGGGGGCTGGATTACCTGCTAGGTCCCCCTCCTATGGGTGGGACCCAGGAAGGGGGTGGATACACCCCTTTCCCTTTGATCCAGGCCGCGCTGGGACTGGGGCTGGTGTTCCCCAGAACCGGTTTGGCCGGATTATGCAAGGGGCAGCCTTGTGCTCCCCAGGCAGTGTCTTGTTTCTTTCAAACCTCCCTGCTACAATCCACTATCTTCTGTCTGGGGTGGTGTAACACCTTCCTGCGACAGGAAAGCCTTTGTCCAGGCCTCTTCTGCTGAGTTTCGGTCAGCAGCAGGAGGTCAGATTTGTGTCTGTGGCAGAAGCATCCATTTTGTGGATCTGAGGCTCTTTTAAAAATCAACCGCGTTTCAGTAAAGTAACATGTCTTCTCCCTCTAGAGGGGTGGAATGCTATCCCCGTCGACAGGACTGTCGAGGGGATAGTATTCCAAATCGTATGACACCTTACACGACATGTTTTGATAAAGCCAAACCAAAGTTGCTATATAACCGCAAGGATTATAATGCACTTAATAGTATGTGGTATGGCATTATTCCGGAACAGCTTAGGGAGTTGTTCCCGACAGCTGCAGACAGGCTCAGCTCATGCCAGAGCTCCATCTCACATTAAACCACGCACTCTGCCTCCAGGATTGATAAGGCCTTCCATAGGAGTGGCTCATAGGTTTATATGTGTCCAGATATAGGTTTAGATATAGGTATACTATATCTAAGCAAGGGGTGATTACACCCACTTGCCCCAGCTGAGTGATCAGCCAGTTGTCAATTTAAGAACCAGCCAGGGGTGGCAAAAGCTATGCTTCAGCCCCTGGTAGGCCTTGGTGGCACCTATGCCCTGAGCACCTACAGTGCATGGTACAGGGGCTGACAAGGAGTCCATTTTCCAATTGGGTTATGTACCTATAGTACATGTATGTGAATTTAGAGAGAGAACAGCAGGCTGGGGGTCTGATTAGCAGACCCACAGCCTCAGTAAGTCGAAAACCAGTGAAGCAAAAAGCAAAAATTGGGGTGACCATAGGATAGCAGACCCTACTCTCCTACACTCATCCCTTAGTTTGATACTTTTTAACATCTATGTGTCGGACCTAGCTAGAGTCATCAAACAATATGGGATGGGTCTTACCTCCTACGTGGATGACACCCAGTTAGTCCTCGCCATTAATAACGACTGAGAAGAGGTGGCGGAGCGCTTCCAGGAAGGTATGCAAGCAATTGGAGACTAGATGTCCTCCAGCTGCCTTAAACTTAACTCCGAGAAGACCGAGGTTGTCATCTATGGGAAACTCTCCCCACGCTGGTCATCCGTCTGGTGGCCTTCATCGTTTGGAACCCTGCCCAACCCTGTCTCGAAGGTTAGGAATTTGGGAGTTGTTTTTGATGAACATCTTAACTTTTCCGCGCATGCTAATCAGACGGGGGCAAAAGCTTTTCATAAGGTAAAACTCATTAAAAAAATCATGCCGTTTTTACCTGACAGTGCAGGCAAAATTCTGGTCAGCACACTTGTACTCTCATCACTCGACTATTGCAACGGCCTTTTTGCCAATGCTCAAGTTCGGGTCGTTAACAAAATGCAATCAGTGCAAAACGCTGCGGCAAGGTTGCTATCCAGAACCCCCAAATTCAAACCTATTGCCCAAACCATTCGGAATTTTTACTGGTTACCGATTAAAAATCGAATAAAATTCAAAACACTCTGCCTGGTATTCAAAGCACTGCATAATTTAGGCCCACAGTTTCTTAGAAACCAGTTTATACCATATCATCCTTCAAGGTAATTGAGATCGGTGACCCTGCACCAATTAACTGTTCCCCGCACCAAAACAGTTTCCTGGGGTGACAGACGCTTCCCAGTCATGGCAGCCAGACTCTGGAATTCACTTTCGCTCCCAATTTGATTAAGTCACTCTCTTTATTCCTTCGGCAAAGGTCTAAAGACCTGGCTGTTCACCCAGTAAACCCTCAGGAATTATATTAGAAGAGCCACAAGTCGAGTTTTCAGCGCCGAGACGCCCACGGGCATTCGTTCGCGCTTTACAAATCTCATAAATAAATAAATAAATGCCAGGGCAGAGGTCTGTAGGCAGGGCACACAGGGATGTGTGCCATGTTGACTCTTCACTTTGTTCTACACCAAGACACGCAGCCTGCAAAGGCAGTGTGTGTGTCAGGGTACAGGACCTCTAAGGGTGGTACAATATGAGCTGCAACCCTTAAAGGCCTTCTCTGGTCTCAGTGCCCTGGGTACCTGTAGCACCATTTGCCACTGGCCGACCTGTGGCCAGAGATGCCAATTGTGTTTAGGATTCAATGCAGTTTTAGGGAAAGAACATAGGCCCTGGGTACCTGATTAGCAGGAGCCCGGGGCACACTTAAAGTACATCAGCAATTCAGCAAAAAGTCTGGGAAACAATGCAGAAAGAGGGCACCTTCTCCCATGGGAAATCTATTCTAAGTTAAGGAATCTAAAACTAATATCTCTTTCAGATGAACCAGTTACTTACCTTCGGTAACTTTATCTCTAAGAGACATATTAGTTATAGATTCCTTACCGCTCCACCCATCCTCCCCGTTCTGTGAAGTGACTTATAGCTTAAGGGACTCCCTTTCAGTGCCCTAGTTTTGTGCACCAGTGGTCTGTGTCTTGCATGGCTCTGTGCTTCTCGCGTGGAATTGTATAAAGAATGTAGGTCCGAGTGCACCGGTGGCGTCTAAGTAGACACCGCAAAATTATTCATGCGAACAGGACGTCAAAGACTGACGCGAATCGACCGACCCCCACCTACTGACAGGCAGTAGTAATGCTAAAGAAAAAATCTCCAGATCCAGTCTGACTCCTGGGGGTAGTTCTAAGTTAAGGACTCTAACTAATATGTCTCTTACAGATATATCATTACCGAAGGTAAGTAACTTGATCTATGAAATATCCAACAGTGGAGAACAAAATAAGTGACTTACCTGTAACTGTAGGTTCGAGGCATGTGAGCTGTAGATCACATGCTTTGCATATTCTTGACATCTAGTGTTGGGTCTGGATGTTTGCAAGTTGTTTTTCTTCGAAGAAGTCTTTCCAGTCACATGGTAAGGTGACTCCTCCTTTCGGTGATAGTGTGCATGGATATCAACTCCATTGTTAGAATGTGTTTTCTGCCATTGGGTTCGGAAGTGTATTGCTGCACTCAGTTTCGAAATCGGTCCTCTGGTTTCCCTCGGTGTGCAATCCACTCTACCCTCGACGGTAGTGTTTTTGATCACGTTCCCTTTTCTCCGCTGTTCGACTCAACATCAAGAAATCTCCAATTTCGATTGAGGTTTTTGCGGGCGGCCTTCCGGGCTATCCGTGACAATCAGGCTCCTGGTCGATGGAACGGAATCCGTTCAAATTCGGCCCCCTGTGCCACGTGAACTATCAGCATACAGACTTACATCAGGTGTGTAACTTATGCTTGTCCCCCGAGCACAAAGAACGAGACTGCTATGTATGTGGATCCTTCAGAGTGAAAAAAACTCTGTGATGGTCGCGCTTGACATTGCGAGATGCAGCTTGAACAGTTGGACGACACACTGGATGTCTTCGGCGAAGACTCCGACCAAGAGGAAGTCTCAGTGGCCGAAAAAAACACTTAAGCAGAATCAGACTCCAAGGCAGAGTTGCAGATTGTCCTCTAAGACGACGATGTGCTGCAGGGACAAGGGGGCGTGAGTATTGAAGACCCTCCCCTCCCCCTTTTCACTGTCCATAGAAAATCTAAGGCTTTGGTACAACCTCTGCCTTCAGGCCAATGTTGGCACCGAGAAGAGGTTTCTAACGCACTGCCTTCTAGCTTGGCGCCAAACCACTCTTTCAAGCCTTCCGGCTCGGGAGCCACTGGCCCAAAACCCACTTCGGAGCCGAAACCTTCCAGATCCAAACATAAATGGGCTTGGAGCCAAAACCTTTGACACCAAAACCAAAGAAGCATTCTTCGGAGCTGAAATCTGCGGCACCAAATTCACATTCCAACTCAGCATTGAAAGCTTTGGCGGCAAAAATTAAACCGCTGCAAGTAACGCAGTCTTATCCAAGCATGGAAATTGTACCACCCAAATCTGATCCGAAACAAAAAAAACTATATGAATCCAGATACTGGACGTATCCACGCTTAGCTGCCAGCCAAACACAAGCTTCCAGTCTAAAATTCCATTTGAAGAAGAAACATGTGGACACTAGTCCTTTACACACACTACCATCTCCTCCCTCTCCGCCGTGTTTTGATCCCTTGCACATTACACCTAGGCAGTCTCCTCTACCTCAGCTTGATGCAGATGACACTGATGATGATGATATACACTCACCAATAGATCCTTAGACAGATTATACCATTGATCCTCAACAGGATACAGACTCAGACCTTTACCCTGCCTGACCATCTCCACCCGATTACAATCTGTCATATCAGAAGCTCATTGCTAGAGCTACACACTTCCATGGGGTACAGCTGCATAAGCGTCCTTAGAGGAGGATTTTCTCTTTGAAATTCAAGCAACACATACATCCAGTCAGACACTGCCTTTGCTTAAAGGATTGTTAGGGCACACAGATGACATCTTTAAAGACCCTGTACATGCTGGAATCCTCACTCCTAAAGTACATAAAAAATATAAACCTTCCCCAAAAGACCATATTTTTAATAAGGGTCAGTTAACACTGGACTCAGTAGTGGTATCCAGTGCTAGAAAGTGAGCTAATTCTCAAGCGTCTGGGGATGCTCCTTCCCCAGATAGTCGAAACTCATAGGTGCTTCTGGCAAACGTGTAACTGCGCAAGCAGCTAATCATTGGCGTATTGCTAACACCCAAGGTCTCCATGCAAGATATGGTAGAGCCAACTGGGACGAAATAGAACAACTTCTACAATTTCTCCCAGATGAGCATAAGGCCAAAGTACAATACTTAGTGCAGGAAGGTAAACTGATTTTCAAGACCTCCATTAGATGCGCTCTAGATGTGCCTGATACTGCAGCTAGAGGAATTACTTGCATCCTACTCTGCAGACATGTCTGGCTACTTGTCTCATGGTTTAAACCTGAAGTAGAACAATCCATTCTAAACATACCCATAAAAAAAACATATTTTTGGCCCTGAGGTTGAACAAGAGCTCAAAGATGAAAAAAGATAGCGAGGTAGCGTAATCCATGGTAGTGCTTCAGTCTCCCATAAACAGGGGTTTCTTTCGGCGCTCTTTTTACAGGGGAGTGTCCAAATCCACAGGGACCGACCAAAACACTTAATCTTACAAAAAACACTTCAAAATCATCCTTTACAAAAGGATTTTTCGGGGGGCTACAGGGGAAACAGTCCAAGGGGCAGAGGCAAGAACACCACACCCCACAATTCCCCAAACAAGCATCAACTTCCCCACACTTCCCTCTGACTATTCTTCACATGTCGGAGGAAGACTTCAACACTTTCTCCCCATTTGGGAATCAATAATAACTGACAAATGGGTGATTGGAATTATCCAACATGGTAATTGCCTGGAGCTCACCAACAACCCTCCAAACATCCCACCTCGATATCGCAAATTGTCAACAGACCACCAGAACTTGCTTCAACAAGTAGTGCATTTTCTATTACTCAAAGGAGCTATTGAACCAGTTTCACTTCAGTTCCAAGGGTCAGTTTATTCCCTTTACTTTCTAATTCCAATAAAGGACGGCTCCTTAAGACCTATTCTAGATCTTCGAAAGTTAAACAAATACATACGGTCAGAGCACTTTCACTTGGTGACTCTGCACTAGGTACTTCCTCGTTTACAGTAAGACAACTTAGTCTACTCTGGATTTAAAAGACACATACTTTCACTTTATCGTATCACAAATACCTCATATTTGTGATAGCAGGCAAATAGTTCCAGTTCAAGTTACTTCCATTTGGTGTCACCACAGCCCTTCGCGCGTTCAGCAAATGTCTCGCAGTAGTAGCCGCTCATCTCAGAAGAAAATGTATCCATGTCTTTCCTTACCTATACTGCCTTATCAGAACGAGCACCTATAAGAACAGTATACTACACACTCAGGCAACAGTACACCAACTTAATCAGTTAAGTTTCACAATCAATGCACAGAAATCTCCTCTGTGCCCTGCGCAGGTGCAATCTTATCTAGGAGCTACCCTCAACAAACTCAAAGTAATAGCCTCTCCCAATGTAGCTAAGCTCTAGCCTCTCCCAATGTAGCTTGAATTAACAATATTCAGGCTTCAACACTTCTTTTCAACCCAATAAGAATATTACCAGCCAGAGTTTTTATGCAACTGCAGGGAATTATGGCATCCTGCAATGCAATCGTACCTCGTGCAAGGCTTCACTTTGTCCTCTACAGGAATGTCTAGCGCGTCAATGGAATCAATCGCAGGGTCAATTAATCGATCTAGTCTCGGTAGACGGCCGCACCCATTTCGCTCTGCAGTGGTGTAACCCCCAAAAGGGCAGCCCTTCATAGACCCGGTTCCACAGACTGTACTGACAGCAGACACATCTTTAACCGGTTGGGGTGCTAATCGCCAACATCACACAGTACAAGTGCTGTGGTCAGACAATGACAAGTGGTCCATCAACTACCTGGAACTTCTAGCGGTGTTTCTAGCACTCACAGATTCCCAAACTCACCTTCTATGCAAAACTGTCTTAGTCTGCACGGACAACATGACCGCAAGGTATTATCTGCAGAAACAAGGAGGGCGAGAGACTCTCCATCTGTCATGCCTGGCTTAAAGCATTTGGAATTGGGCAATTCAACACAAAATGTATCTCCTAGCAGAACACTTTACAGGGGTGGACAATTCCAATTTCCAAGTCTTTATTTCGATTTTTAGAAAAATCATAAAAGACATCACCATAAAAGTTTTATAACAATGTTAAAAAGCAATATTTAAAAATGAGCAGCAGTATTTAAAACAGGAAAAAAAACAGTTAAGACAATTGAAACAGGAGACAAGGTTAAAAAAATATTTATACAAGACAGCAGCTTTCCTACAGAAGGGATAAGGCGAGCATTTACAGGGGAGAGCTATTGGGAGAGTTTATCGTGTTGGCTCCAATCACCCAAGCCCATCCCAAATACTTTGCCACGGCTACCACTGTAGCTTGTTCCGTGTCCGTCCTAAGAAACCTCAAGGCTACCATAGCTACCCTGAATCCCATGTTTTTACAGATGGGGCTCAGCCACTTTAGTCTTGGGTTTCCATAGGACGGGCATACAAAAAGGAAGTGTGCAGTTGTCTCCATCACTTCAGGGCAGAACTGGCAATGGCCTCCACACCCGCTTTTCCAAGTAGCCATATACAATCCCAGGGGTAGGGAACCCACCCTGAACTGATGGTATAATTTTCTTTTCAGGGTACTTGTGATTAAATCCCAATATGACTCGAAGGTTGGGTCGTTTTGAACTCTACGAATCCTGATAAGATTTTGTTTCTCTGGGACAATCTCCGCTGCTCTATGTGGTTCCAGTAGGCTTCTTTTAATGACTTCTTTGAGAGACCATCCCATAAGGACCTCATGCCCATAGCTACTAAGGATAGTTTGAGCTCTTTAAACCACGGAATCTGGTCAGAGGTAGTCATAGACTTGACTTCACTCAAAGCCTGTGCATACCGTGACAGCTCAGGAGTCGTCCAAAGACTGCGCAAGTAGGCTACAGGGTGAAATTGAGCCTGATCCCTAATATTCCTGCTGCCTGTATCGAGATACAAGGGGGGGTCAAGGGTGTGGATTTCGGAAGCCCCAGGATCGCTCGGAGGAAGTTGTGTGCCACAGCTAGAGGTGATAAATCACTGAAGCCCCATAATTCTGCTCCATATAGAATTGAAGCCCCCACCCTATTATAAATTTGTAATGCAGGGGCAGTAGGCTTGGATTTAGATTGTTTGTGCTCTCTGAGCAGGACGCGCGCCAATTGTGAGTGCTTCAAATTAATCGTATCTATGTGGGGTTTCCATTAAAAGTTCTTCCCTATTGTTAGGCCTAAGTTCGAAAATGTACCTCTTTGCTCTAGGGGGGCTTGGTCCAAACTAACCCTCCCCCTCACGGTTTTGTTCCTATGGAAGAACATGAATTTAGTTTTGGATACATTGATTACTAAGTCCTGATCATGACAAAAAGCCTCAAAACAATTTAGGGCGTCTTGCAATCCCCTTTGAGTTCTCAACAACAACAAAGTGTTGTCTGCGAACATCAGAAGGGGAATATGCAACCCCGTAATTCTTGGTGCATCTGTTGGTTTTTTATCAAAATATTGAGTTCTATGTTGATTAACAAAGAGAATAGAGTGGGGGCAAGGACACACCCCTGCCCGACTCCTGTTCCGACCTTAAAATTGCCCTGCTTCCCCCATCGTACCTGAGCATAGTTACCATGGTGGAGCCTAACAATGATTTTCAATAATGCTGGTGAAAGTCCCAGCAAGAGAAGGGCCTGCCATAATTTGGCCCGGGGGACCATGTCAAAGGCTGTTTTTAAGTCCATGAAGGCGGCATAGAGCGACCCTCCTCCTAGTGTTACAACCTTCCAATGAATAGCCGCAAACCTGGATGCCTGATCAACGGTACCAGTGTGGGAGCAAAAACCGGCATGCAAGGGTGTCAGAATGGTGTTGTCCTCAATCCAAGATTATAGTCTGCCCAAGACCAGTCTTGCCACCACTTTCTGGATACTGTCGATCAGGCTAATGGGCCTATAATTGTTGGGGAGGGAGCGATCTCCTTTTTAGGTCTCGGCTGCGAGACCTATTGTTGTTGTTTTGCCTCCCAAGGGAGACAGACCGGTGCACGAGCCGCTAGGGGTCTGTAGACGTGCCTCGCGCGCGCAAACACACACAGTGCATACACACACACACACACACACTCACACCGCCGCCCCCCCACGCACACACTCGCACACACCGCCGCCACCTCCCCCTACGCCCCCTCCCCCCTCAATTAAGCCCCACTTACCGCATCAGCCACCACTCCTGTCTTCTGCTGCCACCGAGGGGCTCTCCCTCAGGCATGGGAGCCCCGCGTCACCACTGCTCCTGGGCAATCTACTCCGTGGGCGCGGGCTTCCCTCAGAAGACTGAAGTCCCGCCCCCACGACAAGCATTTTTTGAAGTAAAGAAGTTAGGTTCTTGGATTGTGGGGAATGGCTGAACCTTATATGAACGTTTATGAAAAAATATATGCCAGCCCACTTTGTTTAGTTTTGCTCTAAATCATTAGCAACAGATCAAAATGAATTTTGATTTGTTAGGTATATTTATTTTTACCTTCTCTTTAGGTTCTCTTTTTTGAAAAAATCAATAGTTTCTATGTCAGAAAAAACAACACAACATATATAACAAATATATACATCAACTTATACACACCATTTACCAAAAAACATTATTACATACATATATACATTCACTATACACTATACTTTCATTATATACAACATCGCTTATACAAATCTATTTTCAACTGTTCCACAGGCAAATATCAGCTCTCTGCCTTATTGACCATCAATGATTACAATTAAAGGAACAGTAGTGAACAAAGTCACAATCAACGGGAGATAACACTCATTATCAATTCTATGAGTCAATAGTTATAAGTATTTTTAAATTGTATCTCCGTTCTGCCGACGCGTTTCGAACACCACACAACAGTTATGGGTTCTCCTCAGGGCCTTGTCACTTCTATCTGCATGTGTATAGAAAAAAGAAGAAAAACACTAAACAGTGTTTCAGTGTAAGTTTCTAGCCTCGTATTTCTGCAGTGCTTGCATTATACTGCATTTGGGGTCCATATTACCATTCATGTAGCTGTGGTTGTCCTATGTCAGATTTTAAATCTTTAGAGTTGCAATCTGAAGAATATTAATGATTCCAATTAGAGCCAGACTTGGGTTGAGCCTTAAGGTTACTTTGACAAAAACACTGCAAGACATACCTTTATTTAGTCTTGTGGGTCCGTGTATGGGCGTCTCCCTATGGCTCGGAAACACTTTTCACCTACGGGCAATGCAGGGTTGGTTTACTATTTGTGGGCTTGTGTTAACTCTCAAACACGTGCAGCAACTTTTAGCTATCTTCCTACCTTATTAGGTGCACCGATTACTTTGGGAGCGTCTCACTCCATGTTCGAGTTATTTTGTATGCGCGGGCAATCTATTAAAAAAATAATAATTGACAAAGTCTAAGTACACTTGTTGCTATTTAGGAGGAGGCTATATCCAATTCATTGCCCCTCCGTACTGACCTTGTTTACAACGGTCCTCCGTTCTCTGGTTGTGCACGCCGCGTTGTTCCTTTCAAATTACTTCCAGTGGTTACACTGTTGCGGAAACAAAGCGGAGCGCGCATTAGTTCCCCATTCTTAGCTCAATTCCCTTCGCGTGTGGTCCCTTTCTCATTCAGTCTCTCCTTACCTCTTTTGCGCCTTGCTGCAGCTCTTCCTCACTTCGCTATGGAAGGCGGCGGCCGTGTAACCTAGTTTCTTATGGCGGTCATGTGACCTCAGGAATTCTGGGAGTTGTAGTTTTGCGTTTTTGGTCGCTAGGGAAACCATATGTAGTATTACTTAGGTTTAGGTTGCATGAATTAAGAAAAAGGTTTGTCGTAATGCCCGGGGGTTAATATGTTACTATTTACGCATTGCCTCAGTATTAGTTAGCCGTTCCTGCATTACGGATCAAGTTTCTCGTGGAGCCCCATGAAAATTCCCATATTTACAATCTTGAAACCTCGGAAAGGGTGTTCAATCCATTTTGCGTGCTATTAAATTTGAGAATCAGGTACGCCTCTTTTCTAAGCAATGTGTCTTCAATATCAATTGGACCTTTACCTCCTGATTGCACTATGGAACACAATACAGTCCTTTTGAAGTCCATTTCACTGTGGTTTGAATCCATAAAGTGTTGGACCATTGGTGCACTCAGCACCCTCTTTTTAATTCTTGACCTGTGTTGGGTGATCCTACTATTAACCTGCTGTGTGGTTTTACCGATGTACATTTTTTGGCAGGCACAGACCACTGCATAGACTACATTGCGTGTCCTGCAGTTCGTGAATCCGTTGTTCTTCCATTTTACACCCCTATGTTCAAACTCAATCCCCTCTATTGTTGAATCGCATGAAATGCAATTACCACATTTGTGGTGGCCCTCGACTGTTGATTGTGACTTTGTTCACTACTGTTCCTTTAATTGTAATCATTGATGGTCAATAAGGCAGAGAGCTGATATTTGCCTGTGGAACAGTTGAAAATAGATTTGTATAAGCGATGTTGTATATAATGAAAGTATAGTGTATAGTGAATGTATATATGTATGTAATAATGTTTTTTGGTAAATGGTGTGTATAAGTTGATGTATATATTTGTTATATATGTTGTGTTGTTTTTTCTGACATAGAAACTATTGATTTTTTCAAAAAAGAGAACCTAAAGAGAAGGTAAAAATAAATATACCTAACAAATAAAAATTCATTTTGATCTGTTGCTAATGATTTAGAGCAAAACTAAACAAAGTGGGCTGGCATATATTTTTTTCATAAACGCCCACGACAAGCATGGCGCACGCTAACGGCTTGTGCCCATTAAAGCACTAACGCCACTTCACTTTCGAATTCCGTAATCGCTGTCGTTTCATTGGAAGTACCTCAGCTCTGCCAATAACGTTCTAGTGCACTAGAAATAACAGCTGTCTGTTAAGGGTACACCTTAACTCCAAAGGCGATTTACCTGGGCTGGGCAGTTAAAGTCAGGTCGTTGAAAGCAGAGCTCTGGTCAAACACTGCACTAGGCCCAACCCAGCGCTGCGCTCAAGGGGAGGACGGGAGCCTGTCCGAAGCAAATCTCGGTGGTGTTGCTATCTAAGTTTCTAGAATGCTCCTCCTGAGTCAGGAGAGCCGAAGCTGCCGGAATGACTAGTCTCTTCCAGCTCCTCCGACAGCGGCCGAGGGAGGAATTACCTCTGCGCCAGAACATGAAGGGCCCGCACCCCGCAGACTGCGACCGCGCATCCAAGGTGTCCTCACTGGAAGACGAGGCCGCCGAGGCGTCTCTGGAGCCTGGGGAGGCGCAGCAAATATCAGACTGGTAAGGCGCTCACTGGGATAGGCGGGGTGCCTCGTTAGTATAGGGGCACTATGAAGGGTCACCCACTGCCAGGGAGGGTTGTGGTGGCGCTTTTGCCTCCCACGACATTGGCACACATCTCGGAACTCTTCAAAAAAACTTGAAGAGGACTGTACCAACCGCTCTTAGGCACTTCCGTTTTTAATTTGAATGGATAGACATTTCGCCTTTCAGTAGGGCAGAAATACATTCACGAAGGCATTGGCAAATAAAATACAACTGAATCTGAATGCTTGCAGTTGTAGCCCTACAGACACCTGCTGCAAGGGCGTTGTACGTGTTGTTTCCAGGCTGTGCGCTCCGGTGGTGTGGCATGGCGGCCTCTAAAATCTTTTATTTAAAGAGCCTCTGACAAGTTCGCCAGCTGAGAGTCTCCGCGACTGACGTTTGTAAACATGTTCATATTGAGGGTCTGTGTTTTTAGCTTTTCCACTCCGTAGCGCCTGGTGCATGTCTGGCGTGGAACCCGTTTGAAATATATATATTTTTTAAATGCCCGGCATGTCTGGGCAACAGGGAGCAGATCGTAGCATTTCTACAAAACAACATGTTCGAGGCATGTGGGCTGCTGAATTCATATCTGTGCATAGATCGCCGCCTAGTGTTGGGTCCGGATGATTGTACGCAACAAGGACCCCCTGAGAATTGGATCAAGTTCCTGGGTCAGGGTAAATAAACTATTGAAAATAACACACCCAGGCAAGCAACCTAAATATACAATGTGATGAGACCCAGAAAACTGAAAATGACAAGGAAGTGTCTTTTTTTTTCTTTTTTCAAAACCGTATTTATTGAGAGTTCAGGCAAGTATCAATACAGTTCTTCACAATCAGGAGGATACTGTCAATAGTATGCAGGTAATAGCATGACAATGAACCCAAATTTGCGAAACAATTCCCACCCCACCCCTGCCCCACCAACCCCCGGAAATACCCCCCAACACCTTTCCCCAGCTACCCACCCCTTATCCCACCCTACCCCAGTGCACGTGTTCACAGAGTAGCAACGTTAGATGTAAAGCAATGCAGGTGTCGGCCAACAACCTAAGGTACAGGGTCCACATCAGGAGGTAGCACATCATCAATGTCAATCGGGGGGTCAAGAGTAAGCCCCCTGTAGTCCGCCCACCGTTTCCAGATTTTGTAGTGCTTCCGGGGACACCCCCTGGCTTCAAAGACAGGTAGTTCCAGCCCCATGAGGAAGTCTAATCCCGCCTTCCAGGCGCTGACTGGGGGGGCACGTTCACTTTTCCTGGCCTGAGCCAAATCCCGCTTGGCCACCACCATCCCCAATAGCAAAAGATGTCGTTTGTAAATGTTGCCCCCAACGTTCTCCAGGACATGGAGGAGGCCCAGTCTAGAGGTACGGGGGAGGTCCCACCCCAACACCTCAGATAGGCAGTCCCAGACCCCAGTCCAGAATCTGGTCAGGCCCCTACAAGACCACACTGTGGAAGAGCGTCCCCCTTTCAGTTCCACACCTCAGGCACTCCGGGGCGGCAATAAGGCCCGCCCTCCACAATCGTTCCCTAGTGTAGTATGCCCTGTGAAGGTATTTAAATTGAATAAATCTAAAACGGACGGCTATAGCAGCCCCACGGGGTGATTCAAGGGCCTCACGCCAGTCATCTTCATCCAAGGGGCCAACATCAGTCTCCCAGGAGGCCTTCAATGTTAAGAGGGAAGAGGAGCAGTGCGTAACCAGGGAGCGGTATATTTGAGAAACCTTCTTGTCACCCAGGTCCCCCATAAAGAGTTTCACTTCAATGGGACTAAAGTCAGGGAGTTGATCTAACCCCACTAGGCTAGGGCCGAGGGCATGGCGGAACTGGAGGTACCGGAAAAATTGGGACTTAGGCATATTGAATGCAGAGCTAAGGTCCTGAAAGGACTTAAGTGTAGTCCCAGTGAGGACATGACCAAGGGACGAAATCCCGATCGCGTCCCAGCCTCCAAAACCGGATAGGGACGCAAGCGCCGGAAGCAAACCATTATGCCACAGCGGAGTCTCAGCGGTCAGTCTGCCCCACCAGCCCATACGGCGCAAAGCTTGCCGCCAGATCGCGAAAACCACCTGGGTGACCCTCGGCAGCGTCCTCCTCCGTCTGGCCGAGTACAGTAAGGTATGGAGCGTGGCATCCCCCATTAGAAAGTGCTCCAATGCATAAGCCGGATCACTATGGTCTCCATACCACCACTCGTTGAGCACTAGGAGGTGGGAGGCCTGGTAATGGGACAGAAGGTCCGTGGATGCCAAGCCGCCGCAGTATGTGGAGAGAAAGCATGTATGCAGTGCCACCCTGGAGGCACCCCTGGCCCACAAAAAACGGCCAAGCACTGAATTGACGCGCCGGAACCACTGCGGGTCTATTCTATATGGATGATTCTGCAGTTGATAGAGAAGCTGTGGCAGGGCCACCATCTTGAAAATGGCGGATCTGCCATAGATATTGAGGGGCATGCGCGTCCAAGTCTTGACATCCTTCTGAACCCTATCCCACACTGGATGCACGTTCCGATCCCACGCCACCGTAGCCGAGGGAGAGAGGAAGACGCCCAAATATTTCAAGCCATCGACAGCCACCTGAAGGGTCGCGGCCCACGGGCATGTCACTGATTCACCCCCTAGCACCCACAGGGTCGACTTGCGTGGATTAAGAAAAAGCCCGACGCTTCACCAAACTCCCGCATCATATCCAGTATGCGAGGGCCCGTGCGATGCAAATCAGTAATGAAGAGGACATCGTCCGCATACAAGGCTATGCGATCTGAGTGGTCCGCCCCCCATATAAAGCCCCGATAAAGTGCGTCCCGGCGCACTCGGGCGGCCAGGGACTCCATGGCCAACGCAAAAAGGTATGGGGAGAGGGGACACCCCTGACGAGTGCCCCTGGCAATGGGGAACCGCTCGGAGATCGCCCCAGAGACACGCACCGAGGCAGTTATGTCTGTATAAAGCAATTTCACATAGGAGATGAACACCGGCCCCAGGTTGAGAAGCGGCAGAAGGGCAAAGAGATAGGTCCAGCTGACAATCAAACGCTCTATCAATGTCAGCAAGCAACAGCGCTGCCCGATCCCCCGGTGGCCCCCTCTGTGTCTATCGCGGCCTGCGCATGCCGAATGTTGTCTCGTCGCCCGGTGCGGCATAAAGCCCACCTGGTCCGGGTGGACAAGGTCCGTAATATGCGGCAGTAGGCGGTTCACCAGCGCTTTTGCCAGGAGCTTGGCTTCAAAATTGATGAGGGATATAGGACGATAGGACTCGTGGCGGTCGGGGGGGTCTACCCGGTTTTTGGAAGACCACAATTTCGGCTTAATCGCCAGTCCGGGGGCAGGCTGCCACGCTCCCGCGCCAGTTCCAACGCCCGCCTGTAATGTGGCCCAAGTTGCAAGTGGAATTTCCTATAGAATTCGCTGGGAAACCCACTCGGTCCCGGTGCCTTACCCACATTAAGTTGACCCAGCGCTTCACCCAGTTCCTCAGCCGTCAGGGGGAGATCTAAGGCATCTCGTACCTCGTCTGAGACCGCATGAGGAGGGACATCTACGAGGAACCTCTCAATGTCCTCGGGGGAAAGACTCTCCCGAGAGGCGTACTGTTGCGCATAATAGCGCGCGAAGCTCGCCGCGAGGATCGCAGGGTCCGTTATCACCGCTCCTGCTTCGTCTGTAAGCCCCGGCAAGGTGACCGGTTGCATAGTCTGCTGACGAAGCCTGTGGAGCACAGTGCAGGACTTGTCTCCCCACTGGTACACCCTGCTACGTGTAGCCAGCCACGCCTGGCGAGCCTCATCCAGCAAGACCGAGGAATAAGATTGCTGCGCTTGTAGAAGTAGTCTCAGTGTCCTGTCATCACCCCCTCCCCGGTATCTCGTCTCCAGCACCTCCACCCGCTCCGCCGCTGTAACAAGTTTCCTGCCGAGTCCGGCGAGCAGAAGCGCACCAGGCGATGTCAACACTCCTCAGGGCGGGCTTCATAGCCTCCCAGACCGTCACCGCGTCCACCCCCTCCGTGAGGTTGTCCTGCCAATAGTGGGCAATTGCACTGCGCATATGTTGGGAGTAGGCCGGTCGCTGTAGATGCCACGAGGACATCCGCCACCGGAGGAAGTGTCTTTTAAAAAAAAAATGTATTTTATATTTTAATGGTTATCATGTACATATGAATAAAAAGTTTTACATACAAAATATTTATATATAATAAAAGTACATTGCATTGACAACAAATTATATAAAAAAAAAAGCAGTAAAAAATGGCACATGGTATATTTAGGTTGCTTACCTGGGTGTGTTATTTTCAATAGGGTCCGGATGATTGCACATTGTTGTCCTGGAAGAGTCTTCGAAGTATCACGAGATAGGTGGCTCCTCCCTCGGACTACAGTGCTCATGGGCATGCATTCCATCCTTAAGATTGTTTTTTTCTCCCATTGGGTTCGGATGTACTTTTCTTTACTCGAAGTTTGGAATCGAAAACCATTATTCTAAAAAGGCCAAAAGGCCTTAGAGTTCGTCGGTATTGTTTCGATTGGTGCAAACAAACTTTATTTAGAGTTATCCAGCTTCGGACGTTGAATCGGGCCGCGGGGCCTTCCCGACGCCACGTGGACCGGTCGTCAATGGTACGGACTCCTTTCAAAAGATGCCCTCAATGTAACGCTAAATTCCCACATACAAACACCCTGTATGTAACAGATGCCTATCCCCGGATCATAACGAAGGCAACTGCCTAGCCTGTGCCCAGTTTTGATCCAAAAAGTCTATCCGGAATCGAAGGGCCGCTAGATTAATAATGCAGCAATCAGCGCCGGAGCCAGAAAATATCTTAGACAACGAGGAAGAACTTGTCGAAGCTGACGAGTCGGAGGGACAGTCCGATCAAGACTCCGAGCAAGAATCCAATTACTACGTCGACAACGAAGAAGACATCGTCGAGGTAGGAGACAACGGTCAAGGGATTGGAGCCGTCGAGGACGACTCCAGTGACGAAGCGGGGCGAACCATGAGTACACCGCCCCATAAAGACATTACGTCGGTTCCAAAGGTTCAAGTCTTAGCATCGCCGAAAGGCCTTAGCCAAGATCTTGATACCGTTCTATAGCCCTGCACTCCAGCTCGGCTAAGAATATTCAAAAAGAGCCATCTCATAAACAGTATCAAAAACTGGTGGTATCGAAACCAAAAACTGTGGAACCGAAACCAAAACCGAAACTGATAGACAACACAGTCTTCGGACCGAACTAAGTAGACCCATCGGAGTCGAACAAAAAGGTCGCCGAGCCGAAAGCCAACGTACCTATACAAACTCCGAAAACTAAGGCCGTCGCCCCAATAAAATCGGCTCCGACCACCAATAAAACAAAAGGGGTTCTTCAAGAAGGCCTCGATCCCAAAAGGGTTGTCGAACCGAAACAGTCGACAAGCCAAAAGTGGTTCCGTCGAAGACTATCGAGCCGAAGCCAATCAATCCAAAGAGGGGCATCGAGCCGAAAACTAAAGGCATCGTTCCGAAACAGCTTCCGAAGACGCCTCAAGTTCAAAAGGGGACGATCGAGCTGACTACAAACGTCGAACCGATCGAAACATCGGCTCCGAAGACACAAACACAGCCAAAAAACACGGTTGGAATACCGAAGGCACTCGGACAGATTAAATTTGGTCTTCCGACTCCCCTTGACAAAACGCAAAAGACTCTTGGAACGTCCAAACTGGTCGACCCAAAAAGCAGTGTCGGACCGAAACAGTTTAAAACAAAGGCGTCGGTGCAAAAGTCAAGAACTGCTGAAGAGGAGATCTTATACCCAGACCCCTCAGCAGAAGAACAGTCAAAACTCTAAATTGACCCTAATACTGGCAAAGTTTCTCTCTTCAAAAGGAAAGTAAGACCAGTATCCAGTACAGACTCCTATACTATCTCACTTAAGAAGAAAAGGGACTGTGCTACTTTCCCTATTCTATTTGAGCCTATCCATCCAGCTATGCCTAATCCATACACATATTCACCCACACACTCAGACAAAGAGGTGGTTCATGAAGATAATGAGGAGTACATTTACCCAGGAAACTCTGACCCAGACACCCAGCCACAACCGTGGGGGGAATCAGTGGACCCTTATAGCTCTACACCCATTCCAGATACACCTGCATACCCTGCTAAGCTTTCCCCTACAGAGGATACGGCCGCATTTAATGCACTAATAGATAGGGCAGCCCTCCATCACAATGTAGAAATGCATGCATACCCCGTTGAAGAGGATTTCCTTTTTGACACTTTTGCAACATCTGAAAGGTCTGTAAAAACATTACCTATGTTGAAAGGGGTACTTAAACATGCAGGAGACGTTTTTAAGGAAACAACTAGGGGTAGGTTAATTAACCCCAGAATAGAGAGGAAATACAGGCCAGCACCATTAGACCCCACATATATTAAGGGGCAACTGCCTCTGGATTCTTTGGTTGTATCTAATGCACGTAAACGTGCAAACTCGCAAACAGGAGAAGCTCCTCCTCCAGCCAAAGAGTCAAAAATTCTTGAGGCTTCAGGCAAAAGGGTGGCTGCACAAGCAGCAAATACATGGCGTATTGCAAATATGCAATCCCTGCTAGCTAGGTACGACAGGGCACATTATGACACCTTAGAAACACTCCTCCAGCATTTGCCAGAACCTTACAAGGAACAAGCTGAGGAACTAGTACAGGAGGGAAAGTTAATAACCAATGCCTCCATTAAATGAGCCTTAGACGTTGCAGACACAGCTGCCAGGTCAATTTACACCAGTGTTATGCTAAGAAGACTTGCATGGCTTCGCATCTCAGGTTTGACAAATGAAGTTGTCCACTATATTAAATCAGCCAGTGAATCCAGATTTCTTATTTGGTCCAGGCTGTTGACAACATTCTGGACAAAATGAAGAAAGATATTGAGACTGCTAAGTCGATGGGAGCCCTGCAGTCCCAACAACATAGGAGCTCTTTTCGTCGCTCCAATTATAGAGGAGCTGCAAGAGGTAGTTTATCACAGCAGAGCTCAAACTACAAAGGAAACACGCAAACCACCTACAACAAAAACAACAATAGAGTGGATACCGAGGCAATAGCATCAAGGGCAGAGGAAGAGGAGGTAATACCACCAGATCCTCTACCAACACCAAGCAGTGACTTCTTGTCGCTACCCCCAGACCACATAACACCGGTCGGGGGACATCTACAGCAGTTCCTACCTGTAGGAAGGTACCTCCTGACTATGGTTGCCCCCAACTTTTTGCCCTGTGTTTTAGCTGGTTTTTGACATAGTCGACCTGGGATCCTGCCAATCAGGACCCCCGGCCTACTGCTCTCTCTTTAAAATGGATTCCATGTACCCTAGGTGCATTTCCAATTGGTACTGGGCCACCCTATCAGACCCTGTAACTCAGGGCATGGGTGTACCCAGGGCTGCCAGGGGCTGAAGCATGTATTATGCCACCCCTGGCTGGCCTCCTAAATTTGACACAACTGGCTGCATGACAGCTGGGGCAAAGTCGTGTAATCACCCTTTGCTGTAGGTGTAGTATACCTATACCTAACCCTAAAATGGACACACAGATTCCTATCAGTCACTCCTATGGCAGGCCTTGACAATCCTGAAGGCAGAGTGCTTGGAATCGCGTGAGATGGTGCTCTGGCATGAGCTGAGCCTGTCTGCAGCTTGCGGAGCCAAGTCCTAATAGCTGTTCCATGATATCGCATACCATATACTCTTAAGTGCATTATAATCCTCGCGGTTAAATGCTAACTTTGGTATTGCTTTATCAAAACATGTCGAGTAAGGTGTCATACGAATTGGAATACTAACCCCTCGCCAATTCTGGCGACGGGGTTAGCATTCCACCCTTCTAGAGGGACACGACATGTATGTAACTGTGAACCCCGGTTAAAGTTAACTGAAGCCTCAGCTCCACAAAATGGATGCTGCCACCACAGACACGAGTCTGACCTCCTGCTGCTGGGAGTCCTTCCAGCGAGGGAGGCCTGGACAAAGGGTTTCCTGTCCGGGGCGGTGCTAGCACCGTCCCAGACATGGTTTTGTGTATCCTGGGTAGGCAGGGCTTTTCAGGAAGGTGACTGCTGAGTGGCACCCCGGTGCTCACTACGCATAGGCCGGTCAGAACCAGTTCCAGGGGCACACCAGCCCCTGGCCTGGGGAAAGTCCGGCATGGCAGAGGGGTGTAACCACCCCCCTCCTAGTCCCACCCATAGGCAGGACCTAGTCACCGGGTCAGCCCCCTTTTTTAGTATAAAGATGGGAGCGGGCCCCCTGTTCAAATTAGATCATCTTTGGAATCAAGACACGACTTTCTGCGAAAGGACTTCAAGATTTCCTTCTTCAAGATTCTCCCTTGTGGCTAAGGAGTAGTCACCCTGCATCAAGCGGGCACCATCCTAAGAACACTGCGGTCTGCTGCAAGTCCTTCATCACGAATCCGACGACCCAGCTCGACGAGACCCGGCTTCCCTGGCAAAGCTGAGAACCGTGAGTGCGACGAGACCTCGAGGGACCGACGATCGCCAAGACTGCACGACTTCTTTGTAACAAGCCCACCGAGTCTTCCACTGGTGAGTGCATCTGAAAGAAACACGTTAGTGTTAGATTCCTTACCTTAGAATATCCCCAGGCGTCAGTCTGGATCCGGAAACTTTTGCGTAGCAGTACCCCTGCGCGTCGGTAGGCGTCGTCTGCAGGCGTCCCCTGCGGCTCCGCGCGCCGTGATGACGTCGCTGGAGTATATAGACGCCGCCTCCGCGCGCTGACGTCAGTTCTTCTTTTTTCCGCGCCAGTGGACGCAGATCTGAAGAGCAGTACTCCGGTCTTTGACCAAGTTTTTCGAGTTATTATCACTTTGTGCCTGTTAGGATGCCTGGGTTCAAGCACTGTGATGACTGTGAGCGCACGATGTCGGTCACAGACCATCACCGCCTCTGTCTCCGGTGTCTGGGCCCCGACCACGACGTGGACTCCTGCGTCGACTGCCGGGCCCTCACCAGCAAAGCTAGGCGGGAGCGGTCCCGCAAGCTACTGGAGCTCCGGGTGTCGGCCCCACGTCGGGACCGGGAGCGGTCCCGGTCCGGCCGGAGGTCGAGAGAGCGTTCGAGGGAGCGGTCGCGGGGCCGCGCCGAGCGTTCTGGAAGTCGACACCACTCGTCATCCTCGTCAGGTAAGAGACACAAGAAGTCGGGGCGTCGTCATCGTACCCCCGACTCCCCCCGACGCGGCCGGGGGTTCGGGTGACCCCAACCCCGCGGCTCCGCGAGAGTCGCCGGCGCGGCCTGCCCTATACCCTCAGGTCCCTGGGCACGGTGCGACGCCTGAGGAGATAGAGGCGTTCCTCATGGCCATGAGGGCCCTGTCTCCTCCGGCGGGTTCCACGGCGCCTACGGGCCCAGTGAACGCGTCCGGGGGCCCTAGCGGTTCTGCTGACCCTACCTCGACGCCGCCGGATGCTCCGATTCCGGCGCCGCCGGCGGCGCCGATCCCGGCGCCGCTAGGGCCTTCGGGGTTGACGCCGGATGGACGCCCATCCAACCCGGCGCCGATTCCATCGGGGTTGCCCGCGGCTCCGCCTCCGCGCGACGCCGATTCCTCGGTGCCGGCTTCGGGCGGCACTGGGGCTCCGACGCCGGCTCCGGGCGGCGCCGTCCCCTTACCTTCACCCACGCCGGACGCGGGGCCGGACGGGCGTCGCTCGACGCCGGTTCCGGCGCCGATGGGGCCCATGAACCCCGAGGAGCCGGTCTACATCGTTGACTCCGAATACGGAGAAGATGAAGAGTTCGGTGAAGGTTGGGAGGGGTCCGAGGACCCTCTGTCACGCGAGTGCCAGTATGACCCGGACTGGACGGGTGACTTGGGGGATGCCAGTGGTCTGGACGACTCTCCTAACCCTGGTTTGATCTCTCCTCCTTCCGTGGCATCGGTGGAGGGAGCTGCATATTCTGTGGTGCTGATGAGGGCTGCCAAGGCCTTACACCTTGAGCTCCCCGTCGCGGCCGTGAGGCCTAACATCCTCACCGAGGTCTTCAAACCGCAGTCATGCCCACAGGAGCCACTGCTGCCGTTTAATGAAGCCTTGTCGGACGTTCTGTTGGGCACGTGGTCCAGGCCCGCTTCAGGTGCGCCTGTCGATCGGAACGTGGCCAGGCGCCACCGTCCTTGTCCGGACGACCCCAAGTTCCTGTCTACCCACCCCACTCCTGAGAGTCTGGTGATCCAGGCCTCGACCTCCCAGTCCGCATTCCCGTCGGCTCCACCCGACCGGGAATCCAAGAGGTATGACCAATTTGACAAGAAGGTCTTCTCGTCCATTAGTTTGGGCCTGCGGTCTTGCAACACCGCCTGCCTCTTGGGCCGCTACACCCACTCTGTGTGGGATACGGTCGCGGAACTGCTGCCAGAATGCCCCATGGAGGTGCGGGCAAAACTCGGTCAGGCTGTGGCTGAGGGCCGAGATGCAGCGAAATATTCGATACGGTGTGGTCTTGATACGACCGACTCGCTAGGCAGAGCTATGTCAACGACGGTGGCGATTCGTCGCCACGCCTGGCTGAGATCCGCCAATTTTTCGGCTGATGTCCAGAGTACATTGATGGACATGCCGTTTGATGGCTGTCACCTGTTCGGTGACAAGGCGGACCACGCGCTGGAACGCTTCAAGGACTCCAGGGTCACGGCCAAGTCCTTGGGTCTCTCGACCCAGCGTCAGCAACCGGGTTCGTTTCGCCCCTTTCGTGGCCAAGGAAGGGGCGCCCCCACACGTGCTGCCAGCCACGCGCCGCAACAATCCTTTCAACGCGGTGGCGGCCGTGGAAACCGCCGTGGTGGCGGTCGGGGACAACGGCGGGGTCAGACCACACCCTCCCCCGCAGCATCTACCCCAAAATCCTCCTAGTCCGTGCTTTCGGCCCCATGTGACGCCAGTGGGTGGCAGGGTTCGCCATCACCACGCTCACTGGCGCACGATCACTTCGGACAGGTGGGTGCTGCAAATTGTCCGAAGGGGCTACTCCCTCTCCTTCGAGACCTCTCCTCCAGCCATGCCACCGCAGCACCACCGTGTGTCGGGGGACCACTTGACACTTCTGCAGGAGGAAGTTACGGCCCTCTTGGCCAAGGGGGCCATTGAGCGCGTTCCTGGGCCAGAAGTAGGGCGTGGTTGTTATTCCCACTACTTTCTGGTGCCCAAGAAGGACAAGGGGGGCCTACGTCCTATCTTGGATCTAAGGAACGTCAACGGCTTCCTCCGGAAGGAGAAGTTCAAGATGTTGACGTTAGCTCAGGTCTTGGCTGCTCTAGACCCACAAGACTGGATGGTAGCGTTGGACTTGCAGGACGCCTATTTTCACATCCCCGTCCTGCCGGCCCACCGGCGTTACCTGCGGTTCACGGTAGGCCTGGAGCACTTTCAGTTTATCGTGCTCCCCTTCGGCCTTACCAGCGCCCCACGGGTGTTCACAAAGGTGTTGGCGGTGGTCGCAGCCCATCTGCGCAGGTTAGGGGTTTCGGTCTTCCCCTACCTAGACGACTGGTTGTTGAAGGCGGGCTCGCCCCAGACAGTCGTCCACCACCTTCAGATGACGGCAGACCTCTTGCCTGACCTGGGGTTCTCCATCAATGTGCCGAAATCACACCTGTGTCCCTCTCAAAAGCTCCTCTTCATCGGAGCGGTTCTGGACTCGGCGCAGTTTCGGGTTTATCCTCCGGAACGGCGGGTTCGGGATATTCAGGCTTTGATTCCCATCTTTCAGCCGCTATCCCGAGTTTCGGTCAGGTTGACGCTGCGGCTGCTGGGACTGATGGCTTCCTGCATCCTTCTGGTGCATCACGCCCGGTGGCGGATGCGGGCTCTGCAGTGGGACCTGAAGTTTCAGTGGGCCCAGCATCAGGGCAACTTGTCCGACCACGTCTTGATCTCGGAGGGCACTGCGAGACAACTGCAGTGGTGGCTTACGGACCGCGATTGGGTCAGGGGCAAGTCCCTCTCCCTTCCCCAACCGGAGCACGTTGTCGTGACGGACGCGTCCCTCCAGGGCTGGGGTGGCCACTTGGGAGAGGCAGAGATCAGAGGCATCTGGTCTCCGGCGGAGTCCCGGCTCCATATCAACCTGTTGGAGCTGCGGGCGATTCGTCTGGCACTGAAGGCATTCCTCCCCTTTGTCAACGGGAGTGTAGTGCAGGTGTTCACCGACAACACCACCGTCATGTGGTACTGCAACAAACAGGGTGGAGTGGGGTCGTGGACCCTTTGCCAGGAGGCTCTGCGCCTCTGGCAATGGCTGGAACGTCAGGGCGTGACTCTGACGGTTCAACACCTGGCAGGTTCTCTGAACGCCAGGGCGGACAAACTCAGCCGTCAGTGCTCGATGGATCACGAATGGCGTCTGAACTCGGACGTGGCGCAAGGCATCTTTCTGCAATGGGGAGAGCCTTGGTTAGATCTATTCGCCACAGAAGAGAACGCGCAATGTCATCAGTTCTGCGCGTTGGAGTTTCCAAGACGGCACTCCCACGGCGACGCCTTTCGGCGCGTGTGGAGTTGCGGTCTGTTATACGCCTTTCCGCCTATACCACTTCTGCCCAGAGTGCTGAAGAAGATCAGGCGCGACCGGGCCCAAGTTATCCTTGTGGCTCCGGACTGGGCTCGAAGGTACTGGTATCCCGAGCTACTCAGCATGTCAGTCGGTCCCCCGATTCGCCTGCCTCTTCAGGAGGACCTTCTGTCGCAGCAGCAGGGGACGGTCCTCCACCCGAACCTGTCCAGTCTCCACCTCCATGCTTGGAGATTGAGCGGCGGCAGTTGAGGCCATTTGACTTGCCTCCTGAAGTCTGTAATGTTATTCTGGCAGCCAGGCGTCCCTCCACTAAGTCGGTATACGCCTGTCGGTGGAACAGATTTGTGGCATGGTGCACAGCAAAGGCTGTGGATCCTCTCTCTGCCCCTCTTTCGGAGGTTCTTCTGTTTCTTCTTTCTCTTGCCCAGCAGGGCTCTGCTCTGGGCACTATCAAGGGCTACCTTTCTGCCCTTTCAGCCTTTTTGAGGCTTCCTGATCAGCCTTCTTTGTTCAAATCCCCGATTGTTACTCGGTTCTTAAAAGGCATCACTCACATGTTTCCACCTGTTCCGTTTGTGATGCCTCAGTGGGATTTGAACCTGGTTCTGACCTTCCTGATGTGTGCTCCCTTTGAGCCCCTTCATTCTTGTCCTCTCCGTCTCCTCACTTTAAAGACGGCTTTCCTGGTTGCCATCACCTCTGCCAGGAGAGTGAGTGAGCTCCAGGCTTTTTCTGTCCAACCTCCTTTCCTGTCCATTCATCCTGATAAGGTGGTTCTGAGGACTAGACCTTCTTTCCTGCCCAAGGTTGTTTCGGCCTTTCACATCGGGCAGTCCATCACCCTCCCTTCCTTCTTCCCGCCTCCGCATCCTTCAAAGGATGAAGAGCGGCTCCACCGTCTGGACCCAATTCATTCTACATGGATCGCACACGCCAGTTCCGGGTGGATGACCAACTGTTTGTTGGCTACGTGGGTGCGAAGAAGGGACGGGCGGTTTGTAAACGAACCATCTCTCGATGGGTCGTCCTCTGCATCAAAGCGTGCTACTCTTTGGCTCGGAAGGAGCCTCCTGTTGAGCTGAGGGCCCATTCCACTCGGGCCACGGCGGCTACTACTGCCCTGGGCCGGGGAGTCCCCTTGCAGGACATTTGCCAAGCGGCTACGTGGGCCTCGCTGCACACCTTTGCGAGGCACTACTGCCTGGACAGTCAAGTCCGGAGGGATGGCTTCTTTGGCCGTTCTGTCCTCCAGGACTTTCTGGTGTAGTTTTGTATTGGTTCGCAGACCCACCACCGGGGTTGGTATTGCTGGGGTATGTATTCTAAGGTAAGGAATCTAACACTAACGTGTTTCTTTCAGATGAACAAGTTACTTACCTTCGGTAACGATATATCTGTAAGAAACATTAGTTAGTGTTAGATTCCTTACCGAACCCACCCATCCTCCCCGTTCTGCGAACTGATACCTAGGGTTAAGGTCATCCCTTTCAGGGCCCTAGTTTTACATGGCACCAGTGTTGGTTCTCTCATAGCTCTGCGTCTCCTGGCGCGGAAATGCTGTGTGCAAAGAACTGACGTCAGCGCGCGGAGGCGGCATCTATATACTCCAGCGACGTCATCACGGCGCACGACGCCAACGACGGACGCGGAGCCGCAGGGGACGCCTGCAGACGACGCCTACCGACGCGCAGGGGTACTGCTACGCAAAAGTTTCCGGATCCAGACTGACGCCTGGGGATATTCTAAGGTAAGGAATCTAACACTAACTAATGTTTCTTACAGATATATCGTTACCAAAGGTAAGTAACTTGTTCTTTGGGGTCCGAGAAGCCCCAACCCTGAGCAGCTCCAGCACCGAAGATCAGCCCTCCAGCATCTCCACGATCTGCGTGGGGCCCTTCTGCTTTTGCGTGCTCACCGCGCTGTGTGGCTACTAGCCGGCTGGCTTGTGGCCTTCTTCACGACGCCCGACGACATCACTGCTGCTGGTCTGGTTGCTCCAGACTGGCCCTTGCTTCCTTCTTCAAGAGAGGCACCCCGGACCCTCCTGGTCCACTCCAGACGCCATTTTAGGTCCACCGCGTGGGCTTGAATTTGCCAAGGCTTTGTTGCCCAATCCTTGGTCCAGCGACGCCGACAGCTTCATCCATCGTGGGACAGATCGCTCCTCCATCCTGGTCGCCGACAACGCCTCCTGGTCCGTGAGATCTGCGGTCACAGCGTCACCCACTCACCTTGTCGAGGTGGCTACCATCCGGTGCCCTCCTGGTGCCCACTGACTACTGGCTAGTAGTCTCGAACTTGGTCCCCTCTGCTTTCAGGTGTCATCTTCCATCGATCCAGGCTTGGATCCACCGAACTTTCTTCACTGGTCGCCTGCCAGCAACTTCTTCCTTCCAGGCTCCTGGTCCGGCAACGAGGATTCCCGACGTCTTTTGAGTCCTATGCAGCTGCAGCCCCTGGGCTAGGTAACTTCGGCATTTCGGTGCCCCAGCATAGCCTCACTATCCAAGGGTCAGAATCCACTTTCGTTTTCCTCCTACCAGGTCGGGTTCGCCCGAGAACACTAACTTTGCAATTTCTAGCTACCATAGACTTTGTCCCGCATCTCGCGTGAGAGTGCACACACTGCACCCGAGTCCCCTGGGTCTCCTAGAAGTAATCTAACGATTCTATAGTCAAGTCCTAGCGATTCCAAAGCCTATTAGTACTGTACTTACCTGCTAGTAATTTCGCATTCCACTTTTCAAGTATATGGTTTTCCGTGCCCCTCGGGCATTTGTATATACTGTGCTAACTTAAGTATTTTTGTAAGAGTTTTGGTTTGTGCTTAGTACCCTGTCCTCATAAAGAGTACAGGGCTGTTGTGATTCTTAATAAATATCTTGTTTATTTTCATAACACTTGTGTGGTGTCCTTTCACTGGGTATTCAAGGGGTATATGTGTGGTAAACAGCTGGCTTAACACGCCCTCTCCAGTCTTTAGCCTTAGACTGCTCGTATCCACGCTACTAGGATAGCTGGTCTATAAGGTTGACTTACAACCAATCATCAATAAGGGTTGCTGGACTGATACATAGTGTTCACTAGAATAGTGAGCACTGCATATCAGGCCACCTTCTCACACTACCTGTCTGGCAAAACATCACCACAGATAGGTGGGTATTACAAATTATCCAAAATGGCTACTGCCTAGAGCTCATCTCCACAGAACACCTCCAACTATTGCAGCAAGAGGTTATCAGTATGCTGCAAAAAGAGGCCATAGAACCAGTACCACTAAAACATCAGGGGACAGGGGTATACTCGCTATACTTCCTAATCCCCAAAATGGACGAATCTCTCAGACCAATATTGGACCTCAGGCCCCTAAATCAATACATTCTATCAGAGCATTTCCATATGCTCACTCTACAACAAGACTTACCACTGCTGCAGCAAGGAGACTTCCTCGCAACTTTAGACCTCAAAGATGCATACTCCCATATACCAATACACCCTGCTCACAGGAAGTATCTCCGATTCACAGTACAAGGTCAACACTACCAATTTAAAGTCCTTCCTTTTGGTGTGACAACAGCCCCACGGGTGTTCACCAAATGCCTAGCGACAGTAGCTGCACATCTAAGAAGACAGCATATACATGTCTACCCGTACCTGGATTACTGGCTAATACAAGCAAAGTCAGCCCAGCAATGAAATGAAATGAAGGGAATCTTATATCGCTCAACTAAGCCCAAAGGCATCAAGGCGCCCAACAGAAAAAGCCATAAGAACAAATGAAGAGTAACTACGGGTACGCCCTTGCAAACAGCCATGTTTTCAGTGCTTTACGAAAAAGCGGAACGGAGGACTGAGATTTGATTTCACATGGAAGGGTATTCCATAGCTTAGGGGCGATTGAAGAAAAAGCCCTACCACCCCATTTACTCTTACGGAAATGAGGTACCACCTGTAGGTTCTTTGAGGAGGAGCGTAGGAGTCTGCCCGAAACGTAGGGTAGCAGCAGTTTCTTGACCCCCCCCCCCCGCACCCTTCCCAGAGAGTGCGCTGTGGGTCAGGCAGAGCGTTTTGAAGATAATCCTTGCTTCAATAGGAAGTCAATGTAAGGCCTTCCTGGCTACCGTTGATGACGCTAATCTGGGAGCGTCCAGAACAAAATTGGCTGCCGCATTTTGAGCAGTCTGAAGACGCTGTATCAGGCTCTTATTCATGCCGATGTATAAGGCGTTACAATAGTCTAGTCGCGAAGCGACAAGTGCTACCACCACTTGCTTGCGCGCCTGAGGGGGAGGTAATGTTTCATTTTTCGGAGTATTTTAATGATGCCCCAGCAGGTAGCAACAGTTCTGTTAACCTGCAAGATCATGGAGAGGGTAGGTTCAATCAGTACTCCCGCATTCCGTGCTGAGCCCGTGGGAATGGGACAGGTCCCCAGTGAGGGCAGCCACCATTCAGGTGACCAGATGTCATTGTTAGGGCCAAACACCAAGATCTCAGTCTTCTCCCCATTCAACTTTAGTGTGCCAGCCACATGTCTCGGACCATTCATCTTCTACACAGTCTAGGCTTTTCGCGGAACTACCCAAAATCTCACCTACAGCCGTCCCATGTGCAACAGTACCTGGGAGCAACAGTAGATACTCTAGCAGCAAAAGCATACCCAAGTACAGCAAGGATTAACCGTATGCAACTGCTCATCCAAAAGTTCAAGCCACAACACTCGCTCTCTGCCCGAGTGTTTATGCAACTCATAGGCATGATGGCTTGTGCATATTTATAGTCCCTCACGCACGACTGCACATGAGTCTGCTCCAACAGTGCCTAGCACAACAGTGGAACCAGGCTCAAGGACAATTGAAAGACCTAGTGTTGGTCACCAGTCGTGCATACAACTCTGCATTGGCGGAATCCACAAAACCTTTGCAAAGGTCGACTGTTCCAAGAGCCTGTACCACAGATAGTCATGACAGCGGACGCATCCCTGATAGGATGGGGAACCCATGTCCTTCAGTACACAGTGCAAGGCATATGGACAACACAATAAAAGAAAATGCACATCAACTTACTAGAACTGATGGCAGTTTTTCTAGCACTGAAAGCATTCAAAATACATTTGTGCAACAAGATCGTGTTGATCCGGACGGACAACATGACAGCAATGTATTACATACCGAAGCAGGCAGGATCACACTCTCCACAACTATCACACCTAGCTCAAAGCATGTGGAAGTGGGCCATTCAAAGAAACATTTCTCAACACCTCCCAGGCAAGGACATTCAAATAGCGGATCTGCTCAGCAGACACAGCCATCAAATGCATGAGTGGGAGATTCATCTCAAAGTGCTACAACCATACTTCCAACAATGGGGACAACCATACATAGACCTGTTCGCCGCAAAGGAAAACGCGAAATGCCAGTACTTTGCCGCCAGGTTCCCACATCCGCAGTCGTAGGGCAATGCGATATGGATGAACTGGTCAGGCAGATTTGCGTACGCTTTTCCCCCAGCACCACTAATACCGCTGGTGGCATGCAAACTACGCCAGCATCCATTGACACTAATCCTGGTTGCTCCAACATGGGCAAGGCAGCCGTGGTACACAACATTTCTAGAACTCTCTGTGGTGCCTCATTAAAGGCTGCATCTAACACCTGCTCTTCTAACGCAGAGCCATCGTGACATACAGCACCCAGATCCGCAACAGCTCAACCTTGCGATCTGGCTCCTGAAGTCCTAGAGTTTGGATACCTAAAATTACCTTCAGACTGTATGAATATTATCAGAGCGACAAGAAAACCAGCTACCAGAGCATGCTACGCGTCAAAGTGGAAGCGTTTTGTCATTTATTGTAATAATAATGACATAAACCCATTAGATGCTTCTACACAAAACATCATTTGCTATCTTTTGCACTTACATCGTTGCAATTTAACTTATTCATCTATACGAATACACTTAGCTGCCATAGCAGCATATCTTCAAAACAGACAACGTCTTTCGCTATTTCGAGTGCCAGCAATTAAAGCATTCATGGAGGGACTCAAACGAATCATTCCTCCAAAACACCCACCTTCACCAGTCTGTAATCAATGCGACTACTACTAGAGCCTGAACTAAAGGTATTTCTGGCCATTCTGTCTGATGTTGCCCTCCCATTTACAGGCCTGAGGCTTTTAGCTAAACAAAGACCCTTGAGGTGCAAAGCAGCATCCGTCCATTTCATCATTGGCGGGATTGAGAGCTGGGGGATATCCCACTTTATGTCCTCCTCCCATCCTAAGTCAGCATCATCACTGTCCAAGGGCTCAGATGTGCAATTAAAGTCTCCTGTTATAGTAACATTGCTTAAAATGCCCAGAGTTCCTAAAAGGTTTTCTAAATCTACCATTGCTGGTGAAATTTTGCCACCTGGAACCCCTCTAGCGTAGACATTGATCAAATCAAATTGCTGACCTGCCCAGAAGACACAGGCAACACGTTCACGAGTGGGAACTTTATTCCCAAGTTCTTCTTTCTTACTTTCAACAACGGGGTTTTCCACAGATAGATCTGTTTGCTAAAGTCCACAACGCAAAATGCCCAAACATTGCATCCAGGTTCCCACACTGTCTATCCAAAGCAAATGCTCTATGGATGAATCAGGCAGGAATATTTGCCTACTCTTTTCTGCCTCTTCCACTAATTCCATTACTGGTTCGGAAGCTCAAACAAACATCCCTCACATTGATACTAGTAGCCCCCACGTGCTAGTCAGCCTTGGTACACCACCCTGTTAGAAATGTCATTGGTGCCACATCAAAAGCTATATCTCACACCCTGTCTCCTCGCTCAGTGCCATGGCGAAATCAGACATCCAAATCCCAAAGAACTCAACCTAGTGATTTGGCTCCTGAAGTCATAGTTTGGTTATTTACTATCTGATAGAGACTTCTAGCCGCAGATTCCTTAACTTCGAATATTCCCAGGCGTGAAACTGGATCCGGAAATCTTTTGCAGCAGTACCTCTGCGTGCTGGGGGACGGTGCCACACGACCCCGCCCTGATGTCGTCCCGTACGTGATGTCAGCGAGGTCATATAAGTCCCCATTTCCCCCCCTCCACCCCCCGTCCCCAGGGCTCGGATTTCAGTTTTCTTCTTTTTGCTGGCGGGTTCGCCCCCTGGCGCCAATTGAGCCCTTGCCTCCCAGGACCATCAGAGATGTGGTGTTGTTGGGGCATGGCCCGGTTGGGTCCCCCCTCTACGCTCCACATGGAGTTGTGAGGGCTCGGCCTACTGGGTCCCCCTCTTCGACCCATGGTGCCTCTGCCGCTTTGCATCGCCCCGTGGGGCTCCCTGTGGCGCCGCAGGTGGTTGACGATGCTTATAGCCTTGACTTGAGCACACCCCAGCCTTCCGGGCAGGCGCCGCCTGTCCGAAGACAGGGTCGGCGCTGTCCCGGCGACAGAGGCTCCGCCTCTGCTCCATTCTCCGGAATCGGAGCCTGTTCTGGATGAGGCAGAGGATTGCCTCGCTGGCCCCAGCGCCGGATGCTGCAGAGTCGGTGTTTGACGAGGAACAATCGGCGCCGACACACGACGTTTTGGCGCAGTCTCGATACCGAGTTCTGGACTCTTCTATAGAGGCCTCTGGAGAGAGTTCGACACTGCCCTCCCACCTGGCGTCACCGGAGCTAGTGTTACCTGTGCCCCCCTTAGAATTTGTGGAGCCTCCTCATGAGCTCCCAGATCTGGCAGGCTGTTTGCCTCCCCAGGAACCCAGTCAGGATCCTCATTCTTCCATGGGGCTTCCTTCCGTATCACCCTCAGTGTCTTTAGTCAGCTTACAACCCTCCCCCACCAATGAGCTATTTTCTCCTCCACGGATGGCTACCGAGGCTGGTGCAGCTTTTTTGAGAGTGGTCTCTTTGGCCACCCACATTTTAAATATGCAACCCCCTTCTACCCCTTATTCTGTGGACCCCTTGCTTGAGGTCCTCCACTATGGGTCTGGAAATATGGAGCCGCTCTTGCCTTTTGAGGCACCCCTTTATGAGGCAGTTTTGCACCACCGCCGTCACATGATCCAGTCTGTCTTTGTCCTGAAAATATCCGGGAGCGACTGGTTTACTTACCCTTTGATGGGGTTTTGCTTCTTGATGCTCACGCCGAGTCGGGGGTTCACTGCCTCCTGGCAGGCTTTCGTCCTCCCACTCTGGCCCTTTAACGCCGGTCTTCTGTGGTACTTTTTCATTTTGCATCCTTTAGATGCGCTCTATGTTTCACATGGGCAGTGAGCCTTACGTCTACTTTTTTCTGTGGTCAAGGGTGCTTACCCTTTTATTGGCATCCCTTGGATGCGTTTTTGCTTTCAGCTGCCTGTTGGCCTTCTGTGGCCATGTCCACAGTTGCTGTGTCCTCTGTCTGTGTTATTCAGCCGGTGGCTCAGCTCGGTAATGTCATTACTGCTTGGAACTCAGTTCACGGGTTCTGTATGTTACGGCGATCTTTTGTCCTGGCTTATTGCCCTAAGAGGTGTCCCCCATTGTTTGGGGTATGCATACTCCAAGTGGGGTACTTGTACGCTATTATATAGCCTTGCTTATCTCACCTGGGCCTGGAGATCATGTTGGCTCCATGCGTCACTTGGTGGTCCGTTGTACAGTGTTCTATGTTTTTCCTTGGCACCCTCTGCTTTCGCCATGGTCATCTACCTCCTTTAGAGGTTTTATGGTCTTCTCTTCCAAAACAGCTCCTACCTGCCCTTACTGTTCTAGATATGGTCCGGTATATACATGTTCATGCTCCTGGCTCGTCCTGTCTCTACATAATTGTATGTTCATACACTTATGGCTACATGTCGGGTACCTTGGTATCCTTTTCTATGTCTCCACCTCTTGTCAATGCTGTGAGGCCTGGACCAATCTATTCATGTGTGGGGTAGCTTTTTTGAGTTGTTGCAAGTTGTCCATAGGTTCCTCCTTGCTTCCGCTTACTGGAGTAATTTTGCACGTTTACAAATGCTCCCTTTTTGGTGTTCGACGCTGTACGGGTCTTTCTGAAGTGTTGGTCTTGGATTCTGAGACTCTTACCATCATTCGTTAACATGGTGTTTTTGGTCTCTTCCTTCGGATAGGCCTACTCTTGTTAAAGCTACGCCTGCGGGACAGTTCTTCTGATGGCAGAGGTCATTGATTACTTGTCTGCAAGTCTATATTGTGGGTTGTTTTTCGCTTGGCTTCATACTGCCCGGTCGGGCACTCTTATACTTCCTGTGTAAGCCACTTTAAGGTCTCTATGGCCGTTTGCCTGCTGCATAATTCTACCTGCTTCAGCGGGTTGGGGATTGATGCTAATTGCCCCTCATTACCCTTTTGTGGCTGGGTGTGCACTTGGTGTGTTTCTTGTACCGCTGGCTATTCCCAACGCATTGCTTAGGGCTAGTTCTTGCCTTTGGGCTCTTGGCACTGGCTCCTTCGGCTTCCTTCTATAGACTAGTCTGTTAGACGCTGGATGCATCTCTTCAAGTTCATTTCGAGTTTGGGTCAGTGCACTCGTTGTGTGCCTTTCAGCGGAGAGTGGTCCTTCTTCCTCTCTTTCTTGCTCTGGTATAAGGCTCATGCCGTTCTACCTGTCATTTTTTATACTGGTATGGTGTGGCGCCATTCTGGCATGTTTGTAGGATATCTTCTATCCTGTTATTTCTGCTTTTTGAGTTTCTTGGGTTGCTCTCTGGCTGTTCTGCCACAGCTTCCCCATTTATCTATCACTCTGTTGCCGGAGCAGATGCTTGGCGCTTTGTGTTGTTCTGTTGCAGACCCGCCTCCCTTTTGGGGTATGGCTGTGGTATCTATTCTAAGCTAAGGAATCTGCGGCTAGATGTCTCTATCAGATGTACGAGTTACTTACCTTCAGTAACGATGTATCTGGTAGAGACGTTGTCTAGCCGCAAATACCTAAACGCCCACCCAGCCTCCCCGTTCTGCAAGGACCTTGTCTAGTAGTGTTCTCCGCCTGCCTCTTCAGTTGCCATTGGTTTTTCTCTCACGGGTGCTCACGTTGCTTCTCCCCTTTGAGTGTTACTATGTGCGGCTAGCTCCCTCCAAGGGGCGTCTTACCTGTAAAATGGTGCCCATTCATTCGCCTTCATCAGGAGATTTCTCTTTTTTCTTTTCTTCTCTTGCTGCCTTCCCTCCCTCCCGCCTTCTCTATTGCTTACTGGGTAAGTAACATTATCTTTCTCCATTATTAGCATCTCTTATAGATTTACATGCAACCCACCCTCCTCTCCGTAGATGTCCCTTATTGTTACGGGATTCTTTCCCACTAGTGCTTGAAACCTGAAGGGTTTGGCCTCTGTGAGGATTGTTCTAGAGGGTGCTCTCACCTTATTGCCTGGAGTTCGGTTCCTTTTAAAAGATATGGATGGGTTATTAAAGTGATTATTCTTGAATAGAACTTCAAAAGGGCAGCACGATATACCCGTATAAATTATGATTAACTATCATGCATGGCGTGAAAAATATATCACCTTTTAAACCTTTCATGAGTGTGGTGTGAAGGGTTGCTTTGAGTATATCAGAGTATATAGTAAGATTATTAACTTTGTTCCTCTATCCTTCCAAATCGTTTTTAAAGAGAATACTAAGTAGGTATTGGATGAATATATTTGGGACCAAGATGCATTTTAGCCTTTAACATTGACTGGGCTGACCACACTAGGTAACAGTCAGAATTGTAAAAAGGATCAAGATCCTAGGTCCTGAAAAGAAGTTTAGGGGTAGGCTTCGTAACATGTAGACCCGTGAGGAAACTGGCCATTATAGCACTTTTTCCTCCTTTTCCCCACTTTAATTAATACCAGCTATAGGGAGTATTAAAGTTGAGTTTTCCACGCAGCCAGGTATTTTTTAACTCTCTTATCTTCTGCCCCTTCCACTCTCACATCAAATACAATACCTGTCCCGCAGCAGGGTGGGGAGAACCCGATGATGAAGCATGCCAACAAGGGACTTTTTGGTGGGTGAGGGTTATTTTAGAACACATATCGTTTCTCCCATGCTAGAAACCGAATGGTTCTCCTGGGTTTAGTCACTGTTTGTAAGGATAGCACGGTTCTTTGGAGTTGAGTGGATCCCTTTGTTTTTTCATTGCTTGTAGAGGTGGCAGAGTCCACGACTTATTTTTCCTCTTCACTCCCTTATTATTAGTTTTTTTTAATCTTTTATTTATTTAAAGAGTTTTATGTAGTGCTGGCTAGACCCGAAGGTATCAGAGTGCTTTACATTAGTTTTCACAATGTAACAGAAAATGATAACAATTACACATAATGTAAAAAAAAAAAATAAGCAATACATTGAGAGAGGAGAGAAAGGAGAGACATAAATAGGGGAGGGGGAAAGGGGAGGTGTGAAGAGGGAGGTTGAGGGAAGAGACGACAAGAGAGACTAAAGGAAGTCTGTCTAAAGACCGACTGGGTAGGTGACGTCCGAGGAGGGAATCCACGGCCCCTCTCCACTTTAGCTAAACAAGGTATCTCCATTGGGCATCAGTCAAAGTAGCTAGGTCTTAATTGACGAGGGAAAGTTCACTGATGAACAGGGTGGGGACCAAGGGCAAGGATGGGTGAGGGCAAAGGTCAGTAGCTGGAAAGAGGAGAACAGTAGTGCGGATAGGGGTAGGGAAAAGGGTTAGAAGGGAGATACGATGGAGAGACAAAGGGAAAGTCTGTCCAAGGTCTGGCTGGGTAGGTGAGGGCCGCGGTATGTCCGCAGCCCTTATCCTCTATAGCTATCAGATAGCACCACCAGGCATCGGCCAAACAGCTAGGTCTCATCGTAAAACATATAAAGAGCAAGTGAGACAAAAAGACTGGAGCGTAGAGGGGTAAGGCGTAGGGTGAAGGGGTAGGAGGCAGATATGACAGAGAGACAAAGGAAAAGTCTGTCAAGTCCGGATGGGTAGGTGACGGCAGAGGGGGAAGTCCATAGCCTATCTCCTCTACAGCTAACAGGTAGCTCCACCGGGCATCAGCCAAAAAAAAGGTAGGTCTCCATTGTCGGAGGTAAGATCAACATGCTCTGAGTCCTGATGGGTAAGCAGGATGAGGGATAGGTTCAAAGACCGGTTGTAGTCCAGTTTATGTTCTGGAGTAGTAGCATAACATGGTGGGGACAACTGTGGCAGCCATCTTGGAGACAGGCAAAGGAATTTTAACCATGGTGCTACATTCTGACGGAGCCAATAATATCTTTAGCTCGAAGGCAGGTGTTTGTTGAGCAATGGCGCAGCGAGAGGCCATAGCCAGTGTCCGCTCGCCTCCTGAGGACGAGAGTATTTCCGTGTTAATGAAACAAGGGGGAGAAACTGTTGTCATTTTAGGATCAGGCGTGGCGCCTCCTGTATCCCTATAACACTCTCATTAAGACTAATTGGCTTTCTTTTCCCTCGCGGCGCTTGGGCGTCTAAAGAATCCGCCATCACAGGCAGTGGTCGTGGCAGTGGGGGTCATGTTTGATTTCCTGCTGCGTGAAGCTCTTGGCTTCAAAACTGCCAGGCCGCCATCTTTAGTGTAGGCCAGCCCATGTGTTGTGCGGGAAATTGCTGAATTACTAATGGCAAGCCGTAAGTTTAATTTATCCTTACGGCTCCACCGATTGCTTCGCGGGCCGAAAGTCTCTCAGGCCATTAATTGTGCTCGGCCGTTGTTTGTTTTTTGGCAATAAAAATAAGTAGTGCCAAAACACAAGTGGTGCAAGCAAAAGCAGCTCCCATTCTGGCCATTCGGGTTGTTCCCATGTACTTGCACTATAATTTTGCACGAATGACACTTAATTTCGTAACACAGCGTAGTAGCTGAATTGCGTAACTTTTGGTGTTTCGTGTAACGCGAAAAATATGCACAATTTATCCAGCGTAGTTCAAATTTAACTGGGTCTAATTTGCTTCAAGATTATGTATCCACCAACAAGATTGCCGTCTAAGGTAAGTAACTTTTCTTTTTGCTCTGCAAGGAGGTTTGGTTGCTTGCTGTAACAGTGGAAAATATCACACTTGTGTAAAATACTTGTGAAAGGAATGAATTTCCATTTGTAAAATATTTCTTAAGTTATTTGTTTCATCTTCAAAGGTGTTCATGCAGTTCTAAAGACTGGGACCTGGGTCCGATACTGCATCTTCGATCTTGCAACAGGAAAAGCTGAACAAGAAAACAATTTTCCTACCAGCAGCATTGCATTTTTAGGCCAGAATGAACGAAATGTTGCCATATTCACAGCTGGACAGGTTTGTTTTCCCATAAGGTTATACATTTATTAATGCAGTTGTCATTCATGATTCCACAGTACAGTGGTACTTCATTTTTGTGAAATGTAACTGCATCTAAGATTATATTCTTCCTAATAAATGTCAGCCACATACGAAATTATGAAATTTTACAGTTGCTTTGTTGACTTTGCATGTTAGCTTTTATTGCAGTCTCCTGAGTCACTCTTAATTGTTTCAAATTTGTTGGGTAGTATTTACAATTATTCCTTGTCCTGGCGTTGCCAGATTTTCTCATGCTACACTGAAATTAGGTATTCTGTCAAATATTTAGTATTGGGTTTGTGTTGATTCTAAAACTGCATTTTAATTTATTTCATGTGCATATAATGCCATCAATTTGAGTCACCTGCAGGACTTTGAAAAACTGTGCCAGCTTGTCTGTTTTGTTTGAATATCCCTCTGGTTTTCCTCCATCAAACTTGATAATTGTGAGATAACTTAGAGGCCTCTGTTTTTTCCTTCTTTGTCATTAGAATGGAAGTTTCCTAAAGTGTAGTCTCATTATATTATAGGATAGCTACATTTCCCTCAGCCCAGACTGTTTATTGTGTGGTGGTTGTGGCAGCCAATATCTGTTTTGGGAGATAAGCCTTTATACCACAACCACTATTTGGAGAATGTCCATGTCAACAGGATCAGTTGCAGGGCTGAGTTTGAGTGCAGTACATGTCATAACTAGGACTAGTGAGAAGTAGTCTGACTGCGTCTGAGATCAGAACCTTGAGAGTTCTGGCCATCAACTAGGAGTGGGTAGTCCTCCATGATTAAAGAAGTCTACAGACTAAAGCTAATTTTAGTTAATGCTAGTATTCTACTTAAGCCCCTGGGGTTTCTTCTTTATCGTGAGGGTACAAAGGAGATCTACTGTCTTAGTACAGAATGCTCGATCAGGAGCAGAACCTCTACATTGTTGCTACTGAAGGATAGCTTATCTGCCTTCAGGAGGAGCTAGACCATGCACACCATAAGGAACAAACTTGATTCGGAATCTGACGTGACCAGGCCCATCGGACGTGACCAGGCCCATTGGACGTGACCAGGCCCATCGGACGTGACGTCATGCGTGTGTGCTTGTCTTTTCTGACTTCATCCAGAAGCCATAAGATTGCCTCAGCACAGCTGCTCAGAAGGAAATAAACTCCAAAAGCTTCATTTGAGTCATGGAGTGGGAATGTCCACTATTTCTGACATGAGGGTAATGCTGCATGTCCATAGGGTTCCTATATCACTTTTACTTTAGGCCCTCAAGTGAAAATCTGCTTTCTGACCCTTGTTCTTGGGGGGAGGGTTGTTTTTGTCTGAAGGATTTATTTTTACATGCCAGATCTTTTGGAATTAGTCGTTGCCTTTCTGTTTACAAATATATGGACGTTTTTTAGTTTAGTTAAGAATCTAACCCTAATAGACCATCTTCTGTTTGGCCCAGTGACTTCTGTGAGTGCACTTGCCAACAGAAAAACTTTATCGTGATCTGTACTTTTTGAGTTACTGACTCCTAAAAGAATAAAAATAAACCCAACTGTTTTTTTTGGGTGTCTCTTTTCATTATGGTTTTTGTCGGAAGCTGGTTCTGTATACAATATTATCACTAGGTGGTAATACCGTGCACTGAGGCCAGGGGTTTCCAAAAAGTGTACAGGGCTCAATTTAACCCCTTCCATGCTCATGACGAGCTCAGCTCGTCATGCAGCACAGTGCTCGTGTGCTTATGACGAGCTCAGCTCGTCATGAACAAGGGGATTCAAGGGAGTTCAGCATCTTGGGAGAATTGCGGTAGCATTGAAGGTGCTAAACACCCAAAGTGCTCTATTAGTGGTAGTGTAGGCTTGCAGCCATAGGCCTAATTCAGAGGAGTGTAAGATAAATATTACACAACAGTGATCAATAATGAACCCACGACTCAAGAAGGAGACCCAGACCAATTTAGAAAAATTATACTTTGTAATTTATTTTAAGACCTGGGTCTACGTAATCAGGTAAGTACGTTTTTAATAAAAAAAGACTTTTCAATTTGAAAAATCAACGCTTAAAAACTTTTTCACCCAGTGCAATGTTATCCTATTGCAAAAACAATATTGTGGTTAAACAGGTAAGTATTCAACTTACAATCCCAGTCTTTGGAGCCAAAAGTCAGCAAGAGCCAGGGGTCAAGTGAGTCCCAAAACTGCACCACCAGCGGCCCTGGGGCAGCCGGGTTCAGAGGTCCACATCCGAATTCTACCCAATGCTTTCCAATGGAGGCTGGGTGCCTGGAGCGACAGTGCTTGCTTGCAGCTAAGTAAATCGGTTGCAGTGGCCAAGCTTTGGGAGTTAGCACAATCACGGGGGGGGGCACAAAGCTGCACCATACATACATACACCACCAGCAGCACAGGGAGTGTAGGGTGCAAATTCGATGTCGGGGGCCTAATGCTATTCAATGAGGATCTTCCTGACGGCAAAGAGACTGCAGGTGTGGCACTGGAGGTTGCAAGAGGAAGACCAACAACAGCAGAGGTAAGTTGGGATGTAGTGGCGCTGTCTGTTAAGCTCACCAAGACCGAGGGGCTTCGGTGCAGGGGTGCCTTTCGAAGTCTGAGTCTTCTTACTGGAGCTGGTTGATGTCGGGGGAGCCTCTGGATTCACACTGCAGCCGCCATTATGGAGGTCAGGATCGCTGGGGAGACTTCACTGCACAGGTGAGCCACTCAGACTCTTGCCATGATTGTTGGGTGCAGAGTAGGCAGCTTGACGTAATGCACCTGTAACTGGAGTCTTTGGAGTCTAGTTCTTCTGGACAGGTCCGCTGTCCCCAGGAGATTTGAGTTTTTGTTGAAGGCAACAGTCCTCCCAGGGGATTCAGAAGTCGCTGTTGCAAGGCAGGTCGCAGGGTCGTCAAAGCAGGAGAAAGGCCAGTATGGGTTGTGGCTAAGGTAGTTGTCTTCTACTGCAAGGGTTTCTTCTTTCTTCATAGGTCGTCGTAAATCTGCCAGGTATGAAGGAGCCACCTAAATACTAAATTTAGGAGGTGTTTTAGGGGAGTCGCAGGTAGGTGTGAGAAAGTGCCATCTTTCTTGCATGGTATGCCCCTACTTTTTGCTGAATTGCTGATGTACTTTGACTGAGTGTGTCCTGGCTCCTGCCAATCAGGTGCCCAGGGCCTGTGTTCCTTCCCTAAAACTGTATTGAACGCTAAACCCAATTGTCCTTTCTGGCCACAGGTCAGCCCCTGGTAAATGGTGCCCTAGGTAACCAGGGCACTGTAACCAGAGGAGGCCCCTAAGGGCTGCAGCACTTATTGTGCAACCCTTAGAGGCCCTGTACCATGACACACACACACACTGCCTTTGCAGAACAAACCAAAGAGTCAACATGGCACACATCCCTGTGTGCCATGCCCACAACACACTGCCCTGGCATACCTCAGGCACCCCTCTACTTGGGTGCCCTATGCCAGTGGTGTGGGTACAAAGACATGATCCCTGTATCCCTACAGTACCCAGGTCCATTCCTGGGCCCTGTGTGCAGTGCTGCCATTTAGAGTATATGGTGCTGGGAGGTCGTCATTACGAACACCGCAACACCATGATGGCTATACTGACTGAGAAGTTTGGTACCAAACGTCTCAGCACATTAAATCCACACTGATGCCAGTGTGGGATTTAATGTAAAATGCACGACAGAGGTCAACCTGGAGTTACTCCCTGAAACTAACCCATCAGCCAGCATCCTGACTGAGAGGCTGCTTAGGCTGCCACCCAGCAGACATGTTGCTGGACCCCTGGGTAGAGAACCATCCGCTCTCGTGGGCCTGCAACAATGCTCATCCTGGGGCGAGGTGCTAGGCCTCCTCCCCCAGGGTTGGCAGGGCAAGCTTCAAAAGGAAGCCGCCTTTGTGAGCTTCTCCAGGCCACTTGCTGTACTCAGCAACTGGTCCCCACCGGTTCTGACCCCCACTCTGGCGGGAAGACAGACGGGAAAACCAAAGTGATGAAAGGTGGTGTGCCAACCCCACCCCTCAGGTAGGGGAGGCGAGGCGAGGTGAAGCACAACTCTAGGCTCTCGCCATCTTGAGGATGGGGAGCCCTACCCAATCAGAGATAGGCTCCTCCCGCCCACCCACTGGAGAGTGGCCGGATAGGGCTGTACTCACCCTAAGTAAGGGACCCATTGGTCCCTGACCTTCCCCTACCTGTAACACCCCTAAATTAAGTATTTAGGTGCACCCTGAACCTTCCTTCCTCAGATCCAGATTCCGAAACTACCAAGAAGAACAAGAAGAAAGAAGACCTGCCGTGCAGCTGCTAACAAGAGGACGTTACACAGAAGGGTAAACCCGGAATCACTGGGACATGGGCATTTGACAGTATAAAATGGGGTGGTCCCAGTATTTATAACATCACAAGTGTTAGTGGTCAAGACAAATTCTAAAACATGGCATCTAAGTACAGATATTGTGTACTTAGAGTTTGTTGTTTTTGATTAATGTTCTTTTTCGGCATATTAATGTGTGCTTGCATTATATGTGATTTGCACTCTCTCCATCCCACTACCACACCAGAATCTCAGCCTTTCTCACCCCTACCCCTTCCCCTGGGCACTGCAATGTCGCCAGTTATGTATTTAATGTGCAAAGTGTTTTTTTCCCCATCTGAAGAAACTCTGATCAGTGTCAGTGTGATTAAATAACACAAACTCAGTTTGTTTATGATTTGTATAACTTGAATATCTGTTTTACAATTTCTTGACCACTAACACTTGTGATGTTATAAATACTGGGGCCACACCATTTTATGCTAACAAGAGGACGACACCAACTGTCTTGGCCCCAGACCTACCGGCCAGTCGACCCTCGAACCTGCTCCTACTAAATCCTGGCATCTCCTGTGATCAACAACTTCGAAAACCCCGGAGGTTCTGACTGCTTTGCTCATCCAAAGACTGGGACTCCCACGAGAAGTGGTTCTGCTCAAAGATCTACAGCCCCTGGTGCCAGCCAGGTTACGCTAATCCAGCGCACTCTGCACCCGCCGAGCCCTGCCCGTTCCTGAGTGGACAAAGACCATGAGGACATCCCCCCCGGGGACTGTGACCAAGAATCAAGCACCCAATGACCCTCCTCGACGCTCCAGACGACGCCTGTAGCCTCACAACCAGCGACCCCTCCAACTGCGACCAGCAGAGGGTAAGATTTCCCGACGCCAAAAGACACCCCTGCACAGGCGCCCTGCGGCTCCCTGTGCCCAACTCTTTGGTGCCTACCTATCCTACAGCTTCCCAACTTACCTCTCGAAGTGGTGGTCGCACCTGAAGAATCTCCAACCCCGAGCCTGCAGCCTTTATTCGTCCTGCAGCTTTCCCATTGAAATCCATTGGGCGCCCGACGGCCCAAAAGCACCCTGCACCCAGCTGCCCCAGTGTCGCTGGGAATGCAACCTTTGCTCTGTTCGATTTCCCCACTTGCTCTGAGCAAGTGACCAGGAGCCCTTCTCCCACAGCTGCGTGGCCTGCCTGCTAGCAGCCCCCAGCCGAAGGCCCCCTGCCCGCCATAGGCTAACATGGGCCTACTCTCTCTGCACCCGGCTGCCCCTGTGCCGCTGAGGGTGCAACTACTGTACCTACCTGAACCTGGGAGACCCCTGAGTCTAACCCCAGAACCTTAACTCTGCCAGTCGAGTACTTGCCTGAAAACCGATAACTTCATGTTCGAGGCATATGGGCTACAGACACACACTATAGCATTAGATCACCATCTGGTGGTGGGCCCGGTTGATTACACTGTTGTTGTCTTTGAAGAGTCTTTGTCTGTTGAGTGACTCCTCCCTTAGATCGTAGTGTGCATGGGCATCGACTCCATCCTCAGTTTTTTTCCGCCATCCGACTTGGATGTGTTTGTCGTTCGGTCCCGTTACCGATCTCTTTTTCGAACCCATAAATCAATCTACGCCGTCTTCGACACTGATTCCGGTTACCCGCGTCGAAGAAAGGATACACTTCTAGATTCCAGCGTTCGTCGGGGCTGTCTGGCCCAACTGCACCATTCGGCCTTGGGCTCATGGAAAGAACACCCTTCAAGAAGTGCCCTCAGTGTGGACACAAATTTCCCCACACTGACCTTCATGAAGTTTGCAACCTGTGCTTGTCTCCAGAGCACAAGAGTCGAGACTCTGAGGCCTGCACTTCATTCCGGTCCAAGAAAACCATCTGGGACCGTCTAGCTCGAAGAGCTATGGAGCAGTCAACATGTTCGCACCAGACCTAATCATCGACGAGGCTCCGATCGAAGTAGACGCCGAAGAACAGCAAGACGTCGCTTCCGAAGCAGAGGATTCAGCTTCCGGAGAAGAGAAGAGATCCGAAGATGACTATCATCTTCCAGCTGGTCAACAGGTCGTGAGTAAGAACGTCGACCCTGTTCACTCCCCCCCCCCCCCCCCCCCCCCCCCATATCTGGACAGGCTTCGGTTCCACCTCCGGGTCCAGGTGCACCCCGACCAAAACCTTCTGACGCCCCGCCTTCAAGCTTGTCAGCGAAGAGTATTAAAAAGCCTCGAGTCAGTCTGTTGGTCCCGAAAAGCAGAAGGTACTAAAGCCAAAGTCATCACCGGCACCGAAACATCCATCGGTACCAAAGGTAGGCGAGCCGAAACAAAGTTCGGCGCCGAGAGAAGTTTCCAGAGTTATCGAGTCGAAGACTACTCCAGTTCCTAAAAATGCGGACCCAAAAACAGTTCAGATATCTAAACATGCTTCAAAGACCGATGAATCGAGACAAACGGGAACAAAGGCTTCGGATCCAAAAAGTACAGATCCAAAGAAAAGACCAGAAAAGCCTTCGGAATTGACAATAAGACCAGTTCCAAAGACAATAGAGACTGTTAAGCCCAAGACTATCGGCCCCAAAACAGATAAGTTGGCGCCAAAAAAGGATTTACCAGTAGAAGAGCTTTTCCAGCCTGATGTAAGGCAAAAAACTCTTAAAATTCATCCAAAGACTGGACATATATACACAGTGCCTGAAAAGAGGAAGATGGACTACCCCAAACCACCACCTGTTTCTCTTGAAAAGAAGGTTCAGACTTCCCCTATAAGAATTCCTTCTCCAGAAGTAGAAATGACAGTAGACATCTCCCCTGTACATTCTCCAGTCAGTACACGTAGTTTCATACCACAACATCAAGACTATGGGGATACCTACTCACAGGAGGTAGAAAGTGAACATCAAATTGATGATATTATTGATACAGATGATATGGCAGGGACATCAGGTGACCCATGGGAAGACTATAATGCACCAGATCTACCACAAGACGAGGCATACCCGTCTAGGCCATCTCCTCCTGATGACACCATTGAGTTCACACAGCTCATTCACAGAGCAACCACTTTTCATGGGGTGGACTTGCACACAGATCCAATAGAAGAAGACTTTCTAATGGACACCCTGTTATCTTCACATAGAACCACTACTACTTTACCAATACTTAATGGAGTGGTGAGACACGCACAAGAAAAATTTAAAGATCCTGTTAGAGCCAGAGTAATTAACCCTAGGCTAGAGAAAAAGTATAAGGCGGCTCCAACTGACCCAGAATATATTAAATGTCTGTTACCACTAGACTCAATGGTAGTATCAAAGTGGAGAAAAATAGCTAATTAGCAGACAACAGGGGATGCTCCACCACCGATAAAGAGTCTAATCTTCTGGATGCTTCAGGAAAACGCACAATTTCACAAGCTGCAAATATATGGAGATTGCTAACACTCAAGCTCTGTTAGCAAGATATGACAGAGCTCATTATGATGTCACTCATGCAATACTTGCCAGAGCAATATAAAACTAGGGCTTCTGACCTAATACAGTAAGGCAAGATTATAACTAATACCTCCATAAGATGCACCGTAGACACTTCAGACACAGCATCTAGATCAATAAATACAGGCGTACTGAGGCGCTGACATGCATGGTTACGCATCTCTGGTTTTAAACCAGAAGTACAAGCCAGTATATTAAACCAACCATTTGACCAACAGCATTTTTTCGGCCCAGCAGTGGATACTGCACTAGAAAAGATAAAAAAAAGATATGGATACGGCAAAATCAATGGGAGCCTTACAAACGCAAACCCATAGACCTTCCTTTCGTCACTCCTCATATAGGGGCGCCTCTAAAAGGTTCCAAACTGATAACACCTCCTCTTTTTACAAAGCGCCCAACCAAACCTCACCCAATAAAGGATATAGAGGAGGATATAGAGGAAACAACAATAAGGGCAGAGGTAGAGGCAACAACATTTGTACGCCTCTACCCCCAATAAGTGACTTCTCTCCAATCCCCCCTAGACCATTCCACTCCTGTCGGGGGGCGATTACAACAGTTCCTGCCTGTCTGGAACTCCATCACCACAGACAGGTGGGTGAGACAAATAATTCAGTCAGGTTATTGCCTGGAGCTCACTTCCACTCCTCCAACAATACCACCCAGACAACGTCCCATGTCACAGGAACACCTCATACTATTAAGAGAGGAGGTAGAATCTCTACTGCAAAAGAATGCAATAGAACCAGTCCCAAAGCAGCATCAAAACACAGGGGTTTACTCTTTATTTTCTCATCCCCTAAAAGGACTGGTCTCGCAGACCTATTCTAGACCTAAGACCCCTAAACCTATACATACAATCAGACCAATGTCATATGGTCACACTACAACAGGTTCTACCGTTGCTAAAAAAGGGAGACTTCCTTGCCACACTAGATCTCAAGGACGCCTACTTCCACATTCCCATTCACCAATCTCACAGAAAGTACTTAGGTTTGTACTAGAAGGCAAACACTACCAATTCAAATTACTCCTCTTCGAAGTAACTACAGCACTCCAGGGTGTTCACAAAGTGTCTAGCAGTGGTAGCTGCACACTTAAGAAGGGACAACATCCATGTCTTCCCATATCTGGACGACTGGTTAATAAGATCAACATCATACAACCAATGTGTGAGACACACGCATCAGTCTGCTGCACAAATTTGGGTTTACAGTAAATCAAAAGAAGTCACATCTCCAACCGTCCCTCTCTCAACAGTATCTAGGTGCCACAATAGATACTTCCAAAGCAATAGCATATCCCAATTCAACAAGAATTCAAAATATGCACAATCTCATCAAGAAATTCCAGCCACAACACTCGCTACAAGCTCAAGTGTTCATGCAACTAATAGGAATGATGGCATCTTGCATTTTCATAGTACCATACGCAAGACTACAAATGCGCCCCATACAAGAATGCTTAGCAAAGCAATGGAATCCGGCTCAGCAACAAATAACAGATCTGGTGGTGGTGGACGACCGGACATTTCGCTCTCTGCAATGGTGGAACACCAAAAACCTTTCCAAGATCCGGCCGTTTATAGAGCCTGTTCCACAAATAATACTAACTACAGACGCATCCCTCACAGGATTGGGAGCCCATTTACAGAAACACACAGTACAAGGTATATGGACAATGAAACAAAAACGACTCCACAGAAATCTTCTGGAGTTACTAGCGATTTTTCTAGCTCTAAAATAGTTTCATTATTACCTGTCAAACAAAGCTGTGCTAATCCGGACGGACGATATGACAGCAATGAACTACATTCAAAAGCAAGGAGGAACACACTCCCTACAGCTCTCCCAGCTAGCGCAGAGCATATGGAGGTGGGCTATTCCTCAAAACATTTACCTGGTAGCAGAGCATCTACCAGGAGTTCACAATCAAGTGGCAGATCTGTTAAGTCGTCAAAGACAACAGATACACGAATGGGAACTTCATCCTCAAGTTCTACAGCCATTCTTTAAAATTTGGGGTCAACCATACATAGATCTGTGTGCCACACCTCAAAACTCAAAATGCCCAAGCTTCGCCGCCAGATACCCACACCCATTATCCAAAGGCAATGCGGTATGGATGAACTGGTCTAACAAATGTGCGTACACTTTTCCACCTCCCACTAATTCCATTAGTGGTACGCAAGCTGCAGCAACATTCTCTCACATTGATTCTCATAGCACCAATGTGGGCAAGGCAACCGTGGTACACCACACTGCTAGATCTCTCAGTAGTACCACATCACAAATTGAAACTCTCACCACATCTATTAACACAGAACCATGGAGAAATAATGCATCCAGACCCAATGCAGCTCAATCTAGCGATCTGGCTTCTGAGGTCTTAGAATTCGGTTATCTAAATTTACCCACTGATTGCATGAATGTAATTAAATAAGCAAGACGTTCTACTACTAGAGCATGCTATGCAGCAAAGTGGAAGAGGTTTGCGGTGTATTGCACAAATAACATCAACCCACTAGATGTTTCCATACAAAACATAATTTGCTATCTATTACATCTGCAAAGATCTAATTAAGCATACTCTTCAATCAGGTTACATCTTGCTGCTATAGCAGCGTATCTCCAGAACAGATAACATTTGTCATTGTTTAGAGTACCTGCAATCAAAGCGTTTATGGAAGGACTCGCGAATAATTCCTCCCAGAATTCCACCTTCTCCAGTATGGAATTTAAATATTGTTCTCACCAGACTTATGGGTCCACCTTTTGAACCATTACATAAGTGTGAATTACAGTCCCTTACATGGAAAGTGGTCTTTCTAGTAGCAATTACCTCACTGAGGTTGGTAAGTGAGATTCAGGCATTAATAATTCAAGAACCATTTATACAACTTCATCACAATAAACTGGTTCTTAAGACAAATCCAAAGTTTCTACCCAAGGTCATTTCACCTCAACCAATCTATTGTGTTGCCATTGTTTTTTCCTCAACCGCAAACGGTTGCATAAAGAGCTCTACATACATTATATGTAAAAAGAGCACTTCTATACTACATTGATAAGACAAAACCATTTTGTAAAACTAAACAACTGTTTGTGTCCTTTTCACCTCCACATAAAGGCAATCCTATTTCTAAATCAGGCATTGCAAGATGGATAAGTGCATACAAATTTGTTACCAAAAGGCAAAATGCACTCTATCCATTCCTCCTAGAGCTCCTTCTACCCGCAAATTAGGAGCATATATGGCATTTCTAGGAAACATACCATTAGATGCCATCTGTAAAGCAGCTACATGGTGTACTCTGCATACATTTACAAAACACTACTGTGTATATGTGCAAGCAAAACAACAAGCAAGTGTGGGCCAGGCTGTACTCAAAACATTATTTCAAACTACTGCAACAGATACAGGTGGTCGCTGCTAAGGGGGAGACTGCTGTGTAATCTATGCTATAGTGTGTGGTCTGCAGCCTATATGCCTCGAACGGAAAATGCTACTTACCAGTATGAATCTGTTCTTGGCATGTAGGGCTGCAGAACTACACACGCGCACCCGGCTACCTGGTTCTGTTTCCAGTATTATCTTATTTAGATACACAACACATGGACATCTTTACATGTATTCATACAAACTCCATCATTTGTCCACTGGCAAAAAAAATCTGAGGATGGAGTTGATGACGATGCGCACTACGATGTAAGGGAGGAGTCACCCAACAGACAAAGACTCTTCCAAGACAACAACAAAGTGTAATCATCCGGGCCCAACACCAGATGGTGATCTAATGCTATAGTGTGTGGTTCTGCAGCCCTACGTGCCAAGAACAGATGCATACTGGTAAGTAGCATTTTCCTTTCTCCATAGGGTAACATTGGCTGGTTTTCGCTTGGAAATTCTTCTAAGTGTCGAGTTTTGAATCTTTGAAATATTCACTAAAAATTATCCAATCAATGAAAACGAAATTACTCGCCTGTTATCAGGAGAGATCCCAGTGCTAGATCTTTGTGCCCAGCACTGACCCTAAAAAGTCGTCATAACTGCGATTTTCCGATAACTTAATTTTCCTCCATAGGATAAAATTGCCTGGTTTTTGCTAGAAATTCTTCTAAGTGTCGATTTTCGAAACATACAAATATTCCTTAAAAATCGCCTGTGTAACAAAAACGATTTCTTCCAACTGTTTACAGGAGATGCGCCAGGGCTCAATCCAGGATCCAGCCCTGAGTAAGAAAAACATACGCAAAGTAATTGATATTGCATTTTACTTAAAATTCCCATTGAACTCATTGTTAATATTGTGTTACATTTATGTTGCATATTGCAACAACTGTATCTATTGCATTTTAAAATCTATTGGTCATTGAAAGTATAATTGCAACATCTCATTCTGAGAAAGTATTTTTATACCTACTTGCGGTTCTAAAATAAAATAACAATATATTTTTATATACAAAGCAATTGACCTAGAGTTCAGTTCTTGTGTGTGAGACCATTTGCTGACACTTTGTGTACAACAAATGCTTTACACTGTCCTCTGATACTGCCTTTCTGCTCGACCAAGCTACCACTTTAGAGAGTAAGGTTATGTCTAACTTTAACTTTTGCCAAACCTCTGTGCACACTGTACCTTACTTTGGTGCAGTATATACAGACCTAATAAACAAAGGAGCTATAGTGGTAGAGAACAGGTCATCCCCCCACTCATAATCTCATTTACAACAGCGGACCAGTTCACACGGTGAATCGCCTCCTCGGCTCCCCACCCAGCTATTGTAATATCTATTGGGGCAGCGGCTAAAGTTATATTGTCTGTTTTACCGATCTGGGTCACCGCTTTCAAACAATTTAAAATTAGACTGTTGCATTGTTTTCAACCGATGCCACCCCCCATCAATCCCTCCCCTCATGTGAAGAATGTCCTTCGTAAGAAGGAAAGAAGAAAAAGAAAAAAAATTGTGAAAAGTGGTGGTGGAGCCTCACGGGAGTAACACCATGGGAGTAAGCAGGATGGTACTCGCTTGCTACCTCAGGTTCTCATCATCAGCAACCACCAGTCCCAAACAAAAATTGTGAAAGTGCAAAGAAAGAAAAAATGAACACTGGTCCTAGGATGTCCAGCACTGCCTGTACATCAGTGGAAAATCCGATGTACCGCAGGATCAACCCCACAATAAGGACTACGGGGCCTGAACCTTAGCTCTGCCTGTCCTGATTAAAACCGAGCTAGACCACACTTTGCGGTACGGTGTTTGACATCCTAGCACCAGTGTTAATTTTTTCTTTCTGTGCACTTTCACAATTAATGTTTGTGGTACGCATAGTGATTCGGGGCACTTTAAGAGAAGGCAGCTGGGTACCATCCTGCTTACCCCCATGGTGTTACTCGAGTGAGGCTCCCCCACCCCTTTTTACACATTTTTTTTCTTTCTCTTCTTTCCTTCTTACTCACCTGAAGGATGTTCTTCACATGAGGGGAGGGATTGATAGGGGATGACATCGGTTGAAAACAATGCACAGTCTAATTTAAATTGTTTGAAAGTGGTGACCCAGACCCGTAAAGCATAGACGGTATAACTTTAACCGCTGCCCCAATAGATATTACAATAATTGGGGGGGAGCTGAAAAGGAGATTCACCGCGTGAACTGGTTCGCTGTTGTACATGAGCAGTATATACAGAGCCCCTTTCTTACACATAGCCAAGGAGTCTAACCACGGGTGAAGGGAATCATAAGTCCTATTGTTTGTTGAATTGTGGAGTCTATCTCCCGCCAGCAATCTAGGATCTTAGGGCATTCTCAGGCCAAGTGTAAGAATGATCCCATTGGTGTTGAGCATCTTTCACATAGTGCCTCCTCGTTAAGTCTCAAATGCAAGGGATGCGGTAGAGTCTATGCAAAATGTTTAAATGTATGAGGCGTAATCTGTAGTTGGGGGATAATTCCTGTTTCCATGCAGCAGTATGGCCATTGGTCCGTGGTGATGGGAGGGTCAGTATCTGATTGCCACTGGGCTAGCGCCTTGGGGGTGCATATTGGTGTCTTGTCCTGTCACTGCATATAATCTAGTGACAAGTTTACAGTGCGCGGTGGGCGTTAACGCGTGTTCGAGAAGTAGTGTGGGGAGGGGTGCCGGAAAAGTAGTATGTTTGCGCGACACGGGGCTTGTATTTGAGTAACATATCCATCATGTTGGGCTTTGGAGAGTCGGTCGGCATGGGTGCAGCTAGGATCTGGCCACTCTGGTATACATCTATACAGATTAGGGTCAACCCAAAGGGAGTCACTGGGGCCTGTGTATGCAGTATTACAGTAAGAGGGGTCCCAGAACGGAAGGACAGATAGATTAAAAAATTAAAGAAAGAAATTAGAACAAATTCCGTAGAAAGAGTACAATGTTATTTATTCACAAAGTACTCAACCACACATTAATATACATTTGTATGAAATCATCAATTGGTTAATATTAGTGCCCAAATGGTAAAGGGATTGGAAGGGAAACGTGAAGTGGTAGGAAGTGTAGTCGGGTAGGGAACGTGGTACATGTAAAACATACTTATTCACAGACAGAGTTTATGTGGGCTTCCCAAGGGAGCCAAGCATTGGTCTCGGAAATGTTCATAGAACTTCGAAAAACCAGGCACCTGAAATCAGCAGTTAAATTTGTGCCGGGGGTAGAATCTGTTACGGGGAGTAGTATTCTACCTTTCGACCCTGAGCGTTGTAGGGTGACTATTCCCTTACATGCGGGTCTTCATCAGGATGGTTGAAACAGGGGGGGTATTGGGCAAGTTCCTAGTGGGGAGCATATGAAAACACATAATTAGGAGTGTCCTGAACGGATCCTAAAAGAAGGTGGAGAACAAAGGATATCACCAGGGGATGGTGACCTTGTACGGTACATGAATTACCCATGTGTTAGATCAAAACATGACTCGAAATAGGAGAGACCTAGATGTAGTGGCAAAATCCACCATATCCCGCAGGAAATTGCATGCATAACTTGTACAGTCCATATTTATAAATAGCCAATCGTGAGGTAACTGAGAGCCAATCCTAAACAAAGTTACAACATATTATTGCCCATCGATCATTAAACCAAAGTAACCGAGTCAAATAAAACTTTGAGTTGCAGACAAATGCAAAAACGTCAGACAACACCATGACCAACATCGCGGACAACATCAAAAGGATAAATCAATGTCACACAGGGAATAATGTAAGAGAATTTACTGCTTGTCTCAAACAATGCTATGACATAAACATTTAAACTGCCAGAGGGCGATCGGAGAGTAACGCGGTCCGCCAGGGCAGTGAAGAAACCTTGTATTATTGGTTTGGAAAGTGAAGGATTACATCGAAGTGGGTAAATAACATAAATTACCTTACGAAAAAGGAAAATCAGTCGAAGGGGACCGGGGCTCAGTGGGCGTACGGGCATAAATTACTGCACGGGGCTACAAAACAAGGGGATCACAGCTTACATAAAAGAGTGATCGGTGGGAGTTAAATTACATCCGAGGAGCCCGATTTAAAAGGATTACCTGGACTCAGCAATAAATTCACCGGATGCGTTCACAAATGCAATCCGGGTCGGTTGAAGGAGACCAGGGCTCAATAGGCGTACAGGCATGAATTACCGCAAGGGGCTGAAAGGCAAGGGCATCACAGGTTACATAAAAAATGGTGATCGATGCGAGTTAAACCAAATGGGAGGAACAGGGTGTTGAAGGTTCACCTGATAGCGGGAATGAATCCACCGTATGCGTCCACAGCTTACGGCTGCCAACGTGGAATCCGGGAGAGAATGTGAGTGTTTAGTAGGAAATGACTAAAGGGCGTGTGCGGAAAAACGCGCTTCACGTTCTCGTAAAAAAATAGAAGAAAGACTACGGTTGAGAACGCGGTAACCATGGTAACTCAACCTTCACAACCCTCTATGCGTATAGATGTCAAAGGAGTATTATACAGGGATATTACAACGCGGGTTATTCAATAAATACTGTGATTAGTAAGATCAAGTCTCGGGCCAAATTAGTGCGTATCAGCCAAGCCTGGCGGATAACGCATGCGAGTGCCAGAAAATGCGTAGATACTTCAGGCAGCATGACAAATTTGAAGATATGATCGATATAAGGACCATTATGACCATACTAATTGCACATGGAAATTATGGACCGAAAAATGCGCATACCTGCCAAACATGGTTGTAAAAGCGCAAGTGGGTATATTATCCCATGGCGTAAGAAACCTGAACTCTTAGCAATAGGTAAAACGACAGAGATCCGAGCAAGCATTAGAACAATTAACTGTAATATCAGCTCAATACGCGAACCTACCACGCAGTGTGGTCAAGGCGTTTGGAGAACGTATATAAACCATGTCAACAGACCCAGGGGTGTGTAGAGTGTGTAGAGTAACATATCCATCATGGTGGGCTTTGGAGAGTCGGTCGGCATGGGTACAGCTAGGAACTGTTCACTCTGGTATAAATCAGCATATATGTAAAGGTGTCTGTTGTGGGTCAGAGTGCACCCCCTCACCACTACCAATGCCAGTATTGCAGGATTACATGTGATTGGGATAGAGAGAGCATATGCTAGTCTTAGTCTGTCCTAAGCCCACCTCACACAGTCCACAGTGTCCGCAGGCATCCAAAAGTGTCTAAAAGGGTGATATAGAGCTGTGGATAATAGTGTTGGGGAGGTCACATCTGCCTCAACCGCATTATGTGGCTGAAATTTAACCGGCTAAAGCCAGAAATGTAAGTATTGAGCTTGGGCGCACAGCATATACAGTGTCAAATCTGGGGCATTTAGACCTCCTTGACCAAAGGTTAATGTGAGGACTTCCCAGGCTATTCTGGATTGTGTGCCTGCCCAAGATAAGGAAATTAGATTGGGCCATAGTCGTTTGAAGAAATGTTTTGTAAATGGGATCAGGAATTTAATGGATAGGTAGAAAAGCTTGGCCAGTAAGTGAGAGGGGAAGTCTGTTCCAAATCGAGAGTCTCTCTTCCAGCCACATGATTACTCTGCCATAGTTGGCCTCCATAGCTCCTCCATGTTTCGGCTCAGCTATACACCCAAATAATGCACTGGTTCCGTTGCCCATTGGAGATCAAATTCAGATGCAAACGGTCTAGTGTTGTCAGTTAGGGGAAAAAGGACGAACTTAGACCAATTTATCGTCATGCCCAAAAATCCACCGAATTGGGTAACCTCCCTGAAACAGAGTAACTTTTCTTGAAGGTTCCTAATGTACAAGGCAATGTCGTCTGCGTACAGGGAAACCAAAATAACTAGTTCGTGAAATCTGATTCCCCGGTAGGCATGGTATTGACGTAGTTTGGCATAATTGGAAATGGGTCGGATATCAGGCTATTAACTCGTATCCTGGCTAAGGGGGCGTTTGTAGAAGTTTAATGAGATTTTAAAAATATGTGCTTAGCCCTATGTGTTGGAAAAGTTGAAATAAGTATGGCCACTCTAGGCAGTCAAACACCTTGGTGGCGTCAAGCAGGACTGCCACTGCTGTCACATGCATGACAGCAAAGAAAGTGCTGAGATTGTATGCAGTAGGTCGATCTGGCACCAAGCCAGTTTGATCTGGCCCATTTATGTCCGGGAGTAGCCGTGATAGGCGTTTGTGATGAGTTTCGCCAAGATTTTGTTATCTGTGTTTATCATAGTGGTCTTAAGAGTCACAGGAGGTTGCAGATTTGCCAGGCTTTAATATGGTGATCAGGACTGCCTCTTGTAATGATTGCGGTAGTTCCCCAGCTTCCATAGCGGTCTGGTACATGGCCAACAGATTGGGTATTAGCGTAGCACCAAATTCTTTATAGAAGTATGTGGTGAGGCCATCTAGGCCCAGGGCCTTATCATTAGGGAGACTACGAATGACATGCAGGACTTCCGCTTCCGTGAAAGGGGAGTCTAAGTATTGATGACGCGTGTCATCTAGCCATAGTAATTGTACTGAATCCAGTAGTGCTTGGAGAGTCGTTGTGGTACCTTATCAGCAGGCCTAGGCTTGAAGCCTATCAGGTTTCTGTGCAGGGTGAGTCAAGTAGTGCTTCGGCCCTTGTGTTCCCCAGTAGAGTACTTTTAGGATTCATTGGCACCTCAGGGGGCTTGCCTCAGCCCCATGAGTCTCACAGGCAGGGAAGTCTGCATAGCTAAGAGCTGGGAAGGAGGCAGGAGATAGTATCACTCTATTGTCACGAAGGAGGCACAGTAAAGTTGTTTTATGTAGACTGGTATGGAGCAGCCAAGCCTGCCGCCCCGCAATGCTTCTGAGCCACTCGGGTCTGTTTTAGCAGCACCCCTCCTGTGAGGCGGTGCAGGTGGCCCTCGTCATCTCTGTCCTCTGCGTGACGTCTTCTGTGGTTTTCCTGGCGCGTCACCGTAGGCTTCTCCGTGCCCGCAGGCCCGGCACAGCCACGCCCTCCCCTTCAAAACCTCTGCCCCTGCAGGTATGGGCCGAAAGGCGTTCGATTTTGGATACGGAGGGTGCGGGAGGCAGAATCGGGCACCCTCCTGGCGGTGCAGAGAACTCAGGGGACGATGCGGAGGCCTGAGGGCATAGTTTGCGGGTCCACACGCTTGTGTTGCGGCACAGCCGCACTTCAGTAGGTCGCTTTGCCCCGGGAGGCCGATCCACTCACCAGAATCGAGGGCGCAGTGCTATTGCAGGGCAGTTAACCTCGGGCATGCAGACTAGTACGTGGTAGTAGGTCCAGGGATCTCCATCTCAGCGAACTATGTGGGCCGTGTCGTTCGTTGCCATCGCCCACTATGAGGTAAGATGGCGCCTTTCGGCTCCGGACGGTTGACGCGCCGCTTGCTGCAATACCTTCAACCACTGCTTATATGCATCCCACAAGGGACATGCAGGTGTACAATCACTTTGTGGGTGCAGGCATCCACTTCTTAGCGTTTTTGGAGGTCAGCAGGCTCAGGATATTGTTGGATTTTTCACCCTGCCGACTGAGTCTCTCTAGCAAGTGGCCATTTTGCTGCAAGGTCAAGCTCCGCCCCCCATGCAGCATATCTAGATGATATTGCTATCTTTAGCTCCTCCTGGCACAATAACCTGGTCCATCTGGGGAAGGTTTTGGTGAGACGTCGGAAGCGCCGGAGGGACTCTGCAGCGGTAACTCACACCTAGGAGTTTCCATGACTGACTCGTGATCTTTGACATGCCGTCTTTTGATGCTCGACGGTACGACCACCATATTCGAGCATAAGGTCCTCATATGAAAAATGGAGGGTTATGAATAGAGACCCAACTATTTGCCCTGACGAAGTTACCAATGACAAGGCAATGAAACATGTCGGTCCAGTCATAAAAATTTATGGTATTAAATGAACCATTTTTAAACGTGGAGTTTGGCAGCACCAGAATAAAATCGACTCAGCCAGCCAAACCTCACATTTTATTTTTGTTGATTGTTGGGTGTGGGTACTTCTTCTTTAAGCACTTTTTTCTGTCCCACTAGGAAGTGTATTTGTACACTCCTTGTCTGTTTCCTTCTCTATTCTTTCTGGTGCATATCTCTTCTGCACTTGTTTCACCCTCCTAGCAAGGAAAGTAACCTATGATGAGAAGTGGGTATACCGGTGATTAACAAACCGGGAACCCCCTCGGGTGTTACGTCCGTGAGGTACTTTCCTTGTTTTCTCACATATTTTCTCTATGTGGGTGAGTCTGTACACATCTATGTTCATATTCTAAGGCATGTCCGGACCTGTAACACAGTACTATATACATTAAAATTCTTCTTGGTGAGCCAATATGATGTGTGGCCCCATTAGTTACAGAGTCTGAGAAATATATCATGCAGGCTGAATAGGGCTTTTTGTTTCATATTCACTGAGTGGGGGGCTGCCCTATATAGCCTTTCTCCCCCTTACATCCCTTTCTGAATGAAGGCTTTACAGGCCCTTACAATTTGCAGCCTAACTATAAGGGCATCGAAGTGCCAGATAGGGCTGGGAACTGTTGTGTAATTTCCCACCTTGTTGGTGTGGAGCCAAGTGCAACCTTTACAGCCAAAGATCTAGACTATTCTGGACTGGGGGGGATCTCACAACCCAGACCCAAATCTGGGCATTCATAGGCTTGACTGGGTTTTACAAGAGGTTTGTGAAGGGATATGGGTTCATTGTGACCCCCCTCACAAATCTTACCTGGAAAATGCCCAAGAAAGTAAACTGGACAGTTGGCTGTCAAAAGGCTTTTGACATGCTGAAAGAGGCTGTGTTCTCTGCACCAATTCTCAAAGCTCCAGACTACACCAAGCAGTTCATTGTGAAGACTTATGCCTCTGAGCTAGTTATAGGAGATATCCTATCCCAGACCAATGATGATGGCCAGGACCAACCTGTTTTATAAGCAGGAGGCTACTCCTCAAGGAACAGCGTTGGAGTGCCATAGCGAAGGATGCCTTTGCTGTGGTTTGGCCCCTTAAGAAGCTGAGACCCTACCTGTTTGGGGACTCCCTTCCTAATCCAAACTTACCATAGACCTCTCAGATGGCTAATGCATATGAAAGTTGAAAATCACAAACTATTGCAGTGGTTTATCTCCCTACAGGGAATGGACTTTACTGTGGAACACAGACCTGGGACTACCCATGCCTGTGCAGGTGGACTTTCCAGGTTCTTCCACTTAGATGATGAAGACTCTCTTGGGCAGGTTAGTCTCATCCGTTTGGGGGTGGGTTTGTGTTTAGGAAAGTGCCCCTTTTATGCATTGCTCTCCCCTCACCTTCTGCCAGAGACCTCATGCCAACTTGACTAAGTGTGTACTGTGAGGCTCCTAATCCGGCCCAAGCACCTATTTTCTTACCCAAAACTGTACCTCTGCACCCACAATTGGCACACCTCTGTGCCACCTGTAAGTCGTGTGTAAAAGGTACCCCTGGTACCAAGGGCCTTGTGACCAGAGAAGGCCTTTGAGGGCTGCAGCATTTAATATGCCACCCTCTGAGACCCCACACCTTTCCACCCCCACACTGCCAGACAGACTGGGTGTTTTGGTGCAGACTAAACTAGCGTCGACATGACATATTCCTGTGTGCCATGCCAACCAACACTTCCTGTGGCATGGGTAAGTCACCCGACTAGCAGACCTTACAGGCCTAAAGGCAGGGTGCACCAATCCCGGGTGAAGGCATAGCTGTAAGTGCCTTTCACAGACCTAAGTGCAGAGAAGACATTTTGTCAGCACAAACTCCACAGCGCCATGATGGCTTTACTGAAGTCTGGGTTGTTTGGTATCGAACATCTCAGCACATTAAACCCACACTGATGCTAGTATTGGATTTAATGAAAAATTTCACACCAACTGCAAATTAGAGATGCCACCTGAAAAACATCCAACTGCAGTGTGGTTTGAGTGACTCCCAATGTATAGGAAATGAGAGTTACCCCTTAAGACTGTCATGGGAAATGAGGTTCAACACCAGAGCAATAGTATCCCCTTAACCACAAAAATCACAGTTCTGAATCAGTCACAATAGCAAAAAACAATGTACAACTATATGTAAAAACGGTATGAGGTATTTATTACACATATAAAATCATACACAACACATTTAATCAATTATCTAACAGATATAAGTTTCCTAACATATAAAATATTCACCATGAACTAAAATACACACAATTATGACCTGCATAATTGAAAAAACAGACAGGAAAAAAAGTAAAACATTGAATTTGTTCAATACAGAGTATGCATTCAGTATCCTATAACTGCACTCTGTATTATGCAACCCACAAATCTGTATATCAATGCAAATGCCGGAATCTTGAATTGTACTAAAGTAGAGCGTCGACGCGTTTCGATGGATTCAACTGTTTTAACAGATGCGAAAAAATTCCTAGGACGTCTAGGTATGTCAGTGTACATATAAGTTGGGCCAGCTAACAAGAAGGGAAAAAAGGGAAATGAATAGCAAAAGTATATAAAAAGTATATTTTTATTTTTTATGTATTAAAAACCATATTGAAGCTGACCAACGGTCACACAATGTAGTGAATAGATAAAAGTATCTGTGACAGCATTACAGGCAATAATCATAAAAGATTTACATAAATTGCGTAGTACAAAAAATCAAATCAAACAATATATAAACGAAAATATACAAATAATCATAAAAATCGAAAAAACATTAAAACTCGACGCGCGTTTCGGCAGGGGACCGCCTTCTTCAGGAGACACAATATAATTCCTGAAATACAATTATAGAGAAAATATTTCTGTTATCTCAACATGCATAGAATTCATAAAATCAACATTATTCCTAACATATTAGAAAGCCTTATTCCCAACTGTCAAACTGACCCTAACTATTATTATGCACACTGAAGGCCTCTGATAAGCCACATAGTATTTGCCAATTGTACAGTAACTGACTTAGCTGAGAGCGACACCCCTTTAGACTTCTCGAGTACCATTTTATAATAATAAGAGCTACCAGTCATAAACCTATTCAAGGACTGGAAAAGAGTTATTTCTAAATAACATTTAGACTCAATCTTAGAGCTATTAGGAAACACTAGATATACATGGATTATGTATCAGTTGTAGATTATCTTTTACGTAAAACATTTATTTAAAAGAATATCCTTCCAGGCTTTTAGCATACTAGTTCAATTACCATAGATATACTCACAATAGTAGGACTCTATCCATGCAGCAAAAAGCATCCAAGGAGAATCTTCATGTGATACAGATACGATTACTCAAAATTTTTTTGTTGGAAGGAGGGATTCCTAACAAAGGAGTTCAAAATTAGTAATGTGTGGGTATACCGAATTGTTGATCTATATACAAACACATTGGCTCACACTCTTGCTCTTAACATGTGGATAGTCCTGCAAAGTTTTATGATTATGCAGGAATGGGAAATAAGATCTGCTTGTTCATGCAGACAGTGCCCATTGGATAATTATGTCGAGAATTATCGATCGTATTTCCTATGTATGGTAACGTTCAGGCCCAACCGGACTCTTGAGTCATTAGTGAAGACTACCAAACGTAGTCCGCTTACTGTTATATAGATGACCGTGATAGATAACCAGCACTAGGAAGGGTTTATTCTCCCAAAGGACAAGAATGTAAAAATGCCTACCTAGTGGTTTATATTTCCACGTGCAATATTTGGAAGTTCTGGATGAGGCTTATTCTTTATATAACAAGCGGTGACCATAATTAAAATGTCTCATATCAACGGGTGCAGAAAATACACTACGAAAAAAATGAGAGAAGGATGAACTTATTTATCTTGGATAATGCCTATTTTAACAGCATAATCATAAAATGGGATAATTCTTAAAGTGTGGTAAATAAAGACATTACCTTCATACAGACGTTACATAGGCTGGTAAAGTTATTACTTGACGCAGAGTGGCTTTTAATGGTGCTCTTGCGCAGCAATCACGAAATACTAAAAGATGGAAATTGAAGTGGCAATTAGCCTTTCAAAAGATCACATTCAACTGTTTTAAACCATCTTTATCAAGACTTGGAATGTTCTTTCATGTCAAGAGGGTCGATCAAAATACCCCTCGGTCACTAGACATCTCCTTTAAAAATGTCTAGTCTTGGGACAGTTCCTTTCCCGAATGTTCTTTTTAACGTCAGATTATTTCCAAATATTTCAATACCCTTTAAGGTGAATTTGGGATGATACGTAGTCTCCTCAAAGTAATTTTGGATTTTAAAACCAGGTTCTACTTGTCCCTGTCCTCCTTTCAATTTGGGACCTCCAACAGGAATACCTGTTTCCACAGCCCAAAGTTGAAACTGCCACCCGTGTTTTGGTCGCGGTGGAAGGAGGCCGATAAATTACACAAGCAGGCGGCGGGATACTTCGTGCTCCTGTCCTGCTGTCAGACTATCGGGGTTCCGCAATGAAATTTCATTGCGGAACCCCGATGGTCTGACAGCAGAAGGTCGAAAATCCAGAACTGTTGAAGTGGGCATGGACTTTAAAGTAGAACACAGACCTGGGACTGGCCATGCCAAAGTAGATGACCTCTTTGCCATGGCCACCTATTTCTTTTTTTTTTTTTTTTTTTTAACATGCTTCAGTTTCAATATACAATATTACAAAATAAATGTTTAAAAGTAAAGTACATATTTGTCATCATACTTCACATTTCTCCGACATAGTGATGTTTCAAAACAATCAACAGTGCTTGTTGATTCCCAGCTGAAAATACCCCCGTCAACCCCCCCCCCCCTCCTCCCCCCTCCCAACACACACACTTTAGCAGTCAGGTATCCCCCAATTACCCCTCTACACTTCTCACTGTTGCCACACTTTCTCCCATTTTTTTGTGGCAGCCCCTGCTTTCATAGATTGTCTTTTCAGTGGCGCAGCACCAGTCCATATCCCTCTTCCATTGTGTCACTGTCGGCGATTGAATGGCCCCCTAGGCCCTGGCAATATTTCTCTTGGCCACCATTGCAGCCACTAGCATCCAAATTCTTTGGTGTTTAGGCCATGTCTGTCCCCCCGATAAACATAGCACATGCCACCAGGCATCCACAGGAACTTCCTGCTCAATAACCTCCAACATATACCACATCACCTTCCTCCAATACCGCTGTATGATTGGGCATTCCCACAGAATATGGAAGAAGATACCCCTCTGATTGAATCCCCTCTGACAATCCTCCATGAGTGTGCACCCCAACTTGAACATGAGCGTGCTGGTGGAGTATGGCCTATGCAGGATTCTCAGTTGGACAAGCCTAAACCTTGCCCTAATCGCCACTTCCCTGGGACTTTGTAAACCCTCCGCCCAGTCATCATCCTCCAGCAAGCCCATGTCAGAGTCCTAGGCCTCCCGTGTCTTTGTGAGGAGATCTGGGGAGTTATTAATTATTTTTCTGTATGTGAATGACAGTGCTTTCTCTGGAATTGGCTCTAGTACTAATCTGTCCTCCAACGGGCTATATTTAGGGATCTGATCCCCTTCTTTGAGATGCCTGCCTAGCACGTACCTCAGTTGTAGGTACCTATAGTATTCTGTGTTTGCCAGTTGATATTCTTTTTGTAGTTCGAGGAACGGAAGCACGGCCAGTCTCCGCCACACATCTCCCAGGCGTACGAGAACTATCAATTTCCATTTAGCTAAGCCCTGTTAGAGATGGGGTGTTTTCTATGACGTACAATGTTTGTGGTAAGGACATAATTTTGAAGAGAACCGCTCTCCACGAGGGAAATCGGCAGCACCCTTTAGTAGACTACATCTCTTAAGTGTTTCAGCTGTGCCCGTAAATTCCCTGCTAGAAATCCTGAGTCTGTTTTGGCTATCTGTATACCACGGTATTTAAAGCTATCCTTCACCTGCAATTTGGTTTCTGCACCCAGTATCGGAGGTGGCCGTTCGATAACATGTACAGGAGTGACTTATTCCTGATAATCTGGTATCCCGAGTACCCTTCAAAGAGGTTACAAATCTGCAGTAGCCGGCTTATTGTGAACTGCGGTCTTCGCCTTTGTGGCGACAAGGCGAACAGGGCGCTGGAACGTTTTAAGTACTACAGGGCTACGGCCAAGTCCTTTGGCCTCTGCCAACGCCAGCAGACTTCCGCCTTTTGTCCCTTTCGTGGCCAAGGAAGGGGCGCCTCCTCGCATCCAGCTAGCCACAGGCCGCAGAATCCACCTCAACACGGTAACGGACGTGGTAACCGACATGGTAACCGACATGGCGGTGCCGGGGGACACAGTCAAGGCCAGTCCACACCTGCCCCCGCAACATCTGCCTCAAAATCGTCCTAGTCTAAGTTTTCAGGCCCATTCAACGCCAGTGGGGGACAGGGTTCGCCATCACCTCCTCCACTGGCGCGCCATCACATCGGACAGGTGGGTCCTGCAAATCGTCTGAAGGGCCTACTCCCTCCCCTTCGAGGCGACCCCTCCAGCAATGCCACCGTAGCACCACCGGATGTCTGGGGAGCACTTGCAACTTCTGCAGGAGGAAGTTACGGCCCTCTTAGCCAAGGGGGCCGTCGAGCGTGTTCCTGGGCCAGAAGTAGGACTTGGTTGCTATTCTCACTACTTTCTGGTACCCAAGAAGGGCAAAGGGGGCCTACACCCTATCTTGGATCTACAGAGCGTCAACGGCTTCCTCCAGAAGGAGAAGTTCAAGATGCTGACTTTGGCTCTGGCCTAGCTGCCCTGGACCCAGAAGACTGGATGGTAGCGTTGGACTTGCAGGACGCATATTTCTATTTCCGCATCCCCGTACTACCGGCCCACCGGCGTTACCTGCGGTTTATGGTAGGCCACGAGCACTTTTAGTTTACCGTGCTCCCCTTCGGCCTTACCAGCGCCCCACGGGTGTTCACAAAAACGATGGCGGTGGTCGCAGCTCATCTGCACAGATTAGGGGTTTCAGTCTTCCCCTATCTCGACGATTAATTGTTGAAGGCCGCGCGCCCCAAACAGTCGTCTCCCACCTCCAGACTACGGCCGACCTCCTGCACTCGCTGAGGTTCTCCATCAACAGGCTGAAGTCACACCTGTGTCCCTCTCAGAAGCTCCTCTTCATCGGAGCGGTTCTGGACTCAGCGCAGTTTCGGGTTTATATCCCCCGAACAGTGGGTTCGGATAGTCAGGCTCTGGTTGCGGTTTTTCAGCCTTTATCCCGAGTCTCAGTCAGGTTGACGCTGCGGCTCCTGGGGCTGATGGCCTCCTGCCAGGTGGCGGATGCGGATTCTGCAGTGGGACCTGAAGTTTCAGTAGGCACAGCATCAGGGCAACCTGTCCGACTATGTCCGGATCTCGGAGGGCACTGCGAGACAGTTGCAGTGGTGGCTCACGAACAGTGATTGGGTCAGCGACCGATCTCTCTCCCTTCCCCAACAGAAGCATGTGGTAGTGACTGATGCGTCCCTTCTGGTTTGGGGGGGCCACATGGGAGAGAGGGAGATTAGAGGCCTCTGTTCTCCGGCGGAGTCCCGGCTCCACATCAACCTTCTGGAGCTGCGGGCGATCTGGCTTGCACTGAAAGCATTCCTTCCCTCTGTCCGGGGAAGTGTAGTGCAGGTGGTCACGGACAACACCACCGCCATGTGGTACTGCAACAAACAGGGTGGTGTGGGGTCTTGGACCCTTAGTCAGGAGGCTCTGCGCCTCTGGACATGGCTGGAACACCAGGGCTTCACCCTGGTTGTTCAACACCTGGCAGGTTCCTTGAACGCCAGGGCAGACTAACTCAGCCGCGGTGCAAGATGGATCACGAATGGCGTCTGAACTCGGACGTGGCGCAAGGCCTCTTTCGGCATTGGAGAGAGCCTTGGTTAGATCTATTCGCCACAGAAGAGAACGCGCAATGTCATCCGTTCTGCGCGTTGGAATTTCCAAGGCGGCACTCGCTCAGAGACTCTTTTCGTCGTGAGTGAAGCTGCGGTCTGTTGTGCGCCTTTCCGCCTATACCACTTCTGCCCAGAAAACGGGCCGAAAACGGGCCCAAGTCATCCTTGTGGCTCTGGACTCGGCATGAAGATACTGGTATCACGAGCTACTCAGCATGCCAGTCTCCTCCGATTCGCCTGCCTCTTCAGGAGGAACGTCTGTCGCAGCAGCAGGGGACGGTCATCCACCCGAACCTGTCCAGCCTCCACCTCCATGTGTGGAGATTGAGCGGCGGCAGTTGAGGCCATGTAACTTGCCTCTTGAAGTATGTGATGATTCTGGCAGCCAGGCGTCCCTCCACAAAATCGGTATATACCTACAGGTGGAATACATTTGTGGCATGGTGCACAGCAAAGCCTGTGGATCCTCTCTCTGCCCCCCTTTCAGAGGTTCTCCTCTTCCTTCTTTCTCTTGCCCAGCAGGGCTATGCTCTGGGCACTCCAAGGGCTACCTCTCTGCCATTTCTGCCTTCTTGAGGCTTCCTGATCAGCTTTCTCTTTTCAAGTCTCCGATTGTAAATAGGTTCTTGAAGGGCATCACGCACATGTTCCCTCCTGTTCCGATGCCTCAGTGGGACTTGAACCTTGTTCTTACATATCTGATGTGCGTTCCTTTTGAGCCCCTTCACAATTGTCCTCTTAGTCTTCTAACTCTTAAGACTGCATTCCTGTTTGCCATCACCTCTGCCAGGATAGTGAGAGAGCTCCAGGCTCTTTCTTCTAAGCCTCCTTTTCTTTCTGTCCATCCAGACGAAGTTGATTTGAAAACTCATCCTTCCTTCCTGCCCAAAGTGGTTATAGCCTTTCACATTAGGCAGTCTATCTCCTTGCCCACCTTCTTTGCGCCTCCGCATCCCTCCAAGGAGGAAGAGAGGCTCCGTCTGGACCCAAAACGTGCGCTCTCCTTCTTCCTTGATCGCACACGCCAGTTCCCGGTGGACGACCAGCTCTTTGTTGGTTACGTGGGTGGTATGAAGGGACAAGCGGTCGTGTTGTGTATCAAGGTATGCTACTCTTCGGCTCGGAAGGAGCCCCCTGTTGGGGTGAGGGCCCATTCCACTCGGGCCACGGCGGCTACTACTGCTCTGGGTCGGGGTGTCCCCTTACAGGACATCTGCCAGGCTGCGACGTGGGCCTTGCTGCACACGTTTGCTAGACACTACTACCTGGACAGCCAAGTCCGGAGAGATGGCTTTTTTGTCTGTTCCGTTCTCCAGGACTTTCTGGTGTGATCTTGGTCCACAGTCCCACTACCGGGGTTTGTATTGCTGGGATATATACTCTAAGGTAAGGAATCTAACAATTACCTGTTTCTCTCAGATGCACAAGTTACTTACCTTTGGTAACAATATATCTGTAAGAAACAGTAGCTAGTTTTAGATTCCTTACCACCCCACCCATCCTCCCCGTTCTACGGACCGATATCTAGGGTTAAGGTTTTTCCCTTTGAGGGCCCTAGTTTTATGGCACCAGTGTCGGTCTCTGGCATGGCTCTGCCTTCCTGGCGTGGAAAGCTATGTACAAGAACTGACGTCAGCGCGCGAGGGCGGCATCTAAGTACTCTGACGTCATCCCGGCAACCACGACGCCAAAGACTGATTTGAGCCGCAGACGACGCCTACCGACACACAGGGGTACTGCTGCGCAAAACTTTCTGGATCCAGTCTGACGCCTGGGGATATTCTAAGGTAAGGAATCCAACACCAACTACTGTTTCTTACAGATATATCGTTACCGAAGGTAAGTAACTTGTGCAATAGTTGCCGTCCGCTGGTCAACCTGCAAATACCCCTGTTCTCTCGCCTCATTAAACATACTTGAGAGATATGGGGCCACGATGTTTGCCGTACATTTAAAGAGCGCCACTTACATACCATTGGGTCCCGGTGCCTTCCCTGTCTAAATCCTGTATGGCACCTACTATTTCCTCTGTTATGTCCTGTTCAATGTTTTCTCTGTCTTCCTCCAACGGCACTGGCAGTCTCATTTTGTCTAGCAGCTCACTATAGTCTGTGGCAGTCCTAACATGGTTTGACTCATATAACTCCACCTACTCTTTTTGCAACGGGTACCAATGTTTTGTGACTGATGTGCACTGGGTCCCTGCTAAAAAGGCCCCAGTACCAGTGCTCTTTCCCTAAAAAAAAGCTAAAATGGTCTCAAATTGTTACATTTGGCACATACTTTAAAACCCCTGCAAGTCCCTAGTAAATGGTACCCCTGATAAGTAGGGCATAGGTATTAAAGAGGGTCCCTACGGGCTGCATCATGTATTTTGCTAAGGGACCCCTAACCTAACTGTTATTGCAGGCTGTGTGACATGGTGCAAATGTTGAAAACACAACATGGCACACCCTGTATGCCATGCTGAAGTCACTGCATATAATATATCCTTTCCCTCGAATTCTCCCTGACTGGCCCCCCGTTCCCACTTGCAGCTTTCTTACAGGCACTTTTCTCGTTGACTTTAGAATATAGTGTTCAAGGCTAACACAGCTTATAGCTCCACTGCACCCGCACACCCCATGACAGGCAAACATGAACGGCTTGTGTTTTCTTGGACCTTGGCCCTGAATTACTTTAAGTCCAGAAGAACATTCCTGTAAATCGTGTAAGTGTACCAATGCAGTGAATGTTTCTCCTATAGGATAACATTACTGTGTTTGAGGCTCATGCCTCGAATCTGACAGCTGTGATTTTCTATTTCAGTAAAAATCTATATGGTCTAAAGTAATTGCCTGATTCCGATGATCTTGGTGCCTAAAATTATATAAAATCAGTTATTTTTCTGAATTGGTCTCGAATTTGTTCTTGAGAGTGTCTTATTTATTGACTGTGTGCACAATACATGCTTAACACTACTCACTGATAAGACTAAACTTCTATCTACGCTACCACAAAGAGCATTTGGGATGATTAATTTACAGCCACTAAGACATTAAGGGTAGTCTGGACTTTGTACATAGTGTACCTCATTTTAGTGCACTACATAAAAAGCCAGCTTCCTACAATAACTCACCATTGGCCTACTTGATGACTGTGTAGCACCGTGCAGCATGTGCATGCTTGCATGTTCATGCTGTTGAATGTGTGTCTGTACATGACATGGAGTCCTCCTGTGGGTTCCGTTTTGAAAGCCCAAGGCCTGCAAAGACTAATTGAAGGTGAGGACTGCATCCCAAGATGGGACATGTGGATTGCTGACATTCCTGAGGGCTTAAGTTGAAACACACACTGGAGGAAGGGGGACAGAGCATCCAAGGAAGTTGTACAGGTCAAAGGGGCCTGGGCTCCTTGTAAGATGAGCTGGTCTAATAAGGTTTATGTCTGTAGGACCAGATAATCATAGTGGGGAAGGCTTAGATATTTGAACCTTAGTGAGACATATTTCAGTGGAGAAGTTTGATCCCCGGTTACTACCTTGGCTTGTGTTGTGGATGTGTCAGAATTTCAGGTACTGCTGCTGTTGCAGGCTGTCCCTTTCACAAAAGACTGGATAGAGGGGATTGCACTTTAAAGGAGTCAACACCAACTTCATGGGACCATACACTTAAACATGTGTGTCGGGAAAAGGGCTATTAAAGTGAGGGGCAAGAGTTCCACAAGCTGTTTATTAGCATAGGCAAGATCTCCATGATCTTAAGATGTTTCAACCTAGACTGGGACCAAGATTTGCTGGTCTTCCAGTTAGGTGAAGGACCATCATTCAGTAAGACCAGAAAACTTGCCCTGTGCCTGGAGCACTAGCCTTGTGCCTGTTTGCTCTGGCCAGTATGTCACGTGAGGAGGATGAAAAAGCCTAGTGGGGATCTTGGTGAGTGGAGCTTGGAGGGTGAAGTGCAAGGCATCCGGATTAGTTGGGACCGTTGTTACAAAAGAGCCGTCTGCCCTCATGCTCAAGTCTAACTTTAGTCGAGGCAACAGTGACATTTTGAGCTGTTGCCCAGCGAAGCAACATCATTGGAGCAGTCGCCCTTACCTGTGATTCCCTGTATTTCTGTAGTGAATCACTAGTACTAATTGGGTAGTACCCAGTGGAAGTGAAACAGTTGGAGGTCATCGCCTTGTACCTCTGCCTTTGTTGGGGCTGTTGCCCGTGACCCCATATGCCAGGAGTGGGGTCACAAGGACCGTTAGTACATTCACATGTACCGGATGAGTCCCATCAACAATTTAATGGCTTGAACAAAAGCCCTTTGCATCATCGCTGCATATCCGTCACCTTACCTCCACCAGCAATGAAGGAGAACTGCGACTGCCTCAGTGCTCCTGTCCCGATGACCTCTGGAAGGCATGGTGTGTCTCGCTTAGCACCTGGTTTAGGGAGACAGCTCCTGAACACTTCTGGTAGTGGTTGGGAAAGACTGGAGCTGGCCCGGGGTGCATTTTGAAACTTGCCTGAACTCTATGCATTAGTGCCCTTGCAAGCTGAACTTTCAGGGCCAAAGTGAGACTTTGTTGCACAATGCTAGTGTAGGCAGCACCTGTGTGGTCACCTTGAGTAAACCGCCAGGAACAAGTTTTAGCTTGGAGGAGGGAGAGGAAGAACTCTAGGACACTGCTTAGGAAAGAGCTAGAACTCTCGCCCCAAAATACTGTAGTGTGTTATTTAGTGTGCCATAGTCTATTCTGCGTTTGTAATAAATGCTTCTTTTCTTAACTCAAGTATTTAGTAAAACTGAATAATCAGTTTACTTGGGGGCGGGGGGGGGGGGTCATTGTATTTTGAGTCTTGAGCCTTTGCTTATATTGCACCTACCTCCTCCAGAGAAGACTTGGACTGTTGGATCTACGCTACCACGGAGTCAAGTGCTGATGGGGGTAATATTTGGCCTAGCTGTTCAGGATCTGTTGTAGGTTGGGCAAAAGGACAACAGGAGTAAAGTTCTCAACCCCCATGTTTGGGCTCTATAGTTAAGTAAATTGCTCTATAGGTAAGTAACTCATTTTTTACCTTTACTTCTCTCCACCTTAATCTACCAATGTTAATTCTCCTTCAAGAGATCTCCATTGATGTTTGTGAGTTCTGAATTGTCCCAACGTTATAGAATTCTGGAGCGATTTTTATAAGAATATTTAAGTGTAGCAATTTCTTTTGCTATGATCAAACAAAGAATGTGAGTAGCCGACTCGTATGTGCTTCATTGGAAGGAGATACCCATTGTGGATATAAATTGCTCCAGAAAGAATAGGGTTTGCATTGAAAACTGCATTTGTGTAATCAAGATCACATGTCAGTAATCCGAATACAGAGTATGATTTTCAGTGTACTGTACAATTCTGATTTACAATAAGTTGATGATTTTTAAATATAGTTAGTATGTTAATATTTATTTGTAGGAATCGCCTATTATTCTGAGGGATGGAAATGGCACAATCTATCCCATGGCAAAAGATTGTATGGGTGGAATAAGAGATCCTGATTGGCTTGATCTACCTCCAATCAGCAGCCTTGGCATGGGTGTTCATTCTTTATCAAATCTTCCTGCCAATTCGACCATCAAAAAGAAAGCAGCTATAATCATCATGGCTGTAGAGGTATGTTGCAGAGCAAGACCATTAAATACTTTTTAAGACAGACCAATTGTTGAGAATGCTTGACATTTCATTATTTGTGTTGCCTGTTTGCAGACAATTTTAATATTCCATAATGTTAATGTTGACCAAGGAGTGTGAACATTATTGGCGGTGTAATAATTGGCCCTTCAGTAGTTTTTGCTTATTAAAATCTGTTTTAAATTTTGCACCATTCAGATAGGTCACGTGTGACATAACTTGGAATTTAGTGAACGTTTGTGTTTGTGGCATGTATAGCTGTAGATACACATGCTGTGCATCCTTCTGCCATCCTGTGTTGGGCTCAGGTGTGTGTAAGTTGTCTTTCTTCAAAGAAGTCTTTTGAGTCACATGATCCTTTTCTCCAACCATGACTAGTGAAGCGCATGTGTGTCAGCTCCAATGTTAGATTTTCTCTCTGCCGTTGGGTTCAGACGCCTTTTTTCGAGCTCTGGTTTGACGCAGCATGGTGATCTTGCCATGACTGTTCAGTTCTCTCTACCTGGTAGATTGAAGAAACTGTGTACCGAACTCCAGTTCCTAGCTTTTGAGTCGTCTTTCCTTTGCTTTTGCGGTTGACCACTTCCAGGCCTCCTTCCTCTCCTCCGCACCAGAGAAAGCACTCGTAATGGAAAGTACTCCATTCCACTTCTGCCAGAAGTGTTGAACGAAGTACCCCAGGACAGACCTAAATCAGGTTTGCAACCTTTTTTTGGCCCCAGACCATCAGGAAGGCTCTTGTTCGGTGTACCTTGCCTTCTGAAATCAGAAGACTCTTCAATACTGTTGCCTTGTGACTCAATCCATGGCGCATTGACGTTCGTGGGACACTCTGGTCCTGTTCAAGTAAAACAGACTGAGGCCAAGGAGCAGGTAGAGGTTTCCTGTGCAGAAATCTAACTATCGAAGCTGGAAGAGGACTTTGCCTTCGACGTTGATGAGCCTCTACCAGCTCAACGTCCTTTTACGAAAACGATTGCAGTAATTAGTGATATTCCCTGCCCTCTTCACTACATCCCCGCTGCTACTAGTAGACCCTTCACCAGAGTCTACTCAGGGTTCCCCTGTTTCAGGGTTTGTATAGGGATAGTCCGAGGTCTCCCTATGACGCACCTTGGGACTCTCAACCCCAAAATGACTCCGGAGACTTTAATGCTGTGGACCTCCTGCGTGGCACAGATATGGACCTATATCCAGCAAACCCTTCCCCTCCGAAAGATACTATTATTATTATTATTATTATTATTATTGCGATTTCTAAAGCGCCTGGTGACCCGTAGGCATCCCCGCGCTATTACACCTGTCGCTATCCAAAGAAAGGGGAGGTCAAGTTTTAATTGGGAAACAAGAATGTTTTGAGTTTCCTACGGAACACTATGTGGGAGGGTTCCAAACGTAGGCTGAGGGGGAGTAGGTTCCAGGCTGTGGAGGCTTTTACCGAGAAGCGGCGTCCGCCAGAACGAGCCTTCCTGAATTTGGGCACCGTGGCAAGATGTTCGGCGTCGGAGCGAAGGGATCTTGAGGCTTTATATGGGGTAACCATATGTTTAAGTGCGTCAGGGCCAGCTCCATTCATAAGCTTGTGGGTGGTACAAAGGGCCTTGAATTCTACTCTCTGGCGAACAGGGAGCCAGTGTAGGGCTTTGAGGGCGGGCTTAGCCGACACTCTGGGGGAAAGGTTCATGATGAGCCTGGCCGCCGCATTCTGAGTACGTTGGAGTTTGGCCAAGGAGTACTCAGGGGCCCCTAGATAGATGGCATTGCTATAATCGAGCCGTGCCAAGACAAGACCCTGGACAAGTAATTTCCTGGATGGGAGGGGAAGAAGAGGCAGGATTTTACGAACGGACCGTAGTAGACCGAAGCAGGTGCCTGCTGTCTTGGTTGCCTGCGTTTTCATAGTGAGGTCCGGTTCTAACCAAACTCCTAGAGTCTTAATTTCATTTTTAGGGGATGGGATTTCACCGAAGGTGTCGGGCCAGGACGTAGGCGGCAAGGTTATCCGTTTATTGCCTAGGAGCATAATCTCGGTCTTTGCGCCGTTTAGCTTCAAGGCCGAGTCACACATCCAGGTATGGATGTCCTGGAGACAGTGGAGCAAACTGTCCGGATGGTTATCCAGGTGGGACAGGGATACGACAAGTTTGGTGTCGTCAGCGTAGCTGATTATTTTTATACCGTAGGGGGCCACTACGTCTTCCAGGGGCGCCATATAAACATTAAAAAGAGTTGGGCTGAGCGACGACCCCTGGGGAACTCCGTTCTTCAGTGGAAGAGGATCTGACCGGGAATTGCCGTCCCACACCTGGAAGGATCGATAGGATAGGAAGGATTCGATCCATGCTCGCGCCGTACCCGCAATTCCTGCCTTGGCCAGGCGGTGTAATTTGACACGGTGATCCACCGTATCGAAAGCGGCGCTAAGATCCAGGAGGATCACTGCCACTGAACCCCCTGAGTCTAGGATACACCTTGCCTCCTCGATGACAGCGAGGAGTGCGGTGTCCGTGCCATGGCCAGGTCGAAACCCAGTTTGGGATTGGCGCAGGATGCTGTGGGTTTCGAGAAATTGGGATATCTGAGCATTGACTAATTTTTCAGCCATGTTACTGACGCAGGGGAGCAGTGAGATCGGTCTGTAATTGGACATGTCGTCCGGGTTTAGTTGGGGCTTTTTGAGCAAAGCCTTTACGACTGCGTTCTTCCAGTTGGGGGGAACCGTTCCACTAGCTAGGGAAGAGTTGATCAGATCCCTGATGATGGGGGCTATGGTGGAGGACACCTTTTTTAGGAATCTTACAGGGGCTGGGTCCAGGGGGGAGCCACTTTTCATTTTAACAAGCGTGGCCGTCACCTCGGGGAGGGAAACTGCTCTGAAAGTTTTCAACTGTGGGCCATTATTTTCGTCCGCTGTGGCCAGGATAGGAGGGCTGATGGTGGGAAGGGAGTCAAGTATCCGTAGAATTTTAGAGTCGAAGTATTTAGCTAGATCCTTGCTTCTGTCTGTGGCAGGGGAATGAGGGGGAGGTGCTGTTGGGATGTTTAATAATTCTTTGACAATCTGGTAAGATTCTTTGGCTGAGTTGGTCGATGTTTTTATTCTGTTGTCGTAGAATAGTGATTTAGCTGATTTCAAGGCAGTCTTGTATTGTCTAACCGCGTTGCGATAGGTATCCTTGTTGCTGTGGAGCCAGTCTTTCCTCCAAGCTCTCTCAGCCTTTTTACATACTTTGCGCAGGGCTCTAAGATCAGCATTGTACCAGGGGGCATGGCCCTTGGTTTTGATTTTCACCTCTCGGTTTTTGATGGGGATAAGGCTGTCAAGGGAGGAGGAGATCCAGTCTCTGAACTGGGTATCCGCCGTGGTGGAGTCGACTGCCAGAGTGGGGGTAGAAGCGTCGAGCGCCAAGGCCCAGTTGTCAGTTGAAAGTCTGGCCCAGGCTCTATCTTTGGTGACGGTTGGAGGGTTGTGGGGTTTCTTAAAGGCCCCCGGGAGATGAGTCAAAACAAGGAAGTGGTCTGTCCACGGGAGGGGGATGGATTTGGTGAACTGGAGGGAAGGGATGTTCGAGAGTACAGGGTCGAGTAGGTGACCTTTCGCATGCGTGGCTCCTGCGTTAGTTAGGGAAAAGCCAAGGGCACCAAGTTCACTGATTAAATCGGACGACCCGGTGTCGGTTGGGTCATCGAAATGAATATTCTACTGTGTAAAATGAGTTGCTTCAGTGAAAAACAACGTTCCCAGGTGTAGGAAGCTGGCTCTGTATATACTATACCAAAATGAGGTATAGTGTGCACAGAGTCCAGTGGAACCCCAAAGGTAGGCAGAGGTAAAAATAGGTAGCACCTTTGTGGTAGTGTGGGCGAGCAATAAGGCTTTATCAGATGGTAGTGTTAAGCATCTATTCTACACACTCAATCAGCAAATGATGTCACACACATATAGAAATACTATTTAGGTATATTTATTTTATAGAACCAAGCAAGCCTGCCTACAGGTAAGTGAAATTAGTACTTTTCAAGGCAGGTTTAACAATGCAAGCAAGCTTAATGAAAATTACTTTTTCAATTCAGTGGAAATTACTGTTAGATTACTTTTGATTACTTTACAGATTACTTTATGGATAACTTTTTCTAATCAGTGTGATATGCCTAGATATCACACAGGGACATTTCCTAGAGAAAAGGTAAGTAAGCCTGAGCATTTTTCTCCCTCCTGAGGCGGAAGCCGGGAGGTTCTTTGCACTATACCTTACTCTGCTTCGTTTTAGCGTATTGATACTACCTTGTACCCTGCTTGACTGAAAAGGCAGTGTATTTTAACTAGCATTCTGGAGCACTTGTAATTTTATTTTGAAGCTTCTCCTACCTCCTCCGCTACTCGGGCCGCTCTCAGCTGAGCATAGATGCTGAGAGATCGGTCCCGAGTAGTCAAAGGGCAACGCGGCGGCCATCTTGGGGTTGAGACGCGCTGTGACGCGCTCTAGTCAATTATAAATAGGGACGTCCACTCTCCGCATAGCGGACGCGATTTGCGGACTCACGCCGGAGTCACGCCGGAGTCACGCCGGAGTCACGCCAGAGTCACGCCAGAGTCCTGCCCGTCTGCGCCAAGGGCCACGGGGAATATACGACATAACACAGGTCCCGGTATGTCTAGATTGTTTCTTCTATCTTTGAACAACTCCTCTCCGCACTGCCATGAAACCCTCAAACCCGACACATGGTACGGCCCAATTCACTGCCAACACTGTAAGAAAACCTTCTGGCCAGAGTCAACATACAAAAATAAACTACGATCCACCACTCTACGAGGGGGGCTCATTAACGCCAGATCTATGTGTAAAAATGCACAGCACATTTATGATTTGATTACAGAAAGAAATTTGGATTGGCTCTTCATAACTGAATCGTGGTTAAAATCCTGGTGCAACCCAGACATAGTAGTAGCCGTCCCACAAGGATTTCAAATCCAGCGTCTAGATAGACCAGAACAAAGGGGAGGGGGTCTGGCTATTATTCACAGCGACACCATAATGCACTACCTATGAACTATCTGATATAAAGGGAGCAGAGGCTATGGCCTTTTGTTTAAATATCCATGATTCCATGTCATTTTCTGGAGCCCTGGTATATCGCTCCCGTGGCAACCCCAAGAATTCCTAGAGAGCATAGGGGATGTACTGAGCAATCTTACGCTCAGAGCTGCCCATTTCACTTTACTAGGGGATCTAAATTTCCATCTTGATTCCCCTAATGACCCAGGAGTAATGTGTATCATGGAAGTAATTAATGTGCTTGGTCTTACCCTGTTGAACAATGAACCTACTCATAGCGCGGGCCACATATTGGACTGTATTTGTTCAAATTTTAACCTGTTGACCTGTTCATCCCCAGTAGTCCAAACTTGGTCTGATCACAAGCTTATTCCTTTTGAGGTGACCTTTAACCCACCCCATAATACCCACAGAGATACTAAAATAAGATCTACAGGAGGAAAGAAACCTGATTGGAAAAAAAGTCCTCGCCCAACCAAATTTTCTAACAAATGTAACCGAGACTAAACCTATACTATCTGGCCACACCGCAAAAGATAATCAATATTTTTGTGATTGGATTACAACTCTTAGTAACCAACCAGACCTGCTGACTGTAAAAACTCCAATGGGCAACAGAAACAAAAGAAGTGCCCCCTGGTTCTCCCCCACTTTGAAGAGTGAACTAGGCAAAGTGAGATCATTAGAGCGCAGATGGCGCAGAAAATATGCGGAAGAAGACCATAGGATCTATAAAGCAGCACGTAGGCAGTATCATGCTGCTATTAAACTAGCAAAAAAAGCTCACTTCTCAGAGGCCATTGCCTCTTCGGGAAATGATCAAAAAGAAATTTTCAAGATTGTAAATAGCTTTACTAATCCTAGGGCACTTGCCCAAGATATTCCGCCCTCGCTACCACTGTGCAATTCCATAGCAGATTACTTTGACAACAAAATTCAAGCTATCGTCAAGGAATTTCCACCTCCAACCTTAACTTCAATCCCTACCGAAAACACACTTATAGAAGCGAATGGAATGAACAATCCAAAAAAAAAACATCTTCATGTTTTTGCCCCCATTTCTCTGGAGGAATCACGTCAGGCCATTTTGTCTAGCAAGTCTGGATCACCATTCGATCCGTGTCCTCCCATGTTCTTAAGAGCCCTGGCCAATGAAGTAAATCCCATAGTTAATGGGATCATTAACTCATCATTGGCAACGGCAGAGATTCCATCAGAATGGAAATTAGCCGCGGTTAAACCCCTCCAGAAGAAGCCTCTACCTGACCCTACTATTCTTTCCAACTTAAGGCCCATTTCACTACTGCCGTTGCTATCCAAATTGACTGAGTCATTCGTCAACAGTCAACTTACTACATATCTAGAAGACAATAACATCCTGCATTCGAATCAGTCTGGATTCAGGTCCAAACATTCGACCGAATCTGCACTCTTATTCTCTGCTGAATCCCTGCGCTCCGCTATGGATCTAGGGAAGAAGGCCGTCTTGATACTACTCGAGCTATCGGCGGCCTTCGATACGGTCTCCCACACCATCTTGATTGACCGTCTGCTAAGCGCAGGGATAGGTGGAGTAGTGCTAGAATGGTTCAAAAATTTCCTGAGCCAAAGACGACAAATCACTGTGCTTGGCCAATTCAGATCTGAGGAAAAACCGATCAAAACAGGGGTACTGCAGGGCTCTATTTTGAGCCCGATACTTTTCAATCTTTACATGGTACCTCTGATTGAGCTAATTTCTTCGTATCAGATCAGCACTATTTCCTACGCTGACGATACGCAGCTCATTCTGGTACTCGACAGAGAGTCACTACAAGCGGAAGATAACCTTAAAACGTGCTTAACAGCGACATTTGAATGGATGAAGGCCAATCACTTGAAGTGCAATTCTGGAAAAACAGAAATACTTCCATTTGGCCCGCAAAATCTGTTTTCCCCCAAGCAGTGGTGGCCTGAAGGCGCTGAAGCGCCCCCACACACCATCTCCTCTGCCAGCAACCTGGGTGTTAAGTTCGACAATGCACTCTCCTTCAAGCAACAAGCCATTGGGGTAGCAAGTACCTGTTTTCATATCATCAGAATGCTAAGGAAGTTTTTCGACCTCCTTCCTCTGTCCACGAGAAAGACGGTAGCGGTGGCACTTATTACATCAAGACTGGACTACTGCAACAGCCTATATGCGGGAGCTAATAAGACCGTGCTACACAGGTTGCAGATGGTCCAGCACGCCGCCGCCCGCCTTGTCCTGGGCTGGCCCAGGAAATCATCTGCCTCGGCCGCACTCCGTGCCCTCCATTGGCTTCCTATCCATAAGCGCCTATTATTTAAAATCCTGATCATTACCTTTAGAGCTTATCACGCACAAGGACCTAGATATCTCTCCAAAAACTTCAAACGGCATCTTCCAACCCGGAATCTGAGATCCTCCCACCTTAACCTGCTAGTTGTTCCAAAATTTAGACTAGCGACCAAAGGTGGAAAATCCATCGTAGTGTTAGGCTCCAGAGCCTGGAACAAACTTCCTCCAGCGCTTCGTCAAATTCCAACAGAGTCTCTTTTCAGGAAAGCCTTAAAGACCTGGGTTTTTACGCTTACTGATACTGCCTGCAAGGCTTTGGTGTAAGGTTTATCTGCTTGAGAGTTGTTCCAGCTTACCCACCTTTTTCTATTCTGGGGTGGTTCACAGCGCCAAGATGCTCCTTGGAGTGATAGAATGCGCTATACAAAAGCCATTTTACATTACATTACAAGTAAAACTATTTAAGTTATTTGGATACAGTTTTAGAGATTATGATATATTTTTCAACTTTTCATAGAAAACAGTCAATGTTATCCTATGGCACAAAAAGAGTTATCGGTTCAGAGGTAAGTACTTTGTTGTGGGAGTTGGGTTTCTGGTGGTTAGACTCAGGGGTCCCCCCAGGATCGAGGATGCACTCTCAAAGCACCCTCAGCAGCTTTAGGGCGCCCAGGATTACAGTGCTGAGGCCCAATGTTATCCAATGGGGGAGGGGGGAGGGTTAGGGGGCTTACGATCAGGCCACAAGGTTGTGGGAGCAAAGCTCATGGACTTAAGCTCAGAGCAAATGGGGGTTCAAGACAGCACCAAAGGTGCACACTCAGCAGTACTAGGGAGGCCGGACGCAGAGTGCTATTTTGGTGTTGGGTGCCCTGTTATTTTCAATGGGGTTTCTCCGGTTTGTAAACACACTGCAGGCTCGGGGACGAAGGTATGGCAGGTCCTCAGGGTTCTTGAGGTTGCTGTCTGCAGGACATACCAGACTTTCGCTTCTGCAGGTTCGAGGTGGGGCCAGGTCGGTAGGGCTGGGGCCAAGTCAGTGGGTGTCCTCTTCTTCGGCACAGCTGTTCTGGGGTGCCCCAAAATACTAGTGTGAGAAAGTGCCATCTTTCTTGCCTTGGTATGTCCCCACTTTTTTCTGAATTGCTGATGTGCTTTGACTGAGTGTGCCCTGGGCTCCTGCCAACCAGGTACCCAGGGCCTGTGTTCCTTCCCTAAAACTGTACTGAAACAAAACCCAATTGACATCTATGGCCACCTGTTAGCCCCTAGTAGTTGCTACCCAGGGCATGGTGACCAGAGAAGACCCCTGAGGGCTGCAGCACTTATTGTGCCACCCCCAGGGGCCCTGTACCCTGGCACCCACACACTGCCTTTGCAGGCTAAGTGCCTAAGTACAGATCTAAAACCAGAGTCGACATAGCACTCATCCCTGTGTGCCATGCCCACAGAACCCACTGCCCTGGCATACTTCAGTCACCCCTCTAGCTGGGTGCCCTATGCCAGAGGTGTGGGCACACATGCATGAGCCCTGTGCCCCTATGGTGCCCAGGGCCATTCCTGGGCACTGTAAGTGCAGTCATGCCATAAAGAGTATATGGTGCTGGGAGGTTGGCATTATGAACTCCACAGCACCATAATGGCTACACTGAAGACTGACAAGTTTGGTATCAAACCTCTCTGCACATTAAACCCGCACTGATGCCAGTGTGGGATTTAATGTAAAATGCGCCGGAGGACATCTTAGAGATGCCCTCTGAAACCCTAACCTACAATCCACGTCTGGCTGAGTGGCTACAGAGGCTGCCACACAGCAGACATGTTGCTGGACCCCTGGGTAGGAGAACCCCGCTCTCCTGGGCCTGCAACAATGCACCTCCTGGGCGAGATGCTAGGTCTCCTCCCACAGGATGGCGAGGGGAAGCTTCAAAGGCATGCCGCCTCGGTGAGCTTCTCCAGACCATTTGCTGTACCCAGCAACCACCCCCCACCAGTCCTGCCCCCCACTTTAGCTGGAAGACTGGCGGGAAAAACTACTTCATGAAGTGGGGGGGGGGGGTGCCAGCCTGTGCCAACCCCACCCCTCAGGTGGGAGAGACTAGGTGAAGCACGACCCCGGGCTCCAGCCATCGTTAAGATGGGGAGCCCTGCCCTATCACAGCTAGGGTCCTGCCCCCCTCCCACAGGAGAGGAGCAGGCTAGCGGGTGTACTTACGCCAGGGCAGGGACCCATTGGTCCCTGCCCTTGCCCTACCTGTAAAGCCCCTAAATTCAGTATTTAGGGGCTCCCTGAACCTTCCTTCCTCGGATCCCGATACGAAAAGAAGAAAGAAGATCAAGAAGAAGACCCGCTGTGCAGCTGCTAACAGGACGACAACAACTGACTTAGCCCCAGCCCTACTGGCCCGTCGATCCTGGAACCTGGTCCTGCCTAATCCGGGCGACCCCCGCGGACAGCAACCTTGGGACACCCAGAGGGACCTGCCTGCCTTGACCCTCTTAACGACTGGGACTCCCATCAGCAGAGGCTCTGCTTCAACAACTCTGGACCATCCCACTCTGCACCCGCCGGGCCCAACCGAACCAAAACCACAAGTACGTCCCCCCAGCAACTGGGACCCGACGTCCAGTGCCCAAAGACCCTTCTCGACGAACCAGCCTACGCCTGCAGACTCAGAACCAGGGGCCCTCCCTACTGCGAACAGCTGAGGGTAAGCTTTTCTGACACCCAAAGACACCCCTGCAGCCGGCGCCCTACAGCCCCCTGTGCCTCCCTTTGGGGTACCTACCTGTGCTCCAAGATCCCAACTTACCTCTCGAAGTGTTGGTCGCCCCTGGAGAGGCTCCGTCCCAGAGCCTGAAGCCTCTGTTCCTTTTTAGGTCTCGGCTAGCGTAGGCTGTGCACATGCGCAGTCTTGCTGGCGAGAATTAATGACTGTAGCGAGGGTTAACCCTGCCCCTCTTCTCTATTGGCTGGCCTCCTGAACGGTGGCCAGCCATTGGAGAAGAGGTCTCAGTGACGTCATTCTCTCGCTGTAAACCACGTCCATTTCGGATTGGGGGGGCGTGTTTTTTCAGTTTGGTCTACCCTCTTCTCCATTGGCTGGAAGGGTAAACAACAAGTCAAAACACGCCCGTTGTTTACATTCCAGCCAATGGAGAAGACGGGAGAAAGAAAAACACCCCCCCCCCCCCCCCCCCCCCCCCCCCTCCAGTTTGAAAAGGACGGGGCTTAGGGACAAATGGCGAGCGCTTGTTCTTTGCGTTAAGAGCCTGTCTGCATCTACTGTGCTACACGTAAGTCGGCAGACAAAGAAAAATTTACGACGTCACTGCCAGCACTTGTTACTCACAGCGTTACTGTTTAACTTTCAAACCCACCCACCCTTTGCACTGCAGCCCTTCCACCTTCCAAAGATTCCCATTTGGTAGGTCCTATTCACTTCCCTTAAATTTTTAGTGCCCCCATTTTCACTTGGAGTGCACCGCCCCCTCACCTTCATCACACAGTTGCACCCCTCGCTCTGGATGTGGAACCGGCCCTCCTCGGGCTGAGGCCAAAGCTTGCAACGGAGATGTTGATGCTTCCAAGCGCTGGATTTTGCGGGCCCCTTGTGGTAGGTAACGCGGCAGCATCGCGGGTGGAAGACGAACCAACAGCTCTGGAAGCCTCGGAGGGGCCCCTTCCCACACAGAAGGGACAGGGTGCCGCACAGAGGTGCGGGCCCGGTGGGAGCTGGGGCTGCCTCCTCCGGGGCCACACCAGCGGCCGCCTCACCCTCCTCTGCTACAGACGGAGGGGTGGCCTTGGTGCAGAGAGACGCTATCACCTGGCCCGGGTGGGGCAGGAAGGACTCCACAACCCCAGGCAGGGCACAGTGAGGAAATACTGGCACATCTGTGCTTGCTGCACGGTGTGGGGTGCCTGGACCTGGAGCTGCGCCTCACACAGCGCTACACCCACCGGCTCTCAGCGCTTCCTCAGACTGTCCGACCACCGCTCTGCTGGAGGCTTCCATGCAAAAACAGAGCTTGGGCAAAGTTGTACCAGGAAACTGGGAGGTATCGGTCGACTACGAATAAGTAAAAGACGAAGGGGCGAACCAAGGCTGCAAGCCATGAAATGGGCCCAGCTAGTGTTTTCTACAAAAGAAACAGCTATAACTGGGGTAGCGGTTCCCACGCACCCGTGGGCCCCGGTGCCACTACACCTGCAGTGCTATTCCCCGCTGACGCAGGTGCTCATTGCGAGTGAGGGTCCCTCGAGGGCTCTGGCCCGTTATCGTTTATTTGCAGCGCGTACCCTCTGTCATTCTTTCCAACATCTCCTCTGATTTAAAAAAATAAATATTCCGGAAGTAAAGGGAAGAACAAACAGAACAAGGTACATGAGGTGCAAAATAATGATAATAAATTGTCCTTATTCCCACTTCATTACTCTGTTAACTGTTCACCTCCCCTCAGCCAACGGATGCATTTTTTTATAGCCCCAAACTTGTGGACCGCTCTTCTTACTTTTCATAAAATGTGTTTACATTTAGCAACTGCAGATCTCGCATACTAACTGTGCCTACAAGTTCACAGCCGGCTGTATAGGGAGCGCATGCTTCCTGCTTCTCCAGCTCCTTCCTCTCTGCTGGAAACAGACAACAGGCGCCAGTGGGGCTCAACATAGACGGAGCCATCCTGCTTAATGAATGGTTTGGAATTCCACGTGTTAACAGTAAACAGACCCGAGGCGCCAGGAGAGCACAAGCCACACAGTTTCACTCCCCTCTAGCCTTACACAAACTAGGTGTTGGTAACCAAGGCCACATCTTCTTTGGTGCGTTTATAATGCACTTGGGCTGTTTGCGTTCACGCTGGGTAGCGCTGCAGCCATTGACTCTCCCCCAGCCCTACCCTCCATTGGCTTCTATAGCGCACCATTGTAGTACGGTTAAGGTGGGCTAAAATACAGGCACTTTCTTCTAAACTAAACACACGTTTGTGGTAATCTTTATTTTAAAGTGCAGACAATGTTTTAAAACGTTGCCTCTGTAAGTTACACAAGGTGTTTGTAACAGAGGACGCGTCTCTTGCTTACAAGCTGCTGCTCATTCCCTTTATAAATATCATTAATGTGCTCCGTGCGCGAGCAGTACCCTTCCGTCTAACCTTTGCTCCCGCCCCCTCCCTCGTCCCTCCGCTCTCCCTTTTCTGGGTACATGTAATTTTTTGTTTGTTTAATAAATATTTTTTTAAAACAATAGAAAATGCACCAGCACCACGCTGATCTATTATTTCCACAGCGTGTCTCCTATCTTCACGCCATAAGGACAGCAGCTGCCGGAGGTCTCTCGCGCTCCTCCTCTCAGCACGCTGTTGCAGCCTTATTTCCTCCAGCAGGCCCACTCGGCTTTTCTTCAATCGCTGCACTGGCCGGTCGTTCTTCCTTCTGGCATATTTAATGCTTCCTCCCTCTGCCTTTCAGTTTCGTTCTTACTCCCCCTTTCTCTTAATTTAACTCCATACATTTTTAATTATGAAAAAGTCCTTCCTGTCCAGTGTTGTGTTAATTTTACATTTCACTTTCATGTTTTTTTTTTTTCCACCCTCTATCACCCTCACCATTTATCGTCGCACTCACCATCTGTCTATCTATCGCCATCACCATCTATCTGTCTATCTATCGCCCTCACCATCTATCTGTCTATCTATCGCCCTCACTATCTATCGCCCTCACTATCTATCGCCCTCACTATCTATCGCCCTCTATCTATGGCTATCTATCGCCCTCTATCTATCGCCCTCACTCTATCTATAGCCCTCACTCTATCTATAGCCCTCACTCTATCTATAGCCCTCACTCTATCTATCGCCCTCACTCTATCTATCGCCCTCACTCTATCTATCGCCCTCACTCTATCTATCGCCCTCACTCTATCTATCGCCCTCACTCTATCTATCGCCCTCACTCTATCTATCGCCCTCACTCCATCTATCTATAGCACTCACTCTATCTATCTATAGCACTCACTCTATCTATCTATAGCACTCACTCTATCTATCTATAGCACTCACTCTGTCGCAATCACTATCTATTGCATCACCACAGCATCACTCGGCACCACCACAGAATCACTCGGCACCACCACAGAATCACTCAGGGGCACCACAACATCACTATGCGCCACCACAGCATCACTGAACGCCACAGCATCACTCGTCACCACCACAACATCACTCAGCGCCACCACAGCATCAACCTGTGCAAACATTCAACAACCGCTTTAAATATGTTCTCTCAATGTTTTCAAGCTTTATTTCAAATGTCACAAAAAGATATTATTTCACTTCTATTCTTGGATTTTTGTGACAATAAAATACACTGAACATAATCTTCATAAGTTATTTACAAAAATTTAAGCTATTGCCGTTATAAATTACAATAACTTTTATTTAAGTATTAATTATTAAAAAAATATTATTTGTAATATCAATACATGTAAGTCACGTAAATACAACACATATTGCATTACAAATGATATAGGTGTCACATTTGCAAAAGTTATAACTATTGGCATTGTAAATGACAAAGCTATTAATTTCGCTATTTTTAAAACCAATAAAAAATGTCATTTACAATACCAATAGCTCAAACTTTCCTAATGCGAGACCTATTGCATTGCAAATGCTTGTTTATTAGTATTGTGCTGTGTGTTGGCTTTTTCATATGTTGTCATGGGTCTATTTTGTTTATTATAATGGCCATCTTTTTTAATTCAAATAAAGTTGCCCTATGGTACAGTAGTTATTTTATTTATTAATAAAAAAAATCCACATTACGAAAGTAAAAACAAAATACAGCACTCCTGGCATTTGCCGTATTGCCATTAAGGGCTTAATTTGAACAGGTGTTTATTGGAACGCTTATCCGCAAAAGGCTTTTAAACATTCAAATTTACTGGTAAAATATATACCATCAGATAGGGCTTTTCATAAATAGGGCTTGGAAGTCAAAGCATTTGTTCTGTTTGTTGTTTGGATTGTGAATTACTGCTGTCTCGCACACACCCTGTATATCTCCAAACACCAGCCTTCATGTTTGTGTAACCTGCTAACATTACAGCCAAAGGGAGTCCCTTAGAAGAAACATTTGTTTACCCCATTTACAAGATGTGGTCCTTTCACACACACTCGCTCTTTCTCTCCCGCGCCCTGCTCCCTTCCTCTCAGCCACACACAAAGCAAGCGTGCGGCAAAGGGAGGGGGATGGGAGGGGAGCTGAACAAGCCTTTATGTATACAGCCATATCAACGCAGCAGCCCACGAACTTGCTGAAAGCTAGAAATCGGGATAAAATACAACAGTGAAAAATGTTTTACGTAGAGGAGTCAGCCCCTTCACTGCCTGATGTGATAACCCCAGTGGCATTCGCTCTGTTAGCCTCACAATAATCGGAGGGTATATTACTGTGCGACCTGCATATTACACACAAATTACAGCAGTGAGCACTGAACTCGCTGAGCTAACCTACCGGCTGTGATGATGCATTGAACAAAAGGAATCCTGCCGAAAAAAGATTTGTTTTCTCCTTTTCCAAGTTGGGGTCTTTCACGGGTTGCTCTGGCAGCTAAGTCACAGTACAGAAGAAGTCTGTTCTAATTCTCTCTATTTTGTCAGCTTCCCTCTCTCACTTCCTTCATCCGTCCCACTCGATCTGTTTGTCTCATCCACTTCTCTTGTCCCTTCTCCAATTTATGACCTGCTGATCGCTTTAGATGTTATCAGCGTGCATGTAACTTGCCGATCTATCTAGAATGAATGCTTTACAGGGGCGTAATTTTAACAGGTGTGTGGCAGACAGCTTATTATGAAAAGGTATGGAAACAAGCAATTTTACTTGTAAAAAATATACTATGCGATAGGGCGGGTAAGCCATTGGTTTGAAAAAGCAACAAAGCAGTAACATTGTGTTAAACTGCATAGAATTAAAATTATTCAAACCGGAATTATAAACATTTGCCAAAAAAATAATTGCCTTTACAAATGCTTCTGCCTTGCCTTACACGACTATGCTGTTACTAATGAATTTACAGTTTTTGTTGCTTGACCATATACCACTAGGACTCTGTGTCCCAGTCTTGTGCTTTTTGTAAATAACATAATGCATTCTGGGTTCTGTAGTCTTTTCTCAATACAATTGAGCCATTGCTCGCCATTGCATTTTTCTAAGGGAAAGAATGTAAGGCTTATTTTAGCAGTAAACAAAGAGTATTTTACAGAGTTCCCCGGTGGGAGCCAGTGGTTTAGCTCAGGGTGACTATTCTCTCACAGATGGTAAAAGGGTGAGTGTATGGTGTAGACCCTTTTCAGAATATAAGGATACCTCACACAGGTTATCGGCAGGATAACAACTGTTCTCCCAACCGATGGCCGTCCAGCGTCATCATCGGTATCCTGCTCCTACGACAGGCTGGCGATGCAATGCCCGTCGGGCAGCAAGGGGAGCTGCACTTTGGCGGAGATCTTTTATTCCGAGCCAGCGGGTGTGTGTGTGTGTGAGGGCCCTAAAAAAGTGCAATAGTGAGCGTGAGGGTGTGTGTGTTAAAAAAAAAAAAAAAAAAAAGTCAGTAGAGTCCATTAAAAATATTTTACTAGTCAGGCTCACTGCTTTATTAAAATGAAGGGGTATTAAGGAGTGATGGGCAATGGGACCAATCCTTATTCAACCCTTGATGTGAATGCGGTCGACATGTTTCTTGCCATAAGGGCAATTCGTCAGGACCTAAGTGCTCATATGATTGCTGGGGTCCTCTCAAAGAAGAGGACTCCGGTATACGACCTGTATAGTATCGCACAGAAAAATGGTTCCTTGCGAGGGACCTCCTGGGAACTGGAGAGAAAATAAGCAAACATTACTGGTATTAAAGTTTGTTGTGCCCAGAATACATCATATGGTGCCTGTATTAACAGTGACAGTAATATGTGCCCAGAGGACAAACACTGCAAGTTTCATGGCAGTGTGTGGAGGTACTGTGAGAGAAAAGAGATGAAAAATACAGAGCGTGAGTACACTACGTTCTGTAATGAGGGTGCCATGCTGTTCGTTTGTAGCATGCATCAAAGTGAAAAGGCTGGACTCACGACGGTGAGGCATGCTGGGTAGGGTGTACTTTTACAGTTAACGCCAGTGGTAATGTTGAACCCTAACACAGCCAGACGGCGTGATGAGCCTATGTCTAAACACTTATATATAAATATATAGACTAAAGAGTTTAGCCACAATAACAAAAACAAAAACCGCACAGGTAGAACGATTATGAGTAATTTGACACTCTGTCTTAGAATAAGGTTTCAGGTGAGTCTCGGTGTGATAGTCGCGATCAACCGGGAGATCGCAGAGAAAAATGATGAAATGACATGAAATGTCCCGCTCGCCGTGTGCACGTGAGAGAGGACAATATCAATATCAAGGTAGCGCTTACCCGTGTGGTTCCTCCTGAAGGTCTCACGAGCTGTCCAGGTGGGGCCAGCAGCGAGTGAGGAGATCCTACAGGGAGAGTAAGGCATCCCGCGGGACCGTTAAGAAACTACAAGCCATACTGTAAACCGTGGGATGGAATACAGCTGAGTAGCGGGATAATGCGTGACTCGCAGAGAACACGCGGAGTTCAGGGATTATCTCAACACCTTACCTCACAAGTCGCTGATGGCAGGCATCTATGCACCTACCCGTCCCACGATTACGCCGAAGTCAGGACAGCCAGCGAAGTAGTGGGGTACTGTCCGGTGTAAATAAGGGCGAGTTGAGCGCGCACCGAGGGGGCGTGTCCCTCCGGTTGCTAGGCAGCGGCACGCGGGAGTAGAAAGCAAAGAGGGGATTTTGCTCAAACAGCGAGGCAAGTGCACTCCAATGCGGGGGCCATCTTGGAACGGGCAGTGTTGTCTGGGAAGACAATGTTGGTAATCATCTTGGTATGGACAATGTAGTCCCGATTGAAGACTATCTGGCGAGAGTTGTCCAGGGCACCCCATCGTTCAACCCCAGTTCATCGCAATGTAGTCGATGTATTCACCTTTGTTCGAGTCTGAAAAGGGCTTGTTGATTGAAGGTTGGTAAACATTCAAGGACAGTCCACCGAATGTTTTCTGGGAAATGATTGTTCTCTTTGCAGTGTTCATAAAGCTTGGTGTGTGTCTTATGATACCGAACATTGCTGTTGTGCTCCATTATCCGATGTTTAACAGGGTTCAACATTACCACTGGCGTTAACTGTAAAAGTACACCCTACCCAGCATGCCTCACCGTCGTGAGTCCAGCCTTTTCACTTTGATGCATGCTACAAACGAACAGCATGGCACCCTCATTACAGAACGTAGTGTACTCACGCTCTGTATTTTTCATCTCTTTTCTCTCACAGTACCTCCACACACTGCCATGAAACTTGCAGTGTTTGTCCTCTGGGCACATATTACTGTCACTGTTAATACAGGCACCATACGATGTATTCTGGGCACAACAAACTTTAATACCAGCAATGTTTGCTTATTTTCTCTCCAGTTCCCAGGAGGTCCCTCGCAAGGAACCATTTTTCTGTGCGATACTATACAGGTCGTATACCGGAGTCCTCTTCTTTGAGAGGACCCCAGCAATCATATGAGCACTTAGGTCCTGACGAATTGCCCTTATGGCAAGAAACATGTCGACCGCATTCACATCAAGGGTTGAATAAGGATTGGTCCCATTGCCCATCACTCCTTAATACCCCTTCATTTTAATAAAGCAGTGAGCCTGACTATTAAAATATTTTTAATGGACTCTACTGACTTTTTTTTTTTTTTTTTTTAACACACACACCCTCACGCTCACTATTGCACTTTTTTAGGGCCCTCACACACACACACCCGCTGGCTCGGAATAAAAGATCTCCGCCAAAGTGCAGCTCCCCTTGCTGCCCGACGGGCATTGCACCGCCAGCCTGTCGTAGGAGCACGATACCGATGATGACGCTGGATGGCCATCGGTTGGGAGAACAGTTGTTATCCTGCCGATAACCTGTGTGAGGTATCCTTATATTCTGAAAAGGGTCTACACCATACACTCACCCTTTTACCATCTGTGAGAGAATAGTCACCCTGAGCTAAACCACTGGCTCCCACCGGGGAACTCTGTACAATACTCTTTGTTTACTGCTTCCTAGGACGAGTACATTGGACCCCATTAAAAATCGTCCACTTTTATTCCCCCTGTTTGATGCCAGGCTTATTTTAGCAGGCACATCCCTAACTCTTTGCTCTACGGCAGATTAGATGTCCCTTGGACTAGGATAAAAGTGCTTCAGTTCAGGTCACCAAGGAACAAAAGGGTCCACAATCTTAGCTTTGGGTTACTGATCATTAGAAAAATATCCATAGGCCTACATCTGTGTCTTGTGGAATTATACATAGTAATTCATTCTTGCCTGGGCACATTCATTGTACATTGTGACATCCAAGTGCCATCCGAGGCCTCATGGCTTGGTCCCCATTTGTAATAACTCCCAGTGTTGTGTTCTAGTCAGCCGAGCTATATTGAGGGGAAGCTCATGTCCCTTTTCAATGCGATATTTCTATGTGTGTGGTTCTGTGTGTGTGGCTCTGTGTGTGGGTGTGTGTGCCAATGCAAAAGGTCTCGCATTTGCGAGAGATTAAGCTATTGGCATTGTAAATGACAATGCCATTTATTTATCTGTTTTCAAAACCAACACATAAAAAAAGTTTGTCATTTACAATGCCAATAGCTCTAACTTTTGCAAAGGCAAGACCGTTGCATTGTAAATGGTTGTGACCTTTCCCATTGGATAACTATTAGTGCCCGACTGCTCAAAAGCACCCTGCACCAGCCGCCCGAGTGCCGCTGGCTGTGCCACCTTTGTCCTATCCTACTCCCCCCCCCCCCCTCCATACCCCCCCCCCTCCCCATACCACCCCCCCCCCCCTTGCCCCGAGTAAGTGACCAGGAGTCCAGCTTCCAAAACCGTGTGGCCTGCTAGCCAGCAGCCACCAACCGAAGCCCCTTTTCCCTCATTGGATATCATTGGGCCTAACTACCTCTGCACTCGGCCGGCCCTGTGCTGCTGGGGCTGAACCTACTGTACTTACCTGACCCTGGGGGACCCCCGAGTCTATGCCCAGAACCATAACTTCACCAACCAAGTACTCGCCTGGAAACCGGTAACTCTTACCTGTAATTGGCTAACATAGACCAATTTTGACTTGAAAATTTTCGAAGTGTGGAGTTTTGAAAACTGAAAATATTCATATAACATCAGCCAAATTCCAAAGTACTCACCTGTGATCAGGGGAGAAGCCAATACTGTACCTTTCAGCCCAGTACTGAATCGCAAAAGTAATCCTTACAGGGTTTACTAGTAATCTGTATTTTCTTTATAGGAACCCATTGTCTGCTTTTCTATGAAATTTCTTCTAAGTGTCTACTTTTGAAAACGTTAAAAACGTTAAATATTCTTTAAAAATCACACGAAATACTGAAACACAATTACCTACCTGTTTTGAGTTAAGACCCTAATGCTGGCCCTAGGAGACCAGTGCTGGGTTACAAAAGTAACGCGATCGTAGTTTACCTGCAACCTGAATTTTCTCCAATTTAATAATATTGTCTGATTTCCATTGAAAAGTTTCTAAGTGTGAATTTTTAAAACCGCTTTATGTTCATGAAAATTCACTACAGTAACTAAAACGTTTTTTGGTAATCTGGTTTCAGCTTAGACCCCAAGACTGAATCTAGGATTTTTTTATTTTATTTTATTTATTTGAGTTTTATATAGCGCTAGCTAGACCCAGATGTATCAGAGCGCTTCACATAAGGTTCCACAAAGTTACAAAATTGCACAAGTTACAAGTAACATCAGTTACTAGAAAAAACATTTCACAAACATAGCTCTTTCTGCTGCCTTGATAGGTGTCGGCGTGGGCGGGGCTGCAGGACACTGTTGTCTGCGGCGGTCCCACTGCATTTCTTTTCCTTCATGCGGCTGCAGGAAGGCAGTGACGGCACAAGGAGGGGCACTGCTGACTTGGTGACCTTGACAGGACATGAAGATTAGACTCCTACGGCACTATTAGTCAAGGAGTGGGCAGACTTTCTCAGAGTTCAAAGTACTGCTTCAATGGGTGCACAATTCTAAAGAAATTGTCTCTAAAGATCACAATTACATTAAAGCATTTATTAGCATCTTCAAGTCAAACTGCACACTCTCATTTTCTCAACATGTCTTTCTAAAGTAATATAGACTCAACGTCTAAGCTATCCAATTGATATCCAGATTTCAATAGATCACAAACCATCACGAAAACTGAAACACAAGGATGGTTGACTGAAGTGGGAAAACCAATAAAGGTTGTTAAAAAAGTGGAGATCGGTGATGAGGCATCGATGGTGGATAGAGTGACATGTAGCAGAAGTGCAATAACAAGAGGCTTTCCTATAAAAAAAAGGAAAGTGTTGCCCCTCTTTGGTCTCGGTCTTATTCGCTGAGTTGCTGCATCCTTTCTAAGGTGGAAGAGTAAGTCTTGTGTATCATTTGTACAATCGACTTTGCTGGGAAGAGTGTTTTCAACACTTGCTGCTTTTGATGTGAATGTATTTATCTGTTACTTGCGGTGTATCAGAAAATAAGTGGATTTGGCAATCTTTCACTTTAATTTTCCCCTTTCGCGTGACTGCCTTCAGTGTTCTTTGCCGCAAACAAAATGGTGCTGTTCAACCCTCAGCATTATGGCAGGTAGTTAAAGAACCTCTGGGATACAAGCCCTGAAAAAATATACATAAGTACCTTTATGCCACATGCACTGGGATTCCTAATTATCTTATGTTCATAGTTCAATGCGTGTTTTCTATCAGTTCCAGTATATGCTCCGTTCAGTATTGGTGTTTTAGATCAGTAACTAGGGCTTTTTGCTTGTTGATTGTAATTTATGATTATAGGAATGTAATTTTTGGTGGTGGATTAGCCCAGATCTCCAACGTCCATGTGGGTCACCCTATATGTTATGGCCTACACAGATTTTTTGTGCAACATGTCAAATGTTGAGTTCAGCATTGGCCTTGTGGCCTACTCTATAGGGAAGCTCCACCATGCTAGATCGTGATTTTGAGCAGTGATGCAGAAGAGGTCTGTTCTGCAATATGTCTCTCAATAAAGACCTATCAGTGAGTGACGATAATATGATGGTAGCCTCCATTCACCTTTCAGAATGGGAAACTCTTGTTGCCTCAGTGCTTCAAGCAATGTGTTCTTCACCCCCAGAATGGCATACTACTACTAGATGTCATGCGACCGCCGTCTTTTCCCAGCAACAACTGGCAGATTGTGTTGGTCTGAACATCATCCATTTCCTGAGTGGTACATAATCTGTGCTTGTCCTTTGCACAGTGGCTCAGCTCAAAGTTTGTCGCTTTCCTGTTTTAAATCCCATCTTTACATGCAGGCACACCCAAATCACAATAGTTGCACATGCCTCAAGTCGGTTTGGTCTAAAAGTAAGGGATGTATGTAAAACATATTCTTGATGGAGCATGGAGTTTGGCTGCTGCTATGGTATCAATTTCCAAAGCACTTCTAACGCTAGGGGTCAATGCGTCGTTCTCAAAATAAATAATTAAATTGTTATCTTTTCTTAAAGTCACTACAAACCTTTTCGCTGTGGTCTCCTGCTGTATGAATGTTGAAGATTTTGCGGGTGCTTTGGCCACTTATAGTGATCTGGTACAAAGTGATACCATGGACTATTGGTGTCTTATTTCAAATATTTGGAAACATGATAGGCCATAGCCATCTTGACACAAAGGTATCTCATGTCTTAATATCTGGTATTCTGGAACTCTTTACCTAGCAAGATCAGAAATGGAGTGCTTTCCAATTTTTTTTGGTCCTTTCTCTTCATACAACCGTAAATGGTTAAAACTCAAAGAAAATGACCGCTTTTTTGCTCCTACAACCTGCCAATTCCCTGGCTTCTATCAACACTAATCCACTCCCTCTAACTCGCCTCCTCAAAGTTTCCTTGTTCAAACAAATTTTTGTTGATGAAATAATCTGGTTTTGACTAAGCTATTATTTGAATACCTTGTTCCAAAGGTATGGTTGTTTTTTAGTAAAGTGCTCTAACACCTAGTTGACAACAAGCATTTGCAATGCAATAGGTCCCGCACCATTAAAGTTTGAGCTAGTGGTGTTGCATTATTTAGCAATGGCAATAGCTCAAACTTTAATACTGCGAGACCTATTGCATTGCAAATGCTTGTTTAGCTACTGGATTAGCTCTTGGTGGACACTTTTTTTCGATGCCCAGACCTATTTCTATATTTTGAAAAGTAAAAATAAAAGATCAGTTACATTTGTATGGCCACCGCCTCTCCTCCGTCCTTTTCTGCTCCTGATGCCTGGCAGCACACGGGCTAACAGCCCCCCGACCCTAAGTCCATCACAATGCTGCTGTCATGGTGTAATTAGTATTACCAGCATGACAGCAGTGTCCTGATTGGTCTGAGCAGCCTGGTTTGCCTCTCAGACATTGCCTGGGAGGCTGGGACTGTTCTGCACTCGGCTGGAGAGATGCTAAGTGCTCATACCGGTTTAGCCTTCAAACAGCCGGCAAAAACTGTCATGTGCACTTACGGTGTCCACCACTCCTCCTCACTGCTGGCTACTGCTGTCCGTCAGGATAGCACAGCTCGCCCCAGCGATGAAAAACAAAATTATAATATCACTGTGTTATTGTCATTTTATTAGGTCTTGACCTCTGCCAATGCGCTTGCGCATTGCAGATGTTGAGACGTATAAAGAGTGCAACAGGAAAGCTGAACAAGAGGGCTTTGGCATGCGGATTACGCAGAGTGCATGTGCCCGTGCACGCGCTTGCCATTTGCTCCGCGAGCCGCCTTGCAACATCACATCAGACCTGCCACAGCAATGCAGAGAGCTTCAGACATCAAAGGAATGCTCTCCACCACCCCCTCTGCGCAATGCCAGAGCTTGTACTTCGAGAGGCATGACATTTCACACCAGCCACTTCACTCGCTCCGCAGAATCAGCCCTCCTCCCAGCGCTGCTGTTACATGCTCCCTGGGAAGCTGCTAAAGCTATGTTGTCAAAGAAAATATGCAATTTACTTGGCAGTTCTAGGAATAAACCTCATTTAATTGGCCCGTGCTGCAGACACAAATCTCATCAGCGGCCTTGGTATTTTTCCTAGGAACAGACCACAATGACTTTTTCTGTCCTTTTCACCCTGGCATGTCCTACTGTTGTTTGTGTGTGGGTTTACACATCACTGAAACCCATTCCATGCATCCAGTGTTTAAAAACAACTCTTGCTTGGGCGAGCTGAGACCGGACTGGCACTAACTTTTGAAAGGGCATGCCACTTAACCTCTTGGCTGCTAGGCGTTTTCCTGCTGTGTGCTGGAAAATGCCATTTTAGTGGCACTATGACGAGCTCAGCTCGTCATCAGCACACGACACCCGTGGGTGATGACGAGCTGAGCTCGTCATCAGCATCGAAAGGGTTAAAATAACTTTATTTTTATTGAATTTTGGTTGATCTAGCTGGAAAAAAGCTGCAGCTTCTGAACTTTACTCGCCCCAGAATTCTGATGTGCTGTTGCTGTGTGGCAAAATTAATGCAGGGGTGATCTGAAGGTAAATGTGCCTCGAGCTCCAGGAAACTTCCCATAAACGTCGATTCACTAGAATGCCTTGTTTAGTGGCATTGATATTAGAGAAAAGGTGCGAAAAGTTACGACACCAACTGCTGCACTGCTAAGTTTAGGACAAGTATCCTCCACATGTAAACCAATTTTAAACGTTGACCAGAGTAATCAATAATGTTCTCATTTTAGTTGAATATTCAGTAATCCATATTTTCCATGCTTGTGAAATCACTGCGGAGACAGAAAAGTTGAGCTGGAATGATTTATTCCTCATTTTCAAATGTCGTATGCTGTTTATCCAAACTTAAACATAGACACGTGTTGCCAACTTTCATTTAACCCAGTATAGTGGAAAAACCCAATGCATTTCGAACGGTGTACGTTCTTCGTCAGGGGTACTGCAATAAATCAGAAAGAACTGTTTAAATGACTGTTCATGAGCAATGCGGCTGCGTGATGGTGAATAAAACATTTTATCAATAAACCCCTTCTCTGTCAACCCTCGTTAACCTCCCCGTACTTAAAATCACATGCTAACAAAAAAGACGTTAATTTGCTAGCCACGGCCTCTTAAGGTAAAAGTATACAGATTATGTACTCTGGTTATGAATGAGCACGAGGGGCTTTCATAGTATTTCTTGATTTTGTGTTTTTTAGGTAGCATGAGCTTTTTTGTTAGCATGTGATTTTAAGTACGGGGAGGTTAACAAGGGTTGACAGAGAAGGGGTTTATTGATAAAATGTTTTATTCACCATCACGCAGCCGCATTGCTCATAAACAGTCATTTAAACAGTTCTTTCTGATTTATTGCAGTACCCCTGACGAAGAACGTACACCGTTCGAAATGCATTGGGTTTTTCCACTATACTGGGTTAAATGAAAGTTGGCAACACGTGTCTATGTTTAAGTTTGGATAAACAGCATACGACATTTGAAAATGAGGAATAAATCATTCCAGCTCAACTTTTCTGTCTCCGCAGTGATTTCACAAGCATGGAAAATATGGATTACTGAATATTCAACTAAAATGAGAACATTATTGATTACTCTGGTCAACGTTTAAAATTGGTTTACATGTGGAGGATACTTGTCCTAAACTTAGCAGTGCAGCAGTTGATGTCGTAACTTTTCGCACCTATTCTCTAATATCATTGATACACTGTGTTGGGGCGAACACAATGCTGTTATGCACGCACCTATCTGGCAGTCCAAGCTAAAACTAACTATTGTTAAAGAGAAGGAGTGCATTCGTTATGACTCTTGCTTGTTTAGTGGCATTGACATCACAAGACCTACAGTGACATCACAAGGTGGATTGAAGGCCATTGGGCTTGGGGGAGCTGAGACCGGACTGGCACTAACTTTTGAAAGGGCATGCCACTTAAAATAACTTTATTTTTATTGAATTTTGGATGATCTAGTTGGAAAAAAGCTGCAGCTTCTGAACTTTACTCACCCCAGAATTCTGATGTGCTGTTGCTGTGTGCCAGAAGTAATGCAGGGGTGATCTGAAGGTAAATGTGCCTCGAGCTCCAGGAAACTTCCCATAAACGTCGATTCACTAGAATGCCTGGTTTAGTGGCATTGACGTCACAAGACCTACAGTGACATCACAAGGTGGATCGAAGGCCATTAGAGGCCTGCTAACCTGCAGCCTTCATGCTTGCCCGTTAGTGCCTGTCGATGCTACCCCTTCGACGAGGAAATAGGGTTTATTCTCCTCCCCTGCCTGGACAAGCAACTCCCGAATTTTGGACAACAATCCATTACCTTAGCTATTATGCAGTCACTACTTAATAATGTCCCCCTGTAATGTCCGAACCAATCAAAACAAATAACTGCTGTGAGAACTGAATGTCTGCACACCTTGCAATGCCTTCCCTGTGTGCTTCAATTCCACAGAACAATTCTCCATCCAATATCCCCTACTGGGTGAAATATGCAGTTCACAACACCATTGCACATGAGGCGCAACTTCTGGCAACATCATGTACACAATGATTTCCATCACACGTTATGCTAACACATCACCCCTCAGTAACAATACACATACCGTCAACCAGTTGAAAACTGTACACCCCGGCAAAAGGAGACCAACAGCAATGTTCTCTCTACACATCCACTGAAATAAGGCGCCACACACATCTGTAACAGTATCTGAAAACGTCTAATGTAAATCATCACTAGACAATACATTTTTGTATCCCAACTTTGCCAGTGCTAGCACTGGAATGTCTCACACATACATCATTACACTTGGGTGTAACCCTGCCCTGTGTTCCTGGCTGTATATGAAACTTTTATCCTGACTTTTTGTGTGCCCAGTGGCCTACACCTGTCCATGGTAACATAAGGTCAACAATCTGTTCTGTGACCTGCAGGGGCGCACCGGATGTGTCCTCATGGTGGGAATAGGGCTTGTGTCCAGTACTTGGGTAAGTCACATCAGCAATTATAGCAGCGTACTCGCTCGCTCTCCTGCCCCCCCACCCCCATCCACCTTGCACACCACATCAAAGGCTGCTGCTCCCCCGCCCACCCACCCCTCGCACACTGTCTCTAATTGCGTTCCATGGTTGAGTGCCCTCCATTGTCTCCAAGCTTTAAATCCTATGCTGGCTATCAAAACGTCTCAATCCCCCCACCCCTGTTATACTTTCCAGCCCTCAAAAAGGATTTTGTGGCCAGAACGCAATTTCTACAATGCTCCTCGCGCTGAAGTTATTTGTGCAGCACAAGGTTAGATTTTCCAGTTAACTGCTATGTAGCACCATTAAACCGGGCACAATACGAACTAGCACATTGAAAAAGAGAAACTACATTTCCACAACAACCATTTTGCTTTATGTATTTTTTTAGGTTTCGCCTGGCGTTTACTGCGCAAGCAGTATCGCGCAGGAGAAAACTTTTGTTTACAAGTATGGAGCTTTCTCCCGCCTCTGTCTTCCATTGGCTAGCTCCATAAATGGAGGCTAGCCATTGGAAGACAGATCTGTCCGTCATTGCTGGAGCAGATTCGTGGGCGTTCCCGCGATTTTTACTCATCCCGCCCCCTTGCGATCGTCAAGCCGCGGTGTTTTTCTTTTTTAAAGCTTTGTTTTCGCCATTTTGGAAGTGTCGTTTGCAGGGTAGGTTGCGCGATGTCCTGCTGTCCGTTCCCGCCCCTCCTCCCGCTGTCCGTGAGCCCGTTCCTGTCCCCCCCCCCCGCTGTCCGTGTGCCCTTTCCTGCCCCCCCTCCCGCTGTCCGTGTGCCCGTTCCCGCACCCCCTCCCGCTGCCCGTGCCTGCCATCATTTTTCAACCTTCTTCCCTCCTGCTCCCTTAGTTGCCCTTCATGCGTTCATCATGCACTTTACTCCTGTATTCGTCCACCTTCCATTCTACCCCTTCCTACTTCAAACTCCCACTTTAACCCATGTCCCACTTTACCCCTTCATGCGCCCATCACCCACTTTACTCCTGTATTCGTCCACCTTCCATTTGACGCCTTCCTTTCCGCCGACTCCAGTTTCGCTTCACTCTCAGCTCCCGGTTTACCTTTCAACCCCCCCTTGTGTTTTACAAGCAGCTGTGTGTTCCAGACGTCCAAAATTGACGTACAGGTTATGACGTACTCGTACATGTGCCCTCGCGCCCGTGTGTCTATATAGCTTTGTTTTGCAGACGCGGCTACTTTTCCTCGCTCTGTCAGAGGCGAAAAGCGCCTCCTAACACTGAAGTTCCAAGCACTGCAGCAGCTGTGACTCGTGCACCCTCACATCTGTCTGCTTACATCACCTCGGCGAGCTGGCGCTGTCACCCCTGTAGTTAGTGGGTAATCGACTGAAACCCATAAGTGCCAGGGCTCTCGCCAGGAGGCAGCTTACACCAGCCCATTTCAATTGTTAGTGCTGACTAAAACAGAATCAACGATTAACCATAAAAGTGGGTAGAGGATGTAGCGTAAAGGCCAGAGCTGCTCAGCTGGGGAACCAGGTTTGAGTCTTGGCTTCGACTCAATGTCCTGTGATTCTGGGCAAATCACTTTACCTTCCCGCGCCTCCCACAAATGAATGTGTCCTCAACTGATGTTCATGAAAAGCGCAGGAGTTGATTACGTGCCCGACTCAAATTAAGGGCTGCCTGTAGCTATAGTTGCAGTGGTAATGTAACGCCATGGCTATAGTCTTCCTCCCTCAGGGCTGGGCCCACGCCGTTTCCATGGTGCGGCTCTCACCTTAAATGAGCTTCCGGGACTCCCCTGGGACTAACAGTCTCACGTTCTCATCGCTAACGTCTCTCTCTCAGGGCTAGAGGGTCTCTCGCTCGGGGCTGTGTTCACCCTCTCCAGATGGGGGTCTCCCTCTCCCTAGGTGGTCAGTCCTGTTCTAGTGCTCACTTCTCACCTCCCCAGTGCTAAGGTCGAGGCCTTGCTTGACTGGGGTCTCACACTCTCTTGGGGACGAGGGTGACACTTGTTCGGGCTGCGTCCATGCCGCAGATAGGGGGGTGGGGGGTCTCACAATCCCTAGGTGGTCACTTCTGTTCTAGTGCTCGCTTCTCACCCTCCCAGTACTAAGGTCGCGGCCTTGCTTGGCAAGGGTCCCACACTCTCTCGAGACGTGGGTGACACTTGTTTGGGGGCTGAGTCCACACTTTCCCTGAGATGTGGTCTCGCGCTCCCTGAGCTGTTGGACGTTTTCAGGAGCAGGGTCGGGGTTTTCACTCTCCGAAGCCTTTTACCACAACAGGTGTGAACTGTCCATTCCCACTGCATTCTGGTAATTGTAGTGCCGCGTGTATAACGTACACAGACATAGAGGAAATACCTGAGCAGGGCGAGTCATTCACACCTGCTCTGATTTAACAAACAATTGTTTCCAGCTATTGGCATTGTAAATGACAATGCCATTTATTTATGTTTTAAAAAATCAACAAATAAATAAAAAATGTGTCATTTACAATGCCAATAGCTCTAACTTTTACAAAGGCGAAACCCCCCTCCCGCTGTCTGTTCCCGCCCCCACTCCCGCTGTCCGTGTGCCCGCAGGTGCTTGTTTTTTCCTGTCAGTTGTTGTAAAGTCACGCCGTCATTTTCGTAGGTCGGCTTTGCATATTGTTTAGTTGGCTGCAACACTCAAGTGAACTGCTGGAAGCGTTGCATTGTTCCTTCAATTATATAGTGCTTCATTCCCTCGAGGACGCATGGAAGCGCATGATTTGCAATGGGCTTCTGTACCTCTACATTAAAACGATCGCCGCATGTGAGACTAACTCGTCAAGGTTATTGGATTAGTTCAGTCATATCTAGCGGAGCAAAATGCCTCACGGCGCTAGAGACAGAACTGTAACCGAGGGGCGACGCACTGTGGAATGATTTTTATACTTGAACCTCACTCATGTATGAGCCCTTAAATAGCACACTTTCACGTGTATTTGTGTTCACTGAAAGTCCCCGCCCCCAATACTGGGATTTGTGTATAATAAATGTTATGATTTCTTTTTGTGGGGTGAAGGCCTATGGCCACTGGCATAGGCCGCAGGGGCAAGAGCGCGCAGCAATAGTAAATGACCTACTGACACTCGTAGTGTTGGCCGGAAGTGACGCCTCCGTGCAGGCGCCCCCCTTTTATTACTTCCCCGCAGGCCACGCCTGGCCTGCGGATGTGTGGGTGCATGAGGGTGCAAAGACTAGACCACTGACCATTACATCCCTATCCCCTATAAATATAACTTTTTTTTTTTTAAACGAAAACATCAAAGTCCAAACATGTTGCATTCAATGAGGTACAAGGGAATCATGCATGATACTTGCGTGTCCCTTGGTGAGAGTTCAGGGTCTCAGCAAACAGGCATAGTCTGAGTCTCTGGCTTGGTCGCGGATTGGGTCTCAAATCAGATCTCTGCGAACGGACATCCCCACCCCTAACATCTTGTTTGGGGCTACCGGTAGGGACATCAGATGTTAGCGGGCCTGTTGTTTCACCAGCTTCTCGTGGCTGTTCTGCTCCTGACGCCTCGTCTTCGTATTCTGTGAGAGTGCTCCCGTCAGGCTGCAGGTTTTCCGGGGTGTTTCCTCATTCATTGTTCGGTGATACTTTTTGCACCATGAGGTGTTTCGTGCCACTTCTTCTTCACCTTTCCGTGCCATCACCATGGTCCCCTTGGTTGACGTGACAGTCCAGGTACCTGGTTCCAAACGGGTTTGGAATTTTCCCCCAGGGCGCCTGTTGTTTAGGATAACTGAGGTTCCCGGTGTCATCTTCTTTACAGCTGCCACTCGTCGACAGCTGGCTCGCTGATTGCCTTGTCTCCTCCTTTCCTGAGCTTCCTCATAGATGGCTGGGGCTGGTATTCCCCCCGGTCTGCTAGGGAGAAGATCTCGTCAGGACCCCTGAAACATGAGGCTCCAGGGACTCCTCTGAGTGGTGCAGTGAGGAGTGCTTCGATACTCACGCAAAAACACATGCAGTCTCTGTTCGGGGTTAGCATGCTCTACCAGGGCGATGCGAAAACCCTTGTTAAGCGTGCGCATAAATCTTTCTATGTCTCCGTTGGCTTGAGGCCATTGGGGTGTTATGAGTCGATGATGGATTTCCCGCTGTTGGAGGAAGGTGGCAAAATCAGTTCCTTGGAATGGAGGGCTGTTATCGCTGCGCACCTCCTTGGGTATCCAAACATCGCGAAAACCTTCTCTAGCGCTGGTCCAACATGGCTGAAAGCGGTGGAGGACACTTTTTCTACCACTGGATATTTAGAATAAGTATCCAGGATTACCAGGGTGTGTCCTTTCCCCGGGAAGCTCCCAAAATCTACACTCACTTTGGTCCATGGCTTTGAGCAGGCCTCTTCGGTGATGACAGGTTGGGGCCTGTCTGGGTCGCTTGTCAATTGGCAGGGCATGCATCCTCGCACATATTCTTCCACCATCGCTTCCAGGTCCAGGAACCACATCATTTCCCTCATTCTCGTTTTCATTTTTGTGATCCCCTGGTGCCCTCCATGGGCAAGTTGTACCGCTCGGTGCCTCAGGGACTGTGGGATGACTAGTAGAGATCCTCGCAGCAAGATGTTGTCTGCGGTGGCACTCAGCTCATGTCGAATCCGCCACATCTTGGTGAGTGCCTCTTTGTCTTCCGTGGCCCAGGAATTGGTGTGACGAAGATATTCAGCCCTTTGAGTGCAATGGGCGTTGCATGGCTGGCCCAGAACCGTGTGCATACCAAAACGCAAACAGAATCCTGTAGTGAACAAAATAACTGTTGTGACTCCCTGCGGGACGCTGCACTACACATGCAGTCAATGCCGCTCTTAAATACGATCGATAAAACCCACCTACACAGAAATGAAAATTAAACCTGTTTCTCACTCGTCAAAGCCCTCTGATATAATTTAAATCAAACTGCTGTCTTTCATGTAAGCTTCTTCATTTATCAACCAAAGGAGAGATTCCACAAATATTTATGCCCTGCACTCACCAAAAACTCCAAGGTTAGCGATCTCCCAGTGTAGCAAATCTGAAACGCGAGTGTGTTCCTTCTCCCCAAAAGTACGCTGGCATCTGTAAATAGCCAATGATGCCATTTGTTCAAGAGATGTCGCCATTAACCTCTCGAGATAAAAATACAACAAGAAAAGTAAAATAAAGGGAGACACGGCCTGGCGGCCGTGAAACTGCAGGGAGAGAGAGGGGAGGTGCTGGCGGCTGGGGAGGGGGAGGAGAAATGCGAGCCTAGCTGTGTGCGGGGAGAGAGAGGGGAGGTGCTGGCGGCACCTAGCTGGGGAACAGATGGCAAAGACTGGCGATTTGATGCTGTGCACGCGCATTTTAAATCATTGCGCTTGCGCATTGAGCTAAAAGCGCACATGCACTGCATCAAATCGCCAGTAAATCGCCAGCTAGTTAAACCTTGTTTAAGCCCCTATAGTCTCGCTCCGCACAATGCGCATGCGCATTGAGAGGCGAGACCTAAAAAGGCTCTTCCACCTTCTAAAAGTAAGACTCTGCCTTCTACGCCCGAGAAAGACAACAAAGTTTCAAGCTTCACAACAGGTTTCTGACAAAAATGTAACTTTAAAAAACCGGGGTCCCTCATAGACGAGTTCGACGACGCCTTCGTCGACGAAGCCTTCTGTCGCCGCAGCGACGTCGACTGCTACTTTCTTGTCGCCGAAGCCACAGATGATAATGCCGTCGGCATCTTCGCTGACGCCGCTGGTATCCGTCTCCGTAAGAGCAGTCCCGTCTGCGAAGGAGATAAAATCTACCGTCGACGTTCCTTCGACGAAGATTGAAAGTGTCGTGGACATTTGTCTCTTCGCTGATTGCTTCGTCTACGAAGGTTGTCTCGTCGTCGATGACTCCATAGACGCCCGCCTCATCGATGAGTACTTCGTTGACAGCTGCCTCGTTGAAGCTACAACTGTCGTCATGTACGGTTCTTCAGGTTTGGTCTTCGTCTACGCCTGCAGCATCTTGTACATAGTCTACGACACCGTCTATACAGTTACCTCCGTCGACAGCAGCGTCTTCTTTGCTACAAAGACGTGGGTCTTCGTTGGAGGTATTTTCTCCAATTACCATCTCCCCTGGTAAAGTTCCTCTCAGGCTGCCGGAACAATTGTTAGATTTTGGAGAAGATGACGATGAATCAGATGAGGGTACTGCCAGGAGCCCTTCTGAACTCTTCATTAAGTATCAAGATGTGGATCAAGATGATGACTTTTGCCCGGAGACAGGTACTTCAGATCCAGATTCAATCTTTACCGCCCACATGCCTTTGGCTCTTCTACATAATTTGCAGTACATGCTGGACGATTATTATTGCCGTTTCCCTCCATCTGAATCTGCTTCTTCTATACCGCCCACACCTGTTCCTCACTCTTCATCAGCTTTATGGTCACCCAGGCCATATTCTCCGGTACCTTTGCATCACTCTCAGGATGCTCATACTTCTGGCGACGATAGGAAGGAAGGAGAATTAGATGACCGGTCACTGCTTACAGAATGGGATGGCTACCAGATACAAACGCCATCTCCATCCACTCCTTTTCCTGCCGACTCTCCTCTTGAGAGGCCATGTTGTAGAGTTTGTGAAACTTCCTCCGAATTCTCCTCCCAAGGGACCACCTCTGGCATGGACTTTCAGTTCAAAGTCCTTCCGTTCGTAGTACGTTCCACACCCTGGGTCTTAACACCGGTGGCTGCTCACCTTCGACCGTAAGGAATTCATAATTTTCCTTTAGTCAATTGCCTTATGAAGGCAAATTCTTTAACAATCGCAAATGCACATACTCAGAGATGTCTGTCTCTTTTCCAATCTTTGGGCCTCACCATCAATTTCGACAAGTCTCAACTCGTTCCATCACAAAGATTAACAATCTGGGGTGCCACCATAGACACTCTGCGACACAAGTCAACTGCATCTTTGAAAACTCGCCCAGTTACTGCGATCAAAAAGGTGTGTTTCAGTCCAGCAGTTCAAGTCGCTTCTGGGAATGCTTTCATCCTGCATTCTCCTGGTCCCCAACTGCTGTCTCAAGATGATACCTCTGCAAGAGGAACTCAACAAACAGTGGTTGCTGGTTTCGGGATCCTTCGACGATCTCATACACATCACTCCTTGGATACAGGAAGCTCTACACGGTGGACTTGCAAAAAAAACGTGACAGTAGGCTGCTCACTCCTAGTGGAAGCTCCAACCTTCGTCATCACCACAGACGCCTTCCTCGAGGGATGAGGAGCACACTTACAAGGACTCAGTCGGTGGCAAATGGGATGCTCAACAACAAACTTGGCATATCAACCGCTTAGAGTTGCTAGTGATCTTCCTAGCTCTAAAGTCTTTTCGCACCATCATTCTCGGAGCATCAGTGTAGATCCGAACGGACAACACGACAAGTATGCTCTACTTGAACAAAAAAGGAGGGACAAGGTCTGCTTTACTGTCTAAGCAAGCTCAACAGATTTGGGATTGTGCGATCAGACATCGGATAAGTCTGACAGCAGTCCATGACCCGGGAGTTTCCATCTTTCTCGCGGATTCCCTCAGCAGATCGACAATTTCCCATCACGAGTGGGAGCTCCATCAACCAACCTTGGATCCTATTTTTTAGTAGTGGGGTAGACCCCATCTGGAGTTGTTTGCGACCAGTCTGAACCGCAAATGCCCATTCTTTGCAAGTTGGCTGCCTCACAAAGGTTCGTGCGGGAATGTGTTTTCGATGAACAGGTCACGGATTTATGCTTCAGCTTTTCCACCGATACCGTTGGTTTCCAGTGTTCTACAGCAAATGAAGAAAGAGCCTTGTCACCTAATACACATAGCTCCCAGGTGGCCTTGCCAGTTATGGTTCACCGAACTCCTCCTTCTCTCCGAATGCGATCCCATTCAGTTGCGACCAATACCGAACCTTCTATCCATTCAGAACTGACAGAACTGCCATCCGGATCCTGCATCTCTGCACTTCGTGGCCCGGCGCCTGAGCACTTTGAATTCTCTCACTTAGAAATTCCTTCGGACTGTAGTGAAGTCTTAGCCAATGCTAGAGCGCCTTCCACAATAAAGACATACAGGCTCAAATGGAAACTATTTTGCCTGTGATGTCAAGCCGCCAACATTCATCCAATCCATGCGAAACCGGAACACATTTTGCCTTTCTTTTTGCATTTGGCAATATCAGGCCTTTAGCATTCTACCTATAAGGTATTCTTAGTGGCTAGCTCCAGATTCCGACCGGATGGTTCCATCTCTCTGTATTCCTCTACGATCTTTCAGCAGTTTTTCAAAGGATTGTTAAGCATATTTCATCCCACCCGCCGTCCACCTCCATCCTGTCATCTTAACGTTGTGCTCTCACAACTCATGCACCATCCCTTTGAACCTATTCATAAGACAGATTTGAAGTTTCTTTCATGGAAGGTGTCTCTGCTGTTAGCTCTCACATCTGCTAGATGGGTCAGCCACATTCAAACCTTCACTGTTAAACCGCCTTTCCTCCAATTCACCAGGGATATGGTAGTGCTACGCACTAACCCCACTTTTATGACTAAAGTACCTTCAGACTTCCATCTCAACAAACCGGTCATTTTAGAGACTTTCTTTCCAAATGCTCAATCCCTTGCGGAAAAAGCTTTGCATACTCTTGATGTTAAGAGGTGTCTCAAATTCTGTTTACAGAGGACATCTTCAATTCGGAAATCTGATCAGCTATTTATAGCTTATGGAAAGATGTGTACAGGACACCCAATATCCGAACAATCCATTGCTCGTTGTATTTCTGCTGCAATTTGTTTGTCATCAGCATGCAGGCAGACCATTAAAAGCAACTCCGAGAGCACACTCTACTAGAACAGTTTCTTCCTCCACTGCTCTTTTTGCTGGTGTGCCTTGTGAGAAGGTGGCCTGATATGCAGTGCTCACTATTCTAGTGAACACTATGTATCAGTCCAGCAACCCTTATTGATGATTGGTTGTAAGTCAACCTTATAGACCAGCTATCCTAGTAGCGTGGATACGAGCAGTCTAAGGCTAAAGACTCGAGAGGGCGCATTAAGCCAGCTGTTTACCACACATATACCCCTTGAATACCAAGTGAAAGGACACCACACAAGTGTTATGAAAATAAACAGTTATTTATTTAAAGATCACAACAGCCCTGTACTCTTTATGAGGACAGGGTACTAAGCACAAACCAAAACTCTTACAAAAATACTTAAGTTAGCACAGTATATACAAATGCCCGAGGGGCACGGAAAACCATATACTCTGAAAGTGGAATGCGAAATTCCTAGCAGGTAAGTACAGTACTAATAGCTTTTGGAATCGCTAGGACTTGACTAGGGAATCGTTAGATTATGTCTAGGAGGCCTAGGGGACTCGGGTGCAGTGTGTGCACTCTCACGCGAGATGCGGGACAAAAGTCTATGGTAGCTAGGAATTAGAAAGTTAGTGTTCTCGGGCGAACCCGACCTGGTAGGGAGAAAACGAAGATAGATTCTGACCCTTGGATAGTGAGGCTATGCTGGGGCACCGAAATGCCGAAGTTACCTAGCCCAGGGGCTGCAGCTGCATAGGTCTGAAAAGACGTCGGGAATCCTCGTAGACGGACCAGGAGCCGGAAGAAAAGATGCTGGCCGGTGACCAGTGAAGAAAGTTCAGTTGGATCCAAGCCTGGATCTTGAAGATAGATGACACCTGAAAGCAGAGGGGACCAAGTTCGAGACTACTAGCCAGTAGTCAGTGGGCACCAGGAGGGCACCGGATGGTAGCCACCTCGACAAGGTGAGTGGGGGACGCTGGAGCTCGAAGATCTCACGGACCAGGAGGCGTTGTCGGCGACCAGGATGGAGGATCGAGCTGTCCCACGAAGATGGAAGCTGTCGGCGTCGCTGGACCCAGGATTGGGCAACAAAGCCTTGGCAAATTCAAGCCCACGCGGTGGACCTAAAATGGCGTCTGGAGTGGACCAGGAGGGTCCGGGGTGCCTCTCTTGAAAAAGGAAGCAAGGGCCAGCCTGGAGCAACCAGGCCAGCAGAAGAAATGTCGTCGGGCGTCGTTCAGAAGGCCACAAGCCAGCCGGCTAGTAGCCAAACAACGCGGTGCACAGCAAACAGCAGAAGGGCCCCACGCCGATCGTGGAGATGCAGGGAGGCTGGCCTTGGGTGCTGGAGCTGCGCAGGGTCGGGGCTTCTCGGACCCCAAAGCACTCACCAGTGGAGGACACGGTGGGCTTGCAGTAAAGATGTCGTGCAGTCTTGGCGATCGTCGGTCCCTTGAGGTCTCGTCGCACTCACGGTTCTCAGCTGGGCTGTAGAGGTGAGTAGAGGTCAGAGGTGCCAGGGAAGCCGGGTCTCGTCGAGCTGGGTCGTCGGATTCGTGATGAAGGACTTGCAGCAGACCGCAGTGTTCTTTAGGATGGTGCCTGCGGATGCAGGGTGACTACTCCTTAGCCACAAGGGAGAATCTTGAAGAAGAAATCGTGAAGTCCTTTCGAAGAAAGGGGTATCTTGATTCCAAAGATGATCTAATTTTAACAGGGGGCCCGCTCCCATCTTTATACTAAAAAAGGGGGCTGACCCGGTGACTAGGTCCTGCCTATGGGTGGGACTAGGTGGGGGGTGGTTACACCCCTCAGCCATGCCGGACTTCCCCAGGCCAGGGGCTGGTGTGCCCCTGGAACTGGTTCAGACCGGCCTATGCGTAGTGAGCACCGGGGTGCCACTCAGCAGTCACCTTCCTGTAAAGCCCTGCCTACCCAGGATACACAAAACCATGTCTGGGACGGTGCTAGCACCGCCCCTGACAGGAAACCCTTTGTCCAGGCTCCCCTCGCTGGAAGGACTCCCAGCTGTAGGGGGTCAGACTCGTGTCTGTGGTGGCAGCATCCATTTTGTGGAGCTGAGGCTTCAGTTAACTTTAACCGGGGTTCACAGTTACATACATGTCGTGTCCCTCTAGAAGGGTGGAATGCTAACCCCGTCGCCAGAATTGGCGAGGGGTTAGTATTCCAATTCGTATGACACCTTACTCGACATGTTTTGATAAAGCAATACCAAAGATAGCATTTAACCGCGAGGATTATAATGCACTTAAGAGTATATGGTATGCGATATCATGGAACAGCTATTAGGACTTGATTCCGCAAGCTGCAGACAGGCTCAGCTCATGCCAGAGCACCATCTCACACGATTCCAAGCACTCTGCCTTCAGGATTGTCAAGGCCTGCCATAGGAGTGACTGATAGGAATCTGTGTGTCCATTTTAGGGTTAGGTATAGGTATACTACACCTACAGCAAAGGGTGATTACACGACTTTGCCCCAGCTGTCATGCAGCCAGTTGTGTCAAATTTAGGAGGCCAGCCAGGGGTGGCACAATACGTGCTGCAGCCCCTGGCAGCCCTGGGTACACCTATGCCCTGAGTTACAGGGTCTGATAAGGTGGCCCAGTATCAATTGGTAGATGCACCTAGGGTACATGAGGTAATTTAGAAAGAGAACAGCCAGGCTGTGGGTCTGATTGGCAGGCCCACAGCCAGAGAAAGTCGTAAACCAGTGAAACAAAAGCAAAAAAATCTGGGTGATCATAGGATTGCAGACCCTACTCTCCTACATGACCCCCCCCCAAACTTTGGGACAATAAGCTAACCTTGACCAGGTGAGTCTTCTTGTTCTAAGTGGAAATATCTGGAGAGCCCATCGGCATTGCCATGATCAGTACCAGGTCTATGTTCCACTGTAAAGTCCATCCCCTGTAGGGAAATGGACCACCTAAGCAGTTTGGGGTTTTCACCCTTCATCTGATTTAGCCACAAGAGGGGCTTATGGTCGGTCTGAATCTTGAAGTGAGTGCCAAACAAGTATGGCCTCAGCTTCTTCAGGGCCCAAACCACAGCAAAGGCCTCCCTCTCAATAGCTGACCAATTCTTCTCTCTGGGGGTCAGCCTTCTGCTTATAAAAGCAATGGGCTGATCCTGACCATCAAAATTCAGTTGAGAAAGAACAGCTCCCACACCCAACTCAGAAGCATCTGTTTGGACAATGAATGGTTTGGAGTAGTCTGGACTCTTAAGGATAGGTGCTGTGCACATGGCCTGCTTTAGGTCATCGAATGCTTTTTGACAGCCTGCTGTCCACTGAACCTTTTTTGGCATTTTTTTACTTGTCAGTTCATTTAATGGTGTCACAATGGAACCATAGTTCCTGACAAATTTTCTGTAGTATCCAGTCAGGCCCAAGAAAGCTCGAACCTGAGTCTGGGTGGTTGGAGGAGCCCAGTCCCTGATTGACTGTATTTTGCTCTCCAGTGGCTGAACCTGGCCTCCACCTACAAGGTGGCCCAGGTATACAACCTGTGTCTGCCCTATCTGGCACTTGGTGGCCTTGATAGTGAGGCCTGCTGCTTGCAGAGCCTCTAACACTTTCCTCAGGTGGACCAGGTGATCCTCCCAGGTGGAGCTAAAGACAGCAATATCATCTAGATATGCTGCACAGAAGTCATCCAGCCCAGTAAGGACTTGATTCACCAACCTTTGGAAGGTGGCAGGTGCATTTTTCAGACCAAAGGGCATTACCACAAATTGATAATGCCCACCAGGGGTTGAAAATGCTGTTTTGGGCTTGGCATCCTCAGCTAACCTGATTTGCCAATACCCAGCTGTTAAGTCAAATGTACTTAAGTAGTTGGCAGAAGCCAATCTATCTATAAGTTCATCTGCCCTTGGTATTGGATGGGCATCAGTCTTAGTGACTGCATTGAGACCCCTGTAGTCTACGCAAAACCTCATCTCTCTCTTACCATCTTGGGTGTGAGGCTTTGGCACTAGAACTACTGGACTAGCCCAAGGGCTATCTGAGGGTTCAATGACTCCCAATTCCAACATTTTCTGCACTTCAGTTTTTATGCAGTCTCTAACATGATCAGGCTGCCTGTAGATTTTACTCTTGACTGGCAGGCTGTCACCAGTGTCAACCTCATGGGTGCACCAATTGGTCTGACTGGGTGTCAGAGAGAACATACGTCTGAAAGACTGAAGAACCTGTTTACAGTCTTTCTGCTGATGTTCAGAGAGGCTGCCACAAAAGACAACACCATCTACTGACCCATCATCAGGATTCTGAGTGAGCAGGTCTGGGAGAGGGTCACTCTCTTCCTCCTGTCCCTCATCTATGGCCATGAGCAAGCTCATGTCCTTCCTGTCGACATATGCTTTGAGCCTGTTGACATGGAGTACCCTATGGGGACTCCTGGGAGTTCCAAGGTCCACCAGGTAGGTGACCTCTCCCTTTTGCTCAAGGATTGTGTGGGGCCCAGACCATTTGTCTTTGAGTGCTGCTGGGGCCACTGGCTCCAGCACCCACACCTTCTGTCCAGGCTGATAAACAGTCAGGACAGCCTTTTGGTCATGCCAAGCTTTTTGAAGTTCTTGACTGGCCTTAAGGTTTTCTGATGCCTTCTCCATATACTCAGCCATCCTGGAGCGGAGACCAAGTACATAGTCCATTATGTTGGTTGCAGGCTTTTTGAGAGGTCTCTCCCATCCTTCCTTCACCAAACACAAGGGGCCTCTCACAGGATGCCCATACAAAAGTTCAAAAGGGCTGTAGCCAACCCCCTTTTGTGGGACCTCTCTGTAAGCAAACAGAAGGCAGGGCATCAGGACATCCCATCTACGCCTGAGTGTTTCAGGTAGTCCATGAATCATCCCTTTTAGGGTCCTGTTGAACCTTTCAACAAGCCCATTGCATTGTGGGTGATAGGGTGTAGTGAATTTGTAATTGACACCACACTCCTTCCACATAGCAGTTAAATAGCTTGACATGAAGTTTGCACCTCTGTCAGAGACAACCTCCTTAGGGAAGCCCACTCTGGAGAACACTCCAACTAGGGCCCTTGCCACCACAGGGGCTGTGGTGGTCCTAAGTGGAATAGCTTCAGGATACCTGGTGGCATGATCCACTACCACCAGTATAAACTTGTGCCCTGATGCTGTCTGGGGTTCCATTGGACCAACAATGTCAATCCCCACTCTTTCAAAGGGCACCCCCACCACAGGCATTGGTATAAGGGGGGCCTTTGTTGTGCCACCTGACTTACCACTGGCTTGGCAAGTGACACAGGAGCGACAAAACTCCTTGGTATCCTCATTCATGTGAGGCCAGTGAAAGTGTGAGACAAGCCTGTCCCAAGTCTTTGTCTGGCCTAAGTGTCCTGCTAAGGGAATCTCATGGGCCAAGGTAAGTAGGAAACCTCTCTGAGACAAGGGTACAACCAGCCTCCTGGTCATGCCAGGCTTGGGGTCTCTTGACTCAGTGTACAGGAGTCCATCTTCCCAGTATACCTTGTGGGTACCTGTGGCGTTCCCAGCAGCCTCAGCAGCAGCCTGCTGTCTGAGGGGTTCAAGAGAAGGGCAGCCTAACTGGTCCTTCCCCAGGTCTTCCCTTGAGGGTCCCCCTGAACCCAAGAATTCAACTTGATCAAGTTCAAACTCTCTAGGCTCAGTTTCCCTCAATTCCTGCAGGTCAGCCTCCTCTGAGACTTGATCCACAACCTGGGGCAAGGGGGAAGGCACAGCCTTAACCCTACTGCTCTTTTTCTTGGAAGGTGTCTGGTCCATTGTTCCAGGATCCAGCACCTGTTCAGTGGGGCATCTTCTGGCCTGTGACCTAGTCACAGCAAACACATGTGCTGGCAAACCTAACATTTCCAGATGAGTCCTCTGCTCCACTTCTGACCATTGTGATGACTCCAAATCATTGCCCAACAAACAATCCACTGGGAGGTCTGAACTAACTACAACCTTCTTGTGGCCAGTTACCCCTCCCCAGGAGAAAGCTACAATTGCCATACTATGATTGGTAGTGACATTGCTTGCATTGGTCACCAGGAATTCTGTACCTGGCATGATCTGTCCAGGGTCCACAAAGCTAGGTGTCACCATTGTGACACTGGCACAAGTGTCCCTATAGGCCTGAGCCATTTTTCCATTAATAAAAGGTGTCTGTCTGTATTTGCCCAAAGTATTGGGACTTATGTCAGGGGACATATCCATATCCCCTGTACTGACAAGGACAGCCTGAGTGAGGGTGCCAACTAAGTTGTCACTCCCCTCAGAACCCAGGGTTAACCCTACTAAACCCTTGGGAGGTGCACTACCACTGCTGGCTGTACTAGGGGGCACAGGTGCCTTAGGGGCTGCAGTGGCAGGAGTCTGCCCTCCTCCTTTCTTGGTGCACTCACTAAACCAGTGAGTTTTACTTTTGCAGTATTGGCACCACCTTTTAGATTGGCCTTCTTTCTTCTTTTGGGGAGCCTGACCCCCACCCTCTTTGGGTTGTTGGGGACCTGTCGAAGACTTCTGGTCATTTTGTTCCCCTTTCGAATCCTTACCCTTCTGGTCTGCTTTCTTCTGACCACCTTGATTCTGGCCCTGGTTCTGTTTAACTCTTGTTCTAACCCATCTGTCTGCCTTCTTTCCCAATTCTTGGGGAGAGGTCAGATCTGAGTCAACAAGATGCTGATGCAACAACTGGTTCTGACAATTGTTTAAAATTTGCTCTCTCATCATCAAATTGTACAATCCTTTATAATCAGTAACCTTACTGCCCAGCAACCAGCCCTCAAAAGCCTTAGTGGCACAATCTACAAAGTCAGCCCAATCTTGAGACTGAGTTTTCTGGGTATCCCTGAACAGCACCCTGTACTGCTCAGTGGTTAGGCCAAACCCATCAACCAGTGCATTTTTCAAGACTTGGTAATCATTAGCATCCTCCACCCTTGTGGTGAGGAGCTTGTCTCTTCCTTTACCCTCAAAGGAGAGCCACAAGATAGCTGCCCACTGACTTGGGGGAACACCTTGCACAGTGCAGGCCCTCTCCAAAGCAGTAATCCATTTGTGGATGTCATCCCCTTGTTTAAAGGGGGGCACTATCTTACCAAGGTGTTTTGTATCAAAACTCCTTTCCCTATTGCTAGGTACAATGCTGCCACCAGTGGGGACTGTCCCACTCAATTGTTGCTCTCTAGCAAAGGCAAGCCTCTCTTTGGCCAGGGCAAGTTCTTCCCTTTCAATCCTCAGATTGGCTGCCTTTTCCTTAGCTTCATACATTCTCCTCTGGGGAGATGTCATTCCCCTTTGAGAGGAACGTTGAGAGCCATTGGTATGAAGGGATCTGATAGAGCCTCTTGATAGAGATCTATCTCGTCCATTCCCAATGTTAAGCTGACCTGAGAGTGGCCCCAAGGGTCCCCTAGTGCCCATCTCATGTCTGCTTAAGTTGGACCTGGTTAGTCTGCTGACTTCTACCTGTTCCTTTTCTGCCTCATCCCCTGATACCAAATCATCATCCTCATCATCAGCATCATCTGCTTCCTGAAGAGGATGGTCCTGGGCATCAAAGGGACCCTGTAAGGAGGGCATGTTGCCATCTGAATTAGAAGGGTCTGGGTTACCAGCCCTCCTTGCATCATGAGTCTCTAAGAGACCAATCAGAAAGGCAGTTGTGGGGTTAGACCCCTGCTTAATCTTCCTAGAGGTACACACTTGTCGTAACTCATGGAAGCTAAGCGCAGTATATCTTGAAGGGATGACCTGTGGAGGGTCAACTGACACAAGGGGAACCTCAGTGTTTCCTCCTTTGTCCGACATACTGTTTCTAGTGTGGTGTAAGTGATGCACCTACCTACACTATGTGTTTACCTACTGATCCCTTGCTAAGAGTTGCAGCCAAGGTGTGCTAAGCCTTGAGGAGCTACAACAGCTGGTTCAGTAGAACTCAGAGTATTCTAAGCTTTAGTTATGTGTACCTAACAGTACTTATGTGATCTTTCAACAAGATATTCTTAGGATACGTGTGGTAAAACTACAGCAAGCTCAAATCCCAACCGCTGCTCACCAATGTGAGAAGGTGGCCTGATATGCAGTGCTCACTATTCTAGTGAACACTATGTATCAGTCCAGCAACCCTTATTGATGATTGGTTGTAAGTCAACCTTATAGACCAGCTATCCTAGTAGCGTGGATACGAGCAGTCTAAGGCTAAAGACTCGAGAGGGCGCATTAAGCCAGCTGTTTACCACACATATACCCCTTGAATACCAAGTGAAAGGACACCACACAAGTGTTATGAAAATAAACAGTTATTTATTTAAAGATCACAACAGCCCTGTACTCTTTATGAGGACAGGGTACTAAGCACAAACCAAAACTCTTACAAAAATACTTAAGTTAGCACAGTATATACAAATGCCCGAGGGGCACGGAAAACCATATACTCTGAAAGTGGAATGCGAAATTCCTAGCAGGTAAGTACAGTACTAATAGCTTTTGGAATCGCTAGGACTTGACTAGGGAATCGTTAGATTATGTCTAGGAGGCCTAGGGGACTCGGGTGCAGTGTGTGCACTCTCACGCGAGATGCGGGACAAAAGTCTATGGTAGCTAGGAATTAGAAAGTTAGTGTTCTCGGGCGAACCCGACCTGGTAGGGAGAAAACGAAGATAGATTCTGACCCTTGGATAGTGAGGCTATGCTGGGGCACCGAAATGCCGAAGTTACCTAGCCCAGGGGCTGCAGCTGCATAGGTCTGAAAAGACGTCGGGAATCCTCGTAGACGGACCAGGAGCCGGAAGAAAAGATGCTGGCCGGTGACCAGTGAAGAAAGTTCAGTTGGATCCAAGCCTGGATCTTGAAGATAGATGACACCTGAAAGCAGAGGGGACCAAGTTCGAGACTACTAGCCAGTAGTCAGTGGGCACCAGGAGGGCACCGGATGGTAGCCACCTCGACAAGGTGAGTGGGGGACGCTGGAGCTCGAAGATCTCACGGACCAGGAGGCGTTGTCGGCGACCAGGATGGAGGATCGAGCTGTCCCACGAAGATGGAAGCTGTCGGCGTCGCTGGACCCAGGATTGGGCAACAAAGCCTTGGCAAATTCAAGCCCACGCGGTGGACCTAAAATGGCGTCTGGAGTGGACCAGGAGGGTCCGGGGTGCCTCTCTTGAAAAAGGAAGCAAGGGCCAGCCTGGAGCAACCAGGCCAGCAGAAGAAATGTCGTCGGGCGTCGTTCAGAAGGCCACAAGCCAGCCGGCTAGTAGCCAAACAACGCGGTGCACAGCAAACAGCAGAAGGGCCCCACGCCGATCGTGGAGATGCAGGGAGGCTGGCCTTGGGTGCTGGAGCTGCGCAGGGTCGGGGCTTCTCGGACCCCAAAGCACTCACCAGTGGAGGACACGGTGGGCTTGCAGTAAAGATGTCGTGCAGTCTTGGCGATCGTCGGTCCCTTGAGGTCTCGTCGCACTCACGGTTCTCAGCTGGGCTGTAGAGGTGAGTAGAGGTCAGAGGTGCCAGGGAAGCCGGGTCTCGTCGAGCTGGGTCGTCGGATTCGTGATGAAGGACTTGCAGCAGACCGCAGTGTTCTTTAGGATGGTGCCTGCGGATGCAGGGTGACTACTCCTTAGCCACAAGGGAGAATCTTGAAGAAGAAATCGTGAAGTCCTTTCGAAGAAAGGGGTATCTTGATTCCAAAGATGATCTAATTTTAACAGGGGGCCCGCTCCCATCTTTATACTAAAAAAGGGGGCTGACCCGGTGACTAGGTCCTGCCTATGGGTGGGACTAGGTGGGGGGTGGTTACACCCCTCAGCCATGCCGGACTTCCCCAGGCCAGGGGCTGGTGTGCCCCTGGAACTGGTTCAGACCGGCCTATGCGTAGTGAGCACCGGGGTGCCACTCAGCAGTCACCTTCCTGTAAAGCCCTGCCTACCCAGGATACACAAAACCATGTCTGGGACGGTGCTAGCACCGCCCCTGACAGGAAACCCTTTGTCCAGGCTCCCCTCGCTGGAAGGACTCCCAGCTGTAGGGGGTCAGACTCGTGTCTGTGGTGGCAGCATCCATTTTGTGGAGCTGAGGCTTCAGTTAACTTTAACCGGGGTTCACAGTTACATACATGTCGTGTCCCTCTAGAAGGGTGGAATGCTAACCCCGTCGCCAGAATTGGCGAGGGGTTAGTATTCCAATTCGTATGACACCTTACTCGACATGTTTTGATAAAGCAATACCAAAGATAGCATTTAACCGCGAGGATTATAATGCACTTAAGAGTATATGGTATGCGATATCATGGAACAGCTATTAGGACTTGATTCCGCAAGCTGCAGACAGGCTCAGCTCATGCCAGAGCACCATCTCACACGATTCCAAGCACTCTGCCTTCAGGATTGTCAAGGCCTGCCATAGGAGTGACTGATAGGAATCTGTGTGTCCATTTTAGGGTTAGGTATAGGTATACTACACCTACAGCAAAGGGTGATTACACGACTTTGCCCCAGCTGTCATGCAGCCAGTTGTGTCAAATTTAGGAGGCCAGCCAGGGGTGGCACAATACGTGCTGCAGCCCCTGGCAGCCCTGGGTACACCTATGCCCTGAGTTACAGGGTCTGATAAGGTGGCCCAGTATCAATTGGTAGATGCACCTAGGGTACATGAGGTAATTTAGAAAGAGAACAGCCAGGCTGTGGGTCTGATTGGCAGGCCCACAGCCAGAGAAAGTCGTAAACCAGTGAAACAAAAGCAAAAAAATCTGGGTGATCATAGGATTGCAGACCCTACTCTCCTACATGCCTATTCATCAAATCTATAGGGCTGCTACGTGGTCCAGCAGGCACACCTTTAGTAAGCACTAATGTCTGGAGGCTGCCAGCAATGCAGACACGTCTGTGGGACAAGCGGTTCTCCGTAATCTTTTTAAGAAAGGTGAGCCTCTGTTCTTCCCTCCTCTTCTTTGGTATTTTCTTACGTACATGTCTTATATGATTGTTTATGGATAAATATATTTATATTTTTATATAGGGATATATATATATATATATATATATATATATATATATATATATATATGTATAATAGAGAGAGAGAGAGAGAGAGACACAAGTATTTTGGATTTACTGCTTTCTGCTCTGATTCAGGCATGTGAATCTATGAAAGATACCCCAATACTGGAGAAGAACAATAGTTACTTACCTGTAATCTGTGGTTCACCAGTATTGCTATCTTTCATACATTCACATGCAACCCACCCACCTCCCCTCAGAGTCTCTTCTATGCTCTTTTTGTTTGTTACTCTAGATCACACTTGTGCTAGAAAATCTGAGAGCCTGAACCTCTGAGGAGAACAATCTTGAGGCTGCTGTAGCTTGGACTGTATATAATGACTTGGACCAGTCATGTGAGTGGAAAACAAATTCCTATTAACTTCTAGCTATTTTACTTCCTGGTTCTAATATACCTAAGATACACCTATGTTATGCACATTTATTGCTATTGTTATGAACCGTGGGACTACCACTCTACAATGATTCCGGCATGTGAATCTATCAAAGACACCAATACTGGAGAACCACAGATTACAGGTAAGTAACTATTGTTCATTTGCGGTTTCCGGCCGGGACCAGAGGTTGCAGATGAACGAATCCGGTGTTCAAGGGAGACAAAGTCTTGAGGTTGAAGGCAGGCAGGTCCTTTGGGGTTTTCGAGGTTGCTGGCTGCAGGACACACCGGGATTTGGCAGCAGCAGGTTCGAGGTGGAGACAGGCCTGTAGGGCTGGGGACAAGTCAGTGGGCGTCTTCCTCTTGTTAGCTGCTGTTCGGTCCTTCTTCTTGTAGTTTCTTCTTGTCTGAGGAAGCAAGGTTTAGGGGTGCCCCTAAATACTAGATTTAGGAGTGTTACAGGTAGGTAAAAGGCAAAAAAATGGGTACTTTTCTGGGGTGGGTACACCCCCTATTATGCCACCCTCCAGTGGGAGGTGGATGAGCCTGTCCCTGGTTGGCTGAGTCCCCCCTCCCATCTGCAAGATCGCGGGGACTGGGAGTTGTGCTTCACCTTGCCTCCCCCACATGAGGGTTGGAGTGTGCAGAGGTGGGTACACCTCTCTATCTCACTTGTTTTTCCCGCCGGTTCTCCTGCCCAAAGTGGGGGTCAGAACCAGTGGGGACCAGTTGCTGAAAGCAGCAAGTGGCCTGGGGAAGCTCGTATAGGTGGCAAGCCTTTGAAGCTTCCCCTTTGTGAACCTTGTCCATCCTGGGGGAGGAGGCTTGGCACCTCGTTCCAGAATGTGCATTGTTTCAGGCCCCCGAGAGCAGCAGGGTTTTGACCTAGGGGTTCAGAATCATGTCTGTTGGTGGCAGTCTAAGCAGCCACTCAGTCAGGTCACTAGAAGTTGGTCGAGTTTCAGGGGGCATCTCTAAGATGCCCTCTGTTGTACATTTTACATTAATTCCCACACTGGCATCAGTGTGGGTTTAATGTGCTGAGAAGTTTGATACCAACCTTCCCAGTTTTTAGTAAAGCCATTATGGTGTTGTGGAGTTCTTAATGACAAACTCCCAGCACCATAAACTCTTAATGGCAGCACTTCACTTACAATGCACAAGAATGGACTTGGGCACTGTAGGGGTACAGGGCTCATGGACCTGTACCCTCACCACTGGCATAGTGCACCCTGCTAGAGGGGTGACTGATCTATGCCAGAACTGTGGTTTTGTGGCCATGGCACACAGGGATGTGCGCCATGTCGACTCTTCACTTTGTTCTGCAGCATGACATGCAGCCTGCAAAGGGCACACTCAGTCAAACAACTTCAGCAATAAACCAAAAAGTGGGAAACTCGGCGTCTCCTGTGGACAGCACCTCAAACCCCAGAGGACCTGCCTGGAACCTCTAAAAAGACTGGGACTCCCAAGAGCAGTGGTTCTGCTCAAACAGCAACACCCCTGGTGCTAGCCAGGAACTCAGAATCCAATCCCACTCTGCACCCGCCGAGCCCTGCCTTTGCCTGAGTGATCCAAGACCACGACGACGTCCCCCGGCGACTGTGACCCGGAGTCCAATGCCCAAAGACCCTCCTCAATGAACCAGACGACTCCTGCAGCCTCAGAACCAGGGACCCCTCCAACCGTGACCAGCTGAGGGTAAGATTTCCCGATCTCAAAAGGCTCCCTGTGCCTTCCTTTGGGGTACCTACCTCTTCTCCGTCCGTCCCAGAGTCTTCAGCCTTTGTTCACTTTTTAACTTTCCCATTGGATAACATTGAGCGCCCAACGGCTCAAAAGCACCCTGCACCCAGCCGCCCGAGAGCTGCTGAAAGTGCAACTACTACTCTACTTTACTTCCCCACTTGCCCTGAGTAAGTGACCAGGAGCTCAGCTCCCCCAGCCGTGTGGCCTGCTAGGCAGCAGCCACCAACCGAAGGCCCCCTACCCTCCATAGGATTGCATTGGGCCTTCTCTCTCTGCACCCGGCTGCCCCTGTGCGGTTGAGGTTGCAACAACTGTACCTTTCCGACTCTGGGAGACCCCTGAGCCTATGCCCAGAACCTTAACTCCACCAGTTGAGTACTTACCTAAAAGCTGATAACTCATTTTCCTTCCAAAGGTTAACCTTGACTAGTTTCACTTGGAAATTCTTCTAAGTGTGGAGTTTTGAAACTGTAAAATATTCATCTAAAATCACCCGAATACCGAATTCCGATATGCTCACCTGTGATCAGGAGAGAAGCCAGTGCTGCAACTTTTAGCCCAGCACTGAACCGCAAAAGTAATTATAACTGTACTTACCAGTAACCTGAATTTATTTCCATAGGATAACATTGCTTGGTTTTCACTGAAAAGTTTCGAAGTGTCAACTTTAAAAATACAATTATATTTGTTAAAAATCACTACTGTAACCAAAACGCTTTTACTTAACTGTTTACAACGTAGGTCCCGGGACTGAATCCAGGATCCAGTCCTGTGGTTAAAAAAGTAATCCAAAAAGTAATCAATTGCATTTACTTAGAAAAATCCATTGAGCTCAATGTTATATTGTTTGAAATTGTGTTGCCTATTGCAACCACTGTAGCTATTGTACTTACAAAGTCTATTGCCTATTTGCAAAGTAGTTACCTAAAGTCACTCATATTGAGAAGTATATTTTGATACCTTGTTGGTTCTAAAATGAAACAACTACATATTTTGATATAAAAACAATTGGCCTAGAGTTCAGTTCTTGTGTGTGAGACTATTTACTGATTGAGTGTGTGCAACAAATGCCTAACACTACCCTCCGAGAAAGCCTTACTGCTTGACCACACTACCACAGATGGAGAGGAAGATGCTATCTACTGTTTCCTCTGCCTTCCTTTGGGGTGCCAATTGACTCTGTACACACTATAGCTCACTGTGGTGTCGTATATACAGAGCCAGCTTCCTACAATGGTTTAATAAATCCCACAATGGCATTAGTATGGGTTTATTACACTGAGAAGCTTGCTACCAAACTTACCAGAGTTCAGTAAAGCCATTATGGTGCTGTGGAGTTCGTAATGACAAACTCCCAGGCCATGTACTATTTATGGCTTTACTGCACTTACAATATCTAAGAATGGACTTAGACACTGTAGGGGTACAATGCTCATGCAATTGTACCCTCACCATTGGTATAGGGCACCCAGCTAGAGGGGTATCTTAACTATACCATAGGCAGTGGGTTGCAGGCATGGCGCACATGAATGTGTGCTATGTTGACTCTTCACTGTTCCCTGCACCAGAACACACAGCCTGCAATGGCAGTGTGTGTGTGTAAGGTACAGGACCTCTAAGGGTGGCACAAAATGTGCTGCAGCCAATAGTGGCCCTCCCTGGTCACAGTGCCCTTGGTTCCCATTGTACCTTTTACAAGGGACTTGCATTTGGCCAGAGAGATACTAATTTGGGTACAAAGGTACAGTTTTGGGAAAGAACACCGTCCCTGGGAACCTTGTTGGCAGGAACCCAGGGCACATCAAGTTAAAATGCATCAGTGTTCTGGCAATAAGTGTGTGTGTGTGTGTGTGTGTGTGTGTGTGTGTGTGTGTGTGGAGGGGGAGGGGAGGGTGTTAACTGCAAAAGAGAACCACTTTCCTACAACAGGCCAGTGGTAAAAATGATGAATATGAATCTCATTCCTCGATTTGGTGTACAATGTCGGAGTTGAGCAAGCACTGATCTAAGTCTGAACTTTTAAAATTGGACAGTTGTTTATGTGGAAAAAGTTCTAAAATGTTGCGTGAGCACAACAGCAATTCACGAAGACATTTAGAGCCCAATATAGAAAGGTGCTCCCAACATTAGAGCTTGGTTTGACCTGCCTCCAACAAAGCAACTCGTGAGAAGAAAACTATTTTTAGCAGACGTGAAAGCAACTCTGTTAAAGAAAATCATTCAGTCCTTTCCTTTTTAGTGCCTTTTCGTCTGCTAGCCCTGAACTTGCCTGAAAGTCTGTTCAATGAAGAGCTGTACATATTTCAGTAGCAACTGCTTTTTTTAGGAACTCTTATGTACTTTTATTAAAATGTTATATCCTGTTTATAGCAAAATTATTGAACTATTCCTAGAGAATCTCTGCTTGGCTATTCACATGCAAGTTTATTTTACTTGTTCTGTTTCAGACACTGGATTTTCTTCAAGATGGACTGGATAAGGGACTAGGACCAAATTCACTGAGGGTTCAGTTGGTGACATTAGGATCAGTAAGAAGCAAGGTATGAGGCACATCCTGTATTAGCAGCTGTGGGTTGTGGAATACATTTTTGTTGAAAAGTAACGTAAATGTTTTTTCTGGTTAGTTAGTTGGATATTTTTTTTAATGCCCATATTTTTGTTTTTCAACAGTAGTAGCATACAGTAGAACAAAAACAAACTACCCAGAATTAAATCTGTGAAAACACTGTATTAAGAGGCCACATCTAGTCCATGATGCATCCACCACTTTCGCAAATAATGTTGTGCTTCTGGGGCACCCTGTTGCCCCATACAGTGTTTGCTCCTTGCGGGCACACCGATCGAAACCCCTCCCCCACATAGTCACTGTAGTGGTTTTCTGGTGAATTCCAGCTGCAGACTGTCTCTCTTGGCCACCAAGGTAGTCACTCTGATGAATGCCCTCTCCAACCTCATCCTTCCACCAGGCCTAGCTATGCAGTACTGGGGCTAAGGTCTATACATCGGTCTATGACCATAGAGTGCTCACTCTCTCTTATGACCCAGCAGGGAGTTCAAAGCCGAAAAGGTCCAGGTCGTGTGGAAAAAGTAGCCTCTGATAAGGGAGCATCGAGCACAGCAAGCCTGGGTGGGGTTGGGCCAGTTAGACGTAGTATCTCGTGGGTCAAGTTGGTCATATGGACCATTCGAAGGCACAATGGGATGGCCAGTTCTCAACTGGCCTGACACGCATCGCACCAGTCATCTTCATCCAGCTCTCCCACCCATGCCTCCCACTATTGTTGCAAAGCAATGAAACTGTGTGGAACGTTATTAATCATCAGTGAGCAGTAAATCTTAGAGACCGCTCGCTAACCCAGGTTCTCCAATAGGAGCTTTGCCTCAAGGGGGTTAAACTCCAGGATCTGTGTCGGTGGGGACATGGACTGATAGGACATTGCATAGGTAAACATTTTGAAAAACGTGTGTGTGTGAGAAAGTGCCCTCTTTCTTGCATTGTATGCCCTCACGTTTTGCTGAATTGCTGATGTTATTTGAGTGTGCCCTGGGCTCCTGCTAATCAGGTACCCAGGTTCTATGTTCCTTCCCTAAACCTGCATTGAAGCCTAGACCCAATTTGCTTCTCTGGCCACTTGTCGGCCCCTGGTAAATGCACTGTGACCAGAGAAGGCCCCTAAGGGCTGCACCACTTATTGTGCCTCCCTTAGAGGCCTTGTACCCTGACATGCACACACTGCCTTTGCAGACTGCGTGTCTTGGTGCAGAATAAAACAGAGTCTACATGGCACACATCCCTGAGTGCCATGTCCACAAACCACTGCCATGGCATACGTCAGTCACCCCTCTAGGTGGGTGCCCTATGCCAGTGGTGAGAGTACAGGTGAATGAGCCCTGTACCCCTACAGAGCCCAAGTCCATCCCTGGGCCCTGTAACTGCAGATGGCCATTAAGGGCACATTAAACCTGCACTGATGCCAGTGTGGGATTTAATGTGGGATTTAATGTAAATTGCCCCCTGAAACTCGACCAACTACCAGTGACCTGACTGAGTGGCTGTGCAGGCTGCCACCACCAGACATGTTTCTGGACCTCTGGGTCGAGAGCCTGCTCCTCTCGGGGGCCGGAAACAATCCACATCCTGGGACTAGGTGCCAAGCCTCCTCCCCCAGGATGGGCAGGATTCATGAAGAAGGCATGCTGCTTTTGTGTATGTGCACACACCGTATGCGGGTCTCCAATTGTGAGTGCTTTGCGAGTGGATTATATAGCGGCCTACCTGGGTCGCGGAGACCCCTCCTGCAGAAGCGCAGGTCCAGCAAAGCCACTAATGCGGAGCAGAAGGAACGATGTGCGTGTTTAGGAGGGGAAGAACAGCCTTGTTTCATTCACCGTGGGACACAGCAACCCACTATGGGACTTTTAAATCAACTTAGGAAAAAACTGCAGCAGCATCTACTAAAGAAAAACCAAGGCATAGACTCCAAGTACCAGACTGCAATAGCGGATACGCCCATGTGGTGGGACTCATTTCACTGTATATTAAGTCATGCCGTATGCCGCCTTTCCATAGAAAAGCCGTTCCTGTGATCAAGGGCAACGATGGCGCCCGAAACGCGTAGGGAAACTAACGGCAGACTGCAGCGGTGACGATGGAGGTTGGATGGCGAAGCTGCTTGGCAAACAAAGAATTTGCACACCGTATGTGGGTCTCCAATTGTGGGTGCTTTGCGAGTGGAATATATATATATGTTTGGGACTGAAGGGAGTGTGTGTGACTTTCATTTTGGCGTGCTGACCTCCTTTCATCACTGCATCTTTTCCCTGAACTATGTCTGCCGTCCCCAAGCTATGCTCACCAGAAGAGATGTTTTCTGGGAGTTGGAGTCTCATTTGTGCCACCATGGTTGAATACACATGTGACTTGGGGGTGGGAGCTTACTCACGTTCCAATGAGGGTGGTACTGGACACTTTAAAGGTGCAGGCGGGGTCATCACGTGACAGCAACAGCAACTGAAGATGGCTATTCGCCGAAATGCATATTGCCACGCTGTCCACTAATTAAACGGCTCCTGTGAAGTTCCTTGTTGTGGCCTCTTCTCCTTTCCATCCTGTGAGGAGTATATTCCTTGAAACCACCTCCGACCCATATATATATACACACACAATGCAGCCTTTCTTAGACATGCTGAACAATGCTGCAAGAGAAGTCTTTGCACATAAATACATTCCAGTAAAGCAGGGAGAAATAAAGCGTTGAAAACTGCTTTATTATACGTCAGAAAAGGTAATCCTGCAAGGAAGGTGAAAACATTGGCAGCCGGCACATAGGCTGCATTGTAGAGAAAACATCAGTGTAGAAAGCTGAAAAGGTAACCCACATAAACACTAACAATAAACTGGCACCGTGCCTTAAAGGCAGCCATGACTCCTAGCTTCCCATCATGCCTCAGGGGTGACAGTTTGGTCAGTTGTTCTTTCCGGCTCCTTCTGACAGGACCCTGGTTACTTCAGCCCTACTTCAGCTCTACCTTTTTCTGATTTATGTCTGAAAATACTTCTAGTTTTGGAGTAAAACTCTTTTACTTCGACATCTTTTGAGTGTTGAAGTGTTTTTCAACTGTTTTTGAGGGATTTGGGGATTGTTTTTCATTCAGAAATGCCTTCCCTTTTTGATCCTTGCCCTTCCTGTGGCAAAAGGCCAAAACAGACTCCCATTCTGTCTGTATTTTATGTCTGCCTTCTGATCATGATCCACAAAGCTGCTAGCACTGCCAGCTACTGTGCAAAAGAACTTTAAAGGACAGAGAGAGGATTCTCCTCAATGGACGGGCTGAGAGGAGAAGATCTTCCTCCAGAGGCAGGTCACTGTTGAAGGAGGAGAGATCATCCACAAGTAAGATTCCAGTGTGCTCTCCATCGGCGTCGGGTTCGGCGCCTCGAATCCCTTCTTCAGCATCAAAAACGTAGAAGAGAAGACCATCAACGGCAGGGTCGCCGTCGAGAACACACCGGTCGTCATCCAGGATCACAGGTACGTCACCTCCGCTGTCGTCAATCAGGCGACGATCGGCGCTGAGGCATCGATCTCTGAGGCAGGCTTGCCCAACGTCGTGCGGCAGATAGTCGAGATGGCGTTTGACGTCGAGACAGGCTCCGTCGTCGCAAGGTCACCAGCGATTGACGTCGAAGCACAGATCTCTGTCGACGTCAACCAGGCGACTCTACGTCGATTCAATCTCTGCCGTCGCAGGTTTATCAGCGATCAGCGTCAAAGCATACCTCTTCGTGAACGTCAACCAGGTGGCGTTCGACGTCGAGACTGGTATAGTCAACCAGGCGTCGAAGAGACGTTTGAGGTCGAGGTCTAGACCCTCACCGGAGTCACATTTCCGTCGAGACCAAGAAAGTAGACGTCGAGGGAACGTTCGACGTCGAAGAGGATTTCTCCGTCGAACCACTCATTGAGGAGATCACAGGTGCACTCACCCTCAAGAGCAAGGTCTATGGGCTCCAGGCATTCGGCGTCACTACTCAACGTCGAAACTTACAGAAAGATCGACGTCGAGGAGGCGTTCAAGATCTCCCATTATGGCGACCCAGAGTAGATCAACTTCAAGGCATTCACCAGCGATGTCTCATCGTTCATCGTGACGGAGGTTGCGCTCAAGAACCCATGGGGCCTCTTCGCATTCCATTCGAAGCTTCCTTCAGACAATTGAGTCATCTCGCAGTGCTTCTATCCATTCTCAGGAGCCTGCAGGTTCACCACCAAGAAGTTCCCTGAGAAGGCAAAGATCCCCTTCTATACATCTTTCTCCCAGATAGCTGCAACCTCTGCATCATTGGCGGTCAGCATCTGCAGGTCCTACTCAACGAGCTGCAGAGTACTCCAGCCCATTGCATAAATCTCCATTACAGCGCTTGGTGCAAGAAGTGGACAAATCACCCGCCGCTCGCAGCAAAGAACACCGGGGCAGATCCCCCGAGCGCAGGTCAGCACAGGGGCATCGCAAAGGGTGACCTACACAGTCTTGGTCGTCATCCTCCACGCACTCCTCTAAGGGGGATTACTCTCCTATCCTCACGGATAGTCCACATAGCAGAGTATCACCCATTGATGACGTAAATACTTTCCATGACGTGCTTACCAGGGGGCGCAGAAGTTAGGCATTACCATGTCTACTACACAAACGACCACATCCATTATCTTTGAGACTTTACATCAAATATCTACGACCAGACCGTTGCTCTCCTTGGTACCGGGAGTCATTGAACCAGTAATGGATGTGTTCCTAGCCCCATCCTCGGCGAAAGCAGCTCCAGCGCGTATCATGGAGAAATACAAGACAGCTGCATCGGATCCTTTTTTTCTGTGAGCAGACCCACCTCCAGATTCGGTGATTATTGCAACAGCTAAGAAGACTCACGTGGTTGCATCTTCCTCTTCCTGGTAAGGAGAGTAGAGCACAAGACTCTTGAAGACGGAAAGCTTGTGGCTCGGCTGCATCTTCTTTGCAAGTATCCAACGCAAAGACCCTATTGGGTCGGTTTGACAGATCCCTGTGGGATTCGTTGGAACGTTTTAAAGAAAAACTTCCAAAGGAGGATCAGCAGGACTTCTCAGAAATCATTAATGAAGGCGCTTTAGTGTCCAACCAAGTGATCAGCACGGCAGCAGATGGGGTATCCCTGGCGGCTCATTCATATGCGCACGTCATATGTGCATCTCGTTCCTCCTGACTACGTCTTACTGCATTGAAGCCTGATGCGCAGCAGCGCATGCTGAACCTCCCTTTTTCTGGAACTTCTGTTTGGGGCCCACACAGATGAAGAGATGGTGAGAATGAAGGCAGAATTGGACACCTTGAAGGTGGTGGGCCTAGAGAAAAGAAAGGAGTTCAGGAAGCGTTACAGGCCCTACAATAAGAAAGGTAACCAACAGAGGGTTCAAACCCCTCAATGGTCACAACACAAGCAGGGTAAATCCCAATACCAGGGCCGACGCTCCTCCAGAGGAAGAGGACACCAGCAGCAGTCCTCCTCCGCAGCAAACACTGCAGGAAAACAGTTCAGTTCAGTTCATGAAGCTTTATTCGGTACATGATAAAAATGACCACAAAAGCATAGCACGCAGGCAACAGAATTAAAAATACAAACATGATTAAAAACTCATACTTTTCCTAAAAGCCATCGATTTACATATAAAACTGGCAGTATAAAAACATACATCGGAGTGGTCCAAGTTATATAACAAACAAATAGCATCCTCCACATTTAAAACTCCATACTTAAGAAATAATGGTTTTAAAAAGGAGATCCTAACATTCTGAAATAGGGAACAAAAAAGCATAACGTGCATTGTGCTTTGTTTGGAATGTCCATCACATGGGCATGGGCCCACAGGGGCGTTTTTAGGATGAGGGAAGGCCACTAATACATGAGCAATGCCAACTCTTAATCTGGTTAGTACAAACCTGTGCGTTGGCCTAGTTACAACATTCAGATAACATTGAAATCCCTCAACAGAAATATATTTATTGTAAATTTTAACAGTAGCGAGGGAATTGGTTATTGCTGAACGTTTTTGGGCTTTATGTAACATAAAGATATTTTTAAATTCCTGTTTCACAAGGCCTCTAGGGGGACAGTTTTCTGACAACAAATTAATATCAAAGATACTTTTATAACAATCTACAACATATTTGAGCCACGGTATCAGCATACAGTTGTCTAATGTAAGGCAATCCCTGATAATAAGTTGATTGAACTCGGTCTCTTCCTTAAGCCAAATTGCACGATAAAGCAATAAGGGCCTAAGTGAGGCGAGCTCAGTCAGGTGAAAAACCCCCGCCTCTCTGTGAATCAGCTCTGTTGGAGCGGACTTAGGGAGGCACAATAGTTTCTTCAGAAAATTATTTTCTTCAACCTGTAGACAGTCGGTTTTGCAGTAACCCCAAAGCCCCGCCCCGTAAAGGGCGATGGATACACTGCGTGCTTTGTAGATTTCCAGCATGTCCTTGATACGTCTGTCCCCCAGCTTAGATGCAAATTTAAAAATACCATAAGAGCTTTTGCTCATCTTAGTTCGAACATTCATTAATTCATGCCCCCACCTACCAAAACTGGTAAAAGTTACCCCCAGATAACAAAAACTATTCACATTCTGCACTTTAACCCCTTCTATGAAGGAGTGATTTCTGCCCACCTTATTTCCACATATCATCGTGTGAGTTTTATTCTTGTTGATCAACAGTCTCCTGCTCCCGCTCAGTGAATTTGTCCATTAAACGTTGCAGACCGACGGGTGTCCGTGACAGGAGCACCGCGTCGTCTGCGTTTAGCAGAACTGGTACACTATCCCCTGCAACCTGTGGGGCATCGGCCTTAATAATTTTCAGGGCGGCTTCGACCCCATTGATAAAAAGGGTAAATAAAAGGGGAGCAAGGACACAACCCTGCCTAATTCCCCGTTTCACATTAAAATTTCTAGTGCATTCCCCTCTAGCACCATATCGTACACATGTTTTTAGCTTGCTATAGAGTCTGGCGAGAAAAAAGATAATTTCTTTCGGGGCACCCATGTCAAGCAAAACTGACCAAAGAAGTGAGTGATTAACTAAATCAAAAGCACTGCTAAGGTCAGCAAAGCAGAGATAGATGTTACCGGATTTGGCTCTGGTGTACTTGCCTATCAACAGCTCTAGATTCAGGCATTGGTCAAGGGTCCCTCTTCCCGTCCTGAATCCGTATTGGGAGTTTGCAAGAACTCCATTCTCATCAGCCCACTCCTCAAGTCTGAAAAGCAGAACTCTGCTCATGATTTTAACAGACGAGTCGAGCAGGCTGATGGGCCGGTAATTACTTGCCAGGGCTTTATCCCCTTTTTTATAGATAGGGACTATGATGGTGTCACCCCATGTTGGTGGGATCATGGTGGTTACGGCAGCGTTGAGTCCCAAAGTAAGTATTGGTCCCCAAAGCTGCGGCTGGGCCCTATAGACATCTATCGGGACACCATCTGGCCCCTGGGCCTTACCGCCCTTACTATTTTTGATTCCATTCTCCACCTCTCCCAATGAAATATCTAAAGGCACTACAGGCCACATCCTATTTTCGTTGGGCGCCATATTATTATCTGCGAAGATTGTGGAGAAGTGATTCACCCAGTCTTCGCTTCCAACATTAGATGAAAGATGTGGGGTTTTATCGTCTTGGAGGTAAACAATGGGTCACCGCTTCCTCTAGCACCGTTGCGCACTCCAGTGGGAGGAGGTATTACAAATTATGTTCAAGAGTGGCGCAACATAACCAAAGATCAATGGGTGCTAAATATACTAGACAATGGGTACGCACTGCGTTTTTGTGCATCCTCAAGAGACTCCCCTCCAGTAAATTCCCGCCAACATCATCTGGACCTCCTGCGTCCGGAAGTTCTAACCCTTCTTGAGAAACAGGCAATAGAAGAGGTTCCTTCAGCGCAGAGAGCGAAGGGAATCTATCCGAGATACTTCCTCATCCAGAAAAGACCAACCAAACCAGTTCAGACCCATATTAGATCTACGTGATCTGAACAAATGCATCAAAAAAGAAAAATTTCGGATGCTGTCTCTTCAAATTTTTCCGCACTTGAAAAAAGGAGACTGGATGTTTTCGGTGGACCTTCAAGATGCGCATTTTCACATTCCGATCACAGCACGTCATCGCAAATTCCTACTTTTCATAGTAGGAACAAGACATTATCAATTCAAAGTCTTACCCTTCGGTCTAAAATCAGCCCCAAGGGTATTCACAAAATGCATGGCAGTGGTAGCAGCCGCTTTACATCGTCAAGGCCTACATGTTTATTTATAACTAGATGACTGGCTGTTGAAGGAATCATCTCCTTTAGGGTACAGGATCACTTTTGCACCTGTATGAACCTCCTTAAATGCCTGGGTCTGCATGTAAATCTGGACAAATCAGTCATTCAGACGACTCTGTCACTCCACTATCTGGGGGCCCATATCAACTCCGTCCTAGTGAAAGTATTTCATTCGGCGGAAAGACTCATCAATGAGGGCCAAAGGCAGCATTATCCTTCAAACTCCTCAGCCATCAGTGAGACAAGTAACTTCTCTGCTGGGCTCAATGGCCTCCTGTATCTTCCTCATGCCCAACGCCAGGTTGAGGCCATTACAGCAAGACCTAGATGATAAATGGAATCAACCCTCGGGTCGATGGACCGACTGGATTCTACTGTCTCCTGCTGCAAAGAAGTCCGTCCACTGGTGGATGCAACCTCAGAATCTCCTGGTGGGAGTTCACTTTCACCAACCTCTGCTAGAACAATCCCTGATCATGGATGCCTCACTTCAGGGCTGGGGAGCGCATCTGGGTAATCTGAAAAAAAATTGAAGGCCCCCTGCCTCTCATTTGATAACATTGGTCTGAAGTACCTCTGCACCGGGTTGTCCCTGTGCCGCTGAGGGTGTACCAACTGTACCTACCTGACCCTGGGAGACCCTTGAGTCTATGCCCGGACCTTCACTCTACCAGCCGAGAACTTACCCCAAAACCGATAACTCTGTTCGAGGCATATGAGCTGCAGATTGCACACTGTGCATCGATCGCCACCTAGTGTTGGGCCCGGATGTTTTTAGTTTGTTGTTGTCCTGAAAAGTTCTTTGGAATTCACGAGATAGGTGACTTCTCCTTAGGACAACATTGCGCATGGGCATCGGCTCCATCCCCAGATTCTTTTTTTCCGCCACCGGGCTCGGATGTGTTTCCTGCGCTCCTGTTTGCAACAGAATTTCCTTTGGCGCGCAATACTCACCCAGTTCGGCGGTATTGTTTTGATCGCGCTCCACATCAACGCGATTCTTCACCACTTCGAAGTCTTAGATTCCGGTCATCAACCAAGGCCTTCAGGCCTACCTAGGCCTTACTTTCTGGCTCATGGAAAGAACGCCATTCAAGAAGTGTCCTCGATGTGGGTCGAAGTTTCCCCACACCGACCTACATGAAGTGTGCAACCTTTGCCTCTCACTGGAGCACGAGGCCAAAGACTGTTCCGCTTGTGCCTCCTTCAGCTCCAAGAAGACGATCCCGGACTGACTAGCTCGAAGAACAACGGCTCGCTTGTCCACTTCGATCCCAGACGACATCTTCGAAGAGGGCCTCGATGTGCCAGAACACCAGCACGCCGAAGAGAGTACCAGCTCCTCAGACGCTGAAGACTCCGACGTCGAGGAAGTCCCTCCAGCTCAACGGGTCGCAAGTAAGATCGTCGACCCCAACCCTTCGTCGACACCCTCTAAAAAGGCTTCGGGCACACCCTCACCTTCTGGCCTGGGTGCACACCGAGAGACTGCTTCCAACGCCCCGGCAAAGAAGCCCATTAAGCCTTCAGGCGGCTCAGGCTCGTGCCAGGCTATCCCCAGTGCAGATCCTATACCGACACCGAAGAAAAAGCCATCTTCCTCAACCACGCCCACTATTGCTCCGACACCTAAGCACACCGCGCCGAAGACTGGCAGCGGCTCATCGATGCCGAAACTGCGTTCTGAGCCGTCAAAAAAACGCCTAAAGCTCAAGAACACTCTTCGGAACCGAAAAAACTCCCGGAACCGATTAAACAGGTTCCGGTAAAGGACATTTCAAAAGGGAACAAGTCTAAACCAAAATCGGATTCCAACTCTGTGCCGAAAAAACCTACGGAGCCAAAAACCTCGAGACCGAATTATCTACCCTATTCAGAGGAACTTTTTACACCTGATCCTAACAAAAAAACTCTTGTACAGGATCCTAAGACTGTTCAATTGACTCCCAGTTCCAAAAAGAGACCACTTGATGCGCCAGCACCACCTCCTCCTCCAAAGAAGAGAGACATTGCAACCTCTCCTTTAAGGGTGCCTTCTCCACCACCTACCCATACTGTTTCTCTTCCTACACCTACTCCACCTCACCATTCACCTATACCATCCCCTAATCCAAACGATGATGTAGACACAGACTCTGACACAAGTGGGGGTGCACATGACTCAGCAGGGACCAATAAAAGTGAGAGTTTCAGGCATGGCCCTGCAATGGCTCTCATCTTTTTTGAGCAATTGATCTTTTCAGATCTGGGAAGGCTGTGCGCTCTCTAAATCTATCCCCCTCCAGTGTGGAGTTCCTCAGGGCTCCTCACTGAGCCCTACCCTTTTCAACGTTTATATGGCCCCACTGGAGGATGTGGTTAATCCCTTCGGGATTAAAATAGTTACTTACGCAGACGACACCCAACTAGTCGTCTCGCTATCTCAACAAGAGAGGTGCTCGGAAAATCTATTTGCCTGTCTCTCGGGAATATATTACTGGATGACCAACTCCCGGCTCAAACTTAATGGAGCAAAAACAGAGCTCATGCTCCTGGGCCACCAATTAACATATCTACCTAAGTCCATATGGCCTCCCTGCTTGGGTGACATCCCTGCCCCTAAAAATGAAATTAAAAGCCTAGGGGTATGGTTTCAGCAAGACCTGACCTTTAGGACGCAAGCAAAGAAAACAGCAGGTATTTGCTATGGCCTACTTCGGTCTGTGCGGAAGGTCCTTCCACTCTTGCCTGTTAATCCAGGGGCTAATATTATCTAGACTGGATTACAGCAATGCCCTGCTCCTGGCAGCACCCGAAGCCACCATTAACACGCTCCAACGGGTTCAGAATTCAGCAGCTAGGCTGCTTACCGGCTCCTCAATAAGATCGTCGGCTAAGCCGGCACTAAGCTCTCTTCACTGGCTGCCGATCCACGAAAGAATAAAATTTAAATCCCTGTGTATAACCCATAAGCTACTTCAGGGGAGGGGATCCCCTATCCTCAGGAATCTGATTCGCCCCTACAAGTCCGCCCGGTCTCTCCGTTCTGATCTCGGAAATTTGGCCACTGTCCCCAGAGTGAGGAAGGCGCGCTCTGGGGGGGCATCTATTTTCGTTCAACGCGGCAACACTTTGGAATACGCTTCACGCCATGATTCAAACGGAATTTAGTCATCTTAAGTTTCGAAAGCTCCTTAAAACTTTTCTTTTTCCCAATGAGCCCTAATTAACGGTACCCTCTTCAGTCTTCTGCTCTTGGTTCTGCAGCGCTGGGACGCTCTCGGGCAGCCATGCGCTTTGCAAATCAAATTTCATTTAATTTCATTTCCATGGGATGATTACAACACCCCTTATGTACCTCATGTCCCACAAGACGATAAATACCCTTCTAGACCTTCCCCACCAGAGGACACTATAGGTTTTAACATGGGGTGGACTTGCACACAGATGTGGTGGAGGAAGATTTCCTACTAGACACTTTTGATAACACACAAAGGTCTACTGCCATTTTGCCAATGCTTAAGGGTGTAATCAAAACACGCAAAAGAGGTTTTTAAAGACCCTGTCAGGGCTTGTCATATAGATGCTGCTTTTCTATATACTGTGTTAAGTTAGCATGAGTTTATTAAGTGTTTAAACGACATATTTTCCTTTGGCTTCAGTTTGCACACGACACCTAATTGTTATTGTAGCTTTCAACCTAGACGAAAGATGTGATTTATTTGAGAATAATATGTTATTGCTCTGATATCAGTCGTGCTTGGTACACTGTCTGAACAGTGAGTGCTGAACCCTCTAAGAATAACCTAACACAAGGTTGCTGGGAGCTCTGATCCTCGCACCACTAGACATAACACAAATACAGTTGCTGCCAACATTGGGCTCTAAGCGGGTTTAAGATAGTTACTGAGAATGCAAAAACACACTTGATGGTGCTTCGCATGCAGAGAGCTGGTAGCTGATGATGTGATCTTCTCCTACTGACAATTAGAGGTATGGGCCCGTCCTGCTAAAACCCAAATGAGACCTTCTTAGATATAATATAGTACGCTAAATAGGTTGCGCGAAATATAGGTGATACAGATTTCTATTGATTTTTGCATTATAATATGCTATCACCGTTTGCTTATTATGGATTAGTGACTATGCTGATAACCCTGGTTTTTATAATATGTCTTCTCGTATTATATAAGATACTGCGTTTGAGAACTTGGCATTGAATAATAAATATTTTAAAATTGCACGTGTCCTCATTTACTCCACGTTCTGGTTTGAAATGATTATATAGCGAAAGAGTGTTCATGTGCTCCACGATACCTGAGGTAATGTAAGTTCATGTTCTGGTTTGTCTAAGTCATTGGGAGTTTGTTATGACCAATGAGACACTGAATCTAGCTCGGTAAGGGGATTTTGGATACTGATATGAGTTTTGGGTCACCCTAATTCACTTAGGTTCCTGATCTCTATGCACAGTTCTGTAAGAGAACGGAATCCCTGCTACATGCTATGGTCCTCAATCCTCACATTGAGAAAAAATATAAAGCTGCCCCTACAGATCCAGTCTATTATTAAAGGTCCAGCATCATTAGACTCTTTAGTAGTGTCTAATGCACGTAAAAACGTACTAATTCTCAGACATCAGGTGAGGCCTCACACCAGACAAAGAATCCAAGCTACTTGACGCCTCCGGCAAAAGAACAGCGTCTCAAGCAGCTAATATCTGGCGCATCGCCAACACCTAAGCGTTGCTGGCCAGATAAGACCGGGCTCATTATGATGAACTAGAGTCCATAATGCAGCATCTACCAGACAAATACAAAAATAGGGCCAATGAACCTTTACAGGAAGGTCACATTTTTAGGTCTCGGCTAGAAGCGAGCGAAGCTCGCTCTCGCCAGAGACCTTATTGTTAGGGACTCAGCTTCCCAGGAGGACAGTCCTGGCCGCGCGCAAGGCAATTTGCGCCGGCCGCGCGCGCGCGAACGCGCTGTCATCCTCGGAAGGTGAGACGCTAGCTATACCTCTCTAGGTTCGTGCTTCGCTGGATTGATTGAAAAGGCAGCCTTTGTCCTAATACACTGCACACCCTCGCTTGTTGCGTGGGTGTCTAGATTCGGGATGTATTTCTTTTTTTCTTGTCTGTCTGGCTCGAGCTCAGCATCATGGTGAAGATTTCACGATCATGTCTAATATATTACATGTGCATGGCGAACGTCTGGTTAACGTTTACATTTACTTTTTTTGCCTAACCTACGTGATTTAGTTAAGCAGAAAAAAAGACGTGTCATGATTGTAACTGGAAAAAAATATTTCTTTGGCGGGTGAACGTTTTGTGGGCTGTGATGGAAAAGTGATCAGATAAACTCGGGGAAACCCAGCAATGCGCGAGAAGTACGATGACAGCTGCGCCGTTTGCACGTAGCTGAGATGAGTGGAATTGTTTAGCCTGTGTGTCACATCCGTTTTATATAGTGATTAGGCTAATCTCATTTATAGGTTTTTCATGTCAGTAATGTTGTACTTGTATTGTACTTCATATCAGCAGGCCATTTCCTTATCGATTAGTTCAACCTTAAAGCACTTGTGGTTTTCCCATCGTTAATTTTGGTCTTAACTTCTTACATTTGTATACCCATCAGTTGTCTAAATTACTGATTTATGGCCAATTCCAATTAACCCTGCAAACTGATCGGCCTGGGAGTACATCGAGTTAGTCTGTTGACGACATATTTATTAGTAGTGAGTAGTGAGTGCAGAGTAGTGAGTGCAGAGTGCAGAGTAGTGAGTGCAGAGTGCAGAGTAGTGAGTGCAGAGTGCAGAGTAGTGAGTGCAGAGTAGTGAGTAGTGAGTGCAGAGTAGTGAGTAGTGAGTGCAGAGTAGTGAGTGCAGAGTAGTGAGTGCAGAGTGCAGAGTAGTGAGTAGTGAGTGCAGAGTAGTGAGTGCAGAGTAGTGAGTGCAGAGTAGTGAGTAGTGAGTGCAGAGTAGTGAGTAGTGAGTGCAGAGTAGTGAGTAGTGAGTGCAGAGTAGTGAGTGCAGAGTAGTGAGTGCAGAGTAGTGAGTGCAGAGTAGTGAGTGCAGAGTAGTGAGTGCAGAGTAGTGAGTGCAGAGTAGTGAGTGCAGAGTAGTGAGTGCAGAGTAGTGAGTGCAGAGTAGTGAGTGCAGAGTAGTGAGTGCAGAGTAGTGAGTGCAGAGTAGTGAGTGCAGAGTAGTGAGTGCAGAGTAGTGAGTGCAGAGTAGTGAGTGCAGAGTAGTGAGTGCAGAGTAGTGAGTGCAGAGTAGTGAGTGCAGAGTGCAGAGTAGTGAGTGCAGAGTGCAGAGTGCAGAGTGCAGAGTGCAGAGTGCAGAGTGCAGAGTGCAGAGTGCAGAGTGCAGAGTGCAGAGTGCAGAGTGCAGAGTAGTGAGTAGTGAGTAGTGAGTGCAGAGTAGTGAGTAGTGAGTGCAGAGTAGTGAGTGCAGAGTAGTGAGTAGTGAGTGCAGAGTAGTGAGTAGTGAGTGCAGAGTAGTGAGTAGTGAGTGCAGAGTAGTGAGTAGTGAGTGCAGAGTAGTGAGTAGTGAGTGCAGAGTAGTGAGTGCAGAGTAGTGAGTGCAGAGTGCAGAGTGCAGCAGAGTGCAGAGTGCAGCAGAGTGCTGCAGAGTGCAGCAGAGTGCAGCAGAGTGCAGCAGAGTGCAGCAGAGTGCAGCAGAGTGCAGCAGAGTGCAGCAGAGTGCAGCAGAGTGCAGCAGAGTGCAGCATATTGGCAATGTAAATGACAATGCCATTTATTTATGATTTAAAGAAAAAAAAGAAATGTCGTGAGCAATGCCAATTGCTCTACCTTTAATGATGCCGAGACCATTGCATTGCAAATGCTTGTTACTAATACTTCCATTTGTTGTGCCCTAGATGCTGCAGGTACTGCCTCAAGGGCAATCAATACCAGCACCCTTCTATGTAGACATGCTTGGCTATGTATCTCAGGTTTTAAACCTGAGGTACACAACTCCATCCTTAATCAGCCGTTTGATGAGACACATTTATTTGGCCCAAATGTTGATGTATCTGTAGAAAAGATGAAGAAAGACACAGATACAGCAAAATCTATGAGAGCCTTGCAGCAGTAAGCTCCCAGACCTTCTTTTCGTCGCTCATCACACAGAGGCAACACTAGAGGCTACTCCTCCGCAAGTCCCCCCTCCTCTTACAAAACCCCTAGCCAATCCACATTCACTAAGGGCTACCAGAGAGGGTAACAACAACCAAGTCAAAGGCAAAACCAACAACTCCCGCTCTGCATCTACCCAATGACTTGCCTCCCCTTTCCCCCCGAACATTCCACTCCTGTGGGGGGAAGACTGCAACAATTCCTTCCTGCCTGGACCAACATCACATCAGACAGGTGGGTGCGACAAATTATTCAGTCGGGTTACTGTCTACAGCTAATATCTACCCCAAACATACCACCCAAACAGCGCCCAATTTCACAAGAACATCTATCACTGTTAAAGCAAGAAGTAGTATCTCTGCTACAAAAAAGTGCAATAGAACGAGTTCCTCTGCACCAACAAAACAAAGGGGTTTACTCTCTATTTTATAATTCCAAAAAAGGACGGCTCTCTAAGGCCTATTCTAGACCTCAGACCGCTAAACATATACATACAGTCAGACCATTTTCACATGGTCACAGTCCAACCACTCCTTCCGCTTCTGTCACAAAACGACTTCCTTGCTACTTTAGATCTCAAGGACGCATACTTCCACATTCCCATTCACAAGGCTCACAAGAAGTATCTCAGATTTGTAATAGACGGGCAGCACTAACAATTCAAAGTACTCCCATTCGGAGTGACAATAGCACCAAGAGCATTCACCAAGTGCTTAGCAGTAGTGGCAGCGCATTTACGAAGACAGCACATCCATATCTTCCCGTACCTCGACGACAGGCTCATAAAAGCCAGCTCATACAACCAATGCATGGAACACACTCATGCCACGATACAACTGCTTCACGACTTGGGGTTCACAATAAACCACACCAAGTCCCATCTACAACCATCCAAAGTACAACAGTACCTCGGTGCCACAATAAACACCTCAAAAGCGCTAGCTTATCCCACTCCAGCAAGGATAGCCAGCATACAAACTCTTCTAACAAAGTTTCAGCTACAACACTCCCTCCCAGCACAAGTGTTCATGCAACTCATAGGGATGATGGCCTCTTGCATTTTCATAGTGCCCCATGCAAGACTTCAAGTGCGTCCGCTATAAGAATGCTCATCATGTCAATGGAACCAGGCTCAAGGTCCATTGACAGACAGTGTTGGTAGATGGTCGGACTCATCGCTCTCTGCAGTGGTGGAACACCAAAAACCTTTTCAAGGGGCGACTGTTCCTAGAGCCAGTTCCTCAGATTATCCTGACTGCGGACGCGTTGCTCTCCGGCTGGGGAGCCCACCTACTGCAACACACCATGCAAGGCAGATGGACACCGCAACAAAAATTACTCCACATCAATCATCTGGAGTTACTAGCAATATTCCTAGCACTAAAAGCTTTCCAAAAGCAAGTATCAAACAAAGCTGTTAGTCTGCACAGACAACATGACAGCCTTGTATTACAGCCATGTATTACATACAGAAGTAAGGATGCACACACTCCCTGCAGCTCTCTCAACTAGCACAGGACATATGGCGGTGGGCTATACCTCAAAACATATTCCTTCTAGCCCAGCATGTTCCAGGAGTACAAAATACCATAGCGGATCTGTTAAGTTGTCAAACACAACAGACCCACGAGTGGGAACTTCATATGCAAGTTCTTCAGCCATTTTTTCAAATGTGGGTACAACCTCAGATAGATCTATTTGCCACCCACGAAAACGCCAAATGTCCAAGCTTCACCCCCAGATATCCACACCCACTGTCCAAAGGCAATGCGATATGGCCGTGGTGTACCACGGCCAGACAGCCGTGGTACACCACACTTCTACAACTGTCTATAGTACCGCACCAAAAATTGCACCTCTCTCCACACCTCTTAACACAGAACTGTGGAGAGATCAGACACCCGGAACCAGCTCAGCTCAACCTTGCGAACTGGCTCCTGAAATCCTAGAATTTAGATATCTGAACCTTCCTCCAGACTGCATGAATGTCATAAAAGAAGCTAGACGCCCAACCACTAGGCCTTGTTAAGCAGCCAAGTGGAAACGATTTGTAATATATTGTCACAACAACAATATTATTCCTCTAGATGTGTCTATTCAACACATCATAGGATACTTACTGCATCTCCAAAGATGTAACTTAGCCTATACGTCTATTAGACTACATCTTGCTGCAATAGCAGCATATCTGCAAAACAGACAACATATATCTCTATTCAGAGTGCCTGCCGTTAAATCCTTTATGGAAGGCCTTAAAAGAATAATTCCTCCCAGAGTACCACCTTCACCTGTGTGGAATTTAAACTTTGTTCTCACGGGGTTTAGGGACCTCCCTTCGAACCCTTACACAAATGTGATCTACAATTTTTAACGTGGAAGTTTGCGTTCCTTGTAGCGATTTACTTCTCTGCATAGTTAGTGAACTACAAGCACTAACCATTCAAGAATCCTTCTTGTAAACGCATCTTAATAAGGTAGTTCTGCGTACTAATCAAAAATTCTTGCCCAAAGTCATTTCTCCCTTCCATCTCAATAAATCTGTGAAACTGCCCATTTTCTTCTCGCAACCACAGACAGTACCAGAAAGAGCTCTTCACACATTAGATGTCAAAAGAGCATTGTTATACTACATAGAGAGGACACAACCCTTTCGTAAGACAAAACAACTTTTTGTGTCTTTTTCACCACCACACAAAGGTAATCCCATTTCAAAATCTGAGATAGCTAGATGGATTGTCAAATGCATACAGATTGGTTACCACAAAACGTACATTATCTGTTCCTTCTACAGCCCACTCTACAAGAAAAATAGGGGCGTCAATGGCATTTTTAGGGAACATTCCCCTAGATGACATTTGCAGAGCAGTTACAATGTCTACTCCGCACACATTCACAAAACATTATTGTGTAGATGTGCAAACCAAGCAACAAGCTAATGTGGGCCAGGCTGTTCTCAAAACATTATTCCAAACTACTGCCAAGTTTCGTGGAAATCCATTCAGCGGTTCGGGCTAAAAGTGAGGTCGCCCGCCCTTTGGAAATGAACTTGGGGAAAACACGTTTTGGGACCCCCCTTTTATATCAGCCCCCGCTTGACGAATACCCCCCAAACTTTCAGGGAAGGACCGGAGCGCCGCGAGGCAAATTTGAGGAAATTTTCAGGCAGATTCCTCAACCGGCGCCAAAGTTATTCACAATAGAATGTTGCGGTTTCCCTATTTTTCAGTGAATATATTTATATGTGTGTGTATATATATATGGACAGTGAGCAAGGGCGTCCGCGCCCGAAACGCGTCTGTTTGATGATTCCTGCACCTTAATGACAAAATAAAAGAAGTTATTTGTCAAGCCTGACTCTGGACGATTATTGTTGTTTGTGCGCTGGGAAAAGAGGCAGAGGCGTTGCTGTATTACCAGTTGGAGAGTAATATATATATATATATATATATATATGTATATGTGTGTGTATATATGTATATATGTGTGTATGTATATTACCTACTGGCAGTCGCCAGTAAGTAGTTATAGTTAGGATTTTTTCCAATGAAAAACCTCAAATTTCTATTTCGAATAACTTTGGCACCGGTTGACTAATCTGCCTGAAAACCTCCTCAAATTTGCCTCGCGGAGCTCCGATCCTTCCTTGAAAGTTTTGGGGGGATTTGTCAAGCGGGGGCCGAGATAAAAGGGGGGTTCCAAAACGTGTTTTCCCCATGTTAATTTCCATAGGGCGGTCGAACTCACTTTTAGCCCGAACGGCTGAATGGATTTGCACCAAAGTTGGCAAAATTGTAGGGACTGGTAGCCCGATGTGCCTTTGCTATGTCTCAAGATATGTTCTCCAGTGGATTTTGAGTAATTTAGGTTAAAAAAAAAATATATATATCTATGGCAGCGCCCCTGTACGCGCACCGGGGTGCGCCCCAGGCGCGACCTGCGACTTCCGCACGGAAAGCTGATTGGCTTTCGGGTGTCTGTAAACATTCGAAACAGTCCGGAGCGGCCGCCATCTTGTGTCTCAGTAGGATCGAGACACAAGAGGTGGCCAAAACAAAGGGGGAAATGACCATAAGGGGGCAGGGTAGACCCCCCCTGACCTCCTAGGTTTGATGTGGGGGCTATAAACATTTTTTTTTGTTTTGCGCGAGGGGAGCGCCCGGTACGCGCACCGGGGAGCGGACCATGGGGAAAAAAGAATGACAGAGTTTTAAAAATGAAGCCTTTTTTTATAAATTGGAGGCAGTTCTGAAAAGAACTGTTTTTTTTCTTCTTTTTGTTGTTTTATATTTTTTTATGTTTTTTGAACATTTTGTACTTTTTTTGGCTGTTCAAAACAGTTTTATATTTTTTTTGTATTTTTTTAGGGGGAGAAACAAAAAAAAAGGGAATTGAAACTGGCTCACTGGAGCAAAAAAGAAAAAAATTACTTCTTTTTGGGGCACTTGTGATTGTCACCTGCAAGGACGATGAGCTTTACGCTCTTTTCACCATAGGCTATAAGCTTGCCACATGCAGTACAAGTGATTTTAAAATCCGCAAATCGTTGCTGAATACAAGGCATCATCTCTGATGTTTCTGGTCCCGATGAAGTGGGGTCGTTTCTTTGGGAGGTGGTCCTTGATGACTGGGGGGGGGGGGGTTTACTGGCCAGTTCCCTGAGCTCTGCACGAGAATAGTTGTTAGGGTGCTTACAGATCATATGTCGAATCATGGTATTTATACCAAAGGAATACTTTTTGTTTGGGTTGCCCCTTGAGAGTTGTTCCTTACAGATTAGGCAAGTTACCTTGGCCGCATTCACTTTTTTCTTTCCCTCTGGGAGTGAAAAAAACTCCCATACAATGTGTGACTTGGGCTTGTATGGGGTATTTTGTTCAGGCAGCCATCTTCTCCCATCCTCCTCTTCCTCCTCCTCCTCCTCTTCTTGACCACCAATGTACTGTTGTGGTGGTCCTCTTGGTGGTGGTGGTGGTGGTGGTGCAGATGCTCCAGCTGATGCAGATGCTCCAGCTGATGCAGCTACAGTAGCCATTAGAAAGTACAAAATAGTTCTCTCTCTATTACTGAAACAGGTTTTCCTCAGTCAAAGGACAAAGTCAGAATAAGGAAAAAAGGTGGGGTCTTTCATCATTTGGAAAAAAAAAAAGCCTGAACCAATGAGAAGTGTTATTTTCAGGTCACAAGACCAGGGATTTCATCATTATACAAGTAAAACTGTTCTGCACCAATTAAAAGTGTTATTTTCAGGTCACATGACCGACGCGCTTACACGACGCGCCCCGGGTCGCGTCGCGTAAGCGCGTCGGAAGTTAACGTTGCGCGATCGTATTCGCTCGAGTGCTTCCGGTTGCGCTTACGCCGTGCGTATCACGCGGACGCGGCTACGCGATACGTCACAATCATGTTTTCGTTCGCGACATTGGCGCTAACGGGACGCTTCCAGGAGCGCGCCCTGGGGCGCTTCAAACGACTACGCTCTCCGGGGCGCTCACCGGGGCGCGCCCCGGGAGCGCTCCAGGGTCAAAAAGAAAAAAAAAAGAAAAAAAAATTGTTTAAAATACAAATAAAATATAGGATTCATTCATTTTCAAAAATATTACATTTCATAACTATAGACATTTGCTATTAACCAAATTTTGAACTTCAAAGAAAAAAAACATAGATTTGGGGCCTTATATATATAGTTAGGAATTAGCATTTAAAAAACTTATGAAATTCACTGAAAAAACCATAGGTTTCACACCAGTTATAGTTAGGAATTAGAATATGAAAAACCAATTAAATTCACTGAAAAAAAAAATAGGTTTCACACCAGTTATAGTTAGCTGCAAATTTTACTGACATAAAACCATTGAAATTCCACGTTATAGTTAGTTGGACTCACTATAACTTTCGCGTGTAATGCACTGCTGATGACGTCACATATTACATCACTCATGACATGGTCAGTGACATCACTCATGACATCACTGATGACACCATCTTTGTGACAGTGACAGATCTCCTTTCAGTGTAATGTTACCCTTGAAACACATATTCAAAAATAGAAATTAACATTTTCAAAAAAATGGAGATATCCATACCAGTTACAACAACCAATTCAGTAATACCACCATCTATATACACATCCACTCATTCACCAACAGTTCTATATAGTCACTCATACATATACTCACTCATCATATGTAGTGATACACCAATACATCCTGTTACACACCGACAGTCATCCAAAAGTTACTCACACACATACTCACACATGCAAATAAACTATTGAACATCCATTTATTTGCATTTACAACTATACACACACTACCACCTTACTTCTAAGGAAACTTACACATACTTACTTTCTTAAACCATCACTTATTGAAACACATACTTATTTAAACAGGAACTCTTACAATCTCACATATACTCACTTATAAACATCAATACTCACATATACTAGACTAAAACATATGTCGTTACTGATAAAGACACTAGTGAGGCAGTCATTCACTCACTAACACAAACATATACACACTCATCCACCCATATAGTCCTGCACATATGCGGTCTTCAAAACACATACAAACAGTGAGTCAGTCATTGATGCATCTATGTGCAAAGTAATACCCCCACCAAACCATACAGACACTCATACTGATACTAAAAAAACATCTAATAACCCATATACACACACATGTAGCTACTCACCAACCCATGTAGCCATTTATACACAAAGTGAAACACTGATACATATATTTAAATATTTTAACATTACTCGCTAATATATTTATTCACTAAGATACACTTAACAAGCCAGTTAACCAATCAATTTTTTTTTTAAAAAAACATTCATTAAAACATTTATTTAAACATTTATTCTTCCATCGACCTTTACATATACATATATAAAAAATATTTATTTTTCAGAAAGATACACATTCACTGGATGGTGTCATGAGTGATGTCACTGACCATGTCATGAGTGATGTAATATGTGACGTCCTCAGCAGTGCATTACACGCGCAAGTTATAGTGAGTCCAACTAACTATAACGTGGAATTTCAATGGTTTTATGACAGTAAAATTTGCAGCTAACTATAACTGGTGTGAAACCTATGGTTTTTTCAGTAAATATATATATATATACACACGCACAGCCCACACATGCATAGCCCCACACACACATCTCCACAACCCCCCCACACAACCCCCCCCACACAACCCCCCCCACACAACCCCCCCCCACACAACCCCCCCCCCCACACAACCCCCCCCACACAACCCCCCCCCACACACATCCCCCCCCACACACATCCCCCCCCACACACATCCCCCCCCACACACAACCCCCCCACACACAACCCCCCCACACACAACCCCCCACACACAACCCCCCCACACACAACCCCCCACACACAACCCCCCCACACACAACCCCCCACACACAACCCCCCACACACAACCCCCCCACACACAACCCCCCCACACACAACCCCCCCACACACAACACCCCCCACACACAACACCCCCCACACACAACACCCCCCACACACAACACCCCCCACACACAACACCCCCCACACACAACACCCCCCACACACAACACCCCCCACACACAACACCCCCCACACACAACACCCCCCACCACACACAACCCCCCCCACACACAACCCCCCACACACACAAAAGCCCCCCCACACACACAAAAGCCCCCCCCACACACAAAAGCCCCCCCACACACACAAAAGCCCCCCCACACACACACAAGCCCCCCACACACAGCCCCACACACGCACAGCCCCACACACGCACAGCCCCACACAGAACCCCCACACACAAAACCACAACCCGCCACACACAACACCCCCCCACACAACCCCACACACACACAACCCCACGCACTCACAACCCCACGCACACACAACCCCACACACACAACCCCACACACACACACACACGCACAGCCCCACACACGCACAGCCCCACACACGCACAGCCCCACACACAACCCCCACACACAAAACCACAACCCGCCACACACAACACCCCCCCTACACAACCCCCCACACACACAACCCCCCACACACACAACCCCACGCACACACAACCCCACGCACACACAACCCCACACACACACAACCCCACACACACACAACCCCACACACACACACAACCCCACACACACACAACCCCACACACACACAACCCCACACACACAACCTCACACACACACACACGCACAGCCCCACACACGCACAGCCCCACACACGCACAGCCCCACACACAGCCCCACACACAACCCCCCCACACACAAAACCACAACCCGCCACACACAACACCCCCCCCCCCCACACAGCCCCCCACACACACAACCCCCCACACACAACCCCCCACACACACAACCCCCCACACACACAACCCCCCACACACAGCCCCACACACGCACAGCCCCACACACGCACAGCCCCACACACGCACAGCCCCACACAGAACCCCCACACACAAAACCACAACCCGCCACACACAACACCCCCCCACACAACCCCACACACACACAACCCCACGCACTCACAACCCCACGCACACACAACCCCACACACACAACCCCACACACACACGCACAGCCCCACACACGCACAGCCCCACACACGCACAGCCCCACACACAACCCCCACACACAAAACCACAACCCGCCACACACAACACCCCCCCCTACACAACCCCCCACACACAACCCCCCACACACACAACCCCACGCACACACAACCCCACGCACACACAACCCCACACACACACAACCCCACACACACACAACCCCACACACACACACAACCCCACACACACACAACCCCACACACACAACCTCACACACACACACACGCACAGCCCCACACACGCACAGCCCCACACACGCACAGCCCCACACACAGCCCCACACACAACCCCCCACACACAAAACCACAACCCGCCACACACAACACCCCCCCCCCCCCCCCCACACAGCCCCCCACACACACAACCCCCCACACACAACCCCCCCCACACACAACCCCCCACACACACAACCCCCCACACACACAACCCCCCACACACACAACCCCCCACACACACAACCCCCCACACACACAACCCCCCACACACACAACCCCACACACACACACAACCCCACACACACACAACCCCCACACACACCCCACACACACACAACCCCCCACACACACACACAACCCCACACACACAACCCCACACACACAACCCCACACACACAACACCACAACCCGCCACACACAACACCCCCCCCACACAGCCCCCCCCACACAGCCCCCCACACACACAGCCCCCCACACACACAACCCCCCACACACACAACCCCCCACACACACAACCCCCCACACACACAACCCCCCACACACACAACCCCCCACACACACAACCCCCCACACACACAACCCCCCACACAACCCCCCACACACACAACCCCCCCACACACAACCCCCCCCACACACAACCCCCCCACACACACAACCCCCCCACACACAACCCCCACACACACAACCCACACACACACAACCCCACACACACACAACCCCACACACACACAACCCCACACACACACAACCCACACACACACAACCCCACACACACACAACCCCACACACACACAACCCCACACACACACAACCCCACACACACACAACCCCACACACACACAACCCCACACACACACACAACCCCACACACACACACAACCCCACACACACACACAACCCCACACACACACACAACCCCCCACACACACACAACCCCACACACACAACCCCACACACACAACCCCACACACACAACCCCCCACACACACAACCCCCCACACACACACACAACCCCACACACACACACAACCCCACACACACAACCCCCACACACACAACCCCACACACACAACCCCCCCACACACACACAACCCCCCACACACACAACCCCCCACACACACAACCCCACACACACACACAACCCCACACACACACACAACCCCACACACACACAACCCCACACACACACAACCCCACACACACACAACCCCACACACACAACCCCACACACACAACCCCACACACACAGCCCCCCCACACACAGCCCCACACACACAGCCCCCCCACACACACAGCCCCACACACACAGCCCCACACACACAGCCCCACACACACAACCCCACACACACACAACCCCACACACACACAACCCCACACACACACAACCCCACACACACACACAACCCCACACACACACAACCCCACACACACACACAACCCCACACACACAAAACCCCACACACACACAACCCCACACACACAAAACCCCCCCACACAAACCCCACCCACACACACAACCCCCTCACACACACAACCCCACAACCCCCACTCACAACCCCCACTCACAACCCCCACTCACAACCCCCACTCACAACCCCACTCACAACCCCCACTCACAACCCCCACTCACAACCCCACTCACAACCCCACTCACAACCCCACTCACAACCCCACTCACAACCCCACTCACAACCCCACTCACAACCCCACTCACAACCCCACTCACAACCCCACTCACAACCCCACTCACAACCCCACTCACAACCCCACTCACAACCCCACTCACAACCCCACTCACAACCCCACTCACAACCCCACTCACAACCCCACTCACAACCCCACTCACAACCCCACTCACAACCCCACTCACAACCCCACTCACAACCCCACTCACAACCCCACTCACAACCCCACTCACAACCCCACTCACAACCCCACTCACAACCCCACTCAACACAACCTCACTCACAACACAACCGCAGCAAAGCATAACAAAACACAGCCTAACAAAACACATCACATCACAGCATAGCATAGCATAGCATAGCATAGCATAACAAAACACATCACAGCACAGCACAGCATAGCATAGCAAAACACATCACAGCACAGCACAGCATAGCATAGCATAACAAAACACATCACAGCACAGCATAGCATAGCATAACAAAACACATCACAGCACAGCATAGCATAACAAAACACATCACAGCACAGCATAGCATAACAAACATAGCATGGCATAAGAAAACATAGCATAACAAAAATAGCATAGCAAAGTATAGTCTAACAAAACATAGCATAGAAAAACATAGCATAGCATAACAAAACACATCATAGCACAGCATAGCATAACAAACCTAGCATTGCATGAGAAAACATAGCATAATGTAACAAAACATAGCATAGCATAACATAGCATAGCATAACAAAAATAGCATAGCAAAGTATAGTCTAACAAAACATAGCATAGAAAAACATAGCATAGCATAACAAAACACATCATAGCACAGCATAGCATAACAAACCTAGCATTGCATAAGAAAACATAGCATAATGTAACAAAACATAGCATAGCATAACATAGCATAGCATAACAAAAATAGCATAGCAAAGTATAGTCTAACAAAACATAGCATAGAAAAACATAGCATAGCATAACAAAACACATCATAGCACAGCATAGCATAACAAACCTAGCATTGCATAAGAAAACATAGCATAATGTAACAAAACATAGCATAGCATAACATAGCATAGCATAACAAAAATAGCATAGCAAAGTATAGTCTAACAAAACATAGCATAGAAAAACATAGCATAGCATAACAAAACACATCATAGCACAGCATAGCATAACAAACCTAGCATTGCATAAGAAAACATAGCATGTAACAAAACATAGCATAGCATAACATAGCATAGAATAACAAAAATAGCATAGCAAAGTATAGTCTAACAAAACATAGCATAGCATAACAAAACACATCATAGCACAGCATAGCATAACAAACCTAGCATTGCATAAGAAAACATAGCATAATGTAACAAAACATAGCATAGCATAACATAGCATAGCATAACAAAAATAGCATAGCAAAGTATAGTCTAACAAAACATAGCATAGAAAAACATAGCATAGCATAACAAAACAACAAAACAAAGCATAGCAAAGCTTAGCATAACAAAACACAACAAAACAAAGCATAGCAAAGCTTCGCATAACAAAACACAACACAACATAGCATAACAAAACAGCGTAATGTAACAAAATATAGCATAGCATAACACAACACATAGCGTAACAAAACAAAGCAAAACACGACAAAACAGCATAGCTCAACAAAACATAGCATAGCAAAACAAAACAACACATGTAGCATAGCAAAACGTTGCCTAGCATACCAAACACAACAAAACATTGCATAGCGTAGCAAAACATAGCATAACAAAACATAGCATAGCAAGACAAAGCATAACTCACACAACCTCACACAACCATCTATCTATCGCCCTCACCAGATCTATCGCCCTCACCGTATCTATCGCCCTCACCGTATCTATCGCCCTCACCGTATCTATCGCCCTCACCCAATTGCCCACGCTACCACACCATCACTCGGGGGCATCACAACATCACTATGCGCTACCACAGCATCACTATGCGCTACCACAGCATCACTATGCGCTACCACAGCATCACTATGCGCTACCACTGCATCACTATGCGCTACCACTGCATCACTATGCGCTACCACTGCATCACTATGCGCTACCACTGCATCACTATGCGCTACCACTGCATCACTATGCGCTACCACTGCATCACTATGCGCTACCACTGCATCACTATGCGCTACCACTGCATCACTATGCGCTACCACTGCATCACTATGCGCTACCACTGCATCACTATGCGCTACCACTGCATCACTATGCGCTACCACTGCATCACTATGCGCTACCACTGCATCACTATGCGCTACCACTGCATCACTATGCGCTACCACTGCATCACTATGCGCTACCACTGCATCACTATGCGCTACCACTGCATCACTATGCGCTACCACTGCATCACTATGCGCTACCACTGCATCACTATGCGCTACCACTGCATCACTATGCGCTACCACTGCATCACTATGCGCTACCACTGCATCACTATGCGCTACCACTGCATCACTATGCGCTACCACTGCATCACTATGCGCTACCATTGCATCACTATGCGCTACCACTGCATCACTATGCGCTACCACTGCATCACTATGCGCTACCACTGCATCACTATGCGCTACCACAGCATCACTATGCGCTACCACAACAGCACTATGCGCTAAAACAGCATCACTCGGGGGCATCGCAACATCACTATGCGCTACCACAGCATCACTCGGGGGCACCGCAACATCACTATGCGCTACCACACTCGGGGGCACCGCAACATCACTATGCGCTACCACAGCATCACTCGGGGGCACCGCAACATCACTATGCGCTACCACAGCATCACTCGGGGGCACCGCAACATCACTATGTGCTACCACAGCATCACTCGGGGGCACCGCAACATCACTATGCGCTACCACAGCATCACTCGTCGCCACCACAACATCACTCCGTGCCACCATTCAACAACTGGTTCAAATATGTTCTCTCAATGTTTCAAGCTTTATTACAAATGTCACAAAAACATGGTAATATTTCACTTCTGTTCTTGGATTTTGATTTTCGTCACAATAAAATACACTGAACATAATCTTCACAAAAGTTATTTGCAAAAGTGTAAGCTATTGCCATTATAAATTACAATAACTTTTATTTAAGTATTAATTATTTAAAAAAATGAAAAGCCATTGTTATTTGTAATATCAATACAACCAAGTCACGTAAATACAACATATATTGCATTACAAATGTTATAGGTGTCACATTTGCGAAATCTTGGCATTGTAAATGACAAAGCTATTAATTTCGCTATTTTCTAACCCAACACATAAATAAAAAATGTGTCATTTACAATACCAATAGCTCAAACTTTCCTAATGCCAGACCTATTGCATTGCAAATGCTTGTTTTCTTTAAGGATGGCTGGGAGGAAAGAAAATCAAAGGCGAAGTGTCTGAGCATTCTTTTCAGTGCGCCCTCGTTTTATCCGAGACACGTCCGTTTCTTTTCAGTGACCCGGTCCATTTAGCATCGATCATATAATCTTGCACCATTTCCCTTTTGACATTTTGGAGCAACTAGGAACATCTTTGTTTGAAACGAGCACACGATAAAAGGTTTAACTGAAGTATGCGTTTGTAATCAGCCGCTGTCGAAATGCATTGCAAAGCACTGTATCCTAGTCCCGTGCACGAGGAGTGTTCCACTGTGAATGCTCCAAAGGGTGCTGCTGCCGATTCTTTGCAGCTGGTGTCGTTTCACAGTTGTTTGGAACAGGTCAAACAAACGCATCTGGTATTTTCACAGTGACTGAAAAGGAAAATCAATGTTTATGCCCAACAGATGGAAGTAGTTTTACATAAGGTCACTGTGTATTATTAAGCTGCTTTTATGTCTTTGACCTCTACAAGAATCTTAGAAAACATTGTTGTGCATGAGCAAGGCCTTTTAACTAGAGTGACGCACTACATACACATTTGGGCTGGAAAGGAAAGTGCACGCAAAACGATGAGGAGTACCAGTCTTTAATTTAAGAGAGAACACAGTTGTGGGAAAATCCAAATTGGCTCTAGCAATTGAGGGATATTTAATGTATGCCTCATGAGAAGAAATATTCTTTGCCAAAATCAAACGCATTAAGTAAGTGTTCCTAACTTGCTAACCTTCACAAACGCTTCAAGTATGTGTTTCTAACATGCTAACCTATACGTAAAACAGTGAATTGTTAGACTCCCTGTTGCTTTTTTTAATAAGCATTGGCTGCGGAAATCGAAAGTCATCACAGTAAAAGCGAAAGTGATCACGATTCTGTGCTCAGCACGCGAGGGATGCGCGTGCAGCAGCGTTGGTTGCAGAGGCAGGTCGAGGCGCGCTGATTGTTCGCGCACCCGAAAGCTGGTGGCCGGCAACAGCCTTTGGAAGTATTTCCAAAAGCCACAGACTAAATGTCTCGCAGAGCAGCGCATGCGCTGACTCAGCAAGACCTAAAAATAACAAGATCTATGCTTACCTCCACTGGTTGTCCCAACAACTTGGATAGGGTCTTACCCGTCTCTCCCCAGAATTCCTCTAGTTGGGGGCACGGGCGGAACATATGTAGATTCTCTGCTCCTTCTTCCCTGCATTTAGGGCAGCTTTTCACCTTTCGACTGTTTATCTCACAGGCATTTTGGAGTCCGGTACGCTCTGTGAGTGGTACACAAGAGATTTTTTTCTCAGAGGAGCAGATATCACAATTTGTCAACAAGTAGCCATTGACACTTGCCATTTATGATGGTACATCCAGCTCCGGCAGTTCTTCCCTTCAGATCTCGCTCAGAATTTTGTATTCTTTTTCCCCTGCTTGTATGAGGGCCCAGCACCAGTATGAGATATCCTTTTTGGTAATCTTGTTACCCTGCATCTTTTTCTCGATGTTGCTATCCCCAGGTTGATCTTATTTTTGGCTTTTAAACCAGCTGGTTAATTTATAATACTTGAATCTCGCAAACGTGCCCTGGGTCTTTTAGTTTTTGACTTCCCATTCTATAACCAAATTATGTTCTATTAGCCGGCCCCATTTGTTGATATTACTTTCCCTCAGGGGAATTGCTAGCTTATCCCTGGGACATTCTGGGGTTTCAGGGGAAGCCCAGATTGGTGCAAACTCACTATAGTACGGGATTTTTAGAGTTCTTATTATTTGATCCCAAAGTTTTGCAGCTGAACTTAGGGTCTTTAGTTTAATCTTCTTGAAATATTTGGGGTGCCCAAATGTGTAGAGGTTGTGATTTCCTTCTGTATTGACTAATGCCTGCAGGTATACGGACCTAAATCAAAACAGTCCAATAATTTCCTAATCTTTTTAAATTGGAAGGCTCTGCAGCATTCTAAAATATCTGGGCTTGTAATTTAATCTCGTGCTTTTTTCCTTAACAGCTTTTTCCAGGCTATCCTTACCCCAGATGAAGCTACTTAATTCTCCTTGTAGTTTTTTTGTCTGTTCAATTTTGAATTCTAGCGGAATGGTGCTGAAGAAATATGTAAATTTTAGTAGTATTGTCATTTTGATTATGTTCGATCTCTCCATGAAGGTCAGAGGAAGACCTCCCTATACTTTAAGTAACTTCCTTACCTATTTATGAATTCTATCAAAGTTCACACTCGCTATTTACTCTATATCCGTTGTGAGGTCTATCCCGAGATATTTAATTTTTTCCTTCACCATTGGAATTTTGGAGTTGTTAATCCATTGTAGAATTTCAGATTGTTTGGTTTATCAAGTAGCCTGAGACTATTCCGTATTGTTCTAAAATATCTCCTATTTTGGGGAGTGAAGCCCTTAAGTCGCTAGTGAAAAACTTCAGATCATCTGCATTTAATTCTACTTTCTTCTCCCAGGCCTGATTTTTAAATAATATTTCCTCCTCATTTCTTAGTAAACATGGTAAAGGCTCGATATATACGGTAAACGAGGTAGAGGGCTTCCTTGTCTGCTTATCTTTATCCTGTCTGTGAGGCTGTCATTCACCAGGACCTTTGCTGAGGGATACTTATAGATCTGTTTTATTGCATCTTGAAAAGTATCCCCAAGATTAAATATTGCTATGGTTGCGTTAAAAAAAGGCCAACTAACTCTATCAAACACTTTAGCGGTGTCAAAAGTTATAATTGATAAGGGTATTAATTGGTGAATTGCTATGTGAATTTCGCTTAGGAGTTTGTGATTTAATTCTTGTATTTGCCTTTTCTTTGATAAAAACGTTTTGGTTTGAATGTATTAAGGACCCTGCCACCCTTCTTAATCTCTAAGCTAATATTTGTGTGTATGTTTTATAGTCTGTGTTTAAAAGTGAGATTGGTCTATATGACTCACATTTGACTGGGTCCTTCCCTGGTTTTAGTAGGATACTGATTATTTTGCACAGTTCCAGGAGTCTGGGAGATCTTTTTTGCCCCCAAAAATATAATTTAGCAGTTTAGTTAGTTGGTTGGCCAATATTTCTCTTAGGTTTACATAGAGCTCATTTGGAAGTGCATCAGGACCAGCTGCTTTTCCCTTTATTAAGCCTTTGATGACTTCTATAACTTCCTCGTTTGTGATCTCTTGATTAAGCTCTGCTCTTTGTTCTTGGGACGCAGAGGGGATTATTATCTTGTCCATTAAGATGTTTATCTGTTCTGCTGTAGCTGAGGTCTCTTCGGTATAAAGGTTGTCAAAGAATTTTACTAATTCTTGTCTAATCTCAATATTTTCTGAGCTACATTCATGTTGAAATCCTTTTTGTATTTTTGCTACCCTATTGCGCTTTAATTCTGTTTTAGTTTTCCAGGCCAATAATTTGCCACATCCTTCGCTATATTCGTAATGCGAAAGTTTACTGGCCTCCCATCTATCACTAACAATTGCTTCAAGTATATCTGCCAGATCCTCCTTGAGGTTCCGTGACAATTGTAAGTGGTGTTTTTAACTCGCACGAATATGGTCGAGTCTAGTATCTATGAACCGCAAATGACGAGTTTTGTAAGTGTGCGCAGTTTCGCTGTGCTAACTTAAACCGTTCGTTTGTTATGTGGGTTTGTCATCTGTACCCACGGGTTCCATCTTAGATACGGCATCCATTTTGTCTCTTGCCCTCAAGTAGCCAGCGAACGGACGCTGTCCGCTTCGCGACCCTGGGACTCCCAAGATATGGCGGAAGACGCATGTTCTTTGTAAGTGTCTTTATGACGAGGGGGATGCTACTGTAAGGCAGATGGCGCCGCTCGAGGCTCATCTTGCCGCACGGGCTTATTGTCTCAGTCGTGCATCTCATTAGGCACGTCCCTTTGATGCCTGTATCTCGTGCTTCTCGACACTCCCCTTTTACACCCTTTCCGATCTCCCTACTGTCTCCGTCTTCCTCTGCACCTGTCTTCGTTCCTATTTCGATCTACTTTACTGCTGATTGGAATTTGCTAATGGTGGGAAGATGGGTTTTTACAGTTGGGAACCGCCAAATGTTTCCGCACTTATGTTCCGGATCTTGTGTGTTTCAAAGTGATCTAAGCGACCCCTCTGAGAGCGACTTGTGGGAACCAGGTTGTAAACTATTGTGTATCATGTTATCCTATGGGTAAAAACTGTATAAAAGGAGCGATCCACAAATACAATTTGAAGCAGTCTCCCCGAACTACACTCGATGTACTTCCTGTGACTTCTGTGTTCCCTGCAGTAAATAAACCTTGACTCTTTGACGCCGAAGGAAGTGTCCCGTGTCTCTGTGACTTGTACGCCGGAGCAGGTTACCCACGAAGGTTTCAGGTGTTGTGCCCTGGCACCGCTGGGTCCAAAGAACCCAGTCCTTCAGTTGGCGCCCAACGTGGGGCTGCATCAGTGGTACCGGTCCAAGCCCGACGATCGTGAGGAACTTCGTGTGAAATCTCCGAGGGAAGGTGCACCCCGCTTCATCGATCCTGTTGTCGAAATAAGTGGCCCGAAGACTTTTCCCGCGAAGATTCCCGCCTCCTAACGGCTGCGACGGACTGCTGCCCTGACTGTAGACCTGTTTTGGCGCCTGGCGTAGACCTTGGTATAGCGAGACGATTGACGGGCCTTCCTGAGGACGCCATTGATCTTTGAGTTAAGTATTTGTGGGTCGCTCCCAGAGTTCTTGGTTGTAGACACTTTAGCGAGTGTCTTTGTTGTAAACACTTTAGCGAGTGTTTTTGTTGTAGACACTTTAGCGGGTGTCTTTGTTGTACACGCTGTGTGAGTGTTTTTGTCGGTGACACTTTGCTAGCGTACTTTGTTGTTGTTGTATTTGTTTGACGACTGCAGCCGCCAAAGACCGAGGGTTTAGTTCTTTGCTGGGACTTGGTAAATCCCGAAATCCCGTAACCCTTGAAGTTTGTGAAACTCGGCTAGTGTGCAAGATGCCTGGTCGCAGTACTTTGTTCAGTTGCTTTAGACCTTGTGGTGCGGATTCCCTGCTGGAGGACTCGTGTCCGATACCTCCGGTTGGAACTCCTACATATGACTTATATAGCAAACATGGGCTAGGCCCGATTGCTTTTAACGATTATTGGATCAAATATACAAAGAAAGACGGCGATCTTCGTTGGCCACCTCACGGTAGCTTCGAAGCGTCGATCTTAGATAATTTGGAAATAAAGTTGTTCGAACGTAAATCAAGGCCGGCCATGTTTGATGCCTTTCGGTTCTGGCGCAAAGAAGCCCGACAGAAAGAGATCAGACAAAATAAACGTAGTCAGCGAGATACTGTTGCTACTATAGTGAAGAAAGCTGAGCAGTTTCAGCGTGATAAGGAGGATAAGGATAAGGAAGTGTTTGAGAGATTACAGCGTATGTCCATAGACAAATGCTATCCTGTTTTGCCTACGGAGTCGGATAAGAAGGAAGAGGCAGTTGAGGATTCTTTAATGTCCTATCTTATGAAGTCGCCACCTCCGTACGTACAGGGTACCGCAGCTCCTGTGGTCCCTGCCGTACCTGTTCTTCCACCTGTTATTCCTCCACCAGTTCCTCAACCTGCACCTGCTCTTCCGACTGTTCCTGCTCCTTTGCCTATTTCTATTCCTACTGCTCCTCCGCTTCCACATACTCCTGTTCCCGCTACTGCTCACGCTACTGCTCCTGTGTTGTTAACCCCTGTTGCTGCTAACGTCTCTACTCCTTCTCTTGTTAGTCCTGTGTCTTACTCTTCTCCCTCTACTCGTAATCGTGATTCTCCCCTTGCGACAAACTTCTTTCAGTCGCTCGGACCTGTTTTTGGGTCTGCAGGTTCTGATGGTCCACAGAGACGTAGCCAGCTTCCTGGTAATAGAGAACGTGTTGCGCTATACAATATGGCGATGGGTTGGATGATAAACCCTGTTAGAAATCCACCTCGTGTTGTCCTCGAAACGTTTGATCAATTCAACATACCTACTCAGAGATATGTGTTTGATGAAATGTGCAAGTTCTTACATGATCAGATAGCGGCCAATGCGCCTGACGAGGTGCTGACCGCCCTGTCTGAACTCCGGCTTCAGTTCGCAACTGGACTGATAGTCGACACTAATGTCCGACGTGCTATTGAGCGGTTGCTATCTCTTCGTCCCGCTCCTATTCCTCATGCATTGTTCGTTGAGGACATTGAACAACGAGATGGGTCTGGCCAATATCCTATGCGTGAAGTTCCGCCAGTTTGGGTACCCGCTGATAATACTAATGCTAATGCTCCAATACCAGCACATTTCCAGAGAGTGTGGATACACCTCCCTTGGAAACGATCGGAAGTGCTTCAGGTGAAACAAACTTTGCCTGATCCTCGCAAAAATCCTGCGGGGTATTACAAAGAATTATCGCAGCTCGTAGACGCTACGATAATGAATCTGGCCGATATCGACATGTTGTTTGGCAATGTCGTACCGCAACCGGTATGGGCCAAGATTCGTCACCAAGATCACGCGAATGAATTAGGTGGTGATTGGGCTGCCATTACAGCGGCAGACGCTGGACAAGTGGCTGCTACTAAACCCGATCAGTTGATTGAACTTCTTCCCCAGCGAATCATTACATTAATGAAAACGCTTATGCCAGCTATGAGGGTAAATTGGGACAAGTTGTCAGCCTGTAAGCAGAAGAAAGATGAGAGTGTTTCAGACTTCTTTACGAGGTTCGAGGAAACATTCGTCGATCATAGTGGGCAGGATATGGGTACTGAGGGTGGACAGAGGTTGTTTGTGGATAAATTCGTATCGAACTTATTGCCCGACTTGAGCCATAAATTGAAAAATTCAGAAAGTTCATGGGCCGTTTCTACCTCAGCTCAGATATTGGCTACGGCACAATATTACGAAAATAGAGAAAAAGAGGAAAATGACCGTGCCGATAAAAAGACGAAAGAGCTGAAAACTAAAGTGTTGTTACAACAAGCATATCCGCCGCGTTCTAATCAGAATGCGCCTCAGCAGAATAGATCGCAGTCGCAATCGAATCGATCGCAGCCGCGTAATGATTCATCTTTTCAGAGATCTTCATTAGGGTACAATCAATGTGCTTATTGTAGACAGGAGGGACACATTAAATTCAATTGTCCTGCTTTAAATGACCGTAGTGGTGGTAATTCGTCTAGAGGAGGTCGTGGTGGTGCACAGCACGCATCACGTGGTAGAGGTCGTGGTGCTCAGAATGATCGCTCTGACCATTCATCAAATTCTAATAACTGTTTCGATCAACGTGGATCATCGCAAGGACGATCTGCGCAGTACAATGTAGACGATTATTACGTCGATCAGGGACCTGACGATAGTAATTACTAGGACAGCCAAAGACAAGGAGAGGGAGTGGTATCAGTTCCGGTTGATCAGAGAGGGCCTTACGTCGCAGTTGCTACATCGGGCGTCGTTGAGCCTTTTCTGTTGGACACTGGTGCAGCGAAAAGTTCTATCATGCATTCGAAACTCCCTGGCGCACCTTTGTCTGGCTTAACAAATGTTTCCGTTGGATTCTCTGGCGCCCCCGTTAGCAATCCAGTTTCGCGCCCTTTGCCCCTTAAAATTGGGCCACGTGAGCTCGAAGCTCCATTGATTTTGTCTACTGGTTGTGGCGAAAATCTTTTGGGTCTGGATTTGCTTAAACGCTTGTATGCGACTTTGTATTGTTCTCCTGCGGGTGTAAAGCTTACGTTCGGAGAGAGGGTAGTCTCTCCCATGTACTTGTCCCTCGATAAGCTTCCACCGGAATTGAGTTCTCTTCCTGCATCTTTGTGGGCGACGGGTCCAAATGACGTGGGCCTACTTGATATCTCCCCTTATGTTGTTCAGTTGAAATCGAATGTGCGATTGCCACGTATTCCCCAATATCGTATCTCCCTTGATGGTGAACGAGCTTTGTTAGCGATCATCTATGATTTGATCGAGAAAGATGTCATTGAAGAAACTCGGGGAAACGTGTGCAATAGTCCTGTACTGCCCATTCTTAAACGTACTGATCCTACCAAACCGCCTGTTTATCGTTTTGTTATCGATTTACGGGAGGTGAATAAAATTGTGGTTCCTCAATTCCCTGTTGTGCCTGACATTACGGCGCTACTGACTCTGATTCCAGCTACAGCTTCATGGTTTTCGGTGATTGATTTGAAAAATGCGTTTTTCAGCATCCCGATTGCCGAAGAGAGCAGGGACCTTTTCGGTTTCTCTCTTGGTGGACGTAGCTTCCGGTTCAAACGCGCTCCTCAGGGCTACTGTGAAAGTCCATCGATTTACAGTCAAGCTTTGAAGGGTCAACTAGATGCGTTTAGGTTGCCGGTTGGTGCGGCTTTAATCCAATACGTCGACGACTTATTGGTGGCTGCTGATACTCAGGACATTTGCAAAATTGCTACAGTGTCGTTGCTGCAACATCTCTGTGAGTTAAATCACAAGGTGTCACCTTCTAAACTCCAATATTGTTGTCAAGAAGTAACCTACCTAGGTCACTTATTGTCAAAGGAGGGAAGGAGATTGACCCCAGAGAGAATTGCAGCGATTGCGCGCATGGCTGTGCCACAAACCCAAAGAGATGTGCGTGCCTTTCTAGGTATCACATCGTACTGCAGGCAGTGGATTCCTAATTTTTCATTGCTAGCGAAACCATTGGTGGCTCTTACGTGCAAGGATGTTTCGACTCCTTTACCATGGACGGAAGAATGTCGGAAAAGTTTTTCTGAATTACGTGATTCATTGTGTTCGGCTCCTGTGTTAGGTACCCCTGATTACAGTAAACCGTTCACGTTATATGTTCACGAGAGGGAAGGTTGTGCTTTAAGCGTCTTAACGCAACCTTTTGGTGGTAAGCAACGTCCATGTGCATATTTTTCCTCGACCTTAGACCCAGTAGCTAGAGCATTGCCGAGTTGTTTGAGAGCAACTGCGGCAGCTGCGGTCTCCATCCGACAATCAGCAGGATTGGTCATGGATAATATGCTTACGGTGATGGTTCCGCATGCAGTCGATACTCTTTTGAACCGTACGAAAACTCAGCACTTGACGAGTGCGAGGTTATCTGGGTACGAATTGACGCTCTTGGCAAGCCACATTCAGATAAAACGTTGTAATGTCCTAAATCCGGCAACTTTGTTACCAATTAGTGCAGAGTCAGATGCAGTAACAGAACATGACTGTTACTTGCGGACAGAGGAGGAAACAAAAGGTCGTGTGGACCTTAAAAACACCCCATTGGAAGACCCGGATGGCATCCTGTATGTGGATGGGTCATGTTTTAAATTGCCGAATGGTGATGTGACTACTGCTTATGCTGTGGTGACATTGAATACTGTTGTTGAGACTGCGAGATTGAATCAGAATTCTGCCCAAGCTGCAGAGCTGATCGCTCTTACTAGAGCATGTGTATTAGCAAAAGGTAAACGTGTGAATGTGTACACCGATAGTCAGTATGCTTTCGGTGTAGCGCATAGTTTCGGACGATTGTGGCGAGAACGTGGTTTCTTGACGTCACATGGCACGAAAATACAGCATGGCCAGCTTGTGAACGATCTTTTGGATGCATTGACTTTGCCTGCTCAAGTTGCAATTGTTAAATGTAGTGCGCATCGTAAAGTGACGGATGATGTTGGTCGTGGTAATGCGTTTGCAGATGAGATTGCTAAGGAGACTGCCCGGAACCTTAGCACTCGAATGTATGTGACGAATTCGGTTAGGTGGCCTACAGAATCAAGTATGTGTGAGAATACTATAGAGAGTGTGAAAGCAATTCAGAATGAGGCCACCGACACTGAAAAGATGAAGTGGAAAGAAAGTACGGGAAGGTTGGATGTGAATGGTTGCTGGATTGATTTGTCAGATCAGAAAAGATGGATGTTGCCTGATGCGTATGTACTGGCCGTTGTGCAAATGGCACATGGGTTAGCACATATTAGCGCGAAAGGTATTTGCAAGTTGTTGGCTGATGTGTGGAAGAATGATGGAATTACTAAGTGTGCTGAACGTTTGGTGAAGAATTGTATGGTGTGTATAATGTACAATCCTGGCAAAGGAACCCCAACTCCCCCTGGCAGTTTTGCTCCTCCTTTGTATCCCTTTGAGGTGATCCAATTGGACTTCATCCATATGGAGCGATGCAATAACCTGAAATACGTTTTGGTTGTGGTTTGCGCATTCTCCCGATGGATCGAGGCCTATCCCCTCAAAGACAATACTGCTTTGTCTACTGCGAAAATCCTACTGAAGGAATACTTTCCTCGGTATGGAATGCCTAGAGTCGTGTGGTCAGATAACGGAAGTGAGTTTGTTGGAAGTGTGATGAAGAGTGTGTGTAAGGGCCTTGGAATAAATCAGAAATTCCATAGCGCCAATCATCCCCAGTCAGCTGGATTGGTTGAAGGGTACAATGGCACCCTTAAACTAAAATTAGCGAAGATTCAAGCTACGACTGGACTTTCGTGGCCTGATGCTTTGCCTCTAGCATTACTGTCAACTAGGGCGACTGTACACTCCCGAATAGGGCTCAGTCCCTATGAAATAGTGTTCGGCCGTCCTGCGAATGTGTGGGGGGTTCCTAGGCCAGGAATATTCTCTGATCTTGAGTTTCCGATGTTGATTGATTACTTACATGACTTGACTGCTAAACTGAGGTTAATTCATCAACAGGTTTACGACGCCTTGCCGACGCAGACGGAGGGTCCAGGCCACCAGCTCCAGCCCGGAGATTGGGTGGTTACCCGAAATTTTTCACGAAAAAACAATCTGGACCCTCGCTTCACCGGACCTTACCAGGTGCTCCTGGCCACGAGGACTGCCGTTCGTCTTGAGGGGCGGAAAAATTGGGTACATGCTACCCATTGTAAGCGAGTCCCTATTCCTTTGTCGGCAGACCCGTGGGTAAGGAAAGGCATTGCGTCAACAGAAACAGAAACATTGCCGGCGTTTGTACCTTTTAGCGACGCACAGCTTGTTGGAGAACCCTCAGCGCAGCAGAAAGCCACTGTTGAACATTTGTCAGCAAGAGACTCAAGACCAGACCAACGAACTGATCAGCAGGACGCTGTCTCTTCGACAGATCCTTTGTTCGACGTGCAGACACGTCCCGGGAAACATCGATATTCTTTGCGATCTCACACTAAGGACAAATAAAAATTTGCTTGCTTTGCTGAAATTGATAACTGCAATATCTTCGTTTCCCATGATCAACTTTGAACATTCGTATCATTGAAAATTGTTTTGTATATATATATATATCAAGCTTCTTCCTTGTATCTTTTTCTTCCACAGCTGAGAAATATTGTGCTAATATATACATATTGTGTATTGAGGGCCGTAGGGCCGCGCGCGTACTTCCTTCTGGACAGTAGGTCTTGACACTAGGTTAAAGACCGTCGGTTCCTAGGAACTCCTGGGGATTGACTATTGCTGCACAGAACGAAGTGCGTCAAGAAACGTTGCGGACGGTCGTAGGGAAATGGCATTTTCGAAGCTGAATGATTTGGAAGGAGCTCAGGCATATAGAGTCAAGCTGCAGAAACTTAGTCGTACGAAATGTTTTGTATCCCAGTTGTTTGTTTTGTTTTTAACTGCTTCTGCATTTTTGGCGGGTGGGGTGTATTACACTATGTCTTACTTCTTACTTCCTACCCCTACTCCTACTCCTTACCCTAACATTACTTCTACTGCTTCTCCTCATTCCTTTCATATGTTACCAGAACACGAACAGGCTAGACGTGTAGAATTCCGCAACAATTCCTTTATCCAGCTCCTCCATCAGCATCAGTTAGTGGTTAACACTACTAATTGTTGGGTGTGTGGGTTGATGCCACATACTACGGGTAAGGGAATTCCATATCTGGTGTTACCGTATAGTTCCCAAGGGTCAGCTCGAGCATTCCAAACAATGCTTCGAAGCGCACTGGGTTTCCACCCCACTCCAGAACAACGTTCCCCCAACGCTGGTCCTACCTCGTATCAGTGGGTGCTATCGATGGCAATAGAGGAGATGGAAGATGAGATCCATGATCCTTTTCTTATCCCTAAAGAAGAGGTACAAGCCTATAGGGTCCTAAGTAGAGGGGAATATAGTATGTTCATTAATGAAAAGCAGCTTAAAAGCTCGTCTCCAATATGGGTCGTACCCCACACTGGTAATCTTTGTCTTGTGGGTCGTGGCTCGCAAGCCTCACTTGGAGTAAGTGCTTGCACTGAAAGTTACGCTTTGCCAATGTCCCCGTCCCCTGTGTTTCTGGCTGCCAAGGGTACATACTTTATCTGTCATGATCGTGCATACACATGGTTGCCCGCAGACTTCATGGGCTCATGTTTTGTTGCAAATCTGTTGCCTCCGACGTTTACTGTAGATGCCGATTATCATAAGACTAGAGTTGTACGAGGCGTAATTAGCGAAGAGGATACTGCCGGTCAAGAGGCAGGAGACTTTTTCAAGGGTTTCCTCCCGTTTTGGGGACCTATGGTTAATAGTAGGAACCTGAGACATTTGACTCGAGTGGTAGAATCGACAGCTAACATTACTGCCAGTGCCCTTGGTAATATCACCACAGAACTTCAGGCGGAGAGACTTATGACATTACAAAACCGTATGGTTTTAGATGTTGTCTTAGCAGATCGCGGTGGGGTATGTAAAGTGATCCATTCGAGCTGTTGCATTTTCATTCCAGATAATGCTCCTACTGTCTATCAAGCCATCTCGAAGTTGCACAAGATCTCCGAATCCATACACGTGGATGTAGGGGATTGGACGCTACTTGGTTGGTTTTGGGGCCTGGTGTCGACTTGGGGTTGGAAGATTCTGACGATCATCGGGGTTGTGGTAGTGTTCCTGTTCACGTGTTGCCTTTGTGTGCAGTGTGGTCCTGCCTTATGTGGCCTCTGTGCTACAACGTGTATGAGACAACCATCTGTTACCAAGGGGACTCGGTTGGACAGAGCTATGCTACAACGACATCTTGATGGTCTGATGAATATCGAGTATGATTCCGACTAGTGCTTGCCTACATGAGGGCAAAAGGAGCGTCTGAGGTTCCGTGACAATTGTAAGTGGTGTTTTTAACTCGCACGAATATGGTCGAGTCTAGTATCTATGAACCGCAAATGACGAGTTTTGTAAGTGTGCGCAGTTTCGCTGTGCTAACTTAAACCGTTCGTTTGTTATGTGGGTTTGTCATCTGTACCCACGGGTTCCATCTTAGATACGGCATCCATTTTGTCTCTTGCCCTCAAGTAGCCAGCGAACGGACGCTGTCCGCTTCGCGACCCTGGGACTCCCAAGATATGGCGGAAGACGCATGTTCTTTGTAAGTGTCTTTATGACGAGGGGGATGCTACTGTAAGGCAGATGGCGCCGCTCGAGGCTCATCTTGCCGCACGGGCTTATTGTCTCAGTCGTGCATCTCATTAGGCACGTCCCTTTGATGCCTGTATCTCGTGCTTCTCGACACTCCCCTTTTACACCCTTTCCGATCTCCCTACTGTCTCCGTCTTCCTCTGCACCTGTCTTCGTTCCTATTTCGATCTACTTTACTGCTGATTGGAATTTGCTAATGGTGGGAAGATGGGTTTTTACAGTTGGGAACCGCCAAATGTTTCCGCACTTATGTTCCGGATCTTGTGTGTTTCAAAGTGATCTAAGCGACCCCTCTGAGAGCGACTTGTGGGAACCAGGTTGTAAACTATTGTGTATCATGTTATCCTATGGGTAAAAACTGTATAAAAGGAGCGATCCACAAATACAATTTGAAGCAGTCTCCCCGAACTACACTCGATGTACTTCCTGTGACTTCTGTGTTCCCTGCAGTAAATAAACCTTGACTCTTTGACGCCGAAGGAAGTGTCCCGTGTCTCTGTGACTTGTACGCCGGAGCAGGTTACCCACGAAGGTTTCAGGTGTTGTGCCCTGGCACCGCTGGGTCCAAAGAACCCAGTCCTTCATCCTTTTTAGGTCTTGATTACAGCATTTCATTAGCAATGCTTGTTTGTCGAGATTATAGTAAGGCTTTCAAAAGTCTACCCAACTGCGGATCAGGTACAGTTCATGTGACCCGTGCACATAGCACAGAGCCTCGGCATCAGACTTCAAAGCAAAGGAATCCCCCCCCCAACATCAGACTTCAAAGGAGTCCGCTCCCCTGCCTCCCGCCTCACAATGCAGAGAGCTTCAAAGCAAGCCGGTCCCCGCCCCCACCATGCAATGCGCCTCCGCCGCCCCACCACACAATACCGAGAGCTTGTTTTTCCAGGCAGCAGAACTGTCAATTTGTTGGGAACTCGGCAGGGTTCCTTACAAAATGATCCATCAGCTGAGGCACAACAGACTGCCCAAACACATGTTTTTGACTGCTGCTGAAGATCGCAGTGGAACTCTGTGCCTCAGTCCTCGCCATTAAAGTGCTTTGCTGCCACCTGCCGGGCACTGTGAGCAGGCTCCTTGGCACAGAAAGAATTGTGAGAACGAATTGTTTTTTTTAAGGTTGTCTTCGTAGACTATCGAATATTATTGCATGACATCCACATGTTGAGTTGTTTTCTGCTGCGTGCACATTATAAATGTTACTTTCTTTCAATGCAAAATCCTTATGTTCGAGGCATATGGGCTGCAGACCACACACTATTGCATTAGATCACCATCTGGTGGTGGGCCCGGATGATTACACTTTGTTGTTGTCTTGGAAGAGTCTTTGTCTGTTGGATGACTCCTCCCTTAGATCGTAGTGCGCATGGGCCTCAACTCCATCTTCAGATTTTTTTTTTCCGCCATCGGGCTCGGATGTGTTCATCGTTCGGTCCTGATACCGATCTCTTATCGAATCCATAAATCAATCAAAATATCATCGGCATAGTCGTCCACATTGAGTCCGGTTACCAGCGTCTAACAGAGACTTCACTTCTCGATTCCAGCGTTCGTCAGGGCTGTCGGGCCCAACTGCACCATTGGGCCTTTGGCTCATGGAAAGAACACCATTCAAAAAGTGCCCTCGGTGTGGACACAAATTCCCTCACACCGATCTTCATGAGGTTTTCAATCTCTGCATATCTCCAGAGCACAAGATTCGAGTCTGTGAGGCCTGCCCTTCGTTCCGGTCCAAGAAAACAATCAGGGACCGCCGAGCTCATAGATGAGGCTCCAATTGAATTAGACGCCGAAGAACAACAGCACGAAGACATCTCTTCCGAAGCAGAGGATTCAGCTTCTGGAGTTGAGGATCAATCCGAAGATTAAGATCTTCCAGCTGGTCAACAGGTCGTGAGTACAGACGTCGACCCTGTTCACCCCACCATACCGGGACAGGCTTCGGGTCACCTCCACCTTCGGGTCAAGGTGCACACCGACCAAACCCTTACGATGCCCCACCTTCGGGCTCGGCAGCGAAGAATACAAAAAAGCCTCCAGTCGACTCAGGCTCGAGTCAGTCTGTTGGTCCCGAAGTCAGAAGGTCCTTAAGCCAAAATTAACACCGGCACCAAAGCATCCTTCGGTACCGAAAGTGGTCGAACTGAAAGCAAGTTAGGCACCGAAAGAGGTTCCCAAAGCTACTGAACCAAAAACCACCACAGTTCTGAAAAAAAGTGGACCAGAAGAAGGTTCAGGTACCGAAACATACTTCGGCTCCGAAGGTAGATGAGTCGAAATGTACTCCAGGAACAAAAACTCTGGATCCAAAGAGCACGGATCCTAGCAAAAAGTCTTCGGAACCGAAATCAAAACCTGCTCCAAAGACAATCGACACTGTTAAACCTAAGAATTTCGGCCCCATACCATATAAATCAGCGCTGAAAAAAGATTTGCCAGTAGAAGAGCTTTTTAAACCTGATCCAAAGCAAAAAATCTCTTCATATTAATCCAAAGACTAGACATATCACTTCAGTGCCTGAAAAGAGGAAAATGGACTATCCTAAAACACCGCCAGTTTCTCTTAAAAAGCATGCTCAAACTTCACCAATGAGAATCCCTTCACCAGAAAGAGAAGTACCAGTAGATATTTCTCCTGTACATTCACCATCTAGTACACATAGTCTTATACCCCAAGATGAGGATGATGAGGATAGTTACTCACAGGACATAGAGAGTGAACATCACATAGATTACATTAATGACACAGATGATATTCCTGGGCCATCAGGGGACCCATGGGAAGATTATAATGCACCAGATCTACCACAAGATGATGTATACCCGTCTAGACCATCTCCCCCAGATGTCGCTTAGGTTTACGCAGCTCATTCATAGAGCAGCCGCTTTCCATGTGGTGGAGCTACACACAGATACAATGGAAGAAAACTTCCTAATGGACACTTTAATGTCTTCACATAAGACCACAACCACACTTCCAATACTTAATGGAGTTGTAAAACATGCACCTGAAATATTTAAAGACTCAGTCAGAGCAAGGGTAATTAATCCGAGACTAGAAAAGAAGTACGAAGTGGCTCCAACTGATCCAGCATACATTAAAGGACAGTTGCCATTAGGCTCACTAGTAATGTCAAATGTGAGAAAAAGAGCTAATTCGCAGACAACAGGGGATGATCCACCCCCTGACAAAGAGTCTAAGTTTTTAGATGCTTCGTGAAAACGCACCATTTCACAGGTTGCTAATGTCAGGAGGATTGCTAACACTCCAGCTTTGTTAGCAAGATCTGATAGAGCTCATTATGAGTTAGTCACTCATGCAACACTTGCCAGAACAATACAAGACCAGGGCTTCTGACCTAATACAGGAAGGCAAAGTTATTACAAATACCTCCATAAGATGTGCACTAGACACACCAGACCCAAGCAATAAATACAGGGGTATTGTTGCGTAGACATGCATGGTTACGCATCTCTGGGTTTAAACCAGAAGTACAAGCCAGTATATTAAACCAGCCATTTGACCAACAACATTTTTTCGGTCCAGCAGTTGACAGTGCACTAGAAAAGATGAAAAAAGATAGACACGGAAAAATCCATGGGAGCTTTACAAACACAAGCCCATAGACCTTCCTTTTGTCACTCCTCATAAAGGGGCGCCTCTAAGGGTTTCCAAACTGATATCTCCTCTTATCTACAATATCTCCTCTTCTTTTAAAGCTCCCAACCAAACCTCGCCTAATAAAGGATATTATAGAGGAGGTTATAGAGGAAACAACAATAAGAGTAGAGGTAGAGGAAACAACAATAGAAACGCCTCTACTCCCAAACAGTGACTTCCCTTCCATTCCCACAGACCATTCCACTCCTGTCGGGGGGAGGTTACAACAGTTCCTACCTGTCTGGAACTCCATCACCATAGACAGGTGGGTAAGACAAATAATTCAGTCAGGTTATTGTCTGGAGCTCACTTCCACTCCTCCAACAATACCACCGAGACAGCGTCCCATGTCACAAGAACACCTCATACTGCTAAGACAAGAGGTGGTATCTCTACTGCAAAAGAATGCAATAGAACCAGTCCCAAAAGAACATCAAAACACAGGAGTTTATTTTCTATACTTTCTCATACCCAAAAAGGACAGGACCCTCAGACCTATTTTAGATCTAAGGCCCCTAAACCTGTACATACAATCAGACCACTTTCATATGGTCACGCTACAACAGGTTCTACCGTTGCTAAAGAAGGGAGACTTCCTTTCCACATTAGACCTCAAGGACGCCTACTTCCACATTCCCATGCATCAATCGCACAGAAATTACCTAAGGTTCATTCGAGAAGGTCAACACTACCAATTCAAGGTACTCCCTTTCGGAGTAACTACAGCACCTCGAGTGTTCAAAAAGTGTCTAGTAGTATATCTATCATGTACCCTTGTAACAAATATTAAATCCGAATACTCTTTCATATACACCCTTTCTCTTGCTCTCTTTTGTCTCAAAAAGATCACTGTTCAGTGACAAACAGAAATTAACTTAAAAAGACATTTGTCACAGTTGTTGTGCATTAACAGCATCAAATATATCAGGTCGTACAATTGTAGATATTTAAAATAATATTTGAAACATTAAGACCATTAAAACCCTTGAAGGTTCAATTACCATAACATATCTATTGCCCAAACCCTCAAGGGTATATTGGGTTGCTCACTTTTGTGTATAGTAGTATTAGCAGGACTCTTAAGAAGGGACAACAATCATGTCTTCCCATATCTGGACGATTGGTTAATACAATCCAAGTCATACAACCAATGTGTACAGCACACGCATCAAACAATATGTCTGCTTCACAAACTGGGATTCACAGTAAATCAAAAGAAATCCCATCTCCAATCATTCCTGTCTCAGCAGTATCTGGGTGCTACAATAGATAACTCCAAGGCAATAGCGTACCCCAACCCAGCAAGAATGCAAACTATGCAGGATCTTAACAAAAGATTCCAGCCACAACACTCACTACCAGCTCAAGTGTTTATGCAGCTAATAGGAATGATGGCATCTTGCATTTTCATAGTGCCATATGCAAGACTGCAAATGTGCCCCATTCAAGAGTGCTTGGCAAGTCAGTTTAATCAGGCTCAGCAACAAATAACATATCTTGTGGTGGTAGACGACCGGACATATCGCTCTCTGCAATGGTGAAACACCAAGAACCTTTCCAAGGGCTGGCCGTTTATAGAACCTGTTCCACAGATAATATTAACCACAGACTCCTCTCTCACAGGATGGGGAGCGCATTAACAAAATCACAGTACAGGGTACATGGACAATGCAACACAAACTACTCCACATAAACCTTCTGGAGTTACTAGCGATTTTTCTAGCTCTAAAATAGTTTCAGCATTACCCATCAAACAAAGCGGTAAAAGTCCGGACGGATAATATGACAGCAATGTATTACATACAAAAACAAGGAGGAACACACTCCCTACGGCTCTCCCGGCTGGCACAGAGCATATGGAGATGGGCCATTCCTCAAAACATTTTTTTAATTAGCAGAACATCTACCAGGATTTCACAATCAAGTTGCAGATCTATTAAGTCGTCAAAGACAGCAGATACATGAATGGGAACTTCATCATCAAGTTCTTCAGCCATTTTTTCTAAAGTTGGGTCAACCAGAGATAGATCTGTTTGCTACAAACCACAACTCCAAATGCCCAAGCTTCACCGCCAGATACCCACACTCATTATCCAAAGGCAATGCGGTATGGATGAACTGGTCAAACAAATTTGCATACGCTTTCCCACCTCTCCCACTAATTCCATTGGTGGTACGCAAACTACAGGAACATTCTCTCACATTGATTTTCATAGCACCAATGTGGGCAAGACCCCGGTACACCACGTTACTAGAGATGTCAGTAGTACCACATCGCAAACGAAAACTCTCTCCACATCTACTAACACAGAACCATAGAGAGATTATGCATCCAGACCCAATGCAGCTCAATCTAGCAATTTGGCTCCTGAGGTCTTAGAATTTGCATATCTAAATTTACCACCTGATTGCATAAATGTCATAAAAGAAGCAAGACGCCCTACCACTAGAGCATGTTATGCAGCAAAGTGGAAAAGGTTTGTTGTATATTGTACAAATAACATCAATCTCTTAGATGTTTCCATACAAAACCTTATATGCTATCGGTTAAATCTGCAAAGATCTAACTTAGCGTATTCCTCAATCAGGTTACATCTTGCTGCTATAGCAGCATATCTTCAAAACAGACATTTGTCATTGTTTAGAGTACCTGCAATCAAAGGGTTTATAGAAGGACTTAAAAGAATAATTCCTCCTAAAAAACCACCCTCTCCAGTGTGGAACGTTTGGGTCCTTCTTTCGATTCATTACATAAGTGTGAATTACAATTCCTTACATGGAAAGTTGCTTTTTTTTAGTAGCTGTTACTTCACTTAGAAGAGTAAGTGAGTTACAAGCATTAACAATTCAAGAACCATTTATACAACTTCATCATAATAAAGTGGTTCTTAAAACAAATCCAAAGTTTCTGCCAAAGGTCATTTCACCTTTCCACCTCGATCAATCTATTGAGTTGCCAGTATTTTTCCCCCAACCACAAACAGTGGCAGAAAGAGCTCTACATACATAAGATGTAAAGAGAGCGCTTCTCTACTAGATTGATAAGACAAAACCTTTTCGTAAAACTAAACAACTGTTTTTGTCTTTTTCTCCTCCACATAAGGGAAATCCAATTTCAAAATCAGGCATTGCAAGATGGATTGTTAAGTGCACTCAAATTTATCAAAAAGCAAAACACACACTATCCATTCCCCCCTAGGGCTCATTCTACCCGTAAATTAGGGGCATCTATGGCATTCCTAGGGAACATACCATTAGATGACATCTGTAAAGCAGCTACATGGTGAACTCTGCACACCTTTACAAAACACTACTGTGTAGATGTGCAGGCAAAACAACAAGCAAGTGTGGGCCAGGCTGTACTCAAAACATTATTTCAAACGACTGCAACAGACACGGGTGGTCACCGCTAAGGGAGAAACTGCTGTGAAATCTATGTAATAGTGTGTGGTCTGCAGCCCATATGCCTCGAACGAAAAATGCTACTTGCCAGTATGCATCTGTTCTTGGCATGTAGGGCTGCAGAACCACACACGCCCACACTGCTCCCTGGCTACCTGTGCCTGTTCCAGTATTATCTTATTTAGATACACAATACATGGTCATCTCTATATGTACTCGTACAACTCCATAATTTGCCCAATGGCGAAAATAATCTGAAGATGGAGTCGATGCCCATGCGCACTACGATCTAAGGGAGGAGTCATGCAACAGACAAAGACTCTTCCAAGACAACAACAAAGTGTAATCATCCGGGCCCACCACCAGATGGTGATCTAATGCAATAGTGTGTGGTTCTGCAGCCCTACATGGCAAGAATAGATGCTTACTGGTAGGTAGCATTTTCCTTACAGTGAAACGTGTTTTCCGCGGGCTCTGCTGAATGTATATACTTTTCCTGCTCAACAGTACTTTGTAGTTTGAACCGTGTCGGGGTCCCATTTGAAGCAACATGTATTAAAATGGCAAATCCGGATTAAATACTTTCACAGAATGTGCTGCAGAATTTGACTCTTTTGGCACATAATTTAGCCAACTCTCTCCTGCCGCATAATTTAATTGGATACGTCTACCAGGCGAGCTCATCTTGACCCACCGGCTGCACTAAACTCACAGCAAAGCCAATAGCGCGAAGCTCTCAGCAGCAAAGGTGGCCTCCCCACTCCAGTATGTTTGCGCCAGTGGATCAAAACAAGATTCACTTTTCACACAAATTTAATTCTTGGCCTCTCCACTGAGACTGCAGAGGGTTACCAATTGTCACACAGACACACAGACACACAGACACACACAGACACACACAGACACACACAGACACACACAGACACACACAGACACACACAGACACACACAGACACACACAGACACACACAGACACACACAGACACACACAGACACACACAGACACACACAGACACACACAGACACACACAGACACACACAGACACACACAGACACACACACAGACACACACACAGACACACACAGACACACACACAGACACACACAGACACACACAGACACACACAGACACACACAGACACACAGACACAGACACACAGACACACAGACACACAGACACACAGACACACAGACACACAGACACACACACACAGACACACACACACACACACACACACACACACACACACCGCATAATACATAGCAAAACATAGCATAGCAAAACAATGCACAGCATAACAATGCACAGCATAACAATGCACAGCATAACAATGCACAGCATAATATAATGCATAGTATAACAAAACATAGCATAACATAATGCAAATCGCAACAAAACATAGCATAGCATAACAAAACACAAAAAACACACTCACTCACTCCAAATACACATGCAATAGGTGTCACATTTGCGATAGTTTAAGCTATTGGCATTGTAAATGACTGCTATTTATGTATCTATTTTCAAAACCAACACATAAATACAAAATTTGACATTTACAATGCCAATAGCTCAAACTTTCCTAATATGAGACCTATTGCTTTGCAAATGCTTGTTTGTTTTTCTCATCTCTTCTATATTAGATTTTTCCTGTGTGGTTTTCCTTTTTAGCTAACTCCACTTCTAAAGTTGCTATTTCTTTTTCCAGTTATTTGATGCCAATCCTTTTATTCCTATTATCCGCAGCGAGATTGATTATTTTCCCTCTGATAAAAGCTTTGTACACATCCCAAGCAATTTGTTTCGTGGTCCCTTCTTTATTTAACTGGAAAAACAAATAGGTATCCTTTGCTAATAATTCTATACAAGTTGTATCTTTGAAAATGACTGTCCACTGTCCACCTCTAGCAGGAAGTAGTGGATTTTAATGTGAGACGCAGGAGCACTGCCGAATGGTCTGAAAGATGGGCTGGTATTTGCTCTACCTTTTTGTGTGCTATTGAGTAAGCTTCTATCTATTGAGAAAAAGTCGATCCTAGACTAATGCCCCAGTCTTTTATTTTGTAGTGTAAATCTATGCATCTTATCTGCTTTTTCTCTTCATATATCTATAATCCCTAAATTCTTAATGCACAAGCCGACCCACTCCCTCATTTTTGGTATGTTGGGGCAGTTCTTGACCGGCAATCTGTCCTCTTTAGGATTTAAAATGATATTAAAATCGCCCCCCTTATTATGGGTGCTTGTGCGGCCAGAAGTGGAGTATACACTTTTTGTAGAGGGCTCCGGATCGTCCATGTTAGGGCCATAGTACCCCACTATCGTGTACAAATTATTTTGTATCCTAGCTCTCACTATTGCCCATCTTCCCTTCCTGCCCACTTCTGCGATTCAATCCATGCTTTCAGGGATTTTTTAAATAGTATCGCCACTCCTGTTACACAACATTGCTGGTTTGTGCATACATAAGAATCCACCCACGTCTGATTTTTAAGAATTCTTGCCCATTCTACTTACAGCAGGTACATCTTGTAATATTATCTCATAGTTCACTATTTTCAAATATTCCAGGATCTTTTGCCTTTGTTTTTTTTATCCTGAAGCAAATTGTGTTCCAAGACAGGATATTAACTGCCATCTATTTGGTTTCTTCAACAGTATTTAGTATAATCTTTTAGTTTCGTTTGGGACTTTTCAGGGGACCCTTCCTCCTTCATATTGCTTTCGTTGGGACTTTTTTTTTCTCCATATTTCTCCATTATGCTCCCCACCCAGTGCTTTTTTTTGTGACATTTTTCTAAGTGATTGTATTAGTTCACTAGTGGCAAACGGTGAAAGATATGAGGTAGTGCCTTCCAGGATACTAGGAATTAGCATATGCCATCTATACACTTGAGGATTTGGGTGGTGTTCCACCAGTCGGTATAGCAGAAATGAAAGCATGCCTCCACTGAACATTACCTGGATAAAAAAATGCAGGTCAGGCCAAAAAAGCAAAATGGGCAGGTGCAGCATTTCATTGATAAACTTTTTAATTTGCGGAATCTGACATCAGTACTTTTGTCATTTTTTATTGCATAAAGCGGACATTTGATTTTCACTTAAGTCTAAAATTAATATTTTCTTCCATTGTCTCTCTACAGAAGCAAACTTTAATGCAGCACATTCTCCGATGTGATTTTGAAGCCTGCAGACAATATCTGATGAATTTTGAGCAAGCAGTTGTATTGGATCAGAATACTCAAATGCTTCACTCATTTTTGGGCCACAGATGTGATGGAAATCGCAACATTCTCCATGCTTGTGTATCTGTGTGTTTTCCAACCAGTAACAAAGAAACTAAGGAGGAAGAAGGTAAACTTGTAAACAAACCAAGTGTGAAACATTTGCCTACTGATATTTGGCTGACAGTTGCTATTTTTTGCGTAGACCAGAGGTGATATTGCTTTGATTTATTATGTAACCTTTCCTTGATTTGGTACCAAATTATTTTCTTCATGTTTCAGAAGCAGAGCGCTCTGAAAGGAACACGTTTGCAGAAAGGTTATCTGCAGTTGAAGCTATTGCAAATGCGATCTCCGTGGTATCAAGTAATGGGCCTGGCAGTAGAACTGGGTCATCGAGCAGCAGAAGGTACTGTTAGTTCATAAGTGTTTTTAAAGTCCATCTCTTTCTCGCTCTCTCTCCCTCTCTCTCGCTCTCTCGCTCTCTCGCTCTCTCGCTCTCTCGCTCTCTCGCTCTCTCGCTCTCTCGCTCTCTCGCTCTCTCGCTCTCTCGCTCTCTCGCTCTCTCGCTCTCTCGCTCTCTCGCTCTCTCGCTCTCTCGCTCTCTCTCTCTCTCTCTCTCTCTCTCTCTCTCTCTCTCTCTCTCTCTCTCTCTCTCTCTCTCTATATATATATATATATATATATATATATATATATATATATATATATATATATATATTTATTCCTTCTCAAAAGTAAACATGGCCTGACATTTTTTTCATGACCTGATGAGCTTATTGGTTTTACATACATGTCTATGAATAACAGTATTATCTGATAGACTACAAGCCGCAGATTCCTTAACGTAGAATTATCCCCAGGCGCATGACTGGATCCAGAAAATTTTCTTTGCCACAGCATGTCTACGCACCGGGGGGCGGTGCCACGTGACTCCGCCTTGACTACGTCCACAGGCGTGACGTCAGCAAGGTCACATAAGCCCCACCCCCCCGACGTCAGTTTTCCTCTTTTCCACTTGGATCCGGATCGTGTCTCTGACCTGTTTTCAGGCCTTCTTTTCACGATTTGCGTTGAGGAACAGTGTGCGAATGCCTTCGGGCTTTAAGACGTGTACTTCTTGTGCACGTCAGATGTCTGCAACAGACTCTCACCTTATCTGTATGTGGTATTTGGGCGAGCACCATGAGTCTACGGACTGCGACACTTGTCAGCACCTCAAACCGAAGTCCCAGCGGGAGCGCCGGATGAAATTGCGGTCGGTGTCATTCCAGTGTCCTTCCCCTACTTCAGAAGCCATGAGCTGCCGATACAGACTGCGGCATCGCCCTTCACCACGGCCTCAAGGGAATCGCTCGCCAGCTGGTAGGTCCTGCAGCTCCGAAGGTCTGTCCTAGTTTGGCAGAGGGCGCGGGTTCCCCAGGGGACATGCGCCCTCGCCTGTCGCCACCCTACCCGCCGTTCCCTGGCGTTGGGGCCACTAGGACCCAAATGACAGCCTATGCTGTGGCTCTGCAGACTTCTTTGGCGCCTCCACCTCCTGAGACGTCCGCGGATCCTTTGCCTCGTCTGGGGAGTCGCCGGCGGCTTCGACCCCGGCACAGACCGGTTAGGCTTATGGTTGTAGAACGGTGGTGTCGAGGTGCGGTCCTGCGGGGCTCCTCTCTAAGGCCCACAGCTTCTCTGCCTTACCATAAATCCCTACTGGGCTCCTGTGGGATTGCAGGAGATCGCCGGGATTCAGGGCTCGCCCCCGAGTCCCCCCTCTGTCCTCTGAGCAGGCGTCTGCCTCGCCATTGCCTTTTCGGCACCGAAGGTATTCATCCCCGGTCCTGGTGGTGCTGAAGGTGGAGGCCGGGGCCTGGGGTGCTTTCCCGAGTCCCTCTCGTTCCTCTACACAAGTGGCTGCCTCGTGTGAGGTCGAGCCGGCGCATTTTCGGTGCCTGTGGCGGACTCTGCGGTGCTGTGCCGGCATCGGGTCCTCGACTAGTCTCCATATGTTCTTTCCTTTCCGGAAGTTGGTCATCTCCTGGTCTCTTTTTCTCCGTAGACGGGACGCTGCGCTGTTGCTTTTTCACCTATGCACAACAAACTAACATTTGCAAATTTGTCCGGAACAGTTGACATAGGATTTGGAACCATATCGCTGGAACTATATCGCTGATTAAATGGGTGAAAATATGGTGATCCTGTGGACATTCGGAATTTGTCTACCACATAGTGTGATTTATTGAAACAACTGTTGTGATTTACCCCTTGTGAATTTCTGTGGAGGACCATTAATAGAAGATTGGTCCGATTGATTGTTTTTATACAGACTTGTACCGCTGAAGTGATCTTTGAGTCCTGAAGATGACCGTGCAGTGATACAGTGGTCGAAACACCGTTGACGCTTTTGTGGCCTAATTTACATAATGACACATTATTTTTATTTATATTGTTCCTTTACTGTAATATGTAAAAAAAAATTCTGCCACTTGTCTGGTTCGTAATATGTTGTTTTGTATACCAGCACCCTGTCTTGAGCATATCTGTTTCTAATGTTTTTATTATATGTAAAAAATAATACTTTTTTGATACTGAAGACATAGAGCTTTTTAATTGAAGGGCTTCTTCATCTCTTTTTTCTTTTTCTTTTATTTAGTATGGTTTGCAAATCTTAGTTTGTTGTGCTTAATTGTATATTGTTAATAATCCTTCTCTTGAACCAATTGTTAGGTGTATGACTGATTACCCATGGTTCAGGTTTACTGGACTGCCCTTGTGGTTAATAACGTTGCTTTTTCACCAGTGTCTTCTAGGGAGGGCTCCTCGCTGTCCCCTCGGCCTCCACCCTCGAAACCTCTGTTCAGCAGCTCGCGGTTTTTTGCTCCGCCGGCTTCTCAGACTTCCCCGGACGGCCTTCAGGTTCCCTACTGTCCGTGGAGCGCCCACTCGTCCGTGGATCACCCACTCTTCAGGGGCTGTTCGTTTATTCCTCCAGCTGGACTTGGGGATGGACGGCTTAGTTTACAGTCGTCGCCCACTGAGGAATTGCTTTCTCCCCTGTGGTGTACTAAGGAGGCCAGTGTTGCCTTTGTTCAGGCTATTTCCACGACTGCTGGCATTTTGGGAATGGGTGACCCCGTCACCCCATTTCCTATCGGTCACGTGTTGGAAGGTCTCCACCAGGGCTCTGGTGGAAGTGAGCTGCTACTTCCTTTTGAAACTTCGTTCCACAACTCTCTTCTGGTGGTTTGGGAGCGTCTTTCCTTCTACTCAGGGCCTTCTTCTGGAGACTGCCTTTCCTTCCTTGCCTGTGGTGGTGTTTCCTCCGTCGCGGGAAGTCCGGTGGTTGGATTCATGGGGGCGTAACATCTTCGGATCCTCCAGTGCCGCTCTGCGAGCGCTAAACACCCTTTGTGTATGGGCTAGGTCTACCTCCAGCCTATGGGATTCTGTGGAGTCCCTTCTGTCTCGCGTCTCCCACGAGGGTGCTTGCGCTGATCTACGGCACCATGTGTTGGACGGTCAGGAGTTGGCCGTGTTTATTCTTTGTGCTGCCTTGGATGTTGCTAATCCTCTTGCTGTGCTAAGGCCACTTCTGTGGCTCTCCGTCGCAATGCTTGGCTGCGGGATGGGGTTTTTCCTGAGAATATTAGGGAGCGTCTGGTTAACATCCCTTTGGGCTTCTTTTGTTAACACTAACGCGGACTCCGCCATTCAACGTCTTTTTGCGGGGCTCAGTCCTCCTTCCCCTCCGTAAGCTTGGCTTGTTGATCCTCCGGAGCTTGATGGGAGGCTTTATCCCACCTTTTTCCTGGGATCTGGTGTTTTTTTTAACCCGTCTGTGTGGTTTGCCGTGCCTTTGAGGTCCCTGGTTTGGCCCCTCTCTACTGTTGGCTGATGGAACAGCCCCCCCTCCCCCCATTCCCGGCACTAGTGTATTTTTGGCTGATGATAAGCAGTCTGTGGTTCTAACTGCAGGTCCTTCTGTTCTTGTCCTCTGATGCAGGATTTTTTCCATAAGAGTGGTTCCCATGTTTTCTTTGGGACTTGTCTTACCCTAAGTGGGGTACTTGTAGCTATTGTATAGCTCTGTTCTACACTGGGAGGGTGTGGGCTCCCTTTGCGGGTTCCTCGCCTTTCTTGTGTTGCTGTATTACGCTGGTGCGGTTCATTGAACTTTGTCTGGGCGTAGCTTATGCTGCTCCAGGTTCTGTCATTTCAATATCCGCTGCATCGCTGGACCAGCTTTTGCATGCCATCTGCGGCATTGTGCTGTGGTGTTTCCACCCTTTTTTGTCCAGCGTTTCGGCCTGGTCCTCTGTCTGGTGTTCAAGGGGGGATAGGATTTCCTGTTATTTTCCTGTGTTCTGGTTGACGGCTTGCCCGTCCTACGTATTTCTCCTCTTCTGGCTGGTCCCACTCCTTTCGTGGGTCGGTTTAAGTCCAGAACAGTCTCCATTTAGAGGTTGTTCTGGATTTCCCTAGCCCTTGCCTTCATCTTCGCTCGGCTGCAGGGTACTTGCCGGCTGCACACACCTGCTCTTTCTGGTCCACGGGGGCCTTGGCATGGGTCCTTTTGTTCCTGCCTCTTGTTCTGCTGGAGCATTGCCAGACTACGTCTTTCTTCTCATGCCTGCCTTTCTTGACTGTTGGGCCGTTCCCACCTTTTCCGCTGACTCGAGGCTGTGGCCGCTTCAGCTGTGCCCTTCACTGTGTGTTTTCATGTGGAGGGCTTTGCCTCCTTTTCTACCTCTTCTCCTTGGAGTTTGGGGTGATTGTCTGTCCCTCCTGTGCTTTCTGGCGGGTGTCCCTGGTACCTTGGCTGGGCTTGGGGTGTCCTGGTCTCCCTTCACCTCATCCTTGCTTTCCTTCTGGATGGTGGGGGCTGGGCTGCCCTTCTTGTCCCCTTTACACATCCCCTGTTGGGGCCCTGTGTTTCTTCCTACTGGGAGGCTCTCACGCAGGCCCTCCTCCCTTCTGGGTATGGCTAGGGTAACTATTCTACGTTAAAGAATCTGCGGCTAGTAGTCTCAATCAGATGTACAAGTTACTTGCCTTCGGCAACGATGTATATGACAGAGACGATTCTAGCCACAGATTCCTTCACAACCCGCCCTTCCTCCCCGTTCTCGAGGACCTTCAGCTTAGTATTCTGCACTCGCCTGCCTCTGGGTGGTTTGTCCTCTGCGAGTGCCCTCTTTCCCTTCCTCCCTAGTGGGATGATTCGTTCTGTTTGCTTGATCCACTCCTTCCTTTCTGGTGATTGGTTGGTGGGTTCATGGGTACTTCTGCATCCCTGCACCCTGGTCTTCCAGTGTGGGGCCTATTCATGCTCTTCTCCCTTTTTCATTGCTTGATATTTTTGACTCCTCTGCAGTTTTCTGAGTTGGGGCCTCTTGACTGTGCCTAGACCCTTAACTCCTTACAGAGAATGCGCCTCTCCTTGCTGGTGTTGATTTGGGGTTAAATTGTTATTGCTTTTCTGTTCCGGCCTCGTTGCCCTCACTGTTTATGGGCTGGGGTAGCAGGCCTCTTTCGTCTGTTATGACGTTTTTTCATATCCTTTTCTGTCTCCAGGGAGGCTGTCGTATTTGCAAGGTTGCTTTGCAGTAGCTGTGCTTTTGCTCTTCCATTCTATGACTTTAGGTGCTATCGTGCCTGGCCCTCTCCCGGATGGTGCTGTTCCTCACCAATCGATTCTTCCCTTTCTGATTTTTTTACACACTGTTCCCATATTCTCACAGATTTTGTTTGTGATGGCTCCGCTTTGTAGCGCGGAAAAGTTCTCCGGAATAAATTGACGTCTGTGTGCCGGGGTGGGGATTATGTGACCCTGCTGACGTCACGCCTCCGGACGACGTGGTACCGCCGCCCTCTGCTGTTTCATCATGTGTGCCATAGTCGCGCAGTGATTGTACTAATTGTATAAGTAGAACAATATCCCAACTGGTATAATTTGTAGACAATTAATAAGGATATGCATGCAACATTATCAAGTGAGAAACAAGGAGACTCTGTATATTTATAATGTGTGCTCAAGGCATCATTTACTCAATATTTATCTCTAAGGATCGGGCAAGTCCAATTACAGTTAATATCAGCACTGCAATTTACAATTCAAACATAACAACCCAAAGTTGTACAATGCTCCCGAGTGAAGAGGTGAATAACACTACGGCGACACATGTGACAGTGATCCGCGTGAGCGGCGCAAGGTGTTTGTGCATAAATATATACAGTGAATAAAAACAGAGTAGTTTTGAAATAATTTGGAATAGTTAATTTCCGTTTCAGTCTTTGTGAAAACCACTGTGTGAGGGGAGCCTAGGGTCTTGCAGATAAGTCGACGGCGTTTCGATCCGTAGAAATTAGGATCATCTTCAGGACTGGGTGGGTTGGTGGCAGTGCGTATATCGCGTTTGGTAGGCCGTGTGAGGGTATCCGGTTCGTGGGAACACTCCGCTTTGTCTGGAGAAAATGCAGGGCTCCTCCAATGTTGAAGGCAATGGAGTAACACGTTACTCTGGTACTTTGTGGGCTATGGATCCAACCAAGCGTGGGTAAGGTGTGGAGCAATAGCGGGAAAACTGCTGGTGCGGCGTAGTCCGCGGTACTGTACTAACTGAATCAGGCGTGGTCCGCAAGGTAAGGAGAATCAATCTAAATCATCTGTCTTCTTTCCGTGCCAGTGCGGGTTCTGGGACTTCTCCAGTAGACCCTTCTGGCTCACTTCTTTCGTGTAGTGTCCCATGCCTGAGCTGCTTCTAATGCCTTGTCATTAGGTTGTCTTCGCGCAGTTTGAAATCTCAGCACACTTTCACCATTAGCCCACTTAAGAAACTCGTTTTTCCACCTAGTGCCATTAGGTCCCACCGCTGCTTTCCAGTGCCGTGTGATTTCTCGCTTTGCCTACACGAGCCCCATATCTATAAACTTACTTGTGATCTTGTTCCTGGGGGTATGGGGGAACCAGTGTAGGACACCCACAGCCATGCCAAATACTAAACCTCTTTCTGTTATCGTATTAAGAGTGTCACCAACCTCTTTCCAATAGAGCGCCAGGTTAGGGCACGTCCAGAGCATATGCTCCAATTCCACTCCTATTCTCGTACACCGAGGGCATGCTGCAGAGTCCACATCGAAGCATTTTTTGATTTTTCCTGGCGTTAAATATGCCCGGTGGAGGACATAAAAGTGCACCAGTTGGAATCTTGCGTTGCGCGTGCTCTTCCAGGCCCTCCTCAGTATCTGTGCCCACACTGTCTCGGGGATATCTTTTCCTATATCAGTTTCCCAATTTAGCTTCAGTGCCTCTAGTGGTGGCAGCCCTTCATTGATCATTCTGGAATAGATGCACATGACCGCCTTGAAGGTCCCCGCCGCCATCATTACATACTGGCAGGCCATTATAGTTTTTGGCTCCGTCAGTCCCTCCCTTCAATGCCTCTGTATTGCTTGCGTTGGTGCTGCGTGCATCAGGAAGCCACCCCTAGGTAAATCGCACCGTTCTAGAAGTGTCGGATATGGCAGAAACGTCCAATCTTCGTATAAATCTCCTAGTACCTGGATTCCCGCCCCTCCCAGCTTTGGAGCTGCGACCAATCGCCACCGTGCGGTAGCGCCGTTAGCATCCCAAGTGGAATTTCGGGGACATATGGGTGTAGTTCGTTCGCCTGACGCTGTGACCGATTCCAGCACAACCTGATAGTTTTTTTTTCCTGTGTTAGATCCCGGAGGTCCAATTTCTGCTGAAGCGCTATAAAGGAAAGGATATGGCGAGGTATACCCAGGCCCCTCTTTTGATCTGGTCCCTTGAATTCTCGTGCTGTCTCTTGCGTGCATATCTGCAGTTGGGCTGCCAAGTAGTATAGTTCAAAGTCTGTGACCGCCAGTCCCCTCTCTTGCTTAGGCCTTAGTAGGGGTGTTAATGCTACTCTTCTTCCCCCCCAAAGGAAGGATATTATCATGGACTTTAGGAGTCGGAAGATAGCAGCAGGTATCCACACTTGCAATGTCCTGAAGTAATAAAGGAGCCTTGGGAGCGCCACCATTTTCAGTAGTGCTATTCGGCCTGCCACTGACAGTGGGAGAGTAGCCCAAAAGGACATGCTACTCTTCAGTGCTCTTAAGCTACGGTTAACATTACCCTCCAATAAGTCAATTGTCGCATGATAGATGTGCACACCCAAGTATTTCAGGCAACTAGGCTCCCATCGTACTGCTCTGATAGTGTGAGGTTGGGTCTCCCCCTGACGTACGGGGAACAAGCACGTTTTGGACCAGTTCACTTTCAGATCTGATATCTCGCCGAAGCTAGTTAGTAGAGTCTCAGCATTCCTCATGGCCTCGTCAGCGTCTTCGAGGAAAAGCAGGAGGTCATCGGCGTATATAGAAATGTATTGTTGTCCGGTCCAGCTGTGTAATCCCTGAAAGTGGTGTCCCGTCCGAATTTTCATCGCAAGAGGTTCCACTGCTAGAGCAAACAGCAGTGGAGACAGTGAGCACTCCTGTCTCTTGCTTCTCTCTACCGAGTATTACGACGATATCAGCATGCCCGTTTTTACTCTGGCCACTGCCGAGGCATAGAGGACTGTCGTCCATCGCAGGTAATCCTCCCCCACTCCGAAGCGCCTCAGCACTGCATAAAGATATTCCCATTCGAGGCTGTCAAACGCCTTCTCTATGTCCACCAACAGTATCATTGGGCGTCGGCCTCAAGATGGTCTCCCTCTATTAGTCGCAACAAGTGGCGTATGTTCGTGGTCGTATTTCGCGTCAGAATAAATCCCGCTAGGTCCGCGTGGACCAGTGTGGTCATGTGTTCCAACAGTCGAGACGGCAAGATGCTGCTTAGTATTTTATAATCAGTGGTTAGCATCGACAGTGGTCTGTACAACGCTGTGTCTCCACTCTCCCTACCCGGCTTCAGTAATGGTATCACCAGCGCTTCCCCCATAGATTGTGGCAACCGTCCTAACTGCTTCGCTTCTTTATAGACCTCAAGCAGTCTGAGTGCTAGAAGGTCAGTGTATTTTCCGTAAAATTCTATGGGTATTCCGTCTAGGCCCGGAGTTTTATTATGTGCCATACGCTTGATGGCACGCCGTATTTCCCAGAGTTCAATAGCTTTGCCTAGGTCTTTCGCTTATTCATGATCCAATTCAGGGAAGCAGAGCCCTTCTAGAAATTCACCTATGGCTGGGGTACCATTCCCCAACGTTCGTTTGTATAGGATTTCATAATATCCCGTGAAACACTGTAGAATCTCAGATTGGGTGTAAACTTCCTCTCAGTCTGTCGTGCGCATTGACACTATTGGGGAACCTCTCTTCGTGGTGTTAGCAAGCCAACAGGGTCCCTGTTTTGTCGCTCTCTGCGTGCTATGCTTTATAGTCGAAGATGCGTAAGAGCTCTGTTGCCACCGCCTCCTTCGACTTACTAACCCTTTCTTGAAATTCGGGTTGTCCAGGTCTTAAGAGTTATACTTCGCGGAGTGTCTTCTCAGCTTTATCTAGGTCAACTAGTAGTGTTTTCCGCACCCCTACGTATTTCCCTATACAAAACCCTCTTATGACAACCTTGAGGGCGTCCCACTCCGTAGCCCTTGTCTCAGTCGTTTCGGCATTATCCTCAAAGTATTGTGTAATCCCCTCCTCCAGCGCAGCTTGAAAGAGTGGGTCCTCCAACGTTTCGGGGCGCAGCCTCAAAGTGGGGACACACAAAGCGCTAGGAGACCACTGCATGGCAATTAATAAAGGATTATGGTCAGATAACGTTCTCGATAGATATTCAGTCCTCAGAATTTCTGGCAGCAGTATTGAGGAACATAATACTGCATCCAATCTCACATGGAGTTCATGCATGCTAGAAAAATAGGAGTTATCTCGGTCCTGTGGGTGTTGTGCTCGCCAGGCATCCGTGAGTCCCCACCTAGCTTGCCATTCCATTCTACCTTTAGTGATGCGGTGTGTCTGGGAATCCGCCAAAGGGGGGTGCGACCTATCAAGGGAGACATCCAGTACTGAGTTAAAATCACCTCCCAGTATTACCGGCCCCATAAGAAATTGTGCCAAGGACCCAGATAGCCTTGCCAGGAAGGTCAACTGATCGACATTCGGTGCATAGATACTGCAAATGGCAATGTCCTTACCCCGTAGCTTCCCCGCTATAGCTACAAACCTTCCCTCCGGGTCTATGATTTGCTTGGTTAACTGAAACGGAACCCCAGCCCTGATCTAAATTAAAGCGCTGAGTATGTTTTATTAAATACTTGGCCCCTCCATCTACGCTGTAATGCTATCCCTTCCGTCTTCGTCAAGTGTGTTTCTTGGAGTAAGGCGACCTGTACTCCCCTTCGTGTCAGATAGGCATGAACTTTGTGGCGCCGAGACATGGTGTGTAGTCCCCTCACATTCCAGGTTATACATTTAAAATAAGCCATTTCACCCATTGCCCCACAATGCCCTGTGCAGTCCACCACTACTGCTCCCTAAACATCTTAAGTGTGGTAAATAGTCTACATCGATGATGAGCCCTCCCTTCAACATCCCAAAAAACCCCATACCCCCCACCCCACCCAGAACAGGGCCTAGTAACCTCCATCTAGCTCCCGTCCAAACATCTCCCAAATAGCAACATTGGACTAAACCCAGCAGTAGTCACTGTGGGTGTGCCTTAAGGGCAGGAAGGGAGGGTTGGTCGCCAACGGGCAGCCGCCCAAACCCCAGGCACTCCTCCGCACGATCGAGCCTTAATTAAGGAAGCACTTCAATGGCCACCCACCTCCCACACATAATCAAACACTCCCTCCCAACAATATAGGAAGCTGTCCGTCGAAGTCTATTCATCGAACTCACACAGCTCACCGGGTGCTTCTAGCCTTCGTCCAGCATTCCCTCCGCCGTCGCCGGAGTGACCACAGGCAAAGGTACATTGTCCGTCTCAGAGCGCTCAGTGTCCAAATGTTCATTGCCTTTTTCTGATTCCGTCCCTTCCTGCGATGGAGATCCCCGTTGATCCGATAAGTCAGTCACCACCTTCAGGACTCCCTGTCGTTCTGATGTCGTCTCTGAAAGTGATGGCCTCCTCAACCCTCTACGCCTATTGCGGATTCGCCGTGATTTCCGTTGCGGTAGTCGATGGTCGAGGACATCTTTGCCGGATTTGTACAGTTCAAGCCAGGCGCAGGCATCATCTGGAGTATGAAAGAACCTAATGGCATCGTCTACAATCACTCGCAGCCTAGCTGGGAAGAGTAAGGAATACTGTAGTTCCTCCGTCTCAGCTCTCGTTTGACTGCTAGGAAGGGGGTCCGTCGGCGTTGCGTTTCATCGGTGTAATCCGGGAAGATATTGACTTTGCTGTTCTCCACCTGATAGGGACCGTTAACTCGTGCATTCTGGAGCAGCAGATCTCTGTCCCGGTAATGTAATAGTCTAGCTACCACTGGGGCCGACCCTTCTGCGGTGGCTTGGCCGGGATCCTATGCGCCTGTTCCAGTGTGTAGAAAGTGGACAGTCCCTCCGGCGCCACCACTGTCTGGAGCCAATCTTCAAGATAGCGGGCCATGTCGCGCCCCTCCACTTTCTCCGGCAGGACCACTAACCGGATGTTGTTCCGGCGATTACGCCCCTCTGCCTCCTCGGCTCTCCGCTCTAGCGCATCCATTCGATCCAGCACATTAGTCATGGTGGATGTGAGGTCTTTTTGCGTTGGTTCAAGGGTTTGGATTGTGGTCTCCACCAGCTTAACCCTGTCCGACAGTTTGCCATGATCGGCCCGCAGTAGTCCCAGGCCTGTAGCCACCTGCACGATGTCCTGCTGCAACGCCGTGCGGGTATCCGCTATTGCTGTCAGGATTTTGTCTAGTTGCAGATGCAGTTGGGGGTCCCGTTAGTGTCCGGGGTCATTGTGATCTCCTTTGTCCGACGCCTCGGTGTCCGATGTGGGTTGAGCGCCGCTTTTGTTCCCTTTAGGTTTCCCATGATGGAGCTGTTTTGTCCGCCGCTTTTGTAGTGTATAGGGAGATGTCGTCCAGAGCCAGGGCACTCTGCACAGCCGGTGCTCTCGGGTCTGCACTCCAGTGAACGTCCGACGTGCTATCTAGGGGCGCAGTGCGTATTCGTCCCCAGAAGCAGCGTGGCAAAGTGTCCCCAGGAGGCGGTCAGGAGCACTTCACTCCTTCAGGCAGCAGCCGCAGCGGGGCCGGGCAAGCCACGCCACAGTAGCACGACGGGACCCAAGTATTGGGCTAGGTCCGTGTTATGCAGTGGACAGTACAGCACCGTATATAGGCTCAGCAGTTTTCCAGATGTCGGTGCAGTGCCTGTCTTGTGACTAACCCACTGTAGGCTAAGTTGCGTGCGCCTCCCAGACACGATCCAGCAGTTCGTTATCCTTCGCTGCAGTCGCCGATAGGGCCTCGCCCTGTAGTATTGTGTGGCGCGTTCACCCTTTTGGAGGCCCAGGAGGAGGCCAGATTCCACGTGCCCAGATGGATGCGAGCAAGGGAGCATCTGCGTGTACTATGTGGTGTCAGAAAAGCCAGGTCGCATCACTCACCAACGTAGTGCCACCGTGCCAAAAACAGGGTGCGACTTCTCAGTGTTCTTATTCACAAGTGGGCGCTCCAGGGCCTCTAATGTCGCCCCGTGCCGCTGCGCACCATGAACCAGGCCCCCCTGGGGTATTCCTCGTCCTCTCATTCCCGAAGTCCGGGCTACTCCAGAAGTTTCTCCATGTGGCTCCGCCGCATGGCCGCGCCACCGCACCTTCGCTGGATCGTGTCGCCTTCTCGTGCCTCTGCTCTGCGGGGCGCCCTCTGTAATCCCCGGCGTGTCTCCTGTAGCCGTTGTGGGTTACTCTGGCTTGTGGCTTCTGCTCAACACCACCGCAACCTCAGGAGGGAAGTCCCAGCGGGAGCACCGCTCGCGGCCGGGTCTCAGAACCCCAGGCGCCGTCTCAGTTCTCGGTGGTGATCTCCGCACAGTAGGGTCTCTGGTAGTTCAGTGGGCGGTGTCCCTTGCGCAACAATGCACCCCCGGGTGCGGTCCCTCAGCAGGCGAAGCCAGTCCAGCGGTATCCCCGGGGGGGTCCGGGAAGGCCTTGTGTGGTGTTCCGCAGTACCAATCCCACAATCAGCACTCCTTTTGCCCCAACCGGAATGCCGATCCGACACTCACCCCTCTCGAGTGGAACTCTAGACCCACCATGCACCCCGATCCGGCCAGCTGCCGGGGGGTGGGGGGGGGGGGGGGCGAAGGCGGTAGGGCTTCCGGCACCCCCCCGCTGCTCCGCCTCCCAGTGGGTCGGGTGTATCTAACAATATATATGGAGCCCCTCGCTGGCGATTCTTGCTCCCCTCGCTCCAATGAAACCAGGCCTCTGTTCAAATTGGGCCCCGGTGGGGATGATCCAGTCGCTCTACCCCCCGGGTGAATGCGCACCACGCATCTGTTCGGCCTTCAGCAACGAGGCCGACGACACCGGATCTTCTCCTCCTTGTGCGCAGTTTCTCGCACACTAGTCGCTTCACTGAGCGCGGCCCTCCGCTCCGGCACCGCAACCGGAGCGCTTTAGGATGTGCAGTGTGTCCCCCAACCGCAGGCGATTGGGGGGTTTAACATTTCCCCATGGCCGCCATTTTAGTTACTGCCACCGTACCACCCCGGGCGACTCGCCGTCGATCCTTCCCAGAGTTATAGGGAGAATCGAGCTGCGCCTTGCGGTTCCGCTGTGGGGGGGGGGGGGGGGGGGGGGGGGGGGGGGGGGGGCAGGGGGGGGGGGCCTTCCCCTGGCTGGTAAAGTGGCCAGGGGGTCGCCAGAGTCAGTTTGGCAGGATAAATGTAGGCTCGATCACGGAGCCCAGCGCCTAGGCGGCCTCCTCCATTGGCGTCCAAGCCACGCCCCCCCTACTAGATACATTGTTACCGAAGGTAAGCAACTTGTACGTCAATGTATAACTTTTCCAAAAACATCCAGAATAGATCAGTTGTGGCATTGATTAATGTGTTGACTTACATTCTGACAGCAGTCCCTGTTTAGGTTACAGTGCTTTTTCCTCCTGTTTAAATTTAGAGGACAATAAGGGATGCTTTGTTCTTTTGTTTTTAATATGAATTATGGATACTTTATCCAGTATTTGGGTGTCTTTCATAGATTCACATGCCTGAATCATTCCCCGTCGTCGAGACGGGAGCCTCCGGTATATAAAAAAGTAATGTCCTAAGACATACATAAAAAGAAAGGTCTAAGGGTCTCACCTTAGTAACCTATCTAGGTCCTTATGCAGGAAGGACCAAATAGAGTAGGCTCCAGGGTCCCACCTTGGTAGCCTATCTGTGTCCTTTTGTAAAAAAGGACCAAAGTAAAAGGAACAACCAATCAGCTACTACCTCCCTCTAGAACCTTCCTGTGAGGAGCCTCAGTCTCTCAGATTTTCTACCGCACGTTGTGCTAGGGAGTCTCCACCTGAGTTCTCCTCAGGAATATCGGATTTTCATCTAACTTTACAGTTTTTTCGACTTTCTTGCTATGGCTGATAGCAAGAAGAGAGCACTTTTTCGTCCCTGTGCCTCCTGTGGCAAACTGAGGCTTCACGTGGACGACGAACATGAGACATGTCTATACTGTCTCTATCCTCACCACCAGTCCATAGACTGCAGGATTTGCCGTAAATTCTCCCACAAGACCCAGAAAGACCGGGAAGGGAGACTTCTAATTTGGCTAAACAGGCTTAAGGACAAACCGGAAGCCGACCTGATTTCTGAAGGTGAGAGCATGTCTGGCGCCTCAAAGTTTTCCCTGAAGAGGCCTAGGGCTTCCTCGCCTGGCCCCTCAGACACCCCTCCTAAGAAGTCCAAAAGGTCTTCAGAGGGCAAGCCTACCGTGTCTAGCAAGGACCTTCCTGTCCCCAGGAAGCAACCACTGCTTACTATGACGACGGCGCAATCGGCGACCACCTCATCGCTAAAAACCGTCTCTACATCGACGACAGTATCGACGACGATGGCATCGTCGGCGTCCTCGTCGACGACACTAACTCACTCATCGTCGACAGGAAGACCGCTTTCATCCTCCGCTCCTTCGTTAACTAGGAGCACGCCGTCGACGACACGTCCGTCGACGAGGACGTCGACGACGACACCGTCGACGAGGACGTCGACGACGACACCGCCGACGAGGACGTCGACGACGACACCGTCGACGAAGGTCACACCGTCGACGAAGCCGCCGACGAAGCCGTCGACGAAGGGCACTCCGTCGACGAAGGGCACCCCGTCGACGACGGCGCCGACGACGAAGCAGTCGACAGTGGAAAAGTTATCAAAGGCACCGTCGACGAGAGCGTCGTCGACGGACCCACCGTCGACGAAGACCAAACTTCAACCAATGACGGAGAGCTCCTTAACGAAGCCGTCGTCACAGGTATCGACGGCGACTGGTGCCTGGAAGGAGTCTGAGCTCCTATCACATGCGATGGACGCAGAAACATCCCATGTTACCATCAGAATCTCCAAAATACCGATTACACCGGAAATGACATCGCCTAGTAAGGTCCAGCAGCTGACGCCATCCTGCTTCTTGCAGGACCAAGAAACGGAGGAGGAAATGTTTACCCAGGCCACTAGCCCATCAGACCTGATTGTCAAGTGCCAAAGCACGGACGAAGAGCAAGAGGTTGAAGAACCTGTTCCTCCAGCTGTATCTACCCAAGTTCACACTCAGGTGACTCCAATGGTGTGCTTGCCAGCCTCCTTAGTTTCAGACTTGCACTTCCTCATTCAGGACTACAAAGAGCGATTTCCTCAAAAAGCCACTCCTGTTGTTCCACCAACTCCGCAGCCAGCTGTGACCGTTCCTGCGCAGGTGCCAAGACATAAGCCCCCTCCACTGGTTCTTCCTAGGACACAGGACCCAGCACAAGACCCCATCTCGTCCGAGGATGAGGGAAGGGAACATGAAGAAGGGGAAGTCCGAGATGACGATACGGACGTGGATGCAGACCAAGACTACGTCACTCACTCTCCAGCCTCTCCGGAGCCACAATCCTCTGAGTCTCCGCCAGCAGATATTGGAGGTTTCCATAACCTCATGGAAAGGGCAGCCAAAAGGTTCCATATGTCCATGGAAACTCAGGAAACTGACTGTTTCCTCTATGATTTTAAGGAACCAACGAAGAAAACTACAAGATCGATCCCGATCATTGATTATCTACTAAAACAGGGCAAACAACTTATGCAGTCTCCAGCTTCCCTGCAGGTAATTGTACCCAGACTGGACAAAAAATATCGAGCTACGTCGTCGGCTCCAGCATGCCTTACGGGTCACCCCAAGGCGGACTCTGTGGTCACCCAGGCGGCGCAGAAGAACTCGCGCAACCCTGCATCACCTTTATCGACACCACCAGATAAAGAAGGCATGAAGTTGGATGCAGTTGGGAAACGTTTTTCCACTACATCTGCGACGACGGTGAAGATCGCCAATTCCATTACCCTTCTCGGACGTTACAACCGTCAACTCTGGGCAGACATCGCGCCCTACCTTGCTGACCTACCAGAAGATCTAAAAGCGGAGGCACACTCGCTCCTCCTCGAGGGTCAAACTTCGGCTTCAGAACTGATCGACTGCGCCATTGACGTGGCCATGACTGGCTTCAGACAGCTGGCAGGCGCCGCTGTCCTAAGACGCCAAGGCTGGCTTAAGGCCACCTCTTTCAGGCAGGAGGTCCAAACCAAAATTCTTGATATGCCTTATGATGGCGATCATCTTTTCGGCGAGAAGATTGACGAAGCCCTCACCGCAATCAAGAAGGACACTGACACAGCCAGAGCCCTAGGCACTCTGCAATCTCGCAATCAGTCCTTTCGTACCAACAGGGGAAGAGGACAATCCTCCTATAGGGGCTCTTATCAAAATAAGTCCTCTTACTCATACTCACAGGGCAAGACGCAGTTTCAACAGCTCCAAAACCAGTCGGGACGTCAGTCCTCCTTCAACAAATCGTCCTACAGAGGAAAAGGACAGAAGAGACCCGCAGGCAATCGCCAATGACTCTACCAATTGGCCAGCCCCTCCACCATCACATTCTTTGCGACTTGGAGGAAAACTTTCTTTTTACCTTCAAAATTGGCGGCAAATAACAACGGACAGGTGGGTTCTACAACTTCTTCAATTCGGCCACTCTCTGGAATTCCTCTCAAATCCCTCACAGACTCCACCCGTCAAGCGCCCTCACAGACACCTATGGCTGCTTCTCCAAGAACTAGCTTCCATGCTTCAGAAGGGCGCAATAGAAAAAGTCCCACACGCCCAGAAGGGGGAGGGATTCTATTCCCACTTCTTCCTAATCCACAAAAAGGGGAAGAAATGGCGACCGATCCTCGACTTGAGAGCTCTCAAGTGTTTTTAAAGAAACAGTCATTCCGGATGGTCACGCTACAAGAGATCCTGGGACTTATGGAAAAAGGCGACTATATGACATCTCTAGACCTACAGGACGCCTATTACCACATCCCTATCCTCAAGGGACACAGGAAGTTCCTAAGGTTTGCAGTCGCAGGGGTACACTACCAATTCCGCGTCCTCCCCTTCGGCCTCAAATCTGCTCCACGGATCTTTACGAAATGCCTTTCTCCTGTCGCAGCCTTTCTTCGCCAGCAGGGACACCAGGTCTTCCCTTACCTGGACGACTGGCTGGTAAAGGCTCCGTTGAGAGAAGCCGCAGCTGCATCTTCCAGCGCCTGTCTGCATCTTTTCCGCCGCCTAGGCTTGACCCTCAACAAGGAAAAGTCATCTCTAACACCAACCCAAGTCATCACTTTTCTTGGAGCGACCCTGGACACGGAATGCACAAAAGCCTTTCCATCACAGGAGAGAAAGTCGAAACTCATCTCCTTGGCCAGGTCAGTGGCATCCAAAAAGACTCTGACCGTCCGTATCTTCAAGTCGCTCCTCGGCATGATGTCGTCATGCATCCTGCTCATCCCGCACTGCCGCCTAAAAATGCACCCCCTGCAGGAAGAACTGTCAAAACAGTGGACACAAGCTGCGGGATCCTTCGAGGACCGCATACGAGTCACCCAACCTATGATCAACAATCTACAATGGTGGAGATCAGCCAAACACCTGTCGCAAGGACTGCCGTTCCTGCTTCCGGCGCAACCACATATCATCACCACGGACGCATCCTTGGAGGGCTGGGGTGCAGTCCTGCAAGAACTACAGACCAACGGAAAATGGACGCCACAGGAATCCAAACTCCACATCAACATTCTGGAGCTTCCTGGCGCTCCAATCGTTCCTCCCGCGCATCCGAAACTCCCCAGTGCTAGTCAGGACGGACAACACCACGACGATGCACTACCTGAACAAACAGGGAGGGACGCGCTCTCTCTCTCTCTCTCTCTCTCTCTCTCTCTCTCTCTCTCTCTCTCGAATCTCAGAGAGTTTGGAACTGGCTTCTCCAACATGGCATCACACTCCAAGCCGAATACGTTCCGGGCAAAGACAACGTCCTGGCGGACGCCCTGAGCAGAGAACAGTCCCTATCCCACGAATGGGAGTTAGACGCGGGCGCAATGGACTACATCTTCGCGAAGTGGGGAACGCCACAGATAGACCTCTTCGCCACCAGGGAGAACGCCAAATGCCCAAGCTTCGCAAGCAGGCTTCCCCAACCAGGAACACTAGGGAATGCATTTTCCATAGCTTGGCAGAACGTGTTTGCTTACGCCTTTCCACCATTCCCACTGATACCCAGGGTGATCAGGAAAATGAAATCGGAGCCCTGCACCCTGATCCTCATCGCCCCATCCTGGCCGAGGCAGCACTGGTACACGGAGCTCCATCGTCTATCGGTCCATCCACCTCTTCGCCTACACAGTCACCCGACCCTGCTCACGATGTCTCACGGGCAGGTTCTCCACCCGAACCTGGGCCCTCTGAAATTGTCAGCCTGGCTCCTGAATACCGCGAGTTCAGTTATCTGAACATACCGCAAGAGTGCAGAGATGTCCTGGCCAACGCTAGAGCTGACAGCACAAAAAAGACTTATACTCTCAAATGGAAACGCTTCTGCGTCTGGTGTGAGAAGGAAGGTCTACATCCTTTCCATGTCACCCCCCAACAACTCCTGCCATACCTCCTACACCTGGCGCACTCAGGACTTGCCCATGCGTCCATCAAGGTCCACCTGGCAGCAATTTCTAGGTTCACTCGAACTTCTAGGGGCCCTTCCCTGTGGGCGGACAGGCTCATCAAACAATTCCTAAAGGGCCTTTTTAGGTCCTTCCCTAGACCGAAACCTGTCCCTCCAACATGGCAACTCAACGTAGTTCTTCACCAGTTGATGAAGCACCCCTTTGAGCCTATCCACAAATCGGATATCAAATTCCTGTCGTGGAAGACAGCCCTCCTACTGGCGCTAACCTCGGCCAGAAGGGTAGGCGAATTGCAAGCCCTCTCCATCCAGGACCCTTTCTTACAATTCAAAGAGGACAGAGTCATCCTGCGTACTAACCCACGATTCATACCCAAAGTCCCATCGGACTTCCATTTAAATGAGCCCGTGGTTCTTAAATCGTTCTTTCCGAACCCATCTACTTCGGCTGAGAGATCACTGCACTCTTTAGACCTTCAGAGATGCCTCAAATTCTATCTTGACAGAACAAGACAATTCAGGAAGTCATCCCAACTCTTTGTCGCATTCAGCAGACCTAGGAAGGGCTTGCCCCTAACAAAACAAAGTATATCAAGATGGATCTCTTCAGCTATAACTCTCTGCCACGAGAAGGCAGGACGACCTCTGGGCTCACGGGCCAAAACCCACTCCACCAGAGCCATGTCTACGTCTGCGGCACTGTTTGCTGGAGTGCCACTCCTGGACATCTGTAGAGCGGCGACCTGGAAGTCCCCGCATACCTTCACCAGGCACTACTGCTTGGATGCTGAGCTGACGAAAGACGCAGCAGTGGGCAGAGCGGTGCTTCGCCATCTATTCCAGTGAGGTGAGCCCTCCTACTTCCCACCATCCTGGACTGGTATGCACATTTCTTTATTACTAGATTCTGCATGACATTGTATGCTGTTGTTTTTTACAGTCATAAATGTTCCTTATTTGCAGGCGTATATTTTCTGTAGCAACACAGGATGTGCATATTGTATTGCTTGCTACTCTGATTCAGGCATGTGAATCTATGAAAGACACCCAAATACTGGATAAGAAATGCGTTACTTACCTGTAACTGCAGTTATCCAGTATTAGTGTCTTTCATAGATTCACATGCACCCTCCCGCCTCCCCTGGAAGGACTCACCCCTCTCTAACAGATTTACACCTAACCAACTTGGTGCGTACGAAAATCTGAGAGACTGAGGCTCCTCACAGGAAGGTTCTAGAGGGAGGTAGTAGCTGATTGGTTGTTCCTTTTACTTTGGTCCTTTTTTACAAAAGGACACAGATAGGCTACCAAGGTGGGACCCTGGAGCCTACTCTATTTGGTCCTTCCTGCATAAGGACCTAGATAGGTTACTAAGGTGAGACCCTTAGACCTTTCTCTTTATGTATGTCTTAGGACATTACTTTTTTACATACCGGAGGCTCCAGTCTCGACGACGGGGATTGATTCAGGCATGTGAATCTATGAAAGACACTAATACTGGATAACTGCAGTTACAGGTAAGTAACGCATTTCTTCTGCCACGTTGTATAGGACCATATCCTTACCTGACCAGCTAAAAGTAGCGAGGCAACGGGTGTTGGGATGAAAATAGCCTACATAACTTATAAACCTTTGGCCTCCATCCCTAGAATATTTTCTGGTCTACATTGTTTACCTCCAGTGATTGTCGCATTCTTTGTTGCACACTTTAGATGCTCCATATTATTTTTGCTTGTTGTCTTTGACACTGGAGTACAGGAATGATTTCACGGGGAACCCAATGTTTACCCATTCTTGACAGAGAATGTCTATTGAGCCTCTCATCCCAGTTTATAAGGTGACCGCTTGTTTGCAGTGGCTTAATGTAGGCCCTGGGCCAGTCAGCTGTTACATGACAGTATGCTGTGTGAATATGGTCATTTTCCACTGGTGTTCTTGTGTCCATGACTGCAATATTGCATTAGTCAAATTGGACATTCAGGGCCTTAAGCCATGCCAACATATTTGCACTGATGGCATAGGACAGTGTAATCTTGTTAAGGACCTTTAAACGTGGAGGAGATTTGGTACTCCATTCTTTGCTGGGCAGGGGTGTTTGGCAGAATCTATCCTGGCATCTTTTTTAACTATGTTTTACTGATTATAACACACTAGCCAGCTTCCTATATTCCAGTAGCCTCTCCCTTCATCCTACCATTGTTTCAGCTGTCAGCCTTACAATAGTTAACAAGCATTTACAATGCAATAGTTTTGCCTTTGTTAAAGTTAGAGCTATTGGCATTGCTCTTGACATTATTTTTATTTATGTTTAACATAAATAAATGGCATTGTCATTTACAATAGCAGGGCACAGGAAAGGGGGGGCGAGGAGAGACTAAGGAGAGCTGCGGGCTCAGGGAAGGGGGGGCGAGGAGAGACGAAGGAGAGCTGCGGGCTGTTGTTGTAATGCTTGCATGGATGAGTTGGTGGATGCATGGATGGGTGCATGTATGGATGGTTGTATGGATGGGTGTATGGATAGATGCATGGATGGGTGGATGGATAGATGCATATATACAGCCAATCCCTCAACAATTTATGCAATCCACCAACCCATCCAACCAACAACCCATCCATGCATCCATACATCCATGCATCATGCATACATCCATCCATCATGCATCCATCCACCCACTGCGTCCCACTCCAACCCCTCTAAATATAACTCATTTTTTCTGTATATAGAGATGACTGTATTCACTAGTATATGCAGTTGACCTTTCTACTCTAATATTCCTATGTGACTCTTGCAGTACATCTATTCATATCCCTTCCATATGTATATAGAAATAGAACGAGAACCAACAGTCTCTTCTTTGTGTGATCATCTAGTACATTTCAATTGTTTTCCTGTTTGTATCTTTTACTTAACGCATGTAAATCAAAGTCCTTAGGTTTGGCAACTGGTTCTTATGTAAAGCGCTCTTGACACCTTCGGATAAAGTTCGCGCTACATAAAATCACATTAAATAAAACTTTACCCCATAAATCCAACCATCCATTTGTGCCTAGGCTTACATTTGTGCCTAGGCTTACATTTTACGGCCTCAAGGCACACAGAGAAGGGACAGTTTACTAAGTCGAGGCTTTGTAGTGTGCATGGCAGGGGACAGTTTTAGGCGCCAAGGGAGGGTAGGGAGCAGAGTCAGAGTACTTCACGGAGGTAGGGAGCAGTTTTTTATGGTTCAGGGCAGGGGGCTGCGGTACTTTTTGGAGCATGGCCTAATTTTAAAGGGCTCAGTTCAGGTGGAGGAACGGCACAAAACACCAGGCGGGAAGAAGGACACAAAAACGAGGGGGGGATGATTGTAACAGAGGGCAGAACGGCACAAAACACAAAAAAGTGCAAGCGATACCTTTACAATAGCACTTCACCAAATACCACCTAGTCGTCACACAAATCCACATAAGGGGGAAAAACTCATTGCAATACCTGAAGTAAAGCACCTGTTGAAGGTCATAGATTGATTATAAAAATACGGAGAGCGGGAGGGGGGGGGGGCGGAGGCGGGAACGGGCACCGGGAGAGGCTGCAGAGCAGCACCGCCAACACCCAGAGATGCAGGCCGGGCCACGGGATTGCCAGCAGCCGCCGCTGCCCCCAGGACAGAACCACATCGCTGCCGGCGGCTGAGATCCCCGGGACTCCTGTACTCCCGAGCCTCCTGCACACACGGGTCCTCCCACAGGACATGGCAGAGTGAGCTCCGTTCCGAGGGGAGCCGACCCTCGCTGCCCCTCCGAGAAGTCCAAAGGGGAGGACTCTCCGACCGCCTCCAAGACGAACGGACAAGTACAACCACGCCCAGGGAAGAAAACGCGGGAACGCCCCCGAATCTGGTCCAGCCTTGACGGACAGATCCGGCTTCCAATGGCTAGCCTCCATTTATGAAGCTAGCCAATGGGAGCCAGGGGACGTTCCTATATCCCATATTGCAATCATTAGATTTCGCCTGCGCGAACTGCTTGCGCAGTAACGCCAGGCAAAACCTAATGATCATTTAAAAACAATTACATACAGAAATTACTCTGATAAAGAGCAATCAACTGAGCTGCACATTAACATTAAGGTACTGTACTCCATACCATTCAGGAAGAAGCCATTAATCTGATGACCATCTAGGTACTATATTCTGTACCATTCTGATGAAATGCATTCATCTAATGTGTAAATAGTGCAGGGAACAGATACATATAATTTACAATTAGCGGGCGATATAACAATTGGAGCTATATCTACTTTTAGTGCTAACAATCAACAAATGCATCAGATGTGCAAAAAAAGTGCATGAAAGTTTTAAAACCTATATGGTTTAGTCGTAATCTTGCTTCCTAAGCTTCCCGTGCAGTAATATATGCTTAACACTATTTGAGCACTAAGTTCATTACCAGTAAAAACAGTCAGTAAATGTGGCTGAACGCATAAACAGTATCATCAGTGAAGTGGTCTAATGCCATTCGAGCACCCAAACTCATATCCAGTAAAAACAATCAGTTAATTTGCCAACTGTCTAATGGCGGAAAAAAAGGAAATATTGAGAGGGCATACGATTTGAACAGCAATAGCTGCAAGATGCATTAGAAATGTGCTTAATTTTCTTTGGGATATCTGCATGAATTAATGCCTAACTAAGTGCGCAGCTCTCTCAAACTGGGCCATACAACCTATAGAAATGCTGCCATGGAATTAAAAACATATAGGTCATCTGGCTTCATACAGAGCGCCAATGCCGATGTGACACATCTAACCCCATGAATTTTAGAAATATGAAGGAGCCATCACTGCTGTGCAGTGTTATTTTTTACAGATCAAAAGAAAATGGGTAAAGTTGTGTAACCTTTCCAGACTACAGTCTCAGTGGACAGAACCAGCAGTGAGCCTACTGATACAAATTAAGTAATCCCTCGTCTGCAGGCTACCCAGCCTGTATTTTACATAGTGTTTTTGAGGCATGTGTGCTGTAGATACACATACTTTGCATACTCCTGCCATCGTTCTGTGTCCGGATGTGGTAAAGTTGTTTTTCTTCTAAGTAGTCTTTTCCAGTCATGAGGTAAGGTGATTCCTCCTTTCTGTGATAGTGCGCATGGGCATCGACTCCATTGTTAGATTGTTTTCTTTCAGCCATTGAGTTCGGACGTGGTTTGCAGTACTTCAGTTCGAAACCGTTCTTCAGTATCCCATCTGTGTGCAGCCCACTGTACCCTCGTCTGTATTGTTTCGTACAAGTTTCATCATTCTCCGTGTGTCAAAATAATATGTAAACTTGGTCTTCGATAGAGAGGACATTGTTGGCAGCCTTTGGGCCTTGCCGCGTCTATCAACTTCCACTCTGTTCCGTATTATTCTGTCTTCTGCTGATGGAACGAACTCCGTTTCAATTCTGTCCTCTGTGCTACTCCAAGTACTAGTGCACCGACCTGCATAACGTCTGCAATTTTTGCCTATCATTGGAGTACAAGGATGAAGATTGCAATGCTTGTAGATCATTCTGATAGGAGAAATCTTTCTGGGACAGTGGGGCTTTGCGTAGGGACATGGAGTGGCAGGACATTGAACACACCCCACAGGAAGAGATGGAGATGTTGTAGGAAAGTGGGTTTCTGTTGCAGTAACTCCCAACTTTTTGCCAGACTCCTGAAGCACTTTCAGTTGATGTGCCCTGAGTCCCTGCCAATCATTTTCCCAGCTCCTGTGTTCTTTCCCCAAAACTCAACCAATTGGCATCTCTGGCCACAGGCCAGGCAATGTAAATGGTACCCAGGGCACTGTGAACAAGGAAGACCTCTAAGGGCCACATGGCACACATCTTATGTGCCATGCTTACAACCCACTGCCCTGGCATAGATCAGTCACTCCTCTAGCTGGGTGCCCTATGCCAGTGGTGAGGGCACAGGTGCATAAACCCTGTACCCCTACAGTTTCAAAGTGCATTCTTACTTGGTAGTGCTTCCAGAAGTGCATTCTTAGACATTGTAAGTGCAGTGCTGCCATTAAGAGTATATGGTGCTGGGAGCTTTTCATTATGAACTCCACGGCACCATAATGGCTGCACTGAAAACTGGTAAGTTTGGTATCAAGCTCCTCAGCACATTAAACCCACACTGATGACAGTGTGAGATTTAATGAAAAATGCAAACTGAGGGCATCCGCGAGATGCCCCCTGAAAAACGACCAGCCTCTTGTCTGTTTCCTGACTTGTACACACCAGCCTGCCACCACGTGACATGTTTCTGGACCCCTAGGGTTGGAGCCTTCGCTCCCTGAGCCCAGAAACAAAGCCTTTCCTGGGCGGAGGTGTTCACACCTACCCCAGGCCAGGAAGAGCCCTCTGTGGTAGGGGAGCTTCAAGGGCCTTGCAGCCTTTGTAATGCGACCCCCAGCCTCTCCTGCTATCAGGAGTAGGCCCCCATTCTGTCTCCCCTCCTTTTCGGCGGGAAGACAGGCGGGAGAAACTATCCAGCCCAGAAGGTGTGCCCACCTCTGCCAACTCCACCCCTCAGGTGGGGGAGGCGAGGTGAAACCCCCTCTTCAGGGTCCGCCATCTTGCAGATAACAGTCCCTCCTCTTGTCGTAATCAGAGGAGTCTGGTGATATTTGATTAAGTCTGGAAATATATTTTTTGCGCAATCGTGAGATTTAGCTTCTGGAGAAAATAGAACCGATTGTGTTGACCAGACTACCTCGCAGTGTATTCCCTGTATGGAATAGATGGACACTTTCTTTTTGATGAATTGGCCGGAAAGGAACTCATGAATTGTTTTATATTTTGTGATTTGTATAGGATTGTTGTATGTCTTCTGTGTAATTTGAATATAATTGTTGTATGGGTGGGTGTATGTATATATACATAGTGTTTTATTAAAAATAATGATGAAGTGATTTCTGATTACATTAATTAAATTATGTAATCCTGTGCTTTTTGGTATGTGATTGTTTCTTGTTTAAATTAAATGAATGACAGGACAATGAACTGATTACAGAGGAATACATAGTCCCCTATTGAAGAGTTCTTATATATATTTTATCCTCCTTGCCATTTTTTAATTTACTGTTGTACTGCTCGTTACCCAGGCATAGGAGGGTAATTTGGGTAAACCCCCACAACCATTGGAACATAATTGTCTGCACCAATATAGAACACCCAACACGTCCTGTTCTACATATATGGGATCAAATGGGAGACCTTTTTATATTTAATATCATGACACCCCTCGAATAAGAGGAGTAGGAAGCAGCCAGCCGTACCCCTGCCCAACTAGATGCCACCGTCGAGATCGTGTGTTTAGTAAGATGGGTTTCTTGTAAGAGAGCGATTTGGACGTTATGACGGTCTAGGTAGGATATTACCTGTCTAACTTTTTTTGGGTTATTGAGGCCTCGGTCATTCCAGGTTGACCACGAAATCCTGTTAGATTTTGCATCTGCCATTCCCTGTGGAGTACAGTGTGACAAAATGCTGTCTCACTGAGCGTGTCACACAATGCCCCCATATCTGTCGATGTGGCGTGTCCCAAGCAGTATTAAAAAAATTGTTTCCCAACAGCCCATCCCTCCCACTCCAGCAACAGAACCATGCTGTGAATCCCTCCCCAAAGAACAAAACAAAATTCATGCAACCGCATGTCGTAATTCTGGACGCCCATCTCCCCGGGAGTCCTAGTTTATCAGTAAACTGTGGTGGGGTATTCCCTATCAGTGGGTCACCAGTAGCCGGTTGCCATCTGCGTGGTATCAGGGGGGTCGAGGGTGGTATTCATAAACCTCGCACCCACAGGTCTATAAATATTAAGAAAGTCCAGATATAAACGTAGACAACATCCATCAATGTGTACACACTTCCAGTAAGAGCTAGCAGCCCCTCAGATCTCGTAGTCTATGTATAGTAAAAATTACATTGTACATTAGGATGTAGCTATCATGGCATAGTAACTAGAACCCCATAGACAGACAACTCTACATTAGTGATAAGTCTCTGTACATCAGCAACCTGCATTCTACCGTAATGTGCCACACAGTAATAATCTCACGTGCTCAGTCCTTCGCATCGGCTCCCGTTGTTGGTGTCGCTTCCTGCCGTTCATTCTGGTGCACATATTGGAGGGCTTCTTTAGGCGACGTGAAGATTCAGGCTTTACCTGCGTGCTGTATGGGCAACCGCGCAGGGAATAACCTAGTATATTGGATCTTGAGTAGCCACCGTGAAGTCAGGGAATAATTCCACTTTCATCCCCTGTTAGTTGGTAATCCCTTTATCCCTGGCCAGGCACTGTCCAGCGTCTCGGTCTCGATGATTCAAGATCCTAGCTATGATGGGGGGCGGAGGAGCCCCCGCACGTGTTTGGGCGCCAACGAGCGATGGGCTCTCTCCACAATTAGTACATTTGAGAAATTATCCTCTCCCATCATATCTTTGAGCAAGGTCTCAATGTATGATTCCAAGGGGTCCATGTTGGTTGATTCTGGGATCCCCGTAATGCTTGGTTGTTCCTGCGAGAACGGCTTCAATGTCCTCGTTCCGCGCCTTGATCACCACCTGGAGCTTTTCCGTTCAAGGCATGTGGGCTGCTGAATTCATATCTGTGCATAGATCGCCGCCTAGTGTTGGGTCCGGATGATTGCACATTGTTGTCCTGGAAGAGCCTTCGAAGTATCACGAGATAGGTGGCTCCTCCCCTGGACTACAGTGCGCATGGGCATCCACTCCATCCTCGGATTGTTTTTTTCCGCCATTGGGTTCGGATGTATATTTGTTAACTCAAGTTCGCAATCTATAAAAAACTTTCTTTTTGGCCAAAAGGCCTTTAGTTATCGTCGGTATTGTCTTTGCGATCGGTGCCCAGTACTTGTTCCAGCTCTGTCCCCGAGCCGGACATCAAGAGGAGCCGCGTGGCTTTTCGGCACTGAAGGCCCGGTCGACGCCAGAGGCCTTATCGACGATCCATCATGGAACGGAGCCCGTTCAAGAGATGTCCCGTTTGCAACTCCAAGTATCCTCACATCGACGTCTGCCCGGTGTGCAACAAGTGCCTGTCTCCGGATCACGATGAAGCCAGCTGTATGGCTTGTTCTCGGTTCCGCTCCAAGAAGACGATTCGCCTTCGACGCGCAGCGCGGAAGGAAGCCCAGCAGACGGCACCTGACCCGGTGAACATCTTCGATGCCAAGGAAGATGAGGGAGTTGAGCAGGAAGTTCAAGAGAACCTGTCTGATCCTGCATCGGAGATCGACTCCAGTTACGATGCAGATGTAGAAATGGTCGATACTGAAGACGTCGTCGACTAGGTAGGAGACGACGATGAGGCCTTTGGGGCCGTGGAAGATAGCTCGAGTGAGGAGTTAGGCCCAACCGTTGGTACGGGGGCCGCAACCAAAACACTCGATAAGGCTCAGGTCAAGGGATCGCCACATGGCCTTACCCAAGATCGTACACTTGGTTCTACAGTCTCGCCTCAAGGCCCGGCTACGGACATGTCTAACGAGCCATCGGTTGACCGATCGAAACCGAAAGCATCGGTGTCTACACAACCGAAAGCACTGGACACTAAATCGAAACCAAAAGTGCGTAATACTTTGGTCGGTTCAAAGACCTCTGAACCATCGGCACCGACAAAACAGAAGTGTTATCGACCCGGTGAGGTCGCTAAAGGGTGTCGACCCGAAGACGGGGCACAGAAAAAACTGGTCAAGGACGTCGACCCGAAGAAGTCGGCGCCGAAGGCCGTCGACACAGACAAGGGACTCTGAACTCAGAAAGTTCTCGATCCTAAGCGTCGACCCGACAAGGCTAAAAGCAGTACGGAATTAGAGTCCACACCTGGCGGTGGCTCGAAGGAACCCGTCGAGTCAACACAGCCAACCGCCTGCTTTTCGAAGAAGGTGTCGGACTCGCTGAAACTCATTAAAGAGAAGGCTACTACTGTCGGACCAAAGGCTACTTTACCCTCGAAGCCGGTCAGTAAACCTACAAAGTCGTCGGCACCCATCCAGTTCACACTGCCGCCGAAAGTGGTACCTAAGGCCTTCGCCCCTAGGACGGCCGTCGAAGCGACCAAGAAGGGTTCCATGGGGCCAAAACCTACAACTGCGGAGGTGGCCACCAAGCATTGACAGCCTCCGCCTGAAGATCAGTCGAGGCAATTCATCGACGCCGAGACGGGCAGACTTTATATTTTCAAGCGAAAGATCGCCCCTGAACAGCCTATGGAGTTATATAAAATTCTATTAAAGAAGAAGAGGGATTCTGCTAGGTCACCTCTTCTCTTTGAACCTATAACACCACATGGACAAGACACTGCTCCTATCGCACCCACATACTCGGATGTGGAGGCAGGGGATGCTGACAATGAGGAGTAGAGTTATCCTGTAGACACTGATCCTGAAGATCACACTAAACCCTGGACAGACGCTGCTGACCCAGGAGATCCACAAACTGCCCCAGACACATGTCTATGCTATTAAAACCTCGCCTACTGAAGACACGGCTGCGTTTAATGCACTTATTGAGAGGGCAGCAAAAAATCATGATGTCCAGCTCCATGCTGACCCTATTGAAGAGGATTTTTTGTTTGACACCTTCTCAACCTCAGAGAGAACTGTCAAAACTCTACCAATGCTAAAGGGTGTCCTAAAACATGATGGAGACATTTTTAAGGAGACCGCAAGGGTGATAAACCCCAGAATTGAAAAAAAATACAAACCGGCACCTGGGGACCCTACGTATATCAAGGGGCAGTTGCCGTTGGACTCTCTGGTTGTTTCCAATGCCCGGAAGAGGGCGAACTCGCAAACAACGGGTGATGCTCCTTCCCCTGACAAAGAATTTAAAGTGCTAGAAGCATCAGGTAAAGGGTGGCAGCTCAAGCGGCCAATATCTGGCGCATCTCCCACACACAGGCACTCTTAGTCAGGTATGACAGGGCTCATTACGATGCACTTGAAACCCTGTTACAACACTTGAGATGAGTATAAGGAGGCAGCAGAGATGCTTATACAAGAAGGGAAACTTATATCAAACGCATCTATTAAGTGTGCGCTGGACGCAGCAGACACCGCAGCCAGGGCAATTAATACAAGTGTGATGTTACGGCGACATCCCTGGCTGAGAATCTCGGGTTTCAAGCCAGAGATACAAACCACCATACTGAATCAGCCTGTTAACCCTGATCACTTATTTGGCCCAGAGGTGGACACCACCTTGGAAAAAATCAAAAAGGACACTGAGACTGCAAAGTTTTTAAGGGCTCCACAGTCGCAGCAGTTCAGGGGTAGTTCCTTTCGTCGCTCCAACAATAGAGGAGCTTCCAGAGGCCAGCTGTCCCAGCAGACACAATACAGTAAAGGAGGCACGCAGACCACCTACACCAAACAGAGTAGGGGTGGCTATCGTGGAAACAGCACCAAGGGCAGAGGTCGTGGAAACAACAGCTCCCGATCCTCCGCCACTAACAAACAGTGACGTCTTGTCACTTCTCCCGACCATACCATACCGGTCGCGGGAAGACTTCAACAGTTCCTGCCGGTCTGGAAATCCATCACTACAGACAGGTGGGTGATGTAGCTTATCCAGTACGGTTATTGTCTGGAGTTAACATCCACTCCACCCAACATTCCCCAAGACACCGTCCTATGTCCACAGAGCATTTGCAATTATTGCAGAGGTAGACGGCATGCTGCAAAAAGGAGCCATAGAGCCCGTGCCTGTGGAAGAAAGAGGGACAGGGGTGTACTCGCTGTACTTCTTGATCCCAAAAAAGGACGGGTCCCTCAGACCCATACTGGACCTCAGGCCCCTAAACCAGTACATTCTCTCAGAACACTTTCACATGCTCACATTACAGCAGGTTCTACCGTTACTCGGTCAGGAAGATTTCCTCGCAACATTAGATCTGAAGGATGCATATTTCCATATACCGCTACACCCGTCACACAGAAAATACCTCAGGCTCACCATTCAGGATCAGCATTATCAGTTCAAGGTCCTCCCTTTCGGAGTGACGACAGCGCCCAGGGTGTTTACCAATGGCTGCACACCTACGGAGACAAAATGTTCACGTCTACCCTTATCTGGACGACTGGCTTGTTCAGGTGAAGTCGGCCCAGCAATGTGCCGCCCACATGTCCCACACCATTCACCTTCTTCACGATCTGGGGTTCTCACTGAATTATCCAAAGTCCCACCTGCAGCCCGCCCACGTACGGCTGTATCTGGGCGCAACAATAGATACTCTAGCAGCCACAGCACAGCCAAATTCAGTGAGGATCAACAGCATGCAATTGCTGATACAAAAATTCAAACCACAACACTCGCTTCCAGCACGGGTGTTCATGCAGTTGATAGGCATGATGGCCTCCTGCATCTTCATAGTCCCACACGCGAGACTACACATGCGTCCGCTTCAGGAGTGCTTAGCACGTCAGTGGAATCAGGCTCACGGACAGTTCAAAGACCTAGTGTTGGTGACCGGTCGCGCATACAACTCTCTGCATTGGTGGAATCCACAGAACCTTTGCAGGGGCCGACTGTTCCAGGAGCCTGTGCCACAGATTATACTGACGATGGACGCATCTCTCCAGGGATGGGGAGCTCATGTACTCCACTACACGGTGTAGGGACTATGGACAGTACAGCAGAAGAAGATGCACATCAACCTTCTGGAACTGACGGCTATCTTCATGGCGATGAAAGCATTCAAGGTACATTTGTGCAACAAGCTTGTGTTGATGTGGACGGACAACATGACGGCCATGTACTACATACAAAAGCAGGGAGGTACACACTCTACAAAGTTGTCTCACCTGGCTCAGAGCATGTGGAAGTGGGCCATTCAGAGGAACATCTTCTCATGGCGGAACACCTCCCGGGCAAGGACAATCAGATGGCGGATCTGCTCAGCAGGTACAGCCATCAGATGCACGAGTGGGAGATACATCCATCAGTACTCCGACCGTACTTCCAGCAGTGGGGGTCATCCAGAGATAGACCTGTTCGCCACAAAGGAAAACGCAAAATGCTGAAGCTTTGCGCCAGGTTCCCACACCCACAGTCGCAGGGAAATGCGATATGGATGAACTGGTCAGGCATATTTGCGTACTCTTTTCCCCCAGCACCTCTAATACCGCTGGTGGCACGCAGGCTGAAGCAACACTCGATGACTCTCATCCTGGTTGCTCCAACGTGGGCACGCCAACCATGGTACACCACGTTTCTAGAACTCTCCGTGATACTGCATCAAAGTCTGCACCTCAAACCCAGGCTTTTGACCCACAGCTCAACCTGGCGATCTGGCTCCTGAGGTCTTAGAATTTGGCTACCTCAACTTGCCTCCTGCATAAGGGAGGCAAGAAAGCCCACCACTAGAGCATGTTATGCGGCAAAATGGAAGCAGTTTGTCATTTATTGTGCCGACCACAACATCAATCCGCTAGATGCATCTACTCACATCATTTGTTATCTGTTACATCTATACAAATGCAATCTGGCCTATGCTTCCATTCGTATACATTTGTCCGCAATAGCAGCTTATCTCCAAAACAGGCAGCATCTCTCACTTTTCAGAGGGCCTGCCTTCAAAGCCTTTCTGAAGGGACTCAAACAAGTTATTCCTCCCAGACACCCACCAGCCCCTGTATGCAACCTATATGTGGTCCTCACCAGGCTGATGGGTCCACCTTTTGAGCCTCTACTCATGCGAGATTCAATTCTTGACGTGGAAAGTGGCTTGCCTAATAGCAATCACATCGCTACGACGAGTTAGTGAACTCCAGGCACCAACTATCCAGGAGCCATTCATACAGATTCACTCCAACAGGGTGGTGCTCCGCACTAACCCGAAGTTTCTGCCTAAAGTGGTTTCACAGTTCCATATCAATCAGACTATAGAACTGCCAGTGTTCTTCCAGAATCCTGAGTCTGTGGCAGAGAGAATGCTCCACCCACTAGACGTCAAAAGAGCTCTAATGTACTACATAGATAACACAAAAGATTTTAGGAAAACAAAACAACTGTTTGTTGCCTTTTTGCCACAACACAAAGGCAACCCCATTTCCAAAGCAGGTATAGCCAGGTGGATCGTTAAGTGCTTTCAGATCTGCTATCAAAAGGCTAAGCGCACATTAACGGTTCCCCCAAGAGCCCACTCCACGCGAAAGTTGGGGGCCTCCATGGCTTTCCTTGGAAATATTCCTTTAGAAGACATATGTAGAGCAGCCACATGGTCTACCACACACACATTTACAAAACACTACTGCGTAGATGTGCACTCCAAACAGCAGGAAGCTGTAGGGCAGGCTGTTCTAAAAACACTTTTTCAAACTGCTGCAGCTGGCACGGGCGGCCGCCGCTAATGGAGGGACTGCTATGCGCACTGTAGTCCAGGGGAGGAGCCACCTATCTCGTGATACTTCGAAGACTCTTCGAGGACAACAATGTGCAATCATCCGGACCCAACACTAGGCGGCGATCTATGCACAGATATGAATGTCAGCAGCCCTACATGCCGAGAACAGATGCATACTGGTAAGTAGCATATTCGATATTGGAGCATGAGGTACTAATGACCTTCACTTGGTCCTCAGTCGAGATACGCTGCTCCGCGTCGGTTATCTGCGATCCATGCTGATCAAGCTTCGCTGACATACCGTCCATTCGCAAGTTGAGGTGGTCGATCTTAGCGTCAATGTTCTGCATACCCTGCTACATTGTTAGCATCATGCGCTCCAGTTTGTTGCTGGCGCCTGCCTCCAACTCTGGTTCAGTGTCTGATGTAGCCGGAACCTAGGATTTCTTAAGCCTCTGGGTTTCAAAGTTCAAGTTCGCCTGTTGCTTGTCAGTCTGGCACATGATGCAACCTCCCACTTGGGGCTGCTTTTGTGATAGCACGTGAGGCCAATACTTGGACTATGTTTGCCGCTCAGTGTATCATGCTGAGAAAGTTCACACGTTACAGATAGTGCTGTGGCACTGCGCGGTGTGTATTCCTTCGCAGATGGAGCGCCCCACCGTGCAGGTGGTCTTAGTTATAAGAGTGCAGTGTGGTTCCCGCCTGTGGCAATAGAGTAATCCACGCCGCCTGGCATCCGCAGCTCTACGCTGCCCGCTTCAGTGTATGGCCACTAGCGGAGTTCAGTCTTAGACTGTCCAGGTGATGCACTTACTGCGAGTAATGCAAGGGGACAAGTCGCTCCCAAATGTCAGCACCTTAGGCCGATACTGTGACTGCACTTCCACGTTAGTCACCCAGCGCTAGATAGGCCACATTCAACAATGTCCTTGAAACCGCCATAGGCCACTGAGCGGTATTACCCCTGAAGAATTAAAGGATGGAGCACTCTCCACAACTGCGGTATCAGTGGCCGAGCCACTCTCCTGGGGCTAGGGTGCTCAACAAGAGATAGGCCTTCCTCTCGGAAAGTTACTGGATTATGGAAGCAGCTATGTCAGCGGGCCGCTTCTTTGCAGGATTCCAGCGCAAAACAATGGCGGGTGGCAGGTCGCCGGACAGCCACTCTATCGCCGTATCGCGATCCGGGCAGCAACATAGAAGGGGGAGGGCCGCACAGCCGCTCTCTGTACCGGTCTGTCGTGTAGTCAATATCCTGAATGTCCCAGGTCACTGGCCGCCAACAGCACTATGGAGCCCCGCCAGGAAGCACTCCGCAACAGTAGTGGCACATGCAGGAACGTGCTTTCCCGTATTACTCTGCCGCACAACAGGCCTCAGCCTCACCCGGTCCACGTCTTCAGCCCGGCTTGCTTGAATCCAGTGGCAAAGCGAGCAAGGGACTCACGTCTGAGCATACCCTGCCACACTTTTGGCAGCCAAAAGCGGTGCAAAAGGGGGTGGTGATGGACGGGGATCACTGTACTGGGGTGAATGTATGACACTGTTCTGCATTCTGTCCAACTGTGGTTTTTACATTTGTCACCCTGAGTGGGACGGGTATGCTCAGACGTGAGTCCCATGCTCTCCACACCACTGGATTCAAGCAAGCCGGGCTGAAGACGGCTGGAATGCCAGAAACCGGTCCTCGGAAGCTTGTTTACTGTCCAGGGAAGGCATGGCTTGGCAGTTCGGGCTGGACTGTTCCCATGAGGCACACGGTCAGACTGATTTGCATATGGCCATGTCTGAAGTGGGGTGGTGTGGAGTGCACAAAAACGATGGATTTAGGCCCAGATCTCTGTACTGGGGTGAATGTATGACATTGTTCTGCTTTTCGTCAATCAACTGTGGTTTTTGCACCTGGTGGATTGGGGCAGGGTGGATTCAATGGAAAGATGCTTTTCCAGACACTGCCTGGGGCACACAATGTGCTCCATGCATAGCCCGGTTCAAACCAGTTGCTGGGGCACTCCAGCCCCAGCTCTGGCACGAAACTGGACAAAGAGAAAGGGGTGTAACCACCCCCTTCTCAGGTTCCACCCATAGGAGGGACCTAGCAGGTAATCCAGCCCCTTAGATTAGTATAAAGTTAGGAGCTCTGTCTAGAGACATTAGATTATCCTGGAAAGAAACTCTGAAACGAACTCTTGGACCTTCGACGTTCCATTTCGACTGGAAGACTGAAGACATCTCCCTTTTGGTCAAGGAGTGACCACCCTGTGCAAACAGGCACCACCAGTAACTTGCTGGTTTGCTTTGTCGACGCTCCCGCTGGAACCCGAAGACTTAGCGACGCAGCCTCTGGACTTCCAGACTTCTCTGACTCCGATCCACAGCAAAGCTGAGACCCGTGGCGGACACCGGAGACGTGGGACCGGACACCCTGCAGTACCTGCTTTTTGCTACCTGTGCAGCTTCTGAGGCACCCTCGAAGTTGTGCATTGGGGTTTGAGAAGCCCCAGCCCTGATCAGCATTTGCACCGAAGCACAGGCCTCCACACTCCATGAGTGCCGCGTGGGGCCTGCGCCTGCATTTCAGCTCAACGCGTCTTCGCGGTTGCTAGCCCGTTGGCTAGTGGCCCATCTGAAGACATCCTTTTGAAACACCGCTTGCCTGGTTGCTCCAGGCTTGCTCCTGCATACCTGCAAAAGAGAAGTGCCTCAGACCATGCTGGTCTGAACAGAAGCCAATCTTCTAATCCCGCGTGGATTGCATTTGCCCAGGTTTGTTGGGTCCAATCCGGATACCGACACCGCCAACAGCTAGATCCATCGTGGGACAGCTCGACTCCAGCTCCTGGTCGACGCCTCCTGGACCTCGTGGCTGCGGAGCCAAGCTTCACCTCTTCACCTGTTTGCAATTGAACATCGCCTGGTGCCTTCCTGGTCACTGGCTAGTGACCCAGACTCTCTCCCCTCTGCTTTCAGGTTCTTCACTGCTCCGATCCACCCTTGGATCCATCCAGACACTTTTCTCCTAGTCGCTTGCAACACTTTCTTGCAACTCTCCATAGGATTCATCGAGGAAACCCGTCACGAAAAGACACTTATGTACCCGGCTTCCCTGGGTGAGGTAACTAGAGTACTCTGGTACTCCAATGGGTAATAAGTATCCAAGTGTCCTAGTTTAACAGGAGTTTCCCGTAGTCCACCTGGAAGTGTCCGATATCTACTACTTTGTAACTTTTACGTTCCCATTGAAACTCTGTGGTAACTCGCGTGTGTGTTTAGACACTGCACACGCATCCTGTGGGACTTCTACTTCCTAACCTTTGGTTGTTCAGGGTAGCCCCAGCGATTCTCTAGGCCTAGTCACCGTTCCTGAAGTGATTCTTATAACACTTACTTAGTATATGGTTCGTGAGGCCCCTAGGGAAGAATTGTATTTGTGCAACTTATAGTATGCTTATTGAGTAACTTGTGCTGTATCTCGAACTCTGACCTCCTAGAGTGCAGAGGGGTTGTGTTAGTAATAAATACATATATATTTGATATATACCTTGTGTGGTGTCCTTTCGTTTGATATTCAAGGGACTATTATTGGTAAAACAGCTGGCTTCACATGCTCTCTGAAATTTTATCCTAAGATTGCTTTGTCCATGCTACCACTAGGATAGCTGGTCTATTACGTTGACTTTACAACCAACACCATAAGGGTTGTTTGGACTGGTGCAAGGTGCCCACTAGAATAGTGGACATCATATACCAGGCCAACTTCTCACAGCTTGGAGTTGAGGGTCCCCATCATTTGGTGCTTTTTTCATCCTCTTCAGACATCCGACTCACTCCCCGGAAGTCTCACTCTTGGTCGCTAGCTTCAGATTTTTTTATCGCCGATGTGTCTGGAAGAATCAGGAAGATCTCCATTCTACAGGAGGAATATGAAGAAGCAAAGGGTTTTTTTGCATAAAAGAAAATTGAAGAAAACCGTGATATTGAAGGAAGTGATTTCAGAGAACTCCAAGCAAAACTCAAGTAAGTGGAGTATTTTCATCTAGGGAAAATGCATCGGCAGGGGGATCCCTGCTTCTCCTGAAATGGAGAAGAGGCAGTTTATTTTTTGCCCACAGTGCTACCATAAGTTTGCTCATAGGGACAGCCATCAGGCCTGCAATCCTTGCCTTGCCAATCGACCATGAGTCAGAATCCTGCGAGGTGTTTAAGGTGAAAAAACGGAAGTCGCAATACAAAGGCTTGTACACTATGCTATGAAGGGGCAAAAGGAAACTGCCTCACTCAGAGATTTGGGGTTGTTGAGTGAGGAAGATGATGCCGCTGACTAAGCAGAAGGAGAAGACTCCATAGAAAAGATCATATATGTCAGAAAAGAACATTATAAGCTGAAAGGCAAAGAAAGGTAACCCCAAAAAAGGTAATGGTGGTCAAGTTCGAAACTGACTCCCAGAAACACGAGTCTGCCTGGGCGCCGAAAATCTCACCGACCAAAGGGAAGACAAGGCACAAAGATCCCCTCTGGTCCCATTATCGAAAAAGTATTGAAGCTGAGACAAAGAGATGAAGAAGGCCGCTATACCAACAGCAGCTGAATCTAAGACGTCAAAAAGGAGAACAGCACCTTCCTTCGATGCTGATGAACATGCCCCCGAAATAGAGCGCAAGAAAAGACTTGAAGCAGTAATGGCGGCCATCTTACAAAAGAAAGAGAAATTTGAAGCCTCTTTGCAGGATGCAATTGAAACCTACGGTGGAAGGCTCGAGAGGAAAAGGATTCAGATGAATTTGAACAACTCTCCACCTCCCCCCGTCCCCCAACACCTGAGCCCCAGGAGGAAGTAAAACAGGAGCTCTTCTATGAAGATGATAAAAACCAGTCTGTACCAGGACGTTGATGATTAAGATCGGTGGCAGGATCTCCAGGCAGATTCCCCGTAAAAACCATCGACCCCTATCCTTCTAGACCATCGCTTTCAGATGAAATGACAATGTAGAATCAACTGGTCAACAAAGTAGCTGAGAAATGTGGAATATAAATGGAGAAAGAAAATGCTCAGAGCTGTTTCTTACTGTAGACACGGATTTCATCAGAAAACAAAAACTAGTTCCTCCCAATGCTCCTAAGCGTCATTGATTAGGGCAGAGTGTCGTATAAGGAACCATCAACTATCAGGGCAGTTACTCACAGGGTCGAGAAAAAATACAAGCACTCCTCTAAAGACCCAGCATACATCTGGGGCAATGTTTTGGGAGATTACATCATTGTAGCCACAGCTAGAAACATAGTAAATTTTCCTACCATCTCTGGACCTCCTCTAGATAGTGATTTCAGGAGGACAAAAATGGTGGGAAGAATATTTGAAAGAGGAGCTGCAACTCGGTGGACAACAGCAAACTTAAACGTGTTGCTAAATAGATATGCACATCAAAACTGGAAAGAGATGGCAGTCAATGAGAAAAAGCCCTTGCTGAAGAAAAGATATTGCCAACACATGCCTAAAGTCATCATTAGGTGCCACAGATAGAACAGCAAGACAGACATTGACAACATTAAGATGCCATGCATCGCTAAGGATATCAGGCTTTAATAACAAAGAGCAAGCCAACATAGTCAACAAGCCCATTTTATTGTGATCATTTGTTTGCAAAGCAGGAGACTTCAGGCTGCAACAAATTAAAAAAGACAATGAAAAAGGCCAAGTCAATTGACCCGAAAGTTTAGGGGCCAGCCAAGAAGGGGTATCGCCCCGACTAGAAAACCTGCCGAAGGCGGTGGAGTTTAAACAGGGACACCTCATCAATGCTTTCAAAGTGCAGGCCAGCCACAGTCAACATCACATCCGCGGGAATTCCAAACACCACAAATACACTCCTTTCGTGGTAGAACAAGAGGAAGAAGCCTGCCATCAAGAGGGGTGGCAACAGCAACAATGTGACTCACTAATATTGGATTTCACCCACAAACACCACCTGTTTGGGAAAGAATAGGAAACTTCCTCTAGGAGTGGAGGAAGGTGACATCGGACAAATAGGTTCTCAATATAATCCAACATGGACACTGCAGAGAGTAGGAGAACCATCCACCAACACCATATCCAAAGCAGAAAATACAATCAAAGGAAGAGATAAAATATCTTCAAAGGGAAGTAAAGGAACTGCTAGAAAAACAGGCAGCAGAAAAGCACACTCCAGGGTCAAGGAATCTTATCAAACATACTTCGTAGTTCCAAAACTAGACAAGACACTGGTGCGGATACTAGACCTCTGTTTCTTAAGCAAGTTTATAAGAACACAAAAATTCGAAGTGACAATTCTACAAGCAGTCATTCTTCCGGTCCAGCAGGGTTTTTATGGCAAGCATAGACCTAAAGGATGCCTATGTACACATCCCAAAGAACCCAAAACACGAGAAGTTCTTACGGTTTGTGATAAGAAGACACATTATCAATTCAAAGTTCTACCCTTTGCCATAAAGTTGGCTTCAAGAGTATTCACAAAGTACCTGGCGTTTGTAGCAGTGCATCTGAGAAGGGGAATACATGTTTGCCTATACTTAGCCGAGTGGATGGTATGAGCAAACTGCATAAAAGTGGAAAAAATGCATAAGAAAAGTGATGACAAAACTGCACAAACTGGTATTCACGATAAATATGGAGAAGACTACACCCATGCCAGAACAACAAACTCTTCTTGGGAGCGAAGATGAATACTATTCAGGGAAAAGCTTTTCAATGTGAAAAACGAATACAGGCTATAATGCAAGAAGCTCTCAGTACTAGAAGGGTCAGTCTCTGACAGTGAGGACTGTGGGGAAATTATTATGAATGATGGCTTCATGTATACCACTAATAGCACGTGCAAGGCTTCACATGAGACCAATCCAGGAACCTATACGGAGACCATGGTCACAAGCCATTTGGAGAAGGGAGGATCTAGTGGTTTTCATGCAAAAAAATACAGGAGGAAATAAAATGGTGGAACAAGACAAATATAAAAGCAGGAAAACCCTTGGACTATAGCTCAAGCGCAGGCCATTACCACTGGCGCCCCGCATATCGGATGGGGAGACAAAATGTCAGAGGAATATGAGTCTAACATATAAACCTGCTGGAGTTAAAAACTGTGTTCGTAGCGTTGAGTCTTTCAGAGGCACTTGTGGAACAAATCCATACAAATACAAACAGACAATACAAAAACAATGTTTTACCTCAACAAACCAGGGAGAACAAAGTAATTTCACCTCTCAAACCTGGCACAGCAGATATGGAGATGGGTCATTCAAAGCCCGATAACAATAATCGTGATACATATACCAGGAGTAGACACTGTGTTAGTGGGCAAGCTGAGCCGACAAGCATCCCTCTTACATGAGTGGGAACTGAGCCAAACAATGTTAGAGAATTTTCATAAAGTGGGGAAGTTCAAAAATAAACTTGTTCACAACACCACAAAATGCAAAATGCCAGTTCTTCGCATCCAGAAAGCCATACCTTGGTCTGTAGGTAATGCGCCATCGATAAATTGGTCTTTGAAATTTGCTTACATATTTCCCTGATACCACTGCTCTCGCGTAATCAACAAATGCAAACAGTCACAAATGATGCTCCTACTCCTAGCTCTACAGTGGGCATGACAGACTTGTCGCTCATACCTAATGGAAATGGTACATGAAGTGGAAAAGATGCCAATGTTGCCAGACCTGCTATCTATAGAAAGGGAAAGAGTTCTTTATTCAGAACCAAACACTTTGAATCTAGCAGCATGGCTCTTGAAGACATAAGATTTGGTCATCTTTGACTACCACCAAGCAAAGCAACATCTACAAAACATTATATCATTCAGATTGGTTAAGATTCACATATTGGTGGCAAAATAAGTCTGCTTCAAAACAGGACATGTGAAATGATGGTAATCAGATACCTTACACATCTGTTAGAAGAAGGCTTAAATAATGCTGCTCTAAAAGTGCATCTAGCAGCCACTAGTAGCCTGCACAAGGAGTTACTTTGGAAGAAGTTTGTTCATTACACCAGTAATCAAAAGATTTCTAGAAGGGTTTAAAAGTATAACACCACCTAGGAGTGCACCAACACTCACATGTAATCTTAATGTGGTTCTTATACTGTTAATAAAGGAACAATTAGAACAAATCTATAAAACAAATTAAAAATTCTTCACACTAAAAGCAGCATTTCTAACAGCCATGACTTCACCTATCAGAGGAAATGAGGCACTCACCGCACAGGAACCATACACACAAATGCAGAAAAAAAGGGTAGTCTTAAGAACTAATCTGCAGTTCCTTCCTAAGGCTATATCACAATTTCACAGAAATCAAACAATCCAAATTCCAAGTTTTTCCAAAACCTAAAGATTTGAGCAGAGAAAGCTTTACATACTCTGGGTGCCGGCAGAGCAATAATGTATTACACAGAGAAAAAAAAAGACCATCAGGAAAGGAGAACAACTCTTTATATCATTTGCAAACAAAACAGGAGAACCAGTTACATAGAGTGCCCTCACAAGATGGATAACACAGACCATTGAAATATGTCACAAGAAAGCTGGCATTGAACTAGGAGGAAAGCCTTGAGCACAGACTACAAGAAAGAAAGGAGCAACAGTCGTCTTTCTAGCTAACGCACCTCTGAACGTGATTTGCAAGGTGGCCACATGGTCATCAGCTGCTCAGCACACACATTCACTGTAAACTGTTGCATTGATGTTCAAGTAAACCGAGAAGCACAGGTGGGCAAAAGGTTCTGAAACATCTGTTTACAAGCTTAACCTCCTCTTCAACCCAACCACCACAATGAATAAAACCACAACCTATGAATCCATAAAAGATTCCTACTGCAAAATGAAATGATTACTTATCGGTAGGAGTAGTTTTGCAGCTTGACAAATTTTATGAATACACAGGCGACCCACCCACATCCCCAGTAAATAAGGCGACACAAGTAAACAGACTGTTAGTGTTCATACAGAACACTAACAGAAAGCTAAAAAAAAAAGACTGAAGATGGCGACCAAGGGTGAGACTTCTGCGTAGGACGTCAGAAGAGGATAGAAAAAGCTCCAAATGATAGGAACTGTTGACGACCAGCAACAAAGGAAAAATCAGAAAGACTATTACATATTAGAAATTCCTGACTCAGCCACTAGATGATAGAATAATACACAGCATGTGAATACAGAAAATTATTTATGCTGTAAAACTACTCCTACCGTTAAGTAACTAGTTTGTTATGAGATTATGGAGGTAGAAAAAAGGTTATACCTGTACCATATCATTCCAGCACCAAAATGTTGCCTTCAATGAGAGAATTCTGTGAACCAGTACATATTTCAACCTTGAAGAGTTTAATACTCATATTGTTTTTTCTTAGCAATAACATATTTAAGAAGAGTTGGTGAGCATGAAATCTTTACAGTTCAATAACACTAACTATCCATATGTAGAGATAAGGTAGTAATGAGATTTGTCCCAAAATTGCACCCAATTTAATTTCTCTGTTTCAAATAAAGAAAAGTCAGCAAAAACAGCCCTTCTTCCAAATCCAACATTCAGCCTGAATCTTTTCATACTTTAGGAGAAGTAATCATCCTATTCTGGAGACAAAAGATAAAGATTAAACCGTTTTTTACTTCGCATCACCTCACTATGTAGATGCCCAAATCACTAAAGCAGTAGGAAGGATAGTTCATACTCTTCATTGTTATTCTAATAAGATACTTGTAAAAGTCTTGAGCACAGTGCACAAGAAAATAGGGGTACAGACTAGTTTTCTTGGATAAAGTCTATCAATGATGTGTGCAGCAACAACATGAAGTATCTATTCATGCCTTCGGAAAACATTCTGTGAATATACTATTCAAGAAGAAAATACAGGCAGGTCTGACAGTAATAGATTTTTTTCTCTGCAGAACCTCCACATCCTCCTCAACAGAGGGAAAGACTCCTATACATTATCTATATATTTTATTTTGTGCAGCTCAAATATAGCCAAAAAACAGAACCGAGTCTGAGACAAGGATGCTCTTGGTAACTGCATCTGAATTTTAAAGAGTTTCACACTGCAAAAGTAACAGGTTGCTTACCTTTAATTGTTTTGCAGCTTGAGTCTGTTCTAGATTCACCTCCTAGATTATAGACATTTTGAATGCTGACGCCGTTTGCATTCTTGAGACATGACAAATGAAATCTTTTATGTACATTTCAATAAAGCACTGACTGGATGTTTGTGTCCTTCAGGTTATTTCTGCATATGATTTTTATTTTCTAAATTTCTATGATTTTCATTTGTTACTTTTTAATCCTACAGTTTTTGATTTGCGTTTGAAGAGGCTCTTGTGTATTGCATGTTTTGCTGGTTTCTCACTTTGGCTCAATGTTTTTAGAAGTCTTTTCTGTACCTTATCTTTCCAACATTTCCATCAAATAAGTTTCTTTGGCAAGTTTCAAATCTCATTCCTTATTACAACACCTTTTGGTATTGTTTCACTTTCTACATTTAAAATGATACATTTGCACTTCTGGCATAGTGTTATGTAAAGAAAATTAAATTTGATTCTTTCTTAGCTTACGGCTCCGTGAAATGATGAGGCGATCTCTGCGAGCTGCTGGTTTGGGTAGACATGAAACTGGAGCTTCTTCTAACGATCACCAAGATCCTGTCTCTCCTCCTATTGCTCCTCCAAGTTGGGTTCCTGATCCTCCAGCTATGGATCCTGGTATGACTTTTTTATTTTTTTTAGAAAGTATGATTTAAAAATGATCCTACGCTTTTTCAAATGCATGTAGTTTAATTATATAGTTATTGCTTCATGTTGATAAAATGTATACACATTACTTTGTATCTAATGAAAGGGCATAGGGATGGATTTAAACAATTCCTTTACTCGAAAAATGGTAACATTGCAGGATCATGTTAATTTGTATGCCTTTTAGAATGAAGTCAATAAATGTTAAATTCTTATTGGCAATATTTGAAAGTATTGGAAACAAAGAGGAGAGTAAGGAGTTGCGTCCGTGGTCGTCGGACGGGGAATACTCCTGATTCCCTGGTCAAGGTTCAAAAGAACAAATGGAGGAGTACTACCCGATGAGGGTAACTGAAGGCTTTTGTCCAAACCAAGGAAACATTGTTCCTTTGTTAGTAAACCCCTCACTCACCACCTAGTGGTGACTTGCTTCATCATCGGGGCCCACCCAAGTGGCCTAGCGTCACTTGGGTGTGCTTCAACACCTGCGTTTGCAGTGGAGCAGGTAGTGAAGTGTGGGGTGCGAACAAAAAAGAGTGTGAGTGTTAAAATTGTCCTGGTTAATGCTTTTATACAATGTTTAATAAAAAAGTAACTGGACAAAATTAAAAATATAGGTGAGATATATAGGTCTACCACTAATGGCAAATCTGGGAATGCACCAAAGGAATGCACCAAAATCCATGGGTGGATGTGTGCAAACTCCCACACTCCACCCATGGAAGGCCTCCCTGGGGCAGAGTAACGCAATGCAGCGATTTGTGCTGCGCTGTGTTACTCCAGATTTATCAAGTCATGTAGTGTGACTTGATAAACTTGACTTTAGTGTTGCGTCGCCCTTGGGCCACCAAGGGCGCAAGGGCAAATCAACACTATGATAAATATGGGCCCTAATATTTACACTAATAGTGCAATAAATGCACACCGTGGCCTCATTTTAGGGGGGATATGTTATTGGTGGAGATGAAATCCTCTGAAGGAAGCCAGACTTGCCCACTCGATTGGCCTAATTTGAGGTGGATGTTTGCACACTAACACTTTAAAAGATCACCAGGCTGGTGTACAATTCGATTGTGGAGTAGGCAGGTGGGTGCTCTGATGCATACAGGGATGTGAAATTCCTATAGCCCGATGCCCAGGACATATTGGTTGGGGTCAAGGGCAACAAGTTTTCATGTGTATTTTGTCCTTGGGACATGTAGGCCCAACCCCTGCAACACAAACCCTTTGGCGGCCGGTTTGCTGTACCACATTATGGATCCAGGAAGGGCACTGGCCGCAGTTAAGGTAATATTTTTGTTCATACATTAATGCTGTTCATACTTGTATTTATGGTTCATTAATTGAACGCCTTTTTATTATAGTGAGTGCTCGAAGTAATTGTTGTAAGCTCTGACTGCACTACTGATTGGTTCCAGTATAAACATTTTTACACGTTTACAAAGTTTAGCAGTATGAGGCTATGTATAATGCTCCCAGAATGCTCTCTAATTTGATACAAATATTTGCAGAAGCTTGAAAGCAAGAGGATGATTCTTTGTTTTTAAAATAAAATGTTCATAAGAAAATGAAAACGGGGAAAAAAACATTTTGCTAAATTACTGTAAAATGTCAGGTGCCATTTCTTTGCAGCATCATTTAGTAACATATGTTGATGCATGCTAGTATTTCCCAAAAATGTTAATAATGGAAAATCAATGTAACCAGTTTCAATAAGATTGTAGGAAACCAATATAAACAAGCATTGGCAAAGCCAGTAGGTCTGAAAGTGGTGGTCAGCTTTTTAGTTTCGTCAATGTGTGAATTGTTTTGGCATGGTTTTTGTAAAACCTTATTGGTGTGAGAGCTGCCAGGCCCTCACCATTATAACAAACATTGGCAAAAGCAAAAATTGTTTTTGGTCTCAAAAAGCACACACTGCCACAGTTTTTACTGGCATTGAACAAAACTACTTTGTGTAACGATATGCTCCTTGTGAAAGAGCAGAATGCTGTCACTCACAGTGAAGCCGCCGATGCAGAGAGAGAGAGAATTTGAATAAATGCCAAAGGTCATGGTCAACAGCAGACCAAATTAAGTGCCCAATTATCACGTTTCAAAAGTGCACCCATGGTGTATGACCTTGCATTAAGTGCAGCTATACAGCTTTCGTGAACTTCCAAAAATTGACAGAAGTAGGGCAAGAAATATTACTCCTAGAAAATATTTGTGAACTGCAGTGGAGTAGTGTGGCTCACTGGTTAGAGGCGGCAGACCCGAGAGCAGAGGACGGCCCGGGACCAGGGTTCGATTCCCGGCGCGGCAGGTTTCTGGACCAGGGTCAGCGGACTCGATAATTCTCTCGCCTCGGTGCCCACTTTGATCAGCGATCACACTCGGCAACTCTGGGCATTAGCTTGCCTCATCTTCACTAACGGCCCCACCAGACCGCCGGGGATGCCTGGTCTCACCCTGGAGATACCCATTAAGGGACCATCTCTCAGGGAAGCCAGGAAGGGTTTCGCAGCGGTCGAAGCGCCTTGGGACCCTACGGGTAAGTAGTGCGCTATATAAATGCCTATACATTTACATAAATTTTAGCATGACCAAATATGCATGTGTAGATTTGCTCATGCAAAAAGGAGTTTTTGCAAGTTCACTTTCCCTCCAACCACTTTTTTTCCCAACTCTGGAAGAAGGTTTACATCTGCCATTGTCAGGAGTAGATTTCCAACATTTCTCAACCTGGGAAAAGATTAGAGAAGAGTTGTTGAAAACCCTTTAAACATGCAAGTTAGTAGGTTTGAACAGACAAGTTATTCTAACCCTGTAACTATTGCATACCACTACCTTCAGCCCCAGCATGTAGATCTGCTGAAACGTGGCATCATAAGGGGATTGCAAGTATTCAAACACTACTATGGTATGAGCCCTGGCATATTCAGAGAGGCTATATCAGAGCTCTTATATAATGAGATTGCTGCCATAATTTGTCGCCACACTACATGGCACCAAAGGGTTAAGTGGATTTTATTACAGGACAAGCAGATTTATGAAGCAGCCTGCCCCATGGACAAGTAGATATTTTATTAAATTCCACACCCCTGTGCATAACTGGAGAGGCGTGTGGATGGGTGTGGTACTTTCACAGTCCTGCATGTTGTACTTGCCAGTCCATAGAAATATGAATATTAAGCATGTCTGCTTTTGGGTGGAGCGTAGAGAAGTAAAGAGTCGTGAGATCTCAAGGGAGTTCTGATGGGACATGCAGTCCTGTTGTCTGCCACCTGCCCCTGCCCTACCCTTCACCCTCCCTGTCACTCGGCACTATTCCACTGCCTCAGACATCTTGGTATGCAGTAATGGGGATGGGAGGCGTAGTAACTGAGGACAGGGCACTGGCCATTATCTGTGGATTGGTCGCCAGACAACCGATATGTCTGTAATGGACACAGAAGGGAGATCCGAGGATGCGTAGTAACTGAGGACAGCGCACTGGCCATTATCTGTGGACTGGTCGCCTTACTACCGATATGTCTGTAATGGACACAGAAAGGAGATCCGAGTTTCCAAATGCAGTTTTTCGCCTCCAAACTTGCTGAGAGCTGCCCGAAGTCTGCCTCAATCATACCAAGCTGTTCTCTGCCGTGGATAATGTTTCCTGACAGGGTATCAATATCTTCCCGGGTTAGTCGTTCTACCATAATTTAAAATATAATATCCCTATCAATAGACCGGCTCTGCTCGGCAGCTGCACTTGAACACCTGCCCTCTGGCTGCCAATTTTATCTCCTTGGAAAAAACACAGGAAGGAGGGTGTAGCACCTCGCTGTGCCATTGTGATGAGGAAGAACATTCATAAAATCATCCCGTTCCCTCTCCCCCGCCGTCCCCAGTGCCTAGCGAGCCCCCCCGCCTCCTCCCTATGTCTTTCTCATATTAAAAGAAAAAAAATTAAAATAAAGCTTAAAAAAAGTCTCAATACATTCAAAGAATCCCATCAAGCAAAATATGCAAACTAGATGCAATGAGTGTAAGAATTTGGTTGCAGTAATACAAACGTGCAGCCCACCTCTTTCCTTCTTTCATTTAGTTGCTTTCCCTGTGAAATGGATCCAAAACAAACAAACCCGCGAGTGGTGCGTGTGCCACAGCGAGACATGTGGTTTCACATGGCAGTGGTGTGGGTAACCAACACCAATAGGCTATGGGCGGAGCAATGCTTCCGCCTTTGGCCAATTGGGTGCTGTCGTTGATGAAGACGCATGCAAAGGCCAATAGCGTGGGCCAAAAGGAAAAGCACACGCACAAGCCAGTACGATTCCTAGATCAGTTTTCAAACCCCCTACAATGAGGTCTCTCGCTGCGCGTGAAGTGCTGTGCACTGCAACGCAGGCGCGAGACCTAAAATGTGATTACATGAAAATCACTATCAACCTGTCCCTCAGAATAATAATGTGCAATTCGTACATATCCTCCACGATACACAGTGCTGTCCTAGTTACATTTTGCTACATCATGCCCCATTGCATTATGGTGTCTTTAATTTCATGTATGCATGCAGCACATGTCATAGAGGCTCACATTAGAACTGAAATTACTGTAAAGTGCTTACTGGCTTAGAGAAGCTATTCCCTTTTGTATCCTATTTAATAAATCAAAATTCAAGTATAATTTGAATGAAAATATAATTCAACTTCAGTGCTTCTAAAGATGAATAAATAGTGTCTTAGAGTCGACCCATGTTCTCTCTGAACCTAATGTAACTTCAGTACGATGCACCTTTTAATTTGGCGATTGTAAAAGATGTGAAACCCCTGCAAAAGATGTGAAACCTCACTATGCATTGAAAGCCCTTTTAGGTCTAGTAATTTGAACAGAGTAGAGGTAAACTGGATTTGGAGACACTTTGGGAGAGGTACTTTTCACTTACCAGACTTGGAAGCAAGTCAGCCAGTCAACTCCAGATTCTCTTCTGAGTATATACGGCACGTCACAACAAAGTGTGGTGGCCATCCTGATGTTCGGCTGAAGAAATTACCCAGCAAGGAAGGCAAGAGTAATAAATTCCAAGTCACTAAGGATCAGAGTGAGTGCCCACCATGGATGGAAGCTAATCTAGTGCTTCGGACGGGTGTGAGAGCTTCAGATCAAAAAATAGAGGTGGTACCTAGTCCAAATGCACCAAAGGTTTGTGGTGACTTTTCAGGCACCTAATCTTCCATTGTACGAAAAGAATTCTGCTTTTTTTGGGGGCTGGCTGTTTTTCCTCTAGTGTACCTGACCGTCTGCTAAACCCTGATGGAGGTGCTCAACTTTTTAAAAAGTGATCTTTTACCACAGAACTTTGCTCTCAGATAAAAGAAGTGCATCAAAAAAGTATTCCCACCCGTCGTGAAGGTTGCTACTGCTTCCTTGGGCGAGCCATGATTTGACTGGTGATTGTGGCAGCAGCAGTACTAGTTCATTGGTTACAATACTTTTACCATCTCAACTCTGGTGAAAACGCTTACTAGTATTACCTATGAAAGGTTCATCTACTACCTTTTAAATGGGTACCTTTCATGTGTGTTCTCGTTCACTGTATGTAATGAATGGTGGGTGACCATGGATGTATTGTGTGCATGGGCTGTTCGAGATTGTTTCCTTGCAGACTGTTCTTTGACATTCGTAGACAAGATAGCCTGCACGTTTGCAGGATTCCTTCCCTGAAACTGGAATGAACTGTTGGACCTTTTGAGTGGGGTAGATGTTCTCTTTAATTTTTCAGTAAAGAATTCCCATACTCAGCGAAAGTCCCACTCTCTTAATTCGCTTGTATTGTATTGCTGTCTGTCGTCTAGTGACAGTGGCTTTTAGTTAGTCTTGGGCCAAAGCAGATCGTTGTCTTCACCTGCAAAAACCCAAGGTAAAGAGTCAACTTGTGCTTCGCCCTGCCTGGGAGATGGCTTTGAATTTTAATCAAAATGGCACTTTGGTTGGCTGTAGCTTCCTTTTTTGCCTCCAACTTGGATACTCCTCTCCTGAGGCAATTAACTTGAACATCATCTGGATTTTGAGGGTGGGCTGAAGCATTCCAAGGCCTAACTCTTTGCTGGTGATTGCCCTCACTTAGGTGGCGCTAAGTATGGATTCCTACAGTCCCTTTTAGGTTTGGCTGAAGTGAATCGGGACTACTCTACGAGTAGAGGAGCTGACCCCTGAATAGTACCTTTAAGATCTACTTATGTCCTGATAACTGACAGATGTAAGTGGAGGATGTCTTTAAGGGAGGTTTCGTAGAGCGAGCTGACCTGGATATAGACAGACTAACACATTGCATTATCTTCCGTGTGTAGTTGCAGAGACTTTCTTGCTTCATTTCCGATGCCGTTACTGTCCTGACCGATAGTGTATCTCATACACAGTTTTAAGAGGACAGGGAGACCTTTCAATCTCATCACTTCTGTTGGGGATTTCTGTCTTTGCTGGACTTGTACATCTTAATTCTGTAACAATTTTAGCCAAACGTCTGGCTTGTGGTCCCAGAGATCTGAGTTGTTTGTACACTTTTCATTCTGAACTGTTCCTGCCTGTTGGTATCCTGATATCCTGTTTGCTTGCACTGAGGCTCCCTAGCGCCTTGTATCTCCAGAGCGCCCACCCAGTGAAATTCTACTGCTCGCAGCGCTTGCTGCCAGGAGATTACAGAGGAGGGGATACTTGTGTGGACAGTGTTGCTGGTTAGTGCTGCAGGGCTGCGAGCGTGTGGTTTGCTGGACTCCGAGTTCCAGGAGTCCCTGCTCCGGACCCGCCCGAGTCACCTGGGCCGCTCTCCCTGTCAGCCACACCCCCTTCATTAAGATTCCAATAAATCTCGCATAGGACTTCCGCTGCGCGGGAGCGCGCGGGAGTGCGCCGGGAGAAGCCCGGGACAAGGGCGGGCCCTCTGAGGCCCTCAGAGGCACGAGAAGGCCAGGCTAGGCCAGTCCTCTAATATTTCTCTTTTTACATATTGTTGGGCCAGTTTACCCTTAACGGCTTGGTGACTCTCTTTGCTTGAGAAAAGTATTGGAATATCTGAGAGTACTATACAGATGTGATACAGTTTGTTTGTTCAGGTCTCGTTCTTCCGATATATATTTATTTGAGAAAAATTGTCAAGTATTTCTGTCTGTTTGTCGAGTAGTACTTTCTATCTTATACTTCACCACTCCCACTGATTGAGATGATGACAAAAAAATTAAGGTCTGGGAGAATATTAGTAGGAAGATCCTGCTCTAAAACCAGATCGAATCCTCTACGTAATAAGATTAGCCAGGCTACGCATTTGAAAAGTACTTGTCAGCTGTTTAACCTTTGGGAAAGGGGTAAGAATAAAGCTACAGTGGTAGACAATAAGCCTGAGGATAGTAAGGATTCTGGAGCTATTCACTTAGAATTGTTACCTAATATATCGGGAGTGATGCCAGTCGATAAAAAGGTAATTGTGGATAACAATGCAGTCGCAACAAGTGTAGTACCTATACTATCTGAGTGCGGTTTCTCACCACCTTTATTTTCCACAATGAAAAATAACATTGATTTAGCCCCAGAAGTAATTATAAAAACTAGGAAAGACATAGAACAAGATATTTTACATAAAGGGAAAATTCCATATGATGGCCATTATATAGAACACACATCACCAATAAGAGATTCTTTCAACAACGGCTTGTCTCCTATGGTCCTGGATAAGGATCTATGTCAAAGATACGTAGGGACTGACTTGCCCAAAGACAAAATAGATTTAAAAACACCTGTAACATCAACCCACGCTGGCTTACAGCTCTACAGTAGCACCCCTTCCAAGTCCTCACACACAAATTTTTCTATAAGCCCCAATCTAAATTTGACCGGGATAAATGCACTACAACTCCAGGGGATAGATAAACCTAAATCTGATTCTCTCCACATATTAGAACACTTACTATCGTCCATTTTACAATTATTGGAAAAATTTGTGGGGGGCTCAGACTGTGTACTAGATACAGTGACCCAAATCTTGAAAGTTTTATTGGGCACTCGAAGCGAGAAGGATGTAGTCCTAAAGAAGCAGTCCTCTTTAGTACAAGACGAGGTAGTAATAAAAGATCAGTTACCTATAGTCATTGATGATTCAAGAATAGTAAATGAGGAAGCAATGATAAGTGCTATTCATCCACCCTCTATTTTAAATTGCCCACCAGCAGATGACTTAGAAATAAAATCTTATGAGGAACTTCAGCCAAAAACTGGGCATGATCTTTTCCCAATTTTTAAGAGCCATCAGGGAGAAGGTGATAGAGAGGTGGATGCTGTCCTGGAAGAGAGTAGCAATAAAGGGAAATTAGAGAAATTAAAAAAGAATGGAAAGAAAAAGAGGAAATTAATAAGACGGATAGAAAAAAATAGGCGGTGGAAAATCGTTTTTAGAAATCATCTAAACTCCTCTATATGTAAGGAGGTGCATCAATCCCAGGTGGTAGTTGAAAATGATAATAACCCCGAAAATAAGATCACTAAGGAAATTACTGTTCCTCCGCCTCCGGCCACTCCAGTACTAATAACTTCCTCTTCCCCCTCACCTATAACAATTAATGCAAATACCCTCCCTCAACCAGCTATCATTAATATGGATATAATGAGGACAAAAAATACATTATCTTTGGGACAGGAGCAAATCCCTCCCGGCCACGTAGTTCCAATCCTTAATCCCCTAGCGACATCCTTTGCGGGAATAGTTGCACGAGGTGTCTCATTAATAGAGGCTAAGGAGAAAAGCATTGACACCGTATGGGTAGAATTTTCTCCCCTTTTTGATGTTGAATGTATTTTGAATAGATCCCTCTTGCTTAAATATTTTCAAGAATCGGCTAACCTGAAACTAATACAATCAGCTGATCTAGACAGGGTACAATTACTAAAATCAGAGGTGGGGATGATAACAAGGGTGAAGTTTCACTCTAAACTAGTAGCTAATTTAATTCTGCAACGCTCAGAAGATCTACAGTGCAGAGGGATGGACGTAATTCCGGTGTTAGGGCACAATAGACAAAAAAAGTCCTTAAACCCCAAATTTGTCAGAAGTCTCCTTTCTCTCTGCTGCAAGTAGCAACAGGTAGCATAAATAATGTAGGTGAGCTTACAGAGTTAAAAATAAGTTGGAGATGCATTCTGTCCATTGCTTACCATTGTCTTTGTGTTTGGTAACTCACATTTGCTTGCCTTTAATTTGTTGGCTTTATTTGTAATAGGCTTTCCAGCTTGAGTTAGTCCCTTCCCTGTCCCATACCCTGTTAACCGTATTCTTCTACCAGTACTCGCTTTCTATAAACCGGTCTTTAAATCTTGCTGTTATCTTCTCAACTTTGATGTGCATTCAAAGACAGAGGTCAAATGTCAAGCTCCGTCTTACGAGGGAGCTTAGTGTTTACTTTTCTTTCTCCGACTTCAAAATGAAAGAAATTATGTGACAATCAGGCTGGCTACTGGAGGTGTGCTGGAGGAAGGCTGTACAATGTTTGTTGTTTTTTAGCACAGAAATGTTTTAAATGAAAGGGGGCTTGAAATAAACCCTTCAAAAGCAAGGGGGCTTGAAATAAACCCTTCAAAAACAAAATTTATGATCCTTAACCCCAAGCCAAAAATTGCCCAAACCCTCGCCTGGGCTCAACATCTCTGGAAAGGGTTTACACAATAGAATACCTCGGAATAACCCTAAACCAGAATCTAACATGGTCGGCCCACATAACAAAAGCAACCACAAAACTAGCGCAGAGGGCGGGAGGCATCACAAGAATTGCTAGGAAATCCCCTCTTCGCCCGCTGGCACCTGCCATCCATATTTATAAAGCTCAAGCTCGGGGGGAATCACCTATGGGGGCGAGCTCTGGGGACATATCTTGTCACACACTATCCAGGCCACAGAAAATAATTTTATTAGACAACTGGTTGCACTCCCCCCAAGCACCCCGCTTCTCCCGCTAAGATTGGACCTGGCACTGCGACCCATCACTGAGGAACTGGGCCTCAAACCGCTGACCTATTGGCGTCGTCTGTGGAGTAGTCAAGACCTTGCTAACTACAGAAATGAGTTACAGGAATTTCTTAAGTTACCCAATGCCACTAAAATCCCCTGGCTAAAGTACATCAGGAGTATGTGCACGACTCTCGGAGTGCCAGAGTTATGGACAGACCCAGAAACTGCGTCCGTAAGGATCTCCAGAAAAGCACTTTCCAACCTATTTTACAGCTTCATGCTCCAAAAAATACTGAACACCACCCGGGAAGGGTCTCTAACCGACCTCTTCATCAAATCAAAAGACTCTTACCGCCATGAATGCGTATTAGATGGCATGACACCAGTGTTCGCACGGAAGATCTACCTGCAATGGAGGTACGGGTCTCTCCCCTTAAGGTCTTTCACAAAATCTTGGGTTGGCCGATTGGAGACAGGGGCGTGTCCGGTTTGTGCATATAAATTGGAAAGTGATTTGCACGTGGTTTTATTCTGTAGAGCCTACAGCAGAATTAGGAGCTACTGGTTGGTACCTCACTTAAAAAATCTGGGATTCATAACATATGCCCTGGCCTACAGAGTTTTAAAGACAGATCTATCTGTGCCAACAGTGTTTGCTATGGCAAAATTCCTGACTGCAATGTGGCGAGTGCGTGCACGAATAATCAAGGACACTATAACCGTGTGAAATATCTTTTTTATCCTTCTTACAATTGGTCTAATTGTGTTTAAAATTTTTTTTTTTTTATTTTACCTAGCATCGGCATAACCATCTCTTTCGGAAACTGTATTTTAAAAGACAGCATATCTGTATAATGCTTTTTAAATTGTTCAAAATGACTAAATTAAATTGTATATCATTTATGATCTTCCATGATCGAAATAAAGATTTTTGAATTGAAATTGTTTTAAATGCCTGTTCATTAACTGTGCAGGTAATTCCAAATATCTCAGAATTTGAAAAGCACAAATGAAGCAAATTTGTTTGGGTAATTCTGAAGTGTGTTAGAAACAAATAATTTAATATGATCAAAACCAATCAATATACTCTGCTCTGCATCACCTCGCTCTGCTGCGCCCTTTTCAGCAGCACTGCACTTCCTCGACATTGAACTCTATGTCTTTCTATTCCACCACACTGCTGTCTATGCCACTTCACTCTACTCTAAACCACTCAATTGCATTCTACTCCAGTACACTTTACGCCTCTACACTCTACATAGCATCGCTCCTATACACCAATCCACTCTAATTCACTTAGCAGCACTGCACTCTATGACACTTATGCTCCACTGTACGCCATTGCAATCTACCCGACTCCTCTCTATTCTACTATACACCACTCTACGTCACTATTCTACACCACTTTGTCTACTTAGCTGTACTCTTCGCAATTGCACTCCTCTCCTCTTTACTCAAAACCAATACTCTCTATGCAGTGTACTCTGCACCACAGCATATGTACGCCACTATACTCTAGAAGTGTGGCTCAGGGGTTAGAGGCGGCAGATCCGGAAGCTGAGATCGGCCCTGGACCAGGGTTCAATTCCCCGCCTCAACGGGGCTTGGGCTCAATAATTCCACGGACTCGATAATTCTCGCTCCGGTGCCTACTCGACTCACGGGTTCACACTCTGCGACTCTGGGCAATAGCTTGCTTAATCTCCACAACGGCCCCTCGCGGCGGGATGCCTGGCTTTCACCTTGTGGATACCCTGCCGGGGTTATCTCACAGGGGAATACCAGGACGGGTTCCCTAAGCAAGCGCTTAGATGCCTGCGATGTGGGTGGTTTGCGCTATATAAATACATGTACATTTAAATTTACATTTACAACACTCTACACCACTGCACTCAAAACCATTGCACTAGATACCACTCTACACCACTGTTCTCTATGCCACTAGTGTCTGCGCCACTCTGCACTATGCCACTTCACTCTACACCACTGCACTCTGTTCCACTCTGCTCTGCGCCACTCTGCTCTGAAAGAAACAGCTAGTGATAGATTCCTTACCTTAGAAATATCCCCAGGCGTCAGACAGTATCCGGAAAGTTTTTTGTCAGCAGTACCTCTGCGCATCGGAAGGTGACGTCAGTCGACTCCGCGTCCGTAGTTGGCGTCGTGTTCACCGGGATGACGTTGCGGTAGCTACTTAGACATCAGTTCTTTCTTTTTGAGTCATCACGACTCCTGGTGCACGTAGGGATGCCCAGTTTCAAGGCTTGCGGTTCCTGTACCCGACTGATGTCAGTGACGGATCCGCACTGCGTGTGCCTCTTTTGCATGGAGCGTGACCACGACCCCAAGTTGTGCTCCGACTGCCAGTCCATGGCTCCAAGACTTTGCGGGAGTGGTCCCGAAAACTTCTTGAGCGCTGGCAGACGGCTCTGCGCCGCTCGATGTCCCAGTCACAAGGGAATCGAGGGGCCATCACCACTCGTCCTCTAAGTCTTCACACTCGGGGTCAGGTAAGTCGAAGCACAAGAAGTCGAAGAAGCATCGCTGACGCGACCAGGGATGCGGGTGGTGCTCCTCCTGTCTCTCCATGTGTGGAACCTGTAGAGTTGACTCAGTTTCCCTCCCTTCCTGGGACCCAGAGCGACTCCTGCCCAGCTTCATAAGTTTTATGAGGCGATGCACGCCATCTTTGGGCAGCCGGAACCCGCCAGCGTGCCTTCGGGTAACGGACTTGGTTGAGGGGCTTAGGCCTTCTCCGCCTGTGGCTCTGGCGTCTCAGGCCCCCCTTGGATCTAGGCCTGGATCCAAACCGGCCGATCTCATTAAGCCTTCACCGGTGCCCCTACCTCTGGCACCGCACCCGACGACAGTCGTGCACCTGGCCGGCGTCTACCCCGGTCTCCAACCTGATGTGGACACAGAGCCGGACTGACGTTGCCGGATCCGGCGCCAAGCGGAGTTTTTGTGCCCCTGTTAACTCCTGGGGTCCTTTTAAGGCCAGATTGGCGAGGAGTGACCCTATGACTGACCAGTTGGAGTATGACCCAGACTGGAGAGATGTCCTGGGGGATGGCAGTGGCATTGATACCTCTTCGGACTATGGCATGTCATCTCCTCCTACCGTAGCTACAGAGGAGGGAGCGTCATACGCAGTTGTGTTGCATAGCGCGGTAGAGGCTCTCAACTGCGAGCTCCCTACAGTGGCGGTCAGGAGTAACCTCCTGGCAGAGGTGCTTAAACCGCAAGTGTGCTCTTAGGAGCACCCTGCTGCTGTTTAATGAAGCCCTCATTGACATCATTTTTGGCACCTGGTCCAGGCCCAACACGGGGGCTCCCGTGGATAGGATGATTGCTCGCGCCCCCTCCCGGCCCCGGGCGACCCCACTTTCCTCTCCTAAGATCCCACCCTGAGAGCTTGGTGGTCAAAGCCTGTACTTCTAAGAGCGCATTCCCTAATGCTCCACCAGATAGGAAGTCCAAGAAGCTGGATCATCTTGGGTAACATTTTTTCTTCCCCAAGCTTGTTACTGTGGTCGGTAAACACTGCATGTCTTTTGGGCCGTGATTCCCACTCTGTGTGGGACATGGTTGCGCAAGTGCTGTCTCAGTGTCCGGAGGAAGCCCAGACAATGCTCTCCCAGGCTGTTGCAGCTGGGATTGATGCAGCAAAGTTTACCATCCGTTGTGGACTGGGGACCGCCAACTCTCTAGCCATGACGATTTCCACGTCAGTAGCCTTCCGACGCCATGCCTGGATGAGATCGACTGGCTTTTCTGGGGATCTTCAGATTACCCTCATGGACATGCCCTTTGATGGCAGATGTTTTTTTGGAGACAAAGTGTACAACGATCTAGAGCGTTTCAAGGACTCCTGGGCTACGGCCAAGTCCTTAGGCTTCTCCAGCTGCCCTGCGCAGTCTGCTTTTCGCCTCTTTTGTGGCTATGAAAGGGGTTCCCCAATACGTCCCGCCCAGAGCCACATGCCGGCGCAAGAACCACCGCCTTGGTTCCGGGGGCCAGTCCACCAATCCTGTGTGGGATTTAATGTAAAATGCACAACAGAGGGCATCTTAGAGATTCCCCCTGAAACTCGACCCACTCCTAGTGACCTGACTGAGTGGCTGCTTAGGCTGCCGCCACCAAACACGTTTCTGGACCCCTGGGAGCTTGCAGCTCTCGGGGTCCTGAAACAATGCACATCTTAGGACGAGGTGCCAAGCCTCCTCCCCCCGGATGGGCAGGGTTCACGAAGGAGAAGCTTCAAAGGCATGCCGCCTTTGTGCGCCTCTCCAGACCATTTGCTGCTTTCAGCAACTGGTTCTAACCCCCCCCCCCCAATTTGGGCGGGAGAACCGGCGGGAAAAACAAGTGAGGAAGAGAGGTGTGCACAACCTCGAGTCCCCGCCATTTTGAGGATGGGGGGCGCCCAGCCAACCATCGACAGGCTCCTGCCCCCATCCAACTGGAATACCTGTAACGCCCCTAAATTTCGTATTTAGGGGCACCTTGAATCTTTCTTCCTCAGATCCAGCAACAACCAGAAAAGATCAGAAGGACAAAAAGCTGTGCAGAGCTAACAAGAGGACGACGCCCACTGACTTGGCCCCAGCCCTACAGGCCTGCCTCCCCTCGAACTTGGTCCTGCTAAAACCCTGGCGTGTCTAGCAGCTAGCAACATCTGAGACCCCGGAGGACCTGTCTGCCTTCACTTTCCATACTGTTTCTCCCGTGAACACCGGATGTGTTTAAACTGCAGCTTCTGGTGCCAACGAGAAACCGCAAATCCAGCCCACTCTGCACACGCCGAACCCGGCCCTAGCTTAAGTGGAAAAATACCACGAGTAGGTCCCCCTGGCGATCCTGACCCGAGATCCAGTGACCCATGACCTGCTTCAAGCCTCCAGACGACGCCTGCAGCCTCAATCCAGAGGACCCCCCTACCGTAACCAGAGCGGGTAAAAAAATCCGACATCCAAAGGCAGCCCTGCACCCGACTCCCCCTGGCCTTGTGTGCCCAAACCAACGGTGCGTAACCAACCCTCAACATCCCAACTTACAGGATGTTGAGGGTTGGTTAGGCACCGTTGGTTTGGGCACACAAGGTCGGGGGGCGTCTGGTGCATGGGTGCCTTTGGATGTCGGTTTTTTTTACCCGCTCTGATCACAAAGTGGTGGTCGCACCTGGAAGATCCTCGTCCCAGAGTCTGCAGTGTTTCTTTGTCCTAGACTGAAAACAACTGGGCACCCAACCTCAAAACAGCACCCTGCACCCGGCCGCCCTAGTGCCTCTGAGAGTGCACCTTTGGTGCTACTTTGGTCCACAACTTGCCCTGAGCTTAACGCTAAGATCTTTGCTCCCACAACCCATTGGCCTGCTTGCCAGCAGCCACCAACTGGAGGTCCCCTATACCCAATTGAATAACATTGGGCCTCAACTCTCTGCATCCGGCTCCCCTAGTACCGCTGAGGGTGCAATTCCAGTGCATCACTGAACCTGGGTGACCCCTGAGTCTAACCCCAGAACCTTAACTTCCACAGTTGTTTACTTACCTGCTAACCGATAACCTGTTTTTCCTCCGTAGGATAACATCGACAATTTTCCATTCAAAAAACTACTTAGTGTCGAGTTTTGAAATGTAAAAATATTCTTTAAAAATCGCACGAATAACAAAAACGCATTTACTCACCTGTTTACAGCAAATGTCCCAGTGCTGAATCTAGGCATCCAGCACTGAATTAGAAGAAGTAACGTAAAAGTTACTTATCTGCAATTTATCGAAAAAGCCTATTCATGCCAATGTACTGTATTTGCGAAGTGTTGCATACTACTGCTCCCTTGTAAATTAAACAAAGTACCATTCCTTTTGCATTTTCAAACAGTTCTATATCCAGTAACGTATTACTGAAAAGTATTTAATGCTTACCTGTTCCAGGCTTGCTTGGTTCTAAAAATAAACAGTATATTTTTTATATAGAACAATTGGCCTAGAGTTCAGTTCTTGAGTGTGTGAATTAATTTGCTGACTGAGTGTGTACATCAAATGATTAACACTTTTCTTTTGATACTACCTTACTGCTTGACCAAGCTACCACTTTAGAGAGTAAGGTTCGATCCAACTGTATCCTCTGCCTACCTCTGGGGACACTTGGACTCAATACACACACTATACCTCATTTTTTTATAGTATATATAGAAGCAGCTTCTTACAGATGCTTGCTTTGGTCTTGTCCGCCCTTGACCCTGGAGACTGGTTTGTAGCGTAGGACTCTCAGGTCACTTACTTTCTCATCCCCGTCCTGCCGGCCAACTGACGTTACCTGCGGTTCTCGGTAGGCCACAAGCACTTTCAGTTTACCGTGCTCCCCTTTAGCCTTACCTACACGCCTCGGGTATTCACGAAAGAGATGGCCGGTGTCGCAGTGCATCTTCCCAAATCAGGGGTTCCAGTCTTCCCCTTTCTCGACGACTGGCTGTTGAAGGCGGGCTAGGCCTAGGCTTGTTGGTTCCCACTTCCAGACTATGGCTGACCTCCTACATTCGCTGGGTGTTGCAAAGTCATCCTATGCCCTGGGCACCCCCCCACCCCCAACTTTTTGCTGACTGATACTGGTGGTAACTGATTTTGACTGACTGTGCTATGCCTAACCAGGCCCAGGGCCATTGCTGAGCTGAAAGGAACACAGAATACAGTTAAAACACCCAACATACACTAGTGTACACTATGGTTTGGTGGGGTACCCCTGTAATTGGCATGACCTACTCATAGGCCACTAGTATATAATAGGGCAGGGGATTGCAACTACCTAGAAGTCCCCAGTACCCTGAGGCATGGCAGTTTAGAGGCCAGCAGCTTTTTGCTGAAACCAGAGGTCAGTTTAAAAGCAGCACTGGGTGCCAGGACACCTTTTAAACAATAAATTGTGCCCAACTCGACTTTGGTGGTAGGGGCACTTAAAAATGGAAACCTACAATGTTTTGGCATTTTAGGGACCCCCAGGTATCCCAAGGGCGGGGGTAAGTTATGCATAAGTGAAATGAGTTTTTATATGCCTGGGTAAAGTAAAATTTCACATTTCACTCCCCACATTGTGTTAAAGTGCAGCTCAAATTCGACTTTGATGCTAGGAGCACTGGGTAAGGAAGATCTGCAATATTTATGCAGATTCAGAACCCCTAAAGTCTCCCCTAGTTGCACAGTGTGTGGGGGTCCTGTAGAAATTAGGAAAATACTTATAAAATAAGTTTTTATATGCCATGGTGCTAGAAAACTGGCCCAAGTCATTTTCCCCATTGTAAACCCCATGGCCCTTAAGTTAACATGGTAGGAAGTTATTGATTAATAAATATTGATAGGAGATGACTAGCCGGACCATTCAAAGCCTTCCCAGAATGGTAGTAGTAAATCCAACAATATTATATTGTTTTTTTTTTTTTTTTTTGGAAAACCTTTATTGGAAGTTCAAAGCACACAGCTATTCAGCCTTACAACCCTGGGGCTAGGCAGCATTATAAGAAACGGATAAAAGGTGCGCACAAATCAAATCAAGGAGCACATCAGGTTTAATTTTATATTATAAATATGAAAAACCTAAAGAACAAAAAGAAGGGAACAGTGAAAGAAAGAAGTGGCAAGGTACAACACACAGGCGGCAATGCACGGATACAGGGGGCGGGCGGGGCCAGGTAGCTCACTGTAATAACCATACTGGAAAGGCATACAAAGTGGGGGGGGGGAAGAAAAGCAGGATTTCGATGAAGGAAAGAGTTGGGTGGAAGGAAGGGCTAGGGAGAGAGACGAACCTCCAGCGGACCTGCATCGGGAGGCGCACAAAGATCACCTCTATATTCGTTCCAGGCCCCCAGACGACTCCCCACCTCCTGGGCTTCCCCCGGGCCACATACACGGTCTTCTACCGGAGCATGCACCAATCCATATTGGTCTTCCACAGTTCAACAGTGGGGGGAGTCGGGGCGCCCCACTTCTGGGCAATATCTCGCTTGGCCACCATGTTCCCCAGTGTGACCCACTGAGTTTGGGCAGTATTGTAATCAGTCGGACCCCACACATCCAGCAAGCAACGCCGAGCTTCCGCAGGCAGATCCACACCAGTCACCTCACGCATAACCGCATGCACCCGTTCCCAATAAGAAGCAATAACCTGGCACTCCCAGATGGTATGTATGAAAGTGGCCAGTGCACCGCACCCACGCCTACAAAGACCGTCCACGGAGAGCCCCATGTGGATCAGTCTGGGGCCGGTTACATAGACTCTGTGGAGTATCTTCAATTGAACTAAGCGAAGCCTTGCCGAAATTGCCACTTCTTTGGGAGAAGACACCGCACACTGCCAATCCTCATCATCCAACTCAATCCCATCTCGCACCCACTGGTCCCTCACATTCAACAACAGGTCCGTCCGAACATTTATCAGCTTTTTGTAGGTCAGGGAAATGGCACTATCCGGCATGTGGCCGTCCAGCACCCTGTCCTCCAGCGGGGACGATTCGGGGACCTTCTCACCAACTGGCAGTGCAGCCGTAAGGGCATGTCGCAGTTGGGCGTATCTGAAATACTCTGTGGCACCCAGTTGAAACTCAGCTTTCAGAACATCAAAAGACTTGATCTCCCCCCTGGCCATCACATCAGCCACCTTAGAAATTCCAATGAGGTCCCACCGGTCAAACCCCTTCGTGTGCCACAACTTCCCCAACAAGTCAGAATCATAAAGTGGAGTGGCCATAGTAAGTCTACCCTTCCATCCCAGTGCTTTCGTGATGGCCCTCCAAATGTGCACAGCAGTCTTGGTGGGGCCAGTCATTTTCCCATCCAGAGATCTTGAGTATAGCGCTCTGTAATACATCCCGTCATTCAAGAGCCAACGATCCATGGCGTACCCCGGACTCTCCGCCGGTCCATAAAAGCCATGATTAAGAGCGGCCAGTTGAGAGGCCCAGTAGTACGGGCGGATGTCAGGCAGGGCAATGCCTCCATCGTACCAGGGGACAGTCAGTTTGACAACAGCGATACGCGGCCTACCCTCCCATAAGAGGGTCCGCTGCAGACCTTCAATTTCCCTGAAGTATTTGGAAGGGACGGGATCCTGTGTGTTTTGGAGCGCGTATAAGAATCTCGGCAGGGACATCATCTTGAACAATGCAGCGCGGCCCAACAGAGACAGCGGCAACCTTTTCCAGCCCTCCACGTCGCGTCTGGAGGCGCGCAAGAGGGGGAAGCAAGTTGTTAGTGTACCGTGCCCGGGCATCCGTTGATATATAGATACCCAGGTACCTAAACCCCTGATGCGCGACCTGTATAGCACAACCCCTAGGAAGACGTGGGGTGTCTCCACTGAGCACGTAGAGGTAGGACTTTGACCAGTTAATAACTAGGCCCGAATATCCTCCAAAAGTACTCAACACGTCAAAAGCCACAATCAAAGACCGACAGGGGGAAGTTAGGTAGAGCAGGATATCGTCCGCATACAATGAGACTCGGTCCTCCAAGCCCGGCGACCACTTAATCCCACAGATGTCAGGGTGGGTACGTATCCAGGCAGCGTGTGGCTCAAGCGCTAAAGCAAAAAGGAGTGGCGACAGCGGACAACCCTGTCTGGTACCCCTGCGCAAGGCAAAGGAGGCTGACACCCGGCCGTTGACCGTTACATTGGCCATCGGGGAGGCGTAGAGAAGCCTGACCCAACCAATAAAGTCGGGGCCAAACCCAAACTTAGACAACACCGCCCACAAATAATTCCATTCAAGGGAATCAAACGCCATTGTCGCGTCCAGTGAGGCCAGGACGGTCGGCTCGCAGAGTTTGTTCACCCGCGCCATGACAGCGTGAAGCTTCCTAAGATTGAGAGCGGTGTTGCGATGAGGTATAAAGCCCGACTGGTCCGGGTGAACCAAGTCGGCAATCACACCCACCAGCCGGTTGGCCAGTAACTTAGCTAGAATTTTGGGTTCAGCATTGAGCAGGGAGATCGGGCGGTACGACCTGCAAAGGTCCTTGGGCTTTCCCTCCTTATGAATAACCACAATAGTGGCCAATCGCTGGTCCAGCGGAAGATCACCAGCTTCACGAGCCTCCAGAAACATGCGCCTCAGGGGCACAGCAATGGCGTCAGCCTTAATCTTGTAAAGCTCCACCGGCAGACCGTTGGGACCGGGAGCCTTGCCAGAGCGCAAAGAGCGTATCGCAAGCGCCACCTCGTCCGCCGTAATGCCCCTGTCCATGTCGTCATGCTCGGTGTCCGACAGGCAAGGGAGCTCAACTCCCTCCAGAAAAGAGGCCTAGTCCGACTCAGTCAAAGTGGAGACCGAGGTGTAGACCATCTCAAAGTAGTCAGCAAAAGCTGAAACGATTGCGCTGGGGTCAGTAACAACCACCCCGTCCTCACCCAGAACCTCGGGCACCACGCGGGAAGCCATCTCCTTCCTATCCAACCAGGCAATAAGTTTGCCCGCCTTGTCCCCTGCATCGTAGATCCTCCCTTGCTGTTCTCTGCCCATCGCCTTGGCAGCGTCAGTGGCAGTGGCCCGGTACTCCGACTGCTTTAAGGAGAGGGCGTGTAGCAGGTCAGGCGTCGGATCCGAGTTCAGTTGAGAATCAAGGTCCTCAATTTCCGACTCCAACCGCACCATGTCCTCATCCCTGCGTCTGCGCACCTCGGCTATTAAGGAGAAAGCTTCTCCTCTCAGGACAGTTTTAAAGGCCTCCCACAGAGACAAGGCCGACGATACCGAGCCCGCGTTCTCGGAGAAATACAGGTCGATCGCTTTAGCTAGGAGGTCACGAGTTTTAGGAATGCGAAAGTACCAAGGATTGACCGGTGCTACTCTGGAGGCAGCCACAATACCAAAGTCAAACGACACCCAGACCGGGGAATGGTCCGATATGCCTCTGGCCATCAATCGGGCCCCGGAAACGGTCGAAGCCTGGACCGCCGGAGCCAAGATATAGTCAATCCTGGAGAGGCTACCGTGCGCGCCCGAATGAAAGGAGTACTGCCGCTGGACGGGATGGAGAAGTCGCCAACAGTCAATAAGACCCATGGTGCTCAAGAAATTTGGGAGCCATGATTGCGCACTGCGAAGATCTCTGGATGGAAAACGGTCAAGGGTCCCCGACACCACCGCATTAAAGTCCCCACCAACTACGAGCAATCCCTCCGGCAGGCCCAAAATGGCGCCGCCGAGATCCTGGAAGGTGGTCGTCTGCAAACCGTGGGGGACATAAACAGAAACCAAAACCAGTGTGCGCCCCTCCCACCTACCCACAACAGCAACGTAGCGGCCTCTGTCGTCAATCACCCTAGTCTCCACCTCCAAAAGGAGAGACATGCGCACCATAATCCCCACCCCTCGGGATCCCGAAGAGAACCCCGAGTGAGCCACCATCTTAAACCCTTTCCTATTGAGTGCGTGGCACGTATTACCAATGAGATGCGTCTCCTGTAACAGAATAACATCTGGTACACACCGTTTAAACATTTGCAGTACCACCCCACGTTTAATGCGATCCCCCAGCCCATTCACATTCCAACTCAATACGTTGAGCGTCTTACCCCCCATCATCAAAGCACCGCCCCACCCGCCACCCCCAGAAAACAGCTACCGCAACATAGTAAACAGGAGAGTGGTCACCTTGCCGTAAGAGAAAAATATTATATTGTTGATATTTTCCTAAAGTGTACATACAGGAAGTTATAAGACTTTCTTGTTTGTAAGTCCAAATTCAGCCTTCCAGTGGTATGCCCTGATTGGTCAAAGTTAAGTGGATTGGCCTGGCTGCTTAGAAGAGCTGATAAAGAACCACTGTGGTTAACCACTCTGCTGGGAGTGCAGTGTGCTGGTCTGTAGGAATGCCAGGCCAGTGGGGTGCTTTTCAAAGGCAGAGGCGAGGCCTTTATGAATTTGGAAGATTGGTGAACTCTGGAACAAAATAATGTCACACTCTACAGGATGTGGTCATAACTTTGAGGAGTTGCCCTGCTCTCATTGGTCAGAAGTGACCTGGTGCTTGACCGAGAGAATTTTTTATAAGTATCTGAGAGGGGCAAAGCCCTCCAGATCTGCTGCTTGAAACTTACTGAAGCAAGAAGTGCCATGCTGTGAAGTTTTGCTGTGCAAATATTTCTAAGGCCGGACCTCTGAAGACTGCACCAACTGAAACTGCAGCCCTGTGGATTACCTTGTTGCAAAAGGACTAAAGAGTGGACTCCCTGCAAGCTACAGGTTAACAGAGCTCACCTGGCCATCCCCACAAAGAATTCCCAGCCTGGAGTACCAGTGGATTTGTAAGGGTTTTGTTCAAGTGGATTGCGGAATTGAAGTTTCACACTTTCAAGGACCCTCTTGGAGATTCCAGAACCTTGGATTGTGTGTTGGATACTTTGGGACCCGCAAGCAGAACTTCAGGAAGGAGTTTTAACTGGCCCCCGCCTGCTGGAGAAGGCGCAACACCTTTGGTGAGATTCTCCAGAACAATGTTTTAAGGTGTGTCAGTCAGAGAAAACGAAATGACTAAAAGGGTCACTGTTGGTTTCTAAGCACTAGAAAGTGACTTGTATCTTTAAAAATTAATATCTCGGTTTCTCTACAGTGGATTATTTTCGTTTTGGTGTCATCTAAAAGAGAAAAATATTACACATTTTTATAAATTGGTGTTGGATTTTTATTTTGTGTTGTGTCGGCGCTTGTCTTTACATGAATGATGAATTGTTGTTCTGTCTAAATTTGAATGTATGTTTTATGTGGGAGTGAGTTAGTGGTTGTTTGATTGAATGATTGAATTGAGTGTTATTTTGTCATCATTTTATGTGGTTTTTGGGCTGATGTTCTTCTCTTTTGTATTGTCTAAACAAGATGACATTTTATATGTAATGATGATCAAAATGAATTTTGTTGTGTCTTATCATTATGAATATGTGAATACTATCTAAAATTATTATAAATGCAAAAAAATAAATATTAAAAAGTAAACAGCTGTTCTGTGGGTGTCTATGGTTGGTTTTACATTTTGGAACTCCTCTGTCCTTCTTATACATTGGGGATGCCCTTCTTCATGTTGTTGAATATCAACACCTGATGAACTCCGCCCCAGGGGAATGATGGATCACAAATGGTGTCTTCACTCGGAGGTGGTGCAAGCTCTCTTTCATCATTGGGGAGAGGCTTGGTTATATCTAGTTGTCATCGAAGAGAAAGCGCAATGTCGACTATTCTGCGTGTTGGAATTTCCAAGGCGGCACTCGCTAGGCGATGATTTTTGTCGCGAATGAAGTTGCGATCTGTTGTACTCCTTTCCTCCTATTCCACTTCTGCCCAGAGTTCTGAAGAAGATTAAGTGCAACCTGGCCCAAGTCATTCTTGTGGCTCCGGATTGGGCACGAAGAGTCTGGTATCCTGAGCTACTCAACATGGCCCTCGATCCTCTGGTCAGACTGCCTCTTCGGGAGGATCTTCGGTGGCAGCAGCAGGTGGTGGTCCGCCACCCGAACCTGTCCAGCCTCCACCTCCTTGAGTGGAGATTTTGCGGCGGCAGTTGACTTAATTTGACTTGCCTCCTGAAGAATGTGATGTAATCTTGGCAGCCAGGTTTCCCTCAACTAAGACTGTATATGCCTGCTGATGGAACAAATTTGTGGCATGGTGCTCAGAAAAGGCTATGAATCCCCTTTCTGACCCTCTTTCCGAGGTGCTCTTGTTCTTCCTTTCTTTGGCCAAGCAGGACTCTGCTCTGGGCACTATCAAGGGCTATCTTTTGGCTATTTCTGCCTTTCTAAGGCTTCCTGATCAGCCTTCTCCGTTCAAGTCCCCGGTTGTAGATTGTTTCTTAAAAGGCATAACTCTTTGCTCCTATTCCCTTTGTTATGCATCAGTGGGACTTGAACCTGGTCTTGACCGATTTGATGTGCGCTCCCTTTGAGCAGCTTCACAACTATCCTCTAAGACTTTTAACTCTTAAAACTGCATTCCTGGTAGCCATCACATCTGCCAGAAGAGTGAGTGAGCTCCAGGCTCTCATCAAAACCTCCTTTTCTGGCTGTACATCCAGACAAAGTTGTCCTACGAACTCATCCATCCTATCTTCCCTAGGTGGTCACTTCTTTTCACATTGGGCAAACCATCACTTTGACCACCTTCTGTCTGCCTTTGCATCCTTCTAAAGAGGAAGAGAGGCTCCACCGCCTGGACACAAAACAGGCGCTTTCCTTCTCTCTGGATTGCACAAAATAGTTCTGTGTCGATGACCAACTCTTTGTTGGCTACATGGGCGCCAAGAAAGGTTGGACCGTACACAAGCGGACCATCTCTAGATGGGTTGTTTTGTGTATTAAAGCCTGCTATTCTTCAGCTAAACAGGAGCCTCCAGTTGGGCTATGCGCCCATTCCACCAGGGCGACGGCAGCCACTACTGCTTTGGGACGAAGAGTTCCTCTGAATGACAACTGTCGGGCAGCTACGTGGTCATCGCTGCTCATGTTCACCAAACACTACTGCCTGGACAGCCAAGTCTGGAGAGACTGCTTCTTTGGCCGTTCTGTTCTCTGGGACTTTCTGGTGTGATCTTGCTTCGCAGACCCTCCTCCGGGGTTGGTATTGCTGGGGTATCTATTCTAAGGTAAGGAATCTAGAACTAACTGTTTCTTTCAGATGAACAAGTTACTTACCTTCGGTAACGATATATCTGTAAGAAACATAGGTTAGTTATAGATTCCTTACCGCCCCACTCATCCTCCCCGTTCTGCGAACTGATTGTAGGATTAAGGACATCCTTTCGGGGCCTTAGTTTTGTTCACCAGTGGTCATTGTCTTGCAAAGCTCTGCATTTCTGGTGCAAAAAGTCGTGTAAAGAACTGATGTCCGCTTGCGAGGGTGGCGTCGAAGTAGCTACTGCAACGTCATCCCGGGGAACACGACGCCAACGGCGGATGCGGAGCCGACCAATGCCACCTTCTGACGCCTAGGGGTAATTCTAAGGTAAGGAATCTGTTTCTTACAGATCTATCGTTACCAAAGGTAAGTAACTTGTTCCTCTGCGCCATGCTGCACTCTGCACCAAGCTGCTTTACAACACGCTGTGCCACTGTACTGTGCAACACCGCTGCACTCTGTGCCGCTCTCCTGTGCAACACCGCTGCACAGGGTCTGACTGGCCGTAGTGGGCACCGGGCAATCCCCCGCTGCGCCACACTGGTGGGGGGCCGGTTTGGAGCCCCTGGGGGCCGTTTTTGTTACAGGGCCGTTTTTGCAGCATAGCTGCTAAACTGCCCTGGCAAAGAGCTCAAAAGCACCCACAACCCTCCGGGGGAGGGGGTTGTGGCGGCCAGGCATTTTGCCAGGGCCGGTTTTGGTTCCCATGGGGGCCCTGCCGCTGCACTCTGTGCTGCTCTCCTGTGCAACACCGCTGCAGTCTGTGCCGCTCTACTGTGCAACACCGCTTCACTCTGTGCTACTCTCCTGTGCAACACCGCTTCACTCTGTGCCGCTCTACTGTGCAACACCGCTTCACCCTGGGCTACTCTCCTGCACAACACCGCTGCACTGTGTGCCGCTCTCCTGCGCAACACCGCTGCACTTTGTGCTGCTCTCCTGCGCAACACCGCTGCACTTTGTGCAGCTCTCCTGCGCAACACCGCTGCACTTTGTGCAGCTCTCCTGCGCAACACCGCTGCACTTTGTGCCGCTCTCCTGCGCAACACCGCTGCACTTTGTGCCGCTCTCCTGCGCAACACCGCTGCACTGTGCTGCTCTCCTGCGCAACACCGCTGCACTGTGCTGCTCTCCAGCGCAACACCGCTGCATTCTGTGCCGCTCTCCTGCGCAACACCGCTGCACTCTGTGCCGCTCTCCTGTGCACACTGCTGCACTCTGCCCCGCTCACCTGTGCACACCGCTGCACTCTGCCCCGCTCTCCTGTGCAACACCGCTGCACTCTGCCCCGCTCTCCTGTGCAACACCGCTGCACTCTGCCCCGCTCTCTTGTGCAACACCGCTGCACTCTGCCGCTCTCTCCCGTTGCAGCACTGCACTCTGCCCCGCTCTCACGTTGCAGTACTGCACTCTGCCCCGCTCTCCCGTTGCAGTACTGCACTCTGCCCCGCTCTCCTGTGCAGCACGGCACTCTGCCCCTCTCTCCTGCGCAGCACAGCACTCTGCCCTCTCTCCTATGCAAAAACCACAGTTGATGGACAGAATGCAGAACAATGTCATACATTCACCCCGGTACAGAGATCTGGGCCTAAATCCATCGTTTTTTTGCACTCCACACCACCCCAGTTCAGACATGGCCATATGCAAATCAGACTTGACCCTGTGCCTCATGGGAACAGTCCAGCCCGAACTGCCAAGCCATGTCTCCTGGACCAGAATCAAGCATCCTAGGACCGGATTCTGGCTATCAGGCGTCTTCAGCCAGGATAGCTTGACTCCAGTGGTGTGGAGAACATGGGACTCACGTCTGAGCATACCCATCCCACTCGGGGTGACAAATGCAAAAAACACAGTTGATGGACAGAACTGGGCAGCACTGCACTCTGCCCAGCTCTCCTGTGCAGCACTGCACTCTGCCCAGCTCTCCTGTGCAGCACTGCACTCTGCCCCGCTCTCCTGTGCCGCACTGCACTCTGCCCCGCTCTCCTGTGCCGCACTGCACTCTGCCCCGCTCTCCTGTGCCGCACTGCACTCTGCCCCGCTCTCCTGTGCCGCACTGCACTCTGCCCCGCTCTCCTGTGCCGCCCTGCACTCTGCCCCGCTCTCCTGTGCCGCACTGCACTCTGCCCCGCTCTCCTGTGCCGCACTGCACTCTGCCCCGCTCTCCTGTGCCGCACTGCACTCTGCCCCGCTCTCCTGTGCCGCACTGCACTCTGCCCCGCTCTCCTGTGCCGCACTGCTCTCTGCCCCGCTCTCCTGTGCCGCACTGCACTCTGCCCCGCTCTCCTGTGCCGCACTGCACTCTGCCCCGCTCTCCTGTGCCGCACTGCACTCTGCCCCGCTCTCCTGTGCCGCACTGCACTCTGCCCCGCTCTCCTGTGCCGCACTGCACTCTGCCCCGCTCTCCTGTGCCGCACTGCACTCTGCCCCGCTCTCCTGTGCCGCACTGCACTCTGCCCCGCTCTCCTGTGCCGCACTGCACTCTGCCCCGCTCTCCTGTGCCGCACTGCACTCTGCCCCGCTCTCCTGTGCCGCACTGCACTCTGCCCCGCTCTCCTGTGCCGCACTGCACTCTGCCCCGCTCTCCTGTGCCGCACTGCACTCTGCCCCGCTCTCCTGTGCCGCACTGCACTCTGCCCCGCTCTCCTGTGCCGCACTGCACTCTGCCCCGCTCTCCTGTGCCGCACTGCACTCTGCCCCGCTCTCCTGTGCCGCACTGCACTCTGCCCCGCTCTCCTGTGCCGCACTGCACTCTGCCTCGCTCTCCTGTGCTGCACTGCACTCTGCCCCGCTCTCCTGTGCTGCACTGCACTCTGCCCCGCTCTCCTGTGCTGCACTGCACTCTGCCCCGCTCTCCCGTGCCGCACTGCACTCTGCCCCGCTCTCCCGTGCCGCACTGCACTCTGCCCCGCTCTACTCTGCAGCACTGCCACCCCGCGCCACTCTACTTTGCAACCCTGCCATCCCTCCAGTAGATGCCTGGGAGACCAGGTTACCGTCACCAGGGAAGCCAAGTGCATAGGGCTGAAGAGACATCAGAAGCCTCTGTAGACTACAATGAAGTTTTGGAGAAGAAGGTGAAGAAGTGCAGTGGGACCCAAAGGTGGATTCTGGCAGTGAAACACCTGCTTACTGAGGCAACAGTGTATGCCACTAAGGAGTGACCAGGAGGAACGAAAGACCAATGCCCGCCAATGTTGGACAGTTCAGATGAGTAGACTGTGTCCTTGTCGCTGCAGCAGAAAGGACCAGTAGATGCTGAGGAAGACCAGTAGCCGTGCACGAGCAGTCTCACGTCAGATGCCGATAACCAGTGAGCTGGTGTCTGGCAGGAGCACCAACAAGCCTTCGTAGATGCAACTGGCGTGGAGAACGAAGGAGCAATGCTTGGATGAGCAAGGTCCAAAGGTACTCCCCACAAGAAGAAGAGTCAGAGCAGGCCTCGATTAAACAGGGGCGCCCACTGAAGCAGAAAAAGACCTTCAGGAGTACTCGTAAGCTCAAGGCACAGGAGTTACAAGAGGATCTCAAGCAGCTCACCAGGAAGGAAGGCCCATGTTGCAGAGGATGTGGTGAAGACGCTGTACTTGGCAGGAAGAGATGTTGGATCCTCTTGTAGCCCGAAGAGCTCTGGAGTGCAGAGCCAACAACCCTTGGCATAGTCAAGTCGACTGGTTCGGTCCCAGCGGATTGGACAAGGGTTACTGGCCTTAAAATTACAGAGGTCAGGCTTGAGGGAGTTGCAGAACCACCACCTGTTTTGCTGAGCAGTTTGAAGTCCTTGGGACGTCAGGCACGGCAGACCGCTTAACTTCCATGCGGTGCCCACAGATGCAGGGGAGTGACTCCTTCACTCTAAGGGAGATTACTTAGGGTGGCCTTATTGCCCACAGGTCTGTTGAAGATCTTGGGAAAAGCACAGACGAATAAGAAGACATGCAGAACGGCGAGACCAGAAGTAGCTGGAGTCTTCCTTGGAGCAGTCTTGGTTTCAGGCGAAGTCCAAGTGCCCAGACCGTCGATGAGTCACGTGGTTTCAGCAAAACACAGGAAACCCCTAAAGTACCCAAGGGAAAGGGTTAGAATGACTCTGGGGTCTCTCCCAGAGGAGGGGGTGGAAAGAGGGGAGGATACTCATGTCCTTTGTCCAGTTTTGTGCCAGAGCGGGAGCCAAGGGCTCCCTGAACTGTCTTAAACTGGAGTATGCAAGGAGGGCACCAAATGTGCCCTTCAAAGCAGTCTGGTGACGATGGCACGTGCCTCCACCCCAGCCCAATACAATCCTGTCTGGGAGGTGGTCACACCTCCCTGTTACAGGAAACCTATTGTTCTACCTTTCCTTGCTCGAGCTTGGCACAGCAGCAGGAGGGCAGAATCATGTCTGTGTAAAGACTGTTACCTGGAGTGCAGGGGGGGTATCCCAAGGGAGCCCGCCAGTACATGGGATCATACTTGCAACACTATAATTGGTGTTGGGATAAGATTCCAACATGTTTGATACCAAACATGACTGGGTTCGGTACAGCCAATATATAGTTAGACATGATGTTCAGTATATGTATTAAAATGGCTGACCACACTTTCAAAGCCTGGAGAATCGACTCTGGGGTTTGTTGGGGTGTCCTGCACATGCATGGGCACCCTCACACATATGACCAAGCACCCTGCCCTCAGGACTGAAGAGCCTGCCATAGGGTGGACTTATAGGTTTAAAGTGGAGTGACCCCAGATATAAGGAATCTGTCGTGAGAGGTGCAAGCTCCAACTCACACAGGCTGCCTGTAGTCACAGTTTGTGGGCACACATGGGTGGCACAATACATGCTGCAGCCCATTGTTGACCTCTCGTGTACCTATGCCCTGGGTACTTTAGTACCACATACTAGGGACTTACAAGGGTACAACTGTAGCCCACTGTGGTTGTTCAAAAGTACTTACCCTGGTCAATGTAGGGAGAAAGCACAGTGACTCTGGTCCTGATTGGCAAGATTCAAGTCAGACTAGTCAAAAACATGCTGACACCAAGCAAAAAGTGGGGGTAACCCTGAAAGCAAATCTACTATCCTACAGTTATCCTCTTCATAAAAAATCTATTACACCTTGGTAAAGAAGCAGCCTCCTGAAGGCTTCAAAGCTCATTCAACCAGGGCCACGGCAGCCACCGCAGCTGTTCCGAGTGGTGTTTCAGTCCTCTACATCTGTTAAGCCGCTGCGTGGTCATCCCTGCACATGTTTTCCAAAAATTATTGCATGGATAATCGGGTCTGTAGGTAAGGCCTGTTTGGTCTTACAAGACTTTCTGATCTAACACGTTTTCACAGCCCCTCCTCCCAGGATGATATTGCTGGGGTATCTGTTCTAACGTAAGGAATCTGCTTCTAGATGACTTTATCATGTGAACAAGTTACTTACCTGTGGTAACGCCTTATCTGGTAGATCTAGCCACAGATTCATTACCGGCCCACCCATGCTCCCTGCACTGAGGATCAGTTTAGTGTTAGGGCTGTTCCCCTTCAGAGCCCTAATTGTCTTTTAACACACCATTGTCAGTTACTTTATGGCTCCACGCTTCTGGCGTGGACAGACGTGAAAAGTACTGACAGCGCGCCGATGTGACAGCTTTATAGACGACGCTGAAGTCACGATGACAAACACAATTGCAAGGAATCTGCGGCTAGATCATGTCTCTACCAGGTAAGGTATTAACAAAGGTAAGTAACTTGTCCTTTAACCCTACTGTTGCATGGGCAGCTGAAGCTTTTTCTTGTTTATCAATAAGGATTTTTATGTTTGTCCTTTAATAGATTTGTACATATATTTGATTTATTTGGCAGGTAGTCCCTCCAACCCTGCAGTAAGAAATCAATTGATGTAGTGTTTGTGTATGAATGTGTTGAATATATTAATGTGCATCTGCTTTTCTCTTTATTTAAAGATGGTGACATTGATTTTATTCTGGCACCTGCTGTGGGGTCTCTAACAACAGCGACGACAGCTACTGGTCAAGGTCCAAGCACCTCAACAATACCAGGTGAGACATGTCCTCTCTGCGTAGCTCGATTAGTCTGTTTAGACTTAAAGAACAAGTTACTTACCTTCGGTAACGCTTTTTCTGGTAGATACAGTATCTGCCTGTGGATTCCTCACCTTGTGTATATCCCCCTTGCGCCAGCAACGTTCGGAAAATTCTTCGTAGCACGCCGGCGTGGACGACGTCATAGGAGCACGGCATCGCGCGCGACTCCGTCTGACGTCACCGACTCCTCATAAGGCCCACGTCGGCGTGATGACGTCAGTTCCGCCCTTTTTTCCGTGCCTTCGAGGCACCCGGACGGACCAACAAGTACATATATATATATATACAATGTACACAGTACATGCAACCAAAAACAATTAAAGTGCAAAACTATACAATTTCAGATATACAAAATCATAAATACATTTGCACACAAAACCAGGTATAGCAGAGTGGACAACGGGGAGGCGGGCGGGTCAGTGAGGAATCCACAGGCAGATACTGTATCTACCAGAAAAAGCGTTTCCGAAGGTAAGTAACTTGTTCTTCTGATAGATACATCTGCCGTGTGGATTCCTCACCTTGTGAATAGAGTCCCACAGCAGTCCCCACTCCCGGAGGAGGGTGACCACTCTGCTATACCAGGAAATCCTGGAGAACAGAGCGCGCAAAGTGGCCGTCCCTCCTCACCTCAGCATCCAAGCAGTAGTGCTTCGCAAAAGTGTGGAGGGAAGCCCATGTCGCGGCCCTGCAAATGTCTTCAACAGGAACACCTCTAGACAATGCAGAAGTAGCAGACTTCGCTCTAGTTGAATGAGCTCTAATACCCTCAGGAGGGTCCTTACCCGCCAGAGAGTAGCAAATCTTGATGCAGAGAATAATCCATCTGGAAAGTGTGCGCTTGTGCACCGCTCTGCCCTTCTTGCAGCCAGCAAAACCCATGAAGAGCTGATCGTCTATTCGATAGTCTTAAGTCCTATCAAGATAGAAACTAACCGCTCTCTTCGGGTCCAGGCGATGAAGCCTCTCCTCCTCCTTGGAAGGGTGTGGGGGAGGATAAAAGGTAGGAAGGGTAATGGATTGACCTAGGTGGAAGGGAGTAACCACCTTAGGCAGAAAAGCAGCCCTGGTCCTGAGAACCAATCTTTCAGCATGGATGGACAAGAACGGGGGCTTGGAACTAAGAGCCTGTAGCTCACTTACCCTCCTTGCCGAGGTAATTGCAACCAAGAAGACCGTCTTAAAAGAAAGAAGCCTCATTGGACACTTGTGTAAGGGTTCAAACGGAGAACCCATCAGATAGGTTAACACAAGATTCAAGTCCCAATGAGGCACAATAAAGGGAGAAGGAGGGAACTTACTAGTAAGTCCCTTCAAAAATCTTAATACCACAGGAGATTTAAAAAAAGAGGGCTGATCCGGCAAACAGAGAAATGCCGATAAGGCCGAAAGGTAACCTTTGACAGTGGCAACAGCAAACCCTTGCCGTGCCAGAGAAAGAGCAAACAACAAGATATCAGACAAATGAGCCTTTAACGGGTCAACATCCCTCTCCCTACACCAAGATACAAACTTAGACCACCTATACGAATAGATGGGCTTGGTGGAGTCGCGCTTGGCAGAAAGAATGACATCCACCACATCGTGAGGGAGAGAGAAAGAATTCAGATTGCCCCGTTCAATCTCCAGGCATGAAGGTGTAATGTCTGGAGGTGGGGGTCTAGAACCTGCCCCTCCATCTGAGAGAGGAGGTCTGCCCTGAGAGGGAGACGGAGCTGCGGGTGAGAGGAGAGGTGGAGAAGATCTGTGTACCACACCCTTCTTGGCCAATCCGGGGCGACCAATATGACTTGGGCCCGGTCTTGGCGAATCTTCCTCAGAACCCGAGGAATCAAGGGTATGGGAGGAAACGCGTAAAGGAGCTGACCCCCCCAGCTCAACTAAAACGCGTCCCCCAATGCTCCTTGCATCGGATACTGGAGACTGCAGAATGACGGGCAGTGAGCATTCTCGCAAGTGGCAAACAGATCCACCCGAGGAGTTCCCCACATCTGAAAGATGTCGTGAACAACCTCCGGGTGAAGCCTCCACTTGTGGTCGGCAGAGAACTGCCGACTGAGAACGTCCGCACGTACGTTCAGGACTCCGGACAGATGATTTGCCATCAGACAAATCTGGTGGTCCTGAACCCAGGACCAGAGACGCAGAGCCTCTTTGCAAAGACACCACGACCCTACTCCTCCCTGCTTTATGATGTACCACATCGCGGTCGTGTTGTCCGTCAGGACTTGGACCGACCGACCGCGAAGGGAAGGGAGGAAGGCCTTGAGCGCCAAACGTCTTCTTCATGCACCGAAGAGTGGTGCGACTCCAGATCCTGTTCCTGCTCCAGAACTGGAGAACCCATATGAGATTGAGCCGTAGAAGGAGACACGAAGTCCTTGTGATGTTTACGTGACTTCTTCCTCGAATCCGAAGACTCCTTGCCAGAGTGATGTCTGGAGTGATGTTTACTCCTCTTATGCTTCTTTCTCGAGGAGCTCGAAGCATGGCCCGAGGCCGACTTGGATCCGGACCTCGACCTCCCTCTGGACCTCGACCTCTCACTGGACCTTGATCTCTCTCTGGATCTCGACCTCGCCTTGGTCCTCGAAGCCGACCTCGACTTCGACCGCGACAACTGCCTCGACTTCGAGCGCCTGGACACAGACCTCGAAGACCTTCCGGCTTCTCTTTCCTTCACCTTCGCGAGCAGAAGCTTCGCCTCCCGCTCTCGCAAAGCCTCGGGGTTCATCTTGTCACAGGAACGACAGTTCTTAACATCGTGACACGATCCAAGACACCACAGACAGTCGGAATGCGGATCGGTGATCGACATCATTCGGGTACAGGAACCACATTGTTTGAAACCCGTCTTCCTCGACGACATCCTCGGCGAAGAAGTAAATCTCAACAGAGAAACTGTAACAGCTAAACAGTGATAAGATACAAAAGTATCGCAGAAGATCCCAGAAACCGTTAGCGTCGACGACGCGGAAAAAAGGGAACTGACGTCATCACGCCGACGTGGGCCTTATGAGGAGTCGGTGACGTCAGACGGAGTCGCGTGCGATGCCGTGCTCCTATGACGTCGTCCACGCCGGCGTGCTACGAAGAATTTTCCGAACGTTGCTGGCGCAAGGGGGATATTCACAAGGTGAGGAATCCACACGGCAGATGTATCTATCAGAAAGGAGATAACTCCATCAATAGTTCTTAGTGTTTCTTGCATCAGGCAAAATGTTCATTATTACTCAATTGTACTTTAGGTCGAGGGACTGTTAAGCTGCGAAGCAGCTTCCGGTCCGGAGAATTAATGTCATCTAGTGGGGCTTCAGAACCCGCCTCCCTGCGCTGTGTCTCCACCATTGGCTGGCTTCCTAAATGGAGGCCAGCCATTGGAGGAGAGAACCATCCCTCCAAAGAAGCTCCGTCTTTTTCGGATTCAGGGGCGTGATTTTTTGCATTCTTTATCCCTGTGACGTAGTCTGTCACTCAGGGGGCAAAAAACACGCCCCCGAATCTGAAAATGGCGGCGCTTTTCTTTAGGCCATTTCACAACAACAGCCGCCCCAAGAAGTCGCAGCCTCCTCCATCTGGCAGTCTCTGTGTGACCAAGAGTACACATATCGCCTCTCGTTTTCTGCTGGCCACCGCAAATCGAAGGGGACGTCCACCGCTGCCCATCTGCGCCTCACGCACCCAGGAGTAGTGAGAGTCAGGACGCAGACCTCACCAACGTTGTGCTTTGGTTTTCTGCTTCCTCCCGGCACACAGAGAGTGCCCCCTGCGAGGCGCCGAGACCTCCCCCCCCCCCCCCCCCCTCCCCCTGAGTGGAGGCAGAGGCAACACCAGCGAGGAGCAGAATATCCGAAGGGAGAGAAATCCTTCGCATTCCAAAGCGCAAGACTTCACCCACAAGCCCCTGCTCAAAGCTCGCACCTGAAACCATCGTGGGCTGAGCAGAGCAGAACAGCGCCGTGAGAAGAGCATACCTGCAGTTATGTCCAGGATGTTACTGTTTATGTGCCCGACGTTATTTTTCCACGCGCTTAAAGGGATGTATATTTAGGGAGGGATGGAGGGCGCATGAGTATACGCTTGATTATTAGGTTGCATTTTTGTTCATCCGTGTTGTTTGTTTATCTTCCTATTGTTGTGGGGCAGCTTCTAACGTGCCATTATTTTCGCAAAAATGGATTTCCCCAGTGTTCATTTCTCGGAACTCCGCCACTGAATTAGCCGTGCAGGCGGGAACTTTACTATAGCGTTATAAAATTTAATTTGTTATCCGGCTGGTGTTTGTGTACGTCTCCATCTCAGAGGGTGTTTTTTCTTGACCCTATCCGTGGCTTTATTGAAAATGTGGAGGGAGGGGGGAATGGACGCCGACATCATTTAGAGGGTTTTGAACGGCATCCAGTAAGTTCTTGCACCGATTCCTCGTAGATTATGTGGTACTTAACTCCTGTTTCTAGTGTGTATGAGCGAGCACTTTCAGACTTATTTAACATGTTTCACCCCATGGAGTTCTGTATCTCTGCCTATTGAATGAGGAAACTCCATTTCCCAGGTGTGTGTGCAAAGAGCTGCCGACCTCCCGTCTTGGGCTGTGAAATACCTGTCCCGTGGGGTGCCTTGATCGTCCTACCAACGCCAGAGGAGGCTGCCATGGCCTCGGCATCCCTCGTGGGGGGCGGCCACGTCGCTTCTTGGCAGAGTGTGAGTGCAGAGTGTGAGTGCAGAGTGTGAGTGCAGAGTGTGAGTGCAGAGTGTGAGTGCAGAGTGTGAGTGCAGAGTGTGAGTGCAGAGTGTGAGTGCAGAGTGTGAGTGCAGAGTGTGAGTGCAGAGTGTGAGTGCAGAGTGTGAGTGCAGAGTGTGAGTGCAGAGTGTGAGTGCAGAGTGTGAGTGCAGAGTGTGAGTGCAGAGTGTGAGTGCAGAGTGTGAGTGCAGAGTGTGAGTGCAGAGTGTGAGTGCAGAGTGTGAGTGCAGAGTGTGAGTGCAGAGTGTGAGTGCAGAGTGTGAGTGCAGAGTGTGAGTGCAGAGTGTGAGTGCAGAGTGTGAGTGCAGAGTGTGAGTGCAGAGTGTGAGTGCAGAGTGTGAGTGCAGAGTGTGAGTGCAGAGTGTGAGTGCAGAGTGTGAGTGCAGAGTGTGAGTGCAGAGTGTGAGTGCAGAGTGTGAGTGCAGAGTGTGAGTGCAGAGTGTGAGTGCAGAGTGTGAGTGCAGAGTGTGAGTGCAGAGTGTGAGTGCAGAGTGTGAGTGCAGAGTGTGAGTGCAGAGTGTGAGTGCAGAGTGTGAGTGCAGAGTGTGAGTGCAGAGTGTGAGTGCAGAGTGTGAGTGCAGAGTGTGAGTGCAGAGTGTGAGTGCAGAGTGTGAGTGCAGAGTGTGAGTGCAGAGTGTGAGTGCAGAGTGTGAGTGCAGAGTGTGAGTGCAGAGTGTGAGTGCAGAGTGTGAGTGCAGAGTGTGAGTGCAGAGTGCAGAGTGCAGAGTGCAGAGTGCAGAGTGCAGAGTGCGCAGAGTGCGCGGTGCGCGCTGTAGAGTGTAGAGTGCGCGGTGCAGAGTGCAGAGTGCAGAGTGCAGAGTGCAGAGTGCAGAGTGCAGAGTGTGAGTGCGCGGTGCGCGCTGTAGAGTGCAGAGTGCAGAGTGCGGTGTGCGCTGTAGAGTGCAGAGTGCAGAGTGCGGTGTGCGCTGTAGAGTGCAGAGTGCAGAGTGCAGAGTGCGGTGTGCGCTGTAGAGTGCAGAGTGCGCAGAGTGCGCGGTGCACGCTGTAGAGTGCAGAGTGCAGAGTGCGGTGTGCGCTGTAGAGTGCAGAGTGCAGAGTGCGGTGTGCGCTGTAGAGTGCAGAGTGGTGTGCGCTGTAGAGAAATGTCATGAGCAATGCCAATAGCTCTACCTTTAATGATGCCGAGACCATTGCATTGTAAATGCTTGTTTTTCTTTGACTGCCAGCCGTGGAAAGTGGTTATGTATGTTTAAGCCCTCAGCCAACATATATACATTATGAAAAGGTTTATCTAGAATGGACTTATGACCCGCCCATTCTTCTCCTCCCCAAACAACTGCTACATTTTTTTATGTTTCCTACTCTAGATGGATTTTCTTTAGCTTGAAAAAAATCCAAGCATGCTCTGATACGTTTCTGATAGCCAGTTTTTTCCCTCAGCAAGGAGCCGGATGCTTTTGGATTTTTTCACAGGCGAAGTGTTGCAAGATGAAAGTATTATGTAGTATTGTAGGGGTGCCTTATGTAATACTAGCACAATACAGAAAGATGATCCCCAGGTACTCTTCCTGGTAGAGTGGGAAAGAGCAGAAAGGCTACTTAGAAGAACATGTGTTAAGAATTTCACATCATCATGGACGATAAGTAATTGACTGGACTCTATAGAAATCCAACACACATTTATAAAATAGATTGATTTCAAATATATGTATAGACTCCAAAAGGACATGCAGTATAACTGGAGTTATCAATTATCAAGCATTAAATAAATCAATCCTTGGCAGTGTAAAACATTAATGTGGGGTGCCGCTCGTAGTCGCGTGTTGCCAGCAGCCTTTCCAGCGCCTTGGGATCTTGTTCCTCAACTGACATTGCCCTCTGATCTGGGAGCCCGTGTGCTCGGTCAAAACTGCTTGGGAGAGGAGACCACGCCCTACCTACAGGGAGCAGGACTGCGAGGACCAGAGGTGCTTGCACTGCAACATCTCGCGCACCTGGTGCCTCTTCCCGCCCCCTTCTCTCTGGGAAGCTTAAAATGACTCGCGGCCCCCGCTTCGCGGGGGCCGCTCGTAGTCTCGTGTTGCCAGCAGCCTTTCCAGCGCCTTGAGATCTTGTTCCTCAACTGACATTGCCCTCTGACCTGGGAGCCCGTGTGCACGGTCAAAACTGCTTGGGAGAGGATACCACGCCCTACCTACAGAGAGCGGGACTGCGAGGACCAGAGGTGCTTGCGCTGCAACATCTCGCGCACCTAGTGCCTCTTTCCGCCCCCTCCTATAAAGCCCAGCTTCCTGACGCGAACGCGGGACGCGCGCGGGCGAAGATCGGGCAAAGAGCGGGCCGTTTTAGGCCGTTAGAGGCCGATTAGGGCCGGGCTGGGCCACCCCCCTAACTTCTGGGCTAAAAAATAAACTTCATAACATCTTCTAACTTTGTTACTATGTCTCCTAGAGGAACCAGAAGCAAGACTGCGGCTAAAAAAGGGCAACTTACTGGCCCTATAGACAGTATCTGAAAGAAACACGTTAGTGTTAGATTCCTTACCTTAGAATATCCCCAGGCGTCAGTCTGGATCCGGAAACTTTTGCGCAGCAGTACCCCTGCGCGTCGGTAGGCGTCGTCTGCAGGCGTCCCCTGCGGCTCCGCGTCCGTCGTTGGCGTCGTGCGCCGTGATGACGTCGCTGGAGTATATAGACGCTGCCTCCGCGCGCTGACGTCAGTTCTTCTTTTTTCCGCGCCAGTGGACGCAGATCTGAAGAGCAGTACTCCGGTCTTTGACCAAGTTTTTTCGAGTTGTTATCACTTTGTGCCTATTAGGATGCCTGGGTTCAAGCACTGTGATGACTGTGAGCGCACGATGTCGGTCACAGACCATCACCGCCTCTGTCTCCGGTGTCTGGGCCCCGACCACGACGTGGACTCCTGCGTCGACTGCCGGGCCCTCACCAGCAAAGCTAGACGGGAGCGGTCCCGCAAGCTACTGGAGCTCCGGGTGTCGGCCCCACGTCGGGACCGGGAGCGGTCCCGGTCCGGCCGGAGGTCGAGAGAGCGTTCGAGGGAGCGGTCGCGGGGCCGCGCCGAGCGTTCCGGAAGTCGACACCACTCGTCATCCTCGTCAGGTAAGAAACACAAGAAGTCGGGGCGTCGTCATCGTACCCCCGACTCCCCCCGACGCTCGTGCGATGCGGCCGGGGGTTCGGGTGACCCCAACCCCGCGGCTCCGCGAGAGTCGCCGGCGCGGCCTGCCCCATACCCTCAGGTCCCTGGGCACGGTGCGACGCCTGAGGAGATGGAGGCGTTCCTCATGGCCATGAGGGCCCTGTCTCCTCCGGCGGGTTCCACGGCGCCTACGGGCCCAGTGAACCCGTCCGGGGGCCCTAGCGGTTCTGCGGACCCTACCTCGACGCCGTCGGATGCTCCGATTCCGGCGCCGCCGGCGGCGCCGATCCCGGCGCCGCTAGGGCCTTCGGGGTCGACGCCGGATGGACGCCCATCCAACCTGGCGCCGATTCCATCGGGGTTGCCCGCGGCTCCGCCTCCGCGCGACGCCGGTTCCTCGGTGCCGGCTTCGGGCGGCACTGGGGCTCCGGGCGGCGCCGTCCCCTTACCTTCACCGACGCCGGACGCGGGGCCAGACGGGCGTCGCTCGACGCCGGTCCCGGCGCCGATGGGGCCCATGAACCCCGAGGAGCCGGTCTACATCGTTGACTCCGAATACGGAGAAGATGAAGAGTTCGGTGAAGGTTGGGAGGGGTCCGAGGACCCTCTGTCACGCGAGTGCCAGTATGACCCGGACTGGACAGGTGACTTGGGGGATGCCAGTGGTCTGGACGACTCTCCTAACCCTGGTTTGATCTCTCCTCCTTCCGTGGCATCGGTGGAGGGAGCTGTATATTCTGTGGTGCTGATGAGGGCTGCCAAGGCCTTACACCTTGAGCTCCCCGTCGCGGCCGTGAGGCCTAACATCCTCACCGAGGTCTTCAAACCGCAGTCATGCCCACAGGAGCCACTGCTGCCGTTTAATGAAGCCTTGTCGGACGTTCTGTTGGGCACGTGGTCCAGGCCCACTTCAGGTGCGCCTGTCGATCGGAACGTGGCCAGGCGCCACCGTCCTTGTCCGGACGACCCCAAGTTCCTGTCTACCCACCCCACTCCTGAGAGTCTGGTGATCCAGGCCTCGACCTCCCAGTCCGCATTCCCGTCGGCCCCACCCGACCGGGAATCCAAGAGGTATGACCAATTTGGCAAGAAGGTCTTCTCGTCCATTAGTTTGGGCCTGCGGTCTTGCAACACCGCCTGCCTCTTGGGCCGCTACACCCACTCTGTGTGGGATACGGTCGCGGAACTGCTGCCAGAATGCCCCATGGAGGTGCGGGCAAAACTCGGTCAGGCTGTGGCTGAGGGCCGAGATGCAGCGAAATATTCAATTCGGTGTGGTCTTGATACGACCGACTCGCTAGGCAGAGCTATGTCAACGACGGTGGCGATTCGTCGCCACGCCTGGCTGAGATCCGCCAATTTTTCGGCAGATGTCCAGAGTACATTGATGGACGTGCCGTTTGATGGCTGTCACCTGTTCGGTGACAAGGCAGACCACGCGCTGGAACGCTTCAAGGACTCCAGGGTCACGGCCAAGTCCTTGGGTCTCTCGACCCAGCGTCAGCAACCGGGTTCGTTTCGCCCCTTTCGTGGCCAAGGAAGGGGCGCCCCCACACGTGCTGCCAGCCACGCGCCGCAACAATCCTTTCAACGCGGTGGCGGCCGTGGAAACCGCCGTGGTGGCGGTCGGGGACAACGGCGGGGTCAGACCACACCCTCCCCCGCAGCATCTACCCCAAAATCCTCCTAGTCCGTGCTTTCGGCCCCATGTGACGCCAGTGGGTGGCAGGGTTCGCCATCACTACGCTCACTGGCGCACGATCACTTCGGACAGGTGGGTGCTGCAAATTGTCCGAAGGGGCTACTCCCTCCCCTTCGAGACCTCTCCTCCAGCCATGCCACCGCAGAACCACCGTGTGTCGGGGGACCACTTGACACTTCTGCAGGAGGAAGTTACGGCCCTCTTGGCCAAGGGGGCCATCGAGCGCGTTCCTGGGCCAGAAGTAGGGCGTGGTTGTTATTCCCACTACTTTCTGGTGCCCAAGAAGGACAAGGGGGGCCTACGTCCTATCTTGGATCTAAGGAACGTCAACGGCTTCCTCCGGAAGGAGAAGTTCAAGATGTTGACGTTAGCTCAGGTCTTGGCTGCTCTAGACCCGCAAGACTGGATGGTAGCGTTGGACTTGCAGGACGCCTATTTTCACATCCCCGTCCTGCCGGCCCACCGGCGTTACCTGCGGTTCACGGTAGGCCTGGAGCACTTTCAGTTTATCGTGCTCCCCTTCGGCCTTACCAGCGCCCCACGGGTGTTCACAAAGGTGATGGCGGTGGTCGCAGCCCATCTGCGCAGGTCAGGGGTTTCAGTCTTCCCCTACCTAGACGACTGGTTGTTGAAGGCGGGCTCGCCCCAGACAGTCGTCCACCACCTTCAGATGACGGCAGACCTCTTGCACGACCTGGGGTTCTCCATCAATGTGCCGAAATCACACCTGTGTCCCTCTCAAAAGCTCCTTTTCATCGGAGCGGTTCTGGACTCGGCGCAGTTTCGGGTTTATCCTCCGGAACGGCGGGTTCGGGATATTCAGGCTTTGAGTCCCATCTTTCAGCCGCTATCCCGAGTTTCGGTCAGGTTGACGCTGCGGCTGCTGGGACTGATGGCTTCCTGCATCCTTCTGGTGCATCACGCCCGGTGGCGGATGCGGGCTCTGCAGTGGGACCTGAAGTTTCAGTGGGCCCAGCATCAGGGCAACTTGTCCGACCACGTCTTGATCTCGGAGGGCACTGCGAGACAACTGCAGTGGTGGCTTACGGACCGCGACTGGGTCAGGGGCAAGTCCCTCTCCCTTCCCCAACCGGAGCACGTTGTCGTGACGGACGCGTCCCTCCAGGGCTGGGGTGGCCACTTGGGAGAGGCAGAGATCAGAGGCATCTGGTCTCCGGCGGAGTCCCGGCTCCATATCAACCTGTTGGAGCTGCGGGCGGTTCGTCTGGCACTGAAGGCATTCCTCCCCTTTGTCAACGGGAGTGTAGTGCAGGTGTTCACCGACAACACCACCGCCATGTGGTACTGCAACAAACAGGGCGGAGTGGGGTCGTGGACCCTTTGCCAGGAGGCTCTGCGCCTCTGGCAATGGCTGGAACGTCAGGGCGTGACTCTGACGGTTCAACACCTGGCAGGTTCTCTGAACGCCAGGGCGGACGAACTCAGCCGTCGGTGCTCGATGGATCACGAATGGCGTCTGAACTCGGACGTGGCGCAAGGCATCTTTCTGCAATGGGGAGAGCCTTGGTTAGATCTATTCGCCACAGAAGAGAACGCGCAATGTCATCAGTTCTGCGCGTTGGAGTTTCCAAGACGGCACTCGCACGGCGACGCCTTTCGGCGCGAGTGGAGTTGCGGTCTGTTATACGCCTTTCCGCCTATACCACTTCTGCCCAGAGTGCTGAAGAAGATCAGGCGCGACCGGGCCCAAGTTATCCTTGTGGCTCCGGACTGGGCTCGAAGATACTGGTATCCCGAGCTACTCAGCATGTCAGTCGGTCCCCCGATCCGCCTGCCCCTTCAGGAGGACCTTCTGTCGCAGCAGCAGGGGACGGTCCTCCACCCGAACCTGTCCAGTCTCCACCTCCATGCTTGGAGATTGAGCGGCGGCAGTTGAGGCCATTTGACTTGCCTCCTGAAGTCTGTGATGTTATTCTGGCAGCCAGGCGTCCCTCCACTAAGTCGGTATACGCCTGTCGGTGGAACAGATTTGTGGCATGGTGCACAGCAAAGGCTGTGGATCCTCTCTCTGCCCCTCTTTCGGAGGTTCTTCTGTTTCTTCTTTCTCTTGCCCAGCAGGGCTCTGCTCTGGGCACTATCAAGGGCTACCTTTCTGCCCTTTCAGCCTTTTTGAGGCTTCCTGATCAGCCTTCTTTGTTCAAATCCCCGATTGTAACTCGGTTCTTAAAAGGCATCACTCACATGTTTCCACCTGTTCCGTTTGTGATGCCTCAGTGGGATTTGAACCTGGTTCTGACCTTCCTGATGTGTGCTCCCTTTGAGCCCCTTCATTCTTGTCCTCTCCGTCTCCTGACTTTAAAGACGGCTTTCCTGGTTGCCATCACCTCTGCCAGGAGAGTGAGTGAGCTCTAGGCTCTTTCTGTCCAACCTCCTTTCCTGTCCATTCATCCTGATAGGGTGGTTCTGAGGACTAGACCTTCTTTCCTGCCCAAGGTTGTTTCGGCCTTTCACATCGGGCAGTCCATCACCCTCCCTTCCTTCTTCCCGCCTCCGCATCCTTCAAAGGATGAAGAGCGGCTCCACCGTCTGGACCCAAAACGTGCGCTTTCATTCTACATGGATCGCACACGCCAGTTCCGGGTGGATGACCAACTGTTTGTTGGCTACGTGGGTGCGAAGAAGGGACGGGCGGTTTGTAAACGAACCATCTCTCGATGGGTCGTCCTCTGCATCAAAGCGTGCTACTCTTTGGCTCGGAAGGAGCCTCCTGTTGGGCTGAGGGCCCATTCCACTCGGGCCACGGCGGCTACTACTGCCCTGGGCCGGGGAGTCCCCTTGCAGGACATTTGCCAAGCGGCTACGTGGGCCTCGCTGCACACATTTGCGAGGCACTACTGCCTGGACAGTCAAGTCCGGAGGGATGGCTTCTTTGGCCGTTCTGTCCTCCAGGACTTTCTGGTGTAGTATTGTATTGGTTCGCAGACCCACCACCGGGGTTGGTATTGCTGGGGTATGTATTCTAAGGTAAGGAATCTAACACTAACGTGTTTCTTTCAGATGAACAAGTTACTTACCTTCGGTAACGATATATCTGTAAGAGACATTAGTTAGTGATAGATTCCTTACCGAACCCACCCATCCTCCCCGTTCTGCGAACCGATACCTAGGGTTAAGGTCATCCCTTTCAGGGCCCTAGTTTTACATGGCACCAGTGTTGGTTCTCTCATGGCTCTGCGTCTCCTGGCGCGGAAATGCTGTGTGCAAAGAACTGACGTCAGCGCGCGGAGGCGGCGTCTATATACTCCAGCGACGTCATCACGGCGCACGACGCCAACGACGGACGCGGAGCCGCAGGGGACGCCTGCAGACGACGCCTACCGACGCGCAGGGGTACTGCTGCGCAAAAGTTTCCGGATCCAGACTGACGCCTGGGGATATTCTAAGGTAAGGAATCTAACACTAACTAATGTTTCTTACAGATATATCGTTACCGAAGGTAAGTAACTTGTTCCTTATTACAAGAGCAAACTCCTTTATAGACCAGAGCATTTCACTTATCGAACGTAGGGTTTCCCAAGACCTATTAGAGGCTAGAAGATCCTCTATGGGTCACCTGGCAAATGTAAGAACGCCGGTTCAAAGACAGAGTGAGGGTGGGAACAAAAGACAGAGCCTTCCAAAAATAGTCGACCTATCTGTCTCACAACTGTCGCAACTTTCGGAATCCCAACTTACATCAGATTTAGAAAAAACCCCAGACTTAGTCCCGCACCCCACCCCTGAAGAGGTAAGACAGGCAAGAGGGAGGAGAGAGGGAGCTATTAAGAAGAAGAAACAGGTAGCGACAAGCAAAACGCCAACAAGTAAACCAACGTCACCCATAATAGAGACAATAGAGAATACACTTAGCTCCCCCTTGCTGGAAAACCAGAATAGGCTTACCGCGATGATACATCATGTACATGTTTCACCTTCTACAAACCTAGTGATAGCATCTGACGTCTCACCAACAAAGGAACCTGATCACATTTATAATACAGATCTATTAGCAAAAATCGGAGATCTTTTACAACAGACCCTTATGCCCATACAAGTCACACTAATAAACTTAGAAAAAGCGATAGCTGAACTCTCAGCTTTGATGAAAACTAAGCATAACCCTAACCGTACCCAAGAGCCACAAAAAGTACAAAAGCCAGTGACGGCTAAGCCGTCTAACCAAACCTCTATGGCTCAAGTTAAAAACTCGACCCCTGCACCCACTGTAGCATCTAAGCCCATAAGTACGACAGTGACTAAGAAAAAAGTAACAGACACCTTACCCACAAACACTTTAACTGAAAAAAATAATACCCCTTGCGACCCCATCAGCACAGCCACGAAAACTAAACAACCCCAAATAAATAGAGAGAGGGAGAGACAACAACTGGGCGAAACACGCCCAGTAACCATTCCGCCAGAAGCGAGTCCATTTGTTGTCATTAAGACTGGCGTCCCAGAACTGGTGGACCAAAAACCTGAACCAAACTGGTCATTAAAAAATAAGATACAACATTGGCTTAGTATAAATCGCCCCCCCCCCCCCCCCCCCCCCCCCACCCCTTATTGCTCTACCAGAATTCTAATGTTTAGAAGAGCCCCCTGGGTTGGTCAGGGTAGAAAAACAATACAGGGTGACTGTATCTTAATCATTTTTGAAGACCCTAGAATAGTGGAGTACATTTGCTCTGGAGAGGATCTAAGCTTAAATGGGGGCATTGGCACAAAGCGCCTCTCTTTTTTTCTATCCACCAAGAATCCCGGACGGTCCCTCCCAAAGTGATGGACCTTGGTACACAGTGGGCCCTCGCTACCTGGGAAGAGAAAGGGAAGAGTGGAGGGGGCAAGAACAGCGGAGAAATTACAGAGAACCACTTCGATGGGAGGGTTGGAATGGAATACCATTAACTAATATGTATAGTGGCTTAGAGTCTGTGGACTGGCCACCACAGCCAAAAGACCAGGACCCCCTAACTCCAGATAACCCCTCAACTCCAGATAACCCCTCAACTCCAGATGACCCTAATATTCTTTATAATTCCCAAACCGATAATATCCCTAAGAGCGAACCTCCACTCCTGACCATGGTCTCCTGGAATACCGCGGGATTACGGCCAAAAGTTGAGGATGGGAGTATCATGCACCTTGTAGGTAGACACCAAATAGTCTGCCTACAGGAGACATGGTCGCCAATAGAACTTCACCTACTGGGGTACAAGACGTACTTTTCTCCTGCGCTGGTGGGCCCAAAGGGCAGGCCAAAGGGAGGACTGAACATCTATATAGCCAATACTATCCAGCAAATAAAAATAAACACTATTGAACTGGACCATAATTTCCAGATCATTTGTCTCTCCCTACCCAAAAACGAGTTTGTTGTCCTCGTTAATTTTTATAATAACCTCGAGGAACCACGGCTCCAGAGAGTGCTGGTATATCTATATGAGAAACTAACTACCCTAAGGCAGAAAAGAGGAGCAAAGGGCCCAGTATTTATAATATGGGCAGGGGACTTCAATTTACATTATTGTAACTATCCAGAGAAAAAATGTGCAGGTATGGTCAGAGGAAGGCAATCCCCTCACTCACTTCTGTCATAACAATATCGGTGGAATAATGAATGATCTTCTATCAGATCTGGACCTCCAAATAGTAAACACCCCAGATGGTAGAACTAAATCCCTAGAACCGACTTACGTGGGAAGGGGGTTTAATACAACGGTTGACTATATTCTAATATCGGCTAGTTTGCAAACTAGAGTTAAACATTTTGAAGTCATACCAAACACCCTAAGTGATCATTCAGTCCTCAAACTGGAAATTAATTTAATCCACCAACAATCCCTACCCTTGACAATAGCTAAAGCACTGAGCCAGAATAATATAAACCTGGGCCAATTAAATGGGTATGCAATAAAGTGGGGGAAGATAAACCCCGGGGAACTTACCGAAGAGCTGATAAAATCGGCATATCCCCAAATTAAGAAATGCCTAGACATAATGACTGAAGACGAGGAACTCCTTAGCAACTTCACAAAAATTATGGAAAGAATTAAGTCGCTACTCACAGCAAAACCAAAAACTGGCCCTCATCGAAATAAAGGCTGGTTCAATCATGAATGCACTCAGGCTCACTCCAAGCTCATGATAGCACTAAATAAAGATGAAAGAGATCCCCACATACTATTTACATTAAGAAAGGAATACTTTGCTATCCGGAAAAAGAGAAAGGCGGAGTTAAAGCAAGCTCTGTTGGATGAACTCCACTCTAGCGCCCAAGAAAAAAACAGTGAAGCATTCTGGAGAGTAGTGAGAGCTCCATTTTTGGTTGATGAAAAAACTACAAAAATTGAAGTTGCCATAGATGAGTCAGAATGGGTATTGCATTTTTCAAAAATATTCCAAAATCAAACAATAGATCAGGAAGCTGAAGGTAGAAATCTAATAGCCCCATCTTACCCCATCCAAATAGACTTTGAAATTCAGGAGGTCCTTCTGGCCCTGAAATCAAGCAAAAACGTAAAAGCCCCAGGACCGGACGGAGTCCCGGTAGATTTTTTTAAGCACAACACATATCTCTGGGCCCCTATCATTACTAGGGTATGCACTGCAGCTGCAAAAAAAGGAATTCTGGAGTCCTAGACGAGGTCCGTGATGGTTCCGATTTTTAAGAAGGGCAATTGCTAGGACCCCGCCTGCTACCGTCCAATATCCTTGTTGGATTCGTTGGGAAAGATAGCAGGCAGGGTGATCCTGGAGCGACTCCAGCAGTGGGTGGAGGAGAGGGGCATTTTGTCCGAGCTGCAATTTGGCTTCCGGGAGGGCGTCTGAACAGTTGAACAGGCCCTAAACCTCTCCATTATCATGGGAAAGTACATTCATGCAAAGCAGGACAAACTCTATATGGTTTACGTGGACTTGTCCGCCGCGTTTGATTGTGTCTCTCACACCAAACTATGGTCTCTGCTGTCACAAATGGGGGTAGACTTGCCACTTCTGAACTTTCTGAGGGAACTGTACTCCAAACCTTCTGCTAGAGTCCGTTTTGGCACAAAGGGCGAGCTGTCGACGTCTTTTAGAGTGGAGCGTGGAGTCAGACAAGGATGTGTCCTGGCTCCTTTCCTTTTCTCCCTCTATACTAACAACTTGGAGGTCGAGCTTTTGAAGGGCGCCCAGGACCTCCCACAGGCAAAACAACGCTCGATTCCCGCTCTACTCTACGCGGACGACGCCGTCCTGCTGGCACGGACCCCTCGTGAACTCCAGAGGGTACTTAGCAGATATTCTTCGTTTATGGGCACTCTAGACCTCCACATAAATGTGACGAAGACCTTCCTGATGACGGCAGGCACAGGGAGGAAACACCCTAAAGTCCTAACCCTCAAAAACCAAAAAATAGAGTTCACATCTGAATATTGTTACCTGGGCATCACAATAGATGACAAATTGTCCTGGAAAATGGCAGTTGAAGCAAGGAAACACTGCTTTAAGAGAGCAATAGCAGCCCTGGTGTCTTTTTCGCAAAAACTGGGAAAACGACCACCCCTGGAATTACTAGCAATCTATAGAGCCAAATGCCAATCAACAGCTCTATATGGGGCTGGTGTATGGGGTCACATGGTTGTCTCTGCCCTACAAGTTGCAGAAAACGCTTTTTTGAGGTTCCTCCTGATGGCCCCAAAGCGATCCTCAACGTAGGCATGCCATGCTGAACTAGGCGTCCCATACATTGAGGATCTGGCAAGAATACAACCGCTACTCTTATGGCGCCACATCTGGACCTCGGAAAAAAATGCACTTACCAAGACGATAGTGGCAGATGCTATGACACTAGATCACGCTCTAAAAATAAAATGGCTAGCTTACATTAGGAACTTTTTAATTGACCTAGGGTTAGAAAAATATTACTCCACCCCTGAAAAGATCTGCGAACTCTCGAAAAAGCAGCTAAAAGTACTAGCCCTTGGACATTTGGAAAATCTAAGGCTATTATCTGAAGCAGGCAAACCGTCTGTCCAACACGCTGTAATGGTCCAATCCACTTTTTCTATTCAGCCCTATCTAAACCTTGAAATCAGCATCTTTGATCGTTTTCTTCTGACAAGATTTAGATTAAATGTATTTCACAGATTAATAGCATTCCCAGTAACAAATGCATGGGATCCGACTTTACCCCCCTGTCCTTGTGACGAAAAGTCAGCACAATCCACTCTACATGCAGTTATGTTCTGTAAATTTTACAATGAACATCGTAAACTCTGGTTATTGACTCTATTAAAATCCTGGGGCTTTAGGCAATGCCGTCCTGCCATGTTGTGTTTACAGCTTCTAGACACATAAATGACCTGCTATCATGTTCTTAACTTTCTGAAATGCATATTTAGACACAGGAAAAACCTGTAAAGTAATTTCCCTAAATCAAAGTACTGTAAACAATCTGTGAAACCTATTATTGTATGCAAAATTGTACTGCATTTCAAATTTTATCTTACCATTTTTTTTAAAAGATCGACTTATTATGTATTAACATTGCTTTTATGGATTTCTAATATTGAAATTCCGAAAAAAGAAATTTATTATTATAATTAATGTTGTGTTCAATGAGAAAAATGCATATATGCAATTTCATTAGTCATTAGAGCAGTTCTCAATAGCTAGCACAATTTTACCTGGCTCAGGGGAGTGGGGTGCTGAGGTGCATTTTAGCTGTCAAATGCATCTGTCATTCAAGCTTGCGGTCTTTAAATGGTTACCTTAATAAAAGGTCACATGCATGGCAAGTTGAGCAAAACCCTTTGGAGCTTAAGCAAGGAGCTGGCCTTGGACCAGAAGTCTCAAGGCAGATCGGCTCTGCGTCGCTTAAAAGGCTTTGGTCCTTCTGGCTACCCATGGTACCGAACAGGACCCTCTGCAACTGGTGTTGGCAGGCGTGCCAAGGGAGGGTTGTAGGAAAGTGTGTGTGTGTGTGTTTCACACAAGTTTGTACCGTGATGAAGAACTGTTTTGTTCGAAACACGTAGGTGGAGAGAAGCAAGGTCTATAAATCAAGTTAATAATTCCAAGACTGGTGCGGCGTATTTTTACAAAATTGTGTGAATAAATCCTGCAAGAGTGTCATCTCTCTACCTGCAGCAGCTGTTACGAGCTCCCGTCGCAAAGGATTACTTTCTCTCTCTCTCTCTCTCTCTCTCTCTCTCTCTCTCTCTCTCTCTCTCTCTCTCCTCCTCCTCCTCCTCCTCCTCCTCCTCCTCCTCCTCTCCCCCCCCCCCCCCCCCCCCCCCCCCAAGAGGGGCTCAGCTCATGCCAGGGCACCTTCTCACACAAAACTAAGCACTCTGCCTTCAGGATTGTCCATGCCTGCCATAGGTGTGACTTATAGGTTAATATGTGTCTATATGTAAGGGTAGATATATATATACATCCTGGGGTGGGTACACCCCCTATTCTGCCACTCTCCAATGTGAGGGTGGCAGGAACATGTCCCTGGTTGGCTGGGTCCCCTCCCATCCTTAAGATGGCGGGGAGTCGAGGTTGTGCTTCACCTCGCCTCCCCCACCTGACATAGGCGGGCACACTTCTCTTTCTCACTTGTTTTTCAGTTCTCCCGCCTAAAGTGGGGGGTGAGAATCAGTGGGGACCAGTTGCTGAAAGCAGCAAATGATCTGGAGAGGCTCACAAAGGCGGCATGCCGTTGAAGCTTCTCCTCCTTGAACCCTTCCCATCCAAGGGGAGGAGGCTTGGCACCTCGTACCAGCATGTGCATTGTTTCAGGCCCCCGAGAGCAGCAGGCTCTCGACCCAGGGGTCCAGCAACATGTCCGGTGGTCGTAGCCTGCACAGCCACTCATTCAGGTCACTGGTGGTTGGTCGAGTTTCAGGGGGCATCTCTAAGATACCCTCTGTTGTGCATTTTACATTAATTTCCACACTGCATCAGTGCGGGTTTAATGTGCTGAGAAGTTTGATACCAAACTTCAGTCTTCAGTGTAGCCATTATGGGCTGTGGAGTTCGTAATGACAACCTCCCAGCACCATATACTCCTAATGGCAACACTGCACTTACAAGGCCCAGGCATGGACTCATGGACTTGGGCACTGTATGGATACAGGGCTCATGCAAATGTACCCTCACCACTGGCATAGGGCACCCAGCTATAGGAGTGACTGACATATGCCAGCACAGTGGTTTCTGGGCATGGCACTTAGGGATGTGTTCCATGTTGACTCTTTTTGTTGTGCACCAAGACTTTAAAGGCGTTGTGTGTGTCAGGGTACAGGGCCTCTAAGGGTGGCACAGTAAGTGCTGCAGCCCTCAAGGGCCTTCTCAGGTCACAGTGCCCACGGTACCTATGGTACCAGTTACCAGGCGCTGACGTGGCCAGAGATGCCAATTGGGTTCAAGCTTCAATGCAGGTTTAGGGAAGAAACACATGGCCTGGGTGCCTGATTGGCAGGCGCCCAGGGCACACTCAGTCAAAGCACATCAGCGATTCAGCAAAAAGTGGGGGCGTACCATGCAAGAAAGAGGGCACTTTCTCACAAACATGTTATACTAGAGAACTGTCCACTGTTTGCCAACAATATACACCAGCTTTTTCCTAGAACTTTGATTGGGCTGACATAGGAGGTGACTGAAGTTATGGGTCATTGGCAACCTGACCAAGGTGAAGACGACACCAGTACGCTCAACTGCTGTGTAAGGCTACTCATTTGTGTCTTGCTGAATCTCTCACAGCACAGTTACTGGTTTACAAAATAGATGCCTGCTGTGATAGAACTTGATTTTTGAGAAAAGTCAAGCATGTTAATTATGATTAAACCGCCCTGTTTTCCGTTTTTACTGATTTTTACAGATGAATACAGACAGACAACCATTTATTTCCGTCTGTATTCATTTTTAATTGAGGATAAAAAATGAAATAGGGTAGTTTTTGAGTGATTCTAAATGCTGTCAATCATGGCTGTCAATCATTACTGCCAGGCCAAGAGCAGTGTAGATTGACAGGCAAGGGGTTTAAAAAAAAATAGGGATTTTAGTAAAGCGTATTAAACAGCAATAGATTTGCACAACCTTGATTCTTAAATTTACATATTTTCTTCCAATTGCATATTTTACCCCCTGAGTGTGTATATGTCATTGAAACCAGTCAGCCATTCAGGCACGAGTGCACATTATCTGAAAGAAACACGCTAGTTATAGATGTCCTACCTTAGAATTACCTCCAGGCGTCGGACTTGATCTGGAAAGTTTTTTCGCCACCAGTACCTCTGCGTGTTGGAAGGTGGTGTAGGTCGGCTCCACGTCCGCTGTTGGTATTGTCGCCAGGATGACGTCAAAGCAGCTACTTAGTCAGTTCCGTTTCTTTTTCCACGCCAGCCAGCGCAGATCTGCGAAGAGCGGTACCTCCAGTCACTTTTTGGCTGACTTTTTCTCTAATTATTGTTGGAGTTTTTGACTCTTGGTGCATGAGGGATGCCCGGATTCAACGCATGCAGTTCCTGTAACCGACTGATGTCTGTGACTGATCCGCACCGCTTGTGCCTCTTTTGCCTGTAGCGCGACCACGACCCCAAGTCGTGCTTCGACTGCTGTTCGATGGCGCCGAAATCTTGGCTGGAGGGGTCCCAAAAGCAGCTTGAGCGCCAGTAGTCAACTCTGTGCCGTTTTGGGTACCAGTCGCGAGGGACGTTGAGGGATCCGTTGAAGAGCGTCCAAGTCATTGAAGTCTTCGCAGTCAGGGTCGGGTAAGTCGAAGCATAAAAAGTCAATGAAGCACAGTCGCTCTTCGACTTCTCCTTGTCGGTCGGCCGATCCGACAAGGGATGTTAGTGGTGCCCCTCCCGTGGCTCCGCTTGTTGAGCCTGAGGATTCGACTCCGCTTTTCCATCCCTTTCCGGGACCCAGCGTGACTCCCTCCCAGCTTCGTACGTTGTACAAAGCCATGTATTCCATCTTTGGGCAGCCCGGACCCAGGCCCGGAACCGGTTATGGGGCCTAGGCCTTCGCCGCCTACGTCTCTGGCGCCGCAGGCACCCTCTTGGATCCAGGCCTGGATCCGATCGGCGCCGGTTGACTTTTACTCCTCCACCGGTTCCTCCGGCACCATTACCGCATTCGACGCTGGTTGGCCCCCCGGCCGGCATCGGCCCCGGCCTCCATCATGACGTGGGGCTGGACAGACAAACACCGGATACAGCGTCGAAAGGGGGTTTTGTGCCCCTTTCCACTCCTGGGGTCCCTTTTCATCCACATTGGCACCCAGATGAGGAGGAGGAGGTGGAGGACTGGGATTGGTCAGGAGACGCTTTAGCTGATCGGGTAGAATATGAACAGGACTGGAGAGTAGAACTGGGGGATGCCAGTGGCCTGGACTCCTCCCCTGACCATGGCATGTTGTTGTCTCCTACCATGTCTATGGAGGCGGGAGCTTCGTATGCAGTGGAGTTGTGTAGGGCAGCCAAGGCTCTCAACCTCGAACTCCCTACTGTGGCAGCAGGACTACCTTGACAGGTGCTTCAGCCGGTGGCGAGCTCTTCAGAGCCTCTGCTTCCGTCCATTGAGGCCCTCACTGACATTCTTTTGGGCACTTTGTTCAGGCCCAACACAGGGGCTCCTGTGGATAAGATGATCGCCCGACCCTGGCCCCGGGCGACCACACTTTCCTTTCCCAGCACTCCACCCCTGAGAGCTTGGTGGTCCAAGCCTCTACCTCCAAAAGAGCTTTCCCTACCGCCCCACCAGAGAGGGAATCCAAGAAGCTGTGTTTCGGTTTAGATGTCCGTATATAGGTTTTCCCCATACATGTCCTTTTATAGACACAATTTGCATTGCCCTTATATAGGCACAAGATCCCAGCCCTTATTTAGGTATTAGCCATGCTCACCAAATATCGGATGGTCAACTACATCCGTCCGCCCCCAACGTCACAGAGAGTTCTTAGAAACCAGACCCTTAAGCCATTGGGACTTTCACTAGTCTAGGACTTTTGATTTCTCGAAGAGCGGACTCCTCTATTATGCATGAACAGCTATTCCTTAAGGGTTCATTCATGACTTCTTCCTCTGCCCGACTTTACATCAATGCAAACATTCCTAAGCACCTTCCAGGTATAAATATACCTTTCCTTACCACAGCAAACCATAGCACAGCTCGACTTGGCTGCACGGTTTGCCACAGCAAGTTTGGAAGAGACCACATCCTTGCCTGACGCACTGACCAGACGCTGTCATCCCTGCTCGCAGAGAATCCAGCTTGCAGTGTGTTAGTTATGTATATGAATGTGTCATAGCTAAAAGTCAATGCTATTAGAGTATTTTTTCTTTCTACTGCATATGCTGTACGTAATATATTTCGCATTCTATCTTACGATTGTAAAAGCTCATATCTCTTAGACGAGAAACAAGACTGTTCAATAAATCCTTTTATTGATGCCGTCTGTCTTTCTGTGTAACTGAAGAAACTAAGCATGCACGAATCATCACATCGCAATTCCTATACATGATGGTATAGTTTGGGACAAAACAGAATATGATCTATTCGGCCCGTCAGAACTTTTGAAGATTCTACACATGTTTAAAATTTCATTGTGACCTTACTACCTCTAGTACCTCTAGTACCTATTCTGGTGATTGGGTCTTCGAGACTGTTAATAACATGTCTTATCTAGAAAAATCAGCTGCATTCTCTAACCATGAAAACCTAGAGGGTTCATCAGACTTTGAACAGGTTTATTGTTATAACCACCATGGTCATCATTTATTGCATAAATCTGCAACACCTAGCAATGTATTTATGTATAACCAATGGGAACATTGTCCTACACCACCAAGGGGTAGCTCAAAAACGTTTGCGAAAACATTTCCATATTTTTCCGGGTATAATACATTCAATCCAGAAACGTTTGACTTTAAAAATGTGAACAAAACGGGAACGAAAAGTATGTCAACCAATACAAAACAGATTTATTCTGCAGCCTTTATACAAGGGTTAACCTTTTGGAAAGACACAATTGACAAAAAATCTGTCTGGATTTCTAAAGATTGGCAAGTGCAGGGGATAGAAGCTTTGTTTAGAGCCTGTATCATCCTGCAGCAAATAAGGTTTTTGAATGACACTGTCAAACAAACGTCTTGCCTTGGATTAGCCAAGATCAAAGACATGAACACACCTTCTGTACCAAAACCTGCTTGTAATAGCACTAAACTGGAAGCGTTCACAGTAGACACAATTTTACAAAACAGATCAGATCCTGACTGGGAAAAATGATTGCTCTGGCCCACAGACACAAACATCTGTCAAGAAAGATTCCTGAATAGAATACATGGTTTTACTATTAATAGACCAGACCCACGATATGTTCAAAGACAGCATCCAGGGGTAGTAACAACATATAGTGTAGGAAAATTTTGGCTTGATTTGCTACAGAAATCTACACTCGAGGATGTGAAACAATACTTATCTTTACTTAAAGAAGACGCAGACCTTAGGGATTTTTTTGCTAGGACCAAAGAACCACGTCAAAAACGTTCCATATATGCCGGCATCTATGCTGCTCATAATGAAGTATGGAAAGTTACCCAAGCAGACGCTGCAGAAAGAATAAGACATTGATCGTATTAATTTAGAGGAATCTCTTGCTGTGGTCGACAATGGATTAATAACTGTCATCCAGGATATATTCACTGGGCAACATTGTATCCTCTGCTATAGAGATACTGGAACAAGATTTGGTCATGCTACGACCAGACAAGTCTCAATTAGGATCTTTAATGCTGTTAGGCTGGACGCTGCAATACTTGTGTGCAGGCTGTGTGCCTTGATGTTCCATTAACACGTCATCTGTTTACAGAATACAATCTCACTGATAAACAGATCGAACTTGCACAAAGGGGAGCAAAGTATACAGTGTTCAATATTGAAAAACTAGAAAAATTTCCATTTACGGTAGCAGAAAAACCAGCCACAGAAAGGATCATTCATGGCAAAATAGCTCTGCCGGTTACAACTTTCCATTTTCAGTATTGCCTCAAACAAATGCCAGCAGGCAAATATGAAAGGTTGGGTAAAGAATACATTAAGACATCCTGGGATTTACCCTACACACACAGATGTTGGAGTGGTGGGCGTGAAGTGTTTCTTAGCGGTACACACTGTGAAAATGCACTGAGCTGTTCACTCATATGTCGGATATTAGTTTACATGGGTCTTGTAACGGTTCTGTGGCAAACCTCTCCTGCCACCTGCAAGGTTCACCAGCCACTGTGATTAACCCAATATTTGGCCAACTTTCAAAAGGGAGTTACCTCATGTTGAATGATCAGAGCTGCTGTGACATGTTGCCAGTCATCCCCTATATCTGGACACGGTTAGTGCTAGGGTCACTTGTATGCAAATTTTGTTCCCCCAAATAGACAGTCAGGGAGTCGCCATTATGGCCTTCACTGAACGTCTCTTCCATTCGATTTGATACTTTAAGCAGAATGAAAGCCATTCTTATACAATAAACCGTGCCTTTGACCTCGGCCTAAGAAACCTATGATCTACAAATTGCAAGGACTTCGGCTGAGATACAGGCTTTATCTGAAAGAGACACGTTAGTGATAGATTTCTTTCCTTAGAATATCCCCAGGCGTCAGACTGGATCTGGAAATTTTTGTGTAGCAATACCCCTGCGCGTCGGTAGGCGTCGTCTGCGGCTCCGCGTCCGTCGTCGGCGTCGTTAGCGCCGGAATGACGTCGTCGGAGTACTTAAACGCCGCCCATGCGCGCTGACGTCAGTTCTTCTTTTATCCGCGCCAGCTAGCGCAGATCCGGAGAAGCTCTACCCCTAGTCATTTTTTGACTGAACTTTTTGATCTTTTTGATCATTCTCTTTCTTCGTGTCTTTGACTCTATCGGTGCCGGTAGGGATGCCCGGGTTCAAACCCTGCTCGAAGTGGGACCGACTGATGTCGGTCACGGACCCCCATCGCCGGTGCCTGAAGTGCTTAGGCCTCGATCACGACGACCGCACCTGCTCCGGCGCCACTCCAGGTCCCGGTCCCACAGGAGGTCGAGGGACAGGTCGCGGGGTCGGAGTTATCGCAGCTCCGGGAGTGGACACCGGTCGTCAGGTTCCAAGTCCTCAGGTAAGAGGCATGAGAGGTCGGAGAGACGTCATCGTTCCTCCGACCCACCCCGACGCTCGCACGATGCGGCCGGGGGTTCGGGCGACACCGCCCATGCGGCTCTGCGGGAGTCGCAAGCGTCGCCGCCTGCCCCACACCTTCGGGTCCCTGGGCACGGCGCGACGCCGGAGGAGATCGAGCGGTACCTCATGGCCATGAGGTCCCTCCCTACTCAGTCGGGTTCCGTGGCGCCTTCGGGCCAGACGGTCCTGACTGAAGGCCCTAGCGGGTCGGGTGCTTCGGCCCCAACGCCGTCGGGTGCTTCGGCCCCGCCGCCGCCGGCGACTTCGGTCCCGGCGCCGCAGGACCTCACCGGATCCGCTTCCGGATCCGGGTCATCGCCGGTCGACCTCACCGGTGCCGGCCCCACGGGTGTCGCCTCCGGCGCCCACTGTGGACGCCGTCCCCAATGTTCCCTACGGTCCGACTCTGGCGCCGGAACGGCGCCACTTGGCGCCGCTTCCGACGGCCTTTTGAGATTTTTATTTCCATGAGGAGGCCCCGTCTACTAATCCTGTTTTACAGGAAACGGGTGACGAGGAGGATTGGCAGGGGTCTGAAGACCCTCTGGAGTGCCAGTCTCAACAGGACTGGACATATGAGCTTTGGGAGGCCAGTGGTATTGACACATCGCCAGACACTGGATTTGTCTCCCCTACGACTGTGGCTTTGGAGGAGGGGTCTACATATAGTGTAGTGTTGACGAAGGCAGCCAAGGCCTTACACCTTGAGCTCCCCGTCGCGGCCGTGAGGACTAACCTCCTTACTGAGGTCCTCAAACCGCAGTCAAGCTCCAGCGAGCCTCTGCTGCCGTTCAATGAGGCCTTATGTGACGTTCTTGTGGGCACTTGGTCCAAGCCCGCCACAGGCCCGCTTGTGGATGGGAACGTGGCCAGACGCTACCACCTGGCCCCGGGCGACCCATGCTTTTTGTCCACCCACCCCACCCCCGAGAGCCTGGTCATCCAGGCCTCCAATTCCCAGACCGCATTCCCGTCGGCCCCGCCCGACCAGGAATCCAAGAGATACGAACAGTTCGGGAAGAAGGTGTTCTCGTCTGCAAGCTTAGGGCTGCGGTCTGTCAATACCGCCTGTCTCTTGGGCCGCTACACCCACACTCTGTGGGACGCGGTTGCGGACGTGCTGCCACAAAGTCCGGAGGAGGTCCGGGCTAAACTCGCCCAAACCCTTGCGGAGAACCGAGATGCAGCGCGTTATTCCATCCGGTGTGGGCTGGATACAACAGACTCACTGGGCAGGGCAATGGCAACGACGGTGGCGGTATGACGCCACGCCTGGTTGAGGTCCGCCAACTTCTCGGCCGTCCGGGCCACACTTCTGGACATGCCGTTCGATGGCCGTCGCCTCTTCGGCGACAAGGCAGACCATGCGCTGGAACGTTTTAAGGACTCCAGGGCTACGGCCAAGTCCTTGGGCCTCTCGGCCCCACGCCAGCAAATGGGTGCCTTTCGCTTCTTACGTGGCCACGGAAGGGGCGCCCCCACACGTGCTGCCAGCCACGCGCCGCAAAATGTTCAACAGCTCGGTGGCAGCGGTGGAAACCGTCGGGGACAACGGCGAGGCCAGTCCACACCTCCCTCCACAGCACCCGCCTCAAAACCTTCCTAGTCCAAGTTTTCAGGCCCATGTGACGCCTGTGGGAGGCAGGGTTCGCCATCACCTCTCCCACTGACTCACTATAATGTCGGACAGGTGGGTGCTGCAGATCGTCCGAAGGGGCTACTCCCTCCCCTTCGAGGCGACCCCTCCATCCATGCCACCGCTTGTCGGGGGATCACTTGCAACTTCTGCAAGAGGCAGTCACGGCCCTCTTGGCCAAGGGGGCCATCGAGCGCGTTGCTGGGCCAGAAGTAAGGTGTGGAAGTTACTCCCACTACTTTCTGGTACCCAAGAAGGGCAAAGGGGGCCTACGCCCTATCTTGGACCTGCGGAACGTCAACGGCTTCCTCCGGAAGGAGAAGTTCAAGATGCTGACTTTGGCTCAGGTCCTAGCTGCCCTGGACCCGGAAGACTGGCTAGTAGCGTTGGACTTGCAGGACGCTTATTTCCACATCCCCGTCCTGCAGGCCCACCGGCGTTACCTGCGGTTCACGGTAGGCCAAGGGCACTTTCAGTTTACCGTGCTCCCCTTCGGCCTTACCAGCACCCCACGGGTGTTCACGAAGGTGATGGCGGTGGTCGCAGCTCATCTGCGCAGGTTAGGGGTGTCAGTCTTCCCCCTACCTAGACAACTGGTTGTTGAAGGCGGGCTCGCCCCAGACAGTCGTCAGCCACCTCCAGACTACGGCCGACCTCCTGCATTTGCTGGGGTTCTCCATCAATGTCCCGAAGTCGCACCTGTGTCCCTCTCAGAAGCTCCTCTTCATCGGAGCGGTTCTCGACTCGGCGCAGTTTCGGGTTTACCCTCCCGAACAGCGGGTTCGGGATATACAGGCTCTGATTCCCATCTTTCAGACGTTTTCCCAAATCTCGGTCAGGTTGACGCTGCGGCTTCTGGGGCGGATGGCCTCCTGCATCCTTCTGGTGCATCACACCAGGTGGCGGATGCGGGCTCTGCAGTGGGACCTGAAGTTTCAGTGGGCCCAGCATCAGAGCAACCTGTCCGATCATGTCTTGATCTCAGAGGGCACTGCGAGACAACTGCAGTGGTGGCTCACGGACCGCGACTGGGTCAGTGGCAGATCCCTCTCCCTACCCAAACCTGGAGCACGTGGTTGTGACGGACGCGTCCCTCCAGGGCTGGGGAGGCCACATGGGAGAGGCCTAGATCAGAGGCCTCTGGTCTCCGGCGGAGTCCCGGGTCCATATCAACCTTTTGGAGCTGCGGGCGATTCGTCTAGCACTGAAGGCATTCCTCCCCACTGTCCGGGGGAGTGTAGTGCAGGTGTTCACGGACAACACCACTGCCATGTGGTACTGCAACAACCAAGGCTGGGTGGGGTCGTGGACCCTATGCCAGGAGGCTCTGCACCTCTGGCAGTGGCTGGAACATCAGGGAGTGACCCTGGTGGTTCAACACCTGGCAGGCTCTCTGAATGCCAGGGCGGACGAACTCAGCCGTCGGTGAATGATGGATCACGAATGGCGTCTGAACTCGGACGTGGCGCAAGGCAATGGGGAGAGCCTTGGTCAGATCTATTCGTCACAGAAGAGAACGCGCAATGTCATCAGTTCTGCGCGTTGGAATTTCCAATGCGGCACTCGCTCGGAGACGCTTTTCGTCGCGAGTGGAGTTGCGGTCTATTGTACGCCTTTCCGCCTATACCACTTCTGCCCAGAGTGCTGAAGAAGATCAGGCGCGACCGGGCCCAGGTTATCCTTGTGGCTCCGGACTGTGCACGAAGATACTGGTATCCCGAGCTACTCAGCATGTCAGTCGATCCCCCGATTCGTCTTCCTATTCGGGAGGACCTTCTGTCTCAGCAGCAGGGGACGGTCCTCCACTCGAACCTGTCCAGTCTCCACCTACAAGCTTGGAGATTGAGCAGCGGCAGTTGAGGCCATTTGACTTGCCTCCTGAAGTCTGTGATATCATTCTGGCAGCCAGGCGTCCCTCCACAAAGTCGGTATACGCCTGCAGGTGGAACAGATTTGTGGCATGGTGCACAGCAAAGGCTGTGGACCCTCTCTCTGCACCCCTTTCTGAAGTTCTACTCTTCCTTCTTTCCCTTGCCCAGCAGGGCTCTGCTCTGGGCACTCTTAAGGGGTACCTTTCTGCTCTTTCCGCCTTCTTACGGCTACCTGATCAGCGTTCCTTATTCAAGTCCCCCATTGTAAATAGATTTCTGAAGGGCATCACGCACATGTTCCCTCCTGTTCCCTCCTGTTCCCTTCGTGATGCCCCAGTGGAACTTGAATCTTGTTCTCACTTATCTAATGTGTGCTCCTTTTGAGCCGCTCCATAACTGTCCTCTCAGTCTTCTTACCCTGAAGACTATTTCCTGGTTGCCATCACCTCTGCCAGGAGAGTGAGTGAGCTCCAGGCTCTTTCTTCTACTCCACCTTTTCTCTCTGTTCATCCGGACAAGGTGGTGTTGCGTACAGGACCTTCCTTTCTGCCCAAGGTTGTCACGGCCTTCCACATCGCGCAGTCCATTACCTTGCCCACCTTCTTTCCTCCTACGCATCCCTCGAAAGAGGAAAAGAGGCTCCACCGTCTGGACCCAAAACGTGCGCCAGTTCCGGGTGGATGACCAACTCTTTGTTGGTTACGTGGGCGCGAAGAAGGGAAAGGCGGTACACAAGAGGACCATTTCGCGTTGGATCATCTTGTGCATTCAGGCATGTTACTCCGTGGCCAAAAAGGAGCCCCCTGCTGGATTGCGGGCTCATTCCACTCGAGCCAAGGCAACAACGACTGCCTTGGGCCGAGGAGTCCCCTTACAGGACATTTGCTAGGCAGCTTTGTGGGCCTCGCTGCACACGTTTGCAAAACACTACTGCCTGGACAGTCAAGTCCGGAGGGATGGCTTCTTTAGCCGTTCCGTCCTCCAGGACTTTCTGGTGTAATATTGGTTCACAGACCCACCACCCACCCACCACCGGGGTTGGTATTATTATGTTTGAGCTTGTAAAGCGCACTGTTACCCGGAGGTTTCCTGGCGCTGTGTAACGCTGGGGAACCCGTCCTGGCTTTCCCTGTGGGATGGTCCCTGCTGGGACTCCCCAAGGTGGAGCCAAGCATCCCCTGCGTTGGAGGGGCCGTTGTGGAGATTAGGCAAGCTGATGCCCAGAGTTGCTGAGTGGGACCCCTGATTAGAGTAGACACCGAAGCGAGAATTATCGAGTCCGCTGACCAAAGTCCACGACCCTGCCGCGTTGGGAATTGAACCCTGGTCCCGGCCGACTTCTGCTCCCGGGTCTGCCGCCTCTAACCAGTGAGCCACACCACTCCATTGCCTGGGTATCTATTCTAAGGTGAGGAATCTATCACTAACGTGTCTCTTTCAGATGCACAAGTTACTACTTGTGTAACAATATATCTGTACGAGACATTAGTTTGTGATAGATTCCTTACCGACCCACCCATCTTCCCCGTTCTGCGAACCGATATCTAGGGTTAAGGTCATCCCCTTTCAGGGCCCTAGTTTCATGGCACCAGTGTTGGTTCTATCATGGCTCTGCGTAACTGGCGCTCAAAAGCTGTGCATCAGAACTGACGTCAGCGCGCATGGGCAGCGTCTAAGTACTCCGACGTCATTCCGGCGCTAACGACGCTGACGACGGACGCGGAGCCGTGGACGACGCCTACCGACGCGCAGGGGTATTGCTACGCAGAAATTTCCGGATCCAGTCTGACGCCTGGGGATATTATAAGGTAAGGAATCTATCACTAACTAATGTCTCTTACAGAAATATCGTTACACAAGTAGTAACTTGTGCAATAAGTACAAACTGCCCTATATGTTTTACAGAAATGATGGGGCGTATCCTAAACATGTCTGATACGAGCTGTATTGTGCATGTTTTTAAGAGCATCTGTTTGGGACTGTTAACAAGCAGTCCTCTGAATCATTATAAACTTCGTGCACTCTGTGTGTGGTGGTCTGCAACTAATTCTAGCACTCGTTGCAGGAATCCTTTCTTTATTCCTACTGCTCCTATGTGGCAAGCCAATCCACCGGCGTCACTCCCAGTACCTGGGAGAAAGCTCTCCAGAACGGAAGTGTTGTGAGCGCATAGTACAGCTTTTGGGCTTGCCTAGTCTGAGAATTAAATACCACACAGAATCTGTCCTTCAGACCAATCTGGAAAAAATAGCCAACACACAGCTGACCCGCCACCTCGAGGACAACAACATCCTAGACCCATCCCAGTCCGGATTCAGATGAAACCACAGCACCGAGACAGCCCTCATCCTCCTGGACCTGTCAGCCGCCTTCGGCACGGTCTGCCACAGCACACTAAGACGCCTCCAAGAAGCCGGAATCCAGAAGAAGGCCCTGGACTGGACCACGTCCTTTCATCCGGCAGGACCAGAGAGTCCTCCTCCCACCCTTCGGATCCGAAGCCACTGACATCATCTGCGGCGTACCCCAGAGCTCATCCCTCAGCCCGACACTGTTCAACGCTTACATAGCCCCCCTCGCACAAGTAGCCTTCCAGCACGACCTAAACATCATCTCCTACGCCGACGACACCCAACTCATCCTCTCCCTCACCAAGGACCCGCACACCGCCAAAACCAACCTCCACGAGGGAATGACGGCCGTCGCCGATTGGATGAGGAGCATCGTCCTGAAACTGAACTCGGACATGACGGAAGTCCTCATCCTCGGCCCCACCCCCTCTGCCTGGGATGACTCCTGGTGGGCGACCACATTGGGAACAGCACCAACACCCACGGACCACGCATGCAACCTAGGATTCATCCTAGACTCCTCCCTCTCCATGTCTAAGCAGGTCATCGCCATCTCCTCCTCCTTCTACAACACACTCCGCATGCTTCGCAGGATCTACAAGTGGATCCCGACCGAAGCCAGAAAAACAGTAACCCAAGCCCTCGTATGCAGCAGGCTGGACTACGGCAACACATTCTACGCAGGAATCCCGGCCAGACACCTACAACTGCTACAACGCATCCAGAACGCCTCCGCCCGCCTGATCCTCCACATCCCTCGACGCAGCCACTTCACCTCCCACCTAAGAAACCTGCACTGGCTCACCGTCAACAAGAGGATCACCTTCAAGCTCCTCACCCACGCACACAAAGTAGTCCACAACACCGGACCAGCCTACCTGAACAACATACTCAACTTCTACACCCCCGCCCACCAGCTCCGCTCCGCCAGCCTCACCCTTGCCGCCGTCCGACGCATCCAACGAACAACCTCCGGCGGCAGATCCTTCTCCTTCCTCGCCGCCAAGACCTGGAACACCCTCCCTACTCACCTGCGACAGACCCTAGACCTGCTCACCTTCAGAAGACTTCTCAAGACCTGGTTCTTCGAGCAGTAGCAGCACACCCTTCCCTCAGCGCCCTGAGACCCTCATGGGTGAGTAGTGCTCTCTACAAGTTCACTGATTGATTAATTTTACCTGCTCTACGCTGCCTGCTTTGCGGTGAAGAATGTGTGCTAGACATCTAACACTCTCATTGGTCATGCCAAGGGATATCGATACTCTGCTGGACCCAATAACGGCCCATGTTCTGTGTTGTCCCCAGAGGCTACCAATCCTGATAACGGCAGTCGTTGAGATCTCGCAGACACAAAATGCTACTGCTGAGGTGCGAGAAGGATCAACACGCAGGTATCATTGGAAATGAACATTGCTACTGGTGATGCTTCACATCTATGTGCAGTTAATCTTCTAAACAAGGTATTACAACTGTCACCGACCTCGGTAGACTGTTTTGTAGAGGATTTCATGTTTTCACCAGACCCATACAATGAATTTGATTCGGCTCACAATGTACCGGGACAGCTATGAATTTGGCCTTAATTTTTCAAAAACAATTACAAACCTTTTTTTATTTGATTTCTTTTGGTAAAGTAATCTGCTTACAGTAGAACTATTCTTCTGAAAGAAACACGTTGGTGTTAGATTCCTTACCTTAGAATTACCCCCAGGCGTCAGACTGGATCCGGAAAGTTTTCGTCAGCAGTACCATTGCGCATCAGTTGGTGTCATCTGCGGCTCCTCATCCATCGTCTGCATCGTGATCGCTGGGATATAGTTGGAGTACTTGGACGCCGCCTACGCGCGCTGATGTCAGTTCTTCTTTTTTCCGCGCCAGCAAGATCTCGGAAGAGCAGTACTCTAGTCATTTTTTGACTAACTTTTTTGATCTCTTTTGATCTCTTTTGATCACTTTTAGAGTTGATTCTGACTCACGGTGCCGTTTGTGACGCCTGGTTTTAAACATTGCGACGCCTGATGTCTGTGACCGACCCCCACCATCTGTGCCTTTACTGCCTCGGGCCGACAACGCCCCGTGCCCCGACTGGCGGGCCTTTACCTTGAAGGTCTCGTAAGCTGCTCGAGCTCCGGCAGTCTGCTCCGCACTGCTCGAGGTCCCGGTCGAGGAGGAAGTCGAGGGACCGGTCGAGGAGCCGCAGTCATCGCCGCTCATCGAGTCACCACCAATCGTCGGGCTCCAAGTCCTCCGGTAAGTTGAGGCATTCGAAAAAAGTTGAAGAGGCATCATCACTCTTCCGACTCCCCCCAACGCTCGCGGGACGCGGCCGGGGGTTTGAGCGACACCGCCTGCACGGCTCCGCTGGAGCTGCAGGTGCTGTGTCCAGCTCCACAACTGCCGGTCCCTGGGCTGCACGCGAAGCTGGGGGAGATATGTGACTACCTCTTGGCCATGAGGACTCACTTCCCTCCGTCTGCACCTGTCGAGGCACCTTCGGGCGTCAGACTGTGAGCCCTTGCGGGAAGTTGACTCCGGCCCCGTCGTCGACTCCAGTCACGACGCCGCAGGGCCCCGCAGGATCCAGACCTGGATCCGGGTCGTCACCAGTGGACCTCACGACTCCTCCGCTGGCGCCGACCCAGTGTGTAGCTCCCGGTGCCGTCTTCGGATGACAACGGCCCTGGTTTCAGCCCCTTTTCGTTTTTCGATGCCGGCAACGGCGCTGTTTGGCGCCATCTCCAACGCCGATGAGTGACCAATTCACCTACTACCTGGCTCCATCATTGTTGCCTGGATTGCAGGAGATTGATGACGAGGTGGACTGGGAGGGGTCTGAGGACCCTCTGGCACAGCTGTGCCATTTAAGACAAGACTGGGCACATGAGCTGGGGGAGGCCAGGTCTAGATACTTCACCTGACACTGGATTCATCTCTCCTCCCTCCGTGGCTTCGGAGGAGGGGGCTACTTATAGCGTGGTGTTGACCAGGGCAGCCAAGAACTTGGCTCTTGAGCTCCCTGTCGTGGCCATGAGGACTAACCTCACTGAGGTGCTCAAACCGCAGGCAAGCTCCTCGGAGCCTCTACTGCCGTTTAACGAAGCCTTCACCGAGGTTCTGATCAGCACCTGGTCCAAGTCCGCTACAGACCTCCCTGTGGATCGGAAACTGTTCTCCTCTGAGTTTGGGGCTGCGGTCTGTCAACACCGCCTGCATTTTGGGCCGTTACACCCACTCTCTGTGGGATACGGTTGCGGAGGTGCTGCCACAGTGTCCAGAGGAGGACAGGACACGGCTCGTGCAAGACCTGGCGGAGGGGCGGAATGGAGCATGGTACTCAATTAAATGTGGACTTGACACCATGGACTCGCTGGGCAGAGCGATTTCCACGATGGTGGCGGTTCGTCGCCACGCCTGGTCGCGGTCTGCCAACTTCAACTGTCTGTCAGGGTTAATCCACATCCACCCAGGCAGCATCTACCTCTAAGCCTTCCTAGTCCGGCATTTCAGGTCCATTCGACTTCAGTGTGGGGCAGGGTTCGCCATCACCTCCTCCAGTGGCGCTCCATCACGTCGGACAGGTGGGTGCTGCAAATCATCCGAAGGGGCTACTCCCTCCCCTTTGAGGCGACCCCTCCAGCCATGCCACAGCAGTACCACCGCATGTCGGGGGATCACTTGCAACTTCTGCAGGAGGAAGTTATGGCCTTCTTGGCCAAGGGCGCCATTGAGCGCGTTTCCTAGGCCAGAAGTAGGACGTGGTTGCTATTCCCACTACTTTCTGGTACCCAAGAAGGGCAAAGGAGGCCTACGCCCTATCTTGGACCTCTGGAGCGTCAACGGCTTCCTCCGGAAGGAGAAGTTCAAGATGCTGACTTTAGCTCATTTCCTAGCTGCCCTAGACCCTGGAGACTGGATGGTAGTGTTGGACTTACAGGACGCATATTTCCACATCCCCGCCCTGCCGGCCCACCTGCGCTACCTGCGGTTCACAATAGGCCGCAAGCACTTTAAATTTACCGTGCTCCTCTTCGGCCCTACAAGCGCCCCTCGGGTGTTCACAAAAGTAATGGCGGTGGCCTCAGCTTATCAGGTTTCATTCTTCCTCTATCTCGACGATTGGTTGTTGAAGGCGGGCTCGCCCCAAACAGTCGTCTCCCACCTCCAGACTATGGCCTACCTCCTGCACTCGCTGGGGTTCTCCATCAACGTGCCAAAGTCACACCTGTTCCCCTTTTCAGAAGCTCCTTTTCATCAGAGTGGTTCTGGACTCGGCGCAGTTTCGGGTTTATCCCCCCGAACAGCGGGTTCGGGATATTAAGGCTCTGATTCTGATCTTTCAGCCTTTATCCCGAGTTTCGATCAGATTTGACGCTGCGGCTCCTGGGGTTGATGGATTCCTGCCTCCTTCTGGTGCATCACGCCAGGTGGCGGATGCTGGCTCTGCAGTGGGACCTGATGTTTCAGTGGGCACAGCATCAGGGCAACCTGTCCGACCACGTCCTGATCTCGAAGGGCACTGCGAGTCAGTTGCAGTGGGGGCTCACGAACCGCAATTGGGTCAGCGGCAGATCCCTCTCCCTACCCCAACTGGAACATGTAGTAGTGACGGAAGCGTCCCTTCTGGCATGGGGGGGCCACATGGGGGAGGCGGAGATCAGAGGCCTCTGGTCTCCGTCGGAGTCCCGGCTCCATATCAACCTTCTGGAGCTGCGGGCGATCCGACTTGCACTGAAGGCATTCCTTCCCTCTTTCCTGGGAAATGTAGTGCAGGTGTTCACGGACAACACCACCGCCATGTGGTACTGCAACAAACAAGGTGGGGTGGAGATTGAGCGGCGACAGTTGAGGCCATTTGACTTGCCTCCTGAAGTCTGTGATGTGATTCTGGCAGCCAGGCGTCCCGCCACAAAATCAGTATACGCCTGCAGGTGGAACAAATTTGTGGCATGGTGCACAGCAAAGGCTGTGGATCCACTCTTTACCCCCCTTTCAGAGGTTCTCCTCTTCCTTCTTTCTCTTGCTCAGCAGGGCTCTGCTCTGGGCACTATCAAGGGCTACCTCTCGGCCATTTTAGCCTTCTTAAAGCTTCTTGATCAGCCTTCTGTTTTCAAGTCCCCTGTTGTAAATAGATTCTTGAAAGGCATCACATGCATGTTTCTTCCTGTTTTCTTTGTGATGCCTCAGTGGGACTTGAACCTTGTGCTTATGTGTCTGATGTGCGCTCCCTTTAAACCACTTCATAACTGCCCTCTTAGTCTTCTAACTCTTAAAAGTGCATTCCTGGTTGCCATCACCTCTGCCAGGAGAGTGAGTGAGCCCCAGGCTCCATCTTCTAAACCTCCTTTCCTCTCTGTCCATCCGGACAAGGTTGTTTTGAGGACTCGTCCTTCTTTTTCTGCCCAAAGTGGTCACAGCCTTTCATATCGGGCAGTCCATCACCTTGCCCACCTTCTTTCCGCCTTCACATCCCTTTAAAGAGGAAGAGAGGCTCCACCGTCTGGAACCAAAATGTGCGCTCTCCTATCTAGATTGCACATGCCAGTTCCGGGTGGACGACCAACTCTTTGTTGGTTACTGTGGGTCCTCTTGTGCATCAAGGTATGCTACTCTTTGGCGAAAAAGGAGCCTCCTGTTGGGCTGCGCGCCCATTCCACTCAGCCCACGGCTGCTACTACTGTCCTGGGTCGGGGAGTCTCCTAGCAGGATATCTGCCAGGCAGCGACGTGGGCTTCGCTGCACAGGTTCGCTAGGCCCTACTGCTTGGACAGCCAAGTCCGGAGAAATGGCTTTTTCAGCCGTTCCGTTCTCCAGGACATTCTGGTGTGATCATGGTTCACAGACCCACCCCCGGGGTTGGTATTGCTGGGGTATCTATTCTAAGGTGAGAAATCTAACACTAACGTGTTTCTTTCAGATGCACAAGTCACTTACCTTCGGTAACGATATATCTGTAAGAATCATTAATTCGTGTTAGATTCCTTACCGCCCCACCCATCCTCCGCGTTCTGCAAACCGATATCTGGGGTTAAGGACATCCCTTTCAGGGCCCTAGTTTCATGGCACCAGTGTCGGTTTCTATCATGGCTCTGCTTTCCTGGCGTGGAAAGCGATGTACAGAACTGACGTCAGCGCGCGCGGGCGGCGTCTAAGTACTCCCACGTCATCCCGGCGATCATGACGCCGACGAACACCGAGCTGCGCACAAGGGTACTGCTGACAAAAACTTTCCAGATCCAGCCTGACGCCTGGGAGTAATTCTAAGGTAACGAATCTAAGACTAACTAATGTTTCTTACAGATATATCGTTACCGAAGGGAAGTAACTTGTGCATAGAGAACAGTCTTCTTGGAACTCTTCCAGGGACACATTGTCACCTTTAGTCATCCATGACAGGAAGTGGCTATTGAGAATTTCATACACATTGTGTACCATTTCATCATGTGTTTATATTTTCATTCATTTAGCGTTTACTGTAAACATATGCTTAGCATGAATCACTGTTTTAATATGTACAGCACCTTTACATTTCATGTCTAGCAAAAGTTTTTTAAACAAAGACTTATTTTAGTATACTTTTACTAATGTTTTTAGCACCACATGATACTCAATTTTAAATGTTTAGCATTTTATTGTTTATCATTTAGTACTATCATTCATTCGATAGTGGAGTGGGAGTTGTGTTTCAGTTTAGATGTCCGTATATAGCTTTTCCCGATACATGTCCTGATATAATCACAATTTGCATTGCTCTTATATAGGCACAAGATCCCAGCCCTTATTTAGGCATTAGCCATGCTCTCCAAATATGGCATGGTCACCCACATCCGTCCACCTCAACGTCACAACCGTTCTTAGAAACCGGGCCCATAAGCCATTTGGACTTTCCCTAGCCTAGGAATATTGATTTCTCCAAGAACTCATCTATTATGCATGAACAAGTATTCCTTAAGGGTTCATTCATGACATCTTCCTCTGCCCGACTTTACGCCAATGCAAACATTCCTAAGCGCCTGCCAAGTATAAATATACCTCTCCTTACCATGGCAAACCACGGCATGGCTCAACTTGGGTGCACGGTTTGCCACAGCAAGTTAGGAAGAGACCATATCCCGGCCTGTTGCACTGACCAGACACTGTTATCCCTGATCGCAGAGAATACAGCTTCCAGTGTTCTAACTCCCTTTGCGGTGTGTTAGAGTTTGAGACCCGGAAAGAGATTCCCACCTCTCTCATTCTAAGGTAAGGAGCGGACTAGAACCTAGAGGGACTCTTGGCATACCAAACTATAGCTTACCATACTATAGAATACCGCACCTACTTCTTACCTTGTTACTACACTTAGGTTAGGTACACAGGGGTAGAACTAGTTAGAACATCAGATGAGTATCCACATTTCAGCCTGTTATTTATGTTAATGAGTGTCATAGCTAAAAGACAATGCTATTGCAGTATTATTTCTTTCTACTTCTTACGCTGTATGTAATATACCTTGCATACTGTCTTACGATTGTAACAGCTCATATCTCTTACCCAAGAAACAAGACTGCTCAATAAATCATTTTACTGAAACATCTGTCTATCTCTTTCCATGTAACTGAAGAAACTAAGCATGCAGGATTGACTGAGTGAAACTGTTATCTATTGTTTCCACGATTCTGAGACATGTTCTGATTCTAAAGGGAAACAAAGTTGTCATGTTTATGCGGTTGACAGAAACTTCTCTCTTGTTTCACAGGGAGTTCCTAGTGGCCTCTGAGATAACTGGAACACAAAGTAATTAAGTTTAATGTACTCGATAGGGGCATACTGACCTCAGTCCTATGCCAAAACTATAGTGTATATTATTCCGATGCGCATAGCCTATTAGGGAAATAGGAACTACACTACAGCTGGACCATTTTCGAAAGTTTCTTCTGCCAGCTTAGTACTGCGGTCGGTAAACACCACATGTATGTCTCTCTGGGCAGGACCCTTTTAACGTCAGTAGCGCTTTGTTGCTACGCCTGGATGAGATCAACTGGCTTTTCGGGGGATGTCCAGAACACCTTGATGGACATGCCCTTTGATGGCTGTCACCTTTTTGGCGACAAAGCAGACAATTCTATAGCGTTTCAAGGACTCACGGGCTACTGTCAAGTACTTGGACCTCTTCACCTGCCCTGTGCAGTCTGCTTTTCGGCCCTTTCGTGGCTACGGAAGGGGTGCCCCGCTACGTCCTGCCCAGAGCTACAGGCTGCAGCAAGTTACCCAACTGCTGTGCTGCCAAGGATGTGGGAACAAGCTTCGTGCTTCCGGGGGCCAGCGGGCAGGCCATTCCACCCCCCCATCTATAGCAGCCTCTAAACACTCCTAGTCCGACATTTCAGTCCCATCAAACGACGGTGGGCAGCAGGATTCGCCATCACCTCCCCACTGGCACACCATCACGTTGGACAGGTGGGTTTTGCAGATAGTCCGAAGGGGCTACTCCCTCCCCTTCAAGGCTACCCCTCCAGCTATGCCGCCGCAACACTACTGCATGTCGGAGGATCACCTGGCCCTTCGCCAGCAGGAATTTAGGACTCTCTTGGCCAAGGGAGCCATCAAGCGTGTTACTGTCTCAGAAGAAGGTTGTGGTTGTTACTCCCGCTACTTTCTGGTCCCCAAGAAGGACAAGGGCCTGCGTCCTATCTTGGATCTCAGTAACGTCAACCGCTTCCTCCGGAAGGAGAAGTTCAAGATGTTGACGCTTGCTCAGGTCTTGTCTGCCCTCGACCCGGAAGACTGGTTGGTAGCGTTGGACTTGCAGGAAGCTTATTTTCACATCCCCGTCCTGCTGGACCACGATGTTACCTGTAGTTCACGGTAGTCCACGAGCATTTTCAGTTTACCACACTCCCCTTTGGCCTTCCAAGCACACCTCGGGTGTTTATGAAAGTGATCGAGGTAGTTGGTTCTCATCTGAACAGATCAGTCTTCCTCTATCTCGACGACTGGCTATTGAAGGCGGGCTCGCCCCAGGCAGTCGTCTCTCACCTCAACCTTCCTGCATTCGCTAGGGTTCTCCATCAATGTGCCGAAGTCGCACCTGATTCCCGCTGAGAAGCTCCTTTTCATTGGAGCGGTTCTGAACACGACGCGGTTATGGGTCGATACTCCCGAACAGGGAGTCCCGGATATTTGGGCTATGATTCCGATCTTTCAGCCTCTATCCCGGGTTTCAGTCAGAATGACTCTGAGGCTGCTGGGCCTCATGGCCTCCTGCATGTCGATCATGTCAGGTGGCATATGACGGTTCTTCAGTGGGACCTGAAGTTCCAGTGGACACAGCATCAGAGGAATCTGTCCGGTCTCGGAGGGCACTGCACGACAATTGCAATGGTGGCTCACGAACGAGGATTGGGTCAACGGCAGATCCCTCTCCCTTTCCCAACCAGACCACACAGTGGTGACGGACGCGTCCCTTCTAGGATGTGGCGGCCACATGGGAGAGGCGGAGATTAGAGGCCTCTGGTCTCCGGCGGAGTCCGTGCTCCATATCAACCTTCTGGAGCTTCGGGTGCTTGGTCTTGCACTAAAACCATTCCTTCCATCTATCCGGGGAAAAGTGGTGCAGGTGTTCATGGACACCACCGCCGCCATTTGGTACGGCAACAAACAGGGCGGGATGGGGTCGTGGACCCTATGTCATGAGGCTCCCTGCCTCTGGACATCGCTGGTACATCAGGGCATATCCCTGGTCCCCCCCCCCCCACTAAGACTGTATATGCCTGTTGGTGGAACAAAGTTATGGCATGGCGCACAGCAAAGGCTGTGGATCCCCTCTCTCTGAGGTTCTCTTGTTCCTATTTTCTTTGGCTCAGCAGGGCTCTGCTCTGGGCACTATCCAGGGCTGTCTCTCGGCCATCTCGGCCTTCCAGATCAGCCTTCTCTTTTCAAGTCCTTGGTTGTAAATCGTTTTCTGAAAGGCATAACTCACCTCTTTACTCCTATTCCTTTCGTTATGACTCAGTGGTACTTGAATCTGGTTTTGACCTTTTTAATGTGTGCTCCCTTTGAGCCGCTTCACAACTGTCCTTTAAGGCTTCTCACGCTTAAGACGGCATTCCTGGTTGCCATCACCTCTGCCAGGAGAGTGAGCTCCATGCTCTTTTATCAAAACCTCCTTTCTTGTCTGTCCATCTGGACAAAGCGGTCCTTAGAGCCTGTCCATCCTTCTTTGCAAAGGTTGTCACTGCCTTTCACCTCGGGCAGACCATCACTTTGCCCACCGTCTTCCGACCTTCTTTGAAAGAGGAGAGTCTCCACTGTCTGGACCCAAAATGTGCGCTTTCCTTCTATTTGGATCGCAGAAAACAGTTCTGGGTGGATGACCAGCTCTTTGTTTGGTACGTGGGTGCAAAGAAAAGTCGAGCCGTACACAAACAAACTATCTCCTGATGGGTCGTTTTGTATATCAGAGCACGCTATTCTCTGACGAAGAAGTGTACTCCAGTGGGGCTGTACGCCCATTCTACCCCGGCGACAGCAGCAACTACTGCTCTGGGATGAGGCGTACCTCTAAATGACATCTGTCAGACAGCTACGTGGGCCTTGCTGCACATGTTTACAAAACACTACTGTCTTGACGGTCCGTTCCGGAGAGACTGCTTCTTTGGCCGTTCGGTTCTCCAGGACTTTCTGTTGTGAGATTGGTTTACAGACCCACCCCCCTGGGTTGATATTGCTGGGGTATCTATTCTAAGGTAAGGTATCTATAACTAACGTGTTTCTTTCTGATGAACAACTTGCGTATCTTCAGTAACGATATATCTGTAAGAAACCTTAGTTAGTTATAGATTACTTACCGCCCCACCCATCTTCCCCATTCTGCAAATTGATTTCTAGGATTAAGGTTATCCTTTCAGGGCCCTAGTTTTGTACACCAGTGGCTCTTCATTTCTGGTGCGGAAAGTCATGTAGAGAACTGACGTCCGCGTGCAATGGCGGCATCGGAGTAGCTGCTGCAACGTCATACTGGCGACACGCAGTCAATGACGGACGCGGAGCAGACCGATGCCTCCTTCCGTCGCGCAGAGGTACTGCTGACGAAAAACTTTCCGGATCAAGTCCGACACCGGGGGGTAATTTTGAAGCAGGAAATCTATAACTAATGTTTCTTACAGTTACTTTGTTACAGAAGGTAAGTAACTGGTTCAACTGGTTGAATATATGCATAAATATACACATTTCATCTGCAATTGTTTACCAAACCTAAAATAAATATGGATAAATACTGGTAAAATTTGTAAAAAAAAAAAAAAATATGGATAATTACAAATGGAAATGACAATAATATACATACCATAAAACCGGGAGCTCTAATTATGATTTGTAAGTTTGCAATCAAGATTTCATATTAAAATATTTAAAGTGCTCAGCATGTTTCCTTTGCTTATTTTTATTCAGTCTAAACTTTCATTTGGTATTTCATGAGTGTTTACAATAATTACTTTTTTCTTTTTATTTCAGGGCCGTCTTCCGAGCCCTCCATAGTGGAATCAAAGGATCGTAAGGCAAATGCTCATTTCATATTGAAATTATTATGTGATAGTGCAGTTTTACAGCCTTATCTCCGAGATCTATTTTCCGCCAAGTAAGATTCTTAAACATTTTTGTATTAATTGAACCTAATTGGGTGCTTACTGTAAGGGTGGTAGTTGATGAAAAATGTTTTTTTGGCATCTTACTAAATTTATTTTTATTAGAACCTCTGATTGAGAGTTCTCGGTTTTGCAGCTTTAGCATATACCAGATGTATGCATTCTACCCACAACCCCCCACCCAAACTGTATCATTTTAAAAACAATACTTGCAGCTTAGCATCTTAGTTTCTGAAGTCATTAAATCAATCCACCTAAATCTACTCCAAATGTGTATAGATGTGATTTTAGAGGCAGAAAAACAACTAAAGTGGGTTAAACACAGTGGGTTGCTTAAACAAATCACGAATGAAAAATATCGACTACTGATTCATGTACTAGACTAAAAACTAATTTTTACATTGTTACAAGTCATTTGTTCACAGTTGTGACCTACACAAGATTTTCACAGATGACCGCTATTTTCTTCACGTTGTTGAGCGAATTTTAAAATGAGCAAAAATATGCATCCTTCATGCATGCTACCTGCAATAAACCATTGAGACTGATGCATAGGCAATGCTGAAACATTTTGTTTGCGTTGTTCGTGAAGCTATTTGGCAGTGAAAGATCTTTGCATATTCTTAAAAATAAGTCATGAGACCAAACAAAAAATATTCCCATGCATCTCAGCTACGTCTTAATCAGTCCATTCAGTTACTATGATTATTTCAAATTGAACATACTCCTACAGAATTAGCTCTGTGCATTTTTGATGCCAGAAAGACACTTATGCACTTCATGTAGGAGAAAAAGACCTCAATAATTGCAGCTTATGCATCACAAGTAAAAGTAACCCCCTGTCATTATCCAAGAGTAACTGTGCAGACAATCCAGTTATGCTATTCATTGGTGGCAGTGTCTTTGGAGGGTAGACTAAATTCACACCCAACAAGGTAGAAAGGATCAACCTTTTAATACATGCAGAAACTTTTACTTGAACAATTGCTCCGTAGTAGAATGGTCATCATTATATACATTTAGTAAACACTATATTACATGGGTGTATCATCTCAAAGAGAAGGTTCGGTAGTTCAGATACATTTAAAACAGTTGGCGCTAATAGTACGTCACACCCTCCTCCACCAAAAAGAGAAGATACTGCTACATAAATAATGTAGGCACATCATTTGTCTTGAATTGGTTTTTGTGGCAAAGGAAACTAGTTAATTACCTTCAAAATGATTTTCTAGTGTTAAACCTTTCTAGATTCACATTCAACACTAGTGCTGCTGAATGAATGAGTGCACAAAATAAAAACCAAAGATAAAATGAATCAAAGTTCCCAGTATGTGTAAAAAATTGTGAATGTGGAAAGATGGAGACTAGAAACGTTCCTTTTTTTTTTTTGATATACTTTTCACTGCAGGTTTTATCACCTTTTGAATATCCCCAGCTCTAGTCTGGATCCTAAAACTCCAACAATAGTGTTCCAGCATGTCAGTAGGTGGTATCGTGCTGCTCTGCATCAACTTCTTCCATTCCATAAGAGTAGTATAAAAGTGCCACCCATAAGCTCCCATGCAAGTTCTTTTCTTTCCGCACTTTCAGATGCAGATCTGAAACTTCGTGTTCGAGGCATATGAGCTGCGGATTGTACATTTAGCATTAGATCGCCACCTGGTGTTGGGTTTGGATGATTGCATGTTGTTGTCGTCTTGCAAGTAGTCTTTGTAGTCACGAGATAGGTGACTCCTCCCTTGGACGATAGTGCGCATGGGCATCGGCTGCATCCTTAGATTTTTTTCTGCCACTGGGTTCGGATGAAAGTTTTCCGCTCCGGCTAGAAATAGACTTTTCAAGAACTTCGAAGTGCAAAAAACGTCCTAAAAACTTGCCAAACTACTTTCGATATCGACTGACATCGTTTCCACTTCTTCAGCTCGATTCCGGTCGTCGACGCGGGCCGTTGGGCCTATTCACGACGGGAGGCCTACACCTCATGGAAAGGATGCCATTCAAGAGATGCCCCGGGTGTGGAGCGAAGTTTTCACACAGTGACCACCACGAGGTCTGCAACCTGTGCTTATCGCCAGAATACAACGAATCCAGCTGTACAGCCTGCGCGTCCTTTCGATCAAAGAAAAACATCAGAGATCGGAGTGCCTGTCGACACGACATGCAGAGATCAGCTCCGTAACCGGTGGATATCTTCGATGAGGAGATTCCGCTCGTTCTGATGTAAATAATTAATTTACTCTCTTAATTTCTATGCAGATAAGTACTTAATCAATAATAACTCAATCGAAATGAAGGAAAACAGAGTCCGTGGTGTAAGAGTTTCTAAGGGTTTTATTCCTCATAAAGGAATCAGGATATCATGTTCTGACCACCACACAGGATGTCAGAAGGGATAGATGAGCGCGCTGTCGTTTATTGACAATACATAGCTTATATACTTGATTTACATCATAATGTTCAATGTAAGAGGCGTAACAGCTGAGAGAAGACAAGATAACAGTATACACGTGGTGCTAGTACATCATCAAGAGGCGTAAACTAGGCGTGAACTAGGGTGTGTGCTAGAAACGTCACTGATAGGTGACGCAAGTGGGTGGCACCAAGGGGTGGTGCTAACAGAATGTTGCAATGTCAGCAGAAATCGGAAGCTTGGAGGCGCGCGCAGCTGCATGACGTGTGATAGACGGGGTGCAGGGGACTTGACATTTACACTGGCGGAAAGAGACAGAAGTCTGGCATGTCAGATCAACTTGTGCTTCTATCATATCTGATATCTGATGTTTAGGAACTAAGCTATCTGGGCAGAAAGGTCTCTAGAGCAGAAGCTATTCTATACTTGCTGTGAGTGCGTGTATAAGCGCCTGAGTGTCTGTATGAGAAGCGTGGGGGCATGGGGCCTTCCATGGAAGCATGGCAACAGAGGCTATGAATTACTTGCATAAAGACAGGTCGGCCCTTTAGCCCTGTAGCTGAGGAAGGATGTTTACTGAAGCTAGCAGGCTGGAATGTATCTTCGGGGAGGAAAACAGATAACTCGAAGATTATAGTCAATCTTGGCAGGCAGCAGGCTGAGCTGAGCACGGAGGGCCGCGCTAGAAGTAAGTCAGAGTTCACGGGTACGGGGGCTGCTTGGGCAGAGGCCCTCGCAGTCAGAAGCCAGAAAAGAGGCTCGGTGGCAGAGATTCAGGGCCTACTTTCAGCCAGGCTGAAAAACGTAGGAGTACACTTCAAAAAGACGTTGGCATAGCATACTTAGGAACGGACCATCAAACCCATTCATGGTGGGTCTGAAAGAGGACAAGTTAACGTTGGACGCAAATGTATTTGCGTCTTCATAGCTGGTACAGGAGGGAAGTTACATGCACTTTTAACTCGTACATGGAGTCGGTGGGGTACTCGCTAGGGAACACAACATGACCATAAAATTTATATTACCTCATTCCCTCCTTGTTCCCTACGGACCCTTCATGATATATCGATCCTCATAAATCGATCAGTTTGTTCTTGTAACATTATATGTTCGTCTTTCTTTCTTTGACTGTTTGAGAGGCAACTGGAATGCTCAATGCAGGATGTGGCACACAGTCCACATATCGCTGGCCCACACTGCAGGCACAGGCAACAACTGAATACTATAACAAGGCCAATGCCTAGGAAGGATAAGATCTTCCATCCCCAAGCTGTTAACGTAGTCCAGAACCAACCGGACCAAGTCCAGGTGCCTGGATTCTGATGTATCTGATTTGCAATTTTATGTAAACGGGTGATAGCTTGATAGACAGATGGTGCGTTTTGTGGAATGAAAACACAGCAACTTGACCCGATGACCTTACAGGCTCCACCTCTATCTGCCAAGATGACGTCAATCACAAGGCGATTTTGAAGGACAACAGTCCGTATAGCAGACTGCTCCTCTGTTAAGTTACCTAGAGCGGAGGCAGTTTCGTTCACTACTGCTTCGAGTGTTCTCGTTAATCTGCGTATTAATTTACTGTTTTGGACAGGCCCTAGGAAGAAAAAGAATCCTTTATTGAAATCAGTGTACTGTTCCCATGCCGTTTCTGTGTAGTCGACAAGGGGAATATCTCTTTTGGGTCTATTCGGTGCTAGATTCGTATTTCTATGGTAATCAGGGGGAGCTAGAAAAACAGGTGGCAGGAGGAAGGCAATGTAACAGGTACCATCCCAATCTGGAGGCAAACGTATGTATGCGGTATGACCACAAACAAAGTAGGAATGACTGATAGCTTTAAAGGACGATTTACCATGGTCACTGAACTCGACCACAGTAGTGCATTTACTATGACCTACGTGTACTGAACCTTTCTTGCTAACACATAATTCACCTGTGACTGGTAGTACTAACATATGGGGCAGAACTGGAGCAGTTTCAGATTCAACAGTGAGGATCATAAGGCTAATTGTGTAATTACCTAATCCATATACTTCATTTTCTAGATCAGTTCCTATTCGAGTGGGAAGTCCCTCTTTATCAGGATAACAGACGTTGAGCAGGACTAAGTTCAAGTTTCCCCAAACCCAGCCCCCATCGAAAACAGCAATATCAGGATCTAAAGAATTAATTATTTTAAACCATGCTCCACAGGAGCCATTGTGAGTGAATGGGTACGGAAAGAGAGGCAGAGCTCCCTTGTAATTCTGGTAGGGAGGGAGTCGGCCACATATCCAACAGTCTGTAGCATTATTTGTCTGATGGGAATGGTGTAACATACTAATGAATGTATTGTTGCGCAGCGCAAGTCTGTAAGAGAGTTCATGTGCGGGAAGTTCACTAAAAGTGTGTTCAGCAGAGACATTGTAAGCAGATTGTTCACGCCTGAAAATAGGCCAGTACATAGGAAGCAGAATGCTGGCAATAATAATTAGAATACTCAGAATAAACATGATTATTAGTGTCACTATGCAGTGACTACGAAGTGATTTGCAATATGTTCTTCTCTTTTCCTCTCTCTCTCTAACTCGATCTAGGGGATACATGTCAGAAACTATTTAACCGATTCACCTAGGGGAGGACTTAAACAATTAAACTGTCTGACTTGCTAGATCGAAGCTTCATACGGTAAAGTTCTTGAGGAGTCTTTTCTCTTTTAGGCACAGTAACGTCTTGTGCTTCAACACAGTCTTTGGTGGGGGTGGACGAGTCAGAGTCCTGTTTCAGTCCGTTTTTTAGTTCATTGCATAGTTTGATGTGACTCGTGTGGACCCACCCCTTTCTCCCCTCGATTTTCACGGCGGTCCTGGTGGTAAGCAGAACGGTCTTTGGAGACTTCCAGCGGGGCTCCAGCGGACTTTTCCGGTCGAAATTCCGGACGAGTACCAGGTCCCCTGGACGGACCTCATGCGCCTTTACATCGGTGTTGTCAGGGAAGGCTGCGGCAACCTGTGAACGACATGATTGGAGTGCAGACATCAAGGAGGCAAGGTAATCTGTCAACATGTTACAATCAATATCAGTGATCTTTTTCGGAACGGGCGTCCCCCACATATTCGGCGGTCTGCCAAAGACCACTTCGTACGGGGATAGCCCTGATCTCGAGTGGGCGACCATTCTCATGTAGAATAGTGCCACGGGCAGGGCGACTATCCAGTCGACCCCTTTTTCCTGACAGATCTTGGCAAGACGGATTTTTAGTGTCTGATTATGCCTTTCTACAAGGCCAGCTGCTTCGGGATGTCGGACACAGTGGAACCTCCACTGATATCCTAGCAAGAGGGAAACTTGTCTCATCAGCTCGGACGAGAACGGCTGTCCGTTATCTGAATACACGACACGGGGCAAACCGTACCGTGGGAAGAATTCACGAACCAACTGTCTGGCAGTGGTCGGAGCAGTGTAGTCTGGGACTGGGTATGCTTCGGTCCAGCGGGACAGAGCACAAACAATTACAAGGACATACTTAAATCCTCTACAGCTATTCATCTGGATATAATCCATCTGGAGGACTTCAAAAGGGTGATCGGGAGGATGAAATCCACCTTGCTCAACAGGGACACTTTTACCTGGATTGAACTGACAACAGATCATGCAAGTACGCACTTTCTGTTTTGCTGCTGCTCGTAAGTGTTTGTTGTACCAGAGATTCTGTAAACTGTCTAACATGGCTTTCTCTCCAAGATGGGCAGGACTATGTGCTGTATTTATCATGACTTGAACCATTGAGTCGGGGAGAAACCATATAGATTTTCCCTTCGTCACCCAACCTTGATCTGTCTGAATCCCTCCTAGTTCAGTCCATTTCTTTATCTCCTCTGGAGTAGCATGTGTCTGGATATCAATTACATCTAGGGCGGGATCTCTAACTGCCATACACTGGGTCTGGACTATTGTCTTTGTCACATCAGTAGTCTGGGTGTGAGTCAGTGCTGTATGTTTTGCTGTCTGGTCTGCCAGGTCGTTACCCTGGGAAACAGAATCTGTGACTTTAGTATGTGCCTTACACTTCATGACTGATATGCCCGAGGGCAAATGTATTGCTTCTAACAGTGCTTGAATGAGGGGGCCATGTTGGATCTTGGCCCCATGGGAAGTCAGAAAACCTCGTTCTTGCCAGAGGACTCCGAAGTCGTGTACAACTCCGAAGGCATAGCGGGAATCTGTGTATATGTTAACATTTCTGTTCTTGGCTAGAATACAGGCTCGAGTCAGAGCGATGAGCTCTGCCGCTTGAGCAGACAGTGTGTCAATACGATGTGTTTCTTTAATTTCAGTTTCAGTGGTCACGGCGTACGCGGCCACTAATTCTCCTGTACTTGTTCTCATGCATGAACCATCCACATAAAGTGTCAGGTCTGGATTTGTCAATGGGACATCTGTTAAGTCTCGTCTAGGCTTAGTTACTGCATTAATTATTTCTATACAATCATGCGGAGCTGGATCTGTCATAACTGTAGGTAACAGTGTTGCTGGGTTCAGGATGCTGCAACGTCTGATTTCTATGTGTGGCTGGAATAGTGTTAATTCATAACCTGTCAGTCGTGCTATAGTTAAGTGTTGAGTCTGGGTTCTGTTTAACAAAACCTCTACAGAATGTGGTACTTGAACTGTTAACTGATGACCTAAAACAATTGAATCACTTTGTCTTATTGCTAACGCTGTTGCTGCTACTGACTTTAAGCACGCAGGGAGTGCTTGAGCTACTGAATCCAATGTACTAGAAAAATAAGCACAAGGCTTATGTGAACCTGCTTGGTCTTGAGTGAGGACAGACAACGCTGTGCCATCACGTTCTGTAACAAAAAGTGTAAACGGTTTGCTGTAACATGGTGTCGCTAAAACTGGTGCTTGGCATAAAACTTTCTTTAATTCTTCAAAAGCTTGTGTGTGTTCCTGAGTCCAAGGGAGGACAGTCGAAGTCGCTGCCTCCTGTGTCGTTAACTGGATGAGTGGTTTAGCTAGAAATGCATACTGGGGAATCCATTGTCTGCAGTACGAGGTGAGGCCTATGAAGGCCCGCACTTCCTTTTGTGTCTTGGGTTGCGGCATGTTCACAATTAACTGAATGCGATCGGGAGTGAGCTGTCTCCCCACTTTGGACAGCAAGTGACCCAAGTACACAACTTGCTGAACACAGAATTGTAGCTTCGAAGGAGACACCTTGTGTCCCTTGTCGGCCAGGAAATGTAAAACTGTCAGTGATGCTTTTTCACATTCGGGCTCACTTCGTGCGGTGATCAGCAGATCATCGACGTATTGTAGTAAAGCGGTGTTAACTGGCATTTGAATACAATCTAGTTGTCTTTTCAGTGCTTGACTATAGATGCTGGGGCTTTCTGTGAATCCTTGAGGTGCGCGCGAAAATTTGAAACTGCGTCCATTTAAACAGAATCCGAAGAGATATTGGCTCTCTGGATCAATAGGCACGCTGAAGAAGGCGTTCTTGAGATCAATTACAGTAAAGAACGTTGCTTCTGAATCAATAGCAGTCAAGAGAGATGATATATCGGGGACCACAGGATACTGTGGGATAATGCATTTATTCAATTCTCGAAGATCAATCACCAGCCGATATACTGGCGGTGCATTGGGATCAGTACGTTTAAGAATCGGAATGATGGGTGAGTTACAGATATTGGAGTCGGTCTCGACGACCACTCCTTGGGCAATGAGCTCTTCAATGATTTTCAGTAAAGCCGCTACAGCATCGGGTGGTAACTTGTATTGTCTGATTCTGGGTAATACAACACCTGCCTTGAGGGTAACGCGGTATGGTGTAATGTGCATACATCCTACATCAGTTGGGCCTTTTGCCCACAAGTAATCAGGTACATTTTTCAATCTGACGTCAAACTCACGAAGGACGTAATGACCCTTGAAATCCCGCAGAAAGAGTCTAACCCCCTCCGGGGAGCAGCATATTATAGCTCCTAGAGCCTTCAGTGTTTTAATTCCTAACAGATTTTCCGGACATGATTTTGTTAGCAACAGGTCTGTAACGCGTGATAATGGACCCACAGCCAGGGGAACTGGTTCTGATACTTCATTTACAATAGGTTGTCCTGAAAAACCAAGGGAAACATTTTGTGAGCCTGAGAGGGGTGCCCCTGGAACTTCGTCATGACTTATTGTAGTGCGACTTGCCCCTGTGTCAATTAAAAACTTTCTATCTTTCCCCAATACTTGACTGTGTACATAAGGACCTTCTTGATCTACAGGAATCTCGATAAGAGGCAAGCCACCTTCCCTCTCTAGGCTGTTTCATGTATATCGGGAATATTCGGGGTAAGCAGACTGGGCATACTGGTACATCTGTTGTGAGACTTGCTGAGTTGCAGCAATGGGCTGTGGCTGTGGTACTGCTACGGTCTGTGCTGTCTGTGCAGATGCATGCATGGGCTGTGTATTCTGTGTAGACTGATGCTGGTTATGGTCTTGTCTAGGCGGATGCGGTCTCTCTTTAGTTTTACCTGTCGCTATGTTATGTTTCAGAACTGCACATTCGTGTACGTAGTGACCTGGCTGCTTGCAATAATTGCATGTCCCTTTAACAGGAGCTGCAGCGTGACTTGTCTGGGTCGTACCTTTCCTGTGACTGTCGGATGGGACCGTCTGGGCTACTAACATTTTCATTTTCGTGTCTTTCGTGTCTGTGGGGCTGGCTCAGTTGCTTACGGAGAGGGCGCAGTGGGCCGCCTGGTCTCATTCATGTTCGAGTTCGAGTCTTTCATGCGCTTCTGTTCCTGATCTTGTTCTTCCCTAATTCTATTCTGGTGATATTGTAACATTTGTAACATCTGGGATGGCGTATTTGCTTGCCATGTACTCTCGACTTTATACACTCTATTTTTAACTAACGGTAGGGAATTCTCGACTAACTTTGATACAAAAAGATGTGGGTACGACTCGCTACTTGGCTGGAGGCCACTATTGATAATAAAACATTTCTCGAATCTTGAATAAAAGTCGCTAGTATCTTCATCATGTTTCTGTTTACAGGACGAGATTGCATCCCAATCCTCCTTTCTAGTTGTCAATAATCTGGGCAGGACCTGTACTATCAAACCTGGTAATGCTTTAGTTTTGTCCCCAAGGCCTAACCCTGGAACCCGTTTTTTCTCTTCGTCTTCTATTTCTGCCCAGGCAATCTTTGTGTCTCCCACCTCCCATTCCTTTTCCTTTAATTTCTCGAATATACCCGTAGGCAATAATACTTTCAACATTTTCATGATATCATCATATGTGTAGTCCCCCATTAATAACATGTCTTTAAGCTCTCTATGGAAACCTGCAGGGTCTTTATCATGGCATGGTACTAATTTCTTCATTTCTAACAGTTCTAATTTAGTCAGAGGCGTGTGCACATACACGCGTTTCAAAACCTTGTCCTCACCCATAACAGGGTGTACTTCTCGTAAGGGGTTCTGACTTTCAATACCACCCCCGCACTGCATATGGTACATTTTCCTTTCTGGAGGTGGGGCGGGGACATATTCAGGACTTACAAAGGTATCATATCTGCGTCGTTGTTCTAGAATTATTTGAACTAATTTAGTGCTTAGGCCTCTCCATCTATCCATCAGTAGTGCTTCTAGTGTCTCATGTAAGGGACCTGGATCGGAATAATGTTTTCTGTACTTAATGAGAAGGTGCTGAATCATATATACCCCTGCTAATTTCTGTTCGTCGGGGGAGAGGTTCAGAAATGTCTGTGCTACGGTGTCATCATTATATATGTCTGCATTTTCGGCCCATGATACCGCTGATCGGGCTAATTCTTGTTCATCCATAGAATTGAGTACATGGTACCCCACTCGATCTCGAAGCCGTTTATCAGTTTCCTGGAACTGATGCTCAGCAGAATTCGGATTCGTTAAGGCAGAGAAGAAAACTCTCTTGCTTTCTGGACGGATACCCTTCCTAAGATAAGTTCCCTTACCTACATATGCTATAGTGCTTGTAGTCGGTTCTAGTTCTTCAGATTCTTCTTCCTCCTCGGAGGGAACCTTTTCTTTCTCTTTCTCGTGTACTGCTATCACTGCTTTCTTAATCTTTTTATACATGGCCTCTATGCAATTTTGTCTGTCATGTTTTCCATCAGCTATATTTTGACCCCACTTGTTCAATGCATCTAATTCACTCTGATCTGTTCCGGGCCTGTCTCGTTCTCTTATTAGACAATTTATGAAAAATCGTAGTATCAGTGCTTGCATGTTAACTTTCTGTTTCTCCAGGGCATCCTTAATACTGTCGGGGTCCTTTCCCGTTTGAACGAACTCATATATTCTATCTAGGCGCTCCTTCATTCCTGCATAACATAACAAACTATCAGTAGCAGATCTTAACCGTAAAGACGCTAATATCATTAAGTCGTCCTGTCCAGGTTCTGGATCATATCTACAAACTGACATATTTTCTTTTAGTGCATCAAGACGGGATGAATTAGAAGAACGGGGGGATCTGTGCGTAAGAGGACTCTGCATACCTCTGAGATTTAATCTGTGAGTCGGTGGCGGGGTCTGGAGACCCGCGGTCGCACCTCCTGAAGCGGAAACTTGGGCATTATCTCTGTGTGTAGTCAGTATCTGAATTTGTCTTTTAGTAGGATCTGATTGAAGTGGTTTCGGCAGATCAGTTTTAGGTGAGGGAAGTGGCGGAGCTGGCGGAACGGAACTAGTCTTTTTCGGTGTCGGCTGAGAGTGATCTTGGGGGGCAGTACCACCCCCGGCCCTGTCAGTAGGCAGGGCACGAACAGGCAGATTGGTGTAAGCTGGCGCTACATCTTCGAGATATGAATTTAGGAATATGTCTTTAGTAGTCTTATGCATTACTTTAGTTGGAACTAATGGTGACGGCAAATTTTTCGGTATTTCTGAAATGGCGTCAGGGGTACCATCGGCCAAAAGATACATGTTGTTCACTTTGCCATTTTGGATACGATCTATTTGTTCTACTTTTACTCGAATTCCCTCAGTAACTAATTCGTTTTCTTGGGCCTTTTCTGATTCTTTAAGCCTGTCTTCTCTACGGAGTGCTCTATCAGCACGCTTACGTGATTCCTTACGCCAAAATTCTATGGCGTCTTTCTGAGATTGTCTAGCTTTCTTTTTCCGTAATATTTCTTCTACCTTTATGATGCACTCGGCATCCCATGTTCCGTTAACTGGCCATCGGTATCTTTCCTCTAGGTGCTTGGTATAATCTGTCCATAACTCTAGATACAAGATGGCGTCTATGCCATGCTTATTATACATGAAATTACCTGGAGTGTCCCTAGGGGGGATTGGAATCTCTTCCTCTAACATCCCTTTCCTAGTTCCTATCTGTTTTAATTTGTTAAAAAACGGCATTGTGCCTACTTGATACTGAAATGCTTGATCCTTAATACTTAATTTCGCCTGTAACTATTTAAACAAAAAAAACACAATAATGCACAAAAACAATCACATTCATACCACGACATTAATCACATGAAACATTTAAAGACATAGCTAACTTCCCCCTACTCTGAATGTACCGCTCAACGATACAGATACACTGCTGTAACAGTGCAGAAATTCGGAATACTTTATATACTGCTAAACAGTACAGATACACTGCCTAAAAACAGTGCAGACCGGACTTGCGTACCCAAACCCGTCTAGATACGACCCAGCAATGGTACTCACCGGGAAGCACGGAAAACAGAAGGCCTCGGAAAACTCGACTGGACTCGACTCGGAACTTCGGAAAACTTCGGAAAACTTCGGAAAACTTCGGAAAACTTCGGAAAACTTCGGAAAACTGGTGGGCCTCTTCACACCTCGGACCTTGCTTCCTTCGGCTGGGCTCTGGTCGGGATCCTCCGCACTCCTCACCGCCTCGTCTGGGCACTGATCGCAGTCTTCGTCACCTCCGTGTGTCAGAGGGGGATGCAGGAAATCCTGCCAGTACACGTGTGGTCCGTCTAACTGATGGCAGGGGACACGGATTGCAACGCACCTTCCGGCGCGTGAGGTGGGGGAGGGGTCCCTATTCGGGCGCCAAAATGATGTAAATAATTAATTTACTCTCTTAATTTCTATGCAGATAAGTACTTAATCAATAATAACTCAATCGAAATGAAGGAAAACAGAGTCCGTGGTGTAAGAGTTTCTAAGGGTTTTATTCCTCATAAAGGAATCAGGATATCATGTTCTGACCACCACACAGGATGTCAGAAGGGATAGATGAGCGCGCTGTCGTTTATTGACAATACATAGCTTATATACTTGATTTACATCATAATGTTCAATGTAAGAGGCGTAACAGCTGAGAGAAGACAAGATAACAGTATACACGTGGTGCTAGTACATCATCAAGAGGCGTAAACTAGGCGTGAACTAGGGTGTGTGCTAGAAACGTCACTGATAGGTGACGCAAGTGGGTGGCACCAAGGGGTGGTGCTAACAGAATGTTGCAATGTCAGCAGAAATCGGAAGCTTGGAGGCGCGCGCAGCTGCATGACGTGTGATAGACGGGGTGCAGGGGACTTGACATTTACACTGGCGGAAAGAGACAGAAGTCTGGCATGTCAGATCAACTTGTGCTTCTATCATATCTGATATCTGATGTTTAGGAACTAAGCTATCTGGGCAGAAAGGTCTCTAGAGCAGAAGCTATTCTATACTTGCTGTGAGTGCGTGTATAAGCGCCTGAGTGTCTGTATGAGAAGCGTGGGGGCATGGGGCCTTCCATGGAAGCATGGCAACAGAGGCTATGAATTACTTGCATAAAGACAGGTCGGCCCTTTAGCCCTGTAGCTGAGGAAGGATGTTTACTGAAGCTAGCAGGCTGGAATGTATCTTCGGGGAGGAAAACAGATAACTCGAAGATTATAGTCAATCTTGGCAGGCAGCAGGCTGAGCTGAGCACGGAGGGCCGCGCTAGAAGTAAGTCAGAGTTCACGGGTACGGGGGCTGCTTGGGCAGAGGCCCTCGCAGTCAGAAGCCAGAAAAGAGGCTCGGTGGCAGAGATTCAGGGCCTACTTTCAGCCAGGCTGAAAAACGTAGGAGTACACTTCAAAAAGACGTTGGCATAGCATACTTAGGAACGGACCATCAAACCCATTCATGGTGGGTCTGAAAGAGGACAAGTTAACGTTGGACGCAAATGTATTTGCGTCTTCATAGCTGGTACAGGAGGGAAGTTACATGCACTTTTAACTCGTACATGGAGTCGGTGGGGTACTCGCTAGGGAACACAACATGACCATAAAATTTATATTACCTCAGTTCCCGAAGAAGATTCAGATGATCTCCAGATCGTATCAGAGGCAGACGACTCAGATGACTCCATACCATCGGGTCAGCGCGTGAGTATTACTGCCTCTGCACCACACACAGCACCCAATTCGAAGGCAAAGGTCAACACTCCGCCTCCGGGGCCCAGTCGCAACCGAAAAACCACTTCGACAGCCACGTCATCAAGCCCGGCTCCGAAGAAAGTAACTAAGCCTTCCAGTAGCTTGGTACCGAGCAAGCCGCATGTGCCGATTCCACCAGCTCCCTCGGCACCAAAACCGAAAGAAGTCTCGGCTCCGAAACCGTCGACTTCTAAAGACAAGGGTACAAAGCCAGCGCCTACGCCTCGAAGCACACTAGACCAGCTTCCACTCCGAAGACATCGTCTTCGGTGCCTAAACCGACAAGGCCTGATTCAGACGCGTCCAAGACCTTGAAACAGCCTTCAACACCGAAAACACCACCTTCGGTGCCAAAAACTACGTCAAAGGACACTATAACAACTCCTAAGGCTAAAGACAAGCAGCAACCTTGTCCGGTACCAAAAAAATCTGCTCCGACAAAGGTTCCACAAGGAGAAGAACTTTTCCAGCCAGATCCTCTGCAAAAGAAGATCTACATTGACCCAAAGACAGGTCAGGAGGTGTCCACTACACCACTTAAGAAAAGGAAAGCAGATGAAACATCCACACCTGTAGTTCCTGCCAAGAAGGACTCTGCCACATCCCCTATGCACCCTTCTTCACCTATACTTCCTTCTCCTTCATCTCCTGCTCCTCTTAACAATTCACCTCAAATGTCTCCTTCACATTCTCCTCTCTTATCCCCACACTCATCTCAAAATGATGATGAGTATAGTTTAGGAGGAGGGATAGACATGGATGAGCCTTTCCCATACCCTACAGATGACAGACTGGGAGTACCCAAACCCACAGGATTTACCAGATATACCTGACCCACAGTCATACCCATCAAAACCGTCTCCCCCAGAAGATAAGATTGGCTTTGGGCACCTATTGAACAGAGCTGCCATTTACCATGGGGTCACTATGCATTCTGATGAGGCAGATTAAGATTTTCTATTAGATACATTTGAACAATTGCACAGATCTGTTCAAATTCTTCCTATGAATTAAGGGGTCATCAAACATGCTCCAGAATTTTTAAAGACCCTGTGTAGGAGAGTAGGGTCTGCAATCCTATGATCACCCAGATTTTTTGCTTTTGTTTCACTGATTTACGTCTTTCTCTGGCTGTGGGCCTGCTAATCAGACCCACAGCCTAGCTGTTCTCTCACTAAATTGACACGTGTACCTTAGGTGCATTATCCAATTGGTACTGGGCCACCTTATCAGACCCTGTAACTCAGGGCATAGGTGTACCCAGGGCCTACCAGGGGCTGAAGCATGTATTATGCCACCCCTGGATGGCCATCTAAATCTGACACAACTGGCTGCACGACAGCTGGGGCAAGGTGGTGTAATCACCCTTTGCTTTAGATATAGTATACCTATATCTAACCCTAAAATGGACACACACATTCCTATCAGTCACTCCTATGGCAGGCCTTGACAATCCTGAAGGCAGAGTGCTTGGAATCGTGTGAGATGGTGCTCTGGCATGAGCTGAGCCCGTTTGCAGCTTGCGGAACCAAGTCCTAATAGCTGTTCCATGATAACGCATACCATATACTCTTAAGTGCATTATAATCCTCGCGGTTAAATGCTATCTTTGGTATCGCTTTATCAAAACATGTCGAGCATTGGAATACTAACCCCTCGCTAATTCTGGCGACGGGGTTAGCATTCCACCCTTCTAGAGGGACACGACGTGTATGTAACTGTGAACCCCGGTTAAAGTTAACTCGAGCCTCAGCATCACAAAATGGATGCTGCCACCACAGACACAAGTCTGACCCCCTGCAGCTGGGAGTCCTTCCAGCGAGGGGAGCCTGGACAAAAGGTTTCCTGTCAGGGGCGGTGCTAGCACCATCCCAGACAGGGTTTTATGTATCCTGGGTAGGCAGGGCTTTACAGGAAGGTGACTGCAAGTGGCACCCCGGTGCTCACTTCGCAACTGCCGGCTAGAACCAGTTCCAGGGGCACACCAGCCCCTGGCCTGGGGAAAGTCCGGCATGGGAGAGGGGTGTAACCACCCCCCTTCCTGGTCCCAAACTTAGGGCAGGACCTAGTCGCGTACCCACCCCTTTCTTTAGGATAAAGGCAGGAGCGGGGACCCTTCCAAATTAGATCATCTTTGAATCAAGAAACTACTTTCTACGAAAGGAACTCTCGACTTCTCAAGATTTCTCCCTTGTGACTAAGGAGTAGTCACCCTGCATCCGCAGGCACCATCTAAGAACTCTGCGGTTTGCTGCACGTCCTTCCTCCGGAATCCGACTGACCAGCTCGACGAGACCCGGCTTCCCTCGCACCTCTGACCTCTACCTACCTCTACAGCTAAGCTGAGAACCGTAGGTGCGACGAGACCTCGAGGGACTGGCCATCATCAGAACTGCACGACTTCTATCCATCACGACCGCTGAGGGATCCTCTGGTGAGTGCTTTGGGGTCCGAGAAGCCCCGACCCTGAGCAGCTCCAGCACCGAAGACCAGCCCCCCAGCATCCACGAGATCTGCGTGGGGCCCTTCTGCTTTTTGGTTGCTCACCGTGTTGTCTGGCTACTAGCCCGCTGGCTTGTGGCCTTCCCGACGACGACCGACGACATCACCACTGCTAGTCTGGTTGCCCCAAACTGGCCCTTGCTCCCTTCCAAAAGAGGAGCACCCCGGACCCTCCTGGTCCACTTCAGACGCCATTTTAGGTCCAGCGCGTGGGCTTGAATTTGCCAAGTCTTGTTGCCCCAATCCGGGGTCCAGCGACGTCGACAGCATCAACCATCGTGGGACAGCTCATACCTCCATCCTGGTCGCCGACAACGCCTCCTGGTCCGTGAGGCTGCAGAGCCCAGCGTCGCCCACTCACCTGGTCGAGGTGACTCCATCCGGTGCCATCCTGGTGCCCATCTGATCACTGGCTAGTGATTCAGGACTTGGTCCCCTCTGCTTACAGGTGTCTTCCATCTTCGATCCAGGCTTGGATCCACCGAACAGTCTTCACTGGTCGCCTGCCAGCAACTCCTTTCAGGCTCCTGGGTCGTCAACGAAGGTTTCCGACGTCTTTTCAGACCTATGCAGCCGCAGCCCCTGGGCTAGGTAACTTCGACATTTCGGTGCCCCAGCATAGCCTCACTATCCAAGGGTCCAGATCCACCTTCGTTTTCAAACTACCTTATCGGGTTCGCCCGAGAACACTAACTTTGCTTTTACTAGCTCCCATAGACTTTGTCCCGCATCCCGCGTGAGAGTGCACACTCTGCACCCGAGTCCCCTAGGCCTCCTACTAGTAATCTGAAGGTTCAGTAACGTAGTCCTAGCGATTCCAAAGCCTATTAGTCCAGTACTTACCTGCTAGTAATTTCGCATTCCACTTCCATAGTATATGGTTTTCCGTGCCCCTCGGGCATTTGTGTAAATTGTGCAACTTAAAGTATTTTCGTAAGAGTTTTGTGGTGTGCTTAGTACCCTGTCCTCATAAAGAGTACAGGGCTGTTGTGATCTAAATAAATACACTGTTTATTTTCATAACACTTGTGTGGTGTCCTTTCACTTGGTGTTCAAGGGGTATATGTGATGGTATAACAGCTGGCTTAACACGCCCTCTAGAGTTTGGCCCGAAGACTGCTCTTGTCCATGCTACTAGGATAGCTGGTCTATCGGTTGACTTACAACCAATCACCATAAAGGTTGTTTGGACTGATACATAGTGATCACTAGAATAGTGAACACTGAATATCAGGCCAACTTCTCACACCCTGTACGTACTAGGATTTTAAACCCTAGAATTGAGAAAAAATATAGGCCTGCACCTGCAGATCCAGCCTACATTGAAGGACAACTACCATTAGATTCACTAGTTGTGTCAAATGCTAGGAAGAGGGCGAACTCACAAACTTCAGGTGAGGCACCCCACCTGACAAAGATCCAAGGTCATAGATGCCTCAGGCAAAAGAATAGCTGCGCAAGCTACCAACATATGGCGTATAGCTAATACACAAGCCCTCCTTCCCGATATGATAGGGCTCATTATGATCAGTTGGAGCAACTGCTAGAACATCTACCTGACCAATATATGGCACAAGCAAGTGATCTTATACAAGAAGGGAAGCTTATTTCTAATGCCTCAATCAAGTGCGCACTAGATGTAGCAGACACTGCATCTAGAGCTGTAAATACTAGTGTCGTACTTAGAAGACATGCGTGGCTACGCATTTTAGGGTTTAAACAGGAAGTGCAAACTACCATTTTAAATCAACCATTTAATCAAAACCAATTGTTTGGACCAGAAGTAGACACAGCACTTGTAAAGATCAAAGAAGGATACAGACCCTGCCAAATCTATGGGAGCTTTACAGTCCACACGAACTAGAGGTTCCTTTCGTCGCTCCTTCTATAGAGGGGGCTCCAAACAAACCTGTGCACACAAACATCCTCTAACAAAGGATATTTTAGAGGCGGATATAGAGGGAATAACAATAAAGAAAGAGTTTGGGGTAACAACAGTAATCGAACCTCTTCCACCACAAAACAGTGAATTCCCTCAGCTCGACGAGACCCGGCTTCCCTCGCACCTCTGACCTCTACCTACCTCTACAGCTAAGCTGAGAACCGTAGGTGCGACGAGACCTCGAGGGACTGGCCATCATCAGAACTGCACGACTTCTATCCATCACGACCGCTGAGGGATCCTCTGGTGAGTGCTTTGGGGTCCGAGAAGCCCCGACCCTGAGCAGCTCCAGCACCGAAGACCAGCCCCCCAGCATCCACGAGATCTGCGTGGGGCCCTTCTGCTTTTTGGTTGCTCACCGTGTTGTCTGGCTACTAGCCCGCTGGCTTGTGGCCTTCCCGACGACGACCGACGACATCACCACTGCTAGTCTGGTTGCCCCAAACTGGCCCTTGCTCCCTTCCAAAAGAGGAGCACCCCGGACCCTCCTGGTCCACTTCAGACGCCATTTTAGGTCCAGCGCGTGGGCTTGAATTTGCCAAGTCTTGTTGCCCCAATCCGGGGTCCAGCGACGTCGACAGCATCAACCATCGTGGGACAGCTCATACCTCCATCCTGGTCGCCGACAACGCCTCCTGGTCCGTGAGGCTGCAGAGCCCAGCGTCGCCCACTCACCTGGTCGAGGTGACTCCATCCGGTGCCATCCTGGTGCCCATCTGATCACTGGCTAGTGATTCAGGACTTGGTCCCCTCTGCTTACAGGTGTCTTCCATCTTCGATCCAGGCTTGGATCCACCGAACAGTCTTCACTGGTCGCCTGCCAGCAACTCCTTTCAGGCTCCTGGGTCGTCAACGAAGGTTTCCGACGTCTTTTCAGACCTATGCAGCCGCAGCCCCTGGGCTAGGTAACTTCGACATTTCGGTGCCCCAGCATAGCCTCACTATCCAAGGGTCCAGATCCACCTTCGTTTTCAACCTACCTTATCGGGTTCGCCCGAGAACACTAACTTTGCTTTTACTAGCTCCCATAGACTTTGTCCCGCATCCCGCGTGAGAGTGCACACTCTGCACCCGAGTCCCCTAGGCCTCCTACTAGTAATCTGAAGGTTCAGTAACGTAGTCCTAGCGATTCCAAAGCCTATTAGTCCAGTACTTACCTGCTAGTAATTTCGCATTCCACTTCCATAGTATATGGTTTTCCGTGCCCCTCGGGCATTTGTGTAAATTGTGCAACTTAAAGTATTTTCGTAAGAGTTTTGTGGTGTGCTTAGTACCCTGTCCTCATAAAGAGTACAGGGCTGTTGTGATCTAAATAAATACACTGTTTATTTTCATAACACTTGTGTGGTGTCCTTTCACTTGGTGTTCAAGGGGTATATGTGATGGTATAACAGCTGGCTTAACACGCCCTCTAGAGTTTGGCCCGAAGACTGCTCTTGTCCATGCTACTAGGATAGCTGGTCTATCGGTTGACTTACAACCAATCACCATAAAGGTTGTTTGGACTGATACATAGTGATCACTAGAATAGTGAACACTGAATATCAGGCCAACTTCTCACACCCTGTACGTACTAGGATTTTAAACCCTAGAATTGAGAAAAAATATAGGCCTGCACCTGCAGATCCAGCCTACATTGAAGGACAACTACCATTAGATTCACTAGTTGTGTCAAATGCTAGGAAGAGGGCGAACTCACAAACTTCAGGTGAGGCACCCCACCTGACAAAGATCCAAGGTCATAGATGCCTCAGGCAAAAGAATAGCTGCGCAAGCTACCAACATATGGCGTATAGCTAATACACAAGCCCTCCTTCCCGATATGATAGGGCTCATTATGATCAGTTGGAGCAACTGCTAGAACATCTACCTGACCAATATATGGCACAAGCAAGTGATCTTATACAAGAAGGGAAGCTTATTTCTAATGCCTCAATCAAGTGCGCACTAGATGTAGCAGACACTGCATCTAGAGCTGTAAATACTAGTGTCGTACTTAGAAGACATGCGTGGCTACGCATTTTAGGGTTTAAACAGGAAGTGCAAACTACCATTTTAAATCAACCATTTAATCAAAACCAATTGTTTGGACCAGAAGTAGACACAGCACTTGTAAAGATCAAAGAAGGATACAGACCCTGCCAAATCTATGGGAGCTTTACAGTCCACACGAACTAGAGGTTCCTTTCGTCGCTCCTTCTATAGAGGGGGCTCCAAACAAACCTGTGCACACAAACATCCTCTAACAAAGGATATTTTAGAGGCGGATATAGAGGGAATAACAATAAAGAAAGAGTTTGGGGTAACAACAGTAATCGAACCTCTTCCACCACAAAACAGTGAATTCCCTCTGCTCACTAAAGAGCATTCCACTCCTGTGGGGGGGAAGAATAACGGAATTCCTGCGTGTCTGAAACTCCATCACAACAGACAAGTGGGTAAGACAGATTATCCAGTATGGCTACTGCCTAGAACTTACAGCAACCCCTCCACACATACCACCCAGGCAGCGTCCAATGTCCACAGAACACCTTACTCTGCTCAAACAAGAAGTTCTGTCACGTCTACAAAAGGACGCAATACAAATAGTTCCTTTACAAGAAAAAGGAACAAAGGTTTACTCGCTGTACTTTCTAATTCCCAAGAAAGACGGGACACTAAGACCAATTCTCGACCTCTGGTCCCTCAATCATTACAAACAATCAGATCATTTTCATATGATCACTTTACAACAAGTGCTCCCACTGCTGCAACAAGGCAATTTCCTTACAACACTAGACCTAAAGGACGCCTACTTCAACATTCCTATACATCCTGCTCACAGAAAGTAGCTAAGATTTGTACTAGAAGGACAACATTACCAGTTCAAAGTCCTTCCATTCGGAGTGACAACAGCACCACAAGTATTCACAAAGTGCCTTGCAGTAGTAGCAGCACATCTCAGGAGACAACAAATACATATCTTCCCTTATCTAGACGATTGGTTCATAAAAGCCAAGTCATTCAATCAGTTTGTTCAACACACACATCAGACAATTCAAACATTGCACGACTTAGGGTTCACAATCAACTACACCAAGTCGCACCTGCAACCCTCTCACATACTTCAGTATCTAGGGGTTACAATAAACACGTCTACGGCTCTAGCGTATCCCAGTCCGGCAAGGATAAGGAGCATTCAAGTCTTAGTCACAGCTTTTCAACAGCAACAATCTCTGCAAGCCAGAGTGTTCATGAGACTAACAGGCATGATGGCATCTTCATAGTACCATATGCAAGACTGCAGATGCGTCTATTACAGGAATGTCTAGCACAACAGTGGAACCAGGCTCAAGGTCCACTAACAGACCTGGTGTTGGTAGACAACCGCATACATCGCTCTCTGCAGTGGTGGAACACCAGGTGGCCGTTCCTCTAGCCTGTTCCACAACTAGTCCTCACAACACACATATCTCATAGGATGGGGAGCCTATCTCCTACACCATACAACTGAAGGACGATGGAACAGTAAAAAAAAATCGTGCCATATCAAACACCTAGAGCTGCAGGCGAGGCCTTGTGCCTGGAGCTCCCTACAGTGGCAGTCTGAACCAATCTCCTGACAGAGGTGCTTTAACCTATGGCAATATCTCAGAACCCCTCTTGCCCTACAACAAAGCCCTCGTGGATGTCCTTTTGGGCACTTGGTCCAAGCCTAGCACAGGGGCTCCTGTGGAAAGTACGATCGCCTGCCGTCACCTCCCAGCTTCGGGCGATCCTATTTTCCTCACCCAACACCCTCCCCCAAGAGCTTGGTGGTCCAAGCTTCTTTCAATGGCGCATGCCCTTCTGCTCCTCCAAACAGAGAATCCAAGAAGCTTGGAAAGTGCATGTTTTCTTCCTCCAGCTTGGCACTGCGGTCTATGATTACCGAGTTCCTCTTGGGCCGATACTCCCATACAATCAGGAATACGGTGGCTCAAGTGCTGCCTCAGTGCCTGGAAGAGGCCCGAGCCTTTCTCTCTCAAGCTTTGGCAGATGAGAGACGCAGCAAAATTCATGATTTGCTGTCGACTAGATACCACCGACTCACTGGGCAGAACGATTGCCAATTCGTTTACCATTCGAATCTACCCCTAGTTGGGGACGTCTGGTTTTTCGGGGGATGTTCGAGAAACTCTCCTGGACATGCGTCGCCTTTTTGGTGACAAGACACACAATTGATGGACGGAATGCTGAACAAATCAAAACATTCACCCCCAGTCAAGAGATCTGGGTTACATCCATCATTCTTTTGCTCACCATGCCACCCCAGTTTAGACCTGGCCATATGTAAATCTTTTGACTGGGAGAGAATGTTTGCATTGTCAGTATTCCGTCCATCATTTGTTTGCAGTAGCACTTTTCACCCTAAGTGGAAAGGGTATGCCCATACATGGGTCCCTTTCTCTGTGCCACTGGATTCAAGCTAGCCTGGCAGAAGAAGGGTGCCATACCCTGAAACCAGTCCCAGGATGCTTGTGTCTGGTCCAGGGAGGACCTGGCCTGACAGTTCGGTTTGAACTATTTGCATGAGACACAGGGTCAAGACTGATTTGCATATGGCTGGGTCCAAACTGGGGTGGCATAGTGGGCAAAAGAACGATGGATTTAACCCAGATCTTTTGACTGGGGGAGAACGTTTGAATTGTCAGCATTGCGTCCCTCCACAAAAACGGTATAGATCTGCAGGTGGAACAAATTTGTGGCATGGTGCACAGCAAAGGCTGTGGATCCACTCCCTGCCCCTCTTTTAGAGGTTCTCCTCTTCCTTCTTCCTTCTTTCTCTTGCTCAGCAGGGCTCTGCTCTGGGCACTATCAAAGGCTACCTCTCGGCCATTTCAGCCTTCTTAAGGCTTCTTGATCAAACTTCCCTTTTCAAGTCCCCTGTTGTAAATAGATGCTTGAAAGGCATCACACACGTTCCCTCCTGTTCTCTTCGTGATGCCTCAGTGGGACTTGAACCTTGTACTGACTTATCTGATGTGCGCTCCCTTTGAGCCACTTCATAACTGTCCTCTTCGTCTTCTGACTCTTAAAACTGCATTCCTGGTTGCCATCACCTCTGCCAGGAGAGTGAGTGAGCTCCAGGCTCTATCCGCTAAACCTCCTTTCCTCTCTGTCCATCCGGACAAGGTTGTTCGGAGGACTCGTCCTTCTTCTTTACTGCCCAAGGTGGTTAGAGCCTTTCATATCGGGCAGCCCATCACCTTACCCACCTTCTTTCTGCCACCGCATCCCTCGAAAGAGAGGCTCCGTCTGAACCCAAAACGTGCGCTCTCCTATCTAGATCGCACACGCCAGTTCCGGGTGGACGACCAGCTCTTTGTTGGTTACGTGGGCTCTAAGAAGGGACGGGCGGTGCACAAGCGGACCATCTCTCGGTGGGTCGTCTTGTGTATCAAGGTTTGCTACTCCTTGGCGAAAAAGGAGCCTCATGTTGGACTGCGCGCCTATTCCACTCGGGCCACGGCGTCTACTACTGCCCTGGGTCGGGGAGTCCCCTTGCTGGACATCTGTCAGGCAGCTACGTGGGCCTTGCTGCACACGTTTGCTAAGCACTACTGCCTGGACAGCCGGGTCTGGAGAGATGGCTTTTTCGGCCGTTCCGTTCTCCAGGACTTTCTGGTGTGATCTTGGTTCGCAGACCCACCACCGGGGTTGGTATTGCTGGGTTATCTATTTTAAGGTAAGGAATCTAATACTAACCTGTTTCCTTCAGATGCAGAAGTTACTTACCTTCAGGAATGATATATCTGTTAGAAACATAAGTTAGTGTTTGATTCCTTACCGCCCCACCCATCCTCCCCGTTCTGCGAACCGATATCTAGGATTAAGGTCATCCTTTCAGGGCCCGAGTTTCATGGCACCGGTGTCTGTTTCTATCATGGCTCTGTATTCCTGTCGCTGAAAGCTATTTTCAGAACTGACGCGAGGGCGGCGTCTAAGTACTCCGTCATTCCAGCGTTCACGATGCCGACGGCGGACGCGGAGCCGCAGACGACACCTACCGACACGCAGGAGTACTTCTGATGAAATCTTTCCGGATACAGCCTGACGCCTGGGGATATTCTAAGGTAAGGAATCTAACACTAACTAATGTTTCTTACAGATATATTGTTACCGAAGGTAAGTAACTTGTGTGTCTGTCCTTTCGCCACGAGGGCACGGAAAATATGGGCAGAACTGATGCCAGCTTGCCAACGAGAGCTTCATATGGCTCCAGTGACGTCATATGGAGTTGCGAGCAGAGCCGAGCTATTGTGACGTCCTCGTCGACATGGGAGAGCTGAGAAAAGAATTTGCGTGGAATGCTGGAGCAGGGGGCATTCAAAAGATGAGGATTCAAAAGGTGAGGAATCCACAGGCAGTTAGTGTATCCACCAGAAAAAGCCTTACCATTGCAATTTGAGAGCAGGTTAACGTTTTTCTTGTGTAGATGCATACACTTCCTCCTTGTTGCAGTGCTTCCTTCATTTGGTTGTGAACACGTGCTCTTCTTTTCCATTTTTTTTTAAGTCCATTCTTAGTGCTATCCTGCTGGTCTTCACGTTACCTTTGAGTGTTTTTTTCTAGTGTTGGTTTTTATTTCAAACTTGTTCTTTGATTGTCTTCGCTAATTTCTGATGCATGTATTAATCCATGCTTGCTTCAGAGTGGATGTTATCTGGGTTTCCTTTCTGTTTTCTCTGGATAGGTTTTCCTCAATTACGATTCAGCTGGCAAAAAGAGCTATGGCTCGGTGACTGTTGCTTTTGCCTCTGTCCCTCTGGGTTCCAGCTGTTCGTAGGTCATCACACTTGGAGTTATATAATGTGTGAGAATGTGCCATCTTTCTTGCACTGGTATGCCCCCCACTTTTTTCTGAACTGCTGATGTACTTTGACTGAGTGTGCCCTGGGTTCCTGCCAACCAGGCACCCAGGGCCCGTGTTCCTTCCCTAAAAGCTGTGTTGAAACTAAAACCCAATTGGCATCTCTGGCCACCTGTCAGCCCCTAGTAAATGGTACCCTAGGTACCCAGGGCATGGTGACCAGAGAAGAATCCTGAGGGCTGCAGCACTTATTGTGCCACCCTCAGGGGCTCGGTACCCTGACACCCACACACTGCCTTTGCAGGCTGAGTGTCTGAGTACAGACCTAAACTAAGAGTCGACATGGCACACATCCCTGTGTGCCATGCCCACAGAACCCACTGCCCTGGCATACGTCAGTCATCCCTCTAGCTGTGTGCCCTATGCCAAAGGTGTGGGCACAGGTGCATGAGCCCTGTGCCCCTACAGTACCCAGGGCCATTCCTGGGCACTGTAAGTGCAGTGATGCCATTAAGTTTATATGGTGCTGGGAGGTTGTCATTACGAACTCCATAGCACCATAATGGCTACACTCAAGACTGACAAGTTTGGTACCAAACGTCTCAGCACATTAAACCTGCACTGATGCCAGTGTGGGATTTAATGTAAAATGCAGCAGAGGGCATCTTAGAGATGCCCCCTGAGATCCTAACCTACAATCCACGAGTGTCTGCAGAGGCTGCCACACAGCAGAGATCTAGCTGGACCCCTGGGTGGAGAGCCCCCCGCTCTCCTGGGCCTGCAACAATTCACATCCTGGGCGAGGTGCTGGGTCTCCTCCCCCAGGATGGGCAGGGGGAAGCTTCAAAGGCATGCCGCCTCTGTGAGCTTCTCCAGACCATTTTCTGTACTCAGCAACTGACCCCCACCAGTTCTGACCCCCATTCTGGCAGGAAGACTGGCGGGAAAAACTATGTCAGGAAGGGGGGTGTGCCAGCCTGTGCCAACCCCACCCCTCAGGTGGGGGAGATGAGATGAAGCACGACCCTGGGCTCCAGCCATCTTGAAGATGGGCAGCCCTGCCCAATCCCATCTAGGCTCCTACCCGCCTCTCACGGGAGAGGAGCAGGCTAGGGGGTGTACCCACTCCGGGACACGGACCTATTGGTCCCTGCCTTTGCCCTGCCTGTAACACCCCTAAATTCAGTATTTAGGGCCTCCCTGAACCTTCCTTCCTCAGATCCCGATACCAAAAGAAGAAAGAAGATCAAAAAGAAGAATTCCTGCCAAGCAGATACTAAAAACAGGACGACAACAACTGACTTGGCCCCAGCCCTACTGGCCTGTCGATCCTGCTCCTGCCTATATCCCAGCGAGTCCTGCGTACAGCAACCATGGGACACCCAGAGGACCAGCCTGCCCTGACCCTCTTAAAGACTGTGAATCCCATCAGCAGAGGCTCTGCTGCAACAACCCCCTGGTGCCAGCCAGGAAGCTCCAGACCATCCTACTCTGCACCCGCCAAGCCCGGCCCGTGCCCGAGTGATCCAAGACCACGTGGACGTCCCCATGGCGACTGGGACCCGAAGTCCAGTGCCCAAAGACCCTCCTCGACGAACCTGACGCGTACAGACTCGGAACCAGGCCCCCCCCCCCAACGGCGACCAGCTGAGGGTAAGAGTTTCTAACACCCAGAGACACCCCTGCACCCTACAGCCCCCTGTGCCTCCCTTTGGGGTACCTACCTGTGCTCCAAGATCCCAACGTTAGAGGCATGTGGGCTGCTGAATTCATATCTGTGCATAGATCGCCGCCTAGTGTTGGGTCCGGATGATTGCACATTGTTGTCCTGGAAGAGTCTTCGAAGTATCACGAGATAGGTGGCTCCTCCCCTGGACTACAGTGCGCATGGGCATCGACTCCATCCACAGATTGTTTTTTTCCGCCATTGGGTTCGGATGTCTTTGGTTCCCTCTTGTCGGAATCGATAGAAAAACTTTCCTTGAGACCAAAAGGTCTTTAGTCTTACGTCGGTATTGTCTTGCGTTCGGCTTAACAACTTTACTTCGGCTCCGAGCCGAGTTCTGTACTTCCGCATGCTTTCTGCGCGGAAGACCTTGTCGACGCTCCAGACTCATCGACCATCCATCATGGACCGAAGTCCATTCAATAGATGTCCGGTCTGTAACTCGAAGTACCCACACATCGACGTCCACCCGGTGTGCAATAAGTGTCTGTCGCCGGACCACGATGAGGCCAAGTGTATGGCCTGTTCGCGATTCAGGTACAAGAAGACACTCAAGCTCCGTCGAGCTACGCGCCTGGAGGCCCAGCAATCTGCACCGGCGCCTACGGACATTTTCGATGCTGGGGAGGTCGAGGAGGAAGATATCCAGGACGTCTCTGGATCATACCCCGTGTTGGACGTCGAAGAAGACTACGATGCTGATGCCGAAGTTTTCGAAAGCGAAGAAGTCGTCGAGGATGTAGGAGACGACGACGGAGCCCTCGTGCCCATAGAGGATAGCTCAGACGAGGAGCTCCCTCAGACTGACTCTGGGGCCGTGCCTATCTATAAGGCCCAGGTCGAGGGATCGCCTTCGGGCCTTACCCAAGACCTCAATATAAGTTCATCGGCCCCGCCTTCGGGCCCGGCCACGGACATTATCGAGTCACTCCCGGTGAAAACGAAACCGAAAGTGAAATCTACGGTCTCGTCGCCAGATACTGCGCAGGTGCAGGTATCGAAACCGAAAGTGCGCATCGCATTGGTCGGATCGAAGTCTTCTGAGGCCTCGGCGCCGAAGAAACCTAAGATGGCCGTCGAGCCGAAAGGCCAAGTCAAGGTTGCCGAGCCTAAGGCTACCGCGCCAAAGACTAAGGTGAAGGTGTTCGACACCGGCGCATCGTCGCCGAAGACGATCGACGCTGGCAAGGGTCGGGTCGAGCAGAAGAAGGCTGTCGACGACCCCAAGAAGTCTCTCGGCGACCCGAAGAAGCGGCCCGATGACCCGAAGGTCCTCTCTGCCCCGCTTCCACACGACAAGGCCAAGGGTGCTGCGCCACGTGAGTCGACTCCGAAGGTGCCCTCGAAGGACTTCGTTAAACCGGCACGTCCATATGCCGCGTTCACGAAAAGGTCGCAAAGTCCTTGCAGCGCATTAGGGACGGCGCCGCGGCAGTCGAGCCGAAGGACCCTCCGCCTGCCAAGCCTCTGGAGAAGCCGGCTAAGGCGTCCACGCCGATCCTTTTTACCCTGCCGCCTAAGACGGCGCCGAAGGCTTTCGCTCCTAGGCCGGGGGCCGGCGTGCCCGAGAAGGTCTCTTCGGCACCAAAGGCGTCTTTGGTGGTCCACGGCCTCGACAACCCTCGGAGGTGGAGCGTCAAGGACACTTTTCATCGACGCCGAAACGGGCAGGCTTTCCATTGGAGTCTTACAAAATCCCCCTCAAGAAGAAAATGGACTCTGCTGGTACTCCAGCCTTGGTGGAGCCCCTTTCACCACAAGCTCATGAGGTCTCACCCACCTACTCCGATGTGGACGCTGGTGAGGGCGATGAGGAGGATGAATATAGCTATCCGGTCTACACAGACCCAGAGGATACAACTGAGCCCTGGTCTGCTGGTGGTGACCCTGGGGATCCTCATTCGGGACAAGACCCTCAACTCTTCTCTGCTAAAACTTCACCTACTGAAGACTCTGCTGCTTTCAATGCCCTCATTGAACGGGCCGCTGCCAATCACAATGTCCATCTGCATGCTGACCCTGTGGATGTGGATTTCCTCTTTGACACCTTTTCTGTGTCTGAAAAGACTGAAAACTCTGCCAATGCTGAAAGGTGTTTTGAAGCATGCTGCTGAGGTCTTCAAAGAACCTACCAGGGCGAGAGTCATTAACCCAAGGATTGACAAAAAATACAAAGCGGCGCCTACTGATCCAACTTACATTAAAGGACAGTTGCCTCTGGACTCCCTGGTCGTCTCAAATTCCCGGAAGAGGGCCAATTCTCGGACTACGGGTGATGCTCGTACCCCAGACAAAGAATCCACGGTCTTTGAGGCTTCAGGGAAGAGGGTAGCAGCACAGGCAGCCAACATATGGCGCATCTCACACAAGGGCTTCTGGCGCGTTATGACAGGGCGCACTACGATACACTAGAGACCCTTTTGCAACACCTGCCTGATCAATACAAAGAAGGGGCTGAGATGCTAATCCAGGAGGGGAAGCTGATCTCCAACCCTTCCAATAAGTGCTCTCTGGACGCAGCTGACACCGCTGCGCGAGCCATTAACACCAGTGTTATGCTTCGGAGACATGCCTGGCTGAGAATCTCTGGTTTCAAGCCAGACATCAAAGCACCATCTTGAACCAAACGGTCAACCCAGATCACCCGTTTGGCCCGGAGGTTGACACAACCCTAGAGAAAATGAAGGACACTGGCACTGCAAAATCCATGGGTGCCTTGCAGTCCCAGCAGTTTCGGGGTGGGTCCTTTTGTCGCTCCAATACCAGAGGCACCTCAAGGGGTCAGCTTTCACAGTCCGCGCAATTCTACAAGGGCAATACCCAGACTACGTATGCCAACAAGAGTCGAGGTGGATATCGCGGCAACAGCGCCAAAGGCAGAGGATGTGGCAACAACAGCTCCAGGTCCTCTACCGCCAGCAAACAGTGACGCCTTCTCACTGCCCCCCGACCACACAACACCTGTCGGGGGGAGACTCCAGCAGTTCCTGCCCGTGTGGAAGTCCATCACCACGGACAGGTGGGTCAGAAAGCTTATCCAATTTGGTTATTGTCTGGAGTTAACATCCACTCCACCCAACATACCCCCAAGGCACCGTCCTATGTCGGACGAGCACTTGCACTTATTGCAGCAGGAGGTCAACGTCATGCTGCAAAAAGGGGCAATAAAGTTCGTGCCTATGCAGGAAAGAGGCACAGGAGTTTACTCCCTGTACTTCCTGATTCCAAAGGAGGACGGGTCCCTCAGGCCCATCCTGACTCTCAGGCCCCTCAACTTCTACATCCTGTCGGAGCAGTTCCATATGCTGACCCTGCGACAAGTGCTCCCGCTGCTCCAGCAGGGGGACTTTCTCGAAACTTTAGACCTAAAGGATGCGTACTTTCACATTCCACTACACCCTTCACACAGGAAATACCTCAGGTTCACCATCCAAAACCAGCACTACCAATTCAAGGTTTTGCCTTTCGGTGTCACCAAGGCACCCAGGGTGTTCACGAAGTGCCTGGCGACGGTGGCGGCACATCTAAGGAGACAAAACATCCACGTCTACCCCTATCTGGACGACTGGCTCATCCAAGCGAAGTCAGCCCAGCAGTGTGCCGCCCACGTGTTCCACACCATTCACCTCCTGCACGATCTGGGATTCTCACTGAATTACCCAAAATCCCACCTCCAGCCCGCCCACATACGGCAGTATCTGGGTGCGACCATAGACACTCTGGCGGCCACAGCACAGCCGAATTCAGTGAGAGTAAGCAGCATTCAATCGCTGATCCACAAAATTCAGGCCTCAACACTCGCTTCCAGCAAGAGTGTTCATGCAGTTGATAGGCATGATGGCCTCCTGCATCTCCATTGTCCCGCACGCGAGACTACATATGCGTCCGCTTCAGGAGTGCTTAGCACGTCAATGGACTCAGGCTCACAATCAGTTGAATGACCTAGTGTTGGTGAGCGGTCGGGCATACAACTCTCTGCATTGGTGGAATCCACGAAACCTTTGCAAGGGCCGACCGTTCCAGGAGCCTGTGCCACAGATCATCCTGACGACGGACGCTTCTCTCCAGGGATGGGGAGTGCATGTACTCCAATACACTGTGCAGGGACTATGGACGCAACAACAAGGGAAGATGCACATCAATGTTCTGGAACTGATGGCAATCTTCATGGCACTAAAAGCCTTCAAAGTACATCTGTGCAACAAGGTCGTGTTGATCCGGACTAACAACATGACGGCAATGTACTACATTCAAAAGCAGGGAGAAACACACTCTCCGCAGCTGTCTCATCTGGCTCAGAGCATGTGGAAGTGGGCCATTCAGAGGAACATCTTCCTCATGGCAGAGCACCTCCCGGGCAAGGACAATCAGATGGCGGACCTGCTCAGCAGGCACAGCCACCAAATGCACGAGTGGGAGATACATCCATCTGTTCTCCAACCGTACGAAGGTGGGGTCATCCAGAGATCGACCTCTTCGCCACAAGGGAGAATGCAAAATGCCAAAGCTTCGCCGCCAGGTTCCCACACCCACAGTCGCAGGGCAATGCGATATGGATGAACTGGTCAGGCAAATTTGCGTACGCTTTTCCCCCAGCACCTCTGATACCGCTGGTGGCACGCAAGCTCAGGCAGCACTCGATGACTCTCATCCTGGTTGCTCCTACGTGGGCTCCCCAACCATGGTACACCACGTTTCTAGAACTGTCCTTGGTACCGCATCAGAGGCTACATCTCACACCCAGCCTTCTGACGCAGAGCCATGGCGACATTCAGCACCCAGATCCACAACAGCTCAACCTGGCGATCTGGCTCCTGAAGTCCTAGAGTTTGGCTACCTGCACTTACCTTCCGACTGTATGGACATCATTCGGGAGGCAAGAAAGACCACCTCCAGAGCATGCTATGTGGCAAAATGGAAGCGGTTTGTCATTTATTGTGCAGAGCACCACATTAACTCGCTGGATGCTTCTATTCAGAACATCATCTGTTACCTTTTCCATCTGTACAAGTGTAATCTGGCCTATGCTTCCATTCGCATTCATCTGTCTGCAATGGCCGCTTATCTCCAAAATAGGCAGCTCCTCTCCCTCTTCAGGGTGCCTGCCATTAAGGCTTTTCTGGAAGGGCTCAAACGAGTCATTCCGCCACGGACTCCACCAGCTCCCGAGTGGAACCTCAATGTGGTCCTTACCTGGCTGATGGGTCCTCCCTTTGAACCACTGCATTCCTGCGAGATTCAGTTCTTGACGTGGAAAGTGGCTTTCCTCATAGCAATTACATCGCTAAGGAGGGTTAGTGAATTGCAAGCCCTCACTATCCAAGAGCCATTTATTCAAATTCATTCCAACAGGGTAGTGCTTCGCACTAACCCTAAATTTCTACCCAAGGTTGTGTCTCAATTTCATATCAACCAGGCAATCGAATTACCTGTTTTCTTTCAAAATCCTGAGTCACTGGCGGAGCGGATGCTCCATACCCTTGACGTTAAAAGGGTCCTAATGTATTACATCAATAGGACCAAGGATTTTAGGAAAACTAAGCAACTCTTTGTCGCCTTTGCACCACACCACAAAGGTAACCCTATTTCCAAGGCTGGTATTGCTAGGTGGATCGTTAAATGTATCCAGATCTGCTATCTAAAAGCAAAACGCACTCTTACCATTCCGCCAAGAGCCCACTCCACCAGAAAGTTGGGGGCCTCTATGGCATTCCTTTGGAAGAAATATGTAGAGCAGCCACGTGGTCTACCACACACACATTTACTAAGCATTACTGTGTTGATGTGCACTCCAAACAGCAGGCAGCTGTAGGGCAGGCTGTTCTCAAAACACTTTTCCAAACTGCTGCAGCTGGCACGGGCGGCCGCCGCTAATGGAGGGACTGCTATGTATTCTATGCACAGATATGAGTTCAGCAGCCCACATGCCTCGAACCGAATATGCTACTTAACAGTATGCATCTGTTCTTGGCATGTAGGGCTGCTGACATTCATATCGCCCGCCCTCCTCCCCGGCGCCTGTAGCCGCTGCAGTATTCACATATGCTCATAGCATGGTCATCATTCACTGAGTTTCACTCCATCTTGGCCACAATGGCTAAAAACAATCTGGGGATGGAGTTGATGCCCATGCGCACTGTAGTCCAGGGGAGGAGCCACCTATCTCGTGATACTTCGAAGACTCTTCCAGGACAACAATGTGCAATCATCCGGACCCAAGACTAGGCGGCGATCTATGCACAGATATGAATGTCAGCAGCCCTACATGCCAAGAACAGATGCATACTGGTAAGTAGCATATTCGTTACCTCTCGACGTGCTGGTCACCCCTGGAGCGTCTCCGCCCCTGAGCCTGCAGCCTTTGTTCCCCTTTTACCTTTTTCATTGGATAACATTGAGCGCCCGACGGCTCAAAAGGACCCTGCACCCAGCCGCCCGAGTGCTGCTGGCTGTGCCACCTTTGTCCTATCCTGCTTCCCCCTTTGTCCTATCCTGCTTCCCCCTTTGTCCTAAGCAAGTGACCAGGAGCCCAGCTTCCACAGCCGCTGGCCTGCTAGCCAGCAGCCACCAACTGGAGGCCCCCTGTCCCCCATTGGATAACATTGGGCCTAACTACCTCTGCACCTGGCCGCTGCTGAGGGTGAACCAACTGTACCTACCTGACACTGGGGGACCCCTGAGTCTATGCCTAGAACCACAACTTCACCAGTTGAGTACACACCAGGAAACCGATAACTCACTTACCAGCTATTGAATAACATTGACTGGTTTGACTCGAAAAATCTTCTAAGTGTCTACTTTTGAAAACGTAAAATATTCATATAAAACCATCTGAATTCCGAAATACACACCTGTGATCAGGAGAGGAGCCAGTACTGTACCCTGTAGCCCAGTACTGAACCTCAAAAGTTCTCCCTAGAGGGTTTACTAGTAACTTGTATTTTCTCCATAGGAATCCATTGTCTGCTCTTCTATGAAATTTCTTTTAAGTGTCTACTTTTGAAAACTAGAAATATTCTTTAAAATTCACACGAAATACTGAAACGTAATTACTTACCTGTTTTAAGTTGAGACCCCAGTGCTGGCCCCAGGAGCCCAGTACTGGATTGCAGTAGCAGCGGAAGCGGCGGATCCCTCCCGGGATGAGGGTAGGCTCCTAGGAGGTGTCATTTGGCGTTTGGAAGGTCCCACTGCACAATAGGGAAGCACACCGGCAGCACCCAGGTCAGATTTAGCGTTTGTAGGGTCCCGCACGCAACAAGGAAGCTCCCGCCTTTGAGTCCTAGCCAGGCGGGTGGGCGTGTCTCGCTGGGGGCGCGGCCGTGCACACCTGTGCAGCGCAGGGACTCCTGGTCTTGAGAGTCCCTGCTGGCGCGCTCCCTCTGCTGGCTCACAACTCTTCCTCCGGTTCACTGCAGACACCAAGCGCCCTGGCAGCCTCTATCCCTCGCCACAAGGCGCGCAGCGGCACCCGCAAAGCGGGTGCGGCAAGCAGTTGAAGAAGCGGCGGAAGTGGCGGATCCCTCCCGGGATGAGGGTAGGCTCCTAGGAGGTGTAATTCACACAAGCTGCTCACACACACACAGGCTGCTCACACACACACAGGCTGCTCACACACACCGGCACTGCGTGCTTACATAGGCACTGTTCACACACACACACACACAGGCAGTGTTGGACTTGGCCCTTATGGCAGGTTCACCCCTAAACTTTTTGCTTGTAATGGTGACCTGGTGATGGTGATTTTTGGGTTCTGCGCACTTTCACTGTGTCCCAGTGGAAAGTGCGTGCGCACTCTGAGTGCATGTGATGAGATAGGCCTGCCCTCCCATAGCAATGCATGGGGAATGTATGTGTCCCTGGTAGTTCCTGATACGTGGGGTGTACAGGTTCGAATCTGATATGTGCGAACTTGTGAGAGTGAATGCTTCGCAATGGTGTATGTGGCATGAGTGTGTCTTGTGCAGAAATGCCACTTCTAGGACTTGGCATATTAATGTAAAATATGCCTGGCGTGTGATTGGCTGGAGCTGGCTGGTGAGCCTGGCTCCAGGAAGGCTGGATGGGTCTGCCCGGTGGTGAGTGGGAGATTAGCATGCTGATGGCTGGGGAGGAGTGTACCTGTGTCCTGGATGGGCCTGGACTTTCCCCACACAATGCTGGCTCCACCCCCTGTGGTGCGACTGATGATCCTAGCCCTGCCAGTGAATGAAATGGGTGGTTGGGCTATCAAGGGTACTCTAAAACCAGCTGCAACTGGTTTCTCGCCCACCCTGCACCCTTAGACAAAGGAATGTGGTGTATAAAAATGGGGCTGTGTCCCCACAGATGTTGTTCTCTTCCAGGATCTTGAGGGGGCTGCTGCTGTTGCTGGGGCCAGGAGGAACCGCCACTTGGACTGCCTCCCTGCCTGGAGGGCCAGTGAGCTGGCCCCTGGCCCAGCCTTGCCCCCCTGCCTTGCTCCCTTGCCATGCTGAAGGACTTTGCTGGTTTCCAGTGCCTGTAAGCGCTGCATCCTGACCCTTAGCGCCTGAGAGCGCTTTTCTCTGCCCCTAGCGCTTGGGAGGGCTTTATTTGCCTTGGGCGCTTGAGAGCGCTTTTATTTGTGGTCCTAGTGCTGGGGAGCGCTTGTGTGCACAGCTGGTGCCCACCCGGCATTTGCCCGCTTTACTTGCCGATTTTGAAGCCCCTGGCGAGTGCCCACCTCGCCAGGGACCTGGCCGCTATTGTTTTGGTGGCCCCTATAGCGAGAGCCCACCTCGCTTAATAGTTAAAATTGCCCCCGGATTGCCACCACAAAAAGGAGCTTCCCTCGGGCCGCCGCTCTGCCTACGGCGACCCGGAAGTCCCGCCTCCAGTCTCCCAGGGCCGCGCTGCTATTGGCTGCAGCCGCGACCCGGAAGGCAGGCACAAGACGCCCGGACGAGGGCAGGACCGGCGAGTCTCCTTTCTGCTTCCCCCGGTCTGTGGAAGCCTAGGAGCACCTCGAGAGCAGCCCCAGCAGAGGAGCCGAGCCGTCGCGAGACACCCGGTGAGTGAGGCAGAAGGAAAGGGAGGGGCGCCGGGACACATTGTCCGTGTCCGCCCCCCCCCCCCCCCCCCCCCCCCCCATTCCCGGTAGCGCGAGCTCGCGCTAGTTTTCAGAGTGAAGCCACGAGGGCTTCAAGAGGGCCTTACCGCCGTCTCGAGTCCCCCAGAGGGGGGGACTCCAAACCAGGGTGCACACGTGTTCGCGGGTTCCCTGTGAGGGGCCCCCACCACCCCCAGAAAGCTGCGCCTTGGTAGTTAGAGCCCGAGAGGCTCTTGGGAGCATTTGCCCTTGCGCCGAGTCCCCCGAGAGGGACTCCAACGTGCCCACATTTTTTTATTGAGTCCTGAGAGGCTCACAGCCCTGAGAGGGGCTCCCGGCGCCCTAAGTGTTCCTGGGTCCCTCGTGAGGGACCCCCCTGCCTAGTGAGGCGGAATTCCTGTTGGAGAGCCTGAGAGAGGCTCAGAGGGACATTCTTTTTGTGCAAAGAGCCCAGCTCAAGGGGCCAGTTGGTTTGTGCCGAGCCTGGAAGGCTCCAACGTTGGCCCCAGCACCTTCACACAGCTGCCCAGCACTTCGTGGTCAGCTGCCACGTTTAGGCCCCCTGACTTTGGACACAGGGCGTCCTAGCCCTAGAGAGGCCAGTTGGCCTAGGGACAGTCACAGGTGGTGACTAATGTGAGTGCTGGCGCATTTATGTGCCAATGTGATTACTGCGCAATCGTTATTGCTACACCTCTGAATGTTTTTATGCATCATGTGCCTTGCTCTTACACCGCTGAATGTATTTTGTGCATCATGTGTTATCTGCACCTCTGAATGTGTTTAGGCGTCATGTGTTTTGTTCCTAGGTCTATACCCCTAAATGTATGGTGATATTTAGTTGGTTGTTTTCTCCTAGTACAGGTGGTGCTAGTGAGATCCTGGTTACCAGAAGTTACTGGTTGAGTGCTAAAGGGATTTTACATTCCATATTCTATGTTCTAAGTGCTAATTCTACCTAGTGCTAAGTTCTAAAAGTGCTGACTCCTGACAGAGGTCCAGGTGGCCCTGTCTTGTACATATCCCCTGTAAATTCTGCCCGTGCCTGTTGGCACATTGTAAAGTGTGTGTTTTTATCTAATGTGTTTTGGTGTAATACAAAGGCTATTTTTATATATAACCGTGTGTGGAGTTTCCTTTGTGGTGGGCCTTGGGTGTTGTTGCTGGGATGCGTGCGCAAATACTTAAATCATATCGCCTCCAAGGGTAGCCTTGCTGCTCGCGCCATGTTACCTAGAGGGTGAGCAGGGGTTATCTTGGCGTGTAACTCCCTTGCCCTGACTTAGGAGTGGTGATCTCTGACTGACTTTGGCGCAAGCCCTGGCCAGCCAGGGATCCCATTTCTAAAAGGCAGTACATACACACACAGGCTGCTCACACACACAGGCTGCTCACACACACAGGCTGCTCACACACACAGGCTGCTCACACACACAGGCTGCTCACACACACTGACACTGCGCGCACACATAGGCACTGTTCACACAGGCACTACATACACACACCGGCACTGTGCACACACACAGGCGCACTGATCACACACAGGCACTTCTCTCACACACAGGCACTGTTCGCACACAGACACTGCTCGCGCACAGACGCTGCTCGCGCACAGACGCTGCTCGCGCACAGACGCTGCTCGCGCACAGACGCTGCTCGCGCACAGACGCTGCTCGTGCACAGACGCTGCTCGCGCACAGACGCTGCTCGCGCACAGACGAGCAGACGCTGCTCGCGCACAGACGCTGCTCGCGCACAGACGCTGCTCGTGCACAGACGCTGCTCGCGCACAGAGACGCTGCTCGCGCACAGACGCTGCTCGCGCACAGAGACGCTGCTCGTGCACAGAGACGCTGCTCGTGCACAGAGACGCTGCTCGTGCACAGAGACGCTGCTCGTGCACAGAGACGCTGCTCGTGCACAGAGACGCTGCTCGTGCACAGAGACGCTGCTCGTGCGCAGAGACGCTGCTCGTGCGCAGAGACGCTGCTCGTGCACAGACGCTGCTCGTGCACAGAGACGCTGCTCGTGCACAGAGACGCTGCTCGTGCACAGAGACGCTGCTCGTGCACAGAGACGCTGCTCGTGCACAGAGACGCTGCTCGTGCACAGAGACGCTGCTCGTGCACAGAGACGCTGCTCGTGCACAGAGACGCTGCTCGTGCACAGAGACGCTGCTCGTGCACAGAGACGCTGCTCGTGCACAGAGACGCTGCTCGTGCACAGAGACGCTGCTCGTGCACAGAGACGCTGCTCGTGCACAGAGACGCTGCTCGTGCACAGAGACGCTGCTCGTGCACAGAGACGCTGCCCGCACAGAGACGCTGCCCGCACAGAGACGCTGCCCGCACAGAGACGCTGCCCGCACAGAGACGCTGCCCGCACAGAGACGCTGCCCGCACAGAGACGCTGCCCGCACAGAGACGCTGCCCGCACAGAGACGCTGCCCACACAGAGACGCTGCCCACACAGAGACGCTGCCCGCTGCCCGCACAGAGACGCTGCCCGCACAGAGACGCTGCCCGCACAGAGACGCTGCCCGCACAGAGACGCTGCCCGCACACTGACGCTGCCCGCACACACTGACGCTACCCGCACATACTGACGCTGCCCGCACACACTGACGCTGCCCGCACACACTGACGCTGCCCGCACACACTGACGCTGCTCGCACACACTGACGCTGCTCGCACACACTGACGCTGCTCGCACACACTGACGCTGCTCGCACACACTGACGCTGCTCGCACACACTGACGCTGCTCGCACACACTGACGCTGCTCGCACACTTAGGCACTGGTCACAATGACTGCAGTGTGTGTGTGTGCAGGGTAAACAGTGTGTAGTGAGTGCAGAGTGAGGGCGAGAGTGACTGTGTGTGCAGAGTGAGGGGGCGAGAGTGACTGTGAGTGCAAGAGTGACTGTGAGTGCAGAGTGAGTGCGGGTGCAAGAGTGACTGTGAGTGCAAGAGTGAGTGCGAGTGCAAGAGTGACTGTGAGTGCAGAGTGAGTGCGAGTGCAAGAGTGACTGTGAGTGCAGAGTGAGTGCGAGTGCAAGAGTGACTGTGAGTGCAGAGTGAGTGCGAGTGCAAGAGTGACTGTGAGTGCAGAGTGAGTGCAAGAGTGAAAGTGAGTGCAGAGTGAGTGCAAGAGTGACAATGAGTGCAGAGTGAGTGTGATTGACAGTGAGTGAAGAGTGCGTGTGAGTGCAGACTGAGTGCAGAGTGAGTGTGTGCAGAGTGAGTGTTGGACTTGGCCCTCTTGGCAGGGTCATCCCTGAACTTTTTGCCTTCCTCCAATATTCTCTCTGACCTGTTTTTGTTGGTTTAATGACTCTGGGCACTTTATCACTGCTGACCAGTGCTAAAGTGCATATGCTCTCCCTATATAAAGTGTAACTGTGATTGATACTCCTGATTGGTTCATTGGATTTACTGTCAGTCCCCAGTAAAGTGCACCAGGAGTGTCAGGGCTTGTAAATGCCAATACTGCTAGTGGGCCTGCAGTGCTGGTTGCGCCACCCACAGAAGCAGCCTTTTAAAATGTGTCTAGGGTCTGCCATTGCAGGACCTGCGTGCAGTCTGGTACTGTCATGCTGGCTGGGCAAGTGCACACACTTGCCAGCCCCTAAACCTTCCCTTGACTTCATATTAGTCACCCCTATGGTAGGCCCAAGGGCAGGGTGCATTTTAAGTGTAAGGTATGACATGCCCTGATGTGTGTGGCATATCCTAATAGCGAATTACTGCCTAATTCGTTTTTCACTATTGTAAGACTACCTGTTCCCTTTAGGCCAGATGGGCTACTGGAATTATTACACTCTATAATCCCAGCAGGCTCAGGGAACATGGTAGAAAATAAAGTTTAGTATGCCTGAACTCAGAATAATAAAATACTTCTTTTAGTAAAGTTTATTTTAATATCCTGTGTTTGCAAATGCTACTTTTAGAAAGTTAGCATTTGCTTGCCTAACCATTTTAGCCCGCCTCTGCTAATATGTGTATCTGACTGTCTGGGATGTGTGAGTGACAGGGCTGGGGGATGACAGGTGGTGAATGCAAGGATTACACCTTAGTGGGAGGTAGGAGTGCCCCTGGACTCTTAATAGGGCTGTGATCTGCCACCACAATGCTGGCTCCGCCCCCTGGGGAGCGACTGATGACTCAGCCTGCACCTGGCCCAGGAAGGGCGAAGCACTGCCATCAAGGTACTCCTGGCTGCCCCTGTCCACACAATGCTGGCTGCACCTCCTGTGGAGCGTCTGATGTGCCTGCCCCTCACACTGAAAGCAGAAGCCAGAAGCCAGAAGTACACCCAACAAGTACTCAGAGACTGAAAGCAGTTATGCAAAGGCCCCCCTGGCCTGAGAAGACAAAAAAAATGCTGTATAAAAGTAGGAGCCCTGCTCCTTGTAAATCAGAATCCTGTTTCCCACAAAGAACCTCTGCCTGACTAGAAGGAGAAGACGACGCTGGAAGGACTGGCCTGCTGCTTGCCTTGCTGAGAAAGGAGAGGAGAAGACTTTTGAAAAGACTTTGCTGACTTGTGCTAGAAACATTCTCTAAGGGCTTGATTGAGCTTGCCCCCTGAACTGAACCCCAGGACCAGTGGGTTCTCCTGTGCTTTGGCTCGTCCCCTGCCTGAGGCTGAGTATTTCCTCCCGCCGTAGGTGAAGTCTGCCCCCTCCTAGGGCCGTGGTACCCGGGAGCCAGCCTGCCCTCTTGCCCTTGAGAGCCTCGCTCCATCGGAGTCGCTCTCTGACCCAGGGCTAAGGCCGGCGCTCCTCTACCCCCGCCTGCTTCACGGAGCACTTGAGTGAGACTTCAGCCCCTCCTGCCGGAATCCCAGGGACGCGAGCAGCCTGCCTCCTGGACGGCCGCCCGTGCATCTGATTGCACTCGGCCGCCCGCCTTGCTCTGCTTCCCCCACCCCCCAGGAGAGGCCGCACTGTGAAGGGAGCCCCCCCTCTGTACCGTCGGTACTGAGGGCTCCCATGCTGTGCCTTGCCTCCCGGAGATCCTCCGCTTTGAGAAGAGACCCCTCTGCACTGATCGAACCGAGTCGCACGGCTCGTGCCGACTCGGCTCAAATTCCTGAAAGAAAGAAGCATTTCTGAAGACGACATCGGGCTAGGGGCCCGCAACGTTTTATGTCCCCCTCCGCCTTCCCTGTGCCTTGGCCCAAGAGGCTCCTCTCCCTGCTCCTCACTGCAGCGAGGAGCCCCCACCTCTGGAAAAGGCCCAGGGTTCCTACAGGCTCCTCTCATCGCCTGCTTGCTGCTCTGCAGCTCCGCCCCAACCTCCGGAAAAAGCCCAGGGTTTGTCAGGCCCCTCTCTGGTCTCCATTCAAAGCGCACTGCGAGATGCGTGAGCATTGGTAGGGCCCGGGCATTGGTAGGGCCCGGGCTTTTCTTCTTTGTGGAGCACAGAGGAGCGCTGCGAAGCCCACAGAGGCGCTTGGGAGCGCCATACCTTCCAGGAACAGGGCAAGAGGCCCCATTATTGCATAACTGGAACTGAGAGAACTGTTTTGGAGGTGAATTGAAAAGAAACCCTTTTTTGAACTATAAACAGAAGAAAAGCTTGCCTATTTACAACCTGTGGCCCAACAAAAACGTTATTGGTCTTGTGATAGGTCTGATCTGATATATATATATATATATTTTTACATAAAGGAACATATTTTTATATATTCACAGCCTGGTGTCCATTTGTGGGGGGATTGGTACATTTTACTGTGTGTTATTACAAATGCTTAACTCCATAAAGCCTGAAGAATAGCCTTGGCTGCTCACGCCACGCACCTAGAGGGTGAGCAAGGGTAATTCTAAGGGGTCATCCTTCGCCCTGACTTGGAGGAGAGGGTCCCTGGTTGACACAAGTGAAAACTTGCGCCAACCAGAGACCCCCAATTCTAACAGAGAGCAACAGTGAGTGCAGAGTGAGTGCAAGAGTGACAGTGAGTGCAGAGTAAGTGCAGAATAACAGTGAGCGCAGAATAACAGTGAGCGCAGAATAACAGTGAGTGCAGAGTGACCGTGAGTGCAGAGTGAGTGCAAGTGACAGTGAGTGCATCCACCAATTAATATTGTACCTATCGCACTATGCTGCACTTTACCTTTTAAAGATAATGCTTTAAAGTGCAGCATGCCACCATTGATAACATTCCAATCCAACACACATCTCCAACACACACCACATGCTTCCACTCCAAAACACATGCCTAAAACACATTGCCATTTACAATGCCATTACAGTGTGTAGGGTACAGAACTAGATTGGGGTCCAGGGCACCTCAGCGTATGTGCTTCAATGACTGTGCTTCGTCGGGCGCAGGACTGTTACAATGCCATTATCTCTAACTCATACAAACCCGAGCCCTAATGCATTCCTAATCCGGTGTGAGGAGTTGGCCTGATATATGAGGCTCACTAGTTCTAGTGATCACCTTGTATCAGTCCAAACAATGCTTATGGTGATTGGTTGTAAGTCAACCTTATAGACCAGCTATCCTAATGGTAGCATGGACAAAGCAGTCTTAGGCTAAACTCTTTTGGCATGTGAAGCCAGCTGTTTTACCACATATAACCCCTTGAATACCAAATGAAAGGACACCACACAGGTAGTTATGAAAATAAACAAGATATTTATTAACTAACAAACACCTCTGAACTCTTTGAGATCAGAAGGCTAAGCACATGACAAGACTCTTAAGAAAAATATGTTTAAGTTGCACAGTTACAATGTTGCTCTAGGGGCACAATAAACCATATACTAAGTAAGTGGAATGTGAAAATTGATAGAAGGAATGGAGCTGTCCAGAGGCTGGGACCACACTACCCTAACCTTAGGTAAGTAATAGGAGGCCCACGGAACGCGTGTGCAGAGTGTGAACTCGCACGCGAGATGCGTAACAACGTCTATGGACAGTACAGTTCAAGTAAAAGGTGAGTACGGACAATCCTGACTAGTTAGGACTAAAACGACTGTGGAACTGGACACTAGGAGAGTCAATCTACCCGTGAGCACCGAAATGCTCTTGTTACCTCACCCACAGGCTGCGGGTGCATAGGTGCGAAGTCGTGTCGGGTTCCGACGTTGAAGTCTATGGAGCCTAGCAGAAAAGATGCTGCAGGCGACCAGGAGGAAGATGTCCGGTGTGATCCAAGGGTGGATCAGTGAAGAGGAGAATCTGAAAGCAGAGGGGACAATGTTCAAAGTCACTAGCCAGTGACTTGAGTGAAACCAGATGTCGTTGTCGCGATCAGGTGAAGAGTGGACGCTTGTCTCTGCAGCCAAGTGGACCAGGTTGTGTTTTCGACAACCAGGATGGAGGCACGAGCTGTCCCACGCAGGCTCTCGCTGTCGGCGGTGTCGGACCCGGATTTGGAGTCAACAGGCCTTGGCAAAGGCAACCCACGCGGTGAGTGGAAACTGCGTCTGGAGTGGACCAGGAGGGTCCGGGGTGCTTCTCCTTCGCAGGGAAGCTGGGGCCAGTCTGGAGCAACCAGACCAGCAGATTGACTTTCAAGGTTCGTCGTCTACGAGGTCACTATTCAGCCTGCAGGTGACCAGACAACTCGTCGAGCAGCAAGCAGGCAGAAGGGCCCCATGCAGATCTTGTGGATGCTGGAGGGCTGGTCTTCGGTGCAGGAGCTGCTCGGGGTCGGGGCTTCTCAGTCCCCAAAGCACTTGGACGAGGTTACCTCAGAAGTCGTGCTGGAGCGAAGTGCTGCTTCTTTCAAGATGTCCGGTCCCACGTGTCTCGTTTCACCCATGGATCTCAGCTGTGCTGCAGATGTAGGTAGAGGTCGGAGAGGCCTGGGAATCCGGGTCTCGTCGGGCTTTGAAGTCTGAATCCTCGAGGGAAGGCGACAAAGGGAAGCCGCTGGACGCTGATGGTGCCTGCTTGTGCAGGGTGGACACTCCTTGCCCACAAGGGAGATTTCTTCAGTCTTCCGTTCAGAAAGTCGAAGTCCAGAGTTTCTTGTAGAGTTTCAGTTCAGGATTAATCTAATCTGGAATGGGACCAGCTCCTACCTTTATCCTCCTCCTCTGGGTGGGACCAGGAAGGGGGGTGGTTACACCCCCTATCCTTTGTCCGGTCATGCGCCGGGGCTGGAGAGCCCCAGGAACTGGTTTAGACCGGTGTATGCACAGGGACACCTTGTGTGCCCCAGGCATGTCTCATTCCTTTCAGCCCTGTCCTACCCAATACACAAAATCCTGTCTGGGGTGCAGGAAACCCTTTGTCCAAGCCTCCCTCGCTGGAAGGACTCCCAGCAGCAGGAGGTCAGACTTGTGTCTTTGGTGGCAGCATCCATTTTGTGATGCTGAGGCTCGGGTTAACTTTAACCGGGGTTCACAGTTAGGTACATGTCGTGTCCCTCTAAAAGGGTGGAATGCTACCCCCGTCGCCAGAATTGGCGAAGGGGTAGTATTCCAATTCGTATGACACCTTACTCGACATGTTTTGATAATGCCATGCCAAAGTTGGCAATAACCGCGAGGATTATAATGCTCTTTAGAGTATATGGTATAGCGTTATCATGGAACCAGCTAAAGGACTTGGTTCCAAAAGCTGTAGACAGGCTCAGCTCATGCCAGAGCACTATCTCACATAATTCCAAGCACTCTGCCTCCAGGATTGTTAAGGCCTGCCATAGGAGTGACTTATAGGAGTATGTGTCCATTTTAGAGTTAGATATAGAGATACTATATCTAAAGCAAAGGGTGTTTACACCACCTTGCTCCAGCTGATTGATCAGCCAGTTGTCAGATTTGGATGGCCAGCCATGGGTGGCATAATACATGCTGTAGGCCCTGGGTGCACCTATGCCCTGGGTACCTAAGGTACACTGTATAGGGGCTGATAAGGTGACTCAGTATCCAATTCGATTTGTACCTAGAGTACATGGAATCCATTTTACAGAGAGAGCAGTGGGCCTAGGGTCCTGAATAGCAGGGCCCCAGGTCAACTAAGTCGAAAAACCAGCTAAACACCAGGCAAAATGTTGGGGGCAACCATAGTCAGATATTCACCTTCCTACAGTACTCACCCTAAGTTCCTTCCCAAGGTGATTTCTGATTTTCATGTTAATCAGACGATAACTTTACCAACTTTTTTCCAGAATCCTTCCACTCCAGCGGAAAGGTCTCTTCATTCCCTGGATGTTAGAAGGGTGTAGAAATTCTATCTGGATAAGACCAAAGACATTTGCAGGTCCGACCAATTGTTTGTCAACTATGGGTCGGTTAGGACTGGTCTGGCTACTTCGAAGCAATCTATCTCTAGGTGGATTGTGTTGTGTATCCAGCTTTGTTATCAGAAAGCGAATAAGACCTTAGGGGGTAAGCCTAAGGCTCATTCCACCAGGGGCAAAGCGGCCACTACTGCTTTGCTTCGTAATGTTCCCATTGCAGAGATCTGTAAGGCTGCCACGTGGAAGTCGGTCCATACCTTTGCTAAGCATTACTGTCTGGACTCTGAAGCCAGGGCAGATGCTCAGGTCGGACATGCTTCGCTGCGAAATCTGTTCGCATAATAGTGGTGTTGTCTTTTTCTCCACCGCCTGGTTGTTTTTGGATGGGCTTGCCATTTTATTCACTAGATTATGACTATACAGAGATCCCCTACTACAGAAGGAGTAGTTTCTTACCTGTAACTCCAGTGCTGTAGTAGGGGTATCTCTGTTATAGTCCTAAGCACCCAGCCTGCTCCCTGGTGGAGAAAGTGATGAAATGATGAATGCTACAGGTCTAGCTGATACACCCCCAAAAAGAACTGAAAGTGGAGGGAGTCGCTGTGCATTCTGGGATACTAGGAGAGTTCTGGAAAGTTACCTTAAAGGCACGGTATCCCTTTTTATGCCACATAATGGCAGCTTATGGGGGCTTGTCTGTCCTGTCCTTCCTCTCTATCATTCCAAGGATTTGGTGAAGGGGGGAAGTATTTCTCCATGGTGAAACCTGGCAGACTGGTCTAAGTGGGATATTTGTGAAATATCCTTTCTTTTCTAGTTGAAGTACTGGGCCCGGCCCGTGAGGGCGAGGGGAGGTGCTCGGACGTGTTCCGTCTTTGAGATGAGCTGCGCCCATTTTCAGGCCAGTACAGATCTTTCGTCTTCATATCTGCTGATTTAATTGCCGCTAGACTCCTTGTGAGTGAAGCACTCGCCCCGCATTACTCCAGATATTGTGGTCGACCGCTTGAGTGCCCGAGCCACAGTCCTGCGCCCGACGAAGCACAGTCATTGAAGCACATACGCTGAGGTGCCCTGGACCCCAATCTAGTTCTGTACCCTACACACTGTTCAAGTTTTCGACCCACTATCTGAATCCAATTCCTGTCCTTGCTTCATTTCTCGGAGCCTCTGAGGGCCTTTCCATCTCACTAATATCCTCCCGATAGCATCGTTGGAGGCACCATTGATGCGGGTCTTACGAGATGCTTCGCCAGCCACGATTATGACTAGGACACTTGTCTGACTTGGTGTTCGGATCTTGAGAGACCGTGCTAATTATTATATCTGTATTCTGGGCCCTGATGAAGGAAGCTTTTATTGGCACTGTTCCGAAATGCGCGTCGGCGCTTTTCCTGGATGTTTGATGGATTGCCGTCTTTGCTTGAGTGTGTATGTGTGTAGTGGTTTTGGAATGATTTTGTGTTTGATTGGATGAGTGATTGAATTGTGTGGCAATTTTTTACTGCCCCATGTGTTCCTAGGCTGATATGTTTTTTATGTGTGTCCTCCTAAGAAAATGTTATACACTAATGCGATAAGGAAAGGTATTGTGTATTGACTGTAATGATTTATATCTGATATATATTTTTCTATGTGAACAATAATAAAGAAATATATTTGACACTATTTAGCTGCTCTGTGGGCGTTTCCTGCATTGTTGGAATTTTTTCCTTTCATTATTGGGAACTCCCCTTTCATGTTGTTTTAGTACTGGACAGTGTAGCCTTGCATGTATAGGCTGCATTATTTGTCTTTAATTTTCTCTGAAGTGTCTATGCAGTACTGCAAAGAAGACAGTTTAGGAGATTATTTTTGATTGCTCCGGGGTCCCCGCACATGAGCGGAACTATTCACTAGATTATTACTATAACAGAGATAACCCTACTACAGAACTGGAGTTACCGGTAAGAAACTTCTCCTTCGTCTGCCTCTTCAGGAGGACCTTCTGTAGCAGCATCAAGGGACGATCCTCCACCCGAACCTGTCCAGTCTCCACTTACTTGCGTGGCGATTGAGCGGCGACAGTTGAGGCCATTTGACTTGCCCTCCTGAAGTCTGTGATGTGATTCTGGCAGCCAGGCGTCCCTCTCAAAATCGGTATACACCTGCAGGTGGAACAAATTTGTGGCATGATGCACAGCAAAGGCTGTGGATCCACTCTCTGCCCCCTTTTCAGAGGTTCTCCTCTTTCTTGTTTCTCTTGCCCAGCACGGCTCTGCTCTGGGCACTATCAAAGGCTACCTCTCGGCCATTTCAGCGTTCTTGAGGCTTCCTGATGATCATTCTCTTTTCAAGTCCCGTGTTGTAAATAGATTCTTGAAAGGCATCATGCACATGTTTCCTCCTGTTCCTTTCGTGATGCCTCAGTGGGACTTGAACCTTGTATTTACTTATCTGATGTGCGCTCCCTTTGAGCCACTACATAATTGTCCTCTACTTCTAACTCTTAAAACTGTATTCCTGGTTGCCATCACCTCTGCCAGGAGAGTGAATGAGCTCCAGGCTTCATCTTCTAAACCTCCTTTCCTCTCTGTCCATCCGGACAAGGTTGTTCTGAGGACTCGTCCTTCTTTCCTGCCCAAGGTGGTTACAGCCTTTCATATCGGGCAGTCCATCACCTTGCCCACCATCTTTCCGTATCCGCATTCCTCGAAAGGGGAAGAGGCTCCACCGTCTGGACCCAAAAGATGCGCTCTACTTCTATCTAGACTGCACGCGCCAGTTCCGGGTGGACGACCAGCTCTTTATTGGTTACGTGGGCACTAAGAAGGGACGATCGGTGCACAAGCGGACCATCTCTCGGTGGGTCATTTTGTGCATCAAGGTTTGCTACTCCTTGGCGAAAAGGAGCCTCCTGTGGGGCTACGCACCCATTCCACTCTGGCCACGGCGTCTACTACTGTCCTGGATCGTTGAGTCCCCTTGCAGGACATCTGTCAGGCAGCTACGTGGGCCTCGCTGCACACGTTTGCTAAGCAATATTGCCTGGACAGCCAAGTCCGGAGAGATGGCTTTTTCAGCCGTTCCGTTCTCCAGAACTTTCTGGTGTGATCTTGGTATGCAGACCCACCACCGGTGTTGGTATTGCTGGGCTATCTATTCTAAGGTAAGGAATCGAACACTAACCTGTTTCTTTCAGATGCACAAGTTACTTACCTTTGGTAACGATACATCTGTAAGAAACAGTAGTTAGTATTAGATTCCTTACCGCCCCACCCATCCTCCCCGTTCTGCGAACCGATACCTAGGGTTAAGGTCACCCCCTTTCAGGGCCCTAGTTTCTTGGCACCAGTGTTGGTTCTAGCATGGCTCTGCGTATTTGGCGCAGAAAAACTGTGTCAAAGAACTGACCTCAGTGCGCATGGGTGGCGTCTAAGTACTCAGACGACGTCACTCCGGCGCCGACGACTGACGCAGAGCCAGAGACGACGCCTAATGATGCGCAGGGGTATTGCTACGCAAAAGTTTCCGGATCCAGTCTGACGCCTGGGGATATTCTAAGGTAAGGAATCTAATACTAACTACTGTTTCTTACAGATATATCGTTACCGAAGGTAAGTGACTTGTTCGTGTAGACCAATTTATTTTGACCATCCATTACAAGTGAAAGGTTGGATATTTTGATTTGCCCTTAATTTGCAAGCCAGGGGCTCAATCTAAATATTAAAAGGAGGGGGTAGAGGGAACAACCCTGTCTAGTCCTATCAATTTTTATTAGTTTAGAAAGATTCCCATTTACTAACACCTTTGCTAATGGATTTTTTTTCACTGCTTTAATTGGTGATAAAAATGTTTATCCAAGGTTAAGGCTTTCTATCATTTTATACAAAAATGCCCAGCTAACCTTGTCGAAACTTTGGCGGCGTCTAGTGTTATCACTGTAAGGGGATTGCCACACACCTTCGCCAGATCTATGATCGCGATTAGTTCATGGGTTAACTCGTAAAGTTGCCTCCCTTTTATAAAACCTTTTTGGTCGGTGTGAATTAAAGATCCTATCACCTTATCCAATCTTTTTGTTAAAGCCTGAGTGAAAATGTTGTAGTCTCTGTTAAGGAGAGAAATTGGCATATATGTTTCACATGACCTCAGATTTTTATTTGGTTTTAAAAGTATAGTTATAGTGGCCATATCACAAGACGACTGGAGATTTTGTCTCCACAAAAAAAGAGTTGAACAACTGCAGTAATATTGTGGCAAGTTCCTCTTTAAGCAGAGTATAGATCTCATTTGGGAGAGCATCTGGACCCGCAGCTTTCCCCTTTTTTAAGCCCCTAATGAAAAGAAGAATTGGTTGAGATAAATAAATTAGAAAATGTAATCCAAAGAATTCAAGCTGAAATTGAACAAAATTCAGGAGGTTTAAATATGGTACAAATATAGAATAAGTTGCGATAATCTAAATTGGAGTTAGCCGATTATCTTGTGGCAATTATAAGGAAGAAATGGGAAGCTAGCAAATTGTCGAATCACAATTATGGAGAGGGGTGCGGTAAGCTGCTAGCATGGAAGGCAAAAACTACCCAGACAAGAAATCAAATTAGGGACCTCAGATGTTAAATCTCTGGTGATATATTCTCCAATGAAGAAGAGATTGAGGATGCATTTGTATTTTTTGAAGACCTCTATAAAGAAGACTCTAAAGCTGATGATAAAAATCGAAGACTTCCTTCAAGACATTGAACTTCCTTCTTTGCAAGGACTGGAAAAAGAGACTAAATACTCCTTTACCTGTTATTTGTTTTTGAATATGTTAATGAGAGTAACATGTAGGGATGTATCCAATCCTAATTCACTCAAATATGATTGAAGCAGAACATTGCAGGCTGTCACCAAGACAGTTTCCCTTCCTCTCCATTTCAACCTTTCTCTGAGCTGCCCAGTTTCCTCTGACCAAGCTGCTTCAATTGCACCGGTCACTCTCCGATAACTGTAAAACGTTGAGGTAGTATATTCTTCAAGTGTGGACCGCTGTCTTCGTGTTATCAAGGACTGCATGCTTATTGACCACCATAGACTTGATTATACCAAATCTGAGATCCTTACGTATAGAAACTATAGTCACACACCTGTTTGTCTTAAGGAACTAGAGAACCTCTATGTAATACCAGAGAAAGCAAGTTACAAGCAGCAATGTGAATACTGAGATGCCTCTTTCCTCACCTAAGATATCTGTAAAAACTACACGTAACAATGTGTCTAAGGATAGCCTTAAAGTCCGGTGGGATTTACTATTTATTTGGCAGTCTGAAGGCCTGGAATGAAGTTGTTTAGGCTCATGCATTTCTGACCACTAGAATATTTAAGTGATGTTTACATTAGCTTTACTTTTATGTATGTTCGCACTGCTCCCTTAATTTCATCAATTTTGTACTTACCATTTGTTTTTCTTGCAGTAGTTTTGTTTTATTGTTATTCATGGTTTGGGCCTTTAATTTGTTCATTTCTTAACAGTGATATTTTATCGTACTGTTACACAACTTCACACTTTTTTATTGACTTAGGTCTCATTTCCCTAGCATAGCTAGAAATGTCCCATGTAGTGGTTTGGGAAATGCTAATTACCCTTTTGAAGGTTCCTCTAAATCATTTTCTATCAAAATATTTTATTGTACCTTTCCTCAGTTTGCCCTTTAATTGCATATTTTCAATTTTTCAGGGATGCCAGAGGAATGACGCCTTTTATGTCTGCTGTTAGTGGAAGAGCATACCCTGCTGCCATAACCATTCTTGAAACTGCCCAAAAGCTTGCCAAAGGTAAATCCTACTTTACCGGATACTTAAAGTGCATACTGTATGAATGGGTGGCACAACTGGTAAACCTTATTTTTTTTTCAATGGCGAATGTTAGAGCTTTTAAATTGCTCTAAAGTGATGAATTACACTTCTGTACTTACATTTTAGTACATACATTTTGAATGATCTTCACTATTGATTTAGTACGCTTTTCTTTTGATACCACATTTCTCTAAAGTAAATGATCTAAGGGTAGAAAGAATGTGAGATACACTTTAAAAAATAGGTTTAACTACTTGTAGTGTAATTTGTAGTACTTAATTTGACTACATACAATTATATTGATCTTCACAATTTATTTAGCATACTTTTCTTTGTTACCACATTTCTCTAAAGTCAATCTATCTGCAGAAAGAATGAAAGAAACACTTTACAGTTTGAACTATCTGTAGTGTATTTTGCACTACTCAATATCCCTTAAGTTTAACTTTTGTATAATATTATGTTCACTTCTAGCCCTGCACTTTTTTAAAGACTATGATTATTTCCTCCGGTTTTATTGAACTGAAATAAAATGATCTTATTATAATTGCCTGTTGCATGTTCCAAAATGTTTAACACAAGTTTTTCTGTTTACATGTTAAACCTTGAGTAATGTTCCACCTGATAGAGCAAAGATCTTTTAATGCACACTTCTTTGTCCAGAGTTTTTAAAATGTCCAGGTGTCCAACTGCGTTTGTAACATTACTTGTTGAAATATTTGGTTTCTTAATTTTGTGGCATTCATTTAGCTCACATCCTGCCCATGAGTATGGAATTGGCTATAGCTATTGTTCTTTCCGCCGTTGTCTTCCCAATTGACCTTTATTTACTTGTGCAATAGATTAACAATGTCAAAGCTTCTCAAAAACAGATATTACTTGGAATTTCTTAACTGGGCATGTGAGCGTTTTCCCCAGCCATTCATTACAACTGCCCCCATCAACTTTTCTTTCCTCTTAGCCATAACACATGATTCGACCTCTGCTTCACCTCCCTTTTCTGGCAGATCAGTCTGATAGAGACTTTTAGCTGCAGATTTCTTACCTTCTTGCGTCCCAGCATGTGAATCCACGGCTGTCAAGATGACGGTCGAGTGGAATGCCACAGGATCGTTAGCGGTCCCCGAAGTCCTCTTCATCCTGCTTAAAGTCATTGGAACGTTCAGGTAGGAGGCATAAGAAAAGGAGTAAGAAGTCGAAGCGTTCTTTGACTTCTCCTAGTCCGTCGTTTGACAGATGAGGGAGCCTCGCTTTTTCAGGCCTTGTTTTCTAGAACCTGCTCCTGGGCCAAATCTGCACCTTTCCGAATTTCCCAAGCTCGCAGCGACACCTGCTTAGCTGAGCCAGTTCTATGAGGCCATGCTCCTTATTTTTGGGTGGTACACCCTGACAGCGAGCCTTTGGGCCCCGCAGGGTAGAAGGGGGCCCTTCTCTGGTTCTGCACCAGTTGGGCTCCACGGATCCATTCCTGGATTCAGACTGGCGCTGTGCCATCCCCATTGTCATCCCTGACACAAAGAAGGATGGGCATGCACCAAATCAGGCTCTGTTACGAGCAGTGCCTCCCAGATCAGAGCCTGAGCCTTATTTTCATCTGCTTGGCCTCGGTTAAGACTGGGAGTGGTCACTGAGCCCTTTAATATACCAGCACTATGATGAACGCAGTGTGGATTGGTGTGAGGACCTGGGTTAAACCAGCAGTATTTACACATTTCCAGATGCTGATCTGCTTTCTACTCCAAATACGGAGGAGTGAGCATTGTACACAATGGTGGTGTGTAGAGCGGCTGAGGTCCTTGACCTTCAGTTGCCCACAGTGGCAGTCAAGACTAATCTCTTGACAGAGGTGTTGAAACTGGGAGTCTCCACGTAGGAACCCTTACTCCCATTCAATGACATTCTCACTGATGTCCTTTTAGATACCTGGTCCAAACCCAACACAAGGGCTCCTGGGAACAGGAATATTGGCTGTCATTGCCCTGCATCTTGGAACCAAAACTTCCTCACCCAACACCCTACTGCTGAGAGCTTGGTGGTCCAGGCCTCCACCACTCAGGGTGCTTTCCCTGACTCTCCCCTGGATGGGAAATCCAAGAGGCTGTAGTTATTTGGGAAGTAGATGTTTTCTTCTGCCAGCTTGGCATCGCGGTCAGTGAAAACTTGTTTGCCATTATTATCATACATAGTGGGATACGGTTGCGCAAGTGCTACCACAGGTCCTGGAGGCGACCTGGGCTGTACTCTCCCAAGTTTTTACTGACAGGAGAGGCACAGCAAAGTTCACAATTCGATGCAGAATTATCTGAAATAAACAGGTTATTATTAGATTCCTTACCTTAGAATATCCCCAGGCGTCATTCTGGATCCGGAAAGTTTTGCGTAGCAGTACCCTTGCGCGTCGGTAGGCGTCGTCTGCGGCTCCGCGTCCGTCTTCGGCGTCGTTGGTGCCGGGATGACGTCGCGGGAGTGCTTATTTTATTTATTTATTTATTTTGAAAGTTTTATATATAGCGCGGACAAGATCTTAGCAGATATCAGAGCGCTTTACAAAGAGTAGTACATGAGGCAGCATAGTCAGACAGATAAATCAATAGGTCAAACAGTACAAATAGGTGGCTACAAAGCCAATCATGTGAGTAATAAGACAACTAATACAAATAATCAAAGGGGTCAAACATGTAGTACAGATCGGTGCAGAGTATTAACAGTGTTCGAGATAATAGTTCAAGTGTATTTAGCCATGAGAATAGCTTTTACTTCATTTTTAAAGAGTGTAGTGGAGGAGATAAGCCTGGTTTCGGGCGGGAGTGAGTTCCAGATCCTAGGCGCCATTCCTGAGAAAAGGCACTTAATATGTTTTTTCCTTCCGGAATCTTCGAGGTTTCAGCAGAAGATTGTTTGTGCCTCTAGTGTTTCTAGCTCCGCCAGAGATTGTCAGTTTCTGAGCAAGGTATCCGGGTGAGTTTAGGTGTACCGCCTTGTGTGTCATGCAGGCGATTTTCAGATGTATTCTGGCTTCAAAAGGCAGCCAGTTCAGGGATTTCAAGTCAGGGGGTAATATGGGAGTGCTTTTTTGACCCAGTGATGAGTCTCGCTGCAGCGTTTAGAGAAGCTCTTAGGGGTGCGGTTGTAGTTAGGGGGAGTCCGGAGAGGGCGATGCTGCCGTATTCAATTCCAGATATGACTAGTGCTTGTACTGCGGTTTGGAAGTCTTTGGCTGGGAGGAAGGGTTTAAGTTTCCTCAGAGTATTGATCTGGAAGTTCGCTCCCTTTGTTGCCTTGCTGATATGTTTCTGCATGTTGAGATTGGTGTCGAGTGTTATGCCTAAAGATTTTGCTGAGTCCACGATGGTGGGTTGGACATTGAGTGCTGTTAGGTGTTTAAGCCAAATTTGAGTGGTGGAGATCTTCGCTGGAGGTGAGATCAGAAGGAACTCTGTTTTCAGGGCATTGAGTTTGAGATGATTATCGGCAAGCCAGGATTGGGCGCATCTGATCGTTGAGTTCAGGAGCAAGATGTCTTTGGGGGACTGTAATTTGAGATAAAGTTGGGTGTCATCGGCGTAAATGTGAAAGTGTACATTGGATGCTTGTAGCAAGGTGGTGAGAGGTTCCATGACTAGGTTGAACAGAGTTGGGGATAGAGAGGATCCTTGGGGGACGCCTAGCGTTACGGGTATTGGCGAGGACATCAGGTTGTTTCTCTTGAATTTCTGCGACCTGTTGTGAAGAAAGGAAGTGAACCACTTGAGAACAGTTCCAGATAAACCCATTCTTGTGTTTAGTGGTTCTAGTAAATTCTCATGTTTAACGGTGTCGAATGCTGAAGAGAGATCAAGGAGGATGAGGAGGCAGGTGTCGTTTTGGTCTAGCATTTGAAGTGCGTCGTCAATTATGTGAGTCATAGCAGTTTCTGTACTGTGTCCTGCTCGGAAGCCTGAAAGGTGAGGGTTGAGGAGATCAAATTGTTCAATGTGTAAATTGTAGTTGTGCGCATTTTTCCAGCAGTTTGGCGAGAGTGGGAATATTGGTAATGGGACTGTAATTGTTGAGATCAGAGGGGTCGGCTGTAGGTTTCTTTAGTAGATGTGTGACCTGACCAACTTTGAGGGAGTCAGGTATGCTTCCTTGTTGGAGAGAGCTGTTGATAAATTTAGTCCAGAGAGGGAGAAGCAAAGGGGTAAAGTCTTTTACTGCGGTAGCAGGAAGGGGGTCCGTGAGGTGATTGGATGGTTTCAGGGTGCTGAGCAGTTTGCCAATTTCTTCTTCCGAGTATGTGCCAAAGGTTGACCATGTAGCATTGTTTTTTGGTTCAGTGGGTGCTTGGCACTGGGGTTTGGAGTAGAGGCTTGCGTCAATGAGGAGATCGCTCTTTATGTTGTCAGTTTTTTGGATAAAGAAAGCAGCGAAGTCTTCGCAGGAGGGTGCCTCACGCCCAGTGTTGAGTGGTTGGGGTTGATCCTTGGATTGTGATCTGATTAGCTCAAACAGTTTTCTCGGGCGGTATTTTTGCTTGGTCGAGCTGGAGGCTGAAGAAGTCTGATTTTGAGCGTTTTATTTTCCTGAAGTAGGCGTTTCTCTTTTTCTTCAGATCTCCAGGTACGCTCTGCCATTCGCATGTCTCGTCTGTCCTCATTGAGACTCCCGTCGTACCATGGATTTGAGATTTTAGTAGAGACTCTTTTTAGCTGCATAGGTGCAGCCTCATTAATTATTGAGGTCATAGCGTTGAGATAGTGGTCAGTCAGGGTTTGAACGTCCGTAGCGCCTGTCGGTGGGAGTAGGAGATTGCAACTGTTAGGGGGCAAAGAGCCTGGGTTGAGTTTTTTCATGTCTCTTTTCCAGACTTTGGGCTTGGAGAATTGAGCCGGGTTAACTTTAACTTTTTCATTGATAAAGAATGTGACAATATGATCTGACCAGTCACAGGGTTGGATGGACTCGAGTTGGATAGTCATCTTTGGAGATGATCAGGTCGAGGATAGAACCTTTCTCGTGGGTCGGGCTGTTGCATATTTGGGTGAGGTTAAGGGCATCGAGGACATTTTTAAGACTATTTACCACCGCTTCATTGCGATCGTTCCAGTGGAGGTTGAAGTCACCAAGGTATATTTGGGTGAGCTGCCGTCCGGAATTGGTTGAGATCATATCCATGATTTGTTGGGAAAAGGTGAAGTTGTCCCTGGGTGGGTGGTAAATGCTGTGAAGAGAGCATATCGGTTTGCCCTCACTAATAATGTCGAGGCAGATGTATTCCCAGGATGTTGGGGATGGTAGGGAGGTGGAATTGACTTTCTGAACAGAGAGGTTGTACCTGTAGATGCATGCGATTCCACCACCTATTTTGCCTGATCTGTCGAGCCTGATAATGTGGTAGTTGGGAGGAACCAGAATGTCCATTATAGGTGTCGAAGATTCAGTTAGCCAGGTTTCAGTCAGGATGATTAGGTCAAGGTCCAGCGATAAGAGGAGATCAGCAATGGCGGCGGAATGTTTCGAGGCCGATCTGCAGTTGAGGAGAGTGCATTTGAGACTGGGTGTGTTGAGGGTGGTAGATGGTTCTAGAGAGAGAGGGACTTTTCTAAGGTTATTGGGGATGGAGAATCTACTTTTTAGTATGGGGGTCTAAGGGGATTTGAGTGTATCGTGGGAATGTTGAGGTGTGGGGTGGTTGTGTGATTTTGGGGGGCTGGGTCATAGGAGCGGAGAAGGGTGAGTGTGTCGAGGTCAGAAGTAGAGTTGTGGGTGCGACGAGGGCGGTTGTTGCGATTGCGAGCTGGGATTGAGGTCAGGTTGGGGGAGAGTTGAGTGAGAGTTAATCTGAAGGGTGGGGGACAAGTTGGGCGGGGAGGTGTAGTTGTGTGAGGGGTTGCAGGGGCGACGAGGGGGACGAGGGCAGTTGCTGCGCCTGAGCAGGGATTGACGCCCGGTGTGGGGCGTGTTAAGTGAGGGAGTCAGCCGGAGGGGTAAGGGACAAGTTGGGAGGGGAGGTGGAGGTGGGTAAGGGGTGCATGGGGTGTGTGGAGAGTAGTTCTTTGATGATGTGTATGTCTTCTTTGATCTGAGTGAGGGTGGCCATGATGTTGTCCATCGTGGGGTAGGTGGTGGAGGTGGGGGTGGCAGTCAGAGGTGAATGGCTGACCAGGGAATTCGTGTGCAGGTGGCAGAGTGGGCTGGTGTTCGAGCAGGTCTGCGTTGTGTTGGTGTACGGGCTGGTGTTAGGGAGGAGAGAGGTTTTGGGCGGGAGGGTTGTGGATGAGGTAGGGAGGAGGTTGGTGGTATGAGTGAGGGCATTGATGGTAGGCGGGGGGGTCAAGGTGTAGGCTGGGAGACTGATAGTCGTGGTGGGGTGCGGGAAGGGTAATGGGGGCTGAGAGTAGGAGGGGAAATGGGATTGGAGATGGTCCTGTTGTGGGGAGGGGGAGTTAAATTAAGAGAGGAGGTGTGTTCTGCGTAGTTGGTTAGAGGGTAATGGGGACTGAGAATGGGGGGGGATAATGGGGGGGATTTGTCGAAGTGAGTGTTGTTCTGGTGCTGGACTAGGTTAGGTGTGTTGTGGGTGGGAGCTGTGCTGTCATGGGTGAGCGGAGTGTTAATGCCCGCTGTAGGTGTGAGAGGAGTGTTGATGTTATGTGTGGAGGTCCGAGGGTTGGTAGAAGGGGTGGGGGTGTGAGTGGTGTATGAGGGGAGCGATCTGTGTCTGTGTTTGAGGCGTGTGTTACAACTGCCTGGTGCTGAACTTGGATAGAGGGGTTGTAAGTGGGAGATGGGAGGTCAGGGGTGGTAGGTGTGTCCCTGATTGAGGCGCATGTAGCTGTGAGGTCATGGTTGGTGGGACTGGAGGAGATATGAGTGTTGGTCCGCGAATTGGAGAGGTGCTCTTTGAAAGTGGGGAACAAGTTGTCTAGTAGTTTCAGGTTCCTGTCTGTGGATTGAGATAGGACAATCCCGTTATTGTACATAGTGATGGTGGCTCTGCCTGGAAAGAATTGGGATGGTGTGATGGAGAGAGTTAGGCTGTGAGCGGATTTCCTGGTGGAGGAGACGGTGAGTAGGGTGAGGAACGCTTTTCTCCATTGAGCTCTGCGTGTGGTGTGGAAGATATCAGTGTTCAGGGATCCATTGAACGGTGAGAAGTAGGTGTCAGCAAAGGGGGTTTCAGGGTGTGACCTAAGGAAGTTGTGTTTAAAGCGTTTAGCGGCTTTTTTGGTGAGTGACGGTGGGTAGTTGATTTTATATGTGTGATTGCCGATAGGATCCATGTTGCGATGATGGTTTAGGTGGGTATGGGAGAATGCACTATAGTGGTACACATGTACAGAAAAAAGAATACATACCGTAAGTTACACAGTATAGACGCCGCTCTCACGCGCTGACGTCCGTTCTTCTTTTTTCCGCACCATCAAGCGCAGATCCGGAAAAAGTTGTACCCTTAGTCAATTTTTGACTAACTTTTTCGATCCTTTTTGATCATCTTTCAAAGTCGCTAGACTCCGGTGCTGGTAGGGATGCTTGGGTTCAAACCCTGCGTCGGCTGCAACCGACTGATGTCGGTTACCTACCCCCATCGCCGGTGCCTTCACTGTCTGCGCCACGACGACAAGTCCTGCTCTGACTGCCGGGCCCTGACGTCCAAAGCTAGACAGGAGCGGTCCCGCAAGCGACTCGAGCTCTGGCCCGCGCCGCTCGAGGTCCCGGTCCTCTAGGAGGTCGAGGGACCGGTTGCGGGGTCGGAGTCATAATAGCTCTGGGAGTCGTCACCAGTCTTTGGGCTCGAAGTCCTCAGGTAAGAGGCACAAGAAGTCAGAGGCGTCATCGCTTTTCTGTCATCCCCCCCCCCGACGCTTGTGCAAAACGGCCGGGGATTGAAGGCTACTCCGCCCCCGCGGGTCCGCCGGATCCGCAGGCCTCGCGGCCTGCTCCATACCCACCGGTCCCTGGGCAGAATGCGACGCCGGAGGAGATAGTCGTTCCTCACAGCCATGAGGTCACTCACTCCTCAGTCTGGTTACGCGGCGCCTTCGGGCCAAGCGGCCCCGACTGGGTGCCCATGCGGGCCGGGTGCTTCGGCCCTGGGGCCGTCGGGTGCTTCGGCCCCGGCCCCGTCGGCGACTTCGGTCCCAATGCTGCAGCGCCCCGCTTGGTCTGGCTCCGGATCCGGGTCGTCGCTGGTCGTCCTCACGACCTCTCCGACGACGTCCCTGGTCCTACCCTCGATTCGGAGTGGTGCCGCTCTCGACGCCGATGGGAGATTTCTAGTTCGAGGCATATGGGCTGCAGATGGTACATTATGAATAGATCGCCATCTGGTGTTGGGCTCGGATGATTGCACTTTGTTTTTCTCTTGGAGAGTCTTTTGTATCTTGGTGACTCCTCCCTTAGTTGGTAGTGCGCATGGGCATCGGCTCCATCCTTAGATTGTTTTTTTCCGCCATCGGGTTCGGATGAGGATCGAGACGCTCCAGATCAACTTCAGAAAAAAGTGATTTATCGGCGCGTATTCCCTTTCCAATTCGACGGTGTTGTTATCGAACGCGTTTCATTTCCATTCCGAAGCGTTGAAGATTCAAAATAGAAGAGAAAAACTTGGATCTACGTCGAAGAACAGGAGGCCTTTCTCGACGCAGTCAAGCCAGGAGTCCATGGAAAGGACTCCATTCAAAAAATGTCCAACGTGTGGTGCTAAGTTCCCACACAAGGACCTACACGAGGTGTGCAACCTCTGTCTATCGCCTGAACACGAATCCAGGGACTGCGAAGCCTGTGCAGCATTCTCCTCCAAGCTAACGATTAGAAATCGTCGAGCTCGAAGACACGAGGTTTCCAGAATGCAGGCGGAGGAGATCCCGGAGCTGTTCGGAGACGAGCAAATCGAGGAAGAAGAGGACCAGTCGGGGTCGGAAGGGGACCAGTCGGAGGTTGAAGAACTCATCGAGCAACAAACCGTGAGTGACGACGTCCCCTTACCGAAAAACCGACCCCGTGCGGTAACGACCCCGCCCTCTGGCCCGGTCAAACCGCAGAAAAAAGTTTCCGACGCCCCGCCCTCGGGCCCGGCAACGAAACTGAAAGTGAAACCGAAACACTCGGACCCCCAAAGGGCGACATCGACTTCGGCACCGAGGCTACATACAAAGGAAAGCTCGGTATCGAAACATTCCATGCCGAAACATAAATACGATTTATCGTCCAAGATACACTCGATACCCAGAAAGTCGGAATCGAGCAGACATTCGGTGTCGAAAACAACAAGATCTGACGATCGAAAACAATAGCACCTCTCGGAACCAGGATCTTCGGTACCGATTCAGGAGCAACAGACAGATCCCAAACAAAAAATCTTGTTTATTGATCCACAAACTGGGAAAGTGGTCACGAAGAAGAGAAAGAGTGAACAGTCAGAAGATAAACCTCTTCCTTCAAAAAAGAGAACAATGGAGACAAATATAACTCCTCCTGCTTCTCCTCGACATAAAGTCACACCCTCTTCTCCTATTCCTCACAATAGGCCAAATATTCCTACACCTTCCACACCAAGACCAGCTACACCTCAGTCAGATGTAGACAGTGATCTAGGGGAGGGAGAACCTCAAGGGGATGACAAAACTATCCCAGATGAGGAGGACCCATGGGAAAATTATGATGTAGGGTCGGATGAGGACAACGACCCAGAGCTATATCCCTCAAAGCCTTCACCACCTGATAACACAGGTTTTGTGCAGCTCATTAATAGGGCAGCAAAATATCACAAACTAGATATGCATACAGAACCTCAAATAGAGGATTTCTTGTTAGAGACTCTACCTAATGCACAGAGAACATCAGGTACTCTTCCTATGTTGAAGGGTCTTCTTAGTCACACAGAGGAAATATTCGAAAACCCAGTGAGAGCCAGGGTGTTAAACCCAAGAATTGATAAAAAATATAAAGCGGCTCCATAGGACCCAATATTTATTAAAGGGCATGTACCTCTAGACTCGCTGGTGGTCTCAAACGCTCGTAAAAGAGCAAACTCATTATCTACAGGAGAGGCTCCTCCACCAGATGAAGAGTCAAAGCTAATAGATGCATCAGGCAAAAGAGTTGCATCACAGGCAGCGAATAGCTGGCGTATAGCCAATACACAAGCACTACTCGCACGTTATGACAGGGCACATTATGATGAGTTAGAGAAACTTATCACACATCTCCCAAAAGAACATCAGAAAAAGGCAGATCAATTAATACAGGAAGGTAAAATAATAACCAATACTTCCATTAAGTGCGCATTAGACGCAGCAGACACTGCAGCAAGATCTATTAACACCAGTGTCATGCTAAGAAGGCACGCATGGCTTAGAATCTCAGGATTCAAACAAGAAGTACAAACAGCCCTACTGAACAAACCTTTTGATCAGAAGACACTGTTTGGTTCAAACACAGACGAGACCTTAGAAAAAATGAAGAAAGATACAGAAACGGCTAAGTCAATGGGAGCATTGCAACAGCCAACACACAGAGGTTCCTTTCGTAGATCCACCTATAGAGGGGGCTCAAAGAATACAGGAACAAATCAGCAATCCACCTCTTTCACACCAACATCACCCAGAGGTAATTCAAGAGGCAGTTACAGAGGTAACAACAACAAGGGTAGAGGCTGCGGAAATAATAACAACCGCAACGCCTCAACACCAAAACAGTGACTTCATAGAACTCCCCCCAGACCACATAACACGGGTCGGGGGACGTCTATCACAGTTCCTACCTGTCTTGGAAAACATCACATCAGACAAGTGGGTGAGACAAATTATCCAACATGGTTATTGCCTAGAACTCACAGCTACCCCACCAAACATCCCCCCCAAACAGCGTCCAATGAGTCAAGATCATCTGACATTGTTAAGAGAAGAAGTTCTAGCACTTCTACAAAAGCATGCAATAGAGAAGGTCCCAAAAGATCAACAAGGAACAGGAGTATACTCTCTATACTTCCTGATCCCCAAAAAGGACGGGTCCCTAAGACCCATATTAGACCTCAGACCTCTCAATGCTTACATAAATTCGGAGCATTTCCACATGGTCACGCTCCAACAAGTACTCCCTTTACTGAAGAAAGGGGACTTTCTTTCTACACTGGATCTAAAAGACGCTTACTTTCATATCCCAATTCACAAAGCCCACAGAAAATACCTAAGGTTTGTGTTGGAAGGACAACACTATCAGTTCAAAGTCCTTCCGTTCGGTGTCACAACAGCACCAAGAGTTTTCACAAAATGTCTAGCTGTGGTGGCAGCACACCTAAGAAGACAACAAATACATGTCTTCCCATACTTGGACGATTGGCTAATAAAGGCCAAGTCAAAAGAAGAATGTCTTCACAACACACAGAAGACAATTCAATTGCTGCACCACCTAGGGTTCACAGTGAACTACAAAAAATCGCACCTGCAACCAAACCAGATTCAGCAATACCTGGGGGCTACAGTGGACACAGAAAAGGCAATAGCATACCCCAACCCAGTCAGGATTCAAACAATGGTCGGGTTAATACAAAGATTTCAACCACAACACTCACTACCAGCACGAGTGTTTATGCAACTATTAGGCATGATGTCCTCATGCATACTGCTAATACCACATGCCAGACTTCAAATGCATCCACTACAGGAGTGTCTAGCGACACAGTGGAATCAGGCTCAAGGTCAGATTACAGATCTGGTGTTGGTAAACGACTGGACGTACCGCTCTCTGAAGTGGTGGAACACAGAAAACATTTCCAAGGGACGGTCGTTCCTAGAGCCAATTCCACAAGTAATAATAACAGCGGACGCATCGCTCTCAGGATGGGGAGCGCATATGGACAAATACACAGTGCAGGGGAAGTGGAGTGTGCAGCAAAAGAAACTGCACATCAACTACCTGGAACTACTAGCAGTGTTTCTAGCACTAAAAGCTTTCCAAATGCAAATAACAGGCAAGGCAGTCCTGATCAGAACAGACAACATGACTGCAATGTATTATATTCAAAAACAGGGGGGGACACACTCTCTCCAACTATCCAAATCAGCACAGGACATTTGGAGATGGGCCATTCCTCAAAAGATCTATCTGTTAGCAGAACACCTGCCAGAAGTTCAAAATCAGATAGCAGACATCCTAAGCAGACAGTCAGAGCAAGTACACGAATGGGAGCTGCACGACCAAATACTGCAGCCATTCTTCCAAAAATGGGGGCAACCAGAGATAGATCTGTTTGCCAATCATCAAAACGCAAAATGCAAAAACTTCGCATCCAGGTACCCACACCAACGGTCCCAGGGCAATGCACTATGGATAAATTGGTCCAACAAATTTGCTTACGCGTTCCCTCCTCTACCACTAATTCCGTTACTGGTTCGGAAGTTGCAGCAACACTCAATGACAATGATACTAGTGGCACCCACGTGGGCAAGACAGCCGTGGTTCACCACACTGCTACAACTCTCACAAGTACCACATCAAAAGCTAAGATTATTACCCATGCATCTTACACAGAACCATGGAGAAATAATGCACCCAGATCCCAAACAACTGAACCTAGCGATCTGGCTCCTGAGGTCATAGAGTTTGGATATTTAGATCTACCACCAGAATGTATGGAAATCATTAAACAAGCAAGACGTCCTACCACCAGAGCATGCTACGCAGCAAAATGGAAAAGGTTTGCTATACACTGTAACAGTAAGCAAATCAACCCTCTGGACGCATCCACTAAACAAATCATTTGCTATTTACTACACTTACAGCAATGTAACTTAGCATATACCTCTATAAGAGTTCACCTCGCAGCTATAGCAGCGTACCTACAAAACAGGCAACATCTTTCCCTGTTTAAAGTACCAGCAATTAAAGCTTTCATGGAAGGACTCAAGAGTCATTCCACCAAGAAGACCACCTTCCCCAGTCTGGAATCTCAACATAGTACTTACCAGACTAATGGGGCCACCCTTTGAACCTATGCATAGGTGTGAAATACAATTCCTCACATGGAAGGTGGCCTTCCTCATAGCTATCACGTCACTTAGAAGAGTAAGTGAGCTGCAGGCTTTTACAATTCAAGAACCATTTATGCAGTTACACCAAAATAAAGTGGTTCTTAGAACAAACCCAAAATTCTTACCAAAAGTCATTTCAGCATTCCACATCAATCAGTCAGTGGAATTACCGGTTTTCTTTCCAAAACCACAAACAGTAGCAGAAAGAGCCTTACATACATTAGATGTTAGAAGGGCCATACTGTACTATATAGAAAGAACACAAACTTTCAGAAAGACAAAACAGCTATTTGTTGCGTTTTCTCCAACACACAAAGGCAATCCCATCTCTAAGGCGGGCATTGCAAGATGGATTGTAAAATGCATTCAAATATGCTACTTAAAAGCAAAGAGAACATTAACTGTTCCTCCTAGAGCTCACTCTACACGTAAACTAGGAGCATCTATGGCATTTTTGGGAAACATCCCACTAGATGACATATGCAAAGCAGCTACCTGGGTTACACCACACACCTTCACAAAACACTATTGTGTAGATGTGCACACAACATAACAAGCTAGAGTGGGACAAGCAGTATTAAAAACTTTATTTCAAACAGTTGCAACAGACACTGGCGACCACCGCTAGGGAGAGAACTGCTGTATAGTCTATTCATAATGTACCATCTGCAGCCCATATGCCTCGAACGGAATATGCTACTTACCAGTATGCATCTGTTCTTGGCATAGAGGGCTGCAGAGTGGTACATGCTCTCCCAGCCTCCCCGGAAACCTGTGTCTGTTCCAACATTATTCTTATTTAGATACACTTACATGGGCATTCTTGTCTGTATTCTACTACACTACTCCATCTAACCCTACTATGGCAAAACAATCTAAGGATGGAGCCGATGCCCATGCGCACTACCAACTAAGGGAGGAGTCACCAAGATACAAAAGACTCTCCAAGAGAAAAACAAAGTGCAATCATCCGAGCCCAACACCAGATGGCGATCTATTCATAATGTACCACTCTGCAGCCCTCTATGCCAAGAACAGATGTATACTGGTAAGTAGCATATTCCTTACTATGACCCGACCCTGTTTTGTCTCCCCTCCTACCGTGGCTACGGAGGTGGGGGCTGCCTGTAGTGTGGTGCTGACGCAGGCTGCCAAAGCCTTGGGCCTTGACCTCCCCGTCGCGGCCGTGAGGACTAACTGTAGGAGAGTAGGTTCTGCAATGCTATGGTCACCCCAGATTTTTGCTTTTTGCTTCACTGGTTTACGACTTTCCCTGGCTGTGGGCCTGCTAATTAGACCCACAGCCTAGCTGTTCTCTCTCTAAATTAACACTCATGTACTTTAGGTGCATTTACCAATTGGTATTGGGTCACTCTTTTAAGCCATTGTACAGTGTGCCATAGGTACCCAGGGCATAAGTGCACCCAAGGCCTACCAGTGGCTGCAGCATGTATTATGCCACCCCTGGCTGGCCATCTAAACAGACACAACTGGCTGGTAACATAGCTGGGGCAAGGTGGTGTAATCACCCTTTGCTGTAGATATTGTATACCTATATCTAACCCCAAAATAGACACATATACTCCTATAAGTCACTCCTATGGCAGGCCTCATCAATCCTGAAGGCAGAGTGCTTGGTATAATGTGAGATGGTGCTCTAGCATGAGCTGAGCCTGTCTGCAGCTTTCGGAACCATGTCCTTATGCTGTTCCTTGATAACGCTATACCATATACTCTTAAGTGCATTATAATCCTCGCGGTTATTGCTAACTTTGGCATAGCATTATCGAAACATGTCGTGTAAGGTGTCATGCGCTTTGGAATACTACCCCCTCGCCAGTTCTGGCGACGGAGGTAGCATTTCAACCTTCTAGAGGGATGAGACATGTATGTAACTGTAACCCCGATTAAAGTTAACTCGAGCCTCAGCATCACAAAATGGATGCTGCTTCCACAGACACAATCTGACCTCCTGCTGCTGGGAGTCCTTCCAGCGAGGGAGGCCTGGACAAAGGTTTTCCTGCCTGGGGAGGTTCCAGCACCACCCCAGACAGGACTTTGTGTATCCAGATAGGCAGGGCTGAAAGGAATGAGACATGCTTGGGGCACTCAAGGTGTCCCTGTGCATACCCCGGTTCAAACCAGTTGCTGGGGCACTCCAGCCCCAGCTCTGGCACGAAACCGGACAAAGGATAGGGGGTGTAACCACCCCCCTTCCTGGTCCCACCCATGGGAGGGACCTAGTCGCTAGTACAGCCCCCTTTAGCAGAATAAAGGTAGGAGCTGGTCCCATTCCAAATTAGATTATCCTGAACAACTTTACAATAAGAAACTCTGGACTTGGACGTTCTGCTCCACAGAAGACTGAAGAAATCTCCCTTGTGGCCAAGGAGTGACCACCCTGCACAAGCAGGCACCATCAAGCGTCCTAGCGGTTAACTTTGTCGTCCTTCCTGCCGGAACCAGACCTCTGAGCTCGACGAGACCTGGACTCCCAGACCTCTCTGACCTCTACCCACATCTGCAGCACAGCTGAGACCCGTGGGTGCGACGAGACACGTGGGACCGGCCATCTTTGAAGAACTGCACTTCGCTTCCTGCACGACCTCTGAGGCACCCTCGAGAAATTGCTTTGGGGATTGAGAAGCCCCAGCCCCGAGCAGCTCCTGCACAGAAGACCAGCCCTCCAGCATCCACGAAATCTGCGTGGGGCCTTTCTGCCTGGTTGCTGCTCGACGCATTGTCTGGTCACTTGCCGGCTGGCTTGTGGCCTCCTAGATGACGAACCTTGAAATCTACACCACTTGTCTGGTTGCTCCAGACTGGCCCTTGCTTCCTTCCAAAAGAGTACCCCGGGGTCCGCACCAGACGCCATCTTCACTTGCCGCGTGGGTTGCCTTTGCCAAGGCCTGTTGACTCCGATCCTGCAACAAACACCGCCGACAGCGAGAGCCTGCGTGGGACAGCTCGTGCCTCCATCCTGGTCTTCGAAGACACCTCCTGGCTCACGTGGCTGTAGAGTCAAGCGTCACCTCTTCACCTGATCGCCACAGCATCCTCTGGTTCCTTCCTTGTTCCACCCTAGTCACTGGCTAGTGACTTTGAACATTGTCCCCTGTGCTTTCAGATCTCCATCTTCCTCGATCCGCCCTTGGATCACTCCGGACATCTTCCTCCTGGTCGCCTGCAGCATCTTTCTCCAAGGCTCCATTGACTTCAACGCGGAAACCCAACACACTTTCACACCTAAGCACCCGCAGCCCGTGGGTGAGGTAAGGAGAGCATTTCGGTGCTCATAGGTAGATTGACTCTCCTAGTGTCCAGGTATTCTGTAGTTTGTCTCATCCAGTCGGAACTGTCCTTACTTACCTATTTCGTAATTTGTTTATGCCCATTGACTTTGCATTGGAACCCGCGTGTGTGTTCTAACACTGCACACGCGTCCCGTGGGCTTACCTAAGGTTAGGGTAGTGTAGCCCCAGCGATTCTACAGTCTCTGGGCATCCTCATTTCTTCTATCGTTCTACTTATACCATTTACTTGGTATATTGTTTGCTGTGCCCCTAGGGCACCATTGTGATTTGTGCAACTTATTGTATTTTTCTGAAGAGTATTGTAAAGTGCTTAGCCCTCTGATCTTATAAAGAGTTCAGAGGTGTTTGTTAGTAATAAATATATTGTTTATTTTCATAATAACCTGTGTGGTGTCCTTTCATCTGGTATTCAAGGGGTTATATGTGGTAAAACAGCTGGCTTCACATGCCAAAAGAGTTTAGCCTAAGACTGCTATTCCATGCTACCATTAGGATAGCTGGTCTATAAGGTTGACTTACAACCAATCACCATAAGGGTTGTTTGGACTGATACAAGGTGATCACTAGAACTAGTGAGCATCATATATCAGGCCAACTTCTCACATTAACCTCCTCACTGAGGTCCTTAAACCGCAGGCAAGCTCGGCAGAGCCTCTGCTGCCGTCTACTACTGCCCTGGGCCTTGGAGTCCCCTTGCAGGACATCTGTCAGGCAGCGACGTGGGCCACGCTGCACACGTTTGCAAGACACCACTGCCTGGACAGCCAAGTCCGGAGGGATGGCTTCTTTGGCCGTTCCGTCCTCCAGGACTTTCTGGTGTGATTATTGGTTAGCAGACCCACCACCGGGGTTGGTATTGCTGGGGTATCTATTCTAAGGTAAGGAATCTATCATTAACGTGTCTCTTTCAGATGCACAAGTTACTTACCTTCAGTAACAATATATCTTTAAGAAACAGTAGTTAGTAATAGATTCCTTACCTGCCCCACTCATCCTCCCTGTTCTGCGAACTGATATCTAGGGTTAAGGTCATCCCCTTTCAGGGCCCTAGTTTCATGGCACCAGTGTTGGTTTTTATCATGGCTCTGTGTTTCTGTCACGGAAAAGCTGTGTACAAGAACTGACGTCAGCGCGCAAGGGTGGCGTCTAAGTACTCCGACGGTGGACGCGGAGCCGCAGACGACGCCTACGACGCGCAAGGGTACTGCTACGCAAAAGTTTCGGGATCCAGTCTGACGCCTGGGGATATTCTAAGGTAAGGAATCTAATACGAACTACTGTTTCTTACAGATATATCGTTACCGAAGGTAAGTAACTTGTGCGACACGACCGACTCACTGGGCACTACCCATTGATCCTAATGTAGGAAGACCCAACACGAACTGCGTGCTTATTAACTGTAGATCCGTCGCGAAACATGCCACAGAGCTGGCAGAAACTATTCTCAACCATGACATAGACATAGCCTTCATCACCAAAACCTGGCTAAACGACTGTTCACCTCCCATTCTCGATATGCTCGTACCCCCAGGCTTCTCTATCATCAACAAGGATAGGAAGGACCAAATAGGCGGCGGCGTGGCAATTATCCACAACAATAACATATCGAATTCTGAAATAGAGTCCATTAACCACAACTCCTTTGAATGTCTAACCACCAGCATCAGTACCGCCAAAAACACTGTGCTATATTGTAACCTCCTGTACCATCCACCAGGCAACACCACCTCGTTCGCGGAGCACCTGTCAGACCTGATAGCCCACTGCTCTCCAACGAAGCACTAACAACATAATTTTAGGCGACCTCAATCTCCATTGGAATGATGAGAATAGTGTTCCAGTACAAACACTGAATGACCTATTACACTAACAAGCTTACCCAGCACTGCTCAAAAGAAACCCACAACAAAGGTGCAATCCTGGACGCCATCACCCAACAGGACGCAGTTACTATAGACCACATCCTTTCAGCCGACTGGTCGGATCATCACCTAATCCTATTCCACCTGTTGCAACCGATCATGTACCAGCCCTCCACCAGAGACCCCCGTAAGTGGTCTAGAAACCTATCGCAGATCAACACTGTTGACCTAGAAGAAAAAATATCAACCCTCCTTCCCATCTCCCCGGATGCCCTCTCTACTGCAGAACTCAGCGCACTACAACACAACAATGTCCTCCATCTTAGACTAACTGGCCCCCGTGAAACTGAAAAAAAACAGGAACATCCCCTCAAGGACATGGTTTAACAAGGACATCAACGAGGAAAGAAGGCAACTTAGAGCTTCAGAACGGCTCTAGAGAAAGAACCCCTCCTCCAGCCACTGCGAAAAGCTCAAATCAGCAAGAAGAAATTACAAGAACCATATTATCAATGAAAAAATAACTTCTTCTGTACTGCGCTCGATAAGGCAAAAAACAGACCTAGAGAACTATTTGAAATCATTAAAAAAACAAATGTCCAAAATGTCGAATTCCCTTGTCCAGCCCTCCAAAGCCTTATGCGATAACTTAGTCAACTTTTTTAACAACAAAATCGATAAGATCGAACTTTCCCTTGACATTAACCAACATCCTCCAGGCAATAACCTTACAACAATCGAAACCATCTCGAGCAGGCGACCCGCAGTTACCTGGTCTGCCGTCCACCCCGTCACAGAAACTGAGATTCTCAACTTAATCACCACATCGAAACCCTCATCCCATAACTTGGACCCTCTACCATCCCAATTGGCCAATGATCTGAAATTCTCCCTCGCTGGTGCGAAATCATAAACGGCTCCCTAAAAACGGGCATCATACCTGACTGCCTCAATGTCGGAGAAGTATCACCTCTCTTGAAAAAAAACAGGCCTAGACTCTAATGACCTGAATAACTTCAGACTGGTCTCCAATATTCCCTTCTTGGCCAAAATTCTGGAAAAATGCGTGCTCCGCCAATTGAACAAACATATTGACACTATCAACCTGCTAGATCAGCATCAATCAGGTTTTAGAAAAGGTTGTAGCACCGAAACTGCAATCCTTACCTTGTCGATGACATCCGTCACTCCCTTGACTCAGACCATTGTTTTCTACTCATCCTCCTTGACCTGTCAGCAGCATTCGACCGGTAGATCATAGTCTTCTCATCAAGGCTCTCAAAGAGAGAGTTCGTGCAGAAGAACAGGTTCTGCAATGGTTCTCATCCTTCTTCTAGAATCGCTCCCAGAGAGTCCAAATCAAATCCTTCACTTCTGACCTTCTCCCTGTGAACAGAGGCGTTCCCCAAGGTTCCGTTCTCTCCCCTCAATTGTTTAACATATACATGGTACCCCTCGCCTCCATTCTGAATACAGCTAACATCCCCTTCCATCTATACGCAGATGACACCCAGATGTACCTAGAATCCTCCTCCCTCAACGACATTATAAGACTCAATAATACTCTCAAAGAAGTCCAAGAGTGGTTATCATCGAACCACTTGAAACTCAATCAAGGTAAAACAGAGATCCTCCTCCTCTCCAACAAGGTAGAAAACCCCCATATGATGGAGTGGTTGAAAGCCCTTGATACTCTCAACGGGAATCTCACTCCGACAAACTCTGTAAAATCACTGGGATTCACCCTGACCTCAAACAAGCCACCCAGACTGGACTACGGGAACGTGATCCTCTCTGGTACGCCTCTCTCCCACCTAGCTCCCCTAAAAACCACCCTCAAGGCAGTGGGCAGAATGGTCTCGGGAGTAAAAAAATTTGACCACATTTTTCCCGCACTCTGATCTAAATGGCTCCCAGTGGAAATGCGGGCCAGCTTCAGAACGGCCTGCCTAACACACAAAGCCTTGCACACTGGGAAACCAGAATACCTAGCCCCGAAACTCAAGAAAGCCGGTCAATCTAGAAGTCTCAGAAACGCAAACTCCCTCCTTCTCATCCCCCTGAAAACAAGCAAACACAAAACGGCAAATTGCTCCATTGCAGGGAATGCTTCAAAAATCTGGAACGCCATCCCTGTGGACATCAGAACTATTCCCTCCTTTCTAAAGTTTAAAAGCCGCCTAAAAGACCTTTATCTCAACCGTGCCTTTCCGAAACCAATTACGTAACTCTCAAGCTCTAACTTTTAAGCCATCAGACCGCACGCACCTGCATCTGACCTCACCCCCTCTTTCCTCCTCATCACATTGGGTCGGCACCGCTACGTGAAGCTCTCAGGATAATACTTTGCAGAGTCAGCAAGATCTCTCCCTGACCTTCTCTACCTCAACGAGGACCTTCGAACCCCGGATCCCTATTCCTCAGCGTCACACCTCAGCCCTCATCGCCTGTGGTCTATATGAATGGTTATCTTTGTGCATATTTTATCTGTGAACATGCTGAACGCTTATCTTTGTTTGTATTGTACTCGTTATCTGACTTATACGTATCCTATTGTGAAGCGCTCCAATACCCTCGGGTCTGGCCAGCGCTATAGAAAACTCCTTAAATAAATGTTCGAGGCATGTGGGCTGCTGAATTCATATCTGTGCATAGATCGCCACCTAGTGTTGGGTCCGGATGATTGCACATTGTTGTCCTGGAAGAGTCTTCGAAGTATCACGAGATAGGTGGCTCCTCCCCTGGACTACAGTGCGCATGGGCATCGCCTCCATCCCCAGATTGTTTTTTTCCGCCATTGGGTTCGGATGTGTTTCGGTTCCCTCTGTCGGAACCGATAGTTGTTCAACTTCTACTCGAGACCAAAAGGTCTTTAGGCTGGGCGTCGGTATAGTTGCGTACGGGTTTCTTTCTGACTCTCAGCTCCGATCTCTTGCTGCCCTTCCACGTGCTCTCGGCGCGGTCGGGCCTGTACTACACTCTTGCTATGGAGCGAACTCCGTTTAAGAAGTGCCCGTTGTGTCACTCTAAATACTCGCACCTCGACGTGCACCCGGTGTGTAATACCTGCTTGTCGCCGGATCACCGCGAGGACACCTACATGGCGTGTTCGAAATTCAGGAGCAAGAAGACTTTAAAGATTCGTCGGGCCAATAGGCTCCAGGCTAGGTTATCGGCCACGGCGCCCCCGCCTGACGACATTTTCCAAGAATATGTCGAGGGAGAAGACGACGTGCAAGGTTCGGACTCTAATCCCGCATCCGAGGGAGAGGCCTACGACGCGGGTGAGGAGAACTTTGACGAAGTCACCGATGAGGTAGGGGACGACGAACAAACTTTTACCACGATGGGAGATAGCTCGGAGGAAGAGCATCCCCAACCTGACTCAGGGGTTGTTCCCCTTCATACGACCCAGGTCGAGGGATCGCCTTCGGGCCTTACCCAAGATCTAACTATGAGTCCTACGTCCCCGCCTCCGGGCCCCGTCACGGACACTTATGAACCATCACTTACGTCGAAGAAAACGAAAGTGAAGCCAACTGGTCACGCATCCTCGGATGCGAAACCGAAAGTGAAAGTGGCACAGGTGAAGAAGGTTCTGGAGGTGTCAACTTCCAAGAAAACCAAAATGGCCGACTTGAAGAGCCACGCCAAAATGGCCGACCCGAAGCCCTCGGGGTCGGCGCCGAAGGCGAAGTCCTCCGACGCGGCTGCGTCGGCGCCGAAAGGGGTCGTGGACCCGAAGACTGCTTCGAAGAAGCGTCAGGGCGACGACGCGCATAGGAAGGGGGCGTCGGCCCCGAAGACGGTGCCTGCCGGCGCACAGGCTCTCGAGGACGAGGGGTCGCTCGAACCGGCCCAGCCCTCTCCGGCCTGGACAAAGAAGGTAGCGGAATCCTTGCAGCGGATTCGAAAGGCCAGTGTGGTTCCCGCACAGGACACCAGTGCGCCTAAGCCGACGCCTAAGCCTGCGAGGGAGCAAACGCCTATCCGTTTCACCCTGCCGCCCAAGTCGGCGCCGAAGGCCTTCGCACCGAAACAGGGCGGACCCTCGAGGGAGGTGTTGACGCCGAAGGCTGCCTTGTCGGTGTCGAAGCTGCGTCTCCAGCCGCTTGCGGAAGAGGAACGTCGTGCGGTAATAATCGACGCCAACACCGGAAAGCTGTCGCTCCTCAAACGGAAGATCACGACGGAGCCGACGTTGGAACCCTTTAAGATTCCTCTCAAAAACAAGAGGGACTCCGAGGACTCTCCGGCTTTGGTGGAACCTGTGTCCCCGCAAACCCTAGGACACTCGCCGACGCATTCCGCTGCAGCCGATGCGGACGAGGAAGGTGACGAGTACAACTATCCGGCGTACTCGGATCCGGAGGAGGAGCACGTACCGTGGTCCGCCGGAGGCGATACGGAGGACCCGCAGTCGGCTCAGGACACTCAACTTTTCGCGGCCAAGACGTCCCCGTCCGAGGACTCGGCGGCCTTCAATGCTCTGATAGAGAGAGCTGCTGCTAACCACGACGTCGAGCTGCACTCGGACCCCGTGGATGTGGACTTCTTGTTCGACACCTTCTCGGTAGCCGAAAAGTCTGTCAAAACGCTACCGATGCTTAAGGGGGTGCTGAAACATGCAACGGAGGTTTTCAAGGAGCCCACCCGAGCGCGTGTGGTCAACCCTCGCATCGACAGGAAATATAAGGCAGCGCCCACGGATCCTACATATATCAAGGGACACTTGCCATTGGACTCCTTGGTTGTTTCCAACGCTCGGAAGAGGGCGAACTCTCAAACTACTGGTGACGCTCCTCCCCCGGACAAAGAGTCCAAGATCTTTGAGGCCTCAGGCAAACGAATTGCTGCACAGGCAGCTAATATCTGGAGAATATCTAACACCCAAGCATTACTTGCACGTTATGATAGGGCCCATTATGACACATTAGAGGCCATACTGCAACACTTGCCTGACCAATACAAGGAGGCGGGGGAGATGCTCATTCAGGAGGGTAAACTCATTACGAACGCATCCATCAAATGTGCACTGGATGTGGCAGACACAGCCTCCAGGGCTATCAATACCAGTGTGCTGCTTCGACGCCATGCCTGGCTTAGAATTTCGGGGTTCAAACCCGACATCCAAACTACGATCCTCAATCAAACAGTGAATCCTGACCACCTGTTTGGCCCTGAGGTGGATGCCACACTGGAGAAAATGAAAAAAGATATGGAAACTGCCAAGTCTATGGGGGCTCTACAAAGTCAGCAGTTTCGGAGTGGTTCCTTTCGCCGCTCAAACTCCAGAGGCACCTCAAGGGGACAGGCGTCCCAGTCAACCCAATATTCCAAAAGTAACACCCAAGCCTCGTATAACAACAAGGGTCGAGGTGGTTACAGAGGCAATAATGTCAAGGGCAGGGGACGTGGAAACAATAGTTCCAGGTCCACCACCACCAACAAACAGTGACGTCTTGTCACTGCCCCCCGACCATGCAACACCGGTCGGGGGGAGACTCCAGCAGTTCCTGCCGGCGTGGAAATCCATCACCACGGACAGGTGGGTGAGGTCTATTATCCAGTACGGGTACTGTCTAGAGCTTACGTCCATTCCACCGGACATACCCCCAAGGAGCCGTCCTATGTCAGGCGAGCACTTGACCTTGTTGCAGCAAGAAGTTCTAGTCATGCTGCAAAAAGGGGCGATGGAGCTCGTTCCATTGCAAGAGCGGGGAACAGGGGTTTACTCCCTGTATTTTCTGATTCCCAAGAAGGACGGATCCCTCAGGCCGATCCTGGACCTCAGGCCCCTGAACTGGTACATCCTCTCGGAGCACTTCCATATGCTCACGTTGCAGCAGGTGCTTCCCCTGCTTCAACAGGGGGACTTCCTGGCTACGCTGGATCTGAAAGATGCATATTTTCATATCCCCCTGCATCCTTCCCACAGGAAGTATCTCAGATTCACGATCTTAGACCAGCATTACCAGTTCAAGGTTCTGCCGTTCGGGGTCACCACGGCACCGAGAGTGTTTACCAAGTGCCTAGCGACTGTGGCAGCGCATCTCCGTCGCCAGCACGTCCACGTATTTCCCTACCTGGACGACTGGCTCATTCAAGCAAGAACAGAACAGCAGTGCGTCGACCACGTGTCACGCACCATTCATCTCCTGCACGATCTGGGATTCTCTCTGAACTACCCAAAGTCCCATCTCCAGCCCGCCCACGTGCGACAGTACCTGGGCGCGACAATCGACACTCTGGCAGCCACCGCGCAGCCAAATTCAGTGAGAATCGCCAGTATCCAGGCGCTGATCCAACGATTCAGACCCCAACACTCGCTTCCAGCGAAGGTGTTCATGCAGTTGATAGGCATGATGGCCTCCTGCATCTCCATTGTCCCGCACGCGAGACTACATATGCGTCCGCTTCAGGAGTGCCTTGCACGTCAGTGGACTCAGGCTCATGGGCAACTGACAGACCTAGTGTTGGTGAGCGGTCGGGCATACAACTCTCTGCATTGGTGGAATCCACACAACCTTTGCAAGGGCCGACCATTCCAAGAGCCTGTCCCACAGATTATCCTGACGACGGACGCCTCTCTCCAGGGATGGGGAGTGCATGTACTCCAGTACACAGTGCAGGGACTATGGACACTACAGCAAAGGAAGATGCACATCAATGTGTTGGAACTGATGGCAATCTTCATGGCCTTGAAGGCGTTCAAAGTACATCTGTGCAACAAAGTCGTGTTGATCCGGACGGACAACATGACGGCCATGTACTACATTCAGAAGCAGGGAGGCACACACTCTCCACAGCTGTCTCATCTGGCTCAGAGCATGTGGAAGTGGGCCATTCAGAGGAACATCTTCCTCATGGCAGAGCATCTCCCGGGCAAGGACAATCAAATGGCGAATCTGCTCAGCAGGCACAGCCATCAGATGCACGAGTGGGAGATACATCCATCAGTACTCCAACCGTACTTCCAGAGGTGGGGTCATCCAGAGATAGACCTGTTCGCCACAAAGGAGAACGCAAAATGCCAAAGCTTCGCCGCCAGATTCCCACACCCCCAGTCACAGGGCAATGCGATGTGGATGAACTGGTCAGGCAGATTTGCGTACGCTTTTCCCCCAGCACCTCTGATACCGCTGGTGGCACGCAAGCTCAGGCAGCACTCGATGACTCTCATCCTGGTTGCTCCAACGTGGGCTCGCCAACCATGGTACACCACGTTTCTAGAACTGTCCGTGGTGCCGCATCAAAGGCTTCATCTCACTCCCAGCCTTCTGACGCAGAGCCATGGCGACATTCAGCACCCAGATCCGCAACAGCTCAACCTGGCGATCTGGCTCCTGAAGTCCTAGAGTTTGGCTACCTCAATCTTCCTCCCGATTGCATGAACATCATTCGGGAGGCAAGGAAGCCCACTACCAGAGCTTGTTATGCGGCTAAATGGAAGAGGTTTGTCATCTACTGTGCTAACCACAATATTGACCCTCTAGATGCTTCCATTCAAAACATCATTTGCTATCTTTTCCACCTGTATCAATGCAATCTGGCATACTCTTCCATCCGCATTCACCTGTCTGCTATGGCAGCATACCTCCAGAATAGGCAACACCTGTCACTCTTCAAGGTCCCTGCTATCAAGGCCTTTCTGGAAGGACTCAAAAGGGTCATTCCACCAAGGACCCCACCAGCTCCGGAATGGAACCTCAATGTGGTTCTTACGAGGCTGATGGGTCCTCCCTTTGAGCCACTGCACTCTTGTGAGCTTCAGTTTCTGACTTGGAAGGTTGCGTTCTTAGTAGCAATTACATCGCTACGGAGGGTAAGCGAGCTGCAGGCGCTCACCATCCAAGAACCTTTCTTCCAGGTACATGCTAACAGGGTGGTGCTCCGCACTAACCCTAAATTCCTACCCAAAGTGGTATCCCAATTCCACTTAAACCAGACAATTGAATTGCCGGTGTTTTTCCAAAACCCGGAGACGCTGGCGGAGCGCATGCTCCACACCCTTGATGTTAAGAGGGCCTTGATGTATTATGTAGACAGGACGAAAGATTTTCGCAAAACCAAGCAGCTTTTTGTTGCTTTTGCCACACACCACAAGGGAAACGCTATCTCAAAAGCAGGGATTGCTAGGTGGATAGTAAAGTGCATTCAGATCTGTTACGCTAAAGCTAAACGCACCCTCACTATCCCACCGAGGGCCCACTCCACCAGGAAGCTGGGGGCCTCTATGGCTTTCCTAGGTAACATTCCCTTAGAAGATATCTGTAGAGCAGCCACATGGTCTACCACACATACTTTCACTAAGCACTACTGTGTAGACGTGCATTCCAAACAGCAGGCAGCTGTTGGTCAAGCTGTTCTAAAAACACTTTTTCAGACCGCTGCAGCTGGCACGGGCGGCCGCCGATAATGGAGGGACTGCTATGTATTCTATGCACAGATATGAATTCAGCAGCCCACATGCCTCGAACTGCAAATGCTACTTACCAGTATGCATCTGTTCTTGGCATGTAGGGCTGCTGACATCCTGGGCTCCTCACCCTCCGCCTGGGACGACTCCTGGTGGCCTCCCGCCCTGGGCACCGCACCCAAACCGACAGACCATGCACGAAACCTGGGCTTCATCCTGGACTCCTCCCTCTCCATGACCAGGCAAGTCAACAGCGTCTCCTCGGCGTGCTTCAACATCCTACGCATGCTACGAAAGATCTTCTGGTGGATCCCCACAGAGACCAGGAAGACCGTCACCCAGGCCCTCGTCACCAGCCGACTGGACTACGGCAACGCCCTCTACGCCGGGACCACCGCCAAGCTCCAGAAGAGACTCCAGCGGATCCAAAACGCCTCAGCCAGACTCATCCTCGACATCCCACGATCCAGCCACATCTCCGGACATCTGAGAGACCTTCACTGGCTCCCTATCAACAAGAGAATCACCTTCCGCCTCCTCACCCACGCACACAAAGCCCTACACGACCAAGGCCCGAGCTACCTCAACAGCCGAGTCAACTTCTACGCTCCCAAACGCCACCTCCGATCAGCCAACCACGCCCTCGCCGCCGTCCCCCGCATCCGAAGAGCGACTACAGGAGGAAGGTCCTTCTCCTACCTGGCCGCCAAGACCTGGAACTCCCTCCCGTCCGACCTGCGCCTGACCCAAGACCACCTCTCCTTCAGGAAGAAGCTGAAGACCTGGCTGTTCGAGCAGTAGCGGCACCCCCCCCCCCCCCCCCAAGCGCCTTGAGACCCTACGGGTATGTAGCGCGCTTTACAAGTGTCACTGATTGATTGATTGATTCATATCGCCCACCCTCCTCCCCGGCGCCTGTAGCAGCTGCAGTATTCATTCATATATATACATATGCTCATAGCATGGTCATCACTCACATTCTTCACTCCATCTCTGCCAATGGCTAAAAACAATCTGGGGATGGAGGCGATGCCCATGCGCACTGTAGTCCACGGGAGGAGCCACCTATCTCGTGATACTTCGAAGACTCTTCCAGGACAACAATGTGCAATCATCCGGACCCAACACTAGGTGGCGATCTATGCACAGATATGAATGTCAGCAGCCCTACATGCCAAGAACAGATGCATACTGGTAAGTAGCATTTGCAAAATACAATCAGTTTCAACAACAGTGGGCCTTGGGCACCATGCCTGGCCTAGAATGACTGACTTCTCGGGGGATGTCCAAGCTTCCATCATGGACTTGCCATTTGATGGTACGTGTCTCTTCGGAGATCAGGCAGATTCGGCGTCGAATCGCTTTGAGGATTCTCGCAAGTCCTTATGACTCACTGTGGCCCCATGTCCACACCAAATCTGCTATTGGCTCCTCTCGGAGCTTTGTAAGGGGCTTCCAGTCATCCCATTTCCAGTCCATCCTCCACATTGCGCAGGCTCCCCAGTTGGCAGCGGGCGAGGAACCCAGAGACCTCATTGGTCAGGTGGCCAGCAGTTCAATCATTCTGCCCCCACTGCAGCAGCCTCTACACCCTCCTAGTTTGCCCCTTTCATGAGCATTCAGTTGGAGCAGGATTTGTCATTACCTGCCTTGCTGGCAGTGCATACCATTGAACAAGTGGGGTTTGCAGATCGTCCGACAAGGCTACTCCCTCCCCTTCTGGACTACCCCTCCCCCTATTCCACCATCTCATGATCAGCAGATGGTGGATCATCTGTCCCATCTCCAGGAGGTAGTTTCGGCTCTCATGGCCAAGGGGGCCATAGGGAGGGTTCCTGTGCCAGAAGTAGGCTGTGATTGTTATTGTCCACTACTTTCTGTTTCCATAAAGGAAAAGGGCCACCGTCCTATCCTAGATCGCCGAACCTTCATTCTCAAGAAGGAGAAATTCAAAATGCTCACGTTGCCTCAGGTCTCATATGCCCTTGACCCTAGAGACTGGGTGGTAGTGTTGGACCTTCAGGACATCTATTGTGATATACGCATCCTGCCTGTCCATCGCCACTATCTGCGATTGGCGGTATGCTCCAAGCATTTTCAGCTCACTGTGCTTTTGGCCTTACCAGCACCCTCTGGTGTTCACCAAGGTGATGTTGGTGGTTGCAGCTCATCTGGGGTGCCGGTCTACCCCTATCTCAATGACTGGCTGTTGATATCTGGGTAGTCCCAGGCTGGCTTCCACCTCCAGACCATGGCAAATCTTCTGCACTCCCTGGGGTTCACTATTAATGTGCCAAAGTCACACCTAACTCACTCTCAGATGCTCTGTACTGGAGCTGTTCTAGCACAGTGCAGTTTCAGGCCTATACTCCAGAGCGACGAGTCGAAGGTATTAAGGCTATGATACCGATATTTCAGCCTCTATCCTAGATTTCAGTGAGACTCACTCTGAGGCTGCTGGGACTCATGGCCTGCTGCATCCTGCTGGTGACAAATGCCAGATGGCATATGCAGGCTGTGAGAAAGTGGCCTGATATGCAGTGCTCACTATTCTAGTGAACACTATGTATCAGTCCAGCAACCCTTATTGATGATTGGTTGTAAGTCAACCTTATAGACCAGCTATCCTAGTAGCGTGGATACGAGCAGTCTAAGGCTAAAGACTCGAGAGGGCGTGTTAAGCCAGCTGTTATACCACATATACCCCTTGAACACCAAGTGAAAGGACACCACACAAGTGTTATGAAAATAAACAGTTATTTATTAAAGATCACAACAGCCCTGTACTCTTTATGAGGACAGGGTACTAAGCACAAACCAAAACTCTTACAAAAATACTTAAGTTAGCACAGTATATACAAATGCCCGAGGGGCACGGAAAACCATATACTTGAAAAGTGGAATGCGAAATTACTAGCAGGTAAGTACAGTACTAATAGGCTTAGGAATCGCTAGGACTTAACTATAGAACCTTCAGATTACTTATAGGAGACCCAGGGGACTCGGGTGCAGTGTGTGCACTCTCACGCGAGATGCGGGACAAAGTCTATGGTAGCTAGGAATTGCAAAGTTAGTGTTCTCGGGCGAACCCGACCTGGTAGGAGGAAAACGAAAGTGGATTCTGACCCTTGGATAGTGAGGCTATGCTGGGGCACCGAAATGCCGAAGTTACCTAGCCCAGGGGCTGCAGCTGCATAGGTCTCAAAAGACGTTGGGAATCCTCGTAGACGGACCAGGAGCCTGGAAGAAAGAAGTTGCTGGCAGGCGACCAGTGAAGAAAGTTCGGTGGATCCAAGCCTGGATCGATGGAAGATGACACCTGAAAGCAGAGGGGACCAAGTTCGAGACTACTAGCCAGTAGTCAGTGGGCACCAGGAGGGCACCGGATGGTAGCCACCTCGACTAGGCGAGTGGGTGACGCTGTGCTCGGAGATCTCACGGACCAGGAGGCGTTGTCGGCGACCAGGATGGAGGAGCGAGCTGTCCCACGAAGATAGAAGCTGTCGGCGTCGCTGGACCCAGGATTGGGCAACAAAGCCTTGGCAAATTCAAGCCCACGCGGTGGACCTAAAATGGCGTCTGGAGTGGACCAGGAGGGTCCAGGGTGCCTCTCTTGAAGAAGGAAGCAAGGGCCAGTCTGGAGCAACCAGACCAGCAGCAGTGATGTCGTCGGGCGTCGTTCAGAAGGCCACAAGCCAGCCGGCTAGTAGCCAAACAACGCGGTGCACAGCAAACAGCAGAAGGGCCCCACGCAGATCGTGGAGATGCAGGGGGGCTGATCTTGGGTGCTGGAGCTGCGCAGGGTTGGGGCTTCTCGGACCCCAAAGCACTCACCAGTGGAAGACTCGGTGGGCTTGTTACAAAGAAGTCGTGCAGTCTTGGCGATCGTCGGTCCCTCGAGGTCTCGTCGCACTCACGATTCTCAGCTTTGCTGTAGAGGTGAGTAGAGGTCAGAGGTACCAGGGAAGCCGGGTCTCGTCGAGCTGGGTCGTCGGATTCGTGAAGAAGGACTTGCAGCAGACCGCAGTGTTCTTAGGATGGTGCCTGCGGATGCAGGGTGATTACTCCTTAGCCACAAGGGAGAATCTTGAGGAAGAAATCTTGAAGTCCTTTCGCAGAAAGTCCTATCTTGATTCCAAAGATGATCTAATTTGAACAGGGGGCCCGCTCCCATCTTTATACTAAAAAAGGGGGCTGACCCGGTGACTAGGTCCTGCCTATGGGTGGGACTAGGAGGGGGGTGGTTACACCCCTCTGCCATGCCGGACTTTCCCCAGGCCAGATCACTGCTGCTGGTCTGGTTGCTCCAGACTGGCCCTTGCTTCCTTCTTCAAGAGAGGCACCCCGGACCCTCCTGGTCCACTCCAGACGCCATTTTAGGTCCACCGCGTGGGCTTGAATTTGCCAAGGCTTTGTTGCCCAATCCTGGGTCCAGCGACGCCGACAGCTTCTATCTTCGTGGGACAGCTCGCTCCTCCATCCTGGTCACCGACAACGCCTCCTGGTCCGTGAGATCTCCGAGCACAGCGTCACCCACTCGCCTAGTCGAGGTGGCTACCATCCGGTGCCCTCCTGGTGCCCACTGACTACTGGCTAGTAGTCTCGAACTTGGTCCCCTCTGCTTTCAGGTGTCATCTTCCATCGATCCAGGCTTGGATCCACCGAACTTTCTTCACTGGTCGCCTGCCAGCAACTTCTTTCTTCCAGGCTCCTGGTCCGTCTACGAGGATTCCCGACGTCTTTTGAGACCTATGCAGCTGCAGCCCCTGGGCTAGGTAACTTCGGCATTTCGGTGCCCCAGCATAGCCTCACTATCCAAGGGTCAGAATCCACTTTCGTTTTCCTCCTACCAGGTCGGGTTCGCCCGAGAACACTAACTTTGCAATTCCTAGCTACCATAGACTTTGTCCCGCATCTCGCGTGAGAGTGCACACACTGCACCCGAGTCCCCTGGGTCTCCTATAAGTAATCTGAAGGTTCTATAGTTAAGTCCTAGCGATTCCTAAGCCTATTAGTACTGTACTTACCTCACTCTGAGGCTGCTGGGACTCATGGTCTGCTGCATCCTGCTGGTGACAAATGCCAGATGGCATATGCAGGCTCTACAATAGGACCTCAAGTTCAGTGAGCGCAGCATCCGAAGAATCTTTCCGACCTGATACAGATCTCGGAAGGATCTTCAAAGATCATGTAGTGGTGACTCACAAACCATGAGTGGGTCAGAGGTAGACCCCTCTCCCAACCAGATCTCACATTATTGACAGATGCGTCACTTCTGGGATTGGGCGGCCATCTGGGAGTGGTGGAGTTCAAAGAACTCTGGTCTTCGCAGGAATCCAGACTCCACATCAACTTATTGGATCTACGAGTGATCCGACTGGCATTGAATGCTGTTCTTTCCTCCTTCAGGGCAAGGCTAGTGCAAGTGTTCGGACATCACCACCGCCTTGTGGTACTACAAAAAACAGGGCAGGGTGGGGTTTTGTACCCTTTGTCAAGATGCCCTGCTCCTATGGGCTTGGCTGGAAGGCCAGAACATTTCTCTGTTGGTTCAACATCTGGCCTGTTCTCTGAATGCCAGAGCAGACAAACTCAACTAAAGCTACCTAGCGGATCACGAATAGTGTCTCCATTAGGCAGTGGTGCAAGATCTCTTTCAGCAGTAGGGAGAGCCTTGGTTAGGTCTGTTCGGCACCGATTAGAACATCGCAATGCCAGCAGTTCTGCGCACTGGAATTTTCAAGGCGGCACTTGCTCCGAGGCACTTTTTGGCTCAAGTGGAGTTCAGGCTTCCTGTACACCATTCCGTCTATACCACTCCATTTCAGAGTTCTCAAGAAGAACAAGACTGACACTGCCCATGTCCTCCTTGTTGCTTCGGACTGGGCACAGAGAGTCTGGTATCCTGAGCTTCTGAACATGGCCAAGGAGCTTGTGATCAGGCTGCTTCTTCAGGAGGATCATCTGTCGCTGCAGCAGGGGACGGTTCTCCACCCAATTCTGTCCACTCTCCGCCTTCTTGCATGGAGATTATGCGGCGACAGTTGACAGATTTTGACCTTCCACCCAAGTCAGTAATGTTCTCTTGGCAGCCCAACATCTCTCCAACAAGACCGTGTACTCCTGCTGTTGGAAAAAAAATTGTGGCATGCTGTGCAAAAAAAATCGGTTGATCCCCTTTCTGCCCCTCTTTCTGAGTTTCTGCTTTTCATGCTTTCTCTTTCCCAGCATGGCTCTGCCATGGGCACTCTTAAGGGCTACCTATCTTACATTTTTGCTTTCATCCGGTTACCTGATCATCCCTCTTTGTTCAAGTCCCCTGTTGTACATAGATTTCTTAAGGGTCTTACTCACCTCTTCCTTCCTTACCATTCATTATGTCTCAGTGAGGCCTTATTCTGGTTTTAACTTTTTTGATGTGTGCTCGTTTCAAGCCTCTACACATTTGTCCCCACAGGCTTCTCACCTTGAAAGCAGCCTTCCTTGTGACAGTTACATGTACCCGCTGAGTATGTGAGCTACAGGCCTTATCTTTGCCGCCTTACCTCTCAGTTTATTCTCCAAAAGTGATGCTTCGCACGAGGGACTCCTTTCTACCAAAAGTAGTTACCCCTTTCCATGTAGGCAAATTAATCACGTTGGCTACCTTTTATACTCTTCCACATCCCTCTAAGGAAAATGAGCGACCGTCTGGACCCAAAAAACAGCACTTTTATTCTACTTTGACCTCACTCAAGAGTTACGGGTGGATGACCAGCTCTTCGTGGGGTATGTTAATGTAACGAAAGGTCGGGCTCTGCAAAAGTGAACTATCTCCAGGTGGGTTGTGCTCTGCATCAAAATCTGCTACTCACTGGCCAAGAAGAAACCTGAAGGTTTGCGGGCTCATTCCACCAGAGCTAAAGAGGCCACCACTTCCCTAGCGTGCAGAGTACTGTCCCTGGATATCTGCCAAGCAGTAACATGGGCTTCCCTGCAGACGTTTACCAAACATACTGTTTGGACAGTCAGGTCTGCAGGGAAGGGCACTTTGCCTGTTTGTCCAGCTGGACATTCTCGTTTGAAGTTGGTTCCGAAGACTCTCAGGGGATGGTATTGCTTGGATATCTATTGTAAGGTAAGGAATCTGTGGCTAGATGTCTCCATCAGATGATCAAGTTATTTACCTTCAGTAACTTCTTAGCTGTTTAGAGACTATCTAGCTGCAGATTCCTTTCTGTTCCACCCCGCTCTGCAAACTGATTTCTAGGGATAGGGCTGACTCCTTACAGAGCCCTATTTGTGACACACCTGTGGTCAGCGTTCTTCATGGCTCTGCTCTTCTGGCATAGAAAGTTGTGAAAAGAAACTGACGTAGGCACGCCTGGGTGGTGCCTTTTTCGGTATAGTGATGTCACTTCCCGTGCCGGACACTGAGCCTTTCAATGCCTCCTACCAGCACGCAATGGTACAGCTCATGAAAAATCTTCAAGATCCAGTCTTGACGCCTGTGGTAATTCTAAGGCCTCCAACAGATAAGGTGTTAACCGAAGGAAAGTAATCAGTTTGTTAGTTGTTTTGCCGACAACTGCTCCTGAAGAGTTCTTTTCAGTATTTTATTGCTTCCAGATGGTTAATAAATAAACTGTGCTTACCTCTGCAACACAAACTATGCAGAGCACTGCGAGATAGTGATGTCGTCCATACAGATTCCTGTCCTGTTTGTGAGACTGCCCTCACTTGAGTTTTGCGTCATTAATGCTGGAATTTTTCAGAGGTTGTCTAGTCCTGCTTCTATGTTGAAAGGACCAATATCGAATAAAACCCTACATTTCATAAGGGAACAGATGTTATTGATTTTTAGTTATGAGGTGCAGGTCCCGTGCCGCCAGCTCTCCTTGTGACAGTTTGTGAGAAACTGGGTGTCTGTTGAAGTAACCCCCCCCCCCCCCCACACATTTTGCCAGACTACTGATGCACTTCTGACTTGATGTGCCCTGGGTCCTTGCCAATCAGGTTCCCAGGGCCTGTGTTCTTTTCCCAAAACAAACCCAATTGGCATATGTGGCCACAGGTCAGCCCCTGGTAAATGGTACCACAGGGACCCAAGGCACTGTGACCAGGGAAGACCTCTAAGGGCTGCAGCACTTATTGTGTCACACGCACTCACACGCACTCTCACACGCACTCTCACACGCACCCTCACACGCACTCTCACTCACTCACACTCCAGGCTGTGTGTCTTGGTGCAGAACAAAGTGAATAGTCACCATGGCATGCATGTAAGAAAGTGGCTCTGTATATACTGGACCAAAGTTAGGTACAGTGTGCACAGTCCCCAGACTGGCAGATGCTAAAGTTAGATATAACCTTACTCTCTAAAGTGGTAGCTTGGCAGTATCAGAGGACAGTGTAAAGCATTTGTTGTACACACTCAGTCAGCAAATGGTCTCACACACTCAAGAACTGAATTCTAGTCCAATTGTTTTGTATATAAAAATGTATAGTTACTGTATTTTAGAATCACAGTAGATATAATAAATACTTTCTCAGAATGAGATGTTGCAATTGAATACTTTCAAATAGCAGTTGACTTTTAAATGCAATAGTTAGTTGTTGCAATATGCAACACAAGTTTAAACACAACATAACATGGAGCTTAATGGGAGTTTTTAAGTAAATGCAATAAAAATACTTTACAGTCGTTTTTCTAACTCCGGGCTGGCTCCTGGATTCAGCCCTGGTGCATTTCCTGTAAAAAGTTGAAAGAAAGCATTTTTGGTACACAGTTTTAAGAAATATTTGTAAGTTTGGAAAATCGACACTTCGAAGAATTTCTGGCAAAAACCTGGCAATGTATTCCTATGGAGGAAAATTGGGTTAACAGTAAATCACTGTTATAATTACTTTTCAGGTTCAGTGTTGGGCTGAAAGATAGAGCACTGGGATCTCTCCTGCTTGCAGGTGAGTAAATTCATTTTTGAGGTTCGGACGATTTTTAAGGAATTCGGAGTGAAACCCAGCCAATGTTACCCTATGGAAGAAATCAAGTTATCAGTCATTTTGTAAGTACTCCGCTGGCAAAGTTAAGGTTTTGGGGGTAGACTCGGGGGTCTCCCCAGATCAGGTAAGTACAGTTGTTACACCCTTAGCGGCACAGGGACAGCCGGGTGCAGAGTGAGTAGGCCCAATGTTATCCTGCTGGTAGGGGGCCTTCGGTTTGTGGCTGCTAGCAGGCAGACCACGCGCCTGTGGAAGCTCCTGGTCACTTACACAGGACAAGCGGGCACTGGGGCGGCTGGGTGTAGGGTGCTTTTGGGCCTTCGAGCGCCCAATGTTATTCAGTGGGAGACTTGGAAGTTGAACAAAGGCTGCAGGGTCGGGGACGGAGATTCTTCAGGTGCAACCACCACTTCGAGAGGTAAGTTGGGATCTTTGAGGATAGGTAGACACCCAGGAGTTGAACACAGCGGGGCGCCGGGTGCAGGGGTGTCTTTGGACGTTGAGAAATGTTACCCTCAGCTGGTCGCGGTTGGAGGGGTCCCTTGTTGTGAGGCTGCAGGTGCCGTCAGGGTCGTCGAGGAGGGTCCTTGTGCACTGGATCTGAAAGAGACACGTTAGTGATAGATTCCTTACCTTAGAATATCCCCAGGCGTCAGACTGGATCCGGAAACTTTTGCGTAGCAGTACCCTTGCGCGTCGGTAGGCGTCGTCTGCGGCTCCGCGTCCGTCGGCGTCGTGGGCGCCGTGATGATGTCGTCGGAGTACTTAGACACGCCTCCGCGTGCTGACGTCAGTTCTTTTTTTTTCCGCGCCAGCCAGCGGACCCGAAAACAGTTCAGATATCTAAACATGTTTCGACTCCAAAAACAGATGAATCGAGACAAACAAGAACAAAGGCTTCGGATCCGAAAATTACAGATCCAAAGAAAAGACCAGAAAAGCCTTCAGAATTGAAAATAAGACCTGTTCCAAAGACAATAGAGACTGTTAAGTTCAAGACTATCGGCCATAAAACAGATAAGTTGGCGCCGAAAAAGGATTTACCAGCATGTGAGAAGGTGGCCTGATATGCAGTGCTCACTATTCTAGTGAACACTATGTATCAGTCCAGCAACCCTTATTGATGATTGGTTGTAAGTCAACCTTATAGACCAGCTATCCTAGTAGCGTGGATACGAGCAGTCTAAGGCTAAAGACTCGAGAGGGCGTGTTAAGCCAGCTGTTATACCACATATACCCCTTGAACACCAAGTGAAAGGACACCACACAAGTGTTATGAAAATAAACAGTTATTTATTAAAGATCACAACAGCCCTGTACTCTTTATGAGGACAGGGTACTAAGCACAAACCAAAACTCTTACAAAAATACTTAAGTTAGCACAGTATATACAAATGCCCGAGGGGCACGGAAAACCATATACTTGAAAAGTGGAATGCGAAATTACTAGCAGGTAAGTACAGTACTAATAGGCTTTGGAATCGCTAGGACTTGACTATAGAATCGTTAGATTACTTCTAGGAGACCCAGGGGACTCGGGTGCAGTGTGTGCACTCTCACGCGAGATGCGGGACAAAGTCTATGGTAGCTAGAAATTGCAAAGTTAGTGTTCTCGGGCGAACCCGACCTGGTAGGGAGAAAACGAAAGTAGATTCTGACCCTTGGATAGTGAGGCTATGCTGGGGCACCGAAATGCCGAAGTTACCTAGCCCAGGGGCTGCAGCTGCATAGGACTAAAAAGACGTCGGGAATCCTCGTTGACGGACCAGGAGCCTGGAAGAAGGAAGTTGCTGGCAGGCGACCAGTGAAGAAAGTTCGGTGGATCCAAGCCTGGATCGATGGAAGATGACACCTGAAAGCAGAGGGGACCAAGTTCGAGACTACTAGCCAGTAGTCAGTGGGCACCAGGAGGGCACCGGATGGTAGCCACCTCGACAAGGCGTGTGGGTGACGCTGGGCTCGGAGATCTCACGGACCAGGAGGCGTTGTCGGCGACCAGGGAGGAGGGTCGAGCTGTCCCACGAAGATAGAAGCTGTCGGCGTCGCTGGACCCAGGATTGGGCAACAAAGCCTTGGCAAATTCAAGCCCACGCGGTGGACCTAAAATGGCGTCTGGAGTGGAGCAGGAGGGTCCGGGGTGCCTCTCTTCAAGAAGGAAGCAAGGGCCAGTCTGGAGCAACCAGACCAGCAGCAGTGATGTCGTCGGGCGTCGTTCAGAAGGCCACAAGCCAGCCGGCTAGTAGCCAAACAACGCGGTGCACAGCAAACAGCAGAAGGGCCCCACGCAGATCGTGGAGATGCAGGGAGGCTGATCTTGGGTGCTGGAGCTGCGCAGGGTCGGGGCTTCTCGGACCCCAAAGCACTCAATTCAATTCAATTCAATTTCAAAAATCTTTATTCGGATTTCAAAAATCCATAAAAGCACACTTTAAAAAACAATTTGACATTCACAATTACAACTACAAAGGTACAATAGATACTATAAAATACATTATTAGGGCATTTACTAAGTCACGCATTTCAAAAGTGCAAGAGAGGAACAATAATCATTAATAATTCAAGGGTTTTCCATACTTCTACGTACATTAAAAATGACTTTTAAAAAACAACTTGTCCTAAATATAAGTTCATCGTCCTCCAATTTTAAAAGCATCAAATAAGACTGATTCAGGGAAATGGGTCTGCGTTTTTTAAAATATGGTGCTAGGAACCATTTAATGTATTTCTTATAAAACTTGCACATGAAGAAGAAATGTAGGTCATTTTGTTTGCTTGTTCCGTCACAAGGACACAGAATCTTGTCATCTACGGTGTGTCCCAGAGGAAAACAAAGTAAAAATTTTACCGTTCCTGCTTTCATTCTAAACAATAGAGATCTTTCCCAGTAGCACATTGGTAGTGTCAAATACAACGGAAATTGCTGGGTTAATAAGCCATTGTTAATATAGGACACAACAGTTTGTTTCTTCATCTCTTCTGACAATCTTTTTTCCCTGTAATTGGCATACAGTTCAAGTTGGACTACTTTTTTGTCAGTCCTCTGTATTTGAGATGGATTCTCAAAGAGGTTGCCCCTGTCTATACTAGACAGACTCTCTTGTACGCCACGGAACCATGGGATCTTATTCCATTTATCACAAGCTAAACATTCCCTCAAAATATCATGTGTTAGGCTAGCATATTCATTTACCCAGATGGCTAACCAAAATAGTGCAGGCCTGGCTGCGATAAAGTCACTAATATATGGTGCATTCAGCTCTGAGTGACAGATAAACCCTGATGATGAGATGGGAGCACCCAGTAGCTTCCTACAGAGCCGATTTTCTTCTCTTTGTATTGAGGGAGTTTTTACCGACCCCCAAATTTCGGCACCGTAGGTTGCCACTGGGATGCATTGGAGCCTATAAATCTTTAAAATTGCTTTAGTTGCTCCCACTTTCCTCGGTTTGGGAAGAGATAAAATTGAGTTTATGGCCTTTGAGAACTTGCCTGTGGCGTGGGCGATGTGCCCACTCCAAAGGCCGTTCGCAGCAAAGACCATACCTAAATATGGGAAAGTTTTAGTTAGGAGTAACTTATCAGCTCCTATCGTAATGGAGTTTAATTGCTTAGCACCTGGACCGCAGGACATGATAAATGATTTTTTAAAATTTACTTTTAAATCCAGATTCCCCATATATAATGCAAAATCCCTGACTAGTGCCCGTAGGGCATTAGGTGTTAATCCCATAAGCACAGCGTCATCCGCGTATAGAAGACACGGTAGTTGGCAACCTTTAATTTTAGGGACATCTTGGGTAACCTTTTTTAGGGAGTCTCTTAAGCCATTTATGTAGATGATGAATAACAGGGGTGCTAGAACGCACCCCTGTCTCACCCCCCTTTCTACATTAATTGGGCCAGAGAGTGTACCCTCCATGTCAATCCGTACTTGTGCCTTTGTGTCTTTATGGACATAGGCAAGGAAATGTACCAGAGGGGGATCCAGGCCATAAGACAATAAAATCGACCACAATTTTGACCTGTTCACCAGGTCAAATGCGGACGATAAGTCCATAAACGCCAAATAAATGGGTGACGCCTTAGCAATATTATATTTGCTAATTAAGAGATTTAAATTTAGGCATTGTTCGATGGTTCCCACCTTGCGTCTAAAACCCATTTGGCATCGGTCGAGTACCCCCATTTCCTCAGCCCAGTCATTAACTCTATTATAGAGTACCCTACCCAAGATCTTTAAAGTGTTGTCCAAGAGCGAAATAGGCCTATAATTTGCGGGATCAGATCTTTCGCCCTTTTTATAAATAGGCACTATTATGCTGGTGGACCAAGTTGCGGGTATTGGGGCAAACGGTATACTGTTAAAAAGGTTGACAAAAATATTTCCCCAGAGTTCTGGGTTGTGCTTAATTAGGTCTATTGGGAAGCCGTCGGGTCCAGGAGCCTTGTTACCAAGGCTCTGATTAATAGCCACGGTGACTTCCCCCACAGTGATTTCTAGGGATTCCAATGTTCCTGGTGTATAATCCTCTAAAACCACGCCAGGAGTAGCATATATTTTGGAAAAGTGCAATTCCCATTGTTCACTTGCTATGGTACAGCTAGTCGGGGTTAATTGCTTACCCATATCCCGCATCTTTTTAACGGCAGGCCAGAAAGTGGTGCTGCTCCCCAGGGTGGCAGCAGTTGTTAATGCCTCCCAATGCTCAGTTAGTAGAGCAGCCTTCCTTGAGCCTATAGCTATTTTGTAATTTGATCTAGCGGTTCTCACGTCTATTTTACTTCTCGGTTTACAGTTTAAAGCTCTGCGAAGAGCTTTATTTGCTGCCGAGCAATGGCGGTCGAACCACCTTGGCTCAGGGACAGTTGGTTTGATAGGGACACTTAAGAGGGATTTAATGGTGTTGCAGAGTTTTGAAAAATCTATTACTATTCTGCAATGGTTCCCATCATCCAAAGAGCATGATTCAAGTAGCGGACCATGGTCACTTATAATAGTGTCCGTTACTTGTCCACTATTTATCCCTCGCCATTTTAACCTCAATTTGTTAGCTGAGACCGTAATATCCCTTGCCCCCAGGGAACGAACAAGGGCATTCGGGGGACCTAAGCCAATGTTGACCACCAAAGCGTTATGGTCCCCAAAGGCAGTTTCAAGGACACCGACCTTATTAACTCTATTTATTAAGTCAGAGGACATGAAGATATAATCCACTGTACTAGAAAAATCTCTTCCTCTGAAGGTTGGGATATAGATAAGTGGCTCCTTTTTGTCAACATCCATTATATCGATTAGGATGTGTTCATTAAGGAAGCGTTCTAGTTCTTTGCCCCGTTTGTATGCCCTATCTATTTGTGCATTCTTCGTTTTTGGCGTTATAAACTTGGCATTAAAATCTCCAGCCAATATTGTCCTGGTGCTTATTTGATAATGAAACTTTTCTGCTATTTTAGATAGTTCTCCGAAAAGTTCAATAAAATTCCTATTCGGAGTAGAACTAAAATCGTTGTTATAAAAGTTAATGAGATAGTATGGAACCCTTCGGGTATACTCAATTATTTGAATATTTGGATTTTTTGAATGAATCAGTTTTATGGACCCTCCTATGCTTATCTTGAACCCCATCAATAAACCTCCAATCGGGCGGCCAAAGACAGGCTTTCTGGCATTAATACAATAACAGTGGAAACCCTCTATATGCACCGCTGTTGTCGCCCAAGTTTCCTGGAATAATATTATATCCTTTTCGGAAATAACTTTTAACCATTCAAGATCAGAGACCCTTTGCTGTAATCCAGCAACATTCCAGCTTAAGATCTTAAACTCCTTATTATACTCCTTTGGGTGTTCACTACCCTCGTGTATCGCCAAGTCATGGGGAATGGCATATTCTTCTTCTTTTCCAAAGGGGGCTAATTGACCCAATGCGTTAACTAATCCTTGTACTGGTGTAGCATATATCTCATCTATTTGTATGCTTCCTACCTGAGGCTCATTGATGTTTTTGTCTCTAACACTAACAACTGGTGAGTTGTTTTGAAGTTCGGGTGATGATGGGAGTCAGTCTACCATGTCCAAGGTATTAAAAGCATTGAATCTATTGGATGTGGGGAACCCCCAAGTTAGGTCCCTTGCTAAATGGGGTCTTTGGAAATTCCAATGATTGTTATTATTGTTGTGCCTATGGTTATTTCTCCCCCATTCTCCCCAATTATTTCTCAGTCCTACCTGGGTCCACCCTTCGTCTAAACCATAATCATAATCTTCTTGTCTGAGATTTCCTCTTGGCGGGTAGAAATATGAGAGGTGCCTTGTCTCAATGCCCTCGTTGTATCCCTCACTAACCCAAGAACAGATATAATCCACTGTACGCGGGTCATTGAAATTAATAATAATACAGTCACCTTGAGTTCTCTTTTTCTCATGGCCTACCCAGGGTACTCTTCGTACTGTCAAGATTTTACTTACATAGTGTGATGGTAAAGGCCTATTATTATTCAGCCAATGTGTAACCTTGTTAAGTAGTGACCAAGATGGCTCATCTATATTATCGGGGGTCTCAGGGACTCCTGTCATTACTACGACATAGGGACTAGAGCCTGGGGGTAGATTGGCAGCAAATCGTTTATTTTTCCCTTTATGCCACTCATTTCCCTTATTTGCCTCATTGGCTTTATCTTTACCAATAGTGGGATTATCCCCTGCAGTATTTTTGTTATTATCTTGGGGTTTTGCAGTTGGGGTTTGCACTATTGGTTTTGTTGACAAATTTTTAGCCAGCGGGACTGCCTTAGAAATAGTTGTGGCAGTCGGGGGTAGATTAGTTCTAGGCGTTGGCTGGGGGATTTTTTGCTGAGGGGGAGTGGGTTTTGGTGGTTTAGCCGGGGGTCCCTTAATTATGGTGCTTAATTCATTCAATTGTTTTTCTATCAGTCCCAGTCGTGTGTCTATAGTGGCAAGATGGGCAGTGACAAGTTCTCCAACCTTCATTATTAATTGGCTGTTGGAGGTACAATCCTTGCACAACATGGCTAAACTGGGCATTTCCCCAGCACATACAGAATCTACAGTTCCTTTCTTACTTCCTTTCTTAAGACTGTTCTTTGTTTGGTCCTTCCCCTGCTTTTTCTGACCCTGTGGATTCCCCTTAGAACTGAGTGCAATTGTGACTGGCTTATGTGGAGGTAGTTTTTGTACAGCCCCCTCCCTCAAGCCTCTCAAGTTCCTTGAGATAGTAGTTGAGTCATTCAGAGTATTACTGCTGATAACTATAGGTATGTCAGGAACAACAGATCGGTCCAAATTTATATTTGATGTGTCATTCACGATAGAGGTATTTTCAGTATTAAAGATGGCTTGCGATGCCTCTATCATAATTGGATCTAGACCGTTTGCAAAGTTCACTGATGGAATAGACTCAGTTACAATATCTAATTGTGTGTTAAAGTCCTCTATCAGATCTAAATTTGGTGACTTCTCCAGACTCAGCTGTGATTCTGATAGTGACTGAGTTGCAGATAAATCAACAGTGTTTGGCATGCTGTGTCTTTCCACTATTACAGCAGGTTTATTAAGTATTTCAGGGTCTCGATGGGGTGTTTTCGCATTAGCTAGCAGACCCAATGATGACCTTTTTGCTTCTGCCAACTCTAAAGAAACCCGTCGATTCAGTAAAGATATACCCTGGTCTATTGCATCATTTGCTCTTGCAATAAAATTGTCAATGGGACCAGTCACTTTGGCTCCTCCAGCGGCAGTTTTGCTCCGGCTGCCCCTTGTAGACATGATCACCGTTTGTGCACAAGCAAAAAGTGTGTATTACTAAGGATAGAGAGTAATTACTTATCCTCACCAATCACAGGATCCAAGTGTAAGGGGGGTGGCCCGTCCCGTCCCCGGTAGTCCCCGGACGGCCACAGACGGTCCCGCCCTTGTCCCGGGCTTCTCCCGGTCGCTCCCGCGCGCTCCCGCGCCGCGGGAACCAGCTGTTAACTTTATAATGCCTGGATTAGGGTGGGAGGGGCGTGTCCTGCAGGGAGAGCGCCCAGGTGTGTTAATTGAGGGCGGGCGGTCAGGCGGGCGCTCCTGGGACCGGTAGTCCTGCGCCTCCGCCTCCGCCTGCTCGCAGCCCTTGCAGGATGCCTTGAATCTTCAGCTCACCCCGTCGAAGCGGGACCCGCGCAGCGGGTTCCGCGAGTTGCAGCGTTGAGAGGAAGGAAGGATTTCCTACAGGTCTCCCCTGTCGTCCAGCAATTAGCAGCAAATGCGCGAGAGTAGTCCCCAAAGCACTCACCCGTGGAGGACATGGTGGGCTTGTTGTAAGGATGTCGTGCAGTCTTGGCGATCGTCGGTCCCTCGAGGTCTCGTCGCACTCACGGTTCTCAGCTTGGCTGTAGAGGTGAGTAGAGGTCAGAGGTGCCAGGGAAGCCGGGTCTCGTCGAGCTGGGTCGTCGGATTAGTGATGAAGGACTTGCAGCAGACCGCAGTGTTCTTTAGGATGGTGCCTGCGGATGCAGGGTGACTACTCCTTAGCCACAAGGGAGAATCTTGATGAAGAAATCGTGAAGTCCTTTCGCAGAAAGTCGTGTCTTGATTCCAAAGATGATCTAATTTGAACAGGGGGCCCGCTCCCATCTTTATACTAAAAAAAGGGGGCTGACCCGGTGACTAGGTCCTGCCTATGGGTGGGACTAGGAGGGGGGTGGTTACACCCCTCTGCCATGCCGGACTTTCCCCAGGCCAGGGGCTGGTGTGCCCCTGGAACTGGTTCTGACCGGCCTATGCGTAGTGAGCACCGGGGTGCCACTCAGCAGTCACCTTCCTGAAAAGCCCTGCCTACCCAGGATACACAAAACCATGTCTGGGACGGTGCTAGCACCGCCCCGGACAGGAAACCCTTTGTCCAGGCCTCCCTCGGTGGAAGGACTCCCAGCAGCAGGAGGTCAGACTCGTGTCTTTGGTGGCAGCATCCATTTTGTGGAGCTGAGGCTTCAGTTAACTTTAACCGGGGTTCACAGTTACATACATGTCGTGTCCCTCTAGAAGGGTGGAATGCTAACCCCGTCGCCAGAATTGGCGAGGGGTTAGTATTCCAATTCGTATGACACCTTACTCGACATGTTTTGATAAAGCAATACCAAAGTTAGCATTTAACCGCGAGGATTATAATGCACTTAAGAGTATATGGTATGCGATATCATGGAACAGCTATCAGGACTTGGTTCCGCAAGCTGCAGACAGGCTCAGCTCATGCTAGGGCACCATCTCACACGATTCCAAGCACTCTGCCTTCAGGATTGTTAAGGCCTGCCATAGGAGTGACTGATAGGAATCTGTGTGTCCATTTTAGGGTTAGATATAGGTATACTATATCTACAGCAAAGGGTGATTACACGACTTTGCCCCAGCTGTCATGCAGCCAGTTGTGTCAAATTTAGGAGGCCAGCCAGGGGTGGCATAATACATGCTTCAGCCCCTGGCAGCCCTGGTTACACCCATGCCCTGAGTTACAGGGTCTGATAGGGTGGCCCAGTACCAATTGGAAATGTACCTAGGGTACATGGAATCCATTTTACAGAGAGAGCAGTAGGCCTGGGGTCCTGATTGGCAGGGCCCCAGGTCGACTATGTCAAAAACCAGCTAAAACACAGGGCAAAAAGTTGGGGGCAACCATAGTCAGGAGGTACCTTCCTACACAGCAGAAGAGCTTTTTTAGCCTGATATAAGGCAAATAACTCTTAAAATTCATCCAAAGACTGGACATATATACACCGTGCCTGAAAAGAGAAAGATAGGCTATCCCAAACCACCACCTGTTCTCTAAAAAAGAAGGTTCAGACTTCCCCTATAAGACTTCCTTCTCCAGAAGTAGAAATGACAGTAGACATCTCCCCTGTACATTCTCCAGTCAGTACACATAGTTTCATACCACAACATGATGACTATGGGGATACCTACTCACAGGAGGTAGAAAGTGAACATCAAATGGATGATATTAACGACCCAGATGATATGGCAGTGACATCAGGTGACCCATGGGAAGACTATAATGCACCAGATGCGTCAGATCTACCACAAGACGAGGCATACTCGTCTAGGCCATCTCCTCCTGATGACACCATTGGGTTCATACAGCTCATTCACAGAGCACCCAGTTTTCATGAGGTGGACAATACTTAATGGAGTGGTGAGCCACGCACCAGAAATATTTAAAGATCCTGTTAGAGCCAGAGTAATTAACCCTAGGCTAGAGAAAAAGTATAAGGCGGCTCCAACTGACCCAGTATATATTAAATGTCAGTTGCCACTAGACTCAATGGTAGTATCAAATACGAGAAAGAGAGCTAACTCGCAGACAACAGGGGATGCTCCACCCCCGATAAAAAGTCTAAGCTTCTGGATGCTTCAGGAAAGCGCGCAATTTCACAAGCTGCAAATATATGGAGGATTGCTAACACTCAAGCTCTGTTAGCAAGATTTGACAGAGCGAATTATGATCAAGTCAAGTCAAAATTTATATAGCGCGCTACTCATCCAGAGGGTCTCAAGGCGCTTGGGGGAGGGGGTGTTTGTTACTTATCAAATAACCATGTTTTGAGTTGTTTTCTTAAGGAGAGGTGGTTCTGTGTGAGGCGGAGGTGGTTGAGGAGAGAATTCCAGGTTTTGGCTGCTAAGTAGGAGAAAGATCTTCCTCCCATGGTTGATCTTTAGATGCGTGGAATTGCGGCTAGGGCTTGATTGGACGATCGTAGTTGGCGTGTGGGAGTGTAAAAGGTCAGGCGCGTGTTGAGGTATTTAGGTCCTAGGTCGTAGAGGGCTTCGTGTGCGTGGGTGAGGAGACGGAACATTATTCTCTTGTTGACGGGGAGCCAGTGGAGGTCTCTCAGGTGACTGGATATGTGATGTGGCGGGGGATGTCTAGAATGAGTGTGGCGGAGGCGTTCTGAATGCGTTTGGAGTTTTTTTTGTAATTTGGCTGTGGTTCCGGCGTAGAGGGTGTTAACGTAGTCCAGTCGGCTAGTGACAAGTGCTTGGGTGACCGTCTTTCTTGTTTCGGTGGGGATTCAGCGGAAGATCTTTTTGAGCATACGTAGGATGTTAAAGCATGATGATGAGATGGCGTTGACTTGTCTGGTCATCGAGAGGGAGGAGTCCAGGATGAAGCCCAGGTTGCGTGCGTGGTCTGTTGGTTTGGGTGCGCTGCCCAAGGCCGGAGGCCACCATGAGTCATCCCAAGCGGAGGGGGATGATCCTAGGATGAGGACTTCCGTCTTGTCTGAGTTCAGTTTTAGACGACTGTTCTTCATCCACTCGGCTACGTCTTTCATTCCTTCGTGTATGTTGGTTTTGGCGGTGTTTGGGCCTTTGGTGAGGGAGAGGATCAGCTGGGTGTTGTCTGCGTAGGAAATGATGTTGACGTTGTGTTGGCGCGCGATGGATGCGAGGGGGCTCATGTAGACGTTGAAGAGGGTGCGGCTGAGCGATGATCCTTGTGTTACGCCGCAGATGACTCCGGTGGCCTCTGATCTGAAAGGGGGGAGGCGGACCCTCTGGGTTCTTCCGGCGAGGAACGAGATGATCCAGTCCAATGCTTTTCCTTGTATCCCGACGTTGCTGAGGCGTTGTATAAGGGCTTCTGACCTAATTCAAAAAGGGCTTCTGACCTAATTCAAAAAGGCAAGAATATAACGAATACCTCCATAACATGCGCAGTAGACACTGCAGACACAGCATCTAGATCAATAAATACAGGGGTACTGATGCCCAGACATGCATGGTTACACATCTCTGGTTTTAAACCAGAAGTACAAGCCGGTATATTAAACCAACCGTTTGATAAACAGCATCTTTTTAGCCCAGCAGTGGATACTGCAATAGAAAAGATGAAAAAAAGATACGGATATGGCAAAATCAATGGGAACCTTACAAACGCAAACCCATGGACCTTCCTTTCGTCTCTCCTCATATAGGGGTGCCTCCATAAGTTTCCAAACTGATAACACCTCCTCTTCTTACCTCACTCAATAAAGGTTATTATAGAGGAGGATATAGAGGAAACAACAATAAGGGGAGAGGTAGAGGCAACAACAATTGTAACGCCTCTACCCCCAAAAAGTGACTTCCCTCCAATCCCCCCAGACCATTCCACTCCTGTCGGGGGGAGATTACAACGGTTCCTGCCTGTCTGGAACTCCATCACCACAGACAGGTGGGTGAGACAAATAATTCAGGCAGGTTATTGCCTGGAGCTCACTTCCACTCCGCCAACAATACAACACAGACAACGTCCCATGTCACAGGAACACCTCATACTATTAAGAGAGGAGGTAGAATCTCTACTGCAAAAGAATGCAATAGAACCAGTCCCAAAACAGCATCAAAACACTGGTGTTTACTCTTTATTTTCTCATCCCCAAAAAGGACGGGTCTCTCAGACCTATTCTAGACCGAAGACCCCTAAACCTGTACATACAATCAGACCACTTTCATATGGTCACATTACAACAGGTTCTACCGTTGCTAAAAAAGGGAGACTTCCTTGCCACTTCCTTAATCTCAAGGACGTCTACTTCCACATTCCCATTCACCAATCTCACAGAAAATACTTTTTTGTACTAGAAGGCAAACACTACCAATTCAAAGTATTCCCCTTCGGAGTAACTACAGCCCCCCAAATGTTCACAAAGTGTCTAGCAGTGGCAGCTGCACACTTAAGAAAGGACAACATCCATGGCTTCCCATATCTGGACGACTGGTTAATAAGATCAAAATCATACAACCAATGTGTGAAACACATGCATCAGACGATCTGTCTGCTGCACAAATTAGGGTTTACAGTAAATCAAAATAAGTCACATCTCCAACCGTCCCTCTCTCAACAGTATCAGGTGCCACAATAGATACTTCCAAAGCAATAGCATATCCCAATTCAACAAGAATTCAAAATATGCACAATCTCATCAAGCAATTCCAGCCACAACACTCGCTACAAGCTCGAGTGTTCATGCAACTAATAGGAATGATGGCATCTTGCATTTTCATAGTACCATATGTAAGACTACAAATGCGCCCCATACAAGAATGCTTAGCAAAGCAATGGAATCAGGCTCAGCAACAAATAACAGATCTGGTGGTGGTGGACGACCGGACATTTCGCTCTCTGCAATGGTGGAACACCAAAAACCTTTCCAAGATCCGGCCGTTTATAGAGCCTGTTCCACAAATAATACTAACTACAGACGCATCCCTCACAGGATTGGGAGCCCATTTACAGAAACACACAGTACAAGGTATATGGACAATGAAACAAAAACTACTCCACATAAATCATCTGGAGTTACTAGCGATTTTTCTAGCTCTAAAATAGTTTCAACATTACCTGTCAAACAAAGCTGTACTAATCCGGGCGGATAATATGACAGCAATGTACTACATTAAAAAACAAGGAGGAACACACTCCCTACAGCTCTCCCAGCTGGCGCATAGCATACGGAGGTGGGCTATTCCTCAAAACATTTACCTGCTAGCAGAACATCAACCAGGAGTTCACAATCAAGTGGCAGATCAGTTAAATCGTCAAAGACAACAGATAACGATTGGGAACTTCATCCTCAAGTTCGTCTGCCATTCTTTTAAATGTGGGGTCAACCAGACATAGATCTGTTTGCCACACATCAAAACTCAAAATGCCCAAGCTTTGCCGCCAGATACCCACACCCATTATCCAAAGGCAATGCGGTATGGATGAACTGGTAGAACAAATTTGCGTACGGTTTTCCACCTCTCCCACTAATTCCATTACTGGTTCGCAAGCTGCAGCAACATTCTCTCACATTGATTCTCATAGCACCAAAACTACACCTCTCCCCACACCTCTTAACCCCGAACCATAGGGAGATCAGGCACCCGGACCCAGCACAGCTGAACCTAGCAATCTGGCTCCTGCAGTCTGAGTTTGGCTACCTTAACCTTCCCCCTGACTATATGAACGTTATCAGAGAAGCTAGATGGCACACCACTAGAGCTAGCTATGCAGCCAAGTGGAATAGATTTGTAATATACTGTAACAACACCACCACCAATCATTTTAGATGTGTCTATTCAACACATCATAAATTATCTACTAAATCTCCAAAGGAGTAATCCAGCATACACATCTATTAGGTCACTCCTCGCGGCTATAGCAGCCTACTTACAAAACAGACATTTGTCGCTATTCAGACTACCTGCCATCAAAGCGTTTATGGAATCCCTCAAAAGAATAATTCCTCCCAGAGTACCACCCTCACCTGTGTGGAATTTAAACATTGTTCTCACAAGACTAATGGGTCCTCCTTTCGAACCTCTGCACCAATGAGTTACAATTTTTTACATGGAAAGTTGCTTTCCTGGTGGCCATTACTTCCCTTAAGAGTCAGTGAGATACATGCACTAACTATTCAAGAACCATTTTTACAATAACACCACCATAGCAAAGTGGTTCTTAGAACAAATCCAAAATTCCTCCCTAAAGTTTTCTCCCTTTCACCTCAATTAGTCTGTGGAGTTGCCAGTATGTTTCTCACAACCACAAACAGCCGCAGAAAGAGCTCTTCATACTATAGATGTAAAAAGAGCACTCCTTTATTACATTGACAGAACAAAACCTTTGCGCAAAATAAAACAACTTTTTGTGTCCTTCTCACCACCACTTAATGGCAACCCCATCACAAAGTCTGGAATTGCAAGGTGGATTGTCAAATGAATTCAAATTTGCTATCACAAAGCAAAACGTACATTATCTATTCCACCTAAAGCCCATTCTAACCGATAAATAGGGGCTTCAATGGCATTTTTAGGAAACATTCCCTTAGATGAGATCTGCAAAGCAGCTACATGGTCTACACCACACACATCCACAAAGCACTATTGTGTAGATGTGCACGCGAAACAACAAGCTACTGTAGGCCAGATTGTACTCAAAACACTATTTCAAACAACTGCTACATATACCTGTGTTCATCCCTGTTGCCGAAAAAACAATCTGAAGATGGAGCCCATGCGCACTTTTCTCCAAAGGAGGAGTCCCCCAACTCGTGACTGCCCAAGACTTTTCCAATGCAACAAGTGCAAACATCCGGGCCCAACACCAGATGGCGGACTATGCACAGTGTGTGGATATGCAGCTCTACATGCCAAGAACAGATGCATACTGGTAAGTAGCATTTTCCTTTACTCCATAGGATAACATTGACTGTTTTTCTATGAAAAGTGTGAAGTTGGAAAACCTAAAGAAATTCTTTAAAATTGTACTAACTAACAAAAACACTTTTACTTACCTGTCTACAGGAAATGTCCCAGTGCAGTATCCAGGCATTCTGCAGTGTGTGAGAAAAGTAATCTCAAAAGTAACTCACCTATAATTATACTAAAAAACCTATACAAACTATGTGTACTGTATTCTGAAAAGCATTGCATTATCAGTAACACTACTGTAATCCAGTCAAAGTATATTTCCAATTGCAATTCAAACTATTTACAAACTGCATTACTATGGTAAAGTATGTATTGCTTACCTGTCCCAGGCTTGCTTGGTTCTAGAAAATAAAATAACTAAAAGAATATTTTCATACAAAAACAATTGGCCTGAAGTTCAGTCTTTGAGTGTGTGAATTTATTTGCTGACTGAGTGTGCTTAACACTGTCCTTTGATAAAGCCTTACTGCTTGACAACACTACCACAAATAGAGAGTGAGGGGCTATCTACATTTACCTCTGCCTACCTTAGGGGATCCACTGGACTCTGTGCCCACTGTACCTCACTTTGGTATAGTATATACAGACCCAGGTTTCTATACAATTCTCCTGTCAAGTTTGCCTGCAGTCTGGCACCCTCTGCTGCCTGTCTACCTGCTGCTCTCTGTTTGCTCCTCCTCTGCTCGTTTCTTACTCTGGTTTGCTATTCTGCTAGTTGCTCTGCCTTCTGTGCCTCCTCTAATTGTTTCTTACTTTGGTTTGCCATTTCTGTTTGTTTTTCCTCTCTGTTTTGCCTTTTCTGCTAGTTTTTCTGCTTTGTTTTGCCTTTTTCTGCTTGTTTCTTCACTCTTTCCGATGTTTCCCCTCTTTCCGACGTTTTTCCTCTCTCCTCCACTCAGTGCTGTTTTTCTGCTGGGTTTTGCCTTTTCTGCTAGTTTTTCTGTTCTGTTTTACCCTTTTCAGCTTTTTCTTCCTGCCAAATACCCTCTTCCCGCCGTTTCCCCTCTTCCCGCCGTTTCCCCTCTTCCCGCCGTTCTAGGCAATATCGTCCAGTAGTACTGGACAGTTTTTTCAAAGTATCCACTAGAGAAAAAATCATGCCCAGAGTCTCTCCTTCCTCAAAACCGTACTGAACAGGTTTAGGCCCTGAAACAGATCCCATTGCCTTGTACCAAGGCACCCACGTTAAAAAGGCTTAATGAGTGTAACCCAGGGAAGATAATCCTGAGATCGCCTTGTTAGGGTACACTATACAGATTCCTAATAAAGTCCGGAAGCTTGCATCATTGGGTCTGTTATTGGCTTAACGGGCGGTGGCCTTACACAGGGGCAGGAAGTCTACTCCTAAGCTGCAGGATTGGCTGGAAAGCCTGGTGCACTGCAACACCAACACTGAAATATACGCTGGTCTCATGCCAGCTAGGTCGCGACCGCGTGACAATTTGGGGCCTCTGAGATCCTACTTTGAGAGTGCAGGGCGGGCCTCTGCCACACAAGTGAATGCTGGGGTTGTGCCGGAGGGGGTGGGCTAAAGGGGATGTTTTTCCTTTATTTGTGATATGACTTCCATTTCAGCTTCGGAAGATTTGCTTCTGCTGTGTTTTATCGCTGCATGTGGGAGGAGATGCCGCTAGTCGGGTTCCTTATTTTGTAACAGGTGAATCTGAAAGAAACACGTTAGTGTTAGATTCCTTACCTTAGAATATCCCCAGGCGTCAGTCTGGATCCGGAAACTTTTGCGTAGCAGTACCCCTGCGCGTCGGTAGGCGTCGTCTGCAGGCGTCCCCTGCGGCTCCGCGTCCGTCGTCCGCGTCGTGCGCCGTGATGACGTCGCTGGAGTATATAGACGCCGCCTCCGCGCGCTGACGTCAGTTCTTCTTTTTTCCGCGCCAGTGGACGCAGATCTGAAGAGCAGTACTCCGGTCTTTTGACCAAGTTTTTCGATACTTATTTCACTCTTTGTGCCTGATAGGATGCCTGGGTTCAAGCACTGTGATGACTGTGAGCGCACGATGTCGGTCACAGACCATCACCGCCTCTGTCTCCGGTGTCTGGGCCCCGACCACGACGTGGACTCCTGCATTGACTGCCGGGCCCTCACCAACAAGGCTAGGCGGGAGCGGTCCCGCAAGCTACTGGAGCTCCGGGTGTCGGCCCCACGTCGGGACCGGGAGCGGTCCCGGTCCGGCCGGAGGTCGAGAGAGCGTTCGAGGGAGCGGTCGCGGAGCCGCGCCGAGCGTTCCGGAAGTCGACACCACTCGTCAGGCTCATCAGGTAAGAAGCACAAGAAGTCGGGGCGTCGTCATCGTACCCCCGACTCCCCCCGACGCGGCCGGGGGCTCGGGTGACCCCAACCCCGCGGCTCCGCGAGAGTCGCCGGCGCGGCCTGCCTCATACCCTCCGGTCCCTGGGCACGGCGCGACGCCTGAGGAGATCGAGGCGTTCCTCATGGCCATGAGGGCGCTCGCTTCTCCGACGGGGCCTACGGCGCCTTCAAGCCCAGTGCTACCGTCTGGGGGCCCTGGCGGTTCGGGTGTCCCTGCCTCGGCGCCGTCGGGTGCTCCGGCCCCGGCGCCGCCGACGGCTCCGACCCCGGCGCCGCAAGGGCCTTCGGGATCGGCGCCGGCTGGTCTTCCGGCCTCCCCGGCGCCGTTACCATCGGGGTTACCCCCGACGCCGCCCCCGCGCGGCGCCGGTTCTCCCGTGCCGGCTCCGGCCGGCAGCGGGGCTCCGACGCCGGCTCCGGGCGGCGCCGTTCCCCTACCTTCCCCGACGCCGGACGCGGAGCCGGACCGGCGTCGCTCGACGCCGGTCCCGGCGCCGATGGGGCCCATGAACCCCGAGGAGCCGGTCTACATCGTTGACTCCGAATATGGAGAAGATGAAGAGTTCGGTGAAGGTTGGGAGGGGTCCGAGGACCCTCTGTCACGCGAGTGCCAGAATGACCCGGACTGGACCGGTGACTTGGGGGATGCCAGTGGTCTGGACGACTCTCCTAACCCTGGTTTGATCTCTCCTCCAACCGTGGCATCGGTGGAGGGAGCTGCATATTCAGTGGTGCTGATAATGGCTGCCAAGGCCTTACACCTTGAGCTCCCCGTCGCGGCCGTGAGGCCTAACATCCTCACTGAGGTCTTCAAACCGCAGTCATGCCCACAGGAGCCACTGCTGCCGTTTAATGAAGCCTTGTCAGACGTTCTGTTGGGCACGTGGTCCAGGCCCGCTTCAGGTGCACCTGTTGATCGGAACGTGGCCAGGCGCCACCGTCCTTGTCCGGACGACCCCAAGTTCCTGCCTACCCACCCCACTCCTGAGAGTCTGGTGATCCAGGCCTCGACCTCCCAGTCCGCATTCCCGTCGGCCCCGCCCGACCGGGAATCCAAGAGGTATGACCAGTTTGGCAAGAAGGTCTTCTCGTCCATTAGTTTGGGCCTGCGGTCTTGCAACACCGCTTGCCTCTTGGGCCGCTACACCCACTCTGTGTGGGACACGGTCGCGGAACTGCTGCCAGAATGCCCCATGGAGGTGCGGGCAAAACTCGGTCAGGCTGTGGCTGAGGGCCGAGATGCAGCGAAATATTCGATACGGTGTGGTCTTGATACGACCGACTCGCTGGGCAGGGCTATGTCAACGACGGTGGCGATTCGTCGCCACGCCTGGCTGAGATCCGCCAACTTTTCGGCTGATGTCCAGAATACATTGATGGACATGCCGTTCGATGGCTGTCACCTGTTTGGTGACAAGGCGGACCACGCGCTGGAACGCTTCAAGGACTCCAGGGTCACGGCCAAGTCCTTGGGTCTCTCAACCCAGCGTCAGCAAACGGGTTCGTTTCGTCCCTTTCGTGGCCAAGGAAGGGGCGCCCCCACACGTGCTGCCAGCCACGCGCCGCAACAATCCTTTCAACGCGGTGGCGGCCGTGGAAACCGCCGTGGCGGCGGTCGGGGACAACGGCGGGGTCAGACCACACCTCCCCCCGCAGCATCTGCCTCAAAATCCTCCTAGTCCGTGCTTTCGGCCCCATGTGACGCCAGTGGGTGGCAGGGTTCGCCATCACCACGCTCACTGGCGCACGATCACTTCGGACAGGTGGGTGCTGCAAATCGTCCGAAGGGGCTACTCCCTCCCCTTCGAGACCACTCCTCCAGCCATGCCACCGCAGAACCACCGTGTGTCGGGGGACCACTTGACACTTCTGCAGGAGGAAGTTACGGCCCTCTTGGCCAAGGGGGCCATCGAGCGCGTTCCTGGGCCAGAAGTAGGGCGTGGTTGTTATTCCCACTACTTTCTGGTACCCAAGAAGGACAAGGGGGGCCTACGTCCTATCTTGGATCTAAGGAACGTCAACGGCTTCCTCCGGAAGGAGAAGTTCAAGATGTTGACGTTAGCTCAGGTCTTGGCTGCTCTAGACCCACAAGACTGGATGGTAGCGTTGGACTTGCAGGATGCCTATTTTCACATCCCCGTCCTGCCGGCCCACCGGCGTTACCTGCGGTTCACGGTAGGCCAGGAGCACTTTCAGTTTATCGTGCTTCCCTTCGGCCTTACCAGCGCCCCACGGGTGTTCACAAAGGTGATGGCGGTGGTCGCAGCCCATCTGCGCAGGTTGGGGGTTTCAGTCTTCCCCTACCTAGACGACTGGTTGTTGAAGGCGGGCTCGCCCCAAACAGTCGTCCACCACCTTCAGATGACGGCAGACCTCTTGCACGACCTGGGGTTCTCCATCAATGTGCCGAAATCACACCTGTGTCCCTCTCAAAAGCTCCTTTTCATCGGAGCGGTTCTGGACTCGGCGCAGTTTCGGGTTTATCCTCCGGAACGGCGGGTCCGGGATAAACAGGCTTTGATTCCCATCTTTCAGCCGCTATCCCGGGTTTCGGTCAGGTTGACGCTGCGGCTGGTGGGGCTGATGGCTTCCTGCATCCTTCTGGTGCATCACGCCCGGTGGCGGATGCGGCCTCTGCAATGGGACCTGAAGTTTCAGTGGGCCCAGCATCAGGGCAACTTGTCCGACCACGTCTTGATCTCGGAGTGCACTGCGAGACAACTGCAGTGGTGGCTTACGGACCGCGATTGGGTCAGAGGCAGATCCCTCTCCCTTCCCCAACCGGAGCACGTTGTCGTGACGGACGCGTCCCTCCAGGGCTGGGGGGGCCACTTGGGAGAGGCAGAGATCAGAGGCATCTGGTCGGCGGAGTCCCGGCTCCATATCAACCTGTTGGAGCTGTGGGCGATTCGTCTGGCACTGAAGGCATTCCTCCCCTTTGTCAACGGGAGTGTAGTGCAGGTGTTCACCGACAACACCACCGCCATGTGGTACTGCAACAAACAGGGCGGAGTGGGGTCGTGGACCCTTTGCCAGGAGGCTCTGCGCCTCTGGCAATGGCTGGAACGTCAGGGCGTGACTCTGACGGTTCAACACCTGGCAGGTTCCCTGAACGCCAGGGCGGACGAACTCAGCCGTCGGTGCTCGATGGATCACGAATGGCGTCTGAACTCGGATGTGGCGCGAGGCATCTTTCTGCAATGGGGAGAGCCTTGGTTAGATCTATTCGCCACAGAAGAGAACGCGCAATGTCATCAGTTCTGCGCGTTGGAGTTTCCAAGACGGCACTCGCACGGCGACTCCTTTCGGCGCGAGTGGAGTTGCAGTCTGTTATACGCCTTTCCGCCTATACCACTTCTGCCCAGAGTGCTGAAGAAGATCAGGCGCGACCGGGCCCAAGTTACCCTTGTGGCTCCGGACTGGGCTCGAAGGTACTGGTATCCCGAGCTACTCAGCATGTCAGTCGGTCCCCCGATTCGCCTGCCTCTTCAGGAGGACCTTCTGTCGCAGCAGCAGGGGACGGTCCTCCACCCGAACCTGTCCAGTCTCCACCTCCATGCTTGGAGATTGAGCGGCGGCAGTTGAGGCCATTTGACTTGCCTCCTGAAGTCTGTGATGTAATTCTGGCAGCCAGGCGTCCCTCCACTAAGTCGGTATACGCCTGTCGGTGGAACAGATTTGTGGCATGGTGCACAGCAAAGGCTGTGGATCCACTCTCTGCCCCTCTTTCCGAGGTTCTTCTGTTTCTTCTCTCTCTTGCCCAGCAGGGCTCTGCTCTGGGCACTATCAAGGGCTACCTTTCTGCCCTTTCAGCCTTTTTAAGGCTTCCTGATCAGCCTTCTTTGTTCAAATCCCCGATTGTAACTCGATTCTTGAAGGGCATCACTCACATGTTTCCACCTGTTCCGTTTGTGATGCCTCAGTGGGATTTGAACCTGGTTCTGACCTTTCTGATGTGTGCTCCCTTTGAGCCCCTTCATTCTTGCCCTCTCCGTCTCCTGACTTTAAAGACGGCTTTCCTGGTTGCCATCACCTCTGCCAGGAGGGTGAGTGAGCTCCAGGCTCTTTCTGTCAAACCTCCTTTCTTGTCCATTCATCCTGACAAGGTGGTTCTGAGGACTAGACCTTCTTTCCTGCCCAAGGTTGTTTCGGCCTTTCACATCGGGCAGTCCATCACCCTCCCTTCCTTCTTCCCGCCTCCGCATCCTTCAAAGGATGAAGAGCGGCTCCATCGTCTGGACCCAAAACGTGCGCTTTCATTTTATATGGATCGCACACGCCAGTTCCGGGTGGATGACCAACTGTTTGTTGGCTACGTGGGTGCGAAGAAGGGACGGGCGGTCCATAAACGGACCATCTCTCGATGGGTCGTTCTCTGCATCAAAGCGTGCTACTCTTTGGCTCGGAAGGAGCCTCCTGTCGGGCTGAGGGCCCATTCCACTCGTGCCACGGCGGCTACTACTGCCTTGGGCCGGGGAGTCCCTTTGCAGGACATTTGCCAGGCGGCTACGTGGGCCTCGCTGCACACTTTCGCGAGGCACTACTGCCTGGACAGTCAAGTCCGGAGGGATGGCTTCTTTGGCCGTTCTGTCCTCCAGGACTTTCTGGTGTAGGAATGTATTGGTTCGCAGACCCACCACCGGGGTTGGTATTGCTGGGGTATCTATTCTAAGGTAAGGAATCTAACACTAACGTGTTTCTTTCAGATGAACAAGTTACTTACCTTCGGTAACGATATATCTGTAAGAAACATTAGTTAGTGTTAAATTCCTTACCGAACCCACCCATCCTCCCCGTTCTGCGAACTGATACCTAGGGTTAAGGTCATCCCTTTCAGGGCCCTAGTTTTGCATGGCACCAGTGTTGGTTCTCTCATGGCTCTGCGTCTCCTGGCGCGGAAAAGCTGTGTACAAAGAACTGACGTCAGCGCGCGGAGGCGGCGTCTATATACTCCAGCGACGTCATCACGGCGCACGACGCCGACGACGGACGCGGAGCCGCAGGGGACGCCTGCAGACGACGCCTACCGACGCGCAGGGGTACTGCTACGCAAAAGTTTCCGGATCCAGACTGACGCCTGGGGATATTCTAAGGTAAGGAATCTAACACTAACTAATGTTTCTTACAGATATATCGTTACCGAAGGTAAGTAACTTGTTCTGTAGGGTGGGGAGTGGGAGGTGGGGCTGGATTTCCCCATTGATGGTATGGATCATGACATTGAGTATTTTAACGCACATCAATGTGTATGTACCTGTCAGGCACGATTTGGTCGACATGTCGAATGGCTGTTTGTTATGCAATGTGACGATTATTCTATAACTGAAAAATAAAGTGTTAAAAAATATATATACACATATGCTTAATGAGTAAATTTAAATAGCTCACATTATGGAGCTGTTACCTCTTGACAATGTTTGTGCCCCTACATGCAGGGCAACTACTGTGATATTAACAAAAAACTAAAAATATTTAAGCAGTTATCTAATTTTGAGATGCTTCCTTCCTCACAAGAAACAAAGCATCTGTGTAATTGGTTGCAAACTAGAACATTTCCTCTCTTGAAAGGTTCATTGTCCTTGTGTGCCACTTTTGCCAGTCAAGCAGACACAGGACTTTGAATTTGACTTTTCTAGCTTTCTGGAGGCACTGAGGTTGTTTAAGTGGAAACCAGCATAGTGACCTCTGTAGAGCAAATATGCTTTCTCTCCTTTGAGAGTAGGCAGCCTGTTGCCTTTGAAATTAGGCAGCAGTCAACAGACTTGCATTCAGAGCGAACTGTAAACTGTTAGGGAGGAATGATCTAGACCAGCAAATAAATAATTAGTAGTCTAGCTAAGAGAGTAGCCTGTTCACAATGATAGGGGACCCATGCTGGTTTGGGACAGGTAGAAGATAGAGTTTCAGGAGAGACAGTTTGAAAAACATCAGCATTAACTACAGCCTTAATTTGATGAAGTAATGGATTATAAATGATGCTGGGAATTTAAGTTGAGTTGAACACAGCTGTCCAAGTGGAAGTAACAAGGGCTTCCTTTCTAGCTCCTAGCATTACCTTGTTTTGCTGTGATTCAGTTTTGCAGACAACATCCAGCCATCTTGTTCTTCACCTAGCTTTTTGTATTGGCAGGATACTCTTGCAAGAAGAATAGCACCCACCCTAGTGTCCCCCAAGCCTTAGAAGAACAGTTGAGGTAGAAGCTGCTTATCAGCACAAAGCTGCAAACTATGGAACATCTTAGCCAAGAATCAGGAAAACCATAGAAACATGTTTTCCCTAAAATACAAATCTGCCTCTCTATTAACATATAGGATTACCGATCTGGGTATGGCATAAAGTGATCCAGTAACTGTAGGAAGCTGGCTCTGTATATACTATACCAAAATGAGCTATAGTGTGCACAGAGTCCAGTAGAACCCCAAACATAGGCAGAGGTAAAAGTAGTTAGCTGTGAGAAAGTGCCCTCTTTCTCCATGGTTGCCCCCACTTTTTGCTGAATTTCTGATGAACTTTGACTGAGTGTGCCCTGGGCTCCTGCTAATCAGGTACCCAGGGCCTATGTTCTTTCCTTAAAACTGCATTGAAGCCTAACCAATTTAGCATCTCTGGCCGCAGGTCAGTCCCTGGTAAATGGTACCACAGGCACCCAGTGCACTGTGACCTGAGAAGGCCCCTAAGGTCTGCAGTACTTATTATGCCACCCTAAGAGGTCCTGTACCACTGCACTCCCACACTGCTTTTGCAGGCTGCATGTTTTGGTGCAGAATAAAAGTGAAGAGTAAACATGGCACACATCTGTGTGCCATGCCTACAACCCTCTGCTCTGTCATAGGTCAGTCACCCATCTAGCTGGGTGCACTATACCAGTTGTGTGGGTACAGGTGCATGATCCGTGTACCCCTACGGTGTTCAAGTCCATTTTTAGACATTGTAAATGCAGTGCTGCCATTATGAGTATATGGTTGTCATTATGAACTCCACAGCACCATAATGGCTACACTGAAAACTGAGAAGTTTGGTATCAAACTTCTCAGCACAATAAACCCACACTGATATGAAAAATGCATACAGCGGGCATCTTAGAGATGCCAGTACCCACAAAAGAGAGACAAGGGATAATAGTTTCTCTAGTTCCCTTATTCACATATCAAGCCCACATAGCAGAGAAACCTATATTGCATCAATGTTGGACCTCGTCTGTATTTAAAGTTTTAACAGATCAAGTTCCCAAAGTAACATAAATAATGACACACGAGACTCATCAATCACCAGAGGGAGGTCCGCAGGTGTCTTAAAACTGCCCTCACACACCTTGCGGTGTCATGCTTCATCATTGGGCCGCATCAGACACCTAGGCGCAGACCAACACTCTAGATGGAGCGTAAGATTTTTTTGACGAAGACAGGTGGTAAGGGTAGTAAAATAAAAAAAGGTGGGGGTGATACTACACACAAAACACTTGCAACATTAAATGGAAAGGAAAACATACAAAACATATATGGCGGGATTAATTCTTTCCCACATTGACAGGACCAAACTTAGCAGTAAAGTGAAATAAAACAGGCTAGAGGTTTCCCAGTTTCTACTTTATTCTATAGGGAAAACTCTGGCTGGATTAAAATGAGATAATGGGGGTATATATAGGGAAATTATGATCCCTCAATCCCCTCTGCTTCTACCAACATGTTTCTGCCTTTTTTGGATGCCTCCAACTGGATGGCTTTAGGCTTTCATCAGGGTGTTGGTTCCTGTTCTCCAATCCTCCCCCAAGTCGGGTGAATATTACCTTAATTAAATTATTTTGAAATGGACAAATCTGTTCCACCTTGTATGTCCCCCTCGCCAGAATTCTGTGGGGAAACAGATACACGAGTTTGAGAACTGCTCTTAACCCGGGACTGTGTGGGGCAGGTTCTCTCGCCGTCACATAGTCACAAGAGAACGACTTGTCTTGTGCTCCCACTTTCGCATCGGTGGTGGACTGCGAAAGTGGGAGCACAAGACAAGTTGTCAAATGCTAACTTTGGTATAGCATTATCAAAACATGTCGAGTAAGGTGTCATACGAATTGGAATACTACCCCCTCCACAATTCTGGCGACGGGGGTAGCATTCCACCCTTCTATAGGGACACGACATGTATGTAAAAGTGAACCCCGGTTAAAGTTAACTCGAGCCTCAGCATCACAAAATGGATGCTGCCACCACAGACACAAGTCTGACCTCCTGCTGCTGGGAGTCCTTCCAGCGAGGGAGGCTTGGACAAAGGGTTTCCTGCCTTGGGAGGTGCTAGCACCACCCCAGACAGGATTTTGTGTATTAGGTAGGACAGGGCTGAAAGGAATGAGACATGCCTGGGGCACACAAGGTGTCCCTGTGCATACACCGGTCAGAACCAGTTCCTGGGGCACTCCAGCCCCAGAGCTGGCGCAAGACCGGACAAATGAAAGGGGGTGTAACCACCCCCCTTCCTGGTCCCACCCAGAGGAGGGACCTAGTCGTAGTGCAGCCCCCTTTAGCTGAATAAAGGTAGGAGCTGGTCCCATTCCAGATTAGATTAATCTTGACAACTTCCACGAAGAAGCTCTTGACCTTCGACCTCCTGATTCCAGAAGACTGAAGAATCTCCCCTATGGTCAGGGAGTGACCATCCTGCTTCGCAGGCACCATCAAGCTCCTGTGCGGTTTGCTGCAGAGTCCTTCCATCCTGGAATCCGACGACCCAGCTCGACAAGACCCGGACCTCCAGACCTCTCTGACCTCTACCCACATCCACAGCACAGCTGGGACCTGTGGGTGTGACGTGCAACGTGGAGACGGCCATCTTGAGAAACCTGCACAGCGCTTCCAGCACGACCGCCGAGGGATCCTTGAGTGAGTGTATTGGGGTCTGAGGAGCCCCACACCGACGCAGCTCCTGCACCAAAGACCAGCGCCCCAGCATCCACGAGATCTGCGTGGGGCCCTTTTGCCTGGTTGCTGCTTGTCCTGTTGTCTGGTCACTTGCCGGCTGGCTCGTGACCTCAGACGACGATCCGAAGAATCCAACACTGCTGGTCTGGTCCCCCAGACTGGCCCTTGCTTCCTTGTAAAGGAGAAGCACCCCGGACCCTCCTGGTCCGCACCAGACGCCATCTTTGTTCCACCGCGTGGCTTGCATTAGCCAAGGCCTGTTGTCCAGATCGACGATCCGACACCGCCAACAGCAGCAGACTACGTGGGACAGAACGTGCCTCCAGCCTGGTTGTGAAGAGCAGCTCCTGGTCCACGCAGCTACAGAGAGAAGCGACCCTTCCTTCACCTGACTGCGGCGACAGCATCTGGTTCCGTCCTAGTTCCAGCACCGTCACTGGCTAGTGACCGAGACTCTGTCCCCTTCCCTTTCAGGACTCCTTCTTCTAAGTTCCATCCTTGGAACCACCGGACTCCTCCATCTGGCTGCCTGCCAGCAACTCCTTGTTTCAGGCATCACCGGGATCAACGCAGCAAATCCGACGCAACTTCAGCCCTATGCACCCGCAGCCTGTGGGTTAGGTAACTAAAGCTTCTAGGTGCTGAAGTCTGTGTACACTATCCTAGTGTCCAGGTCCATTGTTGTTTTCCCTCCATATAGCCGGGTTTGTCCGGAATCCGTAACTTTCTAAACTGTAAGATCCATAGACGTTGGTACGCATCCCGCGTGAGAGTTCCCACTCTGCACGTGAGCCCCGTGGACCTCCTGCTCCTTACTTACCTAGTTTGTAGCGTAGTCCCAGAGATCCTCCAGCCTATGGGTCTCCTTACAGTATTTTCTTTCCTCGCATTCCATTGTTTTGAGTATATGGTTTGTCGTGCCCCTAAGGCGCACTTGTAAATATTGTGCGAACTCTTATTTCCTTTTTAGTATTGTCATGTGCTTAGCCCTCTGGCCTCATAAAGAGTTCAGAGGTGTATGTTAGTTAATAAATATCTGTTTATTTTCATAACAACCTGTGTGGTGTCCTTTCACTTGGTATTCAAGGGGTTATATGTGGTAAAACTGCTGGCTTCACATGCCACTTAGAGTTTAGACTGCTTTTGTCCACGCTACTAGGATAGCTGGTCTATAAGGTTGACTTAAAACCAATCACCATAAGGGTTGTTTGGACTGATACAAGGTGATCACTAGAACTAGTGAGCATCATATATCAGGCCAACTTCTCACAATGAGGGGACCCAACCAGCCAGGGCAGGCTCCTGCCCCCCTCCCACTGGAGTGTGGCACAATAGGGGGTGTACCCACCCTGGGGAAGGGACACATTGGTCCCTGCCCTCTACCTACCTGTAACACCCCTGAATCTAGTATTTAGGGGGCACCCTGGACCTTGCTTCCTCAGACCCAGAAACAACAAGAAAGAAGACCATGACCGATGAGCCGTGCAGATCGAACAAGAGGACGACACCCACTGACTTAGCCCCAGCCCTGTCTCCCCTCGAACTTGCTTCTGCGAAATCCTGGTGTGTACTGCAGCCAGCAACCTCAAAAACCCCGGAGGACCTGCCTGCCTTCACTTTCAAAGGCTGGTTCTCCCTTGAACACCAGAATTGTTCAACTGCAACCTGTGGAAGTAGCCGGAAACCACAAATCCGCCCCACTTTGCACCCGCCGTCCACGGCCCGTGCTCGAGGGGGCAAACACCACTAGGTCATACCGGCGATCCTGAACCGGGATCCAGCGACCCCTGACCTGCCTCAAGCCTCCATCCGACACCTGCAGTCTAAATCCAAAATGCCCCCTCTAACCGCGACCAGGAGCTGGTAAGAAGATTCAACCCCGAAAGACACCCCTGCACCAGATGCCCCATGGCCTTTTTACCCAAACCAATGGTCTCACACACTCCAGAACTGAACTCTAGGCCAATTTTTTTGTATACACAAATATACTGTTTTATTTCTACAACCAAGCAAGCCTGGTACAGGTAAGCATAAAAATACTTTTCAGTAGTAAATTACTTGTATGAACACAGTTCATACTAGCAGTGTAACTTGTACTGGTTTTGGTTACAGTTTTAAGAAAGCAGTTTGCAACACATTTCAGGTATAGTACATTCATTTGAATGGGCTTTCGAAGTAAAATGCAGTTAATTACTTTTCAGATTACTTTTGCTAACAGAGGACTGGATCCTAGATTCAGCCCTGGGGCATTTCCTGAAAACGGGTGAGTAAATGCGATTTTAGTTAACGGTACGATTTTTAAGGAATATTTGTAGTTTTCAAAAGTTGACACTTTGACACTTTTTCTCCCAAAATGTTTCTCTGTTATCCTACGAGGAAAAATGAGTTATTGGTTTCGAGGTAAGTAATCGGTCTTTTGAGTTAAGGTTCTGGGGTTAGACTCCAGGGTCTCCCAGGGTCAGTGATGCACTGTTTTTGCAACCTCAGCGGCACTCGGGCGGCCGGTGCAGAGTGTTGAGACCCAATGTTATACTATGGAGGATAAGGGGGTTCCAGTTGGTGGCGGCTGGCAAGCAGGTCACAGTTGGGGCCCAAGTTAGCACAAAAGGGGCAACCTCAGCGGCACTTGGGAAGCTGGGTGCTGTATCTGATAGAGAATACAGGCTGCAGATTCCTTAACGTGGAATTATCCCCAGGTTTGAGACTGGATCTGGAAAATTTGCTTTGCCACAGCATCTCTGCGCGCTGAGGGGTGGTACCACGTGACTCCGCCCTAACGTCGTCCGCGGGGGTGACGTCAGCAAGGTCACATAAGCCCCACCCCGGCACGCTGACGTCAGTTTCCTTCTTTTCCTCATTCAACGCGGATCCAGATCATGTCCCTGACCTGTTTTCAGGCCTTCTTTTCACACTTTTGCGTTGAGGAACAGTGTGCAAATGCCTTCGGGCTTCAAGACGTGTACTTGTACGCGTCAGATGTCGGCGACTGACCCTCACACTATTTGTATGTGGTATTTGGGCGAGCACTATGATTCTACGTACTGCGACGCTTGCCAGCTTCTGAAGCCAAAGTCCCGGCGGTAGCGCCGGATGAAACTTCTTTCGGCCTGCCTGTCCAGATCGATCTCGTCACCGCGTCCGTCCCCTGCCTCGGAAGGGTCCAGAAACCGGCGATTCAGACTACGGCATCGTCCTTCGCAGAGGCAAGAAAGGGCGTTGCTCGCCCACTGGTAAGTCTTACAGCTTGTCACTGAGGCCTGGTCCCTGTCCTGCAGAGGGAGCGGGTTCCCCTCGGAACATGCGACCTCGCTCGTTGCCACCCTACCAGCCGTTTCCTGGCGTTGGGGCGACTAGGGCCCGAATGGAGGCCCATGCTACGGTTCTGAAGGCTTCTTTGGCCCCTCCTTCTCTTCTTCAGACCTCTGCGGATGCCTTTTCCTGCGCGTGGCCTTCCGCGGAGTCGCCGGCGGCTTTGACCCTAAAGCCGACGAGTTCGGCTTCAGGTGTTGGAGGTTTGGTGTCATCAAGGCGTGGCCCTACGGGGTTCCCCTCTTTGACCCACGGCGTCTCTGCCTCACTACAAATCCGCAAGTGTGTCCCTGTGCTGTTGCAGGAGGTCGCCGAGAGTCACGGTTCTTCCCCGAGTCCCCATCGGTACTCTGGCGCCAACGGCTTTCCTCCCCGGCAGCGCAGCGGTGGTGGCTGGGGCCGGGTTGCCTCTCCGAGTCCCTCTCTGCCCTCTTCACAGGCAGTTGCCTCGTCGGAGGTAGAGTCAACGCCTTATCTGAAAGAAACACGTTAGTGTTAGATTCCTTACCTTAGAATATCCCCAGGCGTCAGTCTGGATCCGGAAACTTTTGCGTAGCAGTACCCCTGCGCGTCGGTAGGCGTCGTCTGCAGGCGTCCCCTGCGGCTCCGCGTCCGTCGTCGGCGTCGTGCGCCGTGATGACGTCGCTGGAGTACATAGACGCCGCCTCCGCGCGCTGACGTCAGTTCTTCTTTTTTCCGCGCCAGTGGACGCAGATCTGAAGAGCAGTACTCAGGTCTTTTGACCAAGTTTTTCGATTGTCTTTTTTCTCTATTGTGCCTGATAGGATGCCTGGATTTAAGAATTGCGATGGCTGTGAGCGCACGATGTCGGTCACAGACCATCACCGCCTCTGCCTCCGGTGTCTGGGCCCCGACCACGACGTGGACTCCTGCGTCGACTGCCGGGCCCTTACCAACAAGGCTAGGCGGGAGCGGTCCCGCAAGCTACTGGAGCTCCGGGTGTCGGCCCCACGTCGGGACCGGGAGCGGTCCCGGTCCGGCCGGAGGTCGAGAGAGCGTTCGAGGGAGCGATCGCGGAGCCGCGCCGGGCGCTCCGGAAGTCGACGCCACTCGTCATCCTCGTCAGGTAAGAAGCACAAGAAGTCGGGGCGTCGTCATCGTACCCCCGACTCCCCCCGACGCTCGCGCGATGCGGCCGGGGGCTCGGGTGACCCCAACCCCGCGGCTCCGCGAGAGTCGCCGGCGCGGCCTGCCTCATACCCTCCGGTCCCTGGGCATGGTGCGACGCCTGAGGAGATCGAGGCGTTCCTCATGGCCATGAGGGCGCTCGCTTCTCCGACGGGGCCTACGGCGCCTTCGGGCCCAGTGCTACCGTCTGGGGGCCCTGGCGGTTCGGGTGTCCCTGCCTCGGCGCCGTCGGGTGCTCCGGCCCCGGCGCCGCCGACGGCTCCGACCCCGGCGCCGCAGGGGCCTTCGGGATCGGCGCCGGCTGGTCTTCCGGCCTCCCCGGCGCCGTTACCATCGGGGTTACCCCCGACGCCGCCCCCGCGCGGCGCCGGTTCTCCGCTGCCGGTTCCGGCCGGCGGTGGGGTTCCGGCGCCGGCTCCGGGCGGCGCCGTCCCCTTACCTTCTCCGACGCCGGACGCGGCGCCGGACGGGCGTCGCTCGACGCCGGTCCCGGCGCCGATGGGGCCCATGAACCCCGAGGAGCCGGTCTTCATCATTGACTCCGAATACGGAGAGGATGAGGAGTACGGTGAAGGTTGGGAGGGGTCCGAGGACCCTCTGGCTCGCGAGTGCCAGTATGACCCGGACTGGACAGGTGACTTGGGGGATGCCAGTGGTTTGGACGACTCCCCTAACCCTGGTTTGATCTCTCCTCCTTCCGTGGCATCGGTGGAGGGAGCTGCCTATTCTGTGGTGCTGATGAGGGCTGCCAAGGCCTTAAACCTTGAGCTCCCCGTCGCGGCCGTGAGGCCTAACATCCTCACCGAGGTCTTCAAACCGCAGTCATGCCCACTGGAGCCTCTGCTGCCGTTTAATGAAGCCTTGTCTGACGTTCTGTTGGGCACGTGGTCCAGGCCCGCTTCAGGTGCGCCTGTTGATCGGAACGTGGCCAGGCGCCACCGTCCTTGTCCGGACGACCCCAAGTACCTGTCTACCCACCCCACTCCTGAGAGTCTGGTGATCCAGGCCTCGACCTCCCAGTCCGCATTCCCGTCGGCCCCGCCCGACCGGGAATCCAAGAGGTATGACCAGTTTGGCAAAAAGGTCTTCTCGTCCATTAGTTTGGGCCTGCGGTCTTGCAACACCGCCTGCCTCTTGGGCCGCTACACCCACTCTGTGTGGGATACGGTCGCGGAGCTGCTGCCAGAATGCCCCATGGAGGTGCGGGCAAAGCTCGGTCAGGCTGTGGCTGAGGGCCGAGATGCAGCGAAATATTCAATTCGGTGTGGTCTTGATACGACCGACTCGCTGGGCAGAGCTATGTCTACGACGGTGGCGATTCGTCGTCACGCCTGGCTGAGATCCGCCAATTTTTCGGCTGATGTCCAGAATGCCCTGATGGACATGCCGTTTGATGGCTGTCACCTGTTCGGTGACAAAGCGGACCACGCGCTGGAACGCTTCAAGGACTCCAGGGTCACGGCCAAGTCCTTGGGTCTCTCGACCCAGCGTCAGCAACCGGGTTCGTTTCGTCCCTTTCGTGGCCAAGGAAGGGGCGCCCCCACACGTGCTGCCAGCCACGCGCCGCAACAATCCTTCCAACGCGGTGGCGGCCGTGGAAACCGCCGTGGTGGCGGTCGGGGACAACGGCGGGGTCAGACCACACCTTCCCCCGCAGCATCTACCCCAAAATCCTCCTAGTCCGTGCTTTCGGCCCCATGTGACGCCAGTGGGTGGCAGGGTTCGCCATCACCACGCTCACTGGCGCACGATCACTTCGGACAGGTGGGTGCTGCAAATTGTCCGAAGGGGCTACTCCCTCCCCTTCGAGACCTCTCCTCCAGCCATGCCACCGCAGAACCACCGTGTGTCGGGGGACCACTTGACACTTCTGCAGGAGGAAGTTACGGCCCTCTTGGCCAAGGGGGCCATCGAGCGCGTTCCTGGGCCAGAAGTAGGGCGTGGTTGTTATTCCCACTACTTTCTGGTGCCCAAGAAGGACAAGGGGGCCTACGTCCTATCTTGGATCTAAGGAACGTCAACGGCTTCCTCCGGAAGGAGAAGTTCAAGATGTTGACGTTAGCTCAGGTCTTGGCTGCTCTAGACCCGCAAGACTGGATGGTAGCGTTGGACTTGCAGGACGCCTATTTTCACATCCCCGTCCTGCCGGCCCACCGGCGTTACCTGCGGTTCACGGTAGGCCAGGAGCACTTTCAGTTTATCGTGCTCCCCTTCGGCCTTACCAGCGCCCCACGGGTGTTCACAAAGGTGATGGCGGTGGTCGCAGCCCATCTGCGCAGGTTAGGGGTTTCAGTCTTCCCCTACCTAGACGACTGGTTGTTGAAGGCGGGCTCGCCCCAGACAGTCGTCCACCACCTTCAGATGACGGCAGACCTCTTGCACGACCTGGGGTTCTCCATCAACGTGCCGAAATCACACCTGTGTCCCTCTCAAAAGCTCCTTTTCATCGGAGCGGTTCTGGACTCGGCGCAGTTTCGGGTTTATCCTCCGGAACGGCGGGTTCGGGATATTCAGGCTTTGATTCCCATCTTTCAGCCGCTATCCCGAGTCTCGGTCAGGTTGACGCTGCGGCTGCTGGGACTGATGGCTTCCTGCATCCTTCTGGTGCATCACGCCAGGTGGCGGATGCGGGCTCTGCAGTGGGACCTGAAGTTTCAGTGGGCCCAGCATCAGGGCAACTTGTCCGACCACGTCTTGATCTCGGAGGGCACTGCGAGACAACTGCAGTGGTGGCTTACGGACCGCGATTGGGTCAGGGGCAAGTCCCTCTCCCTTCCCCAACCGGAGCACGTTGTCGTGACGGACGCGTCCCTCCAGGGCTGGGGTGGCCACTTGGGAGAGGCAGAGATCAGAGGCATCTGGTCTCCGGCGGAGTCCCGGCTCCATATCAATCTGTTGGAGCTGCGGGCGATTCGTCTGGCACTGAAGGCATTCCTCCCCTTTGTCAACGGGAGTGTAGTGCAGGTGTTCACCGACAACACCACCGCCATGTGGTACTGCAACAAACAGGGCGGAGTGGGGTCGTGGACCCTTTGCCAGGAGGCTCTGCGCCTCTGGCAATGGCTGGAACGTCAGGGCGTGACTCTGACGGTTCAACACCTGGCAGGTTCTCTGAACGCCAGGGCGGACGAACTCAGCCGTCGGTGCTCGATGGATCACGAATGGCGTCTGAACTCGGACGTGGCGCAAGGCATCTTTCTGCAATGGGGAGAGCCTTGGTTAGATCTATTCGCCACAGAAGAGAACGCGCAATGTCATCAGTTCTGCGCGTTGGAGTTTCCAAGACGGCACTCGCACGGCGACGCCTTTCGGCGCGAGTGGAGTTGCGGTCTGTTATACGCCTTTCCGCCTATACCACTTCTGCCCAGAGTGCTGAAGAAGATCAGGCGCGACCGGGCCCAAGTTATCCTTGTGGCTCCGGACTGGGCTCGAAGGTACTGGTATCCCGAGCTACTCAGCATGTCAGTCGGTCCCCCGATCCGCCTGCCCCTTCAGGAGGACCTTCTGTCGCAGCAGCAGGGGACGGTCCTCCACCCGAACCTGTCCAGTCTCCACCTCCAGGCTTGGAGATTGAGCGGCGGCAGTTGAGGCCATTTGACTTGCCTCCTGAAGTCTGTGATGTTATTCTGGCAGCCAGGCGTCCCTCCACTAAGTCGGTATACGCCTGTCGGTGGAACAGATTTGTGGCATGGTGCACAGCAAAGGCTGTGGATCCTCTTTCTGCCCCTCTCTCGGAGGTTCTTCTGTTTCTTCTTTCTCTTGCCCAGCAGGGCTCTGCTCTGGGCACTATCAAGGGCTACCTTTCTGCCCTTTCAGCCTTTTTGAGGCTTCCTGATCAGCCTTCTTTGTTCAAATCCCCGATTGTAACTCGATTCTTGAAAGGCATCACTCACATGTTTCCACCTGTTCCGTTTGTGATGCCTCAGTGGGATTTGAACCTGGTTCTAACTTTCCTGATGTGTGCTCCCTTTGAGCCCCTTCATTCTTGCCCTCTCCGTCTCCTGACTTTAAAGACGGCTTTCCTGGTTGCCATCACCTCTGCCAGGAGGGTGAGTGAGCTCCAGGCTCTTTCTGTCCAACCTCCTTTCCTGTCCATTCATCCTGACAAGGTGGTTCTGAGGACTAGACCTTCTTTCCTGCCCAAGGTTGTTTCGGCCTTTCACATCGGGCAGTCCATCACCCTCCCTTCCTTCTTCCCGCCTCCGCATCCTTCAAAGGATGAAGAGCGGCTCCATCGTCTGGACCCAAAACGTGCGCTTTCATTTTACATGGATCGCACACGCCAGTTCCGGGTGGATGACCAACTGTTTGTTGGCTACGTGGGTGCGAAGAAGGGACGGGCGGTTTGTAAACGAACCATCTCTCGATGGGTCGTCCTCTGCATCAAAGCGTGCTACTCTTTGGCTCGGAAGGAGCCTCCTGTTGGGCTGAGGGCCCATTCCACTCGGGCCACGGCGGCTACTACTGCCCTGGGCCGGGGAGTCCCCTTGCAGGACATTTGCCAGGCGGCTACGTGGGCCTCGCTGCACACATTTGCGAGGCACTACTGCCTGGACAGTCAAGTCCGGAGGGATGGCTTCTTTGGCCGTTCTGTCCTCCAGGACTTTCTGGTGTAGTTTTGTATTGGTTCGCAGACCCACCACCGGGGTTGGTATTGCTGGGGTATGTATTCTAAGGTAAGGAATCTAACACTAACGTGTTTCTTTCAGATGAACAAGTTACTTACCTTCGGTAACGATATATCTGTAAGAAACATTAGTTAGTGTTAGATTCCTTACCGAACCCACCCATCCTCCCCGTTCTGCGAACTGATACCTAGGGTTAAGGTCATCCCTTTCAGGGCCCTAGTTTGTACATGGCACCAGTGTTGGTTCTCTCATGGCTCTGCGTCTCCTGGCGCGGAAAAGCTGTGTGCAAAGAACTGACGTCAGCGCGCGGAGGCGGCGTCTATGTACTCCAGCGACGTCATCACGGCGCACGACGCCGACGACGGACGCGGAGCCGCAGGGGACGCCTGCAGACGACGCCTACCGACGCGCAGGGGTACTGCTACGCAAAAGTTTCCGGATCCAGACTGACGCCTGGGGATATTCTAAGGTAAGGAATCTAACACTAATGTTTCTTACAGATATATCGTTACCGAAGGTAAGTAACTTGTTCTTCTGTGCTGTTCTTTAGCTGCCCGGGTTCCCCCCTCCCCTATTCTCCTAGGATGCAAGTGGTGGTGGAGGTCGACTCGGCACACCCGATGGCCACTCCGGCGCCGATCGACTTTGCACCGGCGCCTGTGGCAGACTCCACGGCGACATGCCAGCGTCATGTCCTCTACTACCTCTCTGGAGGCTTGTCATCTCCTGGTCTCCTCTTCTCCGTAGACGGGACGCCGCGTTGTTGCTTTTTCACCGGCGTCTTCCAGGGAGGGTGGCATCAACCCTACGACTCTCTTCCGCAGCTTTCTGTTGGTTGCTCCGCCGGCTTCCCTGCCTTACCTGGAGGCCCCTCAGGCTCCCCCACTTGTCCGCTGATCCTCCACTATTCAGGGGCTGGCCGTTTATTCCTCCAGCTGGACGGCTTAGTTTACATTCATCTCCCGCAAAGGAATTGCTTTCTCCCCGCGACACCCTACGGATGCTGGTATAGCCTTTGTTCGGGCCATTTCTACAGCTACTGGCATTTTGCAAATGGGTGACCCTGTCACCCTATTCCCTACAGATCATCTGTTAGAAGTTCCCTACCAGGGCTCTGGTTGACGGTAGCTTCTTCTTCCATTTGAAGCTTCGCTCCACAATTCTCTTCTAGGTGCCTGGGGTGTCCTGCCATGGGTAACCCGGTGCCTCAGCCGCCCCTACACCATCACCGTCCTGCTCCGCACGATCCAGTCTGTCTTTATTTCCACCCTTCTGCAGATGGCATTTCCTTCCTTTCCGTCAGTGTTGTTTCCTCCGTTGCGGGGTCCCGGTGGTTGGATTCATGGGGACGTAACATTTTCGCTTCCTCTAGTGCTACTTTGCGAGCCCTCAACACACTGTGTTTTGGCCAGGGCTACCTCCAGCCTGTGGGATTCTGTAGAGTCCCTTCTGTCTCGTGACTCCCACAAAGGTGCTCGTGCTGATCAGCGGGACCATGTGTTGGATGGCCGCGTTTATTCTCTGTGCGGCCTTGGATGTTGCTGATGCTCTCGGCTGCGCTATGGCTAGCTCCGTGGTTCTCCGACGCCATGCTTGGTTGCGGGATGGAGTTTTTCCAAAGAATATTAGGGAGAGTCTGTTTGACCTGCCTTTTGATGGGATTCTTTTGTTTAACACCCACGCGGACTTCACCATTCAACGGCTCCTTGCGGGGCTCCGTCCTCCTCCCCCTCCGTAAGCTTGGCTTGTTGGACCTCCGGTGTTTTAATGGGAGGCGTTATCCCACCTTTTTTCTGGACTCTAGTGGCCCGTTTATGTGTTCTGTGTGGTTTGACATGCATTTGGGGTCCTTAGGTTGGCCCCTCTCTACTGTTGGCTGCTGGTACTGCCCATCCGGCAATTGTGTATTTTTGGCTGATTGATAAGCAGTCTGTGATTCTACCCGCATGTCGTTTATGTTCTTAACCCCTGATGCAGGATTTTTTCCTTAAGAGTGGTTCCCATGTTTTCTTTGGGATGTGTCATACCCTAATTGGGGTACTTGTAGCTATTGTATAGCTCTGTCCTACGCTGGGAGGGTGTGGACCCCCTTTTTGGGTTCATTGCCTTTCCTTGCGTCGCTATATGCCTCTGGTGCGGTCTCAGTGGGAGGGGGGCAGGAGGCTGTCCCTGGTTGGCTCGGTCCCCCCATCCTTCAATTGTCGCGCACTCAAGGTTGTGTTTCACCTCGCCTCCCTCGCCTTAGGGGTGGAGTTGGCAGAGGTGGGCATACCTCTCTTCCTCACTTGCTTTTCCCGCCCAAAGTGGGGGGTGGAACCAGTGGGGGCCATTTGCTGAGCACAGCAAGTGGTCTGGAGAGGCTCACAAAGGCTGTATGCATTTGAAGATTCTCGTTCGTGAACCCTGCCCATCCTGTGGGAGGAGGCTTGGCAGCTCGTCCCAGGATGTTTGTTTCAGGTCTCCGAGAGCGGTAAGTTCTCGACCCAGCAGTCCAGAAACCTGTCTGGGAGTGGCAGCCTCGGCAGCCACTCAGTTAGGTCACTGAGAGTTGGTCGAGTTTCAGGGGGCATCTCTAAGATGCCCTCTAATGTGCATTTTGCATTAAATCCCACACTGGCATCAATATGGGTTTAATGTGCTGAGAAGTGTGATACCAAACTTCAGTCTTCAGTGCAGCCATTATGGTGCTGTGGAGTTCGTGATGACAAACTCCCAGTACCATATACTCTTAATGGCAACACTGCACTTACAGTGCCCAGTAATGGACCTGGGTACTGTAGGGGTACAGGGTTCATGCACCTGTACCCTCACCACTGGCATAGGGCACCCAGCTAGAGGGGTGACTAATGGATGCCAGTGCAGTGGTTTTTGGGCATGGCACACAGGGATGTGTGCCATGTCGACTCATCACTTTGTTCTGCACCAAGACACACAGCCTGCAAAGGCAGTGTGTGTGTCAGGGTACAGGGCCTCTAAGGGTGGCACAATAAGTGCTGCAGCCCTTAGGGGCCTTCTCTGGTCATAGTGCCCTGGGTACTTGTGGTACCATTTACCAGGGTCTTACCTGTGGCCAGCGATGCCAATTGAGTTTAGGCTTCAATCCAGTTTAGGGAAGGAACATAGGCCCTGGGTACCTGATTGGCAGGAGCCCAGGGCACACTCAGTCAAAGCACATCAGCAATTCAGCAAAAAGTGGGGGTATACCATGCAAGAAAGAGTGCACTTTCTCACACTAATCTGGCCTCTTTGCCACTGTGATCGATGGGTCGCGATAGTGGTGCCCCCATTTTATATTGAAGAGCACACCATCCTCTCTGCGGGTAGAATCCCAGCAGTGTGTCCGATGAGCCTGTGATGTCATGCGTTGTCCTTGCCGTCAACATGCAGCTCTAAGATGAGATGCGTATGTTTAATAACTGTTCCTGCTTAGAGACTTTTTCTTTCTTTTTAAAACTGTTGAGGCTGCAATGAAAATTACAAAAACATATGAAAATATACCCTTGTTACATCGTAATGTGTCCTTGCAATTTTTTAAATTATTTTTATAGACATCTGAAAGAAATAATTAGTTCTAGATTCCTTACCTTGGAATCACCCCCAGGCGTCAGACTGAATCCGGAAAGTTTTTCGTCAGCAGTACCTCTGCACATCGAAAGGTGGCGTCGGTCGGCTCAGTGTCCATCGGTGGAGTCAGGGCTCCACATCAACCTTCTAGAGCTACAGGTGATCCGTCTTGCACTAAAAGCATTCCTTCCCTCTGTCCGGGGAAGAGTAGCACAGCCATGTTGTACTGCAACAAACAAGGCGGGTGAGGTCGAGGACCATATGCCAAGAGGCCCTCCGCCTCTGGACATGGCTGGAACATCAGGGCTTATCCCTGGTAGTTCAATACCTGGCAGGTTCTCAGAACGCCAGGGCAGCCAAATTGAGCCCCAGTTCAGTTGCATGATCGATCACGAATGGCTTCTTAACTCTGAGGTGGCACAAAGTCTCTTTCTTGAATGGAATGAGCCTTGGTTAGATTTATTCACCACCAAAGAGAATGCGCAATGTCAGCAATTCCGTGCTTTGTAATATCCAAGGCGATTCAGAAAAGGGGGTGGTGATGAACAGAGTGTCTGAATTAAGCAGACCACTCTTACCCAGTCCAAAGATCAGGGCTTGATCCATCACCGTTATTTATCTCACTGCACCATCCCAGCTCAGAACCTGGCTATATGCAAATCAGTCTGTCCCTGGCCTAGTGCATCATGGGAACAGGGCAGACTAAACTACCAAGCCAATTCTTCACCTGAATCGTAATATCCAAGGCGGCACTCGCTAGGCAACGCTTTTCGTTGCGAGTGGAGTTGCGGGCTGTTGTACGCCTTTCCACCTACACCACTTCTGCCCAGACTGCTGAAGATCAAGCATGACTGGGCCCAAATCATTCTTGTGTCTCTGGATTGGGCACGAAGAGTCTGGTTTCCCGAGCTACCTAATCTAGCCATAGATCCTCCAATCAGACTTCCCCTTTGGGAGGATCTTCTGTTGCAGCAGTATGCGACGGTCCTCCACCCCACCCTGTCCAGCCTCCAACTCCTTGCGTGCAGATTGAGCGGCGGCAGTTATACGACTGCCGATGGTACAAATTTGTGGTATGGTAATGTAAGGGACATTTCTACCGCGCGACTTCCACTCCAAGGAGTATCTTGGCGCTGAAGATCCCCTTTCTGCCCCTCTTTCTGAGGTTTTCTTGGTCCTCCTTTCTTTGGCCCAGCAGGTTTCTGCTCTGGACACTATCAAGGGCTATCTCTCAGCCATTTCTGCCTTTCTTAGGCTTCCTGATCAGCCTTCTCTCTTCAAGTCCCCAGTTGTAAATAGTCATTACTCTTCTCTTTCCTCCTATCCCCTTCGTACTGCCTCAGTGAGACTTGAATTTGGTCTTGTCCAATTTGATGTGCACTCCGTTTGAGCCGCTTCACAACTGTCCTCTCAGACTCTTAACTTTTAAGACTGCATTCCTGGTGGCCATCACATCTGCCAGAAGAGCAAGTGAGCTACAGGCTCTTTCATCCAAGGATCCTTTTCTGTCTGTAAACCCGGACAAGGTTGTCCTAAGAACTTGTCCATCCTTCTTTCCCAAGGTGGTCACCTCCTTTAATATTGGACATACCATCACTTTGCCCACCTTCTTTCCGCATCCTTCTAAAGAAGAAGAGAAGCTGCACCTTCTGGACCCAAAACGTGTGTTTTCCTTCTATCTGAATCACACCAAGCAGTTCCGGGTGGATGAGCAGCTCTTTATTGGCTACGTGAGCACCAAGAAAGGTCGGGCAGCACACAAGCGGACCATTTCCAGGTGGGTTGCTTTGTGTATTAATGCCTGCTATTCTAAAGCAAAAAAGGAGCCTTCAGTGGGGCTACGCTCCCATTCCACCAGGGCAACAACCGCCACTACTGCTTTGAGACGAGGAGGCCCTCTGAATGACGTTTTCCAGGCAGCTATGTGGGCATAATTGCACATGTTCACTAAACACTGCTGCCTGGATACCCAAGTCCAGAAAGGCAGCTTTTTTGGCCGTTCTGTTCTCCAGGACTTTCTGGTGTGAACTTAGTTCGCAGACCCACCTCCGGGATTTGCATTGCTGGGGTATCTATTCTAAGGTAAGGAATCTATAACTGTCTTTCATGTGAACAAGTTACTTAACTTTGTTAACGATATATCTGTGAGACATAGATTAAAATGGATTTCTTTACCGCCCCACCCATCCTCCCTGTTCTGCTAACTGACTTCTAGGGTAAGGGACTCCCTTTCAGGGCCTTATTTTTCGTGCACCAGTGGTCAGGGTCTCTTGCATGGCGCTGCGCTTCTCCCCTGTAATGTTGTGTAAAGAACTGACATCAGAGGGCGAAGGCGGCTTCTAAGTAACTACCCCAACGTCATTCTGGCACCAAAACACCAACAACGAACGCTGAGTAGACCGACGCCACCTATCGAGAGGCACTGCTTAGGTAAACAATCCATAACTATTCTGTCTCTTAAAGATATATCGTCGCCGAAGGTAAGTAACTTGTTCATCTATACATATACAGACTATATATATATATATATATATATATGTCCACTCGTACAAAACCATAGAAATTCCCCCTTTATAGTTATTTCAGCTACTATAACTCGCGCGCCCACAATGCACTGCTGATGACGTCACATATTGCATCACTCATTACATGGTCAGTGACATCACTCATGACATCTCAAATGACATCACTGATAGGGCGGGGCCTAAGGTGACATGTGTTCAAACACGCCCTGTGGCGCGTTTTAAGTTGGGGAATTAATTCCTCTTCAATCCTGAGGGTCCCTGGGGGCCAACTAGCCCACCAGGTACCTCCAGTACGCGCCAGAGAGCTGCGTTGCAGAGAGGTGTTCAGCGGCCATGCCCCTTTTTAACAACAATCTGTAACGCAGCTCTGTGGCGCTTATAGGAGTTACCTGGTAGGCTATGACAGGATGCCCTGCCATAGCAAACCGCAGTGTCCCGGGGGTGGGCACCCTAGGACACTGCAGGAGCCGGCCCTGGAGGATGGCGGTCCCCAGGGCCATCACAGGCTCCATGTGGAGGGCCACACGGCCCACCTCCTATCAGTGACATAGCCCTGGGGGGGGTGGTTGTCCCTGGGGCTCGGGGTCCGTAACGCACCCCCAAAGTAGAATGTTAGTGCCACTGTGAGGTGACGGCCCCCGGGGTATGTGGGGGTGGGCTTAAGCCCCCCCACACAAGATTATTTATTAAATAAAAAAAGCCCCGGGTTGGCAGTCCCCGGGGGAATTGGGGCTCCCCCACATTTTTTTTCTCTGCCCCCGGGGTCTAAAGAATAACGAAGCGCGGGAGACCGCGCTTCGTTTTTTAAAATAGTTTGGTCGAAATTCTTTAATGCTGTATTGGGCCCATTGTGGGACTTCCTGAGCAGGCCTAGGGGGTCAGGGTCACCCTGCCCCCTTTTCTTGTTTCATGTGCTAGTTTTACTGTTTTCTTGTTCCTCGGTTCTACTGAGGCACAAGATTGCTGCCAACACTTCCTGGTTTGGAGTGTTGACAGCCAATTAGAATACAGCTCTTAGTCGGAAGGCTCCGCCATTTAACAAAAAGGTCTCTTTCTGAACCAAGGGCTACCTTTTTGCCATGTTTTGGGACCTCCCTTTTTTTCTCGAGCCGGCTTACCCAATCACCCCGAAATATTTCAAGATGAGTGGACCGGAGCGTCCCACGAGTTTTAAAAATTTCGCGAAGATTAGTCTTCGGGCGCCAAAGTTATTGGGAATAGAATGTTGCGATTTCCCTATGGATAATAGGCCCTTACTATAACTACATACTGGCGACCGCCAGTAGGTTATATAAATATATATAATATATGTGTGTCACGGCCACACCACTCCTTATAGCGTGATTTTTATTTTATCTCATCCAAGTCACTCTACGCGTTTCGATATAAGTACTCATTGCATTTGCAAAAAATGCAGTCTTTCATCTCTTGGTTAAATTCTGTTACATCAAAATTCAAGCCAGTTAAATGCAAGTTTGAAATTGTTGAAATCAGGTGGAACTTCAATAAATGTAAAAATCCCGTCTTCAAGAGTTCCAAACTAAATTATAAATAAAGCGGGTTTTTCGTATTTAATGAGTCATTTATACTCTCCCAAATAGGTCTTATGAGGCCATTCACAAGTGGTGGAAGCCCACAGGGGCCAGCGGAAGTGCAAGGTTGCACTAGAACCTTGATTAAATTGGAGTGTGCATGTTGACAAAAGGCGCAAATAATTTTCAATTTGGTCTCACGAGTGATAGATATATAGATATATATATATATATATATCTCTGAAAGAGACTGTTATTGATTCCTTACCTTAGAATTAACCCCAGGCGTCAGACTGGATCTGGAGAATTTTCTCTTAACAGTACCCCTGCGCGTCAGCAGGTGGCGTTGGTCGACTCCGCCTCCGTCGTCCTCATCGTGGTCGCAGGGATGATGTCATGGTGCTAGCTTAGACCCCGCCTCTGCCCGCTGATGTCCGTTTTTTTCTTTTTCCTCGCCAGCTAGCGCAGATCCAGAGATCGCTTACCCCTTTAGTCATTTTTTTACTAAGCTTGACTAAACTTTTTTTGACTTTTGTTGGCTTCTTTTTTTGAGTCCTAGACTCCTGTTGTACGAGGGATGTACCGTTGTCAGATTGGTTTCAAGCCCTGCGAGGTCTTTCACAAACTGATGTCTGACACTGACCCCCACCTCGTGTTCCTTTGGTCTCTAGACCCAAAGTCGTGCGCCGACTGCTGGGCCAAGAATCTGAAGTCTTTGCCGAAGGAACCCTGAAAGCTCTTGGAGACCCGGCAGTCGGCTCCGTGTCACTCACGGTCTCAGTCGAGTGGAAGGTCTCGAGACCGTTTGTAGAGCAACCACACCTCGTCCAAGTCTTCACGCTCCTTAGGTAAGTTAAAGCACAAGAAGAAGGCAAAAAAGCACTGTGGCTTTGCGCCTTCTCCCCGTCGGTCGGCTAACGTGGCGCGTCATCCGGTGCCTCATTTGGGGACAGCTCCCCCTTTTTCGGGAGCCCGGGCATCCCCTACCCAGCTTTGTATGTTATACAAAGCCCTCCACCGTATCTTTGGGCAGCCCGAATCCACTGGCGCGCCCCTGGGGCCCGTGGAGTCCGTATGGGGCCCGTGGAGTCCGTATGGGGCCCTAGGCCTGGATCCGGATCAACGCCGGTCGACCGTACTCGACCTTCTGTTGCACAAGCCCGGCAACTACGCCATACCCGTCCCCGAGATGGACCTGGACCGATGTCTGATCGGACTCCAGAGGGTAATTTTGTTCCCTTGTTCATCCCAAGTGTTCCCGCTCGCCCTGAAGGTGGTGATGAGGACTGTGAGGGGTCGCTGGACCCTTTGGCAGAGCAGCTGGAAGAACCGGACTGAAGAGAGACACTTTTCCAGACCGTGGAATGCTTTCTGCTCCTACCATGGTTATGGAGGAGGGAGCGTCCTATGGTGGTGTGGTGCGTGGGGCATCTGAGGCCTTGGGCGTGGAGCTCCCTACAGTGGCAGTCAGGACTAATCTCCTGACAGTGGTGCTTCAACCTGCAACAACTTGCTCTGAACCCCTTTTGCCCTTCAACGAAGCCCTCATGGATGTCCTTCTAGGCACATTTTCCAAGCCCAGCACAGGGGCTTCTGTGGAACAGACAATTGCCCGCTGCCACCTCCCGGCTCTGAGCGATCCCATTTTCCTCACTCAACACGCTTCCCCCAAGAGCTTGGTGGTCTAAGCTTCTTCCAAGGGTGCATTTCCTTCTGCTCCTCCAGACTGGGAATCAAAGAAGCTGGATCATCTTGGAAAGCGCATGCTCGCTTCCTCCAGCTTGGCATTGCGGTCAGTGAATACATCGTGCCTCCTGGACCAATACTCCGTTACAATATGGGATACGGTTGCGCAAGTGCTGCCTCAGTGGAGGAAGCCCGGGTGTTCTCTTCTAAGCCGTGGCAGATGGGAGAGGCGCAGCAACATTGACGACTCGCTGTGGACTGGATACCACCGACTCACTAGGCAGGAAGATTGCCACTTTGGTAGCCATTCAGCGCTACACCTTTTTGAGGACGTCTGACTTTTCGGGAGATGCTCAAGCAACTCTGCTAGACATGGCCTTTGGTGGAGGTCACCTTTTTGGTGACAAGGCAGACTGGACGCAGGAGCGCTTTAAGGATTCTCGAGCTACGGACAGATCCTTTGACCTCGCGGCGTCCTCCCAACCACTACAGTCTGCCTTTAGCCCCTTTCGTGGCTACGAAAGGGGCACCCCTCCACGTCTAACCCAGTCTAGCCACCGGTACACGCAAGCTGCCCAGTGTATGCATGGCTGCGGATGTAGGACCCAGTGGACGGGCCAGTCCAACCTTCCCTCACCCCCGCCCCACCCCCCTTCAGCAGCCTCCGAACCCCCCTAGTCTGACCTTTCATGCCCATCAGCGGCCAGTGGGTGGCAGGATTCTCCACCTCCCCCACTGACAAATCATCATGTTAGACAGGTGGGTTTTGCAGATAACCAGCCCAATTTTCTTCGAAAATTAACTTCCCTGTATTATTATTTTTTATTTCAATTTTTGCAACCTTTTGCAATACTATTTTGGTTAGGTCTCTTAACTATACATAGGAGGTTTTAAGAGTTGTCCCAGTTCTATATAATTTCACTCTCAATAAAGCTATAAAAATATGATTTTTCCAAAATGGCCCTGCGTTCTACGTTCAGGCGGCATCTACGAGAAGAGTGAGCGGTCTTTGCCATCTCACCCTCAATAACCTACTGGTAAATACAGACTTCTCCAAGATGGCCCCCACGTTAACTACTATTGCGTGGCATCTACAATAACAGAGTGAGCGGTCTAGTCCCTTCCTTGACGAAATCTCAGGTGGAGAAATGACAGCGAGGCTGTTTCGGAAAAAAAGAACCGGTTTAATACATCGGTAAGATGCGGTCACCAGAGAATCGAATTTGGCGAACAGGCCGGGACAGCCTTGATGAAGTAAGTGACACGGCTCGCTACTAGAAAGCCGTGAGTGGAGGCGCTCATCTGACTGTCACATTCCTCTCCACTCGCTCCAGCCCCTCTGCCATTGCGCTGGATATCAAATAGTGGACTATTGTCCAATTTTCTTTCTCCTCCTAGGGTTTGACTACAGGCCCCTGGAAAGACCATGATGCACCAGTAGGGCGTCCACAATGTATGTAATTGCAAGTATTGTAGGGTTAGTGTTTTTCTTCTTTATGGATGTGTCTCACCACGTGATCACATTTGTGCAGTTGTATTGAGCACTATAACCACAGGGTTTAGGCAAATATTTCCTTTATATATTACGTATTGGGGTTTGTCAGCCATGGTTGATAAGCCGCTCTTGTTTTTTAAATGATTTTCTTGTTGTTTCAGATACGGACTGACAAAGCTTTACAGTGTGTAATAATATGGGGAATATGCATGGCATGCTATCTTTTGTGTCCTGATTAGAGGACCGTTTGGAGTGGTACCAATGGGATAATTTTTCCAATAAGTCCTGAAGAAGAGCCATGAGGGATACGGCTCAAAACATGTTGACAAACTATTTCTGAAGAGAACTGACTCATTATAGTCTACCCCTTCAGCCACAACCCCATGATTGTAGCCATACCCACTATAGGCGGGGAATAAAAAAGGAATCCTACTAGTCAGGTATTTTTAACTCCCCAACACCCACTTTCACACTCCTTTACCAACGTCTTCTTTATCATTGACTCCTCCTATGAGTGCTCTCATTTAAACGCCTGGTCGCAGCACGCCTCAATCCATAGAGAATTGGGATGAACCTCAAAGATGAAGCATGCCACCAACTGGTTACCCTGGTGGGTGAGGGGTCTCTAGGAAAAATGCTTTTTTACCAAATAAACTATGCAAGTGGCGATTCATTATATTTCATACTTTTTCCCTGGGCTGGTTTTGGATTAGTTTAAAATACGTGTCCATGAGAATCTTTAACTCCCACCCCTTTATTTGTTGAAAAGGTTTTTCAGATAGTCCAAAGGGCCTACTTCCTCCCCTTCTAGACTACCCCTCCTTCCATGGCACTCTATCACCCTCACTCTAGCTATCGCCCTCACTCATGCAACATACACTCCACACAATACCACTCAGTGCCACATAATTATATGCTCCATAATTACAATGCAACATACACTCCAAATAATACCACTCAGTGCCATATAATTACACGCCACACAATTACTCTACTGAATACAACACACTCCTCATAATACCACTCCGTGCCACATAATTATATGCTACATATTTACAGTGCACTCAGTGCAACATACACTCCAAATACCACTCAGTGCCACATAATTACACGCCACATAATTACACTGCACTCATTGCAGCATATACTCCAAATACCACCCAGTGCCACCTAATTACACGTCACATAATTACCCTGCACTCAATGCAACATACACTACAAATACCACATAATTACCTGCCACATAATTACACTGCACTCAATGCAACATACACTCCAAATACCACCCAGTGCCACCTAATTACATGCCACATAATTACCCTGCACTCAATGCAACATACACTCCAAATACCACTCAGTGCCACATAATTACACACCACATAATTACACACCACATAATTACTCTACTGAATGCAACACACTCCACACAATACCACTCAGTGCCACATAATTATATGCTACATAATTACACTGCACTTAATGCAACATACACTCCAAATACCACTCAGTGCCACATAATTACACGCCACATAATTACACTCTACCGAATGCAACACACTCCAAACAATACCACTCAGAGCCAAATAACTACACACCACACAATTACACTCTACTGAATACAACATACACTCCACACAATACAACTCAGTGAAACATAATTATATGCTACATAATTACACTGAGCTCAATGCAACATACACTCCAAATACCACTCAGTGCCACATAATTACACGCCACATAATTACACTATCTATCCTATCTATCTATCTATCTATCTATCTATCTATCTATCTATCTATCTATCTATCTATCTAATCGCCCTGACTCCCATCTAATCGCCCTGACTCCCATCTAATCGCCCTGACTCCCATCTAATCGCCCTGACTCCCATCTAATCGCCCTGACTCCCATCTAATCGCCCTGACTCCCATCTAATCGCCCTGACTCCCATCTAATCGCCCTGACTCCCATCTAATCGCCCTGACTCCCATCTGTGCAAACATTCAACAACAACTGGTTCCAATATGTTCTCTCAATGTTTCAAGCTTTATTTCAAATGTCACAAAAAGATGTTAATATTTCACTTCTGTTCTCGGATTTTCGTCACAATAAAATACACAGAACATAACCTTCACAAAAGTTATTTACAAAAGTTTAAGCTATTGCCATTATATATTACAATAACTTTTATTTAAGTATTAATTATTTAAAAAATTAAAAGCCATTGTTATTTATAATATGAATACATCTAAGTCACGTAAATACAACATATATTGCATTACAAATGCTATAGGTGTCCCATTTGCGAAAATTATTACTATTGGCATTGTAAATGACAAAGCTATTAATTTCGCTATTTTCAAAACCAACACTTAAATAAAAAAATTGTCATTTACAATACCAATAGCTCAAACTTTCCTAATGCAAGACCTATTGCATTGCAAATGCTTGTTTAATTTATTATCGGGGCGATCACACCCGCCCAGGTGAAAACACGTTATTTTATTTAATATATACCCCGGGAGGAGCATTCCCAAGAGGGCTGCCCCCCACTCACCCCTATGATTTCCATGATGTCTAGTGGGGTATCCTGCCTGTGTATCGCAATGTGACTGTGATCCATGGCAATGAAAACCTTTTGGATATGCCTTGTTTCAAAGTAGAGACACCCCCTTTAAAACAAGGCCTCCCTGAAAACTGGGGAGGCCTTTTTCGGCCTGTTTTCCCCATCAGTCGAGCGCAGCCTTACCTGCTGCTTCCTCTGCTCCGGTGGGGAAAACTGTGACGTACAAGCACCTCGGGGCACACTGACGGCACTTATGGGTGGGATGGGGCACCGGGTGAGATGCTGAAAGCCTTCCGTGTCTCCCCAAGCGGGGGCGAGGGGGGGGGGGTGACCACTTGGGTGCGAAAGGGGCCTTAACTGGTGTCGGCCAATGGACGTGCGCAGCACCAGGGAGGTAGTGTGTGCCTTGCCCATTGGTCAGCATTCAGATCAGCTCTATAGTCACTATCAAACTTTTCTTGTTTTCTCAGACCATCAGTAAAGACTATACCATAATAGTATTTAATGGGAAGTATATGATTAACATCCCAGAAAGAGTAATTCTTTTGTTCACTGTTACCAGGGATATGTTGACTAAAGCTTTTGCATTGACAGTGAGGTTTTTTAATTTGATATAGTGATTGGTCAGTAAGTAATTGAAAACAAATTGCATAGCAGCTAAATAAATAGTCACATTGACATACCAAATATGTTTCTTTATTTTAATTGTTCACTTAATCTCTTGTCTGCTGTCTTAGCAGAGGCAACATCCACCGAAAAAGAGGAAGATGTGTTCATGGGAATGGTTTGTCCGCCTGGTACAAATCCAGATGACTCTCCTTTGTACGTTCTCTGTTGCAATGACACTTGCAGCTTCACATGGACAGGTGCGGAGCACATCAACCAGGTAGGTGAAAAACTGGATAACAACTTAGTTTAGTTGACACGTATTTCTTGTGCCTGCAGACGCGTATATTTTATATCTATCTATCTATCTATCTATCTATCTATCTATCTATCTATCTATCTATCTATCTATCTATCTATCTATCTATCTATCTATCTATCTATCTATCTATCTATCTATCTCTGGCGGGAGCCAGTAGGTATAGTTATAGTTAGGACCTAGTTTACAAAGGACAATCTTTTCTTGCTTTTTTACTAACTTGGTTGCTATTTGACGAATCTTCAGGAAATTTTCAAAACTAGTTTGCCAGTCACTTCAGCTGTTTGGAAAGTTTTAGGCTGATCTATCAAGCGGGGGCCGAGAAAAAGGGGGGCGTGTTCTCAAAATATGGTTCCCCGTGCAATTTCCCATGGAAAATTTAGACACAACCAAAACCGGAACCGTGACCGGAATTGCACCAAATTTCGCAGAAAGCTAGCGCTTGGTCACGAAATAATGCTTTTTGTAAATTTGCGGTCAACCTGTTCTGTAGTTGATAAAGTAAAGATGTTCGGGGCATATGGGGACACGGTTATTAAGGGAGGAATAAAATGTAAAAGCGTTGGCTCTTCGTTTTGGATTTAAAATACTGGCATCTCAGGAGGCTCTTTGATTGGAGGACATCGTAAGAGAAGCCAATCATAATAAGGCTACTGGCTCTTTATGTAGCTGACCAAAACGAGCTACACTGTGTAGAGAGTCTAGGCGAAACCTTATTGCTTTATAGAGGCAAAATGATAACACTAAATGCTCTCTTTTGTGGTAGTGTGAGCGAGCAGTTTAGGCTTATCAGAGGGTAGTGCTGAACATTTGTTTTACTCAGAGAGGCAATAAATGAGACACTTACTCAAGAATAAATCCTAGATCAATTTAGGAAAATAAGTTGTATTTTTATGTTCATCTTGATACCAAGATTTTCGTTATCATGTAAGAACTTTTTAAAATATTGATTTTTACAGGTAAGTAAGCAGTTCATGTAAATGTGTCTACTCAACAGTGCTTCCTATGAGAAAGTGCCCTCTTTCTGCATGGTTGCCCCCACTTTTTGCTGAATTGCTGATGTACTTTGACTGAGTGTACTCTGGGCTCCTGCTAATCCGGTACCCAGGGCCTATGTTTTCCCTAAAACTGCATCGAAGCCTAAACCCAATTGGAATCTCTGGCCACAGGTCAGCCCCTGGTAAATGGTACCACAGGTACCCAGGCCATTGTGACATGAGAAGGCCTCTAAGGGCTGTAGCACTTATTGTTCCACCCTTAGAGGTCCTGTACCCTGACACACATACTGCCTTTGCAGGCTGCGTGTCTTGGTGCAGAACAAAGTGATGAGTCGACATGGCACACATCCCTGTGTGCCATGCCTACAGACCAATGCCCTGGCATAGATCAATCACCCCTTTAGCTGAGTGCACTATACCATTGATGAGGGTACCAGTGCATGAGCCCTTACCCCTACACTGTCTAAGTCCATTCTTAGACGTAAGTGCAGTGCTTCCATTAAGAGTATATAGTGGTGGAAGTTTGTCATTACAAACTCCACAGCACCATAATGGCAACACTGAAAACTGAAACGTTTGGTATAAAACTTCTCATCACAATAAACTCACAGGATTTAATGAAAAATGCACACAGAGGGCATCTTAGAGATTCCTCCTGAAAACTAACCCATCACTAGATTCCAGGCTAAGTGGCTACTTTCAGCTCCCACCACCAGACATGTTTCTGGACCCCTTGGTCGAAAGCATGCTGCTCTCAGCGGCCTGAAACAATGCACTTCCTGGGATGAGGTGCCAAGCCTCCTCCCCCAGGAGGGGCTAGGTTCACAAAGGGGGAGCTTCAAAGGCTTGCTGCCTTTGTGAGCTTCCCCAGGCCAATTGCTGCTTTCAGCAACTGGTCTCCACTGGTTCTGACCCCCACTTTAAACTGGCGGGAAAAACAAGCGAGGAAGAGAGTTGTGCCCACCTCTGCCAACTCCACACCTCAGGTGGGGGAGGCAAGGTGAAGCACAACTCTCAGTCCACGGCATCTTGAAGATGGGGGTACTCAGCCAACCAGGGACAGGCACATGCTCACTTCCCACTGTGGGGGGTGTACTCACCCCAGGGAAGGGACCCATTGGTCCCTGCCTTTTACCTACCTGTAACGCTCTAAATCTAGTATTTAGGGGCACCCATGAACCTTGTTTCCTCAGATCCAGACAAGAAACAAGAAGAAAAGGAGGACCGAACAGCCGTGCAGCAGCTAACAAGAGTAAGACACCCGCTGACTTGACTCCAGCCCTACCGGCCTGTCTCCCCCACAAACCTACTCCTGCAAAATCCCGGTGTGTCCTTCAGCCAGCAATCTCACAAACAGCGAAGGGCCTGCCTAACTTCACTTCCAAAGTCTGCTTCTCCCATGAACACCGGATTTGTTCAACTGCAACCACTGGCAGCTGCCGGAAACAGTAAACCCGCCCCATTCTGCATCCGCTGTCCACGGCCCAAGCTCGAGTGGGCAAACACCACGAGGAGGTCAACCCGGCGATCCTGAACCGAGATCCGGCGACCCCCGATTAACCTCAAGCCTCCAGCCGACGCCTGCTGTCTAAATCCAGAAGACCCCCAAAAGTAACTTACCTGCTATTTAACTGAAAATCCTGTTAAAGTATATGTTCGAGGCATGTGGGCTGCTGAATTCATATCTGTTCATAGATCGCCGCCTAGTGTTGGGTCCGGATGATTGCAAATTGTTGTCCTGGAAGAGTCTTCGAAGTATCATGAGATAGGTGGCTCCTCCCTCGGACTACAGTGCGCATGGGCATCCTCTCCATCCCCATATTGTTTTTTTCCGCCATTGGGTTCGGATGCACTTTCCAGCACTCCAAGTTCGGAATCGAAAGCAACTTTTCATCAAGGCCAAAAGGCCTTCGGATTTGTCTGTATTGTTTTCGATCGGTACCGAAAAGCCTTAGTCACAATTTACTTGCACTCCGGTCGTCGAATCGGGCCGTTAGGCCTTCTCGACGCCACGTGGATTGACGGTCGATGGAACGAAGTCCATTCAAATATTGCCCGCAGTGCAACTCTAAGATCCCGCATACAGATAAGCATCCTGTGTGCAACAAATGTTTACCTCCAGATCATAACGAAAGTAATTGCCTAGCTTGTGCCCAGTTCCGGTCCAAAAAGACGATCCGGAATCGACAGGCGGAGAGGCAAGAAATGCAGAGGTCGGCACCGGAGCCAGAGAAATCTTCGACGAGGAAGATCTAGTTGACGCCGATGACTTGGATCAAGAGGAATATCTATACTCCGAGCAAGACTCTGAATATTATATCGACGAGGAAGAAGAAATCGTTAACGTCGAAGACTACGACCAAGAATCGTAGCTGTCGAAAACTACTCCGACGACAACGGGGGGCGAACCGTGAGCACACCGCCCCACACAGACACTACACCAGTATCAGAGACTCCGGTCAAAGCATCGCCAACAGTCCTTAGCCAAGATCTACATACTGTTTCTATAGCCCCGCAATACCGCTCGGCTAAGAACATACCAAAAGAGACCTCTGAGACACGTAATCCAAAGCCGGTTCAATCGAAACCGAAAGTAATCGGCACGACAGTCTTCGGACCGAACGTCGTCGAACCGAAGGTGATAAACACAAAGGGCGCCGAGCCGAAAGCCAGCGTTCCATATAAACCTTAGAAGCCAAGGCCCGGCGACTCGAACAAATCAAGTTCGACGCCCGAAAAGGGACAAAAGGCTGTCTACGAAAAGAAAAGGGCTGCCAACCGAAAGCGGTCGAACCGAAGCCGTCGATCCGGAGAAGGGCATCGAACCGAAGCCGCAGGCTCCAAAGACACCTCTACAGCCACACAAGTCAGGACACCCAACACAGGTTATCTAACCGACAAAACCGGTCGGTCCAAAAAAAGTGGTGCGCTCTGTTAAAGACGTCGGACCGACAAAACCAGTCGGACAGACGTTAAAGCCTCAGAAGCAAATACAGCCACCAAAAGCGATCGACCCGAATAAAGGTATCGAACCGAAGACGGTCAAACCTAAATCAACTGTGCCAAGGCAAAAGACTGTGGAAGAGGAGATCATTCATCCAGACCCCTCTACAGATGGTCAGTCCAAACTATATATTGACCCAAATACTATGAAAGTGACTGTTTATTCAAGAAAGAAAAGACCAGTGCCTGCTGAAGACTTTTCTCAAATTCCACTCATAAAGAAGACTGTGCAACCTCTCCTATTCTTTTCCAACCTATCTCTCCAGCTATGCTTACTCCGTATGCACCATACTCACCTACACGCTCCGACTACAACATAGATGTAGATCATGACGCACATGTGGATCATGACGCAAATGTGGATTTTGGAGATACTCAAAACCCATATGTAGACCCCAACTCACAGCCATGGGGGGATGACCCAGACACTGATGGGGCTCAACCCCTTACAGACACAAATGTATACCCAGCTAAGCCATCACCTACAGGAAACACAGTGGCTTTCAACTTATTAATAGACAGAGCAGCGCTCTACCATAATGTAGATATGCATTCAGATGATATAGAGGAAGACTTACTTTTTGACACACTTGCAACATCTGAAAAAAGTGTCAAAACACTTCCAATGTTAAAATGGGTCCTAAAGCATGCAAATGACATATTCAAAGACACTAGGGCACGTGTCATCAACCCTAGAATTGAAAAGAAGTATAGGGCCAAACCAGTAGACCCTACTTACATCAGGGGACAACTGCCTTTAGACTCATTGGTGGTATCCAACGCACAAAAGCGTGCTAATTCCCAAACTACTGGAGAGGCTCCTCCTCATGATGAGTCCAAAATTTTAGAAGCATCAGGCAAGAGGGTAGCCGCTCGAGCAGCAAACTCATGGAGAATAGCCAATGCTCGAGCCTTGCTGGCTCGATATGATAGAGCGCACTATGACACTTTAGAAGGACTTCTCCAACACTTACCTGAGCCTTTCAAAGAGCAGGCAGATGCACTTATACAGGAGGGAAAGCTCATCACCAATGCCTCCATTAAGTGTGCTCTAGACGCGGCAGACACAGCTGCCAGATCTATCAACACAAGCGTACTGCTTAGGAGACACGCATGGCTTCGCATATCTGGATTTAAAAGTGAAGTCCAGGCCACAATTCTTCACCAGCCAATAAACCCAGATGTTTTGTTTGGTCCAGCAGTTGACTCAATTCTGGACAAAAAGGTCACAGACTGTGAAGTCAATGGGAGCTCTTCAGTCCCTACAACACAGAGGCTCCTTTCGTTGCTCCAACTATAATAGAGGATCACGAGGTAGCACATTGCAGCAATCCTCCGCATTCAAAACTAACACGCAATCCACACACAATAATTGCCCAGACAGAGGTGGATACAGAGGAAATAATACCAAGGGCAGAGGTCGTGGAGGCAATGCCAATAGATCCTCCAATAACACCAAACAGTGACTTCTTAGCACTACCCCCAGACCATATAACACCGGTCGGGGGAAGACTACAAGAGTTCCTTCCAGTCTGGCTAAACATCACTACAGACAGGTGGATCAGGCAAATTATCCAACATGGCTATTATAGAACTCACATCAACACCACCCAACATACCACCGTACACGGTCCAATGTCAAAGGAACATATCACGTTATTGCAGCAAGAGGTCGTCAGTATGCTGCAAAAAGGGGCCATAGAACCAGTCCCATCCCAACATCAAGGGACAGGAGTATACTTGCTATACTTCCTCATTCCCAAAAAAAACGGTTCTCTCAGACCAATATTGGACCTCAGGCCCCTCAACCAGTACATCTTTTCAGAGCATTTTCACATGCTCACTCTGCAACAAGTCTTACCACTGCTGCGGCAGGGAGACTTCCTAGCAACTCTAGACCTCAAAAACGCATACTTTTATATACCAATACACCCTGCTCACAGAAAGTATCTTAGGTTTACTATTCAAGGACAACACTACCAGTTCAAAGTCCTACCATTCTGTGTAACAACAGCTCCACAGGTGTTCACCAAATGCCTAGCGACAGTGGCGGCGCATCTCAGAAGACAACACATTCATGTATACCCATATCTGGACGATTGGCTAATACAAGCGCCATCGACCCAGAAATGTGCCAGCCACACGTCCAAGACCATTCATCTCCTGCACAGTCTAGGCTTCTCGCTGAACTACCCAAAGTCACACCTGCAACACTCCCACGTCCAACAGTACCTGGGAGCAACAGTAGATACACTAGCAGCAAAAGCATATCCAAACGCAGCACGGATCAACGGAATGCAAACGTTAATCCAAAGATTCAAACCACAACACTCGAGTGTTTATGCAACTAATAGGCATGATGGCATCATGCATATTCATATTCCCTCATGCCAGACTACACATGTGTCCACTGCAAGAGTGCCTAGCATAGCAGTGGAACCAGGCTCACAGACAATTAAAACACCTAGTGTTGGTGATCTGTCAGGCTTACAACTGTCTGCATTGGTGGAATCCACAAAACCTTTGCAAAGGACGACTGTTCCAAGAGCCTGTCCCACAAATAGTGATGACAGCGGACGCATCCCTCCTAGGCTGGGGAGCCCATGTCCTGCATTTCACAGTCCATGGTCTATGGACAATACAGCAAAAGAAGATGCACATCAATCTACTATAGTTGATGGCGGTTTTTCTAGCACTAAAAGCGTTCAAAAACCACTTATGCAACAAAACAGTGTTGATCCGGATGGACAACATGACAGCTATGTATTATATTCAAAAACAGGGAGGAACATATTCCCCACAGCTATCACATCTAGCTCAACCTGTGTGGAAATGGGCCATTCAAAGGAACATGTTCCTCATGGCGGAACACCTCCCAGGCAAGGACAATCCAATAGCGGACCTGCTCAGCAGACACAGTCAACAGATGCAAGAATGGGAGATTTACCCCAACGTGCTCCAACCATTCTTCCGGCAGCGGTGGCAACCAGAGAAAGATCTGTTTGCCACACGCGAAAACGCAAAATTCCAGTACTTTGCCGCCAGGTTCCCACATCCGCAGTCGCAGGGCAATGCGATATGGAGGAATTGGTCAGGCAAATTTGCGTACGCTTTTCTCCCAGCTCCATTAATACCGCTAGTGGCACGCAAACTGCGCCAACACTCGCTGACGCTACTCCTAGTTGCTCCCACATGGGCAAGGCAACCATGGTACACAACGTTCCTTAAACTGTCAGTGGTGCCTCATCAAAGACTGCGACTCACACCCAATCTTTTAACTCAGAGCCATGGAGAAATCCAACACCCAGATCCACAACAGATGAACCTGGTGATCTGGCTCCTGAAATATTAGAGTTTGGATTCCTAAACTTGCCTCCAGACTGCATGAATATTATCAGAGGCAAGAAAACCCACTACCAGGGCATGTTATGCGGCAAAGTGGAAACGGTTCATCATCTACTGCAGAAACAGCGATATAAACCCATTAGATGCTTCTACCCAGAACATCATTTGCTATCTATTGCACCTACAACGTTGCAATTTAGCATACTCATCCATCAGGATACATTTACCCGCACTAGCAGCATATCTTCGAAACAGGCAACACCTTTCACTATTTAGAGTGCCCACAATTAAAGCGTTTATGGAAGGACTTAAGCGAGTAATTCCTCCAACACACCCACCTTCGCCAGTCTGGAATCTAAACATTGTTTTAACCAGACTTATGAGACCACCTTTTGAGCCACTACACTCATGCGAAATACAGTTTCTTACTTGGAAGGTGGCTTTCCTTATTGCCATTACTTCACTTAGGAGAGTTAGTGAGCTGCAAGCCCTAACCATTCATTCAAATGCATGCAAATAGAGTAGTTCTAAGAACAAACCCTAAATTCATGCCAAAAGTGGTATCCCATTTTCATATAAATCAAACAATAGAACTGCTGGTGTTCTTTCAAAATCCACAAACAGTAGCTGAAAGGGCCTTGCACACTCTAGATGTCAAGAGAGCTCTGCTATACTATATAGATAGAACTAAGGCATTTCGAAACACAAAACAGTTGTTTGTCGTTTTCTCACCGCAACACAAAGGTAACCCTATTTCAAAATCAGGTATAGACAGATGGATCGTTAGGTGCATTCAGATATGTTATTTGAAAGCAAAACGCACCTTAATAGTTCCCCCTAGGGCGCATTCAACACGCAAACTAGGGGCATCCATGGCTTTCCTAGGAAATATTCCTTTACACGAAATTTGTAGAGCAGCCACATGGTCCACCATACATACGTTTACCAGACACTATTGTGCAGATGTACATTCAAAACAGCAAGCTGCTGTAGGTCAGGCTGTTCTCAAAACTCTTTTTCAGACTGCTGCAACTGGCACGGGCAACCACCGCTAGGGGAAATACTTCTATACATTCTATGCACAGATATGTCGCAGCTGTAGCATTCACACTTTGCAGGGACATCTCTTACTGTACTATACTCCAGCTCTGCCACAATGGCGAAAAACATTCTGGGGATGGAGAGGATGCCCATGCACACTGTAGTCCAAGGGAGGAGCCACTATCTCGTGATACTTCGAAGACTCTTCCAGGACAACAATGTGCAATCAGCCGGACTCAACACTAGGCGGCGATCTATGCACAGATATGAATGTCAGCAGCCCTATATGCCAAGAACAGATGCATACTGGTAAGTAGCATATTCCGTACTGTATTTACAAGTGATTGCATTTCTCTGAAACAATACTGTAAGTCAAACCATAGTACATTTACCATTGCAATTAAACAGTATTACAGTCAGCATTTACTACTGTAAAGTATTTATTGCTTACCTGTGCCAGGCTTGCTTGTTTCTAGAAATAAAATAACTAAAAGAATATTTTTATACAAAAACAATTGGTCTGAAGTTCACTCTTTTCAATGTGAGAATTCATTTGCTGACTGAGTGTGTACAACAAATGCTTAACACTGTCCTCTAATACTGCCTTACTGCTCGACCACACTACCACAAATAGAGAGTAAGGTTCTATCTAACTTTGCCTCTACCTACCTTTGAGGATCCACTGGACTCTGTGCACACTATACCTCACTTTGGTATAGTATATACAGAGCCAGCCTCCTACACTTCCCTATGGGAGAAAAGACATATGCCACACACAGTTATTTACTGTTGGTCTTCTGAAGGTCTCCTTCGAGACTTCAGGTTGTAGGGGCCAGGGTCGAAAATACCACCAGCAGTTACTAGTTACTTGCCCTTGTGCATCCGGGTACAGAGGTGCTGATTAGGTTGCCTCTTGGACAAAAGAGGAGCTACCTTGAAACAGGCTCCAAAGTGGGACTTAAGTCCGAGAGCTCCCAATGGGGCGCTCGAGTCACAAGGGTCCTGGGAACAAGGGGGCACAGCCGATTCGTCGGTACTGAGGCTGGGGGCGCTCAAGTGCAGAGTGAAAACCTCGGCGGAGGCTCTCTCTCCTAGGGCCTTGTCATTGTGTGACCCTCTGGTTGAGGGTGCAAAAAGCAGGACTAATGGGCCACTCAGGAAGTGGGTCTCTGCATTGCTGGCATTCCTTGACTCTGCTCAGTCTTAGTCCCAACTGGACCTAAACAGGCCTTGGCTGCTGCAAGCGTGCCTTAACCTGGGTATTTATCTTGTTCCACCTCGGTTGGTCCCGGTGTCCTCTCACTCGGTGGGGGGACGAAGCTGACCTTGAGGAGCACAGTTACCTCTTTCTAGGGGGATGCTGCATCGGGCTGGCCTGGAGAGGCAACAAGGAAAACCAAAACCAACTCTTTCGGGCCTGCAGACTACAGGAGAGTAGCTTCTCTAATCCAAGGAGTTAATTTGCGAAGAGCTGGCAGTTTACCATTGATCTTTGTAGTGGCTCAGCTGCAGGATGAGTCAACGATTGTCGAGACTGGTGCAGGCAGGCAGAGTTAGGTGCCAAAAGTCAACAGCAGTCTTCACTTCTCGTTGTCTTGCGGCTCTTCTTCTGGATCCAGGCATCAAGGCTGCATGTAAATACTCAATTTAGAACCTATAAGGAGAGTGACAGGTAGTAGCCAATGGGCTACTTACCTTTAGGGTGACACTCTCTATATGATAATTATGTATGTGAAATGGGCATATCCCTGACCCAGTGAGCCTAATTCCACCCAAAAAAATATAGTTGAATTTCTAAGTTTCCTATTAACACCAGGTAGCCCACCTTAGGGGTGGGACTAGCCTGATGGTGGAACACGTCTCTTGACTAGCTAATGTTCGAGGCATGTGTGCTGTAAATACACATGCTTTACATACTCCTGCCATCTAGTGTTGTGTCTGGATGTTTTCTAGTTGTTTTTCCTCTAAGAAGTCTTTCCAGTCACGGGGTAAGGTGTCTTCTCCTTTCAGTGATAGTGCGCATGGGCATCAACTCCATTATTAAATTGTTTTTTTCCGCCATTGGGTTCAGATGTATATTGGTTAGCTCCGCTTCAGAACCATTCTTCGGGTTCCCCTCGGTGCACAATCCACTCTACCCTCAACGGTTTTGTACATGTTCCCCTGTTCTCCAGTTATCAAATCGATCTGGAAGCACTCTATTTTCGGTCGGAAAGATCGGGGCGGCCCTCTGGCCTAACCGTGTCAGTTCATCCTTCCGCTGATGGAATAAACTCAGTCCCAATTCTTTCCTCAGTGCCGCGCCAGGTACCCTTGCACCATTCTACATCAAGTTCGTAACTTCCGCCTCTCGCAGCAGCACTAGGAAGAAGACTGCAACGCCTGTAAGTTGTTTTGGTTGAAGAAAGCCTTGTGATCGCCGGGCTCTACGATGAGAAATGCAACATAAAAGCATCAACACACTCAGGATATTTTCAGCAAAGAATCCAAGCATGAAGGTCGAGACGTCGGTGGCAGAAGAAGGGGCCCTTCTCCGTCCCAGAGTCGGATTCTGAACTCGAGATAGAGTCCTAAGACGTGCCTCCAGGACAGTGTGCTGTGAGTACCGAAGACCCCCTGCCCCCTAAAAACTAAGGCTGAGGCACCACCTCTGCCTTCTTGCTAAGGTCGACAGCAATACAATGTTTCCGATGCCCCGCCTTCCGGCTCGGCACCGAAACAAATCGTCAAGCCTTCCGGCTCTGGGTAGAGTCGGACAAAATCATCTTTGGATCCGAAACCCTCCGGTTCCTGGGACAAATCTGGTTTGGAGCCGAAACCTTCAGCTCCCAAGTGCAAGCCTATTTTGGTGCCAAAATCAAAGGACAGCCTCTTCGAGATCCTGAACCAATTTTTGACGTTCTCAAGGATAAATTCGATCCTTTACCTCCATCCTGATATAGAACATATTTCTGCCAAAACACCGGTCAAAGGCAAACTTCCTTCAGAGGACCCTGCGGATAAAATCCCTCTGAAGAAGAAAAAAGGATATGGCTACCAGCCCTGCTTATCTTGCCTCGCAGTCCCATCCACCTCCACCATCTTCTCCAGATTTACCAATTCAGGGTCCCTTACACATAACACCTCAGGGATCTCCACAGACATAGCCTGAAGGGGATGATATTGGTGAGGAAAACACTAATTTGTTTTAGACCCATGGAATGATTACACCATTGACCCGCCTGGGAATACTGAGCCAGACCTTTACCCCTCACAGCCATCACCACCAGATGATAATGTGGCTTATCAAGAGCTTATTGCTAAAGCAGCAGAGTACCATGGGGTGGACTTACATATAAAGTCCTTAGAAGAAGACTTTTTATCTGAAACACACAGGTCAAATCAAACACTCTCTATGTTAAAAGGCATGATGAGGTATGCAGATGACCTCTTCAAAGACCCTGTGCGTCCACGTATTTATGTTTCAAATCTGTTTTCATTGAAAGAACAAATCAAAAGGAACAATACAACCATCAAGTAATCTTGGAAAAGAAGGAAAAAAGAGGATAGAAGAGGAGAGGAACATAAGAAGGGAGAGGAAAGAGGAGGGAAAGGACACAACATAAAAAATGCCTAGTCGGCCAATGAAGATGCAAAGGAGGAAATCATTTGTGTTACAAAGCAGTTGTTGAAAAAGGACAGTACTCTGGGAGGGAAAAGGCATCCAAACTGCAAGGCGGGCCCTGATGGTAACAAGTCCTGCAAAGTCCTGATAGGAGGGTGGGGCTGTGGAAAGTGTAGACAAAGTGCTTAAGATACCCCACAACTAGGAATAAAGCCCCTCTAGGGGGAAGAACCATATGGAGGGAGGGCCCAAGCAAAGTCATAGTAACGTGTGTGAACAGTCCCCAGCAGGGGAGAGATTAGACAGCTTCACTGTTGGGCCCACAGAGTCTGCCCGCATCAGGGGGAGACACATAGTGCTCAAAGAGGTGCAGAGCTCGAATCCTCGGAGGCTGAAGATGGGCGTGGTCAAGTTTGCAAAAATAGCCTATTAATGGTTCCCAAATTTTGGTGTAGAGGAATTGTAGTGGCGCTCTGAGTAGCTCCATTGCCATGGTGTGCCATAAACGGGTGAACCATACTTTCACTGGTGGCGTTTCAGCCTTTTTCCAATTTAATGCTACTCTTTGTTTAGCTGCGCCAAGCACGTGTAAAATCAGGTGCCAGTCCTTGTGTGTCATGGCGAGAAGGTTTGTGGGTTTGATGCCTAGAAAGAGTGAGGCCGGTGTTTCGGGCATTGGGTAGCCAATCACCTGTTTAATGTGGCTGAGGAAGTCTTTCCAGTAAGCGGGCAATACTACCAAATGTGAAGAAAATCTCCATCAGCGCTCGTTTAGTGTCGCCAAACATGGGAGAAAATAAGGAACATCTTGTGTAACCCATGGGGAGTGTAATACCATTGTGTCATGACTTTATAAGCGTTTTCCCTCTGAGAGATACTGTGAAAGACCCTCGGAATGTCGCGCCATAGCTTTGTGTATGAGGAGGAAGGCGAAAGCCATGTTGGAGGATTTGATGTGTGCAAGATATCAGGCCCCTAGATTCATCAAATGAACTCACTATCCATTCGAAGGGGGTAAAAGGACGAGTGGTTTATGGGGCGGAAGACAACGCCTGAACCCAGTGCCGGATCGCGCACGTATTTTAACTCCCATAGTCGATAAAAAGTATAAACCTTCTCCATCTGATCCTGTGTATATCAAAGGACAATTACCTCTCTACTCCCTAGTAGTGTCCAATGCCCGCAAAAGGTCTAATTCACAAACCTATGGTGTGCACCTCCCCCAGACAGAATCTAAACTTATAGATGGCTTGTGGAAGCAAGTGGCCGCTCAAGCCGCTAACCACTGGCGCATCACAAACACACAGGGCCCACTAGCTAGGTACGACAGGGCACACTTGGACGAGATGGAGCAAATGCGCCAATATCTCCCAGATGAACACAAAAGCAGAGCATAAGAGTTAGTTCAGGAGGGCAAACTTATTTTTAACTCTTCTGTCAGATGTGTTCTAGATGCTGCTGACACAGCGGCTAGGGAGATAATGCCAGCAGTCTCCTCAGAAGGCATGCATGGCGTAGGATTTCAGGGTTTAATTTGAGTTTCAGCAGTCCATTGTAAATACCCCTTTTGATAAACAACACTTGTTAGATCCTGAAGTCAATCAGGCCTTGGAAAAGATGACTAAGGACACAGAAGTGGCAAAGCCCATGGGAGCGCTCCAATCCCCATCAAATAGAGGCTCCTTTCGCCACTCCTTTTACAAAGGAGGCTCTAGGACCACATCCTGAGACCACAATGCTTGCTCTTATAAAGGCGACAACCAGTCCTCTCCCTCTAGAGGTTTTTATAGAGGATGGTATAGAGGTAATAATTCCAAAGGTAGGAGTAGAGGGGCATCAGCGCGTAACTCCCCTTCTCCCAACAAACAGTGACTTGCCCACATCCCCCCCCCTCCCCCACACCCGCCTGATTATTTAACCCCTTCCCTGCTCATGACAAGCTCAGCTCGTCATGAGGCACAGTGGAGCTGTGCTTATGACGAGCTGACCTTGTCATGAACAAGTATGGATCTTACTTTCCAGCACAGGAGGGGAAAACCACTAGCAGCCAAGGTGTTAATACTTGTCAGGGAAGACTTCAAGAATTTCTCCTCATTTGGCAATCCATGATATCCCGAAAATGGGTGATAAATCTTATCCGACATGGTTACTACTTGGAGCTTACCACCAATCCTTCAAATATTCCACCTCGAACTCTCAAACTGTCGTCAGACCACTTACAGTTACTCGGACAAGAGGTGCAATCTCTCTTGGAAAAGGGAGCCATTGAACCAGTTCCATTACAGTCCCAAGGTTCAGAGGTTTACTCTCTCTACTTTCTAATCCCGAAAAAGGACAGTTTTTCGAGACCATTTTTGGATCTCAGTCAGTTAAACCAGTACATATAGTCAGAACAGTTCCGTATGGTAACACTTCAACAGGTGCTCGCACTTCTACAGCAAGGCAATTTTGTGTCCACACTAGACTTAAGACGCATACTTACACATTCCAATCCATCCAACTCATCTAAAAAATCTCAGATTTCTGATAGCAGGCAAACACTTTCAGTACAAAGTATTCCCATTCGGAGAAACTTCTGCTCCCAGAGTGTTTACCAAATGTCTAGCAGTAGCGGCATCTCATCTCAGAAGACAACAAATTCACGTCTTTCCGTACTTAGACGACTGGCTCATCAAAGCCAGCTAGCCAAATCCTGTATGCAATCGCTAAGAATGGTAGCCTCATTGTGAGAAAGGACCATTTTTCTCTTGCATGATATGCCCCCACTTTATGCTGCATTGCTGATGTGCTTTGACTGAGTGTGCCCTGGGCTCCTGCCAATCAGGTGCCCAGGGCCTGTGTTCCTTCCCTAAAACTGTTCTGAAGCAAAAACCCATTTGGCATCTCTGGCCACAAGTCAGCCCCTGGTAAATGGTACCCAGGGCATTGTGAGCAGAGAAGACCCCTAAGGGCTTCAGCACTTACTGTGCCGCCCTTAGGGGCCCTGCACCCTGCCACCTACACTCTGCCTTTGCAGACTGAGTGTCCTGGTGCAGAACCAAACAGAGTCGACATGGCACAGATCCCTGTGTGCCATGCCCACAAACTCACTGCCCTGGCATATATCAGTCACCCTAGCTGGGTGCCCTATGCCAGTCGTGTGGGCACAGGTGCATGAGCGCCGTGCTCCTACAGTACCCCTCGGCAATAGAGGCTTATAACTATTAGGCATTATACCAATGTCCTGATAATGGTCCCCATGATTAAGTAGTGGGACTGAAACGCCGTCGACCTTTTGTGCACCTTACACATAAACATAAACTGTGTGTCATAAATAAGTGAAGGTGCTTGCTTGAAATTTCTGTGTATTTGTAAAACTACAGAAATCTGCAGCTTTTGCCTAAAAAGCCCTGTTTTGTTTTGTTTTCTTTACTGTATTGGTCTGTAGGTGCAAGGGTACAGGACTGTTCCCTACTACGGTGATCTGTTGAAAGAATTCTTGTGCATTTCTTATTCAGTAAAGATTGAGACTCCTGTCCGGCTGGACATGTCAAAACGAATATAGAATAGACTGTGTCTATATTTATTGCTTTTGAATATTCCTTATGTATGGGACCACTGTTGTTTTGATAAATTATGTTGCCCAAGGTCCTGTGCTGACTCGTTTGGGATCCCATTGTTGACTTTAATATATAATATACCTTCAGTACCCAGGGCCATTCCTGGGCACTAAGTTCAGTGATGCTATTAACAGTATATTGTGCTGGGAGGTTGTCATTACGAGCTCCACAGCACCATAATGGCTACACTGAAGACTGGCAAGTTTGGTAACAAACTTCTCAGCACATTAAACCCACACTGATGCCAGTATGGGATTTAATGTAAAATGCACTACAGAGGGCATCTTAGAGATGCCCACAGAAACCTAACCTACAATCCACTTTTTGTCTGAGAGGCTTCCTAGGCTGCGCTACAACAGACATGTTGCTGGACCCCTGGGTGGAGAGCCCCCGCTCTCCTGTGCCTGCAACAATGCACATCCTGGGTGAGGTGCTAAGTCTCCTCCCCCAGGATGGGCAGGGGGAAGCTTCAAAGGCATGCTGCCCTTGTGAGCTTCTCCAGGCCACTTGCTGTACTCAGCAACTGGCCCCCACCAGTTCTGACCCCCACACTTGGAGAAGCACAACTCCAGGCTCCGGCCATCTTGAGGATGGGGAGCCCAGCCCAATCAGAGATAGGTTCCTACCCCCCTCCCACAGGAGAGGAGCAGGATAGCTGGTGTACTCAGCCCAGGACAGGGACTGTCACTGCCCTTCCCCTACCTATAACACCCCTAGATTTTGTATTTAGGTGCACCCTGAACGTTCCTTCCTCAGATCCCGATTTCGAAACAAGAAAGAAGACCAAGAAGACGACCTGCTGTGCAGCTGCTAACAAAAGGACGACACTAACTGACTTGGCCCCAGCCCCACCGGCCTGTTGATCCTTGAACCTGCTCCTGCTAAATCCCGACGTCTCCTGCGGACTGCAACCTCGAGAACCCTCGAGAACCTGCCTGCCTTGACCCTCTTAGAGACTGGGACTCCCATGAGCAGTGGTTCTGCTCAAACAGCAATACCCCTGGTGCCAGCCAGGAATCGTGAATCCAGCACACTCTGCATGCGCCCGGCCTGAGTGGACAAAGACTCAGAGGACGTCCCCCCGGCGGTTCTGACCTGGAATACAGTGCCCAAGGACCCTCCTCGACGACCCAGACGACGCCTGCACCCTCAGAATCAGGGACCCCTCCAACCTCAACCAGCAGAGGGTAATATTTCCCGACGTCCAAAGACACCCCTGCATCTTACGCGCCCTGCCTCCTGTGCTCAACTCCGCGGTGCCTTCCTATCCTCCAAGATCACAACTTACCCCCCGAAGTGTTGGTCGCTCCTGCAGAATCTCCGTCCCCGAGCCTGCAGCTTTTGTTCCCTTTTCGAGATCTCCGTTGAATAACATTGAGCGCCCAACGGCTCAAAAGCACCCTCCACCCAGCCGCCCGAGTGCCCCTTGCAGTGCAACCTTTGTCCTATCCTACTTCCCCACTTGCCCTGAGCAAGTGACCAGGAGCCCAGCTCCCACAGCCCGTGGCCTGCTAGCAAGCAGCTACCAACCGAAGACCCCCTGCCTCTCATTGGATAACATTGGGCCTCCGCACCCGGCTGCCCCTGTGCCGCTGAGGGTGTACCAACTGTTCCTACCTGACCCTGTCAGACCCCGGAGTCTATTCCCAGAACCTTAACTCTGCCACTGGAGTACTTACCTAAAAGCTGATAACTCCGCTTTCTTCCATAGGCTAACAGACTAGTTTCACTTAAAAATTCTTCTAAGTGTGGAGTTTTGGAACTTTAAAATATTCATCTAAAATCAGCCGAACTACGAATTCCGATTTACTCACCTGTTGTCAGGAGAGACCTCTGTGTTGAATCTTTGAGCCTAATACTGACCCTGAAAAGTAATTCTAACCGTACTTACCAGTAACTTTAATTTCCTTCCATAGGATATCATTGCCTGATTTTTGCTGAAAAAGTTTCTAAGTGTCGATTTTTGAAACGTACAAACATTCTCTAAAAATCGTGCCAACGATAAAAAACGTAATTCCCTGTTTTAGATAGATGTCCTAGGAGCCCAGCACTGGATTGCAAAAGTAACGTAAACATACTTTACCTGCAAACTGAATTTCCTTCCATAGGATAACATTGGTAATTTCAAATGAAAAAGTTTCTAAATGTCTACTTTTAAAATACAATAATATTCCTTAAAAATCACTACTGTAACCAAAACGCTTTTACTTAACTGTTTACAGCTCATGTCCTAGGACTGAATCTAGGATCCAGTCCTGTGGTTAGAAAAGTAATCTACCAAGTAATTAATTGCATTTAACTAGAAATTCCCATTGAGCTCAATGTTGCATTGTTTGAAATTGTGTTGCCTATTGCAGCAAACTTTAACTTTTGTATCCAAAGAGGCTATTACTTATCTGAAAAGTATTTAACTAAAGTAATCCTTTCTGAGAAAGTATATTTTGATACCTTGTTGGTTCTAAAATAAAACTATATCCTTTGATACAAAACTATTGGCCTAGAGTTCAGTTCTTGCGTGTGAGACCATTTGCTGACTGAGTGTGTACAACAAATGCTTTACACTGTCCTCTGATACTGCCTTACTGCTAGACCAAGCTACCACTTTAGAGAGTAAGGTTATATCTTACTTTAGCCTCTGCCAAACCTCTGGGGACTGTGGTCTCTGTACACACTGTACCTTACTTTGGTCCAGTATATACAGAGCCACTTTCTTACACTCATGCATTGCAATAATGCCTCATACAAGACTACACATGCGTCCTCTACAAGAATTTGTGGAATTTCAGTGGAATCAGTCACAGGTTCAATTAAAAGATCAAGTGTTGGTAGACAGCCGCAACCATCACTCTCTACAGTCGTGGAACCCACCAAACTTATCAAAAGGACGGGCTTTCATCAACCCTGTCCACAGATCGTGCTAACAGCAATCTCCATATCTCACTGGTTGGGGTGCCCATCTCCACAATTAAACAATTCAGGGTCTCTGGGACAACAAGCACAAATGTCTCCACATCAGCTATCTAGTGCTTCTAGCAGTATTTCTAGAACTCAAAGCTTTTCATTCTCATCTCATAGGCAAAGTTGTCCTAGTCCGCACGGACAACATGACAGCCATGTACTTAATACAAAAACAAGGGGGAACACATGCTCTCCAGCTGTCACTCCACTTTCAGACCATCTGGAGCTGGACAATTCATCACAAAATTCATCTTCTGGCAGAATACCTTCCAGGAGTCAACAATAAAATTGTCGATCTCCTCAGCAGAAGGAGATCATAAATACACAAGTTTGAACTTCATCCCCAAATTCTCCTTCCATACGTCCAGAAATGGGGATTCCCACAAATAGAAATGTTTGCCACAGTGAGTATGAGTAGTTTGTGTCAATTCATAAAAATTGTTTTAAAAAAATTCAAATAAAATCTCACTTAGTTACTGTGAGAAAGTGCCATCTTTCTTGCATGGTATGCCCCTACTTTTTTCTGAATTACTGAGGTGCTTTGCTAGAGTGTGCCCTCGGGTCCTGCCAATCAGGTGCCCCGGGCATGTGTTCCTTCCCTAAAACTGTGTTGAAACTAAAACCCAATTGGCAACTCTGGCCTCCTGCCAGCCCCTAGTAAATGGGACCCATGGCATGGTGACCAGATAAGACGCCCAAGCGCTGCAACGCTTATTTTGTCACCCTTAGGGGCCCTGTACCCTGACTCCCTCACACTGCCTTTGCAGGCTGAATGTCTATGTACAGAACTAAGAAGATAACGCAGCAGCGTATGCACTCAGTGTTAAAGCTTTTAAAATTGTTCAGTAGAATCTATTACACCATATTTAAGTACATTGCGTGCAAAAAGGTTAAAAGGTTCTGCTGGTCCTTTAGGCTTTAAGCGAAATGGGCATCCGGGAGATTTCCCAGGAACCTAATGCACTGCGTCGATCACTTGGATGAGCGTAAACCGTAACTCTACATGCAACGAGTTACTCAATTAACACAAACTTAAACATAAGTTCACAACTGTAAACACTGCATTTAACATTCAGTTAAATGTCATAAACATCAACGTTCTCAGTTAGTAGCTCAATAGTTGTTTATTGAGATGTTTCCATGAAATTGTTGAATATTCACAAAATCAAGAATTGTAGGATCATGTTCTATTATGCGTCCCAATGCATTTCGGGCTGAATAAACTGCCCTTCGTCAGGGGAATCTGCGAGATAATGATAATGCATATTACTAAACAATATGGGCAGTATATACACGGCTTGTCATTCAAAGGGGGCAGGTATTGTTACTTTCTAACGAGCGAAATGCAGTGCGGAAATCGTGAGCTGGGAAAAGATACCGGGGTACTACATAAGTGGATGAAGGAGCACCAGAAGGAAAGTAAGGAAAAGTGAAATGAGGTGCTTACTGCGATAACGAGGAGGCCCCTGCATGACCCTACACTACACAAACTCTACAACACTACCCTAAACCCTAAAACACTACCCCCTGCATGACCCTACACTACACAAACACTACAACACTACCCTAAACCCTAAAACACTACCCCTGCATTACCCTATCCTACACAAACACACTTCCCTAAACCCTAAAACACTACCCCCAGCATGACCCTACACTACACAAACGCTACAACACTACCCTAAACCCTATAACACTACCCCAGCACGACCCTATACTACACAAACTATACAACACTACCCTAAACCCTAAAACACTACCCCCAGCATGACCCTACACTACACAACCACCACAACACAACACAACACTACACTACACAAACACTACACTACACAATCACTACCCTATCACGACCCCCCCCACCCCTAAAAAAAAGAACCCAAACCTCCTTACCTCTCTCGTCGTGGTTCCACACTCCTCCTGGTTCCATCTTCATGAAGTCTGGGTTTTTTTCACAACGTGTGTGCATTTACCATACATGCCTTTACAACGTAATTTGTTGTAAAGGCATGCGTGGTAAATGCACATGCGTTGTGAAAAAATGCGGAGTGTTGGTATGCGAGGTCAATGGCCTTGCGGAGTAATGGTATGCGGGCTGAAAGTCCGCGGAAAAAAAGATGTGGAGTAAACGTTGATTACCCTTTAGGATACCAGGCTGGTGAGTAAAATCCTGTAATTTGGTCATGTCTAGGTTTAATTCACTACAGGCAGTATGCAGGCTTTCATGTGCGGGTTTATTCCTTTCATAAAAATTGTTAGAATTGACACCATTGTGTGCGGGGGGCTGCTTTGGTTGACTGGCTGTTTAGCTTGGAGTTCAGTTTGCACAGAGAAAACGTTACTGCTTTAGCTTTTGTTTCAACTGAAGCAATGTGTGCTGTCGGTTTCCCGTTGCTCATCAGCCACACCCCCAGGTAGTTGTATTTGGACGATGTTACTATTTTTAACTTACACAGTCTCCACTGTTGTATAAGTTTGTTGGTGTATTTCCCAAATATCACTACCATTGTTTTTCCTGCGTTGGCTCGTAATTCCTTGTTGTAAATGTTTAGTGTGTCTACTAATCTTTGCATGCCTATTTTTGTGTGGTCCAGTAACACCATATCGTCTGCGTACTTAATTAAACATAATCTATTTAGACCAATTTTTTTGGGGGGGGGGGTAAAAGTTTAGTGTTCCATATAATTTTTCCAAGGTCTGCCATATAAAGATTAAAAAGCAGAGGAGCCAATACGCAGCCTTGCTTTAACCCGCTCTCTGTTGGAATATTTTTAGTGGCTGAATTTGTTGCGGTTTTTACCCATACCCAATTTCCTGTGTAAAGACTGATCATCACTTTCAACAGGTTTGCCGGTATCCCCCAGTCATGCAGTTTACGCCACAACAGACTCCGATTGACTCCGTCAAAAACGGCAGAGTAATCCATGAAACATTCAAAGAGAGGAGGAGAGTTTTTTCAGCCCGGACTGATCTATTAAGTAGGCGAGAGCTAAAATGTTGTCTGTTGTAGATGCTCCTGGCCTGAAGCCTGTTCGTTACGTAGGTAGAAGCTGATTTTCATTAGCCCAATCCTGTAAATCAGGCAGGAGGAGACTGGCGTATCCTTTTGCCTTGATATCCAGCAGGGCAATGAGCTTGTAATTAGAGGGGTCTCCAGTGTCGCCCTTTTTATGGATAGGTTCCATCAAGGAGTCTTTCCATGTCTCCGGGACTGTTGCATTTATCATACAGTACTGATAAAGTGGCGTGAGTACGGTTCCCCAAAATTCACAATTTTCTTTGAAAAGATGACCTGGTAGGCCATTGGGGTCTGAAGCCCCGTCTTGTCTGATATTTTTTAAGATTTTCATAACACGATCCCCCGGGACAAATACTTCAGATGTTTCTTTAATGGTTGTCAATTTGCCTGCCGCGATAAGTCAAGGTGTATCTACGGGAGGAGTGTCAATCCAACCCTCGATTATGGGGGGGCCTTTGCATGTCCAGTGATGGCTGGTTAGGGTCTGCACAGTATAGTATAGTAAAGTTACGTGGTTTATCCATTAGTCACTGGCGACCACATTGCGTCGGTCATGGCCGTGCCCTGAGAGCCTGTTAATATACAACCAGAATTCCGCCTGTTTGCTTGGAGTCAGCAGAGTGAAGACGTGCAGCCATTCTGTCTTATTTCGTTTTATGATCACAGACATTTTATCTGCGTGTTTTCCTTGCTAGAGTAGGTTTTGGTGTGGTTTTTTTTTCCCTCTTGCTTGTGGTTGTATAAGGCAGTTCTAAGTAGCCTCTTGCTTTGCTCCACTTTTTTGCACCAAGGTTGAAGTTGACAACAAGCCCTTTCTCTGAATGTTGCTGGGTTCCTACTTTGTTTACCTATCAAGAGATGATATACCTTGGTCGACCGCTTAATCCAGTTCTCAGGGATTTTGCCACTTGTGAATTCTTCAGCCAATCGCTTTTCCACCTACTTAGGACTGATCTGTCTATTTTGTTCCACTTTAGTCTTCTTGGTTAAACATGGTTCTCCAGTATTGTATCTTTCATAGATTCACATGCTTGTATCTTCCCAGTCGTCATGGTGGGAGTCTCCCGGTAAAAGAATAACCATAGCAGTAGAGGAAAAACCTGCCTGGATACCATAGAGTAGTAAAACAATAGGCAACCTCTCCTCTTCATTATGTGGTCCAAACCACAGCCAATCAGCTGCCAGCACCAGCCTACACCATCCCCAGCAGAGCCACCATATCTCAGATTTCCAACCGCCTTCGTGTGAGAAGGAGTCTCCCTGAGCTCAGCTCAGTTTTTCTCTCTACTGCACTTTTGACCTTCTACAGTTGAAAGTAAGGTACTGGTTTTTCAAGCTTATTTACTTCAAAATGTCTGAAGGCTCCAAGAAGAGACTTTTCAGATCTTGCAGATTCTGTGGCAAGGCCAGATTATTTTCTGAGGACCCACACAAGGAATGCTTGTACTGCTTGTATCCCAAGCATGTTCCTAAGGACTGCAAATATTGCCGCACCTTCTCTGCTAAAACTCTGAAAGATAGAGAATCTTGTCTATTGTTATGGCTTCAAAAGAAAAAAATCTACAGACTTCAGAGTATGATGGTGAAGCCAAAGGACACACCTCTAAAAAGCATAAGAGAGAGTCCTCTAAGGAAAAAGAAGATCTGAAGAGACAGAAAGCTGGTAAAATCAAAGAAGGTGAATCATCTTCTTCTCTTCCTCCAACTCCTCTCAAGACTACTTAAAAAAAGAAGGCTCCGTCGTCGTTACCATCGTCGAAATCTACAGATATTCCAGTCAGATCGCCGACGAAGCCGTCGACGACTCTGGCGACAATCTTGTCGACGACAATGACCATTTCGATGACGATGGTCTCGACGACATCGATGACGACGATGAGTCCGTCGACGTTGAGTGCCAGGCCTTCGTCGACAGCAAGATCTTCGTCGACGACTATCCCGTCGACGATGCAATCATTGGTCCCGTCGACGACGAGAAAATCGTCGACTATGTCTGCTGTTGGATCTCCAACGATGATGACATCTACTTACATATCCATAAAGAGGATTGTCCCGTGGACGGACTAGTCGACGAGGAAAAAAGGAGAGTTTTCCACTCCCAAGATTTCGCCATTGCTTCCATCCACTATTGTGGAGTGCCAGGAATCTGAAGAAGGGCCTTATGGAGTTGCCTATAGTCCCTCTCAGCTCCATATTAAAAGTCAAGACTCGGAAGAGGAAGATTTTCAGGAAGTTCAAGAACACTTCTCTTTTAAAGATCGTCCAGTAAGAGGCCCAAAGTGCTGTGAGTCTTCATCAGGCTTATCATTATGAGGATAAAGAGAAAGTAAGTCCCAATGTTCAAGAGGAGGCTATGTCAGTGCCTGTATCTTTGATTTCTGTCTTAAGGCACATGATAGACCGTTATTACCGTCGTTATCCGGAGGATAACGCTTCAGTCCCTACTACTACTCCTGCAGATGATTCTCAACCTGTGAAAGAAACACCAGTAGTTCAGTCCCCTCCTCCAGTTCAACGTGTTGACGTCCCAAAAGTAATAACTATTCGGGATGACTTAATGGATTCTGATCAGGACGATCAAGCTGAGGAAGGAGAGATTACCCAGGATGATGTGGTTGGGGATGAATGGGACCAATACATCGTTTCAACTTCTCCTGTGTCACCATTACCTCAAGCAAGTTCTCCACCGGAGGATATATCCGGCTTTCATGATCTAATTGAAAAAGCCGCTAAAAGGTTTGAGCTTTCTATGCCGGTTAAAGAAAGTGATTGTTTCCTTTATAACTTCAAAGATTCAACTCGGAAGTCCGTAAGAGCTATTCCGATTATCCAGCATATCTGGGATGAAGGAATAAAATTGATGAAAAATCCGGCATCAGTTCCAGCTTCAATTCCTAAACTGGATAAGAAATACCGCGCTCCAGAGACGGCGCCTGCATTTCTAATTGGACATCCTCGTCCGGAGTTGGTTGTGACTCAAGCGGCACAAAGACGCTCCAAAAATCTGATTACAACCTGCGTAGTGCATCCTCATAAGGAGGGTAAACGAATGGATGGTATTGGTAAGTGCTTCTTTGCAGTCATGGCAGCAGTATCTATCAAAGCAGCAAATGCAATGGCACTTATTAGTCGATTTAACAGGCAGATGTGGTCTGACATCGCACCAATCCTGTCACATCTTCCAGATGATAAAAAGGAGGAAGCAAATACAATTTTACAAGATGGAGCCAGAGCAGCATCTGAGTCCATAGATGTAGCGAAGGACATAGTGTCTATAGCTTTTTGACAAATGGCTGGAACGGTAGCTCTTCGGAGGCAAGGGTATCACAAGTCAACATCCTTTAGACCTGAAGTCCAATCTAAAATCATGGACATGCCTTTTGATGGAGAAAGCCTGTTTTGAAAACATATTGACGAGGCACTTGAAGATATAAAAACCGACACCGATACTGCTAGATCTTTGGGATCTTTGCAGCAAGGCCGTTACCAGTCATTTTGTGGCAGAGGATCGAGATGACATTTTCAACAACGTTCCTCTTCTCAATCAAATAGGTACCAACTGTTCCATCAACAGGGTTACCGGCAGTTCTCCTCCAATCATTTATCGATCCTCTAATACATCTTTTCAGCAACAAGGGAGGAGAAAATCTGCGGCAAGAGGAAAGCAAGATTCTGGTCGCAGACAGTGATATTCTTCAGGCGCCTCCGACACCGTCTCATATCAATCAGTTCCATTACCTCTCTCAATTCCTACCGCATTGGCAGTCCATAACATCGCACAAATGGGTATTAGACATCATTACAAAGGGTCACACCCTTGAATTCTCACAAAAACCTCCAAATCGCCCACCTCTCTTCAGAAATCAAAAACATATTGCAGCCCTCAAAGCGGAAATGTTATCCCTCATAAAGAAAGGGGCGATAGAAAAACTTCCATCAGATCAACAAGGGACAGGATTCTATTCGCACTTTTTCCTAATAAAGAAGAGACAATCTTCCAAATGGAGGCATGTAATGGACCTCAGAGATCTTAACAAATACATAAATCTCATTCCACATGCTCTCATTACAGGAAATCCTTCTTTTACTTTGCAAAGGAGATTACATGGTCTCTCTAGACCTTTTGGATGCATACTGCCATATTACGATCCACGAGAAGCACAAAAGGTATCTCCGATTCATGGTGGCGGGGCGCCATTACCAGTTCGAAGTTTTACCTTTCGGCCTGAAGTCTGCCCCAAGGGTTTTCACAAAATGAATAGCTCTGATCGCAGCACATCTAAGGCAGCAAGGTCACCAAATTTTCCCTTATTTGGACGACTGGCTGATAAAAGGACTATCATACCAGGAGACACAAAAGTCTTTACAGATCTGTATGAATCTTTCCGAAGATTAGGCCTACGGATAAACAGAGAAAAATCCTCTCTTACTCCGACACAATCTCTTCAATTCCTCTGAGCAATATTGAAATCTCAGGAAGTGAAAGCGTTTCCATCAGAAGAACGCGTAACGAAAATTCTAAATCTGACAGCATCAATAAAATCAAAAAAGTCCACTTCCATCAGGATCTACAAATCTTTACTGGGAATGATGTCATCCTGTATCCCATTAATTCCCAACTGCCGTTTGCATATGAGACCACTTCAAGAATCCCTCGACAAACAATGGGTTCAAGCTCTAGGTTCATTCGACGACAAGCTGGTCATCAACTTTCAAATCAAACGGGCAATGTCATGGTGGGGTATCAGGAGCAACTTGACAAAGGGCCTGCTATACGAACCTCAATCTCCAAGTTACGTCATGACATCAGATGCTTCATTGCATGGTTGGGGAAGCACACCTGCAAGACCTAGAGATTCATGGTCTTTGGTCTCCGCAAGAGGCAAAACTTCACATCAATTTCTTGGTATTGAAAGCAGTTTTCCTGGCTCTTCAAGCTTTTCTTCCCAGAACTCAGGGTTCATCGGTCTTGGTGAGGACCAACAGCACTACGACGATGTTTTATCTTCGAAAACAAGGTGGCACAAGATCAAAGCCCCTATCTGCGCAGGCACGGAAAATTTGGACTTGGCCTCTTCATCACAACATAGCTCTGCAAGTAGAGCATGTTCCTGGGGTAGACAACGCAAGAGCGGATTTGTTAAGCAGATCATCCGCCATGTGCCACGAGTGGGAACTGAATCAAGACCAACTAGATCGGATATTCCATCTATGGGGCAAACCAAATTTGGACTTGTTTGCAACTCAGAGCAACAAAAAGTGCAGCCATTACGCAAGCAGATTCCCACAGAAAGGTTCACGAGGGAATGCTCTTCATCCCCGATGGACAGGGATGTTTGCTTATGCTTTGCCTCCTTTTCCTCTAATTCCGAGGATACTGAGAAAGATGAGAGCAGAACTGTGCCAAATAATTCTAATAGCCCCAGCCTGGCCGAGGCAATTCTGGTACACAGAACTTCTCCAATTGTCAGTGGAGCCCAGGATACAGTTCCCAATAACCCCAACTTGGATTTCTATGAACAAGGGTCAAGTTCTTCACCCGCAATTGACCTCTCTAAAATTGTCAGCTTGGAACCTTTCGAGCACGAGTTTCAGGCACTAGATATTCCTCAAGAATATCGTGAAATTCTGGCAAGTGCTACAGCAATGTCGACTAACAAGACATACACAGCAAAATGGAAAAGATACTGTAACTGGTGTCTTGCACATAAGATTAATCCCTTTACTTCCTCATCAGAACAAATTCTTCCATATCTGCTTCAACTAGCCAGATCGGGACTTTCTCATTCTACAATTAAAGTCCATTTGGCAGCAATATCCAGATTCCTTCGATCTCCAGGATGTCCATCTCTTTTGTCTCAAAGGTTAAAGAATTCCTGAAAGGCTTATTCAGGAAATTTCCTCCAATTAAACGTCCTCCGCCTCCTTGGCAGCTTAACATAGTCTTGTCACAGCTCATGAAAGCACCTTTTGAACCAATTCACAAGGTTGAGTTGCAATTTCTCTCATGGAAAGTAGCATTACTTCTTGCTCTTACATCAGCCAGGAGAGTCAGATAAATTCAAGCCTTTTCAATTCAAGATCCCTTCATGCAATTCAGATCAGATAAGGTGCTGCTAAGAACGAATCCAAAATTTGTACCTAAAATACCTTCTTCCTTTCATCTAAATGAACCAGTGATCCTACCTACGGATTTCAAGAATCCTATCACTGCGGCAGAGAAAGCTCTTCATACTTTGGACATTGGGAGATGTCTTAAGTTTTACATTGAAAAGACAAAATCTTTTCGTAAATCAAATCAGTTGTTTATTGCTTACTCAGGGCCTAGAAAAGGTTTGGCTCTTTCAAGATCCTCCATTTCTAGATGGATTGCATCCACCATAGTCTTTTGTCATGAAAAAGCGGGAAAACCTTGCGCACAAAAGTACATGCTCATGATACACGGAAGATGGCGGCTTCAACTGCATTGCTAGCAGGCGTATCACTTCCAGACATATGCAGAGCTGCAACTTGGTCAAATGTCCATACATTTACCAAACATTATTGTCTGGACACGGAATGGAAAGCAGATGCAGCAGTGGGACAAGCAGTTCTACGACACCTTTTTAAATAAGGTACATGTTTTTTTTCTTTACAGTTACTTTTCGGTAATGTTGTGAATATTCAAAGGGTGCTTAATGGGAAAAGTTGTTACATGCTTTTCTTAATGAGTTTACGGCTCAGAGCCCTGAGACAAAGAGAGTCTAGCCTAGAAACGCTCTTTGAAAAGGACTGCTATCTATTCTGATACAATCATGTGAGTCTATGAAAGATACAATACTGGAGAAAGAAACTTGTTACTTACCTGTACACTATGGTTCTCCAGTATTATCTTTCATAGATTCACATGCGCCCACCCACCTCCCCGTTTCTTCTAGGTAGACCATCTTTATCTCTGGTTTCTTACATAGCTCACTCTTGGGCTGTTGGAAATCTGAAGTATGGTGGCTCTGCTGGGGATGGTGTAGGCAGGTGCTGGCAGCTGATTGGCTGTGGTTTGGACCACATAATGAGGAGGAGAGGTTGCCTATTGTTGTACTACTCTATGGTATCCAGGCAGTTTTTTCTTCTACTGCTATGGTTATTCTTTTACCGGGAGACTCCCATCATGACGACGGGGAAGATACAAGCATGTGAATCTATGAAAGATAATACTGGAGAACCATAGTGTACAGGTAAGTAACTAGTTTTATTTCTTCCCCATTTGTATTGCCTGCAAGAACAATGGGCTGGAGCCAACTAGCTTGTAGAGTGATAGCTATAGCCAGAGGGAGATGATTGCTGCTCTGGATGAAAGGCTTTTGAAATTCAGCCACCTGTCCTTACAAAAGATTACACACAAAAATATAATTGATCCTTACTTTGATCATCCTATGGGGATCGTTATTCATGGCTGTTGCCAGCCCCTGACTCCTTTGTATTGATTGTAATCTATACGTATTTAAGAATGAATTCATTACAATTCCTGCTCTGTGTGAGAAGTTGGCCTGATATATGATGCTCACTAGTTCTAGTGATCACCTTGTATCAGTCCAAACAACCCTTATGGTGATTGGTTGTAAGTCAACCTTATAGACCAGCTATCCTAATGGTAGCATGGACAAAGCAGTCTTAGGCTAAACTCTTTTGGCATGTGAAGCCAGCTGTTTTACCACATATAACCCCTTAAATACCAAGTGAAAGGACACCACACAGGTTGTTATGAAAATAAACAAGATATTTATTAATAACAAACACCTCTGAACTCTTTGAGGTCAGAGGGCTAAGCACATGACAAGTCTCTTAGGAAAAATACGTTTAAGTTGCATGAATTCCAATGGTGCCCTAGGAGCACGTCAAACCATGTACTAAGTAAGTGGGTTGAGAAAGTCGATACAAGGAATGGAGCTGTCCAGAGGCTGTAGGATCGCTGGGACTACACTATCCTAACTTTAGGTAAGTAATAGGAGGCCCACGGAACGCGTGTGCAACGTGTGAACTCACATGCGAGATGCGTAACAAAGTCAATGGACAGTACAATTTACGAAAAAGTTAAGTAAGGAGAGTTTTGACTAGTTGGGACTAAAACGACTGGAAATCTGGACACTAGGAGAGTTGATCTTCCCTTGAGCACCGAAATGCTCTTGTTAAGCCAGTGACTGGAGTGGAACCAGGAAGGAACCAGATGCTGTTGTCGCGATCAGGTGAAGAGTGGACTCTTGACTCTGCAGCCACGTGGACAACCAGGAGGTGTCTTCGATGACCAGGATGGAGGCACGAGCTGTCCCACGCAGGCTCTCGCTGTCGGCGGTGTTGGTTCCAGGTTCGGCATCAACAGGCCTTGGCAAAGGCAACCCACGCGGTGGATGGAAAAGGCGTCTGGTGCGGACCAGGAGGGTCCGGGGTGCTTCTCCTTTGCAGGGAAGCAAGGGCCAGTCTGGAGAAAACAGACCAGCGGTGTAGTTTTCAAGGATCGTCGTCTAGGAGGCCACTAGCCAGCCGGCAAGTGACCAGACAACGCGTCGAGCAGCAATCAAGCAAAAGGGCCCCACGCTGATCTCGTAGATGCTGAAGGGCTGATCTTTTGTGCAGGAGCTGCTCTGGGCTGGGGCTTCCCAGTCCCCAAAGCACTTCGTCCAGGATGCCTCTGAAGTCGTGCTGGAAGCGAAGTGCAGTTTCTTCAAGATGGCCGGTTCCACGTATTTCGTCGCACCCACGGATCTCAGCTGTGCTGCAGATGTGAGTTGAGGTCGGAGAGGTCTGGAAGTCCGGGTCTCGTCGGGCTCTGAAGTCTGGATCCCCCAGGGAAGACGACAAAGTGAACCTCTGGAACGCTTGATGGTGCCTGCTTGTGCAGGGTGGTCACTCCTTGGCCACAAGGGAGATTTCTTCAGTCTTCTGTGGCGCAGAACGTCAAAGTCCAGAGTTTCTTCTCTTAAAGTTGTTTAGGAATAATCTAATTTGGAATGGGACCTTTACCTCCTACCTTTATTCTCCTAAAGGGGGCTGTACTATCACTAGGTCCCTCCTATGGTTGGGACCAGGAAGGGGGGGGGGTGGTTACACCCCCTATCCTTTGTCCGGTTTCGCGCCAGAGCTGGGGCTGGAGTGCCCCAGCAACTGGTTTGAGCCGGTGTATGCACAGGGCCCCAGGCATGTCTCATTCCTTTCAGGCCTGTCCTGCCCAATACACAAAATCCTGTCTGGGGTGGTGCTCGCACTTCCCAAGGCAGGAAACCCTTTGTCCAAGCCTCCCTCGCTGGAAGGACTCCCAGCAGCAGGAGGTCAGACTTGATTCTGTGATGGCAGCATCCATTTTGTGATGCTGAGGCTCGAGTTAACTTTAACCGGGGTTTACAGTTACATACATGTCGTGTCCCTCTAAAAGGGTGGAATGCTACCCCCGTCGCCAGAACTGGCGAGGGGGTAGTATTCCAATTCGTCTGACACCTTACTCGACATGTTTTGATAATGCTATGCCAAAGTTAGCATTAACCGCGCGGATTATAATGCACTTTAGAGTATATGGTATAGCGTTATCATGGAAACAGCTAAAGGACTTGGTTCCGAAAGCTGCAGACAGGCTCAGCTCATGCCAGAGCACTATCTCACATAATTCCAAGCGCTCTGCCTCCAGGATTGTTAAGGCCTGCCATAGGAGTGACTTATAGGAGGATATGTGTTCATTTTAGGTTCAGATATAGGTATACTGTATCTAAAGCAAAGGGTGATTACACCAGAGCTGATTGATCAGCCAGTTGTGTCAGATTTGGATGGCCAGCCAGGGGTGGCATAATGCATGCTGCAGCCCCTGGTAGGCCTTGGGTTCACTTATGCCCTTGGTACCTATGGTACACTGTACAAGGACTTACAATAGTGACCCAATACCAATTGGTAAATGCACCTAAAGTACATGGATGTCAATTTAGAGAGAGAACAGCTAGGCTGTGAGTCTGATTAGCAGGCCCACAGCCAGGGAAAGTTGTAAACCAGTGAAGCAAAAAAGCAAAAATCTGGGGTGACCATAGGATTGCAGACCCCACTCTCCTACACTCTGTCCGTGGGCAGTACTTCATCTGGTGCCAATCCACAATTTTGGGTGTTAAAATCCCTAGCCATTATGATCCCTCAGTTTGGCTGGGTGCTTAGTAGTTCTTCAAGCATATCCACTAGTGCCCTCATATCAATATGTCTGGGCGACTTTTTGCTGTTAAAATAGATGTTCAAGAGTACAATCTTTATTGGGCCTCCGTTCAATTTCATGTCTTGCAATAGAACCGCTTGAACAGTTTCTGTTTTGAGTAGGGGTTTTATTTTTATGTTACTGCTGATGCGTATATATATATATATATATATATATATATATATATATATATGGATAAACCCCCTGAAGGTCTTCCAATTGTATTGTATTTTATTGCTGGCTGCTGAAATTCCGTGAAGCCAGGTATCACCTTTGGGGCAAGTAGCCAGGTTTCTTGAAGGCATAACGGGTCCCCAGACTGTAGAAATTCAAATGCTTCCTTGTTATTTAGTGTGGTTTTTTTAGCCCAAAAAACGTTCCAGGAGATTACTTTCAGGGATCTGCTCGATTTGTTGTTAGGATGTCGATTTACTTGTGTGCTAGGAACACGTTCGCCTCATTTGACTGGACTTGGGCGAGAAGTGAATTCTTAAGTTGGGAAAATGTAGTTGTTCGGGCGGCGCATTTTATCCATTTTAAGATAGACTTCCGTGGATTCTGTACTGGTTTAGGGTGAAATCCACTTTTTAGCATGAATGGGTATTTCTCCTCTTAAGGCATATGAACATTAATACCCCAGTGTGCAAATCGGTCTCTCTCTCTCATGATTCTTTGTGGGATGGTATCATTGTTCCATTTTAGTATAGTTGATTCTCTTGTTGTATTATTGTCTAGCATTTTGAATTGGACTTGTATTAAATCTTCCGTCACAATAGAGGAGAGCTCAGGGATGTTTTAGGATTTGTAGAATGTTGGACCTATTTAAAATGTCGGAGATTCCCCGTGAGGTGTATTCTGGTGTAAAAATTATGATGGTATTCTTCGCGTTCCTGTGCTCTTGGGGTATTTGGCTAGTGGCAGCGGAGTGTAATTCCTGGCTTTGTGCAGGTATTGCTATTGCTCCCGAGTCGTTGTTAACTTCATGTAAACCCCAAAGCTTGGTGATTTTCATTAATGTGGTTGCGGTCGTCCGTCTCCCCCCCTTCGAACCCCCCCCCCCCTCTCACCTCCCCCCAACACCTCTCTGGAGCCTCGTGCCAAATTTCTTGCTGGTTTTCCTGGTGCTGTTCCTCATGGTGGCTGTCTGTGGGAAAAATTTGTGAGGTTGTTTTTAATTCTTGCTGGGGTCGTTCGTCTGTAATTTTGGCCGTTCTTTTCTCAGAGGTCGGGGTTATGATTAGTTTGGCTATAGTTTTAGCTGGACTTTCCTCGATGATCGGGGATATAATTTATTTGGGTTCAAGTTTATTTTTTGTCTGGCTTACCTTTTGAAAAATAGAGAAAAGTTTCTGTGAGCCCAGGTTCTTTTGTGTTAGAGCCTTTTTGGCATTTGTTTTTTGACGCTGAGTGTCGTAGGGTTCTCTCAAGCCTGACTGGAGTTCTTTTGCCCTGTTTTGTTCTGTATTTTTTGCTTGTTTTTTCAAGCGTTTCTTTGCCCTTCTGGAGAGGGTTTTGCAAGGTTCTGAGTTATACTCCAAGCTGGTGATCCCATCAGCGTTGCTGTACAGAGTCTTGCCTGTTAAGGATTCCTCATTAGTGGCTATGTTTTGGCTGGACAACGGTGCCGACTGCATGGATAGTTGGAGTGTGTCCTTGCGCGGATCCTGTTTACTCACTTGTGTATTCTTAGATGTCGGGAGTTGTTTACTGACTTGTGTATTCATAGGCGTCAGGGTCGATTCTAGTAGATCGAAATTTCCCACAAGAAGATTTACCCCCCTCGTTTCTGTTGCAGATTGCGACGTCGCTTTGTAGGAGATTGCTACGCCCGCAGAGTTAATAATTCCTTTTTGTTTACCATCTTTTGAAGGTCTTTCAGTTAATCTTTGATGGGGCTGGGCTATGATGTCCAGTTGTCTTTGCTTTAGTTCTGTAACAATAGATGTTAGGACTTCTGGTAATGAGCTGAGCTTCTCCACAATTGGAAGGCACAAACATCTGGCGATCGGTTGCATCCTCATTGAATCCAGTTTTTCATTTAGGATGTCTATTTTCGCTTCAATATTAATCCTAGCTTTTGCAAGCGCCTGCATTGTGTCCATTTGTATTTCCAATTGCTGTGTTTGCCAAGTGAGTGCGTTAACGGACGTAAGTGTGGAGTTTGAGGATAACAGGGAATTTTGGTTGTGGCATCCTTTGTAAGGTGTACATTTTGTCCCGTAGTGTAGAGCAAATTTTGTTCCCCCAGGGAGGAGTTCTCTCCCCGTTCCTCATCCATTAATGGCGAACTTTGGTTGAAAGTGAAAGTTTTGATTACTGATAGGCTTTGTAGCTGGGCTGTGGCCTGGACGGGGAAGATCATGCCAGTAAGTTCCATCCTCTGCATGTTGGTTCATTTTTAGTCAATCCTTGTGCCATTGGGGTCCAAGTACTCTGATGTTGATCAGATTTCCAAGACTTCTGGGAGTTCTTGCACTGGTATGATTTGCCTTTTTCCCTGTGATAGAAGGTGGCCAGGTGTTTCTTGCCTGCTTCTACTTTTCCTCCTGCAGTACTTGGGGCTCGGTCTGTCTTGTTGTTTCAACCGCTTCCAAGTCTCCCTGTCCTTTCCCCTCTTAAACCATTTCTCCGCTATTCCCTTGGGGCGGATGTAGCCGCTTTCCTATATCCCGGTCTTCCCGCTCGGGGACTGGATCTGACTCGGTCCCTTGTTGACATGTGGGGTTGAGTGTATTAGTACGCTACTGTAGATCACACTTGTTCCCAGTGTTTTTTGACCAGACGTTATTGGCATAAAATATTTACAGATGGTCTTACTGTTTAAATCTGAAAGAGACACGTTAGTGATAGATTCCTTACCTTAGAATATCGCCAGGCGTCAGACTGGATCCGGAAAGTTTTGCGTAGCAGTACCCTTGCGCGTCGGTAGGCGTCGTCTGCGGCTCCGCGTCCGGCGTCGTGGGCGCCGTGATGACGTCGTCGGAGTACTTAAACACAGCCTCCGCGTGCTGACGTCAGTTCTTCTTTTTTCCGCGCCAGCCAGCGCAGATCTGGAAAGAGCAGTTCCCTAGTCACTTTTGACTAAACTTTTGTGATCTTTTGATCCATTTCGAAGTCTTTACGACTCCGACGGTGCCGTTAGGGATGCCCGGATTCAAGCATTGCGACTAGTGCGACCGTACCATGTCGGGCACGGATCCCCACCGCTTGTGCCTGATGTGTTTGGGCGTCGACCATGACGACGAGGCCTGCTCCGACTGTCGGGCCTTGTCGAGGAAGGCCAGGCGGGAGCGGTCCCGCAGGCGACTCGAGATCCGCCAGTCGGCCCCGCGCCGTGTGAGGTCCCGGTCCCACGGGAGGTTGAGGGACAGGTCGCGGGGACGGAGCCGTCACAGCTCCGGGAGTCGGCGCCACTCCTTCGGGTCCAAGTCGTCCGGTAAGAAACATAAGAAGTCGAAGAGACCTCATCGCTCTTCTGACTCCCCCCGACGCTCGCGCGATGCGGCCGGGGGTTCGGGTGACACCGCCCACGCGGCTCCTCGAGAGTCGCGGGCGCCGCGTTCAGCCCCATACCCCCCGGTCCCTGGAGGAGATCGAGCGTTTCCTCATGGCCATGAGGTCCCTTTCTCCTCCGACGTTTTCCGCGGCGCCTTCGGGCCCAGTGAACCCGTCTGGGGGCCCTAGTGGGTCGGGGGCTACGACCCCGACGCCGTCGGGTGCTTCGGCCTCGACGCCGCTGGCGCCTTCGGGCCCGGCGCCGCAGGGCTCCATGATCCCGACACCGCCGGTGCCCTCGGGCCCGGCGCCGCAGAGTGCAGCGGTCCCGGCGTCGTCGGCGCCTTCGGGCTCGGCGCCGCAGGGCGCCGCTGGACCCTCCTCGGGCGATGGATCGTCACCGGTGGACCTTACGACCCCCCCGGCGTCGGTCCGTGTGGTGTCCCCTCCGGCGTCGTCCTCGGGCGGCGCCGTCCCCGATGCCTCCTCTCAATCGGTTCCGACGTCGGATCGGCGCCGCTCTCGACGCCGTTCGGAGATTTTCATTTCTATGAACCGACCTCATTCACTTATGACCCTGAATCTCAGGAGATGGGGGAAGAGGAGAATTGGGAGGGGTCTGAGGACCCTCTGACCAGGGAGTGTCAGTCTAACATGGACTGGACAGGAGACTTTGGGGAGGCCAGTGGCCTGGACACCTCTCCAGACACTGGATTTGTCTCTTCTCCTACCGTGGCTTCGGAGGAGGGCGCTACTTATGGTGTGGTGTTGATGAGGGCTGCTAAGGCCTTGGGCCTTGAGCTCCCCGTCACGGCTGTGAGGACTAACCTCCTCACTGAGGTCCTTAAGCCGCAGTCATGCTCCATGGAGCCTCTGCTGCCGTTTAATGAGACCTTGACCGACGTTCTTTTGGGCACTTGGTCCAGGCCCGCTACAGGTTCGCCTGTAGATAGGAACGTGGCCAGACGCCACCGCCCGGCCCCGGGCGACCCATGTTTCCTGTCCACCCACCCCACCCCCGAGAGTCTGGTTATCCAGGCCTCGAACTCCCAGACTGCCTTCCCGATGGCCCCGCCGGACAGGGAGTCCAAGAGGTACGAGGCCTATGGCAAGAAGGTCTTCTCGTCCCTCAGCTTGGGACTGCGGTCCTCCAACACCGCATGCCTCTTGGGCCGTTACACCCACTCTCTGTGGGAAACGGTGGCGGAAGTGCTGCCAGAATGTTTGTTGGAGGAACGGGCCAAACTCGGCCAAGCCCTTGTGGAGGGCCGGGACGCAGCAAAGTATTCCATCAGGTGCGGACTGGATACTACTGACTCGCTGGGCAGAGCGATGGCTACGACGGTGGCAATACGACGCCACGCCTGGCTGAGATCCGCCAACTTCTCGGCAGACGTCCAAAATACACTCATGGACATGCCGTTCGATGGCCTCTTTGGCGACAAGGCAGACCATGCGCTTGAGCGCTTTAAGGACTCCAGGGCTACGGCCAAGTCCTTGGGCCTCTCGGCCCCGCGCCAGCAAATGGGTGCCTTTCGCTCCTTTCGTGGCCAAGGAAGGGGCGCCCCCACACTTGCCGCCAGCCACTCGCCGCAAACTGTCGTCCAGCGCGGCGGCGGCCGTGGAAACCGCCGTGGAGGCGGTCGGGGAAACAAGCGGAGCCAGTCCACACCTGCCCCCGCAGCATCCGCCTCTAAACCCTCCTAGTCCGTGCTTTTCGGCCCATGTGACGCCAGTGGGAGGCAGGGTTCGCCATCACCACTCTCACTGGCGCACAGTCACTTCGGACAGGTGGGTGCTGCAACACCACCGCGTATCGGGGGATCACTTGCGGCTCCTGCAGGAGGAAGTTTCGGTCCTCTTGGCCAAGGGGGCCATCGAGCGCGTTCCTGGGCCAGAAGTAGGACGTGGTTGCTACTCCCACTACTTTCTGGTACCCAAGAAGGGCAAAGGGGGCCTACGCCCTATCTTGGATCTGAGGAACGTCAACGGCTTCCTCCGGAAGGAGAAGTTCAAAATGCTGACACTGGCTCAGGTCTTGGCTGCCCTAGACCCAGGAGACTGGATGGTAGCGTTGGACTTGCAGGACGCATATTTCCACATCCCCGTCCTGCCGGCCCACCGGCGTTACCTGCGGTTCACGGTAGGCCTCGAGCACTTTCAGTTTACCGTGCTCCCCTTCGGCCTCATCAGCGCCCCACGGGTGTTCACGAAGGTGATGGCGGTGGTCGCAGCTCACCTGCGCAGGTTAGGGGTTTCAGTCTTCCCCTACCTAGACGACTGGTTGTTGAAGGCGGGCTCGCCCCAGGCAGTCGTCAGCCACCTCCAGACTACGGCGGATCTCCTGCACCTGCTGGGATTTTCCATCAATGTGCCGAAGTCACACCTGTGCCCCTCTCAGAAGCTCCTTTTCATCGGAGCGGTTCTCGACTCGGCGCAGTTTCGGGTTTACCCGCCCGAATAGCGGGTCCGGGATATACAGGCTCTGATTCCGATCTTCCGGCCGTTATCCCGGTTTTCGGTCAGGTTGACGCCGAGGCTTCTGGGGCTGATGGCCTCCTGCATCCTTCTGGTGCATCACGCACGGTGGCGGATGCGGGCTCTGCAGTGGGACCTGAAGTTTCAGTGGGCCCAGCACCGGGGCAACCTGTCCGACCATGTCCTGATCTCGGAGGGCACTGCGAAACAGCTGCAGTGGTGGCTCTCGGACCTCGATTGGGTCAACGGCAGATCCCTTTCCCTTCCCCAACCGGAGCACGTAGTTGTGACGGACGCGTCCCTCCAGGGCTGGTGAGGCCACTTGGGAGAGGCGGAGATCAGAGGACTCTGGTCTCCGGCGGAGTCCCGGCTCCATATCAATCTGTTGGAGCTGCGGGCGATTCGTCTGGCACTGAAAGCATTCCTCCCGTCTGTCCGAGGGAGTGCAGTGCAGGTGTTCACGGACAACACCACCGCCATGTGGTACTGCAACAAACAGGGCGGAGTGGGGTCGTGGACCCTTTGCCAGGAGGCTCTGCGTCTCTGGCAATGGCTGGAACATCAGGGCGTGACTCTGGTGGTTCAACACCTGGCAGGTTCTCTGAACGCCAGGGCGGACAAACTCAGCCGTCGGTGCTCGATGGATCACGAATGGCGTCTGAACTCGGACGTGGCGCAAGGCCTCTTTCTGCGATGGGGAGAGCCTTGGTTAGATCTATTCGCCACCGAAGAGAACGCGCAATGTCATCAGTTCTGCGCGTTGGAATTTCCAAGGCGGCACTCGCTCGGAGACGCTTTTCGTCGCGAGTGGAGCTGCGGTCTGTTGTACGCCTTTCCGCCTATACCACTTCTGCCCAGAGTGCTGAAGAAGATCAAGCGCGACCGGGCACAAGTCATCCTTGTGGCTCCGGACTGGGCACGAAGGTACTGGTATCCCGAGCTACTCAGTATGTCAGTCGATCCCCCGGTTCGTCTGCCTCTTCAGGAGGACCTTCTGTCGCAGCAGCAGGGGACGGTCCTCTACCCGAACCTGTCCAGTCTCCACCTCCATGCTTGGAGATTGAGCGGCGACAGTTGAGGCCATTTGACTTGCCTCCTGAAGTTTGCAACATCATTCTGGCAGCCAGGCGTCCCTCCACAAAGACGGTATACGCCTGCAGGTGGAACAGATTTGTGGCATGGTGCACAGCAAAGGCTGTGGATCCCCTCAATGCCCCTCTCTCTGAGGTTCTTCTCTTCCTTCTTTCTCTTGCCCGGCAGGGCTCTGCTCTGGGCACTATCAAGGGCTATCTTTCGGCTCTTTCAGCCTTTCTGAGGCTTCCTGACCAGCCTTCTTTGTTCAAGTCCCCTATCGTAAAGAGATTCCTGAAAGGCATCACTCATACCTTTCCTGATGCCTCAGTGGGACTTGAACCTGGTTCTAACATTTCTGATGTGCGCTCCCTTTGAGCCACTTCACAACTGTCCTCTTCGCCTTCTTTCTTTGAAGACTGCCTACCTGGTAGCCATCACCTCTGCCAGGAGAGTGAGTGAGCTCCAGGCTCTCTTGTAAGCCTCCTTTCCTTTCAGTCCATCCGGACAAGGTTGTTTTGAGGACTAGGCCCTCCTTTTTGCCTAAGGTGGTCACTGCCTTCCACATAGGGCAGTCCATCACATTGCCCACCTTCTTTCCGCCTCCGCACCCCTCGAGAGGAGGAGGAGAGGCTCCACCGTCTGGACCCAAAACGTGCGCTCTCATTTTATCTGAATCGCACACAACAGTTCCGGTTGGATGATCAACTCTTTGTTGGGTACGCGGGCGCTAAGAAAGGGAAAGCGGTGCACAAGAGGACCATTTCCCGATGGATTATCATATGCATCCAGGCGTGTTACTCCTTGGCTAAGAAGGAACCCCCTGTTGGGCTGAGGGCTCATTCCACTCGAGCCACGGCTACTACAAATGCCTTGGGCCGAGGTGTGCCCTTGCAGGACATTTGCCAGGCAGCTACGTGGGCCTCGTTGCACACGTTTGCACGGCACTACTGCCTGGACAATCAAGTCCGGAGGGATGGCTACTTCGGCCGTTCCGTTCTCCAGGACTTTCTGGTGTAAATATTGGTTCGCAGACCCACCATCACGGGGATGGTATTGCTGGGGTATCTATTCTAAGGTAAGGAATCTATCACTAACGTGTCTCTTTCAGATGCACAAGTTACTACTTGTGTAACGATATATCTGTAAGAGACATTAGTTAGTGATAGATTCCTTACCGACCCACCCATCCTCCCCGTTCTGCGAACCGATATCTAGGGTTAAGGTCATCCCCTTCAGGGCCCTAGTTTCTTGGCACAAGTGTCGGTTTTTGTCATGGCTCTGCGCTTCTGGCGCGGAAAAGCTGTGGCTAAGAACTGACGTCAGCACGCGGAGGCGGCGTCTAAGTACTCCGACGACGTCATCACGGCGCCCAAGACGCCGATGACGGACGCGAAGCCGCAGACAACGCCTACCGACGCGCAAGGGTACTGCTACGCAAAACTTTCCAGATCCAGTCTGACGCCTGGGGATATTCTAAGGTAAGGAATCTATCACTAACTAATGTCTCTTACAGATATATCGTTACACAAGTAGTAACTTGTGCTTTAAGGTTTAAATTTGAGTTTAAAAATGGTGCTTGCGCCGGCTTAGTTATAGTGCCTGTGCCAGGTCCTGTGCTGGTTGGCTTGCCCATCCTACTGTTTGTTTTGCGTTTTGTCATTTGCCACCCTTTCCGTACGCTAGTCAGCTTGTAACTGTGCCAGAGGTGGCTTTTCACCAGATTATCCTCTACTTTGTAGTGGAATAGATAATTTAGTTTATAGGGGAGTTTCAAGCTCTGAGTGCTGCTTGCACTGTGTGATGGTCTGAGCCTCCTATTTCCCCAATTGTGTGACTTATTTACCAAACTCATTAAAGTTGGGCGAGTTGTTTTGATAAAATAAAGTGTCCTTCTGCCCCTCAGACTTGCACTGCCTTACTCAGATGTAATCAGGGTAGGGCGGGCAAGACAAGACGGCGGGGCCTTCTCTTTTTAGATGAAAATTGCAAATGGCCAGAGACACAGCAGTTAATTCTCTTTAGTTCTTTGTCAGGGTTTGGTGAATTTGAAAGTACTTGGTAACTCCAGTGATGTAGGTCGGTGTTTGGGGAAAAGCGCGTATGGCCAGTCACAAAGTCACAAAGCATTTAAGTCTCTTTAAGAGTGTTTGCTGGATTTGAAAATACTTGGTGGTTCCAGGGATATTTGGTGACTGTTGGTAAAGGCAGCGCCTAATGATGGTGCTGACTGGGGTGTTTGACCCCCTCTGGTGGCCGCCAGTGGCCTTTGTCGGTTGCCTTATATCTGATGATAAGGATATAGGGCAGCAGGTAGGTTTTCTTCCCCGATTGAGAAAAGGGAAATCGGGAGCAGGGCACACTGGGCCGCCACAACCTCACCCAACCTAGTAGGGCCGCTTTCGCGGTGCACCCGGGCACAACACTCTGCAGCCTCCGATGGGGGGGCGCGCTCCTCCCCCTGCTCTCGCCCCACACGCAGCCTGTTGGCTCCTTACCACAGGCTGCCAGTTGCGGACATGAGAGGTGGCAGTCAGCCGTAGGGCGTCGTCCGATGACTTCGGATACCACCCGGGTCTCAGGTCTCGATTCACATTTTACGGAGGTCCAGAGCCCCCCAGGAGCCCCCAGGCGTCCTCAGATAGAGGCGGCGTCTACCACAGCGTCTACCGCCCGCTCGCCTGCTCGCCCGCTCTCTCGCTCCTGCTCTCTCGTTCCTCGCTCCTGCACTGCCACCTTGCGTTCGCACAGACTGCAAAAATCTCCCCCATCTGTTCTGCTTGTTTAATATCATTCCTATCCTCCACAGTGGACAACTCAAAATGCCGAACTTCGCGTCCCCATAACCTCGATCCAAAGTTAATGCCCAGTGGATCAATTGGTCAAAGATATTTGCCTACACTTTTCCGCCTCTCCCACTCCTTATATTTTGAAAGATCAGGCAAACATCACTCACTGATTTTGGTAGCTCCCACATGGGCCCGTCCACCATGGTACACCACACTTCTGGAACTCTCAGTAGTTCCACATCAAATGCTACACCTCAATTTCAGCCTTCTCACTCAGAACTGTGGAGAAATCAGACACCCAAACCCCAAGAAGCTCAACTTAGCGATTTGGTTCCTGAAGTCATTGAGTTTGGATACTTAAATATGCCACCAAACTGTATAACTATTCTAAAAGAAGCAAGAAAGCCTACTACCACAGCTTGTTATGCAGCAAAATTGTAACGATTTGTGATTTATTGTAATAACGTAAATCCTCTAGATGCTTCCCTTACCTTCTGCACCGAAAGCAATCTAATTTAGCTTACACATTTATTTGATTGCACCTTGCAGCAGTGGCTACATATCTGTAAAACAGACAGCATGTATCTTTGTTCAAAGTCCATTTGATTAAAGCCTTTATGGAAGGCTTAAAAAGAGTAATACCACCCAGAATAACCCCAGCACCAATATGGAATCTCAACATTGTACTTACAAGACTCTTGGGTACACCCTTTGAACAATTACACAATTGTCCTTTACAGTTCCCCTCATGGAAGGTTGCCTTCTTAATTGCAATCACTTCATTAAGGAGAGTTGGTAAGCTTCAGGCATTAACCTTAGAAGAACCCTTCTTTCAGCTTCATAAAATAGGGTAGTTCTTCACACCAACCCAACATTCATCCCTAAAGTAGTTTGTTTTCATCTTAACCAATCAGTTGAGTGACCTGTGTTCTTCCCTCAACCCTATTCTGTAGCTGTTCACACACTTGATATCAGAAGAGCGTTATTGTATTATATCAAAAGGACAAAAGATTTTCATAAAACAAAGCAACTGTTGGTAGCATTTGCACCACCACACAGGGGCAATCCTATCTCTAAATCTGCAGTTTCAAGATGGATTGTTAAATGCATTCAAACTTGCTATACAAAAGCTCAAATACATTTTTACTCCCTACAGCGCATTTCGCTCGCAAAATTGGGGCCTCTATGCCTTTTTGGGTATCTGAATTTGCCTCCTGATAGTATGGATATCATCAAGGAGGCGAGACGGCCTACCACTAGGGCCTGCTATGCTGCCAAATGGAAACGCTTTGCCATTTACTGTTCCAACCATGACATAAACCAGCTGGATGCATCAACACAAAACATTATTTGTTACCTGTTACATTTATACAGATGCAATCTGGCATACAGCTCTATACGTATTCATTTGGCGGCAGTAGCGGCTTACTTACAGAACAGGCAACACCTTTCACTGTTCCGAGTGCCAGCTATAAAGGCTTTTATGGAGGGACTCAATCGAGTCATTCCACCCAGAAGACCACCTTCACCGGTCTGGAATCTTAATATTGTTTTTACCAGACTGATGGGGCCTCCTTTCGAACCTCTCCACTGTTGTGAGATACAGTTCCTCACTTGGTAGGTGGCCTTCTTAGTAGCTATCACGTCGCTGAGACGTGTTAGCGAGCTGCAAGCCCTAACCATTCAAGAACCTTTTATACAGGTTCACGCAAATAGGGTGGTGCTACGCACTAACCCTAAATTCATACCCAAGGTAGACTCTCAGTTCCACATTAATCAAACTATTGAACTGCCAGTTTTCTTCCCTAATCCAGACTCAGTTGCAGAAAGATCACTGCACACATTAGACGTCAAACGAGCTCTCCTGTACTACATAGACAGGACGAGGGATTTCAGGAAGACTAAACAACTCTTTGTTGCTTTTTCACTTCAGCACAAGGGCAAACCCATTTCCAAATCAGGTATAGCCAGATGGATTGTTAGGTGTATTCAGATTTCTTATCAGAAGGCTAAGCGCACACTAACAGTCCCCCCCCAAGGGCGCATTCCACATGCAAACTAGGGGCATCCATGGCTTTCCTGGGTAACATTCCATTGGAGGACATATGTAGAGCAGCCACATGGAATAACATACATACATTCACCAAACACGACTGTGTTGATGTGCATTCCAAGCAGCAAGCTGCTGTAGGACAGGCTGTTCTTAGGTCCCTTTTTCAGGCTGCTGCAGCTGGCTCGGGCAACCACCTCTAGAGGAGAAACTGCTATTAATTCTATGCACAAGATATGAATTTAGCGGCCCACATGCCTCGAACGGAATATGCTACTTACCAGTATGCATCTGTTCTTGGCATGTAGGGCCGCTAACATTCATATCGCCCGCCCATATTCCCCGGTGCCTGTCGCAGCTGTAGTAGTCAGAATTATTTGTAAGCATGTTCATCTTGTATTGTATTGGACTCCATCTCTGCCACAATGGCGAAAAACAATCTGAGGAGGGAGAGGATGCCCATGCGCACTGTAGTCCAGGGGAGGAGCCACCTATCTCGTGATACTTCAAAAGACTCTTCCAGGACAACAAGGTGCAATCATCCGGACCCAACACTAGGTGGCGATCTATGCAAGATATGAATGTTAGCGGCCCTACATGCCAAGAACAGATGCATACTGGTAAGTAGCATATTCCTTTCAGAGCATTTCCATATGATCACTCTACAACAAGTACTCCCGCTACTCCAACAAGGCGACTTTCTCGCCACATTAGACCTCAAGGATGCATATTTCCACATACCTATACATCCAGCTCACAGGAAATACCTCAGGTTTACAATTGAGGGTTGCCACTATCAATTCAAAGTTCTTCCCTTCGGGGTAACTACAGCACCAAGGGTTTTTACAAAATGCCTAGCAGTAGTAGCCGCACAGCTAAGAAGGCAACACATCCATGTGTTCTCCCTACCTGGACGATTGGCTCATAAAAGCCAACTCATACGTACTGTGTGCAAACCATACGTCTCAAACTATCCAGCTACTTCACAGTCTGGGATTTTCCATAAATTACCCAAAATCACATCTGCAGCCCTCACACACACACAACAATCTGGGAGCAACAATAGATACCTCAGTGGCAAAGGCATATCCAAATGCAGCCTGGATATCCAACATACAGTCTCTCATTCAAAGATTTCAGCCACAACACTCCCTGCCAGCTCGAGTGTTCATGCAGCTTATAGGCATATTCATTGTCCCTCATACCGTACTTCAAATGCGTCCATTGCAGGAATGCCTAGCACGGCAGTGGAACCAAGCTCAAGGACAACTGAAAGACCTAGTGTTGGTAGACCGTCTCACTTACAGCTCTCTGCAGTGGTGGAACCCACAAAACCTTTCAAAGGGGCGACTGTTCCAAGAGCCGGTTCCACAAGTAGTATTAACAGCGGACGCATCACTGACAGGTTGGGGGGCCCACCTCCTTCAATACACAGCCCAAGGTCTCTTGACAGTCAGATAAAAGACACTGCATATAAACCACTTAGAGTTACTAGTAGTATTTCTAGCAATGAAAGCCTTCCAGAAATACTTGTACAGCAAGGCTGTGTTAATCCGTACGGACAACATGACAGCCATGTACTACATACAGAAACAAGGAGGGACACATTCTCCACAGCTCTCACCTAGCACAGAGCATATGGAGGTGGGCAATTCTAAAGAACATCTTTCTCCTGGCAGAACACCTCCCAGGGATAGACAATCAGATAGCAGATCTACTACGCCGACACAGTCAACAAATACAGGAATGGGAGATTCACCCTCAGGTTCTACAACCATTCTTCCAAAAGTGGGGACACCCAGAAATAAATATGTTTGTCACAAAAGAAAACGCAAAATGCCCGTCCTGTGCCGCCAGGTTCCCACACCCGTTGTCACAAGGCAATTGGGTATGGATGAACTGGTCAGGCAGATTTGCGTACGCTTTTCCACCAACCCCACTGATTCCATTAGTGGCACGCAAACTAAGGCAACAGTCACTCACAATGATCCTGGTTGCTCCCACAAGGGCAAGACAGCCATGGTACACGACCCTTCTAGAACTCTCAGTAGTTCTGCACCAAAGGCTACACCTGTCGCCACAGTTGCTAACACAAAACCATGGCGAAATCAGGCACCCAGATCCCAATCAGATGAACCTAGCGATCTGGCTCCTGAAGTCTTAGAGTTCGGATACCTTAATTTGCCTCCAGACTGCATGAACATTATCAAGCAAGCAAGGTGCCCCACTGCCAGAGCAGGCTACGCATTTAAATGGAAAAGATTTGTAATCTATTGTAATAATAACCAAATCAATCCATTAGATGCCTCCATCCAGAACATAATCTGTTACTTGCTACATCTTCAAAGATGTAATCTGGCATACTCATCCATAAGGCTACACCTTGCTGCTATAGCAGCATATCTTCAAAACAGGCAACACATGTCTCTGTTCAGAATACCACCTATCAAAGCTTTTATGGAACAACTCAAAAGAATTATCCCTCCGAAGCATTCACCTTCCCCAGTCTGGAACTTAAAGGTAGTACTGACCAGACTCATTGGGCCACCTTTCGAACCACTCCATTCATGTGAACTGCAATTCTTAACATGGAAGGTGGCATTTTTAATTGCCATTACCTCCCTCAGGCGAGGGAGTGAGCTCCAGGCACTATCCATTCAGGAATCCTTCATGCAAATAGACCACAATAAGGTAGTGCTTCGTACTAACCCTAAATTCATGCCAAAAGTAATATCCACTTTCCACATCAATCAGTCCATAGAATTGCCAGTTTTCTTTCAAATCCCGCAGTCGGTGGCTGAAAGAGCCCTACACACGCTAGATGTCAAAAGAGCTCTGCTATTTTACGTTGACTGAACTAAATCATTCAGGAAAACAAAACAACTTTTTGTTGCCTTTTCTCCACAACATAAGGGTAATCCCATTTCAAAAACAGGAATAGCCAGATGGATAGTTAAATGCATTCAAATATGCTATCAAAAGGCAAAGTGCACTTTAACAGTTCCCCAAAAAGCCCACTCAACGCGCAAAATGGGGGCATCCATGGCTTTCCTAGAATATATTCCCCTAGAAAACATATGTATGGTGGCTACATGGTCTACCAAACACACTTTCACTAAACACTACTGTGTAGATATGCAAGCTAAGCAACAAGCTGCTGTAGGCCAGGCTGTCCTTAAAACTCTTTTTCAAACCACTGCAGCTGGTACAGGGGACCACCGCTAGAGGAGCAACTGCTATACAGTCTACGCTAAGATATGAATTTATCAGCCCACATGCCTCGAACGGAAAATGCTACTTACCAGTATGCATCTGTTCTTGGCATGTAGGGCTGCGGACATTCATATCGCCCACCCTCCTCCCTGGTGCCTGTCACAGCTGCAGAGTTATACTTTACATACATTTACATGGTCATTTCTTACTTTCCTATACTCCATCTTTGCCACAATGGCGAAAAACAATCTGAAGATGGTGCAGATGCCCATGCGCCCTGTAGTCCAGGGGAGAAGTCACCTATTTCGTGATACTTCGAAGACTCTTCCAAGACAACAAGGTGCAAACATCCGGACCCAACACTAGGCGGCGATTTATGCTAAGATATGAATGTCAGCAGCCCTCCATGCCAAGAACAGATGCATACTGGTAAGTAGCATTTTCCATTTCAGGCTAAAGTAATTTGATGACACAAATCACATAGACATGCATAGACTTTTTCTCTTGGGAAAGCTTTAATGAGGGCATGGTGCTGACAACCACTCATATGCCAAGTAAACATGCTTTATTACCAAATACTAAGTGTGCACTAATTCAAAGTGATATTCTGATACTCTGGAGGAGGAGCCGGGAGCCGAGCGGACATGGATCGTCTCGGCTCCCGGGTCACGAGCTGCACGAACCCAGATCTAGGCTGCTCTAGCCCTTCTTCTGATCCCCCCTTTGTCCTCACATGTAGCGGAGCAATTGGGGCATTTGCTGAACAGCGGCAATCGCTCCTAGCTTGGCGAACGGGTCCGGTCTCCCGAGGAGAAGGAGGAGAAGTGCGGTGGCGCTCAAAATGGTGGGCGGCACCTCGCCGTGGATTCCGCCGTCTGCGGCTGCCGCTGGGAGGTAGGATTGCGACCTGCGCTCCCCCGGCTTGCCCAGTCTCTCACCGATTGTCGCAGCAGCCGACGGGACTTAGCACCATCTAGCCCTAACTCAACGGTGTCCCCCACTGAGGGAATCCTCCCAGCGCCTGCCTGACTCCAAGATGGCGGCCGGCGGCGACCCTCGGATGGCGATCGCCGCTTCTTCTGGCTCGCCCCAACTTCTCCCCAGCCTCTTGTCTATCCTGCGGCCCTCTCTCAGGCTGTCGGGCCTGCCACCCGTCCGGCTGCCGCTTTGGGGGCCCCTGCCACTTACGTTTTGCCCTGTGGTCCTGCAACATGAGCCGGATCTCCTGGATCACTCACCCCTTCCCCCCTGCAGCATGGCACTAATGGCTCCAGTGCTCTGAATGTGCTGCTCATGGCTCCCGGAGGCCACACATCTTCCAGGGCGGTTGTATCTGTAGGAAGGTACCTCCTGACTATGGTTGCCCCCAACTTTTTGCCCTGTGTTTTAGCTGGTTTTTGACATAGTCGACCTGGGATCCTGCCAATCAGGACCCCAGGCCTACTGCTCTCTCTGTAAAATGGATTCCATGTACCTTGGGTACATTTCCAATTGGTACTGGGCCACCTTATCAGACCCTGTAACTCAGGGCATAGGTGTACCCAGGGCTGCCAGGGGCTGCAGCATGTATTATGCCACCCCTGGCTGGCCTCCTAAATCTGACACAACTGGCTGCATGACAGCTGGGGCAAAGTCGTGTAATCACCCTTTGCTGTAGGTGTAGTATACCTATACCTAACCCTAAAATGGACACACAGATTCCTATCAGTCACTCCTATGGCAGGCCTTGACAATCCTGAAGGCAGAGTGCTTGGAATCGTGTGAGATGGTGCTCTGGCATGAGCTGAGCCTGTCTGCAGCTTGCGGAACCATGTCCTAATAGCTGTTCCATGATATCGCATACCATATACTCTTAAGTGCATTATAATCCTCGCGGTTAAATGCTATCTTTGGTATTGCTTTATCAAAACATGTCGAGTAAGGTGTCATACGAATTGGAATACTAACCCCTCGCCAATTCTGGCGACGGGGTTAGCATTCCACCCTTCTAGAGGGACACGACATGTATGTAACTGTGAACCCCGGTTAAAGTTAAACGAAGCCTCAGCTCCACAAAATGGATGCTGCCACCACAGACACGAGTCTGACCTCCTGCTGCTGGGAGTCCTTCCAGCGAGGGAGGCTTGGACAAAGGGTTTCCTGTCAGGGGCGGTGCTAGCACCGTCCCAGACATGGTTTTGTGTATCCTGGGTAGGCAGGGCTTTACAGGAAGGTGACTGCTGAGTGGCACCCCGGTGCTCACTACGCATAGGCCGGTCAGAACCAGTTCCAGGGGCACACCAGCCCCTGGCCTGGGGAAAGTCTGGCATGGCAGAGGGGTGTAACCACCCCCCTCCTAGTCCCACCCATAGGCAGGACCTAGTCACTGGGTCAGCCCCCTTTTTTAGTATAAAGATGGGAGCGGGCCCCCTGTTCAAATTAGATCATCTCTGGAATCAAGACACGACTTTCTGCGAAAGGACATCAAGATTTCTTCTTCAAGATTCTCCCTTGTGGCTAAGGAGTAGTCACCCTGCATCAAGCGGGCACCATCCTAAGAACACTGCGGTCTGCTGCAAGTCCTTCATCACGAATCCGACGACCCAGCTCGACGAGACCCGGCTTCCCTGGCACCTCTGACCTCTACTCACCTCTACAGCAAAGCTGAGAACCGTGAGTGTGACGAGACCTCGAGGGACCGACGATCGCCAAGACTGCACGACTTCTTTGTAACAAGCCCACCGAGTCTTCCACTGGTGAGTGCTTTGGGGTCCGAGAAGCCCCAACCCTGAGCAGCTCCAGCACCGAAGATCAGCCCTCCAGCATCTCCACGATCTGCGTGGGGCCCTTCTGCTTTTGCGTGCTCACCGCGCTGTGTGGCTACTAGCCGGCTGGCTTGTGGCCTTCTTCACGACGCCCGACGACATCACTGCTGCTGGTCTGGTTGCTCCAGACTGGCCCTTGCTTCCTTCTTCAAGAGAGGCACCCCGGACCCTCCTGGTCCACTCCAGACGCCATTTTAGGTCCACCGCGTGGGCCTGAATTTGCCAAGGCTTTGTTGCCCAATCCTGGGTCCAGCGACGCCGACAGCTTCATCCATCGTGGGACAGATCGCTCCTCCATCCTGGTCGTCGACAACGCCTCCTGGTCCGTGAGATCTGCGATCACAGCGTCACCCACTCACCTAGTCGAGGTGGCTACCATCCGGTGCCCTCCTGGTGCCCACTGACTACTGGCTAGTAGTCTCGAACTTGGTCCCCTCTGCTTTCAGGTGTCATCTTCCATCGATCCAGGCTTGGATCCACCGAACTTTCTTCACTGGTCGCCTGCCAGCAACTTCTTTCTTCCAGGCTCCTGGTCCGTCAACGAGGATTCCCGACGTCTTTTGAGTCCTATGCAGCTGCAGCCCCTGGGCTAGGTAACTTCGGCATTTTCGGTGCCCCAGCATAGCCTCACTATCCAAGGGTCAGAATCCACTTTCGTTTTCCTCCTACCAGGTCGGGTTCGCCCGAGAACACTAACTTTGCAATTACTAGCTACCATAGACTTTGTCCCGCATCACGCGTGAGAGTGCACACTCTGCACCCGAGTCCCCTGGGTCTTCTAGAAGTAATCTAACGATTCTATAGTCTAGTCCTAGCGACTCCAAAGGCTATTAGTACTGTACTTACCTGCTAGTAATTTCGCATTCCACTTTCAGAGTATATGGTTTTCCGTGCCCCTCGGGCATTTGTATATACTGTGCTAACTTAAGTATTTTCGTAAGAGTTTTGTTTTGTGCTTAGTACCCTGTCCTCATAAAGAGTACAGGGCTGTTGTGATTCTTAATAAATATCTTGTTTATTTTCATAACACTTGTGTGGTGTCCTTTCACTTGGTGTTCAAGGGGTATATGTGTGGTATAACAGCTGGCTTAACACGCCCTCTCGAGTCTTTAGCCTTAGACTGCTCGTATCCACGCTACTAGGATAGCTGGTCTATAAGGTTGACTTACAACCAATCATCAATAAGGGTTGCTGGACTGATACATAGTGTTCACTAGAATAGTGAGCACTGCATATCAGGCCACCTTCTCACAGTATCCACACACAACCCACCAATTCACGGACAACGCGTGATCGCACCAACACCTTCACCACCTTGCGCTCTCTCACGCCCACCGAGCCGGATGACTGCAAGCTCTCCAAGATGGCGACGTGCCTGCGGCTGGCCTCCAGCGTCATCTCTCACCTGGGCTCCCACCTTCTCTCCTGGACTTCTTGACTTTTGCTCTGTCCTGACCGACACTTTGCTGCTGTTTTCGTACAGTTTCTCTGGACTCTAGCCCTCCTACCATGCCCTTGGCCTTAACCCTTTTCCCCGTGGATGATCCTCAAATGTTTCCTCCCTGTTGTGCTTCCCCTTCTCTCCATACCCTTGCATCCCTCCCACCCTCCCTTTGTGCTGTGACTGCATCCACACTTATGGAACTCTGCTCTTTGACTTATTGTAATAACTCTAATTAATGGTATTTGCTTTAGACCTTGCACCATATACCATTCCTAGGTGACTCTTAGAGCTTATCCAGTCATATCCCCTCCCTATGTATATAGAGATAACTCTAATCACTAGTGTATGCAGTAGACCGTTGACCGTTTGCAATAATGCTAAGCTTTGGTATTCGCTGAAGTCCTTACACCATATACCACCCCTATGCGTCTCCTAGAGTTTAACCAGTCATATCCCTTCCTATGTGTATGTAGTTGACTCTTATCACTAGTGTTTGCAGTGGACCTTTGTACTCTCTACCACCCCTATGTGACCCTTAGAGTGTCTCCAGTCATATCCCTCCTGTGTAGATAGAAGATAACTCTAATGACTAGTATCCTATGTGATTCTTAGATTGTATCCATGTGTATCCCCTCCCTGTGTTTAGAGTTATAGCTGTAACGACTAGTCGCCTGTGTGACTGTTGGAATATAGCCAGGTGTATCCCTTCCCCCGTGTGAAGAGATAACCCTAATCACTAGATCAAAAAGAAACGTGTTCCTGAAATGTGTAACGTAACTGATTCTATGTAAAGTGCTTTGATAACATGTAACGGAACTGGTGCTATGTAAAAGCGCTTTGATAACCTAATCGGTTCAAGTTCCTGAAATGTGTAACGTAACTGATTCTATGTAAACTGCTGTGATAACATGTAACGAAACTGGTGCTATGTAAAGCGCTCTGATAACCTAATCGGTTCAAGTTCGCGCTATAGAAAACTCTAAAAATAAAATAAATAAACTATTCTGTGGATGTATTAGCCCCCCAACAAGCTAATGTCGGGCAAGCAGTGCTAAAGACACTTTTTCCGACAACTGCAACATCTACTGGTTAGCCACCACTTTAAGAATTTACTGCTATATAGTCTATGGAAAGCATGTGTATCTACAGTACACATGCCTCAAACGGATTCATTTGTGCCCTCCCAGCTCCCTGGTCACCTGTAGTTGTTGCAGTTCTCCTTATTTACATTATATATGCATGGGTATCTCTTTATTAGACTAAATTACTCCATACTCACCTTATTGCGGGAAAACAATCTAAAAATGGAATCGATGTCCATGCACACTTTCACCGAAAGGAGGAGTCCACTTACCTCGTGACTGGAAAGACTTAGAAGAAAAACAACTTGCAAGCATCCGGACCCAACACTAGATGGCTGGAGTATGCAAAACATGTGATTCTAAAGCTTGGCATTTCAGGAACAGATGCTTACTGGGTAAGTAACCTAATCCTTTCCCACCTTTCCTGGTGCCAATTGGCCTAGAGCATTTGGGGGGCATTTACCCTGTCTGAGGCAATCCTAGGTCACATATCAAAGGCGGCAGAGGCTTTTGAAGTCTCTCCTTGATATGCTGATAACTTAGTCATCTTGCTAGGAGTAGGTGACAACACGTGCGGCCACAGCAGGCATTGCTTCTGCCCTCAGAGTGTGGGCTCTCACCTACAGGGGGTCAGAAACTTGTCTGTGCTGCTAGGCTGGTCTACGCCAGTCAGCCAGTACACTAGTAGTCAGTAGACTTTCAGGGGGCGCCTCTAAGGTGTCCTCTAAGTGAATGCATTAATAATTCTAACACTGGAATCAGTGTGGGATTATTAATATGAGATGTTTGATACCAAACATTTCTAGTTTCAGTAAAGCCATCATGTAGCTGGGGCACTCATAAGTACTAGTGTGAAACATTAAAACGGCTTCCTTGTTTATTTGTAATATCTAAGAATCAACTTGGACATCACAGTGGCATATCTGCTCATGCAGAAATGTCCACACATGTAGCATAGTGCACCCAGTCTTAGGGCTGTAAGGCCTGCTGTAGAGGTGACTTACCTATAATGCCTGGTGTCTCTGCAGTCATGGCACACAGGAGTTGTGCCATGTTGTGTGTTCACTTTTCTCTGCACCATGTCACACAGCCTGCAATGTCAGTTTGCATGATTGTGGTAAGGGGGTCCCTTAGGGTGGCGCATTACATACTGCAACCCTCATTGACCCTATTTAGCCTCCCTGCCCTAGGTACCAGGTGTACCATTTACTAGGGACTTACAAAGGGGTGCTAAAGGTATTACCAATTGGAGGGAACAATTATGCAGTTTTAAGGAAAGAGATCTGGCCCTGGGGACCTGGATATCAAGAACCCAGTGCACTTCTTTCAAAATGGCATCAGATACCAGGCAGAAAATTGGGGTTGACCATGTCAAAAAGGATCTCTTTCCTACAGCTGCGTCGTCCGTGACTCTCCTCCAATCAGAGAGACTGCAGCATGGATACCAGGAAATGCCATCAAACTGCGTCCATAAAGTTGCAGCAGCATCTTTGGATTGAGGGCTGTATTTCGTGGGAGTTCTGCAGTATTTATTGTCTTGCTGCTGCCGTCTACTCCTCTCTGTTGCCTTTCCTGGTCGTGGTTGTCGCTGCTGCTGTTTTTGTGCTTCATTCTCGTGGCTGCTTCTGAACTAGGATCTCCTCGCCATTTCCCTTGCTGGTTTCTGAGGCAACCAAAGCATCACAGAACTAATGGGTGAGCTGCCTCTTCCCTGCCGCATCCACCATGCCTTGGCTTTTCACCTCATAGGCATACACTAAAATGATCATACTTGCTGTGAGAAAGTGCCCTCTTTCTGCATGGTTGCCCCCTCTTTTGCTGTATTGCTGATGTGCTTTGACTGAGTGTGTGCCCAGGGCTCCTGCTATTCAGGTACCCAGGGCCTATGTTCTTTCCCTAAAACTGCATTGAAGCCTAAACCCAATTGGCATCTCGGGCCACAGGTCAGCCCCTGGTAAATGGTGCTACAGGTACCCAGGGCAATGTGACCAGAGAAGTCCTCTAAGGGCTGCAGTACTTATTGTGCCACCCTTAGAGGTCCTGTACCATTACACTCTCACACTGCCTTTGCAGGCTGTGTGTTTTGGTCCAGAACCAAGTGAAGAGTCGACATGGCACACATCTGTTTTCCATGCCTACAACCCACTGCCCTGACATAGATCAATCACCCCTCTAGCTGGGTGCACTATACCAGTGGTGAGGGTACAACAGTGACTAAGTCCATTCTTAGACATTGTAAGTGCAGTGCTGCCATTAAGAGTATATGGTGCTGAAAGTTTGTCATTACAAACTCCACAGCACCATATTGGCTACACTGAAAACTGAGAAGTTTTATATCCTCATCAAAACCTTTATTCGGTTATTAAAAGAGAACAACCATAAAAGTACAATAAAATCACAATTTACAAAATGTCATCTATAGGTACACAATTCATCACCAATCAGGATATACTAGATTTCCGCAAACATTGAACAGCTAAAAAAGCAGGGCAGCGATTTATTTCCAAAGTCTTCAACAACGGAACAATCCATCTTCGTCTTGCAATCGAATAAAATTTACAAAAGAAAAGGATATGAATGTCTGATTGTTCAGAAATTTCGTCACATGGGCATTTAGGTAAAGCTTTTGTCCAATCATTCATGTTGAGGAAGCTAAGTGACCTGAATATAATATTTAATCTAAAACGAGTTAGAAAAAATCTCTCGTAATCACTCATTTACAGTTTTACATATGGCTGCATTTTTGGGGTAATAATCACATCATTCAGGATGGAGCGGTTTAATTTACATTCTTCGGTGGTCCAGGCCCTATGCCATAACAGAACCGGTGCACCCTTTATTGTATCTTCTAAGTCTGGTTCCCCAAGTTCAGTATGGCAAACATATGTCGATACACTTTCCGGAACAGCTAAGAGATATTTCATGAAGGAGTTTTCCACCACCTGTAATGATCTCACAGTAACGTAACCCCACAATCCAACTCCATATGTGACAATTGCTACGCAGGTCGCTCTATACACTGTAAGCATTTCCCAATAGGTTTTCTACCCATTCTTTTACTACAAATTTTTAGAGACATTATCGATTTGCAAAACAGTAACCTTCTTGTTTTGATTGCGTTATTCCATCGGCCAGTATGGTCAAATAAAACACCTAGGTACGGGAAGGTTTGTGTAAAATCAACTGGGCTAGAGGAGACAAAGATTATCCTTCTCTTTCTATCTGCCCCCTGGCCACAATTCATGCTAAAGGTTTTAGTGCAATTTATCCTTACATCCAGACTGGTCATAAAGTCAGTGAAGGAAGTGACTATGGTTTGCATAGCCATTGATGTCCTGGCCATTAGGACAGTGTCGTCTGCGTATAACAACGCTGAGATTGGTCTTTTACCCACCATCGGCATGTCCCTACTCTCCTGTAATAATATCCTCTCCATATTATTAATATAGAGTGTGAAGAGAAAAGGGGCAACCTTGTCGTACTCCCCTAGCAATTCCAAATGTTTCTGTACATGGACCATTTTTCCCATACCGAACTCTGGCTCTAGCCCCCGAGTAGAGTTCCCTAAGAAATTGAATTATTAAATTCTCTACTCCTAGATTCTCAAGGATTAGCCATAGTTTACAATGGGAGATGCAGTCAAATGCTGACGTCAAGTCAACTAAAGTTAAAAACATGCAACCATTCTTAGCTTTAGTATATTTTTCAATAAGGACGTGTAAATTCAGGCACTGATCGATAGTACTCCATCCTTTTCTAAAACCGAATTGAAGATAACTAATTATTGTATTTTCTTCCGCCCATGTCTGAAGTCTATTTAAAATCACATGGCCAAAAATCCTAATAGTGGAGTCCAAGAGCGATATTGGGCGATAGTAATGACAGCTATCCCTATCGCGTTTCTTGAATATCAGCACTCTAATAGACTCACACCAGGAAGATAGAAGACCTTTGCGATAAGTAACATTAAAAAGCTGTGTGAGGAGCGGGCGCCACAACCAGTATTATATTTATATAGATCCGCCGGAACCCCATCTGGTCCGGGGGCTTTCCCTGCCATGCTAGCATTTATACTTGCAATTACCTCCATTAAGGATAAAGCTGGATTCAGGGTAACCAGTATATGTTGGGCATCCTCCGTAATATTATCCATTACTATGGGATCGTTCTCAGAAGTCATCAAAGAATACAATACTGAATAATGGTTAACCCATTCCCTCTCAGTAATAGCTATTTCTATACTAGGCGATACGTTTTCATTTATAAGCGGTGCATTTACTGCTTGCCAAAAGGCTGCAGAATCTCTATTTAAAGATGCCTCGCATAATGTTTCCCAGGCTTCCTTTTTTAGGGTATTCTTTCTCTTTTTCAAAGCCTTCTTATAATCATTTCTTAAGGCTTTAATTAAAGCGCGATCCTTGTCGGGGGGCTTTTAAAGCGTGTTTTAGCTTAGAATAAGCCTTAGTACAGGCCGTGTTAAACCAACTAATTAGAGACTTTTTAGGGTTTTTCGATTCGACCCTTAGGCTGTTCTTTATTTGGGAAGTAATATCTAAAAAGTTTTTTTTAAAATCTGAATCATCAGTATTTTCATCTGTGCAGGCGTGAAATTGGAGCTCGCATTTCTTAATCAAATTGTGGAGGAAATCTTCAGGTACCACAGTGGTCCATTTTAATGCGTACCCATTTTTCCTAACCGTGGCAATATTATCCACACAGGGTTTTAAAGATTCATTTCCGTGGGAGTGTTTTGGTTTGCCTAAGATTTCTAGGCTAAGGGGAAAGTGGTCACTCAATGGATTATCTAAGACATTAAATGCCCTCCTGTCTAGCCGTTATCAATATAAAATCGATTGTTGAATTTGCCCCTCTACCATTAAAGGTGGGATCAAAGGGGATCTCAGATCTAACCATTTTATTAGCAAAACCCATATCACACTCAAAGATAATATCATTAAGAAGGTCTCCGCATTTAGTGTGTTCAAAATAGCTTAAGCTAACATCTTTATCCAGCATTATGCCTCAAGTTTCTCTCTCACTGCTTTGACATATAAAACAGTTAAAATCCCCGCCCCAAATAACACAAACGTCTTTAAATCTCACACCTAATGTTGATTTAATATCATTACCTAAGGTTTTAAAAATATCTTCCACCGCCTCTGCAGTACATTATTGTAGAAGTTTACCAGAATCAATGTAAACACTTTATCTATAGTTATCCTGATTATATGATAATACGTATTATTAAAAAGAATCTAAATTTTCAGATAAAACAAATTAGACACAAATGTGGCTAGCCCCCCTTTGGGCTTCCCATGTATAGACCCGATGGCTGGCGAAAAGAAGGTTTTAAATCCACACACGATGTGGAATGGTTGACAAGGTTTCTTGTAAGCTCACAAAGTCATACTTATTCACTAGATTAACCCAGTGTTCATTCCTCAGTTTTGATTTCAGGCCTGCAATATTCCAGTACAAGAATGTCCAGGTAGCCCTTTGTGTCTCACCACCTGTCAAACCTGGAACGCCATGGGACTCCAGATTAATCACAGCATTTACGTCTTCCGTTAGCCCCATCTGCGTCCCCTTTTCATTCCTGATGGTATTGTTATATCTAATGCCAACATCTCTCTGGGTCTTAAATAATCCTACTTTCAAGCTCAATTGTTTTTGGCCATCATCTTCTACAATGGGGCCAAAGTTTGCAGGGCGAGTTCCAATGTTAAGTCAATCAACATCCTCCAACCCCTGCAATATTTCATAGCGATTGAACATAGGGATATTAAATCTATCTCTGTTTCCATCAGAGAATCCCCGTTGTTGCCATTGGTTTATTTTTATTAGATCAATAGGAGTAGGCGGGTAGAAGTAATTTAAATCCCTGCTTTGTATTCCCTCATTTACTCTATAATCACTCCAATTACAAATAAACCTTACTGCCCGTCTATTCTGACTAGTATACAGTCCCCAGACAGGTCTTTTGGTTTGTGTCCAACCCAGCCCACCCTCCGAACATGTAATATTTCGACATGTAGATGGGCTGGTAGCAGTCTATTTGTATTAAGCCAAAAAATTACTTTATTTTTTAAGTCTGAGTAGGTTTCCCTTTTGTCATTACTCAACTCTGGCACCCCGGTAAAGTCCACAGTCTATGGTTCAGATTGCGGGGGCAGGTCTATGCGTGGATATATGATCTTATTATTTCTAGTAACCTTATCATCTTTTTGATGTCTATTATTACTGCACTGCTCCCCCGTATCGGTTTCTTCTGTCACCACACTTCCAGCTTCTTTTATTCCTGTTATAAATGGGGACTGTGACCTGACTCCTGATAGTCCCTGAGCTTGGGAAGGCCCATTATAATTCCCTGTTATGGGATTGGCCAGACTACAGGATACCACAGGAATGTTGGCCGTAATCGGTACCTGGGTGCTATTATTGGAATTGGCCTCAATTTTCCTCAATAAATCAGAATTTGCCAATGCCGTCTTTTCCAGTCACCCTATTTTTTCAGTTAAGTTTTTAATTCGTTCTAGTAAAGGTAAAATTAATGACTTCACTAATTTCTCCATTCGACCCATGAAAGCTTTAGGGTTTGGAGGCACAAACCCCAAGATCTGGTGAGATGGCAGTATCTGGGGAATTAATATGGGGTCAGTGGAAGCTTGGACAGTGCTAGTTAATAATGGCTGAGACCGCATAGCCGGATTTCCAACTTTCCTAGCAGTTTTAATTTGTTTGGGAGATCTACCCTTCTGATGGGTACCCCCACGCTTTCTTTTGCTGTTGGGACCCGGCGCTGGCACTTGATTTTTTACCTTAATACTAGGCCCTGATTTTGATTTATCATTTGTGACAATCTTTATTTGCATCTGTGGAGTAGATCCCTTTGCTGTGTCAAGTAAATGGGATTCGTCAGTCTCTACCGTGGAACTATACTCATTAATAGCCCCACACGTTGATATTAGAGAATTAAAATCATGGTGACTTTGATGAGCTAAATTCTCGGGCGTTACTGCCAATGTTATAGGGCCCAGTGACGAGCGCCTGTTGTATAGGGGTTCTAGTGACAAGCGACGTTCTGTAAGTGCAATTTCATGCTCCAACACTGTTGTTGCCATTTTTATAAACACGTCTTATGTGCCAGTGATCCACCCGCCTGTGACCCCAGGGAAGCACTTTCTTCCTTTCCCTATTCTTACATCCATTGGTAACACTCTAACTTCTCCAGGAAAAATGAAATCAAGAAAGTAATTTCCTTCCCAAGATGTGTAAATAAAGTCAATTACAGCGAAGATCTCACTTGAGAGACGACATTAGAGGGGGGCCCAGCCGGGCCTCCTCTGGCCCCGGACGGCCACAGACGGCCCGCCCTTGTCCCGGGCTTAACCCGGGGCGACCCGTGCGCGATCCCGCAATGCGGGGGCTCTGTTCTAATTTAAGCGCCTCCGGGCGCGATGTGGGCGGTGGGGGCTTCCGTCGCTAGGGCTCCTGGGGATTGTGGTCCGCTCTCACTGGCCGCGCCGTGTTGGCGGATGCAGCGGCGAGAGAAGACTCGGGAGGCCGGCAGCAGGGGACTGGCAGCAGGAAACAGGTATGTGGCCCCCAAAAGATGCAAAGATGCTGGATTGAGACCTCGGAGCACCCGCTCCACCGGGGCTCTGTTCAAATTTAAGCGCCTCCTGGCGCGATGTGGGCGGTGGCTGCATCCTTCGCTAGGGCTCCTGGGGATTGTGGTCCTCTCTCCCTGGCCGTGCTGCGTTGGTGGATGTTGCGGCAGCGGCGAGAGAAGACTCGGGAGGCCGGCAGCAGGGGACTGACAGCAGGAAACAGGTATGTGGCCCCCATAAAGATGCAAAGATGCTGAATTGAGACAGATATCAAACTGGTCAGCACATTAAACCCACACTGATGTCAGTGTGAGATTTAATGAAAAATGCACACAGAGGGCATCTTAGAGATGCCCCCTGAAAACTGACCTACCACTAGTGTCCAGGCTGAGTGACTGCTTTCAGCTGCCTCCACCAGACATGTTTCTGGACCCCTGTGTCGAGAGCCTGCTGCTCTCTGGGGCCTGAAACAGTGCACATCCTGGGACAAGGTGCAAAGCCTCCTCCCCCGGGATGGGGACGGTTCACAAAGGGGAAGCTTCAAAGGTTTGCCGCCTTTGTGAGCTTCTCCAGGCCGCTTGCTGCTTTCAGCAACTGGTCCCCACTGGCTCTGACCTCCACTTTGGGCGGGGAAACCAGCAGAAAAAAAAAAGCAGAGAAGGTGTGCCCTTCTCTGCTAACCCCACCCCTAAGGTGGGGGAGACGAGGTGAAGCACAACTTTGTCCCCGCCATCTTGCAAATGGGGGACTCCGCCAACCAGGAAAAGACTTTTGCCCCCCTCCCACTGGAGTGTGGCATAATATGGGGTGTCCTAATGATAAATGGTGGTTCAAGACAAGCTATCTTGAATAGACCAGGCACACAGCTATAAGGATCTTTTCTTCCTATGTACCAATTTTTTCAGAAATGTGTCTAATTTCATACAATGTAACACAAATAAAAATGGTCTCTCAATAATCTCAATTGATTGTCATTTACTTCAGACCAAGTACAAATGTACACATCATTAAATCTGTACTACTCACTTTGTCATTACTTCATGACTCAATTTGTTATTACTTCATGACTGTCAATACATAGAAGACATATCATAAGCAAAACGTAGCAGTATCAACATAAAGAATGGCGATTGATAATCTTCGGCCCAATGCATTTCGGAACCTCCTGTCCCTTCCTCAGGGGCCACTGTAAGTGAAAATTGAATCATTTGTCACAAAAAATGTCCCTAATATACAGAGCAATATACATCAATCTAATACCAATACAAATAAATGTATTTATTGAGCCATCCATTCCCAGCGCTACCATCAGAAGCTACATGACCGCAGTGAAACCATGTAGCCTTGTATAACATAGATGCTTTTGCTACACAGCTCAGAAAAGTAAACCAGAAATGCTTAGCACGGTCTGTGCCAGAGTTTCAACGCCAAAAGTGTTTTCTACCTCCCATGTGCTATGGCTTTGATATATTGTAGGGGACAGTTTGTGCAACCTTAGGTCTTTTCTAAAGTATTCAGTGTTATTTTCTTCAGAAATGAAAAGAGCACAGCTATAGTACCTTTGGTTGATGTGTGTATTTATTGCGCATAACAGTAGCTAAAGGAATATGCTCAAGAATTCGTCCTATACCCCTGCCATGAACCTTAAAGGTGCCAAAAAGCCTACCTCTCAAAGAATAAAGCCCTTGCTATGCAAATAATCCTTCTAAGGACCTTTTCTATTGGTGTGCAAGGGCATCCTGGGATGGGGGCATAGGTTCATCACTAGAGTCCAGAAGTCCTGCAGCCACTACGCTATGGAGGGGACAGTGGCTGTCTTGTATACTAGTTCATCCTAGATGCCCATTAACCCCTTCCCTGCTGCGCACATTCCCCTGCTGTGCTGGGGGGCGGGGGCGCGCACAGCGCCCCATGCTCATGACGAGCTCAGCTCGTCATGCAGTACAGTGCTCCTGTGCTTATGACGAGCTGAGCTCGTCATGGCCGTACCCGTTTCTTTAAAACGCTCAGCACAGCAGGGGAATTAGCCCAGCGTGCGAGCGTTCTAAAGGCCATGACGAGCTCAGCTCGTCATGAGCACAGGAGCAGTGTAGCTCATGACGAGCTGAGCTCGTCATGAGCATGCAAGGGGTTAAGATGGTCTGGAGGAATAGATGTGCATAGATTTCAAAACGTACCCATTGCAGTTAAGAGTTAATAATGGCAGAGCCACTCGGGTTGAGGGTATGTGCAACAGGCACTGAATTACTGCGTTGAGTGGACACGATTTTAGGGATAATGTGGAATGACCCTCAACTCGGTAATCCTTGTGCTAATTAACCTTTGAAATCAACCAATTCTTGTGTTCTAAGCACGCTGATATTTTTAAATACATTGATCATGTTATATTTAACAGTTGCAATCTCTGGCTAACATATTTGAACTGATTGCTTCTGCAGGATATATTTGAGTGCCGGACATGTGGTTTACTAGAATCATTGTGTTGCTGTACAGAGTGTGCCCGTGTTTGTCACAAGGGTCATGACTGCAAGTAAGTAATATTTTTATTTTGGTATGACTTCTTAGGTGCTGAATTCTTTTCTTTTTTTTCCAAACCTATTTATATTGCCATTTTGTAGTGAAATATGACAAATGACATAATCTCAGCACGTCACCAGGATGATAGCAACCATAGTCTGCGTTAATACAAGTAATGGGGTATGCTCTACCTGCAACCAATATATGCAGTGGTGAGCATTACCCTACCCCAAGCTACCAGTGACCAATGCATAGGCTCGAAAAGTGCTTCCCACATTAAAGTGTCTGCTCATGCCTATCGATTTTCATGCCCGTCTCGCTGTTTATCCTACCTCATTGATACCATAGTGTCTATCATCTTTGCCCCTTTACATTACAGTCCCTCCGGGGGAATCTCTGGGCTATCAGGATAGATCATATGACCATCTATTATTATTAGTCTTGTGGAGAGCACTGTGAAATGATAGTCTCACAACAATACCAAACCCAATTGTCTTCGAGGGAAGTTCCTATGTGCTGAATTCTTTTTTTTTTTCTTCTTTTTTTTTTAAACAAGTTTTTGGTGGGGCCTCACAAAACGTACTATAATAAATATGCATAACAAAGAGAAATACAGGACAGTTATGCATGCATCAGTATAAATACCTATAAATACACCCATCATAAATGAATAATCCATAGAATAATACACTATAGGATTGACTGATCATGGACAGCCAGTACATATGACTCCTAATCTCGTAATGGGTCCTGAATGCTATTAAATCTCATTCTGTGCTGATCGTTTTTGCAAATTGACATTTCTAGCGAGCAAATTGTAGGAAGCTGGCTCTGTATATACTATATCAAAACGAGATATAGTGTGCACAGTCCAGTAAATCCCCAAAGGTATAGCAAAGGATATAGTAGATATACCTCACTTTCAAATTAGTGGTAGCTGGGCTTAGCAGTTAGGCTTATCAGAAGGTAGTGTCGATGCACTCTTTGTACAAACTCGTACAAGACAATAACACACACTCAATGACTAACTCCAGGTCAATGTTTACAAAAATATTACTTTCGTTTATTTTTTTATTTTAGAAACCAAGTGGAACTCTGTTACAGATAAGTAGAGTTTTCAGAAATGCACTACTTTCAATATACAGTTGGCAAATGTTTGTATTTGCATTAAAAATACTTTACAGGTGCATGAAACACTTTCACTGTCAAAGAGATACTTTGTAATATACCCAGAATCAACACTTTGTGTGATGTCTATGAAATGAAATAATTCCCATGTATCTATTGATTTTTGTTCTTTTCTTGGTCTTTGTCTCCTCCTTTCCCTTTCTGACCTATCTGTACTGCGCGTACTCATGAACTTGCTCTTGCGTTATATGATTTAAGCTACATGTATATTTTGTAATGCTCATAAAGTGTAAATGCTTTTCCTATTGATAAACTCTCATCAAATAAACCAATAAATTGAAGAAGAAAAAAAAGACAACTGACTTGGCCTGTCTCCTCCTCCAGCGACCCCGCTCAAACAAATCTGCATGTGCCATGGCAGGCAACTCTCCAGCAACTGCAGAGACCTCAGCTGCCTTCAATAAAGCCACTCCAGTGGACACAATTTGTCCCGGCAAAAAGAACCTCCATAAGGACTGCAGTGCCTCCTAAAGCAACAAGACCCCACTACTTTGCACCAGTCCCCCTCAGCTCGAGTACAGGAGGCACAATGATCCAGTGACATCTTCAACAAGGATTCTGAACTGGGATCCAGTGTTGCACAACCTCCCCCAACTAGCCAACTCACCTCTCCAGTCGTTTGATTCCTTCAGCCAGTCTTATGGACCGAGGCGGTAGCCACTGTCTCCCACTGAGGATCTCCATAGATTCTTACAGGGCATCCAATGCCTCCTTTGCATGTGGCCACCCCTGTGCCCCTGTTGGTGCAGCTTTGGTGACACTTAGTGGCCCCTTTAGTGAGGACTTCAACCCGCAGGGCCTGTGTCCCTGAACCACGAGTATTAATCTGCAACCAGTGCCTCTGAGGTGCCCCCAGCTTCCATAGGCTAACCTTACACTCAGTAACCTCTGCACCCGGCCGCCCCAGTGACGCTGGTGGTGCAGGACCCTACTTTGGTCCGACCCTTGCCCAGAGTTAGTCAAACCACCCGAAAACAAATTATAAGTCGAGTGCTTACCTGAAAACTACTTGCCTGTCTTTCCTCCCATAGGAATGCATCACACAAAGTGTTGATTCTGGGTATATTAGTTCGGTTCTCCAGGTTCAGCATCGGCTGCGGAGGTGGAACAATCTCAAGTGCATGATCCCCCTGCCAAGAGACGGAGGATTGCGGAAGAGAGATCTCGGTCGAGGTCTTCCTCTGGATCTCTAGTGAGTCTTTCCTCATCTTCCTCATCATCTCGCAGTGGCAGATACTCGGATGGACAAAGCTGCGCATCGAATAGGGAGAGGTCCAAATCTCCTGCAAGATCGCAACAGGATCGGACGGATCGACCTCCACGGTCACGTTCACCAGTGAAGGATCCCATCCACAAATCTCCTTCTATTCATCTTTCCCCAAGGTGGAATAGACCTCTTCACCACTGGGCAAAGGACAAGAAGACGGCAGATCGCCTAAAAAGATATCGAGACCAACCTCTTCCCCGCAGAGAACGGTCTCTGTCTAAGCATTCAAGCAAGAGACATTCTCGTCACAGAGAGCGTTCTCGTTCTAAAACGCGGTCAAGCAGAAGATCTAGGTCCAGGAGGTCACATAGCTCTTCAAGTTCTTCGAGAACCCGTTCTCACAGAGCTTACTCTCCGACCCTTACAAGCAGCCCCCGCTCGAGGGTATCTCCAATTGAAAATATTTTCTCGTTCCAGGATATCTTGGGCAGGGGAGCCTTGAAGCTGGGAGTACCGATGACAGCTCCACAAATCAAGACGACTGTCATATTTGAAACCCTCCAACACAGAACAGCACCCAAACCATTGTTGCCGATGGTTCCGGGTATAATGGAACCCGTGAACGAAGTCTTCCTCACTCCGGCAACGGTGAAGTCCGTTCCAGCGAGGATTCTCAAAAAGTATCGCCCTCCGGAGGAGGATCCTCTGTTCCTCAAGGCTGATCCCCCGCCAGATTCAGTAATCATTGCGGCGGCTAGAAAATCCAATGCGGTAGCTTCCTCGTCCACGGTACCTCCGGATAAGGATAGCAAGGTGCAAGACTCTTGGGGGAGGAGAGTTTGTAACACCTCAGCCTCTTTCCTCAAAGTCTCCAATGCGGAAGCACTGCTCGGCAGGTATGACAGAGCTCTGTGGGACTCTCTTCAGAGATTTACTGCAAAACTTCCTCAGGAAGATAGAAAGGACTTTGAGGAGGTTCTGATGGAGGGCGGTCAAGTCTCCAATGAGATTATAGGAGCGGCGGCAGATGGGGCAACGCTGGCTGGACATGGCTACGTACATGGAATCCCAGCAAGGAGAACCTCTTGGTTACGCCTCACAGCATTTAAACCAGAGGCTCATGCCAGAATCCTAAATCTTCCTTTTTCAGGCACATCTCTTTTTGGAGCAAGTGCGTATGAGGAGATGCAACGCATGAAGACTGAGTTGGACACCCTCAAAGCCGTGGGGCTTGAGAAGAAAAAGGAATTCAGGAAGAAATTCCGTTCGAACAACAAGGGTTCTTCGAAGCAGAGGGTTCAAACTCCTCACTGGCAGAAAGGCCAGAACCAGCAGAGCCAACAAAAGTCTCAATAAAAGGGCAAGGGCAATTCCAAGGGAAATGGAAATCAGCGCCAAGGCAACAACTTCAATAAATCTCAGCAGAAGCAATGAGTATTCACTTCCCCCAGTGCCGTTACCCACTCCAGTGGGGGGAAGCATCGCACATCGCAGGACAGAGTGGCAGGCCATCACAAAAGATCAATGGGTGTTGTCTACGCTGCAGAATGGGTACTGTCTTCGTTTCCATCGTCTACCTCCACCCGTTTCCCCGATGTCAACATCAAGCCACCAGCTACAAAGGTTAAAGAAGGAAGTAGCTACACTCCTCGAAAAAGAAGCCATCGAGAGTGTGCCGGTGTCCCAAAGGGGGAAAGGAGTGTACTCGAGGTATTTTCTGGTCAGAAAAAAAGGACAAAAGGAAGAATACAGGCCCATTCTGGACTTGAGAACACTCAATCTGCATGTACGAAAAGAAAAGTTTTGCATGTTGGCGCTTCACCAAATATATCCACATCTCAGGAAGGGGGATTGGATGTGTTCGATGGACCTTCAAGATGCGTACTTTCATATACCAATACAGCCCGATCACAGGAGATTCCTTCGGTTCCGGGTGGGGACCTCCCACTACCAGTTCAAAGTCCTTCCGTTTGGGTTGAAGTCGGCTCCCAGGGTGTTCACAAAGTGTGTCGCAGTGGTGGCGGCAGCTCTACGCCGCAGGGAAGTCTTCGTATACCCATACTTAGACGATTGGCTGTTGAAAGGTCCAACTCCAGACAACGTAAGGAATCAATTCCAGACATGCATAGAACTGTGTCAGAGTCTTGGGCTGCATGTCAATTACAGCAAGTCTGTTTCTCAACCCACTCAGAAGATCCACTTCCTAGGAGCTCTGCTAGACTCCGAGCAAGGAAAAGTGTTTCCTTCGGAGGAGAGACAGTTTTCGATAGCCCTCAAATGCCAGACAATTCTTCGCCACAGGTCTCAGAAGGTGCGGAAGATAGCCTCACTCTTGGGGTCGATGGCTTTCTGCATTTTCCTGGTACCGAACGCCAGACTTCGGATGCGTCCTCTTCAGCAGGATCTGGAGGACAAATGGGACCAATACTCCGATCGATGGGATAATCAGATCACTTTGTCGGAGGTAGCTCAATCTTCCCTCAAGTGGTGGACGAAGAGACAGAACATGCAGGTGGGGATTCTGTTCCATCAACCTCCTCCCACGCAAACGATCATCACAGACGCATCGTTACAAGGATGGGGGGCACACATGGGCCCTCTACAAGTGCAGGGTCTGTGGTCTTCCAAAGAAAGCACATATCACATCAACTTGCTGGAATTGAGAGCGGTTCACCTGGCTCTCAAAGCGTTCCTTCCCTCGCTTCAGGAGAAAATGGTTCTAGTAAAGATGGACAACACCACCACGATGTACTATTTGAACAAGCAGGGAGGAACACGATCAAGGACTCTGTCTCTGGAAGCTCAGCGCATCTGGCATTGTCTTCTGGCTCGCAAGTTGTCTGTTCAGGCAGTCCACCTCCCAGGAGAGCAGAACGTGAGGGCGGACGCACTAAGTCGGCACTTCGAAGACAAAGAAGACTGGGTTCTCAACGACGAAGTGCTAGACGACATTTTCCAGTCATGGGGTCGTCCTTCCATAGATCTCTTCGCGGACGACGAAAACACCAACTGCCAAGCTTCGCCTCCAGGTTCTATCGACCAGGAACGAGAGGGAATGCTCTTTTAATCGACTGGTCAGGGCAGTTTGTGTACGCCTTTCCACCCCTTCCGCTGATCCCGAAGGTGGTGAGCAAGCTGAACAACTCGTGCACAACAATGATCCTGATTGCCCCCGACTGGCTGAGGCAATGGTGGTACACGGACCTACTTCACCTGTCAGTGTCTCCTCACAAGAGGCTTCCATGCAGGCAGGACCTGTTATCGAAGATGAACGGGAGGATTCACCATCCCAACCTTCCGTCACTGAGCTTGGCAGCATGGCTCCTGAGGTCATTCAGTACGGCCATCTAGGACTGCCACAGGACTGCATGTCCATTCTGAAAGAAGCACGACGGCCTTCCACAAGACATTCTTATGCATGCAAGTGGAAGAGATTCTATATGTGGTGCATGCAGAATGGTCACAATCCGGTAAAGAGTCAGGAAGAAGCAGTTCTCCCATACTTGTTGTACCTGACTAAAGCAGGTTTGAAGTTTAACTCCATTAAGGTGCATTTAGCCGTTATAACAGCTTATAGGCGATCACCTTCACAAACTTCTTTTTTTCAGCTTCCAGCAGTCAAAGATTTCCTGCAAGGTCTAAAAAAGTTGTACCCTCCTGTACGGCCTCCTGCTCCACCCTGGGAGCTGAACCTAGTCCTATCAAAATTGATGGGCCCTCCTTTTGAGCCCATTCATAAAGCTACTTTACAGCATATTTCCTGGAAAGCGGCTTTTTTGGTAGCGATTAAGTCAGCCCGTAGGGTGAGCGAAATTCAAGCTCTCTGTACTAAAGAACCGTATACAGTTTTTCATTTGAACAGAGTGGTGCTTAGAACGCACCCTTCTTTCCTGCCGAAAGTGGTATCAGATTTTCATGTCAATCAGACTATCTCTTTACCCACTTTCTTTCCTAATCCCTCTACACCAGCTGAGAGGGCGTTACACTCTATGGACCTGAAAAGGGTTTTAAAGTTCTATCTGGACAGGTCCAAGTCTATTCGACATTCTGATCAATTGTTTGTTAACTACGGATCGATCAGAACTGGTCATGCTGCCTCGAAACGTTCTATCTCCAGGTGGATCGTTTCGTGTATCAAGCTTGCTTACCAATTGGCGCAGAGGCCTTTAGGGGGTTCTCCTAAGGCGCATTCCACTAGAGGTAGAGCAGCCACGGCAGCTTACTTGCATGATGTGCCCATGTCTGAGATTTGTAAAGCGGCGACCTGGAGGTCCGTCCATACATTTACCAGACATTACTGTCTAGATTCTGACACAAGAGCAGATACCCAGGTGGGCCAGGCCTCCCTGAGGAATCTGTTTAACAGCTGAGGATTTGGCTGTTATGATTTGGTTGGGTCATGTACTTCTCATTTACCTGCAGGTGGTTGATGGACTTGCTATTCTATTCAGTGCTTATGACTATTGATGAGGATCCCCTGGAAGAGAAGGATAAGTTACTTACCTGTAATCCTAGTTCTCTTCCAGGGGTATCCTCATCAAAGTCATAAGCAACCCACCCGCCTCCCCAGGTAAATGAGATTCAGTACTGTTTGTTTCAATCTTGTGGTTGAGCCCTGTCTTCAGGGTTATGCAAAGAACAACTGACCTAACTGTCACCCCTGAGGCATGATGGGAAGCCTGGGGTCATGGCTGCCTTAAAGGCACGGTGCCAGTTTTTGTTGAAAATGGTTTCATTTTCTATGCTATTGTTTTTACAATGCAGCCTGAGGGCTAACAATGTCTATTTATAAGCAATTTTCAGGATTTATGAGTGGTTTACTCATTACAACACAAAGTTCAAAGATTATTTGACCTAATGTGTTTGTTTTCTTTTGTTTCCTAAATAATTGCAGTGCATGTATATGTGTTTACATTGTTTTTACCCCAGAGTTTGTCAGGGAGTGCCCTCATGGCGAAGAAATGATTATGCCTGCCTTCTCAAATCACATTCCAATTCACACTAAATATATATATGCAAGGAAATGGGCAGTAGCCCAGGCACCAGCATTATACAAAAATCATGTAGGATGGGGTGAGGACTCTCCTCCTCACAAAATCCAGTTAAAAAGTCAACCGACTGCACAAAGGCAGTACCCAATTAAGCAAGAAGCTAAAAAACAGGTCAGGGAGATTTAAATCAACTTGGATACCGAGGGGTAATTGAAACATGCACCTCTCAAATGAACAATCCTTTGTTTCCTGTCTCCAAACCGGACGATTCATATCGTCTAGTCTTGGACTACAGACACCTTAACTCATGTTGCAAAACATTTGCGGTACAAAATTCGCACAGTGCGGCACTAATGAATAACATAGTTCGCAAAAAATACAAAACAACATTAGACATATCTAATGGGTTCTTTTGCCAAAACATTGCACCAGAAAGCAGATACTTGACCTCTTTCTCAATAATGGGGTCTCAGAAAAATTTCTGTAGGCTCCCACAGGGATTCAAGAACAGCCCAGGACTATTCTCAGCCAGAGTAACAGAGTTACTACAAATCTATGATGAGGCATTATCTTATGTCGATGACATCTACCTCACAGACGACGACTTGGATACTCACTTGAAAAGGGTGAACACCATAATACTTGGGTTCGCAGCAGAGGGTTACAAATTCAACTTTAAAAAGTCGAGAATTGCTCATCTAACAGTCTTATTCTTAGGATACGAATTATCAAGTGAAGGAAAAAGCCTATAGGACAACTTCTTAGAGAAGTGCGCTGTACTCCAAGCACCAAAAACGCTGAAGAACTTACAATCGATTCTAGGCTTCCTGAATTTCGGAAGAACTTATATTCTAAACTACGCAGAGAGGATTAAACCTCTCTACGAATTAATTAAACCTGATTTTAAACCAATCAACTGGACTCAAAAACACACAGAAATTTTGAGATCACTGCTAACAGTCATGTTAGCGAAAACAAAATTAGAAACACGTGACAATACGCGCAACCTTGTAATCCGAGTCATCCCAGGAAGATGCGGATTCACGTACCTGACCTCTAATGATGGAGAAACGGTACCAATAGCTTACAAATCACATTTGTACACAAAAGCTGAAATAAAATTCAGTTCAACGGAAAAGATTCTAACTGCAGTTCAGACTGCTGTAGCAAAAGAAAGGGCCCTAGCAAAAGAAAGGGCCCTAGCACAAGGTAAACGAATAATAATCGTTACACCTATACCGGCTTTAGAAGCAATAACCAAAGCGAGCATTCCAAATGCTAAAGCTCTGCATCCGAGATGGATCCAATGGGTTAATTCTCTTGCTGCAACAGACGTAGTGTATGAATTTGATCCTAACTTAAAGACACAGGAATTTTTACAATATGAATATGAATGTCCTCTGCCACTTGAAATCGTGCCTTTAGAACAATACGGATGTATCATATATACAGACGGATCGGCACAACCCGCAGTTGGGGGTAAACAAGCTTACAGTGCTGCGTGCACGATTGTTAAAGGTCGTTGGCACAAAGGGAAATTTAGACCAATGGTCACTAAGACGCAATCTCTAGGAGATTGTACAGCTCAGCGAGCTGAACTACTAGCATTTAGATGGCGCTTGAAAATACCGATCGCGAATTCCCCACACTTATAGTGTGCGATTCATATTATTGCGTTCAATCTTATAATGAATACTTGAAGAATTGGGTTCAAAACGGGTTCAAAGATGCAAAAGGTGGCACAATCAAGCATAAAATGCTTTGGGAACAAGTAGTTCTTTTACAGAATGAACTACAAAAGACTCACGTGATACACACTCTGAGTCATCAACGTGATGGCGTTCACGTTGCGGGGAATTCATTGGCCGATGAAGCAGCGAAGGCAGCTGTGCAAACGGCTTCCGTAGCTGCTATCACCCGGTCAAAAACAAAAATAGACAACGATATACTACAAGCTGTCAGTGCGTCAGTAAAAGATGATAGAAAAACACTCCCGAAAGGCTTTCCAGAAAAGTTTTTATATTTAACAGATACGAATAATGTTCCTTTTGCTCTAATCCCTGGAGTGGGGGATAGGGTAATTCCAAACATGGAACACAGGTTAGGACTAATTATAGCGGCACACGAAGGGCTTGCTTCTGCACACGCAGTCGTCTCCGCAACAATATCATTATTAAAAGAGAGATATTGGTGGCCTCGTATGAGAATACAAACTAAGAAATATGTACTAGAATGCGAAATATGCCAAAAAATTAAAGTATCAACAGTGAAACGACCAGCGCAGACACCCCTTCTCATCTCAGATAAACCATTAGCATGTGTTTACCTGGACCACTGTGGTCCCCTACAAAGAGATGGCAACTATAAATATATCATGGTCGCAGTGGATTCCTGTACGAGATTCATATGGATGTGGCCCCAGCGCTCGGCTGACGCCAAAACTGTTATAAAAGATTTGCGAGTCTTTATTGGCACATACGCAATTGCCATGCTTCATTCTGACCAGGGTCCTGCTTTTAGCTCTCGAGCTTATAAGGAGGCCATGACCAGCATGGGCATTGGATTGCGATTCTCTTGTCCATTTCATCCTGAGGGAAATAGCGTAGTGGAAAGAAAAAACTGAGACATAAAGCAATCTATCCCAGCAAAGGTATTAGGTTTGGGTGATGGGTGGGTCAAACATTTAATAAGTGTCCAACGTAGTCTTAACAACCTGCCAAGAAATTCTCTAAAAGGTTTCAGCCCGTACAAACTATTGTTCGGAACTAGAATGCATGTTCAGGACTTAGATAGTCTTGCTTCAGTGGTAGAAGATAAGAATAAAGACTTTGATATCAAAGATCGTTTGGCTGTTTTACAGGACTTAAATGAAACAAGAAAAGCCCTGAGCAACATATAGTTAAAACAGCCAACGACCACTGAAGACACACCACCTGTCCCAGCAAGACCTGTCTGGATTCCAAAGATTGGGGATCTGGTCAGAGAGAAAATAGCGGTGAAGAAGGAATTTGGGCCTTCTTACAGAAAAGCAGTACCTGTCTTAGCAATCAACTGAACAAGATCAGTAGTACTACCACCCTTTGCTGGTAAAAAGGTGAACAGAGTTGTATCAATCGACCTGGTAAAACCACAATCATGTGGCCTATAATCAACAGCAGGCCCAGTGGACTCCCAAGAAGTAACAGAATACCCAAATTTGCGAGTATCCAAGAGGTTCAAACTGAAAGACTAATCACATTTGATAAACCTGCAGTGAATAAAAAAGGACTATGAAGAAATGCAATGGAACTTGTCCCTCTTGAAACACAGATTGAAACAGTTCGTCATGAAACACCAGTCTACAAAGATGTAGCATCAGAATGTGCTAATGGAAGCCAAATGGGAACAACAATTCCAACAATCGACAGAACTGCATCTGGCTACTTCATCAATTTCGACAACTTTTCTGAAGATCGAAGCGACCCTGAAGTGACGCCAGAAACAAATACTTTTAAAGAAAAAGCAACAGAACTCTCATCAAGTCAAAGAAGTATATCTAAATGCACCATTGATTGAGCATTGGATTGTATCAGGGGTACTTATACTCCTACTATGCCTAATTTTAGTTTTAATTTTAAGAAAATGTATTACAGTTCAATGGACAAAGCAAGTTAGAACATCAACTTAGTTCTGAAACCACACAGATCATCTCACGTGGAGAAAAGAGAACTATCATCAGTAAATGTCACAGCCATTCCAATACCCGGCGGGGTAGTTTGGGACAAGACAGACTATGAAATATCTGGCCCGGTCGAGATCTTGAAATATCCTCACCAGTTTCATTAAGTGACTTTGTAAAACCGAGTACATTCTCTGATGATTGGGACTTTAAAAGTATAAATGATATGATGTCAGATTTGGTGCTGTCAGCAAAATTTACAGAACATGATTATTTACAAGGTTCCTCTAATTATGAACAGATGTACTGTTTTTCACATTACGCAGACCGCTACACCTAGAAATGTTTTTAAATATAACCAATGGGAACATTGTGCTACTCCACCTAAAAGCAGTTAAAAAACATTCTATGAGAAATTCTAATACTTCTCAGGGTTTAACACAAGTAATGCAGAAACATTTTATTATAAACTGTTGGATAAAACCGGGACGAAAACCATACTGACAAATACTAAATTGATATATTCAGAAGCATTTTATGAAAAAATGATTACATTTGGTTTTGATTTCTGGAAAAATAACATTGAAACAAAAACCATCTGGGGTACAAAAGATTGGCAGGTACAAGGCCTAGAAACATTATTTCGAGCCTGCATGATCCCAGAACAAATAATGTTCTTGAATGACACAATTCAACAAACAACCTGTCTTGGCCTAGCTAAGATTAAAGACCTTAATAAACAGTCTATTCCAAAGCAAATACCTGATAATTCAACCACAGATATTGAAATAGACGTATCCCAAATTTTAAATGAAAACAGAACACATTCTGATTGGAAAAAGTGGTTAATCTGGCCTACAGACACAAATAACTGTCAAGATAGATTCCTGAACAAATCACAGGGGTTGAAAATGTCCAGACCGGACCATAGATACTCCCAGAGACCACCTCCAGGGATAGTAACAACATACAGTGTAGGGAAACTTTGCCTTGAATGGCTACAAACATCCACACTGGCACAAATTAAGCAACACTTATCTTTACTTAAAGATGGTGCTGACTTGTGCGATTTCATTATGGGACCACGCAAACAGCGTCAAAAACGTTTCATAGCGGCCAGCATATATGCGGCATACAACGAGGCTTGGAAAGAAACTCAAATTGAAACAGCAGAGAAAATACGAGAAATTGATCGTATTAATTAGGAAAAATCACTTTCTGTTGTGGACAATGGGTTAATGACTGTCCTCCAGAATATATTCACTGGACAGTATTGTATCATCTGCTATTGATATAATAGACCAGGACTTGCTAATGTTACAACATGGCCAATCCCAATTACGTTCTATTGTACAGCTAGGATGGACGTTGCAAAATCTTCGTTCGGGCTATGTGCCATGGCGTTTAATCAACACAACGTCATTGTTTTCCATCTTTAACCTTACTGATAAACAAATCAGTTTGGCACAGAAAGGAGCAGACTATACAATCCTGAGCATCGAAAAACTTGAGAGATTACCATTGGCAATGTCAGAAAGACCTGTCATTGAATGGATAATACACGGGATTATCAAAATTCCGATAACAACTTTCCAATTTAAAAATTGCCTTGAATATATACCGGCAGGCCAATATGAAAAGTCGGGTAAAGGATACATTAAGTCATCATGGAAATTACCTTATACACACACATGTTATAGTGAGAACAACAAAAATGTATTTCTTAGTGGTAATGAGTGTAAACATTCACTAAGCGGTATACTTTTGTGCCAAGGTATTAACTTACATGGGGCCTGTGAGGGTACTTCAAACAACCTTTCATGCCACCAGCATGGCACACCTGCAGCACAAATAGAGCCATTCTTTAGGCAACTTTCTAACGGGAGTTACGTTCTAATAACGGATCACAGCTGTTGTGGCTTGGTGCCAGGGAAAGCACATCTCTTAAGCGTGAGTTCCATGGTCACTTGCTGTATGCAAGCATTGTATTCAAACGGCCCTGGAGACTCAGTGACTCCGATTTGGCCTAATTTGAAAGTCTCTTCTATACGAATTGATACTTTAAGCAGAATGAAGTCTGTACTTTTGCAGACAACAGTGCCCATCACGTCATCAAAAGAGACGTATGATCTCCAAGTTGCAAGGACGGCGGCAGAGATACATGCACTTTTATCAACCAATTGCCCGGTGCATTTCAAAGAAATGCTCAGCCAAATACTAAATATGTCTAATGTCAGTGGTATCTCGAATGTATTTAAGACAGTTTTTTCGGGACTGTTAACACCATTTGAAGCGGTCCTGGGTATCTTTCCAAATGTTGTACATTCGATTTTTGGCGGCGTACCACTAGTTTTGGGACTTGTAGCAGGTTTTTTATTTTTGACTCTCCTGCTCCGATATGGCAAACCAAAACGCAGACATGACTCCGGCACGGATGGAAGAAACGATCCTAGCAATACGCTACCGGGACCGCATAACTAAAGTCCTTGGGCTAGCTCGGCTACGAGATCTGAATATGACCTGGTTTCTTTCATTCATACCTATATGGCAGACCTGCATCTTACCTGTGCTTTGATGTATGCTATGCGGAGAGGAATGCGTGTTAGACACCTGTCTTGCACTACAATCAGCAATACCAATGGACGTCGATACTTTGCTAAGTCCAGTAACGGCTCACGCATTGTGTTGTCCCCAGCGGTTACCAATCCTGATGACGGCATTCGTTGAGACTCCTGCACTACGACTAGGTGGTGGCAGTGAAGCAAGAAATGAAAGCAGCATCACCCAGGTACGACCTTCTGTGAGCATTGCTGATCCTGAAATCGATGATAGCAATCATTCTCACAACTGCCAAGTTACAGCATTATCGAACTTGGTCGAACTGTCACCTAAATCTATAGACCAATTCTTTGCGAGCCTGTCTGAAATGATGTTCTCTCCTGAACAGAAACAATAACTTTTTGGGAAAACAATCCGGCACACAGCGTTCCCATGAACTCTGAATTCGGCCTTCAGCTTTGAACAACAAAAGCTACTGAAAAACGTTTTGAACTATTTTTTCCCGCTCACCATGAAATACATTTTTCCAAAATATTACCTTTTTTCCTGCCACACGTCCTTTGCTTAAAGTAGAACTATTCATAAAGAACAGAGCTTCTATTTTTAGTATATCTAGAGACAACATTTTAACTCAGCCTCTAGCACATTTTTAATGCAATAATATTTAATATGTGATGAAATAGTCTTGCCCTTCTTTTCTGTATTTAGAGACTTTTTCATGTGCAAATCTTTGCAGAATCGTTCAAATAATTACATATGCAATATTTTTGAATGATTAATATGCTTGATAACGTACAGTACCAATTCATTTCCATGTATTTTTAGTACACCATTTCAAATGCAAAGTGTATTTTGGGGTGGGTATGAATACACATGCTTCTTATTGCTTTAGTTTTAGTAATTTGATGGACATAAATTCGTGGAGTGGGTGTTCTTGTTCTATCTAGGACCCCGATCAATATTGTGACCTCATGCCCCTATACAGCTATAATCAATACATATCCCTATAATGGCATAAACGATCAGAGCCATATTTCAGTAACTCGTCTCTGCAGCTCATGACAGTCCATGACACAGCACAAGTCACTTCCTTAGATTCCTAGATAACACACCGAGTTCTTTCGACATCTCAAAACCCCCAGCAACCTGGGAAAGCCCTGCTTGCTTTGTTTTGATTAGTAATAGAACTCCTGCGAGCACAGTAAGAACGACCAGTTCTTAATGACATCTTTATTGACGTCTTATGTCCAAAAACTTACGTCAAACTCGGCACCTTTCAGGTATAAATATACCAACGTTGCCTTAAGCAAGCACACGGTGCTGGTGAATACTGGAGCAGAACAGCTGTCCCTTGCAGAGCCCAGCAGATGCGAGAAGCCCACGGACGCTGCCCCTCCTCCTCCTTGACGCGCTGAGAAAGACGCTGTCTTTTCTCCTGCCGAGAAAATCCAGCTCCGGCGTTTCCAGCCTACCCTTCCGGGTAACTGGGATATCGGGTCCTGAGAGGAGATACCAGACCTCCTGCATTCTATTCCAGAGGTACGGTGCTGACTAAACCCTTAGAGAGAATTCTTGAAACAAACTCTTGGCAAAACTAACTTAACTTAAACTGCTACTTATTTACTCCCTCCCATGTATTAGGCTTAGGTCAGGTACACCGGGGTAGGCATAGTTAGAAGCACCAGTTGAGGTCATTAGCTAATGTATATATGAATGTATATATTTTTATTCATTTTAACCATCTTATGACTAATAAACCATATCAATGCTTTTACAGTATTATTTCGTAATACTCCTTTTACGGTACGCACTTTTCATAATAACAAGTTTTGCAATTGTGGCAATTCATTTCTCTTGCATGAGAAGGAAGACTACTCAATAAATAATATCTTTTATTGGAAAACGCCTGTCTCTCTATTCTCTGCATCCTGGTGAAAGTAAAATCTGCACAACTGAGTGAAATAGCTGTCTATTGTTTCACACGACTCTAGAGATTGACTCTTATTCTGAGGAGCAAAGTTGTCATGTTTATGCGGTTGTCGGAAGCTGAATCCCTTCTTGTCTGAGCCAGAAAGCTGATCACTTCCTATTCAGTCAAGAAAGTTTCCAGTCACCTTTGAGCTAGCTGGCGCAAACCTAAATTAAGTCTAACATAGTCAGTAGAGACCTAGAAGGCGGCAGTCCTACGTCTACACTGCTGTTTGTTATTCCAATGCTTAGGGCCTACAGGGAAAATAGGAACTACACTACAACAGGACCAACACCAGGATGATCCTGCTAGCACCAGAGTGGCTGCGCCAGTGGTGGTATCCGGATCTCCTACAACTGTCAGAAGCTCTTCACCGGAGGCTGCCCTGCCTGCCGGACTTGCTGACCAACAACGAGGGAAGAGTATTTCATCCCAACCTCCTGTCTCTGCGATTGACTGCATGGCTCCTGAAGTCACCCAGTACGGACATCTAAACCTCTCTGCTGACTGTATGCACATTCTCAGGGAAGCGAAGAGACCCTCCACCAGAAAGTCTTATGCTTTCAAGTGGAAGAGATTCTCCCTGTGGTGTAAGGACAACGCCCTTGACCTGATCAAAGGTCAGGAGCAAGTGATTCTTCCCTACCTACTGTACTTAGCCAAGTCAGGCCTGAAATACCATCTAGCTGCTATTACAGCTTATAGAAAATCTCCTACTCAGACCTCTTTCTTCCAAATGCCTGTGGTCAAGGATTTTCTAGAGGGGCTCAGGAAAGTGTTTCCACCCGTGAGATCTCCTTCTCCTCCTTGGGAACTTAATATCGTCCTCCCCAAGCTAATGGGTGCTCCTTTCGAGCCTATTCACAAGGCATATTTGCAGCATTTAACCTGGAAAGCTGCTTTCTTAGTAGCCATCTCTTTAGCTCGCAGGGTGAGTAAGTTTTAGGCACTGTGCTGCAAGTAGCCTTACACTGTATTCCATGCCAATAGAGTGGTGCTTTGATTTTCACATCAGTCAGGTTATTGCGCTGCCCACTTTCTTTCCTCAGCCTACCACTCCCCCGGAGAGGTCTTTACATTCTTTAAATCTCCGGAGGGTATTGAAGTTTTACCTAGCAAAAACTCTTCGGCTTAGGAAGTCTGACTGGCTCTTTGTAAACTATGGTTCCACGAATACTAGTATAGCTGCTTCCAAGAGATCTATTTCTAGATGGATTGTTTCTTGTATAGCTTTATCCTACCAGCTAGCTACTAAGACCTTACAAGGTAGACCAAAAACACACTTTACCAGAGGGAAAGCTTCTACCACAGCTCTCCTTCACATTATTCCTATGTCTGAAATCTGCAAGGTGGCCACATGGCGTTCAGTGCATACCTTTTCACGCCATTACTGTCTAGATTCGGACTCTCAGGCCGATGCCAAGGCTGTGTAGGCTTCTTTACGGAATTTGTTTGCATAATTGCAATTTGAATGTTGCGATGTTTCATGTTCTGTATACTCTGTTGCTCGTCCGCAAGACTTTGGGTATGGGCTTGCTACTCTATTAATAGATTATGACTATTGATGAGTATCCCCTGGATGAGAAGGATTAGATACTTACCTGTAATTCTAGTTCTCATCCAGGGGTATACTCATCAAAGTCATAAGCGACCCACCCTCCTCCCCGGACAAGCACTCTTGAAAGTATTTTATATTGATTGCATGTCTACTCAGGTGTTTATACACCATCAAAAAGACCTGACCTAACTGCCACCTGTGGTGCATCTTGGGAGCAAGGGGTCTCCTGCAGGTCTTAAAGGCACGGTACCTTTACTCTAATGCCTGAAAGGCAAGGTGTCCGTTTTCCTTGTTTTCTTGTTACTCTGCTGTAGCTTACAGGCAACTGCCTGAAATTACAGGTTTCTTTATGACAGTAAAGCATTATTGTGTGGCAACTGTTTAGGCGTCCTCTTTTCCTTATGGGTGAGGAAAGTATGGGTACCACTATACAAACCTATGTAATTCCGGCATTTTTTTACATGTTAGTAACATTTTAGGCTGCAGATATGTTTTCACATATGCATATATATGTATATAACTAAAAATGCCTATTTTGCACAAGATGTAAAGATTTACAATTTGCACAATATAGCACCTTGCACTTTGCACTTTATAAGAGAGACTGATGTAGACCATAATCATGCATTTATGCAGATACAATCCTGTGTTAAATCATCTATATTGTAAATGAATTACCAAATTGATTTTTGTGTATTCAAAACAAGAGGATTTTTCAATATAGCAGCCATACTCTAGTAGATGTATAACCCAAACCGTAATAGTAACTCTTCTATGTTTTTTACTATCACATGGTGTGCACTAGCAATTTAAAAAACCAGGCATGTAGGGTAATCTGTGACTGTGAACAAGGGCAACTGCCCGAAACGCGTCAGTCTCGTATGCTGCCTTTGCCTTAAGAAAATAAAAAGAACTTGCCTTGATTCTGGGACTCGTGTCATTTTCTGGGTCTGGGGCTCCAGATTTCAGTCTTCGTGCTTTGCCTGCATTTAACCTGCGGAGGGTGGTTGCCTCCGCCTCGAGTCCACTCCCCAGTAGCTGTCCGACGGTCTCAACCAGCTGTTCGTATCCAGAGAAGTGGAATTTTCCGACGGACCCTGCCTGCGGAAATCAAACACACCCTGCCTTGTAACGAGGCTCACTGAAACGCGCTGCACGCTGAAAAGTTTTCGCCATTGAGGAATTGGGCGAGAAAGCAAAGCACAACGCGGCGTATTGGTGAGCAAAAGAAGAGTGGGGTGAGTGTTTCATATCGCATCACCAGGCGGTGGGGAGGACTTCAGGCATACGCGAGGGTACTTTAGGCTTAAAACTTACTATTTGCCTTTTGTACACCGAGCGTTCAATTTTCTATTTACAAATATCCCGGCATGATGGCAGAAACGGGAATGTCGGAAGAGACAATGAGGGGGCGTGAGTCGGCGTCATTAGAGCTATTTACCAACTTGCCGAAAATCACTCGGAAGGGAGCAACAGCGGAAGCAGGCACATCTGCATCTGCACAAAGCAACAGCCCATCGATAGAAATGCAGATAAGGGCTCTCATGAAACGCTTAGAAAAAACTATGAGAAACGAAGTCACAAAGTGGTGGGAGCATAAATCCCTTTCAATGTATATTGCGGAAGGAAGAATCCCAAGGGGTTTAAGAATTTTACTTGCTCCCAGTTACGATAAGCCACACCCGGAAATGTTGAAGGAGTGGGGTCACAGTAATTTGGATGCCTCCCGGAATTTGGTCCAAATCCTTATAAAATATGCGGAAATTGACCGCATGGAACTGCTTAAAGAATTACAAGAAATCAATGGAGAGCTGTCAAAACTAGAACCTCATGACCTCATTGCAACAATGAGAAAAGAAATTCAAGACAAAGTGAATAAACATGAGGAAAAAATAAAAGCGCGCAAAGCGTGGAAATATGCGCGTGACAAAGATGACTACGAGCACAGGAAGATTTACACTTTTGCTCGTAAATTTTAAAATGCAAAACGCCTAAAAATGAGCCAAAAGTCAGCCCCTGCGAAATCATCAACGAGGGTAGAAGTGACCGCTGGTGGCTCACGCACGGATGTGCAGGCAGATGCACAAACAAATAGCGACTCCAACTCTACAAGCAGTAACAGAAGTAGTATTTATTCGGATGATGAGGCCTTATTAACGGGTGATGAAGGAGAACCCCCCATGGTTTTGGATCTAGGTGAGGAGGTGGATTTTTTAGTGAATGCGCGGTTACAAACGCTGCGCCCACGAAATCAGCAAAGTCAACAGAAAAAAGGGCCAGAATCAACCGCCGTCGCAAAGAGCGCCGCCAAAAACACAAGCGTCCACAACAACTAGAAGAAAAAGCAATGGCGCAAGAACAGAAACTAAATGACAAGACCGTTATAAACTTGTCCTCGACTACCCTCACCACTGCCGAAAGCCAACTATTAAGTAAGCCTGGGCGTAGTTCGCGTAGCCGCACTCCGCGAGCTACGCGAAGATGCACTTGCACTCCGCGAACTACGCATAGCTCCGCGAGCATGCGTAGTAGCTTGCTTGATCCGTTCGCGAGCCATTTTTCGTCTTCGGGAGCGCCGTGGAACTCTGGAACCTGCTCGACACCACATCTCCAGACGTCGCCTTCCTCACGGAAACATGGTTGAACGCCTCCTCAGCGCCCGACATTGCCGTCGCCATCCCGGACGGATACAAGATCACCCGGAGAGACCGCGTCAACGAGACAGGAGGAGGCATCGCCATCGTCCACAAGAACACCATCCGCATCACGACCAATCAGACGACACCCTCACAGCCGCTTAACGTCTTCACTTCCAGATACACAACGACCCCAAGACCACACTCAGAGGCGCCCTCATCTACAGACCCCCAGGACCTCGCACACAATTCAGCGAAGACATCGCAGACTTCATCATCCTGCATGCCCTCGCCTCCGCTGACTACATCCTCCTAGGGGACCTCAACTTCCACCTGGAGAACAACACCGACAACACCACCATCAGCAACATCGGAATCCAAGAGAAGGCACTGGAGTGGATCATCTCATTCCTCACAGGAAGAACCCAGAGAGTCCGCCTCCCCCCGTACAGATCCAAGGCCACCGAAGTCATATGCGGCGTACCACAAGGATCATCGCTCAGCCCCACCCTCTTCAACGTCTACATGAGCCCCCTCGCAGCCATCGTACGCCAACACAACCTCAACATCATCTCCTACGCCGACGACACCCAGCTGATCCTCTCCCTCATCAACGACCCAGGAACCGCCAGAACCAACCTACACGAAGGGATGAAAGACGTAGTCGAGTGGATGAGGAACAGCCACCTGAAACTGAACTCAGACAAGACGGAAGTCCTCATCCTTGGATCATCACCCTCCGCCTGGGGCGACTCCTGGTGGCCCCCTGCCCTGGGCAGCGCACCCAAACCAACGGACCACGCACGCAACCTGGGCTTCATCCTGGACTCCTCCCTCTCGATGACCAGACAAGTCAACGCCGTCTCATCATCATGCTTCAACATCCTACGCATGCTCCGAAAGATCTTCCGATGGCTCGCCACCGAAACCAGGAAGACGGTCACACAGGCACTCGTCACCAGCCAACTGGACTACGGAAACACCCTCTATACCGGAACCACAGCCAAACTCCAGAAAAGACTCTAACACATCCAGAACGCCTCCGCACGACTCATCTTGGACATCCCCCGATACAGCCACATCTCTGGACACCTGAGAGACCTTCACTGGCTCCCCGCCAGCAAGAGAATCACGTTCCAACTCCTCACCCACGCACACAAGGCCCTCCACGACCTGTGCCCCAGGTACCTCAACAACTGGCTGACCTTCTACACTCCCACCCGCCAGCTACGATCGAACAGCCACGCCCTCGCCGCCGTGCCACGCATCCGAAGATCCACCATGGGAGGAAGATCCTTCTCCTACCTGGCAGCCAAGACTTGGAACTCCCTCCCCATCCATCTCCGCCTGACCCAAGACCACCTCTGCTTCAGGAAGCAACTCAAGACATGGCTGTTCGAGCAGTAGTGGACCCCCCTCCCCCAAGCGCCTTGAGACCCTCTGGGTGAGTAGCGCGCTATACAAATATCCTGATTGATTGATTGCCTGCATGCTCGGGATGTGTAGCGCGCGAAGTTACCCATGAGGTTTGTCCCGCCCGCTTGCGTCCCCTTATTTCCGGTCACTACTAACTTGTTCGCGAGTTATTCTGTGCCAGATTGCAGTTTCTGCGTGTTCGGCAACTCGATCTTCCCAACAAGCATCCTCGCGCACGCGAAAAGGCTATTGAGCGCGCGAGAACTACGCTACGCAGCAGTTCGCGGAGTATTCGACAACTTCGCGTTCTCCGCGGAGCGCGGAGTTGCCGAACCTCCGCGAACGGAGCGTAGTTCTTCGCCCAGGGCTACTATTAAGTCTAGGCCTCACTTTTTGTCCAGTAACAGACTTCAACTACACAGCCACCAGAGTGGACGTGTTTAGTTTCATTCGAAAATTGAAGCTCCGCAAATTCTTCAATATTAAGGAGGGCCCAAATATTACTGAAACAGTGGATTTAAATCCAACTACACCTGTGTTACAAGCCTGTGATATCAGAGGCATGCTTACACTTCATCACCTGAGTGATGATAACAATGAACCAAATACCAGCACATCCACACAAGAGGAACTCAGGGAAGCTAACATCTCCCAAATCGGAGCGGGCTCCAGTCCATTTAAACCAACGTCGACATTCACACCCACCATGCCCAAAGATGCAATAGATGCATTCCATGATGTGGTAACAGCAGATTTGAAAAAACTTTACCATCAGGTCAAACATCGAAGAAGAGCTAAGCGAGAGCATGAAAAACAATATTGGCAACTCATGAACAAGTTGAAACATGATCATCGTGATATATAGTCTGTGGTTCAGATAAAGGAGGAAATGTTGTTATATGGCCACAAGAACAGTATATAACAGAAGCCAACAGACAATTATCAGATCTGACTTGTTACATGAAGACTAATATGAAAGATTATGATTTGGCTAGAGAGAAGTTACGCAAAATGCTCTTCAAATATAGAAGGGAGGGCCTAATCTCTATGCAAGAATTCAAATTTCTACACACCGAGCTACCTATTATGCCCAGATTTTATTTAATTCCGAAGGTGCATAAGGGGATATCCCCAGTCCCAGGACGGCCCATTATCTCGGCTATAGACAGCATTGGCGAACATCTCGCTCAATATGTAGATTATTTTCTACAACCTTTGGTATCCAGTCTGCCCACATATATCAAGGATACGGGACATTTCCTACAGCAGATTAAAAACACCACATGGACAGAAAACTCCCTACTAATAACATTGGACATAGAAGCTCTTTATACGAGCATTGAGCACTCCACTGGTCTAAAAGCTCTGGAATATTTTTTAAGTACCAGACCAGCAAACTGCTATAACCACAACAAAATGTTGGTGGACTTGGTCGAGTGGAGTCTCTATCACAACTTTTTTATGTTCGGGAGGGATGTTTACTTGCAACGGAGGGGGGTGGCCATGGGGGCCTGCTTCTCCCCTAGCTATGCGTGCTTGCACGTAGGCTATTGGGAGAAGTGGGTCCTCATGGGGGAACATCAGGCCATCTTTTCCAAATGTGTGGAACAGTGGGTCAGATTTATTGACGATGTGTTTTTAATCTGGAGGGGTGAGGAAGCCAGTGCGTTGGATTTTATAACAAGGTTAAACACTAATGAATATAATCTAAAATTCACGCACCACATTAGTAAAACATCAGTTAATTTTTTGGATGTAAAAGTTTACCCCAAAAATAACCGGTTGGCAACCACCCTTTACAGAAAAGAAACTGTGGGCAACTCCACATTGCACGCCAGTAGTGCCCATCCGAAACATACCATAGATAACATTCCATATGGTGAGCTACTCAGGATTAAGAGAATCTGTAGTGTGGCAGAAGAAAGGGACAAATGTATAGAAGAATCCATCAGCAGATTTAAGGCCAGGGGATACCAAGACAAAACCCTTAAAACAGCGGTTACAAAAATCCAACAAGTAACCAGGGAATCCCTTCTGTCCCAAAATAAAAAGATTCTGAATGAAAAGGAACACTTTGAAAGTTCTGATATTAGGTTCCTTACAGCTTTCAGTTATCAGGACAGAAGAATAAGATCTATCCTCTCGAGAAACTGGCCAATTCTGCAAACAGATGGAGTTCTAGCCGGAGATCTTCCAGCCAATCCAATCATTACGTTTAGGAGGGGACCCTCCTTACGTAGCCATGTCTCTAACCCTTTCCCAGAACTTACTACACAACCTACCCGATTACCACCCAGAAATGGGTTTTTCAAGTGTAACAGCTGTCGGGCATGTAAGTTCGGGATAAATACATGTTCATATTCTACTCCATTCAGTCCAACTCCCCTACAAATCAAGGGGAATTATAACTGTAGGACCGAATATGCAGTTTATGTCCTGACCTGTACTTGCGGCCTGAGGTACATTGGAAGTACCCGACCAGCAGTACATGCCAGGATATTACAACACTTGCGTGGAATTGTTAACAACGACAATGCTTATCCTGTCGCCAGGCATTTCAGACAAGTTCAAAACAACAACTTGGAATGCTTGAATTATTTTGTGTTAACATCAGTTGCACAACCAAGAAGAGGGGGAGACAGAGACAAACTCCTGCCCCAGATGGAATCTAGAATGATATTAGAGCTTGACACTAAGGTTCCTAATGGACTCAACACCACGGAGGATCTCTATCATTTTCTTTAATTGATTTGTGAGTTTTTATTCATTTGTCAAATTTCACACCCATTACTGACCCATGTGTAGTCTCTTACTTTATGGTTGTGCTGTTATAGTTCCTTGTCCTTCTCCCTTCCCTGTGGCCCTCACTTTTCCCCTCGTTGTCGATTCCAGTCTATCTCTCTTTCCTTCCCTTTTTTATATATATTTTGCACTGGGGTTCACTCAAATTGAAATGGATTAGTTTATGTTCCATCTTGAGTTTAACACATGGCACTATGGTGTTATCAGCACATTTAGAACATTTGACATAGAGATCTACCAGACGGGGTGTTAATCAAGGAGAGTAATAGGGCTGCCATCGCTTTCTGATGTCCCTTACAATTTAATTAGGACAAACAGGGTTGCCATCATTTTAAGATGTCCCTGCAGGATTGATAACAGTATTTTTTGGTCTTTACGGTTCTTGTATTTATATTGCGATTTTGCACAGAGTATATATGTTTACAGATCTTGCTTCTTTTAATGTGTATATAGGATAAAACATTTTTATGATATAACAATTAATTTTGTATTGAAAGTTTTTAAGTATTTATACTTTTATAACTAAAAATGCCTATTTTGCACAAGATGTAAAGATTTACAATTTGCACAATATGGCACTTTGCACTTTATAAGAGACTGTTTTAGACCATAATCATGCATTTACAATCCTGTGTTAAATCATCTATATTGTAAATGAATTACCAAATTGATTTTTGTGTATTCAAAACAAGAGGATTTTTCAATATAGCAGCCATACTCTAGTAGATGTATAACCCAAACCGTAATAGTAACTCTTCTATGTTTTTTACTATCACATGGTGTGCACTAGCAATTTAAAAAACCGGGCATGTAGGGTAATCTGTGACTGTGAACAAGGGCAACTGCCCGAAACGCGTCAGTGTCGTATGCTGCCTTTGCCTTAAGAAAATAAAAAGAACTTGCCTTGATTCTGGGATTCGTGCCGTTTTCTGGGTCTGGGGCTCCAGATTTCAGTCTTTGTGCTTTGCCTGCATATATGTATATATATGTATTTTTTATATGCTCCGGGATCCAGCACATGGGCGGGGATTATTCATAGATTATGACTTTGAGTATGCCCCTGGATGAGAACTAGGATTACAGGTAAGTAACTAATCTTTCTCTGATACTTCCTTACTGCTCGACCAAGCTACCACACATAGACAGTAAGGTTCTATCTAACTTTAACCTCTGCCTACCTTTAGAGTCACCTGGACCCCATACAAAGTATACCTCATTTTGGTGTAGTATATATAGAGCCAGTTTCTTACAGTAGTGATTGATGAATCTCTTTTGCTTTGATGAGCACTATTTAGTTGCTGCCAACTATTTTAATTCCAATTCTTTCTCCTTATGTTAATAATTTTGTTTTGTTGCTAACCTGAGCATCTTTTACACAATGCTTCCCACTAAATGTTTTCTGTTTTTTAGACTCAAAAGGACATCTCCAACAGCCTATTGTGACTGCTGGGAAAAATGTAAATGCAAAACATTAATTGCTGGCCAGAAGTCTGCTCGCCTGGATCTGCTTTACAGACTGCTTACTACCACCAATCTAGTGACCATGCCAAACAGCAGGTACATTTATATTGTGACAGAGTATGCTTGTGTATCAGCATGTTATTAGTATAGTGGAAACTGTGCTGGTTTTCTATCAATCACTTACTTTGTCACAGTTCACAGATACATCTGTTTTACAATAGTTAAATGAAATTTTGTTTCTACTGATATTCATATTTTCATCTACTTAATAAACTGTTAAGCACTGCGAGTTACTTGTAGTGAACCAGTTCCAACAGGGTCAAAGTAAGTAACAATATGCGAAAGGCACCATTAATATTTTAGCTTCATTTACCCTCGTCCATGCTAATTGAAAAGTTATTCAAAGGAATTGTGTATTTATTCCTCATCTAACTTTTTCAGAATTCATAAAAGGTAGAATATCTCATCAGGTATGTGAAATACACATTTCTGGTTGATACTTCAACTGCTGATTCCTTACCCCAGACATTGGACAGGATCCGGAAATGTTTAGAGCAGTACACCTGCATGCCTGTAGTTGTCGTTGTGCAGCTCTGCACCGATGTCCTCTCTCTTCAGAAGCTCAAAACATGCCCCCAAAATGCGCTGACTTAAGTTCCTTTCTTTCCTCTCCTTCTAACGTGAATCTTGACCTTCTCCTTGTTCTTCAAGACCACAGACTTCATCAAGACTTACCAGTGCACAAGGGAAAATGTCATGTTCGAGGCATGTGGGCTGCTGAATTCATATCTGTGCATAGATCGCCGCCTAGTGTTGGGTCCGGATGATCGCACATTGTTGTCCTGGAAGAGTCTTCGAAGTATCACGAGATAGGTGGCTCCTCCCCTGGACTACAGTGCGCATGGGCATCGACTCCATCCCCAGATTGTTTTTTTCTGCCATTGGGTTCGGATGTATATTGGTTCACTCTAGTCGGAATCGATATAAAAGTTTTCTTAAGGCCAAAGGGCCTTTAGGTTTTCGTCGGTATAGTCTTGCGTTCGGTGCCCGATTCTTTCCAGCTCGATTCTGAGCCGGATTTCCGGAAAAGCCGCGTGCTTTTCGACGCTGAAGGCCCGGTCGACGCCACAGGCCTTATTGACGAACCATCATGCAACGGAGCCCGTTCAAGAGATGTCCCGCGTGCAACTCCAAGTATCCCCACATCGACGTCCACCCGGTGTGCAACAAGTGTCTTTCGCCGGATCATGATGAAGCCAGCTGCATGGCTTGTTCCCGATCCAAGAAGACTCTTCTGCATCGACGCGCTTTGCGCCAGGAAGCCCGGCAGACTGCACCGGCGCCTGTGGACATATTCGATGCCGGGGATGATGGAGCTGACCGGAAGGTTCGTGAGAACCTATCGAATCCCGCATCGGAGGTCGACTCCAACTACAACGCGGATGCTGAAATGCTTGAAGCGGAAGACGACGACGACGGGGCCTTTGGGGCCATGGAAGATAGCTCGAGCGAGGAGCTAACTCAAACTGACATTGGGGCCGAAACGCTTCATAAGGCTCAGGTCGAGGGATCGCCACTGGGCCTTACCCAAGATCTTCCAATAAGTTCTACAGCCCCGCCTTCGGGCTCGGCTTCGGACATTGCTAAGGAGCCGCTACCTTCGAAACCAAAAGTGAAAGCTCCGGTCTCGACGCAAGTGAAAGCACTGGTGCCTCCATCGAAACCAAAAGTGCGGATTGCTTTTGTCGGCTCAAAGTCCTCGGACCTGTCGGCACCGACAAAGCAGACGGGCGTTATCGACCCGAAGAAGCAGCTCAAGGGCGTCGAGACGAAGTCTAGCGCGCCGAAGACAAAGGTCAAGGCAGTCGACCCGAACAAATCGGCTACGAAGGCGGTCGACACCGACAAAGGGCTCGGTGATCAGAAGGTTCTCGAGCCACCACGTCAACAAGACTAGGCCAAAAGCGGACCGACCCACGAGTCCACGTCTGGTGGTGCCTCGAAGGATTCCGTCAAGTCGACGCAGCCGTCCTCCTCATTCTCCAAGCAGGTGGCAGACTCCCTGAAGCGCATCAAGGATAAGGGATCAAGTGTCGGGCCTAAGGATCCTCCACCTTCAAAGCCTGTCGATAAACCTCAGAAGACGTCGACGCCCATCCACTTCACGCTGCCGCCGAAAGTGGCGCTGCAGGCTTTCGCCCCTAAAATGGCCACCGACCTGCCCGAGAAGGTGTCCTCGGTGCGGAAGTCGACAACGGGGGTCCCGGCCATAAAGCATTGACAATCCTCGTTGGAAGAGCAACAGGAACAGTTTATCGATGCCGAAACAAGCAGACTTTCCCTTTATAAACGGAAAATCGCCCCGGAACAGCCAATGGAGTCCTATAAATTTCCACTGAAGAAGAAAAAGGATTCTACTTCGACTCCTGTTCTTGTGGAACCTGTATCTCTACGTGGTCATGATGTCTCACCCACTTATTCTGATGTGGACACGGGGGAAGGTGATGATGAGGAATACAGCTATCCAGTATACACTGATCCAGATGATACCAATGAGCCCTGGGCAGCTGCTGCTGACCCAGGGGATCCTCACTCTACCCCAGACACTCAAATGTATGCTGTAAAAACGTCGCCTACTGAGGATTCGGCAGCGTTTAATGCCCTCATTGAAAGAGCGGCTAAAAACCACGACGTCAAGCTACATGCTGACCCCATTGAAGTGGACTTTCTTTTTGACACCTTTTCCGTCTCAGAGAGGACTGTCAAGACTCTGCCTATGTTGAAGGGTGTCTTGAAGCATGCTGGGGAAATCTTTAAGGAGCCTACCAGAGCCAGGGTGATAAACCCCAGAATTGAAAAGAAGTACAAACCGGCGCCTGGGGACCCTGCTTACATCAAGGGACAGTTGCCGTTGGACTCTCTTGTTGTGTCTAATGCCCGGAAGAGGGCTAATTCACAAACAACTGGTAACGCTCCTCCCCCAGATAAGGAATCTAAGGTGTTTGAGGCATCAGGGAAAAGGTGGTGGCTCAAGCGGCCAATATCTGGCACATTTCAAATACTCAGGCGCTTCTAGCCAGGTATGACAGGGCACATTACGACACACTTGAGACCCTGTTACAGCACCTGCCAGATGAATACAAAGAGGCAGCTGAGATGCTCATCCAAGAAGCGAAGCTCATATCAAATGCTTCTATCAAATGTGCACTGGACGCAGCAGAAACCGCGGCCAGAGCTGTTAACACTTGTGTCATGCTGAGACGACATGCCTGGCTCAGAATCTCTGGGTTCAAGCCAGAAATACAGACCACCATTCTAAATCAGACAGTAAACACTGATCACCTATTTGGCCCAGAGGTGGACACCACCTCGGAAAAAATCAAAAAGGACACCGAAACTGCTAAGTCCATGGGGGCTCTACAGTCCCAGCAGTTCCGGGGTGGTTCTTTTCGTCGCTCTAGCACTAGAGGTGTTTCCAGAGGCCAGCTCTCCCAAACCACACAGTACTATAAGGGAGGCACGCAGACCACATACACCAAACAAAGTCGAGGTGGATATCGTGGAAACAGCTCCAAAGGCAGAGGTTGTGGAAACAACAACTCCAGATCCTCCGCCACTAACAAACAGTTACGCCTTGTCACTGCCCCCCGACCACGCAACACCTGTCGGGGGGAGACTTCAACAGTTCCTGCCAGTCTGGAAGTCCATCACCACAGACGGGTGGGTCACACAGCTTATACAGTACGGTTATTGTCTGGAGTTAACATCCACTCCACCCAACATACCCCCAAGACACCGTCCTATGTCCGCCAAGCATTTGCACTTATTGCAGCAAGAGGTCCTCGTCATGCTGCAAAAAGGGGCAGTCGAGCTCGTGCCTGTGGAAGAAAGTGGCACAGGAGTTTACTCACTGTACTTTTTAATACCAAAAAAGGACGGGTCCCTCAGACCCATACTGGACCTCAGACCCCTCAATCAGTACATTCTATCGGAGCACTTTCACATGCTGACCCTGCAGCAAGTCCTCCCGTTGCTCAGTCAGGGGGATTTTCTCGCAACTTTAGATCTAAAGGATGCATATTTTCACATTCCGCTGCACCCGTCACACAAAAAATACCTCCGGTTCACCATCCAAAACCAACATTATCAGTTCAAGGTTTTGCCTTTCGGGGTCACCTCGGCGCCCAGGGTGTTTACAAAATGCCTGGCGACAGTGGCGGTGCACCTAAGGAGACAAAACATTCCCGTCTACCCTTATCTGGACGACTGGCTCATCCAAGGAAAGTCAGCCCAGCAGTGTGCCGCCCACATGTCCCACACCATTCACCTTCTTCACGATCTGGGATTCTCACTGAATTACCCAAAGTCCCACCTGCAACCCGCCCACATACGGCAGTATCTGGGTGCGACGATAAACACTCTGGCAGCCACAGCACGGCCAAATTCTGTGAGGGTCAGCAGCATTCATTCGCTGATACAAAAATTCAGACCTCAACACTCGCTTCAAGCGCGAGTGTTCATGCAGTTGATAGGCATGATGGCCTCCTGCATCTCCATAGTCCCGCACACGAGACTACACATGAACCCCGGGAACCTGTCCTGCCTTCACCAAAAAGACTCTGATCTCCTGTGCAATTGCCCAACACAACCCAAGCCAGGACTCCAGATCCAGCTGGGACTGTGAGTTCTCACATCTTTGCACTTTACGCCCGCGGCCCAACACTCAAGCGAGGTCCACCATGGATCCAGCATTGGACGACCTCCTCGATGCCTGCAGTCTTTTTCCTCGACTGGCAACCTCTATAGGAATGCATTGGGTTCCTTACACCGCCTAAGCACCCTGCACCTGTCCGCATCTGAGCTGTTGGTGGTGTAGACTTGGTGCTGACCTGGGACTCTTTGCCCTTACGTTAACCCCAGGATCTTGCCTCCCAAAACCGCGTGGCCAGCCATGAACAGCCACCAAAGAGGTGCCCCTTAGCCCCATTGGCTAACCTTGCTCCGCTGGTGGTGTGCCTCAAGTGCTGAACTGAACCTTGGTTCTACCCCTCGAAACTCTGTGACCAAAACAGTTACCTGAAAATGTAACACTGCTTTTTTCTCGGTAGGATTGTGTGGTGAATTTTCCTCTAAATATTGTTCTGAATGTTGTGTTGTACTGCAGCAAAGTAACTTAGAGTCTTCAAATGAGTTAACATGCTTGCTAATCTACTACAATGCCCAAACTGTGTGCTTAGTTTGTTTTATGCAAAAGTACAAAACCAACTGAAAAGTAGCTAAAAGTAATATTAAGTGATTACAAGTATTCTAAAGAGGTTACATCCCATTCAATTGATTAAAAAGTAATCGGTATGAGTCTTCAAAGGTTATTGTATTTGTCTGTAATATCCTCAGTCCCCATCATTAATTTACTAACCATTTAGATCAATCTTCTAGGTTATTACACAGTTTTTTGTCCTTATGGAACCTTTTCAGTCTGATGTATTTTTTATTGTTTTTGTTACAGCATTGGCCCATTACGACATGCCCCCTCCCACGTCCTCTCTGAGCCACATGGCCTAAGCCACAGAGTAATTGCTCTATTTAGTTTTTTTAGATAAAAGTTTCAGGAATTGTTTCTTGGTTTTTTTAATGTGAAAAGGTGTGTATTTAGTTTCTAGCAATTGATATATGCTCTTCTGACATAGAACTCCATTCAGTGATTTCCCTCTATTTTTGTAACTTTCTCTTTTTACAGTATGCTACAGTTGCAGTTACCCACAATGTTTTTAAATGGCATAATTTCTCAAGAACTACTATAAAGGTGTTGGAGAATCCTCTCTAACCATCTGTACAACCAGTGCTTAATTTGTACTCGTACAGGGGGGGGGTCAAGGTTTTTCTTAGTAGTCCTTGGCCGAATGGAGACAAATAATATTCATGCTGAAGATCCCACTAAAAGGAGCTGAGAACTGTTGGATGCTGTGAACTTCTTTTAAGGACAAGCAAAATGATAAATTGAGAGTTTGACTCTCAACATGAGTTACATTTTGGTTCCATCTCATACCTTCGACACTTGCCCCTTATTGCCTCTTCACTCTATCACTCTTGCTTGTCCTTCCCCCGCCTTAATCCCTTTCTGAAAGTGTTCATGTCTTTCTCTTCTAGCTCCAGTCTTTTTTTCAAATAACCTTTCTCTCTCCACTCTGAGTCAAAATGTGATCAAATAGAAGTCCTGGCCCTCCAACATTGGTGCTTTTACCCACTACCTGCAGCACCATGCACAAATTAAGCTCTCACCACACTATTCTTCTAGTTAGCATTCAGTCTCTTATTTGTTTATCCTTGATAAAAAGGGTATGAAAATAAATCTCTTCTAGCACACTGTGAAACAAAATTAGAGGCACCTGTTTTTGACGTATGATAGTGTCTTCATGCTTGCTACTATTTCAAATACTGCAATGGATAGTAACTTGTTCTGTGTCACATTACAGGGGTGAGCACTTGTTACTCTTTTTAGTGCAGACAGTGGCTAGACAAACAGTAGAGCACTGCCAGTACAGACCTCCCCGAATCCGTGAAGATCGGAACCGCAAAACTGCAAATCCAGAAGGTAGGAATCAATTTGCCAGATGTTCCTAAATTGTTTTAGATGATGTTAAATTTCAGAAGGGAAATAAGACCACCTTGCCTTATTCATAATAATTATTTTCATGTGTCTTTTTAATGCATTGTTTGTTTTAAGAGTTATTATCTAAACTGTTTTTTTTAGTGCTTTATGTACAGAGTTTCTGGAACCAGAAAAGCTTCAATAGGACCCACATCCTGCTATGCAGGACCATTGGTCTCTCTCGCATGATTATGTCCTGCCCTGGACATGAGAACCTGAGTCTTGTATAGGTGCCAACTTATTGTGTTGCCCTCAGTTCCTTTTTCATCTTTACTGTTCAACAAGAACCCAAGCTCCACTCCCCTGATTTTAAACAAACATATATAGATATAAATTTTTAGGGAGTGTAACAGGAATGTGGCCACTGAAGGCCACATGTTTTAAACTGGTTTCACGTGCTGTTAGCAGATGTTGGTCGCTGAGCACCAGTCTGTTATTTTCAGGGACCAACCAAGACTCCAAGTTCAGTGACAAGTGCTCCCTTAAGCATCTGAAAGCAATCGGGGAATTGGAATCCCAACTTTACATGTCTGAACACAAAATCAAGATTGTTTCCTGCTCAATCTCCCTTGTCAAGTAAGTTGATGTCTAAGGAAAATACTTCAAAAAAGAATCTTCAACTTCTAGAGGCTTGTGTTCATGGAAGTGATTGTGTAGTTGAAGTCTAGTGGATTTGACACAGTCCTTCATCTGAATCCATCCCGATTCTGTAAAGATGCACTAGAGTTTCTAGGAGGTTATCTGGATCTAAACCAGAGCTCTGCTCTTAAATGACGACATGTTACAAATATTCAGTATGGCTGTACCTCTCGTTGCGTACCTTGCAGGTCAACTGGGCCTTTGGGACCTCCAATTTCGCTTCTTCTGGCAGATCTTTCCTAGCATTGATTCTGTACGGAGTCTGTTTCTTTGCCAAAAATATGCCACTGTTCCAGTGGTTCTTAACCCATTTGCTGCTAGGCCCAACCTTCCCCCACCACCACCACACCCCGTGCTAAGCCTTTTTTTGGCAATTTGGGATAGTTCATGCTAAGGCCCTTGTAACTATTTGACCACATAATGTATCCACGCCAACTTTGCCTCCATTTCTTCCAACATGGGGATTTAAAAGGTACCCAGGGTTTGTTGATTCCCCCTGGATGGGACCCAGAAATTAGCCAAAATACAGCAAAATATACATTATTTTAATGAGGAAAAAGTGCTGCAGATAAAGGAGTCTTTTTTTTCACCTACAAATTACCATTTAACCTATTACCAACAAAGGGTTTGTGGTAGGTTGTTAAATTCTGATGGATACATCTGCCAGTGGATTCCTCACCTTGTGAATATCCAATTGCTTCAGAAACATTCGGAAATTCTTTTTGTAGCTTCGCGACGACGTCACAGAGGCACGGCATCGCGCGCGACTCCACTGACGTCACAGACTCCATAATAGGCCCACTCCGGCGTGATGACATCAGTTCCCTTTTTCCCGCGTCATCGACGCTAATGGTTTTCGAAGGATCCTCTGTAGCTGTTGGTAACTTTGTTACTGTTAGTTCTATTCGGTGTCTTCTTGCTTCTTGTCTCCTGTCTACGAAGAAGACTGGATTCAAGCCGTGCGGAGAATGCGGCAAGATGATGTCTATTACGGATCCGCATGAGTGCTGTGTTTGGTGTTTGAGTTCGGACCATGACGTTGAAGAATGTTCTTCTTGTAGGAAGATGAATCCCAATGCACTTCGTGAGAGAGAGGCTAAGCAGCTCCTTGTTGCCAAGTTGAAGGACAAGAAGAGATCGAGGTCACGGACTCGTCGGTCCAGGTCTCGATCGAGGTCGCATTCGAGGTCGTCTTCGGCTCATGCTTCAAGGTCAAAAAAGAAGCACAAGAAGAGAAGTCATGAGTCTCATCATCACTCTGGGATGGACTCGGGCTCGAGACCAAAGTCGCAGGTGAAGTTGCTTCGCAAGGATGTGACTCCAGAGGCACAAGTCTCAGAGGGTGAGGCTTCGCCTGCGGATTCGACCATTAATTTACCAAAGCCGTTATCGAATCCGGCTCCATCTCATTCACCTGTTCAGGAGGGTGAAGAAGAAGAAGAAGAAGAAGAAGAAGAAGAAGAAGAAGAAGAAGTTGGAGGAGAAGAGGAGGCTCTGTTGCCTGCGGGTTCGTCGACCCCGGTGCACCAGCTTGAGGTAGAGGTCGAAGTCGAGAAGACTCCGCTCCCTCGAGAGCAACCTGTGGGCTCTTATCCAGCTTTTCTGTCTCAAGGTCAGGACCCTACTAAGTTCCTGAATGCTATGTATGGAGTGTATTCCAGGGCTATGTACCCCTCTGGTGCACTGGTTGGTCCCACGGGTCCATTGGCATACAATCTGGGTATTCTTCAGACTTATGCCCCTGCGCTTTTCATGCCATTCATGCCAGCTCAGACGCTGCCTTGGCATTTCTCGGTGCCGCCAAAGCCTTCGAGGCGGAAGCCTTCGACGCCAAGACCATCGATGCCCTCGACGCCGATGCCGAATCCGGTCCGACCTAGTGTTCAGCCGTCTGGTCTTCCGGCTTAGAGTTCGACGCCGACTTCGGCTCTGGAGTCGATTCTGGATCCGTCGACGTCTTTCTGAAGGAGAGGTCTAGGCGTGAGGCCCAGAGGCTTCTGGAAGAGCGGAGGTACCGGGATGCAGACATAGAAGAGGGTGAGCTGCAGGATTCGGATGATGCTTTCGATGATCTAGGAGAGGCTAGTGGCCTTGAGCTGTCTTCTGATTGGGAATTGGCCTCTGTTTCTGATTCCCCATCTAAGGATGTGACACCTTATCATGTAGTTATAAGGAAGGCTGCAGATTTGTTGAGTATAACACTGCCTACTGCAGAGTATAAGTCCAACTTACTAACAGAGGTCCTTCATTCACCTTCCTCTGTTGTCGAGCCTATGCTCCCTTTCAATGATGCTTTGGCGGAGCCTATAGCTGAGGTTTGGAAGAGACCACTTACAGCTCCTGCTGTTTCGAGGGCTGTTGCGAGGAGGTACAGGGTGGCGCCTGGTGACCCAAACTTTTTATCTACGCACCCATTACCAGAGAGCTTGGTGGTGCAGGCTGCCTGCTCGAAAAAATCTGCGGCCGCTTTTGCACAGGTTCCTGGGGATAAGGAATCGAAGAAGCAGGACCAGGCTGCTAAAAAAGTCTTTTCCTCAGCAAGTATGGCGCTCAAATCAACAAATGCTACTTGTCTTATGGGACGCTATATCCATGCATTGATGGATTCAGTCAAACAGCTGGTTCCAAAGCTTCCTGAGGAGGATAGGAAGGACTTTAAAGAGGTGATTGCTGATACTCAGGCTGCTGCTAGGCAGGTCATTCAGAGTGGGCTGGACACTGCTGACTCGGTGGCTAGAGTGATGGGATCTTCAGTGGCCACCAGGAGAGCTGCATGGCTGAAGTCCTCCGAATTCTCTCCGGATGTTCAGGCTGCCTTGATGGATTTGCCCTTTGATGGGTCAGGTTTCTATGGAAAAAAGGCTGACGCTGCTTTTAAACGGTTTAAGTACAGCAGAACGATGGCAAGATCTTTGGGCCTACAGTCAATCGCAACAGCAGCAGCAAAATTCACTGTACCAGTCATACAGGGGCAGGCAAAGAGCTTGTCCTAGAGGTCGTCAAGCTTCCTCCTCCTCTTCCTCTCCTTCTACCCACCCCCCTCCCACAGCAGCAAAGCAGCCCTAGATCCGCCATTCCGGATCATGCGGGTCCTGTAGGGGGTCAGCTTACCTACTTTCTACGGGATTAGGAATCGGTTACGTCAGATCTTTGGGTTCTCAATCTCGTGGAGAATGGGTATGCTCTTCCCTTTCGGGAATTTCCCCCAAATTACCTTCCTTGCCAAGGTTTTTGCTCGGAAGACCACCTATTGCTTCTGCAGGAGGAAGTCCTGGCACTGTTGAGAAAAGGTGCGATAGAGGTGGTTCCAGAGCAGGAGAGGGGTCAGGGATGCTACTCCCGGTATTTCCTGATCCCCAAGAAGGATGGCAGTCTTCGTCCAATCCTGGATCACAGGATATTGAACCTTTACCTGAAGCAGGAGAAGTTCAAGATGCTCACCCTTGCGCAGGTTCTTGAAGCGCTGCAGGAAGAAGACTGGATGGTGTCGATCGACTTGCAGGATGCATATTTTCACATCCCTATCCTGAAGTCGCACAGGAAGTATCCCCGTTTTACAGTGGGATCACAGCATTACCAGTTTGTGGTCCTTCCGTTTGGTCTTACTACTGCGCCTCGAGTCTTCACCAAGGTGATGGCTGTGGTGGCGGCACATCTCAGAAGATCAGGGATTCCAGTATTCCCTTATCTGGACGATTGGCTGATCAAGGCGGAATCTCCAGAGAAAGTGCTCCATCATCTGCAAGACACAACTCAGTTATTGTACAGGTTGGGTTTTTTGATAAATGTACCCAAATCTCACCCGGTGCCCTCCCAGCGCAACCTGTTAATTGGTGCAGTACTGGATACGTATGTATGTCTGGCATTCCCTCCTCAACGGATTTGCGACATACCGGAAATGATTCCTTTATTTCACAATGGTGCGGTCGTTCCAGTCTTGAAGGTCCTTCGTCTGCTCGGTCAGATGGCTTCCTGCATTCTGCTGGTCAACCATGCACTCTGGCATATAAGGGCACTCCAGTGGTGCCTCCGCAAGCAGTGGTATCAACACAACGGAGATCTCAGGGAGTCGATCAGGATCTCCAGAGAAACTACAGCGGATCTGTCCTGGTGGAGCGTGGAGGGAAATCTGTCTCAAGGAAAGCCCTTCCATCTAACTCCATCGGTGTCCACAGTGATAACAGATGCATCCACTCTAGGGTGGGATGCTTATCTGGGGGATCTGGAGATCAAGGGTCTTTGGTCTCCAGAGGAAAGGTTACATCACATCAACCTTTTAGAGTTGCTGGCGATACGTCTAGCGCTCACGGCCTTCCTCCCTTCCCTTCGCGGTCAGTCGGTTCAGGTCCTGACAGGCAACACCACCGCGATGTGGTATGTCAACAAGCAGGGAGGAGTAGGGTCGCAGTGTCTCTGCAGAGAGTCTCTGCGTCTCTGGTCCTGGCTTCAGGATCATCAGATTTGTCTGATGCCAAATCATCTGGCCGGAGTTCTAAACGTGCGTGCAGACAGTCTGTCGGCAATTCTCAGCCGTCCACGAGTAGAGGCTTCATCCATAGGTAGTTCGTCACGTCTTTCGGATGTGGGGGAACTCCTCGGGTGGACCTGTTCGCCACTTACAAGAATGCTCACTGCCCGTCATTCTGCAGTCTCCAGTTTCCGATGCAGGGCGCCTTGGGGGACGCGTTTCAGTTGAGTTAGGACTCACAACTCCTTTACGCGTTTCCTCCCATACCCTTGATTCCTCGGGTGCTGAGGAAAATTCACCAAGACCGGGCCCAAGTCATTTTGACCCTTTGAGGGCTCGTTTATCTGACACTTCAATTTGCTCTTTTCCTGGCTCGGCAATGGTTTGCTGTGGCTACAGTTAAGGGTTTTCCTTCGGCTTTGTCGGCTTTTCTCTTCCTGCCGCATCAGCCGTCTTTGTTTAAATCTCCTTTGGTTCTAAGGTTTTTAAAGGGCCTTACAAATAAATGTCCTCCTACTCCCTTTATTGTGCCTCAATGGGACTTGAATCTTGTGCTTACATTTCTGATGGGTTCTCCTTTCGAACCTTTGCACAAGTGTCCCATGAGACTTTTATCTTTTAAGACTGTCTTCCTGGTTGCAATTACCTCGGCAAGGAGGGTAAGTGAGCTTCAAGCTCTTAGTTCAAAGCCCCCATTCTTGACCATTCATGCTGAACGAATGGTTCTCAGGACCAGGGCTGCTTTTCTGCCTAAGGTGGTAACTTCTTTCCATCTAGGACAGTCCATTACCCTACCTACCTTTTATCCTCCCCCTCACACTTCCAAGGAGGAGGAGCGACTTCACAGTCTGAACCCCAAGTGGGCGGTGAGCTTTTATCTTGATAGATCAAAGGACTATCGAGTGGATGACCAGCTCTTCATTGGATTTGCTGGCTGCAGAAAAGGAAGAGCTGTACACAAGCGCACTCTCAAGATGGATTATACTATGCATACCCTGGCTGGTAAGGAACCTCCAAAGGGTATAAGAGCTCACTCTACTAGAGCAAAGTCTTCTACATCTGCTTTGTCTAGGGGTGTACCTGTAGAGGATATTTGTAGAGCGGCAACTTGGGCTTCCCTCCACACTTTCGCGAAGCATTACTGTTTAGATACCGAAGTGAGGGAGGGATGGTCACTTTGCGCGTTCTGTCCTTCAGGATTTTCTGGTATGAAAGAGTGGACACCCTCCTCCGGGAGTGGGGACTGCTGTGGGACGCTATTCACAAGGTGAGGAATCCACTGGCAGATGTATCCATCAGAAGAACAAGTTACTTACCTTCGGTAACGATTTTCTGGTGGATACAGTATCTGCCTGTGGATTCCTCACTGACCCACCCTTCTCCCCGTTGTCCACTCTTCTATCCCTGAGTTACTGTAATGTTTATATTTTTATTGTCAAAGGCAAGGTTTTATTTCAATTGCTTTTCTGCATTGGTTTCACATTATGTGTGTTATCTTGACATTTGTGTACTGTGTATACTGTGTATATATCTACTGTTGTTGGTCCGTCCGTGTGCCTCGAAGGCACGGAAAATAGGGCGGAACTGATGTCATCACGCCGGCGTGGGCCTATTATGGAGTTGGTGACATCAGCGGAGTCGCGCGCGATGCCGTGCCTCTGCGACGTCGTCGGCGCAAAGCTACAAAAAGAATTTCCAAATGTTGCTGACGCAAAGGGATATTCACAAGTTGAGGCATCCACAGGCAGATACTGTATCCACCAGAAAAATCGTTACCGAAGGTAAGTAACTTGTTCGTTAGGACCAAAGTTTCCAAAAGAGATGCATTTGTTGGTTTGACAATAACTTTGGCACCTCTTGACGAATGTGTGAGTGAGGGATTGTGGTAGTGGTTGTATGAGTTGGTGAGTGCGGGTGTGAGGGGCTATATGGGTGAGTGAGTGAGTATGTGTTAGTATCTGTTTGAATAAGTGCGTGTGTGTTCATAACTGTATACATGAGTAAATGGCTGTCTGATTGACTATGGGTGAGTGAGTAGGTGTGTGAGTAGCTTTGAGTGACTGACAATGTGTCAGTGGCTGTATGAGTGGATAGATCAGTGGCTGTATTAGTGAGTGACTTGGTGTATGAGTGGCTGTATGGGTAACTGAGTGGATTTGTCTAAACCTATGAATCAGTGAGTTTGTGTGTAGGTACTGGTATGAGTGTGTCAATGGTTTTGAGAATGGTAGTATGGAAGTTGGAGTGGATGTATGATAGGTTTTATTGGGGTGTGTGTGGATGCACCTGAAATTCTGTGGATGATATGATCAGTGATGTCATCAATGATGTTATTGACCATGTCATGAGTGATGTAATATGTGAGTTGATAAGCAGTGCTTTGTGAGGGTGCGAGTTAAAGTTAGCTCAGCTAAGTAGAACTGCTGAATGTCTCTGGTTTTGTATCAGTGAATTTTAAGCCTTAATAGAACATCCTTGTAACCTTTGTTTTTTTCAGCGAATTTCTAAGGGTTTTTTGTTCTATTTCCTAACTATAACACCCCTGTAACTTTTTTTTTTTCCCCAGTGAATTTCTAAGGTTTTTTAAATGCTAATTCCGAACTATAATGTCCCTGTAACTTTTGGTTTTTCAGTGAATTTCAAAGGTTTTTCTACAATTCTGTTTCTTAATTGTAACGCCCATCTATTTAAATGAGCCTCTAAGATGTTCATATTTTCTTTCCATAATTGGCTATTGTAGATTATTTTTATATTACATACCACTCCTTTTTTGATTTAGCACTTGTTTTTCAGAAAGTACATTAATACCTGTATTTATTTTTAAGAATTTGTGTAAGTTGGCACAACATTGTCGCATTTAGTGTGGAGAATCTGTGATTACTAAATGTATTTCACATACTGAAAAATATACTAAGACATTTTTTAAATAAAGTTTGTCTAGCATTCAATGACTGCATGCATCACTAAAGTACTAGGTCTCTCATGCTCTGTTTAGGTTGTTGATGTAATCTTTGAGACGGTGCATCAGTTTTTCAATACTTCTGTAATAATTAAATGCATGACTGCCTCAGTACAGCTATGAGTAGGTGCATCAGTGTCACAATGGGTCTGTGATTGGTTGCGTAACTCTCTCACTCAATCTGTGAATAGGTGCATTAGTGCCTTTGTACATTTGTACGTATATGACTGTCTGACTGGATCTGTGAGTGGATACATGAGTGGATCTGTAAGTGAGTGCATGAATCTCTCAGTGGGTCTGTGACTGGCAATGTGAGTATCTGAAAGAGACACGTTGGTGATAGATTCCTTACCTTAGAATATCCCCAGGCGTCAGACTGGATCCGGAAACTTTTGCATAGCAGTACCCCTGCGCGCCGGTAGGAGTCGTCTGCGGCTCAGCGTCCGTCGTGGGCGCCGTGGTGACGTCGTCAGAGTACTTAGATGCCGCCTCCGCGTGCTGACGTCAGTTCTTCTTTTTTCCGCGCCAGCAAGTGCAGATCTGGAAAAGGCAGTACTTCTAGTCACTTTTTGACTAACTTTATGGATCATTTTGATTATCTTTTTGAAGTCGTTCGACTCCGATCGGTGCCTTAGGAATGCCTGGCTTTAAGCACTGCGAGGATTGCGACTGCACAATGTCGGTCACGGATCCTCACCACCTGTGCCTAACTTGTCTAGGCGTCGACCACGACGACAAGGCCTGCTCCGACTGCCAGGCCCTCTCTTCGAAAGCCAGGCGAGAGCGGTCCCGCAGACGACTCTAACTCCGGCAGTCGGTCCCGTGCCGTGAGAGGTCCCGGTCCCACGGGAGGTCGAGGGACAGGTCTCGGGCTCGGAGCCACTGCAGCTCTGAGAGTCGGCACCACTCCTCCGGGTCGAAGTCGTTGTCAGGTAAGAAGCACAAGAAGTCGATGAGGCGTCATCGCTCTTCTGACTCCCCCCGACGCTCGTGCGATGCGGCCAGGGGTTCGGGTGATTACGCCCACGCGGCTCCGTCAGAGTCGCGGGCGTCGCGTCCAGCCCCACACCCCCCTGTCCCAGGGCGAGACGCGAAGCCGGGAGAGATCGAGCGCTTCCTCATTGCCATGTGGTCCCTCTCTCCTCCGACGGGCTCGGCGGGGCCTTTGGGCCCACCGGATCCGTCTGGGGCCCCTAGCGGGTCGGGAGCTTGGCCCGACGCCGTAGAGTGCTTTGGCCTGACGGGCCCGACGCCGCAGGGCTCCATGGTCCCGACGCCTTCGGGCCCGGCGCCGTAGGACCCCACTGGACCCCCATCAGGTGCTGATGCAGCAACTGGTTCTGACAATTATTTCAGATTTGCTCTCTCATAATTAGATTATACAATCCTGTGTTATCAGTAACTTTACTTCCCAGAAACCAGCCTTCCAAAGCTTTAGTGGCACAATCAACAAAGTCAGTCCAATCCTGAGACTGAGTTTTCTGGGTGTCTCTGAACATCAACCTGTACTGTTCAGTTTTTAAGCCACACCCATCAATCAGGGCATTTTTCAGGACTTGGTAATCATTAGCATCCTCAGCTCTAACAGTGAGGAGCTTATCTCTACCTTTACCCTCAAAGGAGAGCCGCAAGATAGTTGCCCACTGACTCTGGGGTACCTGCTGTACTGTGCAGGCCCTCTCCAAAGCAGGCATCCATTTGTGGATGTCATCTCCTACCTTATAGGAGGGCACTATTTTACTCAGGTGTCTATTATCAAACCTCCTGTCTTCATCTCTAGGGATAATGCTGCCACCAGTGGGTTCTAACCCACTCAATTTCTGCTCCCTGGCAAAGGCAAGTTTCTCCCTGGCAAGGGCAAGTGCTTCCCTTTGGATCCTCAGATTAACTTCCTTCATCTTTGCTTCATGTTCTCTTCTCTGAGGGGAAGTCATTCCCCTCTGAGAAGATGCCTGAGAGACATGGGAGTGAATAGATCTGTTAGAGCCTCTGGAGTGAGACCTAGCTCTTCTATTCCCAATGGCAGGCCTGCTTGTGGACAGGACTGGGGCTCCCCCAGTTCCATCCCCATGTAGGCTTAAGTTGGCCCTTGTAAGTCTGTTGACTAAAGGTTGGCCATTGTCTACCTCCTCCTCAGATGAGTTCCCATCTTCCCTACCATCTACATTTTCTGTTTCAGGGAGGTTAGACTCAGGGTCACCTTCTAAGGGGGGCATGCTTCCATCTGTAGGATCAGAGGGGCCTGGGTTAGAAGCCCTTCTAGCATCATATGTCTCTAAGAGACCTAACCGAAAAGGAAGGGTAGGGTTAGAACCCTGTTTGTTTCCTGGAGGTACACAATTGTCTCATCTCCTGGAAGCTGAGTGCTGCATATCTGGAAAGGACCTGTGGAGGTTCACTAATCACAGGGGGAGCCACTGCGTTCTCTCCTGTGCTAGACATGCTTTCTAGTGAGGTGTAAGTGGTGCACTTACCTACACTATGGGTTTTCCTACTGATCCCTTGCTAAGAGTTGTAGCCAGGGTGTGCTACTCCCTTTCTACTACAACAGCTGGTTCAGTAGAACTAGGAGTATTTCTAAGCTTTGTTATATGTACCTATGGTACCTTATGTGATCTTTCAAATGATATCTCAAGATTATATTTGGTAAAAACAACCGCAAGCTCAAATCCCAACTGCTGCACACCAATGTGAGAAGTTGGCCTGATATATGATGCTCACTAGTTCTGAGATCACCTTGTATCAGTCCAAACAACCCCCTTAAGTTGATTGCTTGTAAGTCAACCTTATAGACCAGCTATCCTAATGGTAGCATGGACAAAGCAGTCTTAGGCTAAACTCTTTTGGCATGTGAAGCCAGCTGTTTTACCACATATAACCGCTTGAATACCAAGTGAAAGGACACCACACAGGTTGTTATGAAAATAAATAAGATATTTATTACTAACGAAACACCTCTGAACTCTTTGAGATCAGAGGGCTAAGCACATGACAAGACTCTTAAGAAAAATACGTTAAGTTGCACAAATTACAATGGTGCCCTGGGGGCACGACAAACCATATACTAAGTAAATGGTGTAAGGAAATGGAGCTGTCCAGAGACTGTAGGATCGCTGGGAATTCACTACCCTAACCTTAGGTAAGGGGAAGGAGGCCCACGGGATGCGTGTGCAGAGTGTGAACTCACACGCGAGATGCGGGACAAAGTCAATGGTCACTACGAAAAGGTAAGTAAAAGACAGTTCCGACTGGTTAAGACTAAAACGACTGGATACCTGGACACTAGGAGAGTCAATCTACCCTTGAGCACCGAAATGCTCTTGTTACCTCACCCACGGGCTGCGGGTGCATAGGTGTGAAAGTGTGTCGGGTTTTCGCGTTGAAGTCAGTGTAGCCTTGAAGAAAAACCAGGAGGAAGATGTCCGGAGCGATCCTAGGGTGGATCGAGGAAGATGGAGACCTGAAAGGAGAGGGGACAATGTTCAAAGTCACTAGCCAGTGACTGGAGTGGAACCAGGAAGGAACCAGATGCTGTCGTCGCGATCAGGTGAAGAGTGGACGCTTGACTCTGCAGCCACGTGGACCTGGAGGTGTCTTCGACGACAAGGATGGAGGCACGAGCTGTCCTACGCAGGCTCTCGATGTCGGCGGTGTCGGATCCGGATTCTGAGTCAACAGGCCTTGGCAAAGGCAACCCATGCGGTGAGTGGAAAAGACGTCTGGTGCGGACCAGGAGGGTCCGGGGTGCTTCTCCTTTGCAGGGAAGCAAGGGCCAGTCTGGAGCAACCAGACCAGCGGTGTAGATTTCGTGGATCGTCGTCTAGGAGGCCACTAGCCAGCCGGCAAGTGACCAGACAACGCATCGAGCAGCAATCAAGCAAAAGGGCCCCACACAGATCTCGTGGATGCTGGAGGGCTGATCTTCTGTGCAGGAGCTGCTCGGGGGCTGGGGCTTCTCAATACCCAAAGCACTTTCTCGATGATGCCTCTAAAGTCGTGCTGGAAGCGAAGTGCAGTTTCTCCAAGATGTCCGGTCCCACGTGTCTCGTCGCACCCACGGATCTCAGCTATGCTGCAGATGTAGGTAGAGGTCAGAGAGGTCTGAAAGCCCGGGTCTCGTCGGGTCTCTGAAGTCTGGTTCCACCGGGAAGGACAACAAAGTGAACCGCTAGGACACTTGATGGTGCCTGCTTGTGCAGGGTGGTACTCCTTGGCCACAAGGGAGATTTCTTCAGTCTTCTGTGGAGCAGAACGCCGAAGTCCAGAGTTTCTTCTTTGTAGTTTCAAATCAGGATTAATCTAATTTGGAATAGGACCAGCTCCTACCTTTATTCTCCTAAAGGTGTGGGACCAGGAAGGGGGGTGGTTACACCCCCTATCCTTTGTCCGGTTTCGCGCCAGAGCTGGGGTTGAAGTGCCCCAGCAACTGGTTTGAACCGGGGTATGCACAGGGACACCTTGTGTGCCCCAAGCATGTCTCATTCCTTTCAGCCTGTCCTACCTAATACACAAAATCCTGTCTGGGGTGGTGCTAGCACCTCCCAAGGCAGGAAACCCTTTGTCCAGGCCTCCCTCGCTGGAAGGACTCCCAGCAGCAGGAGGAGGTCAGACTTGTGTCTGTAGTGGCAGCATCCATTTTGTGATGCTGAGGCTCAAGTTAACTTAACCGGGGTTCACAGTTACATACATGTCGTGTCCCTCTAAAAGGGTGGAATGCTACCCCCGTCGCCAGAACTGGCAAGGGGGTATTATTCCGATTCGTATGACACCTTACTCAACATGTTTTGATAATGCTATGCCAAAGTTAGCAATAACCACGAGGATTATAATGCATTTAAGAGAATATGGTATAGTGTTATCATGGAAACAACTAAAGGACTTGGTTCCGAAAGCTGCAGACAGGCTCAGCTCATGCTAGAGCACCATCTCACGTAATTCCCAGCACTCTGCCTCCAGGATTGTTAAGGCCTGCCATAGGAGTGACTTATAGAAGGATATGTGTCCATTTTAGGGTTAGATATAGGTATACTATATCTAAAGCAAAGGGTGAGTACACCACCTTGCCCCAGCTGTGTTACCAGTCAGTTGTGTCTGTTTAGATGGCCAGCCAGGGGTGGCACAATACATGCTGCAGCCCCTGGTAGGCTTTGGGTGCACTTATGCCCTGGGTACCCTGTACAAGGACTTACAAGAGTGACCCAATACCAATTGGTAAATGCACCTAAAGTACACGGATGTCAATTTAGAGAGAGAACAGCTAGGCTGTGGGTCTGATTAGCAGGCCCACAGCCAGGGAAATTCGTAAACCAGTAAAGCAAAAAGCAAAAATCTGGGGTGACCATAGGATTGCGGACCCTACTCGAAGGTGTGGCAGGAACGTCGCATGAAACTTCTCTCGGTGCGTCTCTCCAGGTCAGCATCTTCCCCTTGGTCTACTTATGCAGACGGCTTCAGATACGGCCGTGATCGGCGCCCTAGCACTTCCTTCGTCGTGTGAACGGCGCTCCCCGATGGGTACGTGTCGCAGTTTGTCCCGGGGTCTGGTTCCCGGCCGGGGGCGTCGACTATCCACCGTTTCCTAATGTTGGGGCGTCGAGAGTCCAAATGGAGACATACGTGGCGGCTCTGCAGGCCTCGCTGGCGTCTACTCCTCTTCCTGGGGCGTTGGCGGATCTCCTACCTCGCGCGGGGCCCTCCGCCGTGCCCCCGGCGCCGACTGGTTCGGATCCAGACTTTAAGGATGTGGTGATGTCAGGGTGCAGATCTCGGGCGCGAGAGGTCGCCTTGCCTCGGGCCGCAACCCCGAGCCCCTCTCGGTTCTTTGTCAAGGTGGTCCTGTCTAAGGCCGAAGTGACTCTGCGCCGGCAGCAGCTGGCCCGTGCGGAGCCACAGGGGTCAGCGGCCCCTCCTTGTCCCGCTCCATGTCGATGCCTGATGAGTGCCCCTCTCTGGGCCCCTCTCGTTCCTTCCCGCAGGCGGCAGCCTTGGAGGGCGAATCAGTGGCTGAATAGTCTCTGGCGTCGCCACATGGGTTGCCGAGTGATCTCCGCCAAATTCTAGGCCGCGGCTGGCGGAAGAGTTCTGGTCATTCCCCTGGGCCATCTGGTTCCCCCACGCAGGTGTCTACTTTGGTGGGGGTCAGGTCGGCGTCGTTCTGGGGCTGGCTCGACTCCAGCTCCACTCCGGTCTTTGGTGCGGGATGACTTGGTGGACTCTTGTCCAGTGACGCCGGATGGTTCCTGCGTCCTGCCTCAGGCGGCGGACACTAAGGATCCACGCAGGTGGTGTACCGTGGATTCGTCTTCGGATGCTCCATCTTCCCCGGAGGCAGTCTGTATTTTGGTGTCGTCCTCTCCGGAGACTGACCGACGTGTGGTGTCTTTTTCACCGGCATCGAAGGGCGGCTTTCCGCCCTTCATGAGGCAGAGGTGTTCGTTGGAAGAGCGGCGGGTCCCTCATTCTTTGGCTCCGTCTGGCTACCAGATCTGGCCCCTGCCTGTCCTGCTTGGCCTCGGGGACGGCCTCCTTAGTTTGCAACCATCACCCACGGACAAGTTGCTTTCTCCGCTGCGGGGCCCTACGGAGGCAAGTGCGGCCTTCGCTCGCGCGGTGTCCATGGCTGTGGGTGTCCTGCGCATGGGTAACCCGGTGGCTCACATTTTGTTGGGCTCTGGTGTAAGGAAGTGGGTTTCTGTTGCAGTAACCCCCTCCACTTTTTGCCTGATACACTTTCCTTGGTGTGCCCTGGGTCCCTGCCAATCAGGTACCCAGGGCCTGTGTCCCTTCCCTTAAAACTGCACTAAAGCCTAAATCCATTTAGCATCTCTGGCCACATGTCAGCCCCTGGTAAATGGTACCCTAGGTTCTCCAGTATTTGGGGTGTCTTTCATAGATTCACATGCCTGAATCATTCCCGGTCGTCGGAGTGTGAGTCCCACGGTACACACAAAAACGCAATAATATGCCATATTAACATAGGAAAAAAACAGTAATTCCCAACCAGGATGTAAAGTAGCCCAAGCTACAGGAGAAAACACTTCCACACATGACTATCTTAGTCATTTTGTATAGCCCAAACTGCAGCCAATCAGGCTTCCAATACTGGAGAACCACAGAATACAGGTAAGTAACTATTGTTCTACCCAGGGCATTGTGACCTGAGAAGACCCCTAAGGGCTGCAGCACTTATTGTGCCACCCTTAGGGGACCTGTACCTTGGCACACACACACACACACACTGCCTTTTCAGGCTGTGTCCTGGTGCAGAACGAAACAAAGAATCTAAAAGAAACAGGTTAGTATTAGATTCCTTACCTTAGAATATCCCCAGGCGTCAGACTGGATCCGGAAACTTTTGCGTAGCAGTACCCCTGCACGTCAGTAGGCGTCCTCTGCGGCTCCGCGTCCATCGTAGGCGCCGGGATGACGTCGCCGGAGTAATTAGACGCAGCCCTCGTGCGCTGATGTCAGTTCTTTTTCTGAGCTTTTTCCGTGCCAGCAACGCAGATCCGGAAAAAGTGGTACCCCTTAGTCAATTTTTGACTAAACTTTTTTGATAATTTTTTGATCCTTTTTGAAGTCTAACGACTCCGAAGGTGCCGGTAGGGATGCCCGGGTTTAAACCCTGGGCCGTCTGCGGCCGACTACGACCGACTGATGTCAGTTACCGACCCCCACCGCCGGTGTCTTCATTGCCTGGGCCTCGACCACGACAGCAAGGCCTGCTCCGACTGTCGAACCCTGACATCTAAAGCTAGACGGGAGCAGTCCCGCAAGCGACTAGAGCTCCGGTAGTCGGCCCCGCGCCGCTCGAGGTCCCGGTCCGCGAGGAGGTTGAGGGACCGGTCATGGGCTCGGAGACACCATAGCTCCGGGAGTCGTCTTCGGTCTTCGGGCTCGAAGTCCTCAGTTAAGCGCAAGAAGTCGAAAAGATGTCATCGATCTTCCGACTCCCCCGACGCTCGTGTGACGTGGCCTGGGGTTCTTGCACATCGCCCTCGCTGCTCCACCGGAGCCGCGGGCGTCGCAGCCTGCTTCATACCCGTCGGTCCCTGGGCAGAACACGACGCCGGAGGAGATCAAGGCCTTCCTCACGGCCATGAGGTCGCTCACTCCGTCGGGCTCCGCAGCGCCTTCGGGCCCAGCGGCCCGACTGGGGGTCCCAGCGGGTGAGGCGCTTCGGCCTCAACGCCGTCGGGTGCTTTGGTCCCAACACCGCCGGTGACTTCGGTCCTGGCGCCGCAGGCCCCCGCAGGATCCGGATCCGGATCGTCGCCGGTCGACCTAGCCGGTGCTGGCCCCCAGGGTGTTGACGCCGTCCCCGATCCCTCCCTCGATGCCAGAACGGCGCCGCTCTCTACGCCAATGGGAGATTTCTACTTCTATGACCCGACCCTATCCTTTGGTCCTGAGTCTCAGGAGATGGGTGGCGAGGGGGATTGGGAGGGGTCTGTGGACCCTCTGGCACAGGAGTGCCAGTCTTATCAGGACTGGACAGGTGAGCTAGGGGAGGCCAGTGGTCTGGACACTGGTTTTGTCTCCCCTCCTACCGTGGCTATGGAGGAAGGGGCTGCCTATATTGTGGTACTGACGCGGGCGGCAAAGGCCTTGGGCATGGAGCTCCCCGTCACGGCCGTGAGGACTAACCTCCTCACTGAGGTCCTTAAACCGCAGGCAAGCTCGGCAGAGCTCTGCTGCTGTTTAATGAGGCCTTGTCTGACGTTCTTCTGGGCACTTGGTCCAAGCCTGCTACAGGTCAGCCTGTAGATAGGAACATGGCCAGACGCCACTGCCTGGCTCCGGGCGACCCTTGCATCCTGTCCACCCATCCCACCCCCGAGAGCCTGGTCATCCAGGCCTCTAACTCCCAGACCGCATTCCCAACGGCTCCCCCCGATCCGGAATCCAAGAGGTACAAGCAATACGGTAAAAAGGTATTCTCCTCCCTGAGTTTAGAGCTGCGGTCAGTCAACACCGCGTGCCTCTTGGGCTGTTATACCCACTCTCTGTGGGACACGGTCACGGACGTGCTGCCGCAATGTCCGGCGGAGGTCCAGACTAAACTCGCCCAAGCCCTTGTGGGGGATCGAGATGCAGCACGGTACTCCATCCGGTGTGGACTGGATACCACGGACTCTCTGGGCAGAGCGATGGCAACAACGGTGGCGATTCGTCGCCACGCCTGGTTGAGGTCTGCCAACTTTTCGACTGATGTCCAGAACACCCTTATGGACATGCCGTTTGATGGCCGTCTCCTCTTTGGCGACAATGCAGACTATGGGCTTGAGCGCTTTAAGGACTCCAGGGCTACGGCCAAGTCCTTGGGCCTCTCGGCCCCGCACCAGCAAACGGCTGTTTCTCGCTCCTTTCGTGGCCAAGGAAGGGGTGCCCCAACACGTCCTGCCAGCCACGAGCCGCAGACTACCGTCCAGCGCGGTGGCGGACGTGGAAACCACCTTGGCAACTGTCTGGGACAACGGCGAGTCCAGTCCACACCCGCCCCTGCAGCATCCGCCTCAAAACCTTCATAGTCCGAGCTTTCAGGCCCATGTGACGCCAGTGGGGGGGCAGGGTTCGCCATCACCACCTCCACTGGCGCACTGTCACATCGAACAGGTGGGTGCTGCAAATCGTTCGAAGGGGCTACTTCCTCCCCTTCCAGGTGACCCCTCCAGCCATGCCAACGTGATACCACCGCGTGCCGTGGGATCACTTGACACTTCTACGAGAGGAAGTTACGACCCTCTTGGCCAAGGGGGCCATCAAGCGCGTTCCTGGGCCAGAAGTAGGGTGTGGTGGTTACTCCCACTACTTTCTGGTTCCCAAGAAGGGCAAAGGGGGCCTACGCCCTATCTTAGACCTGCGGAACGTCAAAGGCTTTCTCCGGCAGGAAAAGTTAAAGATGCTGACACTAGCTCAGGTCCTAGCTGCCCTGGACCCGGGAGATGGTAGCTTTGGACTTGCAGGACGCTTATTTTCATATCCCCGTCCTGCCGGCCCACCGGCGTTACCTGCGGTTCACGGTAGGCCACGAGCACTTTCAGTTTACCGTGCTCCCCTTTGGCCTTACCAGCGCCCCACGGGTGTTCACGAAAGGGATGGCGGTGGTCGCAGCTCATCTGCGCAGGTTAGGGGTTTCAGTCTTCCCCTACCTCGACGACTGGTTGTTAAATGCGGGCTCGCCCCAGACAGTCGTCAGCCACCTCCAGACTACGGCCGACCTCCTGCACCTGCTGGGGTTCTCCATCAATGTGCCGAAGTCACACCTGTGCCCCTCTCAGAAGCTCCTCTTCATCGGAGCGGTTCTGGACTCGGCGCAGTTTCGGGTTTATTCTCCCGAACAGCGGGTTCGGGATATTCAGGCGCTGATTCCGATCTTTCAGCCGTTATCCAGAGTCTTAGTCAGGTTGGTGCTGCGGCTTCTGGGGCTGATGGCCTCCTGCATCCTTCTGGTGCATTATGCCAGGTGGCGGATGCGGGCTCTGCAGTGGGCCCTGAAGTTTCAGTGGGCCCAGCATCAGGGCAACCTGTCCGACCATGATTTGATCTCGGAGGGCTGCAAGACAGTTGCAGTGGTGGCTCACGGACCGCGATTGGGTCAGCGGCAAATCCCTCTCCCTACCCCAACCGGAGCACGTAGTTTGGGCGGATGCGTCCATCCAGGGCTGGGGAGGCCACATGGGAGAGGCGGAGATCAGAGGCCTCCGGTCTCCGGCGGAGTCCCGGCTCCACATCAACCTTCTGGAGCTGCGGGCGATTCGTCTAGCACTGAAGGCATTCCTCCCCTCTGTCCGGGGGAGTGTAGTGCAGGTATTCACGGACAACACCACCACCATGTGGTACTGCAACAAACAGGGCGGGGTGGGGTCGTGGACCCTATGCCAGGAGGCTCTGCGCCTCTGGCAGTGGCTGGAATATCAGGGCATGACCCTGGTGGTTCAAATCCTGGCAGGTTCTCTGAACGCCAGGGCGGACTAACTCAGCCGTCGGTTCATGATGGATCACGAATGGTGTCTGAACTCGGACGTGGTGCAAGGCCTCTTTCAGCAGTGGGGAGAGCCTTGGTTAGATCTATTCACCACAGAAGAGAGCGCGCAATGTCATCAGTTCTGCACGTTGGAATTTCCAAGGCAGCGCACGCTCGGAGACGCTTTTCGTCGCGAGTGGAGCTGCAGTCTGTTGTATGCCTTTCTGCCTATACCACTTCTGCCCAGAGTGCTGAAGAAAATCAGGCACAACTGGGCCCAAGTTATCCTTGTGGCTCCGGACTGGGCACGAAGATACTGGTATCCTGAGCTACTCAGTATGTCTGTAGATCCCCCGATTTGTCTGCCTCTTCAGAAGAGGAGGACCTTCTGTCGCAGCAGCAGAGGACGGTCCTCCACCCGAACCTGTCCAGTCTCCACCTCCATGCTTGGAGATTGAGCAGCGACAGTTGAGGCCATTTGACTTGCCTCCTGAAGTTTGTAATGTCTTTTTGGCAGCCAGGCGTCCCTCCACAAAGTCGGTATACGCCTGGAGGTGGAACAAGTTTGTGGCATGGTGCACAGCAAAGGCTGTGGATTACCTTTCTGCCCCTCTTTCTGAGGTTCTCCTCTTTCTTCTTTCTCTTGCCCAGCAGGGCTCTGCTCTGGGCACTATCAAGGGCTGTATGTATTATCAAAGAAGACTAGCTTTATATGACTATTAAATATGGACTCTGACTAGTTTTGGCAGGGGGCACCTGGTTGGTGTGTTCATGAAGCCCTCACCCACCAACATAGTTGGTGGCATGCTTCATCATCGGGCCCACCCAGTGACACCTGATTACAGCGGAGCTGGTATTTTGCTGAGAGTGCAGTGTGGGGTGTTAGTGAAATGATAGTTAAAACAGCTTGGCGATGGTCCCAGTACCCGAGGGAAAATTAGAGTTTAATAACTGGGACGCCGTCAGCGGTTAAAATAAGGCAAGGGGATGTTGCAGGTGGCCTTATGTTTCAGCCAGTGCCTTAGGATAATCTGGCTTTCCTCAGGACCTATTAAAAATAGTGTGGGTGCAAGTTAAAAAAGGGTGGGAAGTGTAATGCAGGCTATGTGTTACACTCGATAAGGTGTTTCTCTAGGTGTGAGAGGGGGATTCCCTTCTCATGCATACCTGTACGAATGACATAGACAAAACATGTAGGGAAAAAGAGTCAATTGGCATCTCGCCAGACAGTCCTATTCAAAACTGAATTGCCGAAGCTAAAGTGCATGGTGAGTAGGCTGTAGTCGGCTAAGGTGTAACAGTAATGTTGGTACCGTTATGGTGACAAATCGCATTTAATTAGGCGTGGTGTAGCTAAGACACGGGTATCACACAAATAGGGTACACGGTGTGATAAGGCGTAAGTAGCAGTTCTTACGCTGGGAATTAGCAGCCAATGCTTCCAGGAGTGAAGCTGCAAGGGGATGACCCTGTTGGGAGATAAAGTTGGCCACTGGGGTTAGGAGACCTGTAGGGAAGAAAAATCGCTTACCCAAATTGTTGCTTGCCAAAAGACAACCCTGCATCCGGCACCCCGCGGCCCCCTGTGCCTTCCTTTGGGGTAACTATCTCTTCTCCAAGATCCCAACTTACCTCTCGAAGTGGTGGTCGCACCTGAAGAATCTCCGTCACCGAGCCTGCAGCCTTTGTTCACTTTTTAACTTTCCCATTGGATAACATTGAGAGCCCAACGGCTCAAAAGCAGCCTGCACCCAGCCGCCCGAGTGCCGCTGGAAGTGCAACTACTACCCTACTCTTCTTCCCCACTTGCCCTGAGTAAGTGACCAGGAGCTCAGCTCCCACAGCCACGTGGCCTGCTTGCTTGCAGCCACCAACCGAAGACCCCCTACCCTCCATAGGATTGCATTGGGCCTACTCTCTGCACCCGGCTGCCCCTGTGCTGCTGAGGGTGTAACTTCTGTACCTTTCCGACCCTGGGTGACCCCTGAGTCTATGCCCAGAACCTTAACTCTACCAGTTGAGTGCTTACCTAAAAGCCGATAACTCATTTTCCTTCCATAGGATAACACTGACTGGTTTCACTTGAAATTTCTTCTAAGTGTGGAGTTTTGAAACTTTAAAATATTAATCTAAAATCAACTGATCAACGTATTCCGAATTACTCACCTGTGATCAGGAGAGAGCCAGTGCTACACCTTTTAGCCCAGCACTGAACTGTAAAAGTAATTATAAGTGTACTTACCCGTAACTTGAATTTCCTCCCGTAGGATAACATTGCTTGGTTTTCACTGAAAAGTTTCCAAGGGTCAACTTTGCAAAATACATTTATATTCTTTAAAAATCACAACTGTAACCAAAACGCTTATACTTAACTGTTTACAGCTTATGTTCCAGGACTGAATCCAGGATCCAGTCCTGTGGTTAGGAAAGTAATCTATAAAGTAATCCATTGCGTTTATCTAGAAAAACCCATAGAGCTCAATGTTAAATTGTTTGAAATTGTGTTGCCTATTGCAACCACTGTAGCTATTGTACTCGCAAAGTCTATTGCCTTTTTGCAAAGTAACTACCTAAAGTCACTCATAGTGAGATAAGTATATTTTGATACCTTGTTGGTTCTAAAATAAAATAACTATATCTTTTGATATAAACCAATTGGCCTAGAGTACAGTTCTGGAGTGTGTGATACCATTTGCTTACTGAGTGTGTACAACAAATGCTTTACACTGTCCTCTGATACTGCCTTATTGCTCGGCCAAGCTACCACTTTAGAGAGTAAAGTTATATCTAACTTTAACCTCTGCCATTCCTCTGGAGAATGTACCTTACTTTGGTCCAGTATATATAGAGCCACTTTCTTACATCTGGTGGGAGGGAAGGTTCTCTCCTTTCTTCCTTGACGGTGGCTTGGAGGCGGTCTGCCTCAGGGGACCTGGTTCCTCAGCATCTTCTGCACTGGCACCTCCTGGCGCCGCGTGACCTTGAGTGTCTGTCCCTTCACCCCTCGGCTGCCAGTCCCCTTTTGCAGACTGCTTTTCCCTCCCTGCCGCCTCTCTTGACTCCGCCGTTCCGGGAGACCCGCTGGCATTTTTTCCTCGACCACCGCTGCTCTGCGGGCCCTTAACACCTTGTGTGTACTTGCCAGGGCCTCCTCCTGTCTGTGGGACTCGGCTGAGTATCTGGTATCTGCGGCGTCCCAGGAGCCTGGTCAGGTGGACTTGCAGCATCATGCGTCGGATGGCCTGGAGCTTGGGCATTTATTCTCCACTCTGCTCTGGACATCTCAGAGGTGCTGGGACGGGCCATGGCTTCCTCGGTCGCTCTCCGTTGCCATGCCTGGCTTCGTATTCCCTGAGAATATTTCGGGAGCGACTTATTGACCTGCCGTTTAAGGTACTGTGTTGTTCCATGCCCCGGCCGACTCCGCCATCCAAAGACGCTTGGCGGGGCTCCTCCCTTCTCCTGGTCCTCCACCTTATTGTCCTCCATCTCCTCCTCAGTGACTAGTGAGTTGGGCTGTTGCTGGGCCTTCTTAGTCCAATTGTTCTGGTTGCGTAGTGTATTTTTCTAGCCATCGCGTCCTCTCTGGACTTTGGCATTGTTGGCCGCTGGACGGCCCTTTGTTAGTTATGTGTGTGTTATTGCGCAGACTCTGACTCAGATTCGGCCTTCTGCTTAATTGGGCTGCTTGTCAAGTTATTCGCGTGGGTGTTTTTTTCCCTGTGGATCTTTTGTTTTTCCTCTGCTGCGGAAGTTTTTCCAAAGAGCATTCCCATAGTTTGGGACTTGCCATACCCTTGTGGAGTAGTGGTAGCTGTTATATGGCTTGCTCCCTGCTTGAGGTTCTGGTCGCCTTTGGTTGCCTGTTCTCCATGGCGTTGGGTGGTTGCCTTGCTGCTTGAGGTTGTCTAAGCAGCCGTTTGTGGTGGTGTGCCTGGGCTCTACCCCCTCCTTCTCTGCTGACTCCTGTCCGGAGGGCTGGGGTGCTCATGTGTTCTCCCGTGCCAGGCGCTGCTTACTCTCCTCTGGGGAATTTGGGCTGCTCCTCTTGCTTCTGGTGGCTTGTCTGCTGGCGCTGCCCTAGCTGGCAGATTGCTCCCCGTTTGGAGTGGGTTCGCCTTCTTTCCCTCAATTGCTTGGGACTTCTGGGCTGCTCCTTCCGCTCTTCCTGTCTTGGCTTTGAGCGGTGGCTAGTTTGCCTTGTGAAGGAGTGGGGTGCTTCAGCCCCTCCGGCCTTGCCCTTGGCCCTCTGTTGTGACTCTTCTGCCTCCTTCTTCTTCTTCTTCTCTCCCTCCTACCTCCCTTGGGTCGGTGGGATTCTGCTTGTGGGGGTTCCCATTGCCTGGCAGGGGCGAGTTTCTCCCTGGTTCACAGCTTTGGTCCCCTGTGGGGCCCCTGGTCTGTCTTGAATAGTAGGGTCCTTTCGTAGCCCCTCTTTCCCTGGGGTATTGCTAGGGTATCTATTGTACCTAAAGGAATCTACGGCTATTAGTCTTTATCAGATGTACAAGTTACTTACCTTCGGTAACAATGTATCTGGTAAAGACGAATCTAGCTGCAGATTCCTTCACGACCCACCCGTCCTCCCCTGTTCTGCGAGGACCCTTGGGTTGATCTCCGGTGCTTGCCTCCTGGTAGAGGGGGCTGTGTCTCCTGTGAGTGCCTTCCTTGTTCTGGATGGGTGGCTCCGTCTGGGGGTGGTTCATTCCTCCTTTGTTCCTTGGAGCCTGGGGTTCCGGTGCTCCGGTGCCTTGGTGCCCTGGCTCTCCTGCGTTAGGGAGATTGCTTCTATCCCTGGCCATCCCTCTCCTCCCTTCCATTCCTTCCTCTGATATAGGTTCCCCGGCCTTGTTTTGCCCTTGCCCCTTGGAGGTTGTTGCCCTCTATATTGAGATGGCTTGGAGGTTGTTGTCCCTGTCTGGGGTGGTAGTTTCCTATGTGTGCCATGACTTCTAAGCATGTTCCATGTCTCTGGGGCACAAGGATGGGAGGCTGTCTTATGCTGGCAGGGTTGGGCCGCAGGTCTCTGCTTGCTCTTTCTTCTTTCCCTGTCTTTACGTTCTGCGGTGTTGTCACCAATCTTGTGGTGTGGTTAGTCACTGCTTCTTTCCAATTTTTCTGCTCTTCGCAGACTGTTCCCATGCTCCAACAGTTTTTTATCTGGTGGTTCCGCGTTGTGGTGCGGAAAAGGTCTCCTAAGAAAACTGACGTAGGCTCGCCGGGGCGGGTCTTATGTGTCCTTACCGAAGTCACGTACGCGGACGACGCCTGGGCGGAGTCCCGTGATGTTGCCCCGACCCCGGCGTGCAGGGTTGCTGTGGCAAGAAAAAAGTTGCCGGATGCAGTTTCACGCCTCGGGATAATTCTACGTGAAGGAATCTGCGTCTAGTAACTCGTACTTTAATCCTCCTGCCCTATTGTGTACTAGGGTCTTACAGAGGAGGCCATGCTAATCACAGGGGTACCCCAACGCTCAGTGTTCCCTAGTGTATGTAGGTGTTTTGAATGTATTCTAAGTGTCTTTTTCTCCCTCTCCCCATCTCCCACTCAGCACCACCACAGCATCACTCAGCACCACCACAGCATCACTCAGCACCACCACAGCATCACTCAGCACCACTCACCATCACCACATCATCACCACATCATCACTCAGCACCACCCCAGCACCACTCAGCATCACCACATCATCACTCAGCGCTACCCCAGCATCATTCAGCGCTACCCCAGCATCATTCAGCACCACCACATTATCATTCAGCACCACCACATTATCATTCAGCACCACCACATTATCATTCAGCACCACCACATTATCATTCAGCACCACCACATTATCATTCAGCACCACCACATTATCATTCAGCACCACCTCATTATCACTCAGCGCCACCCCAGCATCACTCAGCACCACCCTAGCATCACTCAGCACCACCCTAGCATCACTCAGCACCACCCTAGCATCACTCAGCACCACCCTAGCATCACTCAGCACCACCCTAGCATCACTCAGCACCACCCTAGCATCACTCAGCACCACCCCAGCATCACTCAGCGTAACCAGTGCGCACACCGGGGCGCGCACCGGGAGCGCACCAGGGGAAAAAAAAATAGTATTATATAAATATACAATATAGGAATCATTATAAAAAATAGTACATTTCATAGGTTTGAGGCCCTATATATAGTTAGGAATTAGCATTTAAAAAACCTATGAAATTCACTGAAAAAGCCATAGCGTTTCACACCAGTTATAGTTAGGAATTAGCATTCAAAAAACCTATTAAATTCAATGAAAAAAACCATAGGTTTCACACCAGTTATAGTTAGCTGGAAATTTTACTGACATAAAACCATAGAAATTCCAACGTTATAGTTAGATGAACTCACTATAACAAGCGCGCCTGCAATGCACTGCTGATGACGTCACATATTACATCACTCATGACATCGTCAGTGACATCACTCATGACATCACTGATGACACCATCCTTGTGACAGTGATATACCTCCTTTTAGTGTAATGTTATCCTTGAAATAGATATTCAAAAATAGAAACTAACATTTTCAAAAAAATGGAGATACCCATACCAGTTACAACAACCAATTCAGTAATTCCACCATCTATATACACATCCACTCATTTACCAACAGTTCTATATAATCACTCATACATATACTCACTCATCATATGTAGTGATACATCTATCCATCCTGTTATATACCGACAGTCATCCAAAAGTTACTCACACACATACTCACACATGCAAATAAATTATTGAACATCCATGTATTTGCTTATAAAACTATACACACACTACCTCTTTACTTCTAAGGAAACTTACACATACTTACTCTCTTAAACAAACATTTATATAAACATATACTTATTTAAACAGGAACTCTTACAATCTCTTACTCTCCCATATACTCACTTATATACATCAAAACTCACATACACTAGAATAAAATATGTCGTCACTAAAAAACATATTAGTGAGACTGTCATTCACTCACTAACACACACATATACACACTCATCCACCCATACAGTCCTGCACATATGCTATCTTCAAAACACATACAAACAGTGAGTCAGTCACCAACCCATGCAGCTACTTATACACAAAGAGAAACACTGATACATATATTTCAATATTTAAAAGTTACTCGCTAATATATGTATTCAATAAAATACACTTAATAAAGCAGTTAACCAATCTTTTTTTTTTAAACATCCATTTACTCACTTATTTAACCATTTATTCTTCCATCAACCTTTACAAATACAAATATTAAACATTAATTTTAAAGAAAGACACACATTCACTGGCTGGTGTCATAAGTGATGTCATGAGTGATATCACTGACGATGTCATGAGTGATGTAATATGTGACGTCCTCAGCAGTGCAGTGCAGGCGCGCTTGTTATAGTGAGTCCAACTAACTAGAACGTTGGAATTTCTATGGTTTTATGTCAGTAAAATTTCCAGCTAACTATAACTGGTGTGAAACCTATGGTTTTTTCATTGAATGAATATATATATTTATATATATATATACTGTAAAAACCTAAAGGTTGAAATGTAATATTTAGATGAAGATTTCAGTGCTAAGGTAACATTTAAACTAAAAAAAAAAAACAGAAATTCACCAGTAATAATTCTCTAGAAATTATCACTCATGACCCCCACCATGCACACCTGTCATCAAATATGTAATTTTAAATGTTGCAATATGGGTAATGTAAAATGGGAGGTCGTTAGCAGTGCACATCTTAAAACCCCTTACTGTTCATACCCTTATCCAACTGAGAACCCGATAAAACCATTACTAACCCAAATCCCATTTCTGTCCCATACTCCTAACCATCTCTAAACCTTAAAGTCCCTTTTAAAAGTCTTCCAACTCTTTACCTTTACTTATCCCTGAACCCTTAAAGACACATTACTACCCTGCATCCTTACCTAGCCCTAAACAACCCGTATAACATTGATTTTGCAGCGTGAATCTTTCTGGATTCACTATGCTGTGCATATTCCGCGGTCTTGTCTTTGGGTCCGGATTCGTAGTCTTTTCTTTGTTTTTTTTTTTTGTTTTTTTGTAGCCCTTGTGGGCGTCGGCGTCACACCTCCTCGGGTGCATTTCCGGTGACGTCGGCATGCTTCCTGCGGAAGCTCCCACTCTTGGGCGCCATCTTCAGATTCTTTTTTCCGCGGTCGGGTCTGGATCGTTCCCGTTGGGCTCCAGACATTTTTGGAGAAAGTACTGAAAAGAGTGGAAGTTGGAGGAGATATCGAAAGAAGAAGACTAAAGAAGACTTCACAAAACATTGACGAAGAGGAAAGAAGGTGAAAACCTCGAGAACTTCGACGATCGTCGACGTCCACGCGCTCAGGGAGGCCTGAACGCACGAGGATGGACAACACGCCGTTCAAGTTCTGCCCGAACTGCAGACACAAGTACGCACAGAAGGACCAGCACCCGGTTTGAAACCTCTGCCTACCGGTAGAACACAGAAGCGAGGACTGCAACGCCTGCGCCGTCTTCGCCCAGAAGACCCTCCGTGTGAGGAAGAGACAGAGGGTAGCACACGCCGCCCTCGGAGGAAAATCCCCGACGCCATCGCTGTACGAGCTGGGGATGTCCTCAGAGGAGGAGGACAACGCTGCCGCCGAAGACGACAGCTACACGGTCGTAGAGACCGATTACAAGAAGACACCTCATAAGGTAGGAGACTCGACGTCCCACAAGAACACGAGAGACTCTGAGTCTCGAAAGCACGAGGCCAAGAGCCCGAAGGCGCCGACGCAGCGACATCTGCCGTCCGCGACCACGAGCAGGCCCAGCGGATCCTCGGAGAAGGAGTCCCTGGCGCCGAAGGCTGTTGACCAGCAGAAAGCGTTGAAGATCGTCGCCGAAAGGGACCGATCGACGTCGAGGGAGAAAGACCCTAAAGCCTCGTCAACGCCCAAGGACCCGAAAGCCAGTTCGACGTCCAAGCCGTCGACGCCGAAAATCTCGACGCCGAACCAGGCGCCGAAGAGAGGAGCCGAACGTTCCGAAGCCGAGAACGCGGCCGAGGTGGAAAGGAAAAGACGTCGGCTGGAAGCCGAGATGGCAAGCCTCTGCAGCGGAGAAAGGAGGTCGCCGCCGAGATGAGTGCCTTCACGATTCCACACAAGACCAAGCACGCCGTGCTAGATCTGGCCGAGGAGGAAGAGGAACATGCCGACGACCATGTGCCTAGCGACGAGATGGTCGACGACCGGGAAGCTGAAGAAAATCCCTACGAGGATTACAGCTACGAGGACGAAGAGGGCAGTAGAGTGGACGCCGTGTCGGTCACCTCTGACCCACGTGAGGAGGATTACCTAGACGTCGACACAGAGAGCCCGGAGGAGGCGGTCGACTCATACCCCTCGAGACCCTCGCTGCCGGACGACATCGGGGCATACAACTCGGCGATACAATCTGCCGCAACTGCATTCAAGTTAAAGCTCGACGAAGAAAAGCAGAAAGCAGACTTCCTGCTAGAGACATTGCTCCCAACACAAACAAGAAGCCAGTTCCTCCCAATGCTCGAGAGCGTCTTGGCGCAGGGAAAGGAAGCGTTCAAAGAGCCCGCAACATGCAAGGCGGTAACTCCCAGAACAGAGAAAAAATACAAACACTCCTCGAAGGACCCGGCCTACATTCGAGGCGACGTCTCCGCTGACTCCATTATCACGGCCACAGCTAGGAAGAGGGCGAGCGTATCTACTACCTCAGGCCCACCGCCGGATAAGGAGAGCAAGAGGATGGATCTGGTGGGGAGAAGGATCGAGCGAAATGCCGCGACCCACTGGCGCATGGCTAATTCCAACGCCCTGTTAAACAGGCACATGTACCAAATCATGGAGGGGCTGGGGCACTTGGTGAAGGACCTACCCCAGTATGCCAGGCAGAAGGCCGAAAAATTGATCGAAGAAGGGAAGAACGCGGCAAATTCTTGCCTTAAGACGGCCCTGGACGGAGCAGACACCGCCAGCAGGCTAATGATGATGGGTGTCACGGAAAGGAGACACGCCTGGCTCAGGATCTCAGGGTTCAAACCCGAGGTACAACACAGTATCCTGAACACACCGTTCAACGGCGAAACACTTTTCCGAGCAACGGTTGACGACAAACTATGCCAACTCAAAAAAGATAACGAGACTGCAAGATCCATGGGGGCATTGCAGTTCAGAGGCAACAGAAGAGGCACCCCGGCACGGAGGCCCGGCGGGAGAGGTGGAAACCAGCCAGGTACATCGCACCAGGCCTTCCAGCAGACGCACCAGGCAGACTCGCAGGCTCAGCAAGGTCACCAGAAGCAGTCCTGGCAATACCAACCAAGGGGTCAGTCCTTTCGAGGGAGAAATGGACGTGGCCAGAATAGAAGAGGGGGGCAGCAGCCCACCTCGAAGTGACTTCACACTCCCCCGGGTGCCCGACCACAGAAAAGATCCCAGGGGGCACCACGTACGAAGGGGTCAGGACAATCTAATGACCTACGACCACATGACACCAGTGGGAGGAAGATTAAAGTTCTATCTCCAGGAATGGAGAGAAATAACATCAGACAAATGGATCCTAAACATCATTCAATTCGGATACTGCTTGGAGTTGGAGAGAAAACCAACAAACAGAAAACCAAGGGGGAAGCCACCAGCAAAAGAACAGCTGGCGAGGCTTCAGGAAGAAGTGCAAGAAAAAGGCCATAGAAAGAGTTCCCTTCAGGGAAAGGAACAAGGGAATATACTCAACGTACTTCCTAGTACCAAAGGTCGACGACAAAATGAGACCCATCCTAGACCTGAGGTTCCTCAACAAATTCATAAGAACACAAAAGTTCAAAATGACCTCATTGCAGGAGGTCCTGCCGCAGTTGCAGGTCGGAGACTTCATGGTCACGATAGACCTCAACGACGCCTACTTACACATACCGATGAACGAGAAGCACAAGCATATGCTCAGGTTCGCAATCGGAGGAGGCCACTACCAGTTCACAACGCTGGCCTTCGGACTGAAATCAGCACCAAGGGTATTCACGAAGTGCCTCGCGGCAGTCGCAGCGCACTTCCGAAGACAGGGGATACACGTATACCCTTACCTCGACGACTGGCTGGTGAAAGCAAACTCGTACCAGAAGTGCAAGCAGCATGCACATACAGTGACGAGCACACTCATAAACTTGGGGTTCTCCGTCCATTGGAAGAAATCATCAATGGAGCCGGAGCAAGTGAAGATCTTCCTGGGGGCAGAGATCAACATCTTACAGGGCAAAGTGTTCCCCAGCGAGAAGAGAGCAAGGGCACTGGTCAAGGAAACTCGCCTATACCGGAAGAGGCAAGCTCGGACAGTGAGGACTGCGAGCAAGATCATGGGGATGATGGCATCATGCATCCACCTAGTGCCGAATGTGCGGCTCCACATGAGACCCATGCAAGAATGGCTGCAGGAACAATGGTCACAGGCTTCGGGCAGTTGGGAGGATCTTGTGGTGGTGACGCACGCAGTGCAGAAGGAGATGGCATGGTGGACCCTGGAGAACTTAACAAGGGGACAGCCTCTTACACTCCCAACTCCGACAGTGACCATCACCACGGACGCATCCCTGAAGGGATGGGGCGCTCACATGGAGGAACTCAAGGTGAGGGGTCTTTGGACGCCAGCAGATGCGACAAAGCACATCAATTACCTAGAACTGAAGACAATCTTCCTTGCATTGAAAGCCTTCCAGACAAGACTGTACAGGCAGAGGGTGTTGCTACAGACAGACAACACCACGGCGATGTTCTACATCAACAAACAGGGTGGAACACAGTCAACAACGCTTTCGACGCTGGCGCAGGAGATATGGAGGTGGGCCATCCCTCTCCAGATAGACCTGCTAGCCATACACCTACCAGGGAAGGAGAACATTCAGGCAGACTGGCTGAGCAGACAGACCTCGGCATCCCACGAGTGGGAGCTCAATGCTCAGGAGACAAGGAGGCTGTTCAACAGGTGGGGAACACCATCAGTGGACCTGTTTGCAACACGCCAGAATGCGAAATGCAGAATCTTCGCATCCAGACAACACGAAGAAGGGTCCCTTGGGAATGCCCTATGGATAGATTGGTCCGGGAAATTTGCATACGCTTTTCCCCCGATACCACTGATAGACAGAGTACTGAGCAAGTGCAGTGAGAGCACCATGACCCTGATACTGGTCGCGCCGCAGTGGGCGAGGCAGACATGGTACTCGCAGATCATGGAGATGGCGCAGTGTGCGCCCCACAGATTCAGCAGGAGAAAGGACCTGCTCTCCATGCAGAACGGAGAGGTGCTGCACCCAGAACCAGAGAGCATGAGCCTAGTAGCATGGCTCCTGAGGACATCGAATTCGCACATTTGAAACTGCCAGAGAGCACCCTCAGGGTCCTTCGGGAGGCACGAAGGCCCAGCACAAGGAAGTGCTATGTCGCAAAGTGGAAAAGGTTCACGATGTGGTGCAGGAGGGAGAGACTTCACAATAAAATGAAGGACACCACGGTACTGAAGTACCTGACACACTTACTGGACAAAAAGCTCAGCTCGTCCTCCTTGAGAGTTCACCTGGCGGCTATAGTGGCATACACAAGGGGTGAGATGGGCAGAAGCTTCTTCACATCACAAGTTGTAAAGAGGTTCCTGGAAGGAGCAAAAAGGATTGCACCACCCAAGCGGGTGCCACCACCGGCATGGAACTTAAACGTGGTCCTGACGGAACTCATGAAGGAGCCCTTCGAGCCGCTTCACAAGGCCTCTTTGAAGATGCTAACTATGAAAACTGCTTTCCTGGTTGCAATTACGTCCTTACGCAGAGTGAGCGAGCTGCAAGCGCTAACGCTACAGGAGCCCTACTTACAAATACACAATGACAGGGTGGTGATGAGGACCGACCCACACTTCATGCCGAAGGTGGTGTCCAGGTTCCACATGAACCAGTCCATACAGATACCGAGTTTTTTCCAAAAACCGACCACTAGCGCAGAACGAGCTCTGCATACCCTGAGCGCCAGAAGGGCGGTCATGCATTACATCGAAAGGACAAAGGGACACAGGAAAACGAAACCGTTCTTTGTGTCGTTCGCCAACAGTTACATGGGCAAGGCAGTCACTAAGACCACTATTGCACGATGGATCGCGCAAACAATCCAACTCTGCCACAAAAGGGCAGGAGAAGAACTGCCAGAGGGGGCACGCGCCCACTCCACGAGGAAAAAGGGGGCTACAATAGCCTTCCTGGCCAATACACCCATACAAGACATATGCCTGGCGGCAACATGGGCTTCGGTGCACACATTCACGAAGCACTATTGCGTGGATGTTCAGATGAACAAGGAAGCACAAGTCGGACAAAGGGTGCTCCAGCATATATTCAGAAACCAGAGCTCATCTTCCACCCAGCCACCACGGAAATGAGAAACCGCTACGAAATCTATGCACAGCATAGTGAATCCAGAAAGATTCACGCTGCAAAACGAATAGTTTCTTACCTGTCGGTGTAGTTTTGCAGCTTGAAGATCTTTCTGGATTCACTAGCGAACCCACCCACCTCCGCCAGAAAGATGAGGCTGGAGAGAGAAGAGGTGGTCAAAAAAAAAAAAAAAAGGGAGATAGGAGGAGAAGAAGTAACAGAATATAAGGACAAGTGGTAAAGAAATTATCACCTGAATAGAACATTGCCATTGCTTCGGAAAAGAAGGAAACACGGAAAAAAGAATCCGAAGATGGCGCCCAAGAGTGGGAGCTTCCGCAGGAAGCATGCCGACGTCACCGGAAATGCACCCGAGGAGGTGTGACGCCGACGCCCACAAGGGCTACAAAAAAAAAAAAAAAACAAAGAAAAGAAAAGACTACGAATCCGGACCCAACCACAAGACCGCGGAATATGCACAGCATAGTGAATCCAGAAAGATCTTCAAGCTGCAAAACTACACCGACAGGTAAGAAACTATTTGTTAACCTGTGCTCTTAACTTTCCCCGAACCCTAAAATCCCTTTTATCAACACTTAGGCATACCTACCCCAGAATCATGAAAACAAATGTAAATCAGTTACTATCCTTACCTTTACCCACCGAACCCTGAAAGCTTCTTACTACATCCCACCATCACTCATCCCTAAATATCAAAAACGTAAATACTTACACAACCCCCACTAAACAAAAAGCTCTAAAACCCTTACTTTCCCCTCCTGTAAGCTACCTCTGAACACTAAAGACTCTTTGAAAGTCCTTACTGCCCTGAACCCAAATCAAACCCATAACTGTCAGGTCTCCATTTTTTAAAATGAAGTAATAATTGTTATTGAAAGAAAAGTACTTTCCTGTCAGGTAAAATGTCAAAAAAGGCCTACTTGATCCTCACCTGCAAGATAAAGGAAATTGTGGTGATGTCCTGCTGGGTAAAGAAACAAGGTTAAGTCTTAGCACCTCACTCACTGATTTTGTGAGACTTGAGATCCCTATAATTGTACTGAATATCTGTGGTGATTTGAAACACATTATAATCTCACTCCAACACACACTAACTTTGTAGTGACACGAACATGCCTATATTCATACATTATCTGTGGACTTGCACATCATTATCTTCGTAAACTAGCTGTCTGAGACTTGGACATTATCATCACACACTCTGTGTGGGGTTTTGAACATCTATAGAAACACACTGTATCTCGCAGGACTTCAATATCGTTACAACCACACACTATCTCTATGGGTGCTTGAACATCATCATATTCAAAAACTATCTCTGTGGGGACTTGATCATTGTATTCACACACTAACTTTGTGGAGTCTTGAACTTTGTATTTAAACTCTATTTTATTGGGGAATTGAACAAAAACATCTTTACACTCCTCTTCAAGCCCTGTATTTGTTGGGACTTGAACATCATCATACAAAAAAGAAATGACCGGTCCACTGTGTGTTGCTGTACTAGTAACCTAGAGAACAGGACTCATGCAAAAAGTGTGAATGAGTTACAACTGGCTGAGATAATCCCATCAGCCCATCCTTCTGGCGGATTCTCATCATGTGGGATTTGTTAATCCATCCAAACGGCCGCCCAAACCATCAAGTGACGGTGCGGCTATGGATGTAAAGTAGAAACTCTAGCCAGAATGTTACTCGGAGGGTAGTGCTAAAGGTGTGTGGTGCAGTGCTATAGTGAAGTGAAATTAAAATTAACGACATAGACAAAAAATCTGTTTAATGAGAATTGTCTAAGTGTCCAGGTTAAAACCCCGCCAGGTAGTCTGAATTTATAACTACACTGTGGCGTTGTGCCGGACGGTCAACATGTTTCAGCCTAATTGGAAGTCTATCCGGCTTTCGTCAGGACCTAGATGATAACAAGCTACTGCAACATGAAAAGAAGTGAAGTGTGCAACATGGTAACAAAATAAGTGTTTTAAACTATATATAAATCTTTATATCTACCAGGAACTTGGAGCCCCAATGTGCACTGGAAGAAGTAGATTAAGTCTTAATCCTATTGAGAAAAACATACACAAGCAAACACATATTTACATGTATATCCACATGTTCACAGAGAGACTGTACAGACAACATACTAGCATAAGTATTTTATACTCCGCTTATTCTTGAGCATACTAACTCTTTCACAGAAAAATTAGCCTGTCTGTGAATACTCACCCTGCTTTGCGTGGGAGATGACCTCACCTCACCCGGCAACCTGCTCGGGAATATGAGGCCCCGCTCTAATGTGTCAAAAAAGAAGAAGAATGAGGCATAAATTGCAAAGTTATATATGCCCCAGCTAATAGCTGTCACATCCAATCTCTAACAATCTAGAATGTGGGCGCAAAAAGTGCAGAACATGGTCTCAACCAATCTGGTATTGGCAAAGAGGAAGAACACCTACTCCTAGCAAAAAGTAAGGGACTGATCACTGCAAGCCCAATCCCAAACCAAGGTTAAATAAGATTAAACACCGTTCTAGGGTCATGAACTGGATACTGTTTGCTGTTTAATACGATTTTAGGTAAAAAAAATCAGCACCAAAAGGGAGAGACCTTACCTGTCTGTCGGTACCTCTTTCTGTCATCCCAGAGGAAGTGGAGGTACCGACTGGACCAGCCCCTTCCTTTTTATATAGGAGTCAATTGAATAATTGCCTAGTTTGGCTCAATATCGCCCGCCAAACTTGAAGCTAATTGATGATTACGAGGCTCTTTTATCAAACTGAAACATAATTGTGGCCCAGTCTGTAAGCTTGCGTGTAGGTATTGTCACGATCAATACAAAAACGCGGCGGTTGCTTCGGCCCTGGCGCCGTCATCGACTCTGGTCACAACGCCGCAGGGCCCTGCTGGATCAGGGTCGTCGCCAGTCGACCTAACGACTCCTCCGCTGGCGCCGACCCCAAGGGTTTCGCTCCCGCCGCCGTCATCGGACGACGTTGACCCCAGTTTCAGTCCCTATCCGGGTCCGGCATCGGACCGGTGCCGTCTCCGGCGTCGATGGGTGAGGCCTTGACCTACGACCTGGCTACATCATTTTTGCCTGTTTATCAGGAGATGGATGACGAGGACTGTTCTCCCTGAGTTTGGGGCTGCGGTCTGTCAACACCGCCTGCCTTTTGGTCCTTTACACCCACTCTGTGGGATACGGTTGTGTAGGTGCTGCCACACTGCCCGGTGGAGGCCGGGACACGACTCGCCCTGGCAGAAGGGCGGTGTAGGAAGGTGGATATCTGACTATGGTTGCCCCCAACTTTTTGCCTGGTGTTTTGCTGGTTTTCGATTTAGTTGGCCTGGGATCCTGCTATTCAGGACCCCAGGCTTCCTGCTCGCTCTGTAAAATGGACTACATGTACCTTAGGTACATATCTAATTGGATACTGGGTCTTCACTGATCCACCCTTGGATCACACCGGACATCTTCTTTTTGGTCGCCTGCAGAATCTTTTCTTCCAGGCTCCATAGACTTCAACGCCGGAACCCGACACGACTTCGCTCCTATGCACCCGCAGCCTGTGGGTGAGGTAACAAGAGCATTTCGGTGCTCAAGGCCAGGATTGTCCGTACTCACCTTTTTCTTGAACTGCACTGTCCATAGACGTTGTTACTCGTCTCGCGTGAGAGTTCACACTCTGCCCACTCGTTCCGTGGGCCTCCTATTACCTACCTTGAGTTAGTGTAGCGTGGTCCCAGCGATCCTACAGCCTCTGGTCAGCTCCATTCCTTTTATCGACTTTCACATTCCACTTACTTAGTATATGGTTTGTCGTGCCCCTAGGGCACCATTGTATTTTGTGCAACTTAAACGTATTTTTCCTAAGAGATTGTCATGTGCTTAGCCCTCTGATCTCATAATGAGTTCAGAGGTGTTTGTTAATAAATATCTTGTTTATTTTCATAACTACCTGTGTGGTGTCCTTTCATTTGGTATTCAAGGGGTTATATGTGGTAAAACAGCTGGCTTCACATGCCAAAAGAGTTTAGCCTAAGACTGCTTTGTCCATGCTACCATTAGGATAGCTGGTCTATAAGGTTGACTTTACAACCAATCACCATAAGGGTTGTTTGGACTGATACAAGGTGATCACTAGAACTAGTGAGCATCATATATCAGGCCAACTTCTCACAGGCGGGATGCAGCACGCTACTCGATCCGGTGTGGAATTGACACCACGGACTCGCTGGGTAGAGCAATTGCAACAAAAGTGGCGGTTCGCCGCCATGCTTGGCTGAGGTCCGCCAACTTTTCGGGGGATGTCCACGCTACGCTCATGGACATGCCCTTCTATGGCCATCGCCTCTTTTTAAGGACTCCAGGGCTACGGCCAAGTCCTTGGGCCTAGGCGAACGGCAGCAAACTTCCGCTTTTTACCCATTTCGTGGCCAAGGAAGGGGCGCCCACACACGTCCAGCAAGCCACAGGCCGCAGAACCAGTCACAACGCGGTCGGGGACGCGGTACCGCTGTGGCGGATCCGGGGGACACCGGCAGTGTCAGTCCACACCCACCCGCAGCATCTGCCTCTAAGCCTTCCTAGTCCTGCATTTCAGGCCCATTCAACCTCAGTGGGGGGCAGGGTCAGCCATCACCTCCCCCACTGGCGTAACATAACGTCGGACAGGTGGGTCCTGCAAATCGTCCAAAGGGGCTACTCCTTCCCCTTCGAGGGGACCCCTCCAGCCATGTCACCGCAGTACCACTGCATGTCCGGGGATCACTTGCAACTTGTGCAGTAGGAAGTTATGGCCCTCTTGGCCAAGAGGGCCATCGAGCGCGTTCCTGGGCCAAAAGTAGGACATGTTTGCTATTCCCACTACTTTCTGGTACCCAAGAAGGTCAAAGGAGGCCTACGCCCTATCTTGATCCTAAGGAGTGTCAACGGCTTCCTCCGGAAGGAGAAATTCAAGATGCTGACTTTGGCTCAGGTCCTAGCTACCCTGGAGACTGGATGGTAGCATTGGACTTGCAGGAGGCGCATTTCCACATCCCCGGCCCACCGGCGCTACCTGCGGTTCACGGTAGGCCACGAGCACTTTCAGTTTACCGTGCTCTCCTTTGGCCTTACCAGCGCCCCTCGGGTGTTCACGAAAGTGATGGCGGTGGTCGCAGCTCATCTGCGCAGATCAGGGGTTTCAGTCTTCTCCTATCTCGACGATTGGTTGTTGAAGACTGGCTCGGCCCAAACAGTCGTCTCCCACCTCCAGACAACGGTCGAACTCCTGCACTCGCTGGGGTTCTCCATCAACATGCCTAAGTCACACATGTGCCCCTCTCAGAAGCTCCTTTTCATCGAAGCGGTTCTGGACTCGGCGCAGTTTCAGATTTATCCCCCCGAACAGTGGGTTCGGAAAATTCAGGCTCTGATTCCGCTCTTTCAGCCTTTATCCCGAGTCTCGGTCAGGTTGACGGTGCAGCTCATGGGGCTGAAGACCTCCTGCATCCTTCTGGTGCATCTGGTGCATCACGCCAGGTGGCGGATGCGGGCTCTGAAGTTTCAGTGGGCACAGCATCAGGGTAACCTGTCCGACCACGTCCTGATCTCGGAGGGCACTGCCAGTCAGTTGCAGTGGTGGCTCACGAACCGCGATTGGGTCAGCGGCAGATCTCTCTCCCTACCCCAACCGGAGCACGTAGTGGTGACAGATGCGTCCCTCCTGGGATGAGGGCGGCCACATGGGAGAGAGGGAGATCAGAGGCCTCTGGTCTTTTATGGATTTCCGGCTCCATATCAACCTTCTGGAGCTGCGGGCCATCCGACTTGCACTGAAGGCCTTCCTTCCCTCTGTCCGGGGAAGTGCTGTGCAGGTGTTCACGGACAGCACCACGGCCATGTGGTACTGCAACAAACAGGCCTGGGTGGGGTCATGGACCCTTTGTTCTGGAGGCTCTGCGCCTCTGGTAATGGCTGGAACACCAGGGCGTCACCCTGGTGGTTCAACACCTGGCAGGTTCCCTGAACGCCATGGCGGACAAACTCCGCAGCCGGTGCATGATGGATCACGAATGGCGTCTTCACTCGGAGGGGGTTCAAGGTCTCTTTCAGCAGTGGGGAGAGCCTTGGTTAGATCTATTCGCCACCGAAGAGAACGCGCAATGTCATCTGTTCTGCGCGGTGGAATTTCCAAGGCGGCACTCCCTCGGCAACGCTTTTCGTCGCAAATGGAGCTGTGGTCTGTTGTACGTCTTTCCGCCTATACCACTTCTGCCCAGAGTGCTGAAGAAGATCAAGCGAGACCGGGCCCAAGTCATCCTGTGGCTCCGTACTGGGCACGAAGACACTGGTATCCCGAGCTACTCAGCATGTCAGTCGATTCCCCCTATTCGTCTGCCTCTTCAGGAGGACCTTCTGTCGCAGCAGCAGGGGACGGGCCTCCACCCGAACCTGTCCAGTCTCCACCTACACTACATGCGTGGAGATTGAGTGGTTGCAGTTGATACCATTTGACTTCCCTCCTGAAGTTTGTGATGGGATTCTGGAAGCTAGGCAGCCCTCCACAAAAACGGCATTCGCCTGCAGGTGGAACAAATTTGTGGCATGGTGCACAGCAAAGGCTGTGGATCCACTCTCTGCCCCCCTTTCAGAGGTTCTCCTCTTCATTCTTTCCCTTGCCCAGCAGGGCTCTGCTCTGGGCACTTTCAAGGGCTACCTCTCGGCCATTTCAGCCTTCTCTTTTCAATTCCCCTTTTGTAAATAGATTCTTGAAAGGCATCACACACGTTTCCTCCGGTTCGTGATGCCTCAGTGGGACTTGAATCTTGGTCTAACGTATCTAATGTGCTCACTCTTGGAGCCACTTCATAACTGTCCTCTTCGTCTTCTGACTCTAAAGACTGCATTCCTGGTTGCCATCACCTCTGCCAGGAGAGTGAGTGAGCTCCAGGCTCTATCCTCTAAACCTCCTTTCCTCTCTGTCCATCTGCACATACGACGGACGCGGAGCCGCACAACGACACATACTGACGCGCATTGGTACTGCTAGCAAAACTTTCCGGATCCAGTCTGATGCCTGGGGATATTTTAAGGTAAGGAATCTATCACTAATTAATGTCTCTTACAGATATATCGTTACACAAGTAGTAACTATTGGCGAGATCTGCCCCCCACCGCCCCAGGGAGCAAACAGCCAAAAGCATTGCCCCCAAATGGGAATGACCCTTGCCCAAGGGGCCACTCCCCACAGTTAGTCCCTGGTGGGCTAGTGGGCTTTTATATGTTAAATTATTGGTGAGATCTGCCCCCCCAGGGCAAAACATATGGGCCCCAAAAGAGAGCGACCCTTGCCTAAGGGGCCGCTACCTGCACGCTGAATTGGCATTTAAATTTTTAAAAAAACATTACCCCCAATGGGGAGTGACCCTTGCCCAAGGGGCCAGCACCCACAGTTTGTCCGTGGTGGTCTAGTGGGCTTTAAATCCCACCCCCCAGGGGGGCAGACCGCCAAAGCATATGGGCCCCAAAAGGGGAGTGACCCTTGCCTAAGGGGCCGCTCCCCGCATGCTGTATTAGCATTTACATTTTTTTTTTAATTTCCCCCAATGGGGATTGACCCTTGCCCAAGGGGCCTCTCCCCACAGTTTGTCTCTGGTGGTCTAGTTGGCTTTAAATTTTAAAATACTGGCAAGATCTGCCCCCCTCCTCCCCCATTCCAGCGATAGAATAAGACTTTGTTGTTGCGTATCTGGGTTGGAAGTCAGCTTTCTTGGTTAATGAATTGATCCTTCCGACCATGTTATTAGAATGGGTCTTAAAAGTCCTTTTTATGATTTTGTAGGAACAGGTTTCCTTCAAGAATTTCTTTGCTTTTGTACAGAATCTGGTTTACATGGCGTTCGTTTGTCCTTTAGCTAGTCTGGGTCCTGAGTTTACTTACCCATTGTGTTAAATGCTAATGTTGGACTATTGTCAAATGTCTTTGGATAGGACATTATCCTACTTTCCTTAAGGCTTGGATTTTTCTGCGCCTGAGGGACTGTTTCTTATTTACATTCTCTGTTGTCATTGCCGCAGCTTTTATAAAGAGCCCAAGTTCTTTTTCATCTAGTTCCCACACATATCTGGTAGATTGCTGATTGCGACTGGCCGGTTCCTGTTGAGAATTTTGTAGGATTCATTCGCAGACCCTTCACCAATGGGTATAGCTATGGTATTTAATTCAAAAGTTAAGGATTCCGTGGCTAGATGTCTCCATCAGATGAGCAAATTATGTACCTTCAGTAATGGATTATCTGGTAGAGATTGAGTCTAGCCGCAGATTCCTGAACGCCCTGCCCATCCTCCCCGCACTGTGAATGATCTGTAGTGTAAAGGTTATTACCCCTTTTTCAGTACTGGTTTTATACGCCAGTAATCGCTGTTTCACGGGATTGTGTGATTCAACGGATCATTGGGTCTTACTCCTTTACCTTTAGTTGGTATTGCTATACCTTTTCTTTATAATTGCTTTGTCATTCTGTGAACTACCTTGATGTAGGAGTTATCCCGCTTTTCAGTACTGATTTTATACACCGCTGATCACTGTTTCATGCAGTTGTTTGACTCAACGAACCATTTGATTTTGTCTTTATAGGTCTTTTCTTGGTATTAACACACCATACATTTCCATTCGTGAGTGATCGGTAGAATGATAGGTGTTTCCTTCGCAAAGATGGTTTATAACACTAGTGCACTGGGTTTCATGTGGTTTATGCTTTATCGATTTATTTAAGGGTTTTTTCCTTAGTCTTTGTCTGGTATTATCATACCATTTATTGTTACTTTCTAATTTTTAATCTTTTTGGCTCACTGTTTCCAGAGTCAGTTTCTAAAGTGTTATCGACGTCTGCGCACCGGAGGGGACTTCTATGGCTCCACTGACATCACCACCGGAGTCAACGTTATTACGGAGCCATATGATGCCGACCCCCGGCGCGCAGAGGTACTGCTGAAAAATCTCTGGATACAGTCTGACGCCTGGGGAGAATTCAAAAGTTAAGGAATCTGCAGCTAAACTTCATCTCTACCAGATAATATGATACTGAAAGGAAGTAACTTGTTCCTCACTCCCAGAACTGCTGGGTCTGCTCTGACATTACAAATCACTCTGCTACTGGCTACTCAAGAACTTACAATTTTCATAGGTAAAGGCAGTTTGGCTGACCTAATGGATGGTCTGTTCCGTTGATCAAAACTCATTTTTTGTCTGATTAAATTAATTTTGTCTATTACTAGTAAAATGTATGTGCTCAAATTTTTACCATTTCCTGATGCAACAATGGACAGTACCCTTTGGTATCCAGATGATGTGAACTATATAAATGATTAAACATATGCAGATGCATATTTGCCATATACACACTATATGGAGTTTTAAAGCTAATCTGCAAACAACTAGGAAGCTTTAAAATGAAATCAGTAATAGAAGCCTTGGTTAAGAACTGGAAGCAGAAACTAAGCTGGTGAATGAAGCAAAGCCGATGATGTAATGAAGATTGAAGGGAAAAAAAACTGGACAGCAGGCCTAAAATATGTGCTCTCAAACTTACACGTGAAATGAGGTGGACAAAGATGGAAAGTATACATAATAGCAGGTGCCATTTAGGCATTAAAATAAGAGTATGTCAAAATATTAGTACTAAAAAAGTATTTGAGACGTTGCAACGAACAATCTATGCCGCTATTTAAAAGTTACTTATTACAGTAGTGTTCTTACAAATGAATACAGATTTTCCTTCAGATTCCTCACCTAGAGTTCTTTCCTAATCCCTGGCAAGATCCATATTGTTTTCAAACTACAGTAAAGCATTAATGCAAGATGGTGCTGTTGCAGAGTCAAACTCTGGTCCATGAGGCATCAACCATAAGGGATCATACAACCCCATAAAGGTAACACACTACACCAGGGACACCCCTTCAACCAGAGCTGGTAAAAAAGTGGATCAAAATAAACATTTGAAAAAACAAAAAAATATTACCTGACCGCATATAAACTTAACAGAGGGGGTGGCGGTACAGTTCGAAAGAACCCATGGGAACGTCCATATCCATGAAAAAGGAACCGGTTTCCATAGTCTAATATAAACAACGTAGCTCTTAGGTCACATCTATTCTTTCCTTCTATTGTACTGTTAACCTTATATAGCGTAAATCCCTTTTTTTTTAACGAATATCCCTCATTTGATTTGTGGGTATGTTAGAGGCTGTTATAAAACTCATAAAAAACACATTAAATATACTTTTCAATTGTTTTCTAAACTAAGCATACGTTTTACTTCTTATTAGATTCTGACATGCCGGACCATGACTTGGAGCCACCAAGGTTTGCACAACTTGCTTTGGAGCGGGTTTTACAAGACTGGAATGCTCTGAAATCTATGATTATGTTCGGTTCACAAGAGAATAAAGACCCGTGAGTGTTTGTGTTTGTTCCCTTTTGATATTAATTGTGAAAAAAAGATCTAATATGAACGTTTATTTAGCCTTTTAATTCAAATTGCACCCTTCTTACTATGTGTTTGTTTAAGTCTTAGTGCCAGCAGTAGAATAGGCCATCTTCTACCTGAGGAACAAATCTACCTTAATCAACAAAGTGGTACTATTCGGTTGGATTGTTTCACACATTGCCTTATTGTCAAGTGTACTGCAGATATTTTGGTAAGATTTTATTTATTTTTCACGGTCTTACTTTTAATATTTTCCAGGTTATGATCACCATAAACAAAACATGTGACCCAAGCTCAAAAGAGCATTTTTGTTAAGGACAAGACAGATTGTAAAACTTCCTACTTCTTGATTTGAGAAGATGATTTTTACTATATATATATATATATATATATATATATACATATATATATATATATGTATATATGTATGTGTATATATGTATGTGTGTATGTATATATGTATATATATGTGTATGTATGTATATATATATATTGTACAGTGATTTTGTCACTTTGGTATATTTTGTAAAAAACACTTTCAGCATAGAGAAAAGTTAAAGCTTTGTTTTACCATGTGCTGCTGTTAAACTCATGCTGTGCAGGCTCCTGTCATCTATTGTTAAGCTCAAAACGTTATAAGTTTTTTGGTTTGTCTTCGATAAGTTCTTTCGGTTTTGAGTTGACTCATAACACCTCTCGTCAAACCCAGAATGCATCTGGTCACACACTGCTATTTTTTTTCTCTATCTGGTTCAAACGTTGTTTTAGTGTTGTATTAAATCTATGTATCAAGAGATACTTAATTGCCAGAGAGGCAAATACTGATTGATGTATATCTGAATCTAGAAGATAGGCTCGTAAAATGCACAACTGCAAACTCAGTGTCTTGCTCACATGCAGCAGGCTCTCCTCCGTTGACTGGCTCGCTCCATCAAGGTCATCTATAATCCCCCTGGTGTCTCCAGAAGATACAAATATTCTTAGGGGCCACTCAGCTCGGCAACAGGCAAAGCTTATCCCAACCAAGAGCAAGTGATATTTTATTTGTCACTTCCCCTCTACCAAATGTTGTATCCGTTGATAGTGAGATCGATAATGAAGCTGTTAGGAGTGGTGGCATATTGCATTGCAATGGCTTTAAATGTACAGTTGCACATGCACCTATTGCAGGAATGTCTTGCAAGGCAGTGATCACCAGGGACTGGGGGGGATCTAGGGTTGATGTAGCCTAGCTTTCATCAGTATTGGCCTTCGTGAGCTCCACTTTCATACCTGGAGACTTAGTTATGACAGCTGAATACCTTTGACCTTCCTCTGGAGGTAGTTGATGTCATCTTGGCTGAAAAACGCCCCTTGACAAAAACTGTAGACGCCTGTCAACGGAATACATTTTTGACTTGGCTCGCTGCAGGCAGACCCTCTACAAGCTAAGTTATCCCAAGTTTTGTTTGTTTTGACCCTAGCCCGGCAAGGTTTCACCCAGTGTAAAAAGGTATCCTTCATCTTTTTTTGCTATTCCCACATCAGTCCTCAATTTCAGTCACCGGTTGTGGTGTTTTCGATAAGCCTACAACACCGTTTTCGTCACTCTTCCTCTGTCATGCCACAGTGGGGCCTTATCTTGGGTCTCACATATTTAATGTTTACTCCCTTTGAGCCACTTCATAGCTGCCCTTGTTTCTTCTCACTCTAAAGATGGTGTTCCTCATTACAATAACATTGGTGCAGCGTTTAATGGAGCTTCAAGCTCTGTGTCTGGGTCGAGGACATCCTAAAGAGCAACTGACGTTAGCACTCCTTAGTGACACCTATACAAGTTACGCACGTCATTTCCAGAGTGGATCTGTGTCTGTGTGAAGCTGCATACCACCATCTACCGGTTTGCCGAGGTATTGCTGGAAACGTTTCCAGATCCAGTCTCAGGCCTGGAAAATATTTGAAAGGTGAGTTATCAGAGGTTAGATAGTCTCGACCAGAATGAGGGTTACCGAAGGTAACTTTCTTTTTAGTGCTGCTCAAATTTCATTTAAACTTATACAGAGAATCAATTTTTCTAATGATCATGCTGTCTCTTTTCTGTGATATACCTTGCTGCACACATTTAACAGCTTGCCTATTGATATTGGTTGAATACGTTTTTTTTTTATTGAACAAATTCCTTGATGCATACTATATATGCAGATCTGCAGAGTATGTTGTTTATTACCATTGTTGGGAGAGAAGAGCTCCATGAATCTCTTGAGGCTTCATCTTCCATGAGTCATTGCCCATTTCCACATGCAGTAAAGGTAATAAATCACGTATTACACTGTGCTTCTGCATATGTATAATTTTGAGAATTTTTCTTCACTCGGGGCTTTCTGCTTTGACGATTCAAAAGCACAGCTTCATGCCATGTGTGATTTTATTTTCCCTATTCATGATGAGCGACCTAAACAATGTTTTTCCTTAAGCTTTTAGATACCTTGCTGGGGACACTTGTCAAGGAACTTCAAAACAAATACACTTTGGGACGAAAAGAAGAAGCTATTGCAGTTACAATGAGATTCCTGCGATCAGTGGCAAGAGTGTTTGTCATTCTTAGTGTAGAGATGGCGTCTTCCAAAAAAAAGAAGTATGTATTTTTATACTGCAATCTAAGTTAACTGTTGTGTACCATACATTTGCAGTTCTAATAATATGTATGTACAATGCAATTTGAATGCATTGTCTTAATTTCGATTGTAACCATTATTTTGACTTTTTATGCTATAGAGGGTTTTCTTATTGGTTGCTTGTTTTTATTATTGCAACATTCGTATTTCATAAAATGTCTCTGCCAAGGCTTACAATGTCTTCCCTCGTATGTCACTGATCAGTGTGTGCTGTTGATTCTTTTACGAAAAATTTAGCATGTTCACAGTTTAACATAAGTGGAAAAAAAAAAGAATTGAGGCCGGGTCCTTCTTCCATCCTACAGTCTCTTTTAAGCCCACAAGGAGAGTTTTAACATACGTGCCTTAGGAGCAAAGAAGCACATTTCCACCCCTCCCACCAAAAAGTGGGAATTTATTAAATTTCATAAAAGTTCACATGTTCTGGTTGTTGTGATAACTGAAAGTGTTCACTTTTAAATCAGCTCCACAACGTACAGAATATATGTCCCTTGTTTTCTACAGTGACAATTAAGCACCAATAGGGGCATATTGTTTCATTAGAATAACAGATGTAGACCACAGATTTACAGTGACCTTCAATTGTTTTTATAGATTTGTTCAAGTTTTTGCACTTTATTGTGCAGTATGTAGCAGTTGCAGGATGACAATCCGTAATGACGTTCTGTACATATTTTATCCTGTCTACGTGTTCCGCACCTTTGAGAAATTTTAGCAACATAGAATCAAAACATTAACACTGGACATCAACTGCTCCTCCCCTCCCTACTAGTAGCCCAGCTGGGGTGCTTAGTTGCGCTCTCACTCCCAACACTAAATACTGGTCACTCTTCCAGCCCATTCCAGAGGAAGAGATAGTCAAACTTATCTCCACCTCTAAACCTTCATCTCACACCCTAGACCCTCTCCCTGCTCAACTCACGAAAAAATGTATACTCCCTAGCTCCACTCTGATGTAGGATTATAAACGGCTCCCTAAAAAACGGAATCGTTCCAGATTGTCTGAAAGTGGGACAAGTCACCAACCTGCTGAGAAAACCAGGCCTGGACATAAATCAATCAATCAGTGACACTTATATAGCGCGCTACCTACCCGTAGGGTCTCAAGGCGCTGGGGAGGGGGGGTGCCGCTACTGCTCGAACAGCCAGGTCTTCAGCTTCTTCCTGAAGGAGAGGTGGTCTTGGGTCAGGCGCAGGTCGGTCGGGAGGGAGTTCCAGGTCTTGGCGGCCAGGTAGGAGAAGGACCTTCCTCCTGTAGTCGCTCTTCGGATGCGGGGGACGGGGGCGAGGTCGTGGTTGGCAGATCGGAGGTGGCGTTTGGGAGCGTAGAAGTTGATCTGGCTGTTGAGGTAGCTCGGGCCTTGGTCGTGTAGGGCTTTGTGTGCGTGGGTGAGGAGGCGGAAGGTGATTCTTTTGTTGACGGGGAGCCAGTGGAGGTCTCTCAGATGTCCGGTGATGTGGCTGGTTCGTGGGATGTCGAGGATGAGTCTGGCTGAGGCGTTCTGGATCCGCTGGAGTCTCTTTTGGAGCTTGGCGGTGGTACCGGCGTAGAGGGCGTTGCCGTAGTCCAGTCGGCTGGTGACGAGGGCCTGGGTGACGGTCTTCCTGGTCTCGGTGGGGATCCACCAGAAGATCTTCCGTAGCATGCGTAAGATGTTGAAGCACGCCGAGGAGACGTTGTTGACTTGCCTGGTCATGGAGAGGGAGGAGTCCAGGGTGAAGCCCAGGTTGCGTGCATGGTCTGTCGGTTTGGGTGCGGTGCCCAGGGCGGGAGGCCACCAGGAGTCGTCCCAGGCGGAGGGTGAAGAGCCCAGGATGAGGACCTCCGTCTTGTCAGAGTTCAATTTCAGGCGGCTGGTCGTCATCCACTCGGCTACCTCTTTCATCCCTTCGTGCAGGTTGGCTCTGGCGGAGGTGGGGTCGTTGGTCAGGGAGAGGATCAGCTGGGTGTCGTCGGCGTAGGAGATTATGCTGAGGTTGTGTTTGCGTACGATGGCCGCGAGGGGGCTCATGTAGACGTTGAAGAGGGTGGGGCTCAGCGATGAGCCTTGAGGGACGCCGCAGATGACTTCGGAGGCCTCTGACTTGTACGGTGGTAGGCGGACTCTCTGTGTTCTTCCGTCGAGGAAGGAGATGATCCATTCCAGCGCCTTGTCCTGGATCCCGATGTTGCTGAGGCGCTGTACTAGGGTGCGGTGGCAGACCGTGTCGAATGCCGCGGAGAGGTCTAGGAGGATGAGGGCCCCTGTTTCTCCATTGTCCATCAGGGCTCGGATGTCATCGGTGGCGGCGATGAGGGCGGTCTCGGTGCTGTGATTGGCTCGGAAGCCGGACTGTGAGGGGTCGAGGGATCCGTTCGTCTCGAGGAAGGCGGCCATCTGCTTGTTGACGGTCTTCTCGATGACTTTGGCTGGAAACGGGAGGAGCGAGATGGGGCGGTAGTTCTTGAGTTCGGTGGGGTCCGCTGTTGGTTTCTTGAGTAGAGCGCTGAGTTCGGCGTGTTTCCAGCTCTCAGGGAAGGTGGCGGTGTCGAAGGATGTGTTGATGATGTCTCGCAGGTGGGGTGCGATGACAGCGTCGGCCTTGTTGAAGACGTGGTGAGGGCAGGGGTCGGTCGGTGATCCGGAGTGGATGGAGTTCATCGTGCGGATGGTGTCTTCGGTGCTGATCGGGGTCCAGGCGTGGAGGGTGGTGGTGGGGGGTGGTTGTTCGGTCATGGTGTGCGTTGGTTGGTTGGTGAAGCTGTTGTGTATGTTAGCGATCTTGTTGTGGAAGTATGAAGCGAGGGAGTTGCAGAGGTCATGCGATGGGGTGATGTCGTTGTTTCCTGCGCTGGGGTTGGAAAGCTCTTTCACGATGTTGAAGAGTTCCTTGCAGTTGTGTGCGTTGTTGTCCAACCGGTCCTTGAATGCTGTTTTCTTGGCGGCGCGGATCAGCTGGTGGTGTTTCCGGGTGGCAAGCTTGAAGGAGGTCCTGTTGTCCGGTGTAGGTTCCCTTCTCCAGACTTTCTCGAGGGCTCGGCAGTTCTTCTTGGAGCTCTTGAGTTCGTCGGTGAACCATGGGGCTTTCTTGCTGCCGGGTCTGCTAGGCGGGGTTCTCAGCGGGGCGAGCTCGTCCGCGCAGATGCTGATCCACTTCGTGAGGTTGTCGGCGGCCTGGCTGGGGTTCGCAGAGCTGGCAGGAGGGTGCTGGCTCAGGGAGGTGGCGAGCTGGTCTGCTGTGATCTTGTTCCAGCTTCTGCGGGCGGCCTGTTGCTGGTGGTGGTGGGTCGTCGTTCTCTTGAAGGTGAAGTGGACGCAGCTGTGGTCCGTCCATTGAAGCTCTGTGGCGTGGCTGAAGTCGATGTCTGTGCTGGAAGAGAAGACTGCGTCGAGTGTGTGTCCGGCGAGGTGGGTGGGGGTGGACACCAGCTGCTTGAGTCCTAGATTGGCGAGGTTGTCGAGCAGGGTGCTGGTGTTGCGGTCGTTGTTGTTCTCCAGATGGAAGTTGAGGTCCCCCAGGAGGATGTAGTCAGCGGAGGGGAGGGCATGTGGGCTGACGAAGTCGGCGATGTCCTCGCTGAATTGTGTGCGTGGTCCAGGGGGTCGGTAGATCAGGGTGCCTCTGAGGGTGGTGTTCGGGTTGGTGTGGATCTGGAAATGCAGGTGTTCGGCGGTGGTCAGGGTGTTGTCGGTGCTGGTCGTGAGACGGATGGTGTTCCTGTGGATGATGGCGATGCCTCCTCCCATCTGGTTGGCGTTGCGGTCCCTCCGGACGATCTTGTAGCCCTCTGGGATAGCGATGGCGATGTCGGGAGCTGAAGAGGCGTTCATCCAGGTCTCCGTGAGGAAGGCAACGCCAGGGGCTGTGGCGTCTAGAAGGTTCCAGAGTTCGATGGCGTGTCTGTGGACGGAGCGGGTGTTGAGCAGGATGCACTTGAGGTGGGTGCTGCTGGTGTTCGATTTGGCGGGTGCTGGTGCGAGGCAGGTCCAGATGCAGGTGAATTTGCAGGCGTGGCAGCTGAAAGGTCCGTGGGTACGTCGTGGAGTGGCTTGATGGCATTCTGGGAGTCGGCCGGTGTTGAGTGCGATGAGGGTGGCGACGGAGTACGTCAGGCGGGTCGGCCGGGGTCTTCGGGGGCCAGGGGTCCTGGCGCTGGTCGCGATCCGGTCGCGGACGGGCGCAGACGGGCTTACCTTTGGCGCGCCTTCGGCGCACAATCGGCGCGCCCGCTGCGCGTGACCGCTGCGCGTTCGCACGGTCGCCATTTAAGGCGAAGTGCGCGGGTGGGCGGAGCAGCTGGGAGGCGGAAGCGGGGAGTGAACAGAAGAGAAAAAGGGGCGGGGCAAATGGCGGTGGCGGGAAGCGGGGAGGGAGAGCGGAGGGCGGCGAGGTAGGCGGGCAAACAGGAAGGAAATTGACACATGGCACAAAAGGTTATATTAAATTACACAGGCACAAATGGAGGGCACAAATAAAGGCAAAACAGGAAGGAAAACGATAACGATGTCTCGGCACACAGAATACAGGCACAAATGGCGGGCAAAACAAGGTAAAAACAGCCTAAGAAACGATCACTCGGCACAGAAGAAAACAAGCACAAATTAAGGACAAAAACGGCTGGCGAAAACCACAGGGGAGCGAGCAAGGCGGCAGCGAGGCCGGCGGCGAGACAGAAGGCAGGCAATGGGGCACACGCAGCAGCTGGTGGCCGTGCGGCGCGGGGGTGTCCTACAAGTGACCTAAACTTCAGACTCTTATCCAACCTTCCTCTTATTTTCAAAATCCTAGAAAGAGGTGTACTCCAACAACTAACTCAACACCTGGACAATACCAACCTCCTCGACTCCCATCAGTCGGGATTCAGGAAAGGATGCTGCACAGAAACCGTAATCCTCAACATAATTGATGATATTCACAAATCACTGGATTCAGACCAATGCTGCCTCCTCATTCTCCTAGACCTATCGGCAGCATTCGACACAGTTCACCACAAACTGCTCCTCAAAGCTCTCGAAGAAAGGGCTGGTCTAGACGAGGTGGTCCTCAAATGGTTCTCTTCATTTCTACTCAACCGCTCCCAGAGAATTTACATCAGAAGCTTCAAATTCGACCTTCAGCCAGTCTTGGGGGAGTCCCCCAAGGATCAGTGCTCTCCCCTCTACTCTTTAACATTTACATGGAACCCCTCGCCACCTTACTCAGAAAAGCTAACATCCCTTTTCACCTTTATGCTGATGACACCCAAATCTACTTGGAAATCACCTCTGCTAAAGGCATCCAAAGACCCAATGAAACACTAAGAGAAGTGCATGTTGGCTGTCCAGCAACCACTTAAACTGAACCAGGACAAAACCAAGCTACTCCTCATCTCAAACAAAAAAGAGAACCCACAAGTGGTCGAGTGGCTAAAAGAGATTGATGCGCTCAACGGGAACCTCACCCTGGCCGATTCTGTTAAATTATTAGGAATCACACTACACTCAAAACTGGACATGACCAAACACATTAAGATTTCGGCTAAGAGCACCTTCCTTAACCTGAAGCTACTAAACAAAATAAAACCTTTCATTCCACCCAAAGATCTTCAACAAGCCACTCAAGCATTTGTGCTGTCAAGACTGGACTATGGAAATGCTGTCCTCTCGGGAATAGCAAAAACACACCTTGCTCCGCTGAAAATAACTCTCACTATGGCTGCCAGAATGGTCACTGGAATAAAGAAATTTGACCACATCTCTCCTGTACTCAAAGAACTCAAGTGGCTACCAATAGAAATGTGGGCGTACTTCAGAACGGCCTGCCTCACCCACAAAGCCCTCCACACAGGCAAACCCCAATATCTGGCGTCTAAACTCAAAAAAGCAGGTGAGAACAGGAACCTCAGAAGCTCCAATACCTTACATCTTATCCCGCTAAAACCACGAAAACAAAAAACCACGGCCAGATCCTTTGCCGGCAATGCGCCCAAAATATGGAATTCTTCCCCCCCCCCCCCCGCATCAGAACTATTCCCTCCTTTGCTAAATTCAAAAGTCAGCTCAAAATCCTGTTCCTTGATCGATCCATAGCGATCAGATAGGATCAGTTGGAGTGCTGAAAATGACACTAAACCTCTCTCTATTGTGGGTTAACAAGTCCTTGTAACGGAACTCCTCAACATCTTCTTCACTATGACACTCATCCGAATTGTCTCACTGTATTGCAATATGTTCTGCTTTCTTTCGCTCGCTTTATTGTAATATGTTCTGCTCGCATTTGTTCAGCTCTGTAACTCTTGTGAAGCGCTCCGATACCCTCCGGTCAGGCTAGCGTTATACAAAAATTTGTAAATAAATAAAATAAATTCAGCCTGGTAGCTGGTATGTTAGAAGCTGTTAGGTTCTGCTTAGTCGAATCTCTGTCCTTCCCCTGTTGTGTATAATCCAACCTCAATGTCCCGCTGCATTGAGCACACTAGTGCAACAACTAGAACTCATTGCACTTCAGTAATTCTTGTGTCTTCGTCTTGCTCCTTCCTAACTGATTGAATTACTTTGACTGTCAAGCCAGATAAGTGCTGCTGAAAGTAAAGTTGTCACTTAATTTGATTACCTGAGGCCCCCTCTGTGCCTGCAATACTTGGCGCATATGTGAGAATTGCCAGCAAGCTGTTTGTTTTTCCCGCCTTTTGGACAATAGCTGTGCTTCACTTCAAATTTTTCCCCCTCTTGCTAGAAAAATAGAACATGGCATCACATCTTAATTGATTTTCCCTTTTGGCCTTGTCATTTTTTTATCTTGCAACTTCATTCCTACAGTATGTTTTATTCCACGTTTCATTCCCCAATTGGGTTTGAAAATTGAAATGAATTTCTTCCCTCTGTTTTTACGCTGGACCTAGGATTAGACTGGCCGTTCTTAGTTATTAATCGCTATATAACATGCAATTTGTGTTTGACGAAGCTATGAATTGGCAAGCTGTTTACCATTGTGAGCTGGAATTGTTTTAAGGTAGCTGAAACACCATCTCCTGCCGATGAAGAGACCGATTTCAACAAGAGGTTTTTACTACCAGTCAGAGGATCACTTCTATGCTACTATGACCTCTACTTTTATTCTTCTGAGAGGACCTGTTGGATAGGATACACTTCGTAGAAAGACCTGGCAGATGTTTTCTATTGAGATTTACTTGTTAATTGAAAAAGATACTGTTTGGGGCACTACTTGTAACTTTTGACACCTATGAATAATATACACCCAATTTGGTAGGCTGAAAGATTGCTTTGTGAGGGCCTTTCCTCCTTGATATTTGATACATATTCAAGGGTGCAGAAGGTTGGATTTCCTCTTGATTAAGTTTTCAGTTTTACCTAATATCAGTGTTTAATGATTGTTGCAATGTACTGAGGTACAAGAAACCAGATAAAGGTTTTTACAAACTATAAAGCTTCAGTATTTCAGATTTGTCATTGGACAGCAACTTTAATGAACATCAGTTCTGTTCAGAGTGCCCTTCAGCATGAAGTGTGCTACCAGACTGTCCATGAAGTTTTTCTTTCTGTTTTTCCCAGCTCATCCTTGCCTTTAGGGGATAAATGTGTTCCCTTATTCAGTCTGTAGATTCATGTCTTCAAAATGTTGTTCTAATTTACTGTGATGCATGTATCAATCAATCAATCAGTCAGATTTATATAGCGTGCTACTCACCCGATAGGGTCTCAAGGCGCTGGGGGGAGGGGTCCGTTACTGCTCGAAAAGCCAGGTCTTGAGTTGCTTCCTGAAGGAGAGATGGTCCTGGGTCAGTCGTAGGTGTATGGGGAGGGAGTTCCATGTCTTGGCTGTCGGGTAGGAGAAGGATCTTCCTCCGGCGGTGGCTCTGCGAATGCATAGTACGGTGGCGAGGGCGACGTTGGTCGATCGCAGCTGGCGGGTGGGTGTGTAGAAGGTGAGGCGGTTGTTGAGGTACTAGGGGCCCAGGTCGTGGAGAGCTTTGTGTGCATGGGTGAGGAGTCTGAACGTGATCCTCTAGTTGACGGGGAGCCAGTGCAGGTCTTTCAGGTGGGCAGAGATGTGGCTGTGATGGGGGATGTCCAGGATGAGTCGTGCAGAGGCGTTCTGTATGCGCTGGAGTCTTTTCTGTAGTTTGGCTGTGGTTCCTGCGTAGAGGGTGTTCCCGTAGTCCAGTCGGCTGGTGACGAGTGTCTGGGTGACCGTCTTCCTAGTTTCGGTTGGGATCCATTGGAAGATCTTACGGAGCATGCTCAGGGTGTTGAAACAGGATGACGGCATGACGTTGACTTGTTTGGTCATCGAGAGGGAGGAGTCCAGGATGAAGCCCAGGTTTCATGCGTAGTCCGTTGGCTTGGGGGTGGTACCCAGGGCAGGGGGCCACCAGGAGTCGTCCCAGGCGGAAGGGGATGATCCCAGGATGAGGACTTCCGTCTTGTCTGAGTTCAGTTTCAGGCGGCTGTTCTTCATCCACTCGGCGACGTCTTTCATTCCTTCGTGTAGGCTGGCTATGGCGGTGGGGGGGGTCGTTGGTGAGGGAGAGGATCAGCTGGTTGTTGTCAGCGTAGGAGATGATGTTAAGGTTGTGTTGGCGTGCGATGGCTGCCAGGGGGCTCATGTAGACGTTAAAGAGGGTGGGGTTGAGCGATGATCCTTGTGGTACTCCGCAGATGACTTCAGTGGCCGCGGATAGGAACAGGGGGAGACGGACCCGTTGGGTTCTTCCGGCGAAGAACGAGATGATCCAGTCCAATGCCTTCTCTTGGATTCCGGTGTTGCTGAGGCGCTGTATCAGTGTGCAGGGGCAGACTGTGTCGATCGCTGCAGAGAGGTCCAGGAGGATGAGGGCAGCTGTTTCCCCATTGTCGAGCAGGGATCTGATGTAGTCGGTGGCTGCGATGAGGGCGGTCTCGGTGCTGTGATCCGTTTGTCTCGAGGAATGCGGTGAGCTCTTTGTTGACAATCTTCTCGATGACTTTGGCAGGAAAAGGGAGGAGCCAGATGGGGACGGAAGTTCTTGAGGTCGGTGGTGTCTGCTGTCTGTTTCTTCAGGAGGGCACTGAGTTCTGCATGCTTCCAGTTCTCCGGGAAGGTGGCGGTGGTGAAGGAGATGTTGATAATGTCTCGCAGTTGGGGTGCGGTGATGGAGTTGGCCTTGTTGAAGACGTGGTGGGGGCAGGAGTCGGTGGGGGATCCGGAGTGGATGGTGTTCATCGTGCGGGTGGTGTCTTCGGTGCTGACTGTGGTCCAGTTGCAGAGGGTGGGGGGCGTTGGTTCAGTGGTAGGGTGCGTGGTCTGTGTGTCGAAGCTGTTGTGTATGTCCGCGATCTTGCAGTGGAAAAATGAGGCGAGAGAGTCAGAGGTCTTGCGATGGTGTGATGTCGTTGTTTCCGGAGCTGGGGTTGGAGAGCTCTTTGACGATGCTGAAGAGTTCCTTGCTGTTGTGGGAGTTGTTGTCCAGTCGTTCTTTGAATGTTGCTCTTTTGGTGGTACGGATCAGCTGGTGGTGTATGCGGGTGGCGTTCTTGAGGGCTGTCATGTTTTCTGTAGTCTGGTCGTGGCGCCATGTCTGTTTGAGGGTGCGGCAGTTTTTCTTGGAAGTTTTGAGTTCGCTGGTGAACCACAGGGCTTTCTTGCTGCCGGGTCTGCTGGGTGCGTTCTTCAGGGGTGCAAGGTCGTCGGTGCAGTTGGTGAGCCATTGTGTAAAGTTGCGGGCTGCTTCGTTGGGGTCTGATGTGCTGGCCGGGAGGGTTCTGGCTGAGGGAGGTGGTGAGCTGGTCGACTGTGATCTTGCTCCAGCTCCTGCGGGGAACCTGTTGTGGGTGGTGGTGGGTCGTGGTTCTCCTGAAGTAGAAGTGGACGCAGCTGTGATCAGTCCAAAGGAGTCTGGTGGAGTGGCTGGAGGAGATGTGCTGGCTGGAGGAGAAGACGGGGTCAAGGGCGTGACCGGCGTAGTGGGTGGGGGTGTTCACCAGTTGCTTGAGTCCGAGGTTGGTGAGGTTGTCCAGTAGAGCGACTGTGTTGCCGTCATTGTTGTTCTCCAGGTGGAACTTGAGGTCCCCTGGGAGGATGCATCTAATATCAAGGAAAGGAAGGCTGCCCCATTTATTTAAGTTAAAGGCTCTTATAGAGTCCAACAACTATTGTTCAATGAACACAACTTTGAGCTCACTTTCAATCAGGGCCATTCACTGAGAATTCAGACACAGGATACAAAAATATATCATTTTATTTTTATAGATCTTTTTCTCAAAGGCATGTTTGTACAAAATTGACAATGGTTCAATCACATAGAATTCAAAAAGGCGCCCCTGGTCTCCCATTCATTCTTCATCACAGCAACATTCTAAGAAAGTCTCATCACCCATTCCAGCATTCATATCCTATTCATACATTCAGTGACCATCGTACACTAGTACACTGAAGTTGTCCTGCGACATCCACTCAGCAATTCGCGGGGGAGAAAAATGGTGGGAATAGCAGGACAGAACGTAACCACGCCAACGCGCGTTTCAGTGCTCAGCCCGATCTACGGCCGCACCTTCATCAGGGCATGTATACGGTGGGAAACAGGCAGGGGCAACAAGAAGTCAGGAAAGCGGCCACTCAAAAGGAAGGGGTCACATGAAAAACAGTCTGATACACTTTCGAAGATGATGATTAAGAGAATTTGCGTGGTTCTAGGAGGAACGGTTGCCTCAAGCAGAAATGTTCATGAAAAAGTCCCAAGAAACGGGGCCTTGTTATCTGCATAAAATGCTAAAGAGCGGGCGCAGCTTCCTAAGCGCAGTCTCCAGTCGGGATGGAATTTTCTTCCAAAAACAATGTTTCTTTTGCCCTCCGATAATCAAAAGAAGATCGAGAACACAGAGGGTTTGACAGATGTGACCTGTCACAACCTCGTCGAGAAGGTAACCGGCATGCGGAAACGTCAGGGGATGGTAAATAAAGAAGCTCTCGAGGATGCCGGTTTCAGGGTTCCTACACTGCTGATCCGTCCGTCCAAGAACGCGGGTTCAACTGTTAGGAGGATGCAGTCCGAGGAGGCGAGGGCGTGTGGGCTGACGAAGTCTGCGATGGCTTCGCTGAACTGTGTGCGGGGTCCCGGGGGTCTGTAGATGAGAGTGCCTCTGAGGGTGGTCTTGGGGTTGGTGTGTATCTGGAAGTGGAGGTGCTCGGCGGCGGTGAGGGTGTCGTCGGAGTTGGTCGTAGTGCAGATGGTGTTCTTGTGGACGATGGCGATGCCTCCTCCGGTCTGGTTGACGCGATCCTTCCAGGTGATCTTGTATCCATCCGGGATGGCAATGGCGATGTCCGGGGCTGAGGAGGCGTTCATCCAGGTTTCCGTGAGGAAGGCGACATCAGGTGATGTTGTGTCGAGGAGGTTCCAGAGTTCGGCGGCGTGTCTGTGGACGAAGCGGGTGTTGAGCAGGATGCATTTGAGGTGGTTGTTGTCGGTGTCTGGCCTTTCGGGGGTGGTGCAGCTCTGGTGGCAGGAAAAAGTGCAGGCTTGGCAGGAGAAGGGTCCGTGGGTTCGTTTCGGGGAGGCTTGGTAGCAGGCGGGGATTCGGCCTGGGTTGAGTGCGTTGAGGGTGGTGGTGGTGGCGGCGTCGTAGGTCCGTCCTGTGGGCTGGTATCTTCGAAGGCCAGGGGTCCTGGCACTGGGCGCGGTCCAGGCGCGGATGGGCTTGCCATTGGCGCGCCCACAGCGCATGAATGATGCGCGTACGCGTGGACTCCGCCATAAATGGCGAAGTGGGAGGGAGGAGCAGCTGGGAGGCGGGAGCGGGGCGGCGAATGGGGAAGGGAGGGGAGGATACAGAAAGGAAAATGGGGCGGGCGGCAGGGGAGCAGCGGCGGGGAGAGGGGGGGGGTGCACAGACGGGAGAAACTATCTCGAGGGGCGGCGAGAGAGAGGAAAGTACAATCACGGAAACAGAGGCAAAAATGGCAGATACAAATACAGGGCGCAAAATACAATCACCAAATACAAATACCGATTCTAAGTACAGGAGGGACAAAAGTAGAGGAAGCAGAAGACGCAAACTTGCGGCAGTAGCGGAGAAGCCTGGGCGCACTCACGAGGAGCCGTGTGGTGCGAGGAGCGACAGGCCCTTCGACAGGGTCAAAGGTCACAGCTCGCTACCGCTCGGACTCCGCAATAAATGGCCAAGTGGGAGGGAGGAGCAGCTGGGAGCGGGGCGCTGAATAGGGAGGGGAGGATACAGAAAGGAAAAGGGGGCGGGCCTCAGGGGAGCAGCGGCGGGGAGCGGGGGGGTAGATAGGCGGGAGAAACTATCTCTAAGGGCGGCGTGGGAGAGGAAGGTACAATCACAGAAACAGAGGCAAAAAGGGCAGATGATTGATTATTGTTTGGGGGGTTAAGTGACCACGTCGAAGGATAAGACCACCACCTCCCAGATATCAAGTTCAGGAATTTGTATAGCGCACTACTCACCCAGGGGGTCTCAAGGCGCTTGGGGAGGGGGTGCATTATTTATCGAACAGCCAGGTTTTAAGTTCCTTTCTGAAGGAGATGCGGTTCTGTGTAAGGCGGAGGTGAGTGGGGAGAGAATTCCAGGTTTTGGCCGCTAAGTCGGAGAAGGATCTTCCTCCCATGGTGTATCTGTGGATGCGCGGAATTGCGGCGAGAGCTTGATTGGATGATCGTAGTTGGCGGGTGGGTGTGTAGAAGGACAGTCGTGTGTTGAGGCATTCGGGTCCTAGGTCGTAGAGGGCCTTGTGTGCGTGGGTGAGGAGACGGAATGTTATTCTCTTGTTGACGGGGAGCCAGTGGAGTTCCTTCAGGTGACCGGAAATGTGAGCTTGACGGGGGATGTCCAGTATGAGTCTGGCTGAGGCGTTTTGGATGCGTTGGAGTTTTTTCTGTAGTTTGGCTGTGGTTCCGGCGTAAAGGGTATTTCCATAATCCAGTCGGCTAGTGACCAGTGCGTGGGTGACTGTCTTTCTTTCGGTGGGGATCCAACGGAAGATTTTTTTGAGCATGCGTAGGATGTTGAAGCATGAAGATGAGACGGCGTTGACTTGTCTGATCATCGAGAGGGAGGAGTTTAGGATGAAGCCCAGGTTACGTGCGTGATCTGTAGGTATGGGTGCTGTACCCAGGGCCGGTGGCCACCATGAGTCGTCCCAGGCAGAGGGGGATGATCCTAAGATGAGGACTTCAGTTTTGTCCGATTTTAGTTTTTAACGGCTGTTCTTCATCCATTCGGCTATTTCTTTCATTCCTTCGTGTAGATTGGTTTTGGCGGTGTTTGGGTTTTTGGTGAGGGAGAGGATCAGCTGGGTGTCGTCTGCGTAGGAGATGATGTTGAGGTTGTGTTGTCCCGCGATGGATGCGAGGGGACTCATGTAAAAGTTGAAGAGGGTGGGACTGAGTGATGATCCTTGTGGTACGCCGCAGATGACTTCGGTGGCCTCTGATTTGAATGGGGGAGGCGGACTCTCTGGGTTCTTCCGGCAAGGAACGAGATGATCCAGTCCAAAGCTTTTCCTTGTATTCTGACGTTGCTGAGGTGTTATATGAGGGTGCTATGACAGACTGTGTCGAAGGCGGCGGAGAGGTCAAGTAGGATGAGGGCAACTGTTTCTCCGTTGTCCAGTAGCGTTCGAATGTCGTCTGTAGCTGCGATGAGGGCGGTTTCGGTGCTGTGTTTGGATCGAAAGCCGGACTGTGAGGGGTCGAGGGAATTGTTGGATTCAAGGAAGGCGGCGAGCTGACTATTGACGGCTTTCTCCATGACTTTGGCAGGGACTGGGAGGAGTGAGATGGGGCGGTAGTTCTTAAGTTCAGAGGGGTCTGCTGTGGGTTTCTTCAGAAGGGCGCTGAGTTCGGCATGTTTCCAGCTTTCCGGGAAGGTAGCGGAGTTGAAGGAACAGTTGATGACATCGCGGAGATGGGATGCGATGATGGAGTCTGCTTTGTTGAAGATGTGGTGGGGACATTGGTCTGTTGGTGAACCTGAGTGGATGGAGTTCATCAGGCGGATGGATGGTGTCTTCAGTAGTGATTGGGTTCCAGGCGCAAAGGTTGTGAGAGTGCTGTTTTGGTTCGGAGGTGGGTGGAGTGAACTGTTCTTTGGGCTGGTTTTCAAAGCTGTTATGTATGTCGGCAATTTTGTTGTGGTCGAAAGAGGATAAAGAGTCGCAGAGGTCTTGGGAGGGAGTGATGTCGTTGGTGCCGGCGGTGGGGTTGGTAAATTCTTTAACGATGTTGAATAGTTCCTTGCTGTTGTGGGCGTTGTTGTCGAGTCGATCCTTGAATGCTGATTTCTTGGTGGATCGGATCAATTGGTGGTGTTTGCGGGTGGCGTCCTTGAAGGTGGTCAGGTTGTCAGTGGTTGGGTTTTTTCTCCAGGTTTTCTCGAGGGTACAACATAACTTCTTGGATTTCTTAAGGTCATCGTTGAACCAGGGGGCCTTTTTGCTACCTTGTTTGATCTGGTGGTTTTTCAAGGGTGCTAATTCGTCAGCGCTGTGGGTGAACCATTGTGTGAGTTTGGTGGCAGCTTGGTTTGGGTCCGATGATATGGCAGGAGGGTTTTGGTTAAGCAATGTGAAGAGTTGGTCGGTGGTGATTTTGTTCCAGTTTCTTCGAGGAATAGGTTGTGGGGGGTTGTGGGTCGTGGTTTTTTTGTAGCTGAAGTGAACGCAGCTGTGGTCCGTCCAATGGAGAGCTATGGTGTGATCGAAGGAGATGTGTTTGCTGGAGGTGAAGATAGGGTCGAGCGTGTGTCCGGCAAGGTGGGTGGGGGTGTCAACAAGTTGTTTGAGTCCGAGATTGGCCAGTTTGTCCAGAAGGGTGGTGGTGTTGCTGTCGTTTTTCTTTTCCAGGTGGAAGTTGAGGTCTCCCAGTAGAATGTAGTTCTCGGAGGTGAGGGCATGTGGGCTGATGAAGTCAGTGATGTCTTCGATGAATTGTGTGTGGGTTCCTGGTGGTCTGTAGATGAGGGTGCCTCTAAGTGTGGTCCTGGGGTCGGTGTGGGTCTGGAAGTGAAGGTGTTCGGCGGTCGCAAGGTAATCGTCGGAGCTGGTCGAGATTCTGATGGTGTTCTTATGGACGATGGCAATGCCTCCTCCTGTTTGGTAGGTGCGGTCTTTTCGGATGATCTTGTAAGCGTCAGAGATGGCTATGGCAATGTGGTAATATATTCAAAGCCGTTAGGCTTAAATGAAAGGCAACATGTAAAGTATTTAAGCACTAGTCACAACACTCAGTAAAATTCCAAACCAATTTTAAAATAAAGATAAATATTTATTGAATAGAATTAGACCAAAACAACAAAAATTCAATAGGAGGTACCAGAGAGATGAATTCCGAAAGATTTTAGTGGAAATATATTAAAATACACAAATCTCCATTCATAGTCTATTGAAGTGTTCGATATGGACCTAGACGCAATTTGAGGCTAACCGCAATGTAGCCCTGGCCGGATATTCCTAAGCGTTTGATCCTGGTGAAAGTATGGAAATCAAAAAGTTCAAAAACATTTCTAGGTCGCAGTGCACATAAGACTCTGGCAATTTTTTAGGCGAAAAATCCTTGCTGAGCAGGCCGCCTCTGATATTGTATCCTCCGCAATATGTTTTCCAGCCCCTTGTGCAAAATCAAGTGCTTGATTTTGCGCGTTGGGCAGGAGAAGATATCACGTCTCATCCAAACAAGTCCTTCAATCATGATGTGGCTTACTTGATTGTACTGTCTGGACTGACACTCTTAGAAATGGTGATGCTCAACATATATAATGAATAAAACTCTACCTGAATTATTTTTGAACTGGGATAACAGATTGAGAGAATTACCAGAACTGTACACAGATATCACCAGAAGCCCACATAAAGTCCTTTCAGATGAAATGCATTGTTTTGGCTGATCAATGTAAAAGCTTTAAAGGGCATTAAAAGAAGAAGTTACCAAATGAATGTGCCACTCTGTTGCAATTTGAATTGTGCATGTTTCTTGTACTAAATTGGTATTAACAATAATCATTGTACTATAAGCTCTTTCGGTCCTACCAGTTAAGTACATGATATGAAATGCTGCAGATGGAAGTAAAAGTCAATGGAAATGAGCATGCACATATAACACTTAAACCTCATCTATGTATGCACCCAGTAAAAGTACTCTGGGAATACGTGATGCCATCATGACAGCAAGCGAGGTGGTGTGCAACAAACAGTCCGCATCTTAAGGCGCTGGAAGCGCCCAGACTTTCCTTGGCGTGATGACACGAGCACAGCCACAAATTTACACTAGAGTGGCAACTGCACAAATGGTTGTTGATGGCAACCAGGAAAACTAAGCCTTTGGCTGCCAGCAGCTGCATATGGGGCAAGAGGGAATGCCCGCCCAAGGAATGGTTGGTTGAAGTACACAGTAAAGGAACTTGAAACTTCAGAGGTGGGGTGGGGGTGTCTTGTGACTGAACGCTAGGTGAAAATCCAAAAACCGCCCGTACTAGAGTGACTAAAAGTCATGGTTATAGGCTGAGGCACTTGGAAATGGAAGAACATTTAAATGATGAGTTTTTATACTGTGCATAGATCGCCATCTAGTGTGGGTTTGGGAGCATTGCACTTTGTTTTTCTTCTAAGTCTTTCCAGTCACAATGTAGGTGTCTCCTCCTTTGGGTGATACTGCGCATGGGCATCGACTCCATTCTTAGATTGTTTTTTCCGCCATCGGGTTTGGATGTGAATTTTTGCGTGTTTCTTTGAGCCTCCTTCGACGCTTAATCCACTACCCTCTACAGTTTTATCGATCGCGTTTCCCATTCTCAACGAATTGTTTACACTCGAAAACCTTTGATCGGAAGATTCGTGGAAGGCTGTTTGGCCTACCCACGCCAGGGTCCATAGCAGTCAATGGAACAAACTCCATTCAAGTTCTTTCCAGGGTGTCACGCTAAGTTTCCGCACACCGACTTGCATGAAGTGTGCAACCTTTGCCTATCACCAGAACACGATGAGAAGGACCACGACTCGTGTCGGTAGTTTCGATTGAAGAAGACTGTCTGTGACCGCCTGGCTCGACGTCGCGAAATGTACCAGCAAAGTGGCTCCATGCCGGATCTCCTCAAAGACGAGTCTGAACACAAATAATCACAAGCGCAGGAAGTCGAAATGGAGGAGGAACACATCTCCGTGTCTGAAGCTGACTCCGATGCCGAAGACCTCACCGGGACAACAGATCGTGAGAAAAGAGAATTCCTTTCCCTACCATCTACTCCATAAAAAGGCTCCGGTCTCTCCTCTGCCTTCGGGCCAAGGTCTGCACTGAGAAAAGGTTTTAAGTTCCCTGCTTTCGAGTTCGGCGTTGAAACATAAACAGCTGCCTTCCGGTTCGGGCTCTACTCGTCCCCACGCCGGTGCCGACCCGAAACCTTCGCCGTCGAAATCCAAACACCTTCTGGTTTCCGTGCCACCGGTCTATAAGGCTAAATCTTCGGAGCCGAAACTTTGACACCAAAACCGGCATCTAAAGAAGGTACTATAACTAAAGAGCCACGGACCGATATTCCACCTTCGGATCTGAAACAGAAGGAGATTGTGATAAATCCAGAAGCTTCCTGAGAAGAGGAAAATGGGCTTACAATAAGACTACCACATTCCTCTCAAAAAGAAAAATGTGGGTACTAACCCTTCTCCACCATACATTTCACCTTCAACCATTGATCCAAATATACTGATTACACCTACACATTCTCCTCCACCACCATAACCTGACCCACAGGATACAGGGTATGGGCATATAGATGACTATACACCATAGGATACTGACCCATGGGATAATTATAATGCTGACCCTCAACCAGATAATGGCCCAACCTATATCCATCCAGACCTATTATAGTTGATAGTATTGGATATATTGAGCTCGTTAACAGAGCTGCACAATATCATGAAGTAGAGCTTCATAAAGAGACTTTAGAGAAGGACTTTTTGTTTGGCACACTAAGTTCATCTCAAAGGGCTACACAAACATACCAATGTTAAAGGGTATGCTTAAACATACTGATTACATCTTTAAAGACTCTGTAAGAGCTAGAATCTTCACTCCCAGGGTAGAGAGAAAGTACAAATCTGCACCTAATGACCCTGTATATATCAAAGGGCAGTTACCCTTGGACTCTGGTAGTTTTCAAGGCTTGTAAAAGGGCTAATTCGCAAACAGCGTAAGCTCCTCCTCCTGATTGAGTTCAAATTAATTGATGCTTCAGTCTAAATGGCAGTGTCACAATCAGCTAATAATTAGCGTATTGCCAATGCTCAAGCACTATTGACAACGTATCAGAGGTCATTATGATGAGCTCGAAAAGCTCATTGAATTTCTTCCTGATGAGCATAAGTCTAGAGCTTCTGCCCGTATTCAAGAGGGTAAATTAATAACTAATACCTTTATCAGGTGTGCTGTAGATCAGGCAGACATAGCAGCTCGGGCAGTAAACACTAATGCTCCGTAGTCCTTATTGGTTTAGAATTTCAGGATTCAAGCCTGAGGTACAAGCCTCTAATCTTAATGAACCCTTTGACAAAGAACACCTCTATGGTCCAGCTGTCGATACATCACTCGAAAAGATGTAAAAGGATACTCAAGTTTCTAAGTCCAAGGGGCCTTACAACCACCTTCCTACAGAGGATCCTTTTGTCGCTAATTTTGCAGGGGAGTCTTCAAAAATGTGTTTACAACAATCAAGTCGCCCTCTTCCAGAGGTTATTTTATAGGTGGATATAGAAGAAACGACAAAGGAAGAGGCTGAGGTAACTCAACACACCCTTCCCCTGCGAACACCAAACAGTGACTTCCTTTCAATACCCCCTGACCATTCCACTCCTTTCGGGGGACGTATTTCCCAATTTCTACCCGTTTGGAATACGATTGCATCAGACAAATGGGTTCTACAAATTATCCATTCTAGTTATTGCCTGGAGCTTACAGGGACTCCACAAAACATTCCTCCAAGGTCACGCCTCATGTCACAAGTACTTCTCACCCATCTTAAGAAAGAGGTTCTCTCTTTGTTGCAGAAAAGTGCAATAGAACCAGTCCCTTTATCATACCAGGGAGCAGGGATGTACTCCCTCTACTTTCTAGTTCCCAAAAAGAACGGCTCTCCCAGGCCTATATTCGACCTCAGAGAACTATATCTATACATTCAGTCGGACCATTTTCATATGGTTACACTCCAATAAGTGCTTTCTCTTCTTCAGCAAGGTGACTTTCTCTCCACTCTGGATTTAAAGGATTCTTACTTTCATATTCCAATACACCCTGCGCACCGCAAATACCTCAGGTTTGTGGTTGCAGGTCAGCACTATCAATTCAAAGTCCTCCCATTCAGAGTAAGAACCTCACCCAGGGTTTTCACAAAATGCTTGGCAGTAGTCTCAGCCCCTCTAAAAAGACAACATATTCATGTCTTCCCATACTTAGACGACTGGCTCATAAACGCCAAATTGCCAACAGCTGTCTACGCCACACACAAAAAACTCTGCAGTTGCTCCACGAGCTAGGTTTCACAGCAAATCTGCCCAAATCCCATCTCCAACCATCCAAGTCTGAAGCATATCTAGGAGCTGCTATAAACACACAAAAAGCTCTAGCATACCCAACTCCAGCCAGAGTCCGGAATATACAAACCCTGATGTCTCATTTTCAGCCTCGGCACTCCTTACCAGTATGAGTATTCATACAGTTACTGGGACTGATGGTGTACTGCATTTTTATAGTCCCCTAAGCAATACTTCAAATGCGTCCCCTACAGGAATGCTTAGCACGTCAGTGGAACCAAGCTCACAGTCAGTTATCAGATCTGGTGTTGTTTGACTGCCGCACCCATCTCGCTCAGCAGTGGTGGAATACACAAAACTATTTATAAGGGTGGCCCTTCAGCGATCTGGTTCCACAGATAGTACTGACCGTAGACGCATCACTGACAGGTTGCGGAGCGCATCTCCAAACCCACACAATTCAGGGCATTTGGGGCTTGCAGCAGAAACAGTTTCATATAAATCATCTAGAGCTGCTAATGATTTTTCTGGCGCTGAAATAATTTCAAATTCAGCTGGTACTCAAGACTGGGCAGCTGCATCTAATCTCGAGCGGCGAAGGTGTCGAGCTGCAAAAACAGGTCGGTGGCAGCGGCTGCTTGTTTTTAGAAAAAGGAGCTGAACCCAGCAAGCCCTGGGTAAGCCGTTATGCCGCAGATTTATGGCTGCGATCAAGAATAGCATTCCTATATCGAGCGAGTGTTCCAGTGAGCCGGGATATTTTTGCTGTAGTTCCTAAAAGCGGCATAGTGGCATTTAAGGGGGGAGACTGTCTGGAGGCAGACAGTTTCACAATAGTCCCTCAAAACGATAGTGTTAGCATAACAGAACCCACCGAGAAAGGGGAAACTACAGAGGGGGCCGCCTCTGTTGATCACATCATAGAACAAGCCATAAAACAGGACACCACTATTAAAGAGAAACGGGGTGAAGTAAAGAGCCGATATCCGTTACGTTCAAAACAAGAACTTAAGAAGGGGGTTCTGAATTTCAATGATTCCGCTGAGAGTAGTGGTCCGATACCCATCTCGCCTCTCAAACAAAACAGGAAAGGGGGAGCGAAAAGAGGTAGGTCATCCAAAGGGGTAAAGCAAACGAAAGTACCTAGAGGGACTCCCTCGTTAAAAAGCTACTTTAAGATATTGGAACTGGCCTTGAACTCCAAGGATAGCGCCATAGGAACAGTGGGGGTGGATACAGGCTCAAATGCAGTTGAGGAGCCCATAATGGATGAAATCACTAATTCTACTACACCATCAGCCCCCTTGCTCCTTTCTACATTTCCTTTAAGTAACAAGTACGCTATCTTGGATTTAACCCACGCTGGGGGTGGACCAGAGGCGGTTGTTCAGGAAACCTCAAGCCAGAATCCAGTGTCAGACGCAGCTATTCCACCGAATGATGATGTACATATGATACAAACTGTTTCCCTTCTTTGGAAGAGTCAGTTACTTTAAATCCTGTTGAAACTCCTATAAAAAGTATCGTTAAAACGCCTCTACCTTTACTCAGCTCAGATTTGGGAAAACCTGGCCCAATCCCTCACCTTGATGGGGCATGTGGACTATATGGAGCGGAAAAAGAAGAGGATAGACTTGGCTCTCTGCTGCATACCTTGAGGAACGATTTACTGGGAAAGTTTGAGATTTCTGAGAAGAATCAGAGGGGTTTACACTATAGATTCGACCTCCTGGAGGCTAAAATTGAAGGTATTAACGCTAGAACAAGTGTCCTCGAGGGTAAAGTGACAGCACTCTCAGAGACTTCTAAAGGAAACTCTAAGGATATAGAAGCTTTAAAAGTGCAGAATCGTTCTTTAACAATGGATTTGGAAAGGTTGGAAACCCAAAGTCGACGTAATAATCTGAGGATCCTTAAAATTCCAGAAGGAGTAGAAGTGGAAGACATAAAGGGGTTTGTGTGCAGACTGCTTCGTGAGGATATCTTAAAGGACCGACCTGATATTAACCTGGAAGCTGAGATCCAGCGAGTACACAGGCTACACTCTGATCGTAAAGCACCCAGGAAGATTCTGGTATATTTCCAGACTTAGTGTCAAAGAATTAATCCTCAGCAGATGTTTGTCACGTACTTCTTTACATTTTCGAGCCAACCCCTATCCGATAAGATCAGATATAGGTGGGAAAACCGCTCAAAGACAGTGGGAACTTGGCTCTAGGATGCCAGAATTGCGTTCAATGGGGGCGCAGGTACAAATGAAATTTCCAGCCCTCCTCAAAATAATGTGGAACAATAAAATGTTTACCTGTCACTTCCCAGAAGAAGTGGACGATATACTAGCTAAAATGAAAGGCTAGATAATTATTCCTTTTTATAAAATTAAATGCTTAGAGAATGGTTAAATAACAAAATTGGGAGAAAGGGAGTCGGAGGGGAAAATAATAAATAAATAAAGAGCGGGGGAGGAAAAAAATAAAGGGTGAGTGGAAAAAAAAATGAACATAGGTCTGAGAGAACTATATACGAAAAAGCAGTAATCACTATAGGATAAAAAAAATAATAATATAAATAAAAAATAAATTAAAAAAAAGACCAATGATTAGTTACACGTAAGCGGGTTGTCAAGGTTATAGGGCCTCCTAAGGCGTATTTACGCCAAACAGGAGGGTAGGGTTCCTTGGGGGGGTGGGTTGGGAGGGCACGCAGGGGTGAGGGGAAAAAACATATAAAAATGTCCTCGATTGCCATAAATCATTATTCTTTTAAATCCAAATGTAATTGTAGGCCACTACTGGCGGTAGGTGAAGGGGTAGCTATATTATATGATGACCTCGTCTAGTTGTAGCAATTTCCTTTCCTGGAATTTGAATGGGTTGGGGAGCCGTAAGAAACAACAAAATATCTGTAACGTTTTGAAAAACACTGGTGCATGTATATCTCTTTTACAGGAAACTCATTTAGAAGCAGAAGAATGTAGGAAAATATTTGTAAGGTATAAATGGGTTCAGGAAATACTATGTTCAAAACAAACTGGTGTTACCAGAGGGGTAGCAATGCTAATAAGCGCTAACAAAGGGATTAGAGTCCATGACTGGAGTACTGACCAGTCAGGAAGATGGCTGGCCGCAGTTGTTTCAATTGGTAATGTTAAATTTTTATGTGGGGTATATTATGGTCCCAATGAAGACAATGCATGCTTCCTACAAAAGTTAGAAAAATATATGTTACAGCATACAATTCCAGTCATACTGGGGGTGACTTTAATTTATTGCTAGATCCCCTGGGGGGGGCGGAGCTAGCCGGCGTCAATGGCGGACGCGTAAGAGCGAAGCTCCTCGCCATCGCCTGACAAGATCCTCTTGTAATCCTTTTCCCTGCAGTGGCCGCCGTGCAAGAGCGGTGGGAATTGCTGCCCCTCACCTCGGCTGAGCTCCGATGTAACACTGGGCATGAGCCGACCCAGAAAACCCTCATTCCGGCATCATTTCTGGCGGGCGCCGGCCCAGGCCTGAAACCCCGGTCTTTCCTGAGCGGGAGGCCGCGCTGCGTCACCCGACGTGCGGCCGCGGCAAGCCACACACTTCGGGGGCGGACGGAGCCCCGTGGAGACCCTGCTTCCTTGAGCCCCAGACCCCGGAACCGGACATCGGAGGTACGCTGCAGGGCGCTGGGTGCGACGGGCGCCTCGGTGGTGGCGGCGGAGCAGCGGAAGAGCCGGTAGGGAACAGCATAGCTGCAGCCATAGCCCCCCTGGTTCCACGCTTGCCCCTGGCTCCCTGATGATCGTGAATGCCAATACACTGGGGTGCAATACATGAGCTGGGGAGCGCACGGCCGTCCGAGTGTTGAGGACCCCCCACACATTGATTAATAAAACAGCTCTAGGCCGTCCCGGCAGCGCTGAAGGGTGAAGGGCCTGCTGCTGATATCCTGACCAGGAGGCACGAGCGATTGGCCCTTCGATCGGGCGGGCCCCACATAATCCCGCGCCTGAGCCACTGGACCCCTGAAAGTGACCAACAGCAACGGGCAAGTTTGCGGGGGACGCTGTTAACCGGGGGGGGGGGGCACGCTTCCACGTGGGGTGCTACCCTCCCCCAGAGCACCGGCGGCGAGCAGCGACTAGCCTTAGAATCGGACGCAGCCTGCGAGGTCTCAGACCCCCCAGTAACAGCTATGGGCAAAGGTGACAGGACACGAACGAAACTGTCGTTTGACCAACGGCGTCATAAGGAACCGGATCAGCAAGTTACCCAATCCCGGGTGCCTCGCTTTGCGCAGAGATAAAAGGAATGCTCACGACCATGGAAAAAGGTCTGCAGGAAGGCATGTCTGCCATTGGAACCAAGATCGATGCGCTGTCCTACCGGATGGACCGTATGTCTGAAAGGATAGATAAACCTGCCGAAAGACTAGACATGGCGGAGCGCCGTTTGACTGAGGCAGAGGAAGCGCAAATGGAGTGGGACACCGACCGCAAGCAATTCGGACGTCTGTTGCAAGACATCCAAGAAAAATCTGAGGACTTGGAAGCGCGCTCTCGGCGCTCCAACATACGCGTCACGGGAGTGGCAGAGACCACCCAAACAGGCAAAATGGAACTGTTCATCGAAAAGCTCCTGAAAACGCTACTGGGAGAGGACACCTTTTCGCCAATGTTCATAGTTGAGCGTGCCCACCGCACTCTCGGGCCGCGGCCTCCTCCAGGCGCCAACCCCAGGCCGATCATAGCGAAACTACTAAATTACAGGGACAGGGATGCAGCCCTCCGGGCAGCCCGCGAAAAGGAGAAACTGCAGTACGAGGGGATGGACATATCGCTATATCCTGATTTCACGTCGGAAGTACAGGAGGAGAGAAGAAGATTTGCCCCGTACAAGCAGCAACTCAGATCTTGGCCTGGACTACGCTATGTTATACCCAGCGAAGCTCCGTATCAACAGACAGGGTCACTCGCATTTCTTCACCGACCCTAAAGAACTACAAAAATCCCTGAAGGTTTGGGCGAGAGAGCGCAGAGGGAGTCCAGAGACCCGATCAACGGAGCGGAGCGGTACTGATGACCTCGAGGAGCAAGACTGAGGAGGGGGAGGGGGGCTTTTTGGAACATTGCAGGGAGCCTGCTGCCTGAGAACCCCCGCGGCCCCCCATGGGGTAGCGGACGACGCCCTCGCTGAGAAGTTAGATGCAGCTGCTGGAGCATTGCACGATGGACTGTGGGTGAGATTGATGCACTATGTGTTAGTACTGCTGTGGGGTTGCATTTAAGTTATTGTGACAGCCTTAAGTTGGAATTAGAGTCCAGGCGCTGAACACGAGGGGCGAGTAAGACCCCGGAGGTCCCGGGGGGGGTGGCGGACCCTGGACTGTTGGCAGGCTGTCTTGCTTTAAAACCACTGCGGATTTCTACTGGCGGGGCGATGGCGGAGGGGCAGACAAAGGACATTACACAGAGGTCCCTGTAGGAGAGGGGACTGCAGAGGAACTAGACTGGCTAGCTCTGCCCCAGCGCTGTCAGCAGTTATGGCTCAACTTGGGCCTTGTTTGGGGATTTGTTATGAGTTTTTTGCAGGGGGAGGGGGGAGGGGGCACGGGGAACTCAGTCAGACCAGGTTGGGGTTGGTTGGCTGTGGGAGGTGGGGGGAATTGGAAGTTATGGGAGAGGGTGTGTTTGGGGGGGGGGGGGGGGGTTCTTAGCGCGCTCCGAATTGTTGCATTACAAATGGGTGTTTGGCGACTGCTGCATGTACCATATGACTGTCGCTATGACTTGCTGCTCACTGTCCAAGCCGCGAGCCTTTTCTGGCTCCAGGGAATGTAAACAGTTGTTTGAATTGCGAAGTATACACATGGGTCCACACATGATACCTTACTACACTGAGAATGCCTGACCTGCCACATGGGGACCTGATAGGCGACACTGAGACTCTTAAAGCCCTAACATGGAACGTACTGGGTCTGAATGATTATCGTAAGCTCCGCAAGGTCTTGCACTACCTACAAAGACATCGAATAGACTTGGCCCTACTACAAGAAACGCACCTACCCAACACCAGTAAGATGCTTTCACACAAGGGACTCCAGGGGTAACTCCACATACGCAGGCTTCACCACGCATGCTATGGGTGTTCTCACATGGGTCAACCCACGATCCAATTTGTCCCTAACACAAATACGAGCTGACCCGGATGGGAGGTATGTGTTAAGTAGATGCACGGGCAAGGGGCAAAATTTCATAGTCATGAACGTGTATGGACCAAATTATGACTCTCCCGACTTTTATGCGGCAGTGGCAGGGCACTGCGCGGAGTGGTCCTCAGATAGGATGCTGTGGGGGGGGAGACTTTAACTTTATCTTTGACCCGGAGCTGGATAGATCAGCGGGTCCACCCAGACGCCCGGCGGCAGCGGCGCAGCAAATGCAAGCTGAAATGGTGAGACTGGGGCTGCTGGATGTTTGGAGGGAGAGACACCGGGACAGGGGAGGTACACGCACTACTCTGCGTATCACAATATTCACACCAGAATAGACTATTGGCTGTCCACGCCCCCACTCCTGGCGACTATGAAAGGCTGTAGAGTGCTCCCCCGCACACTGTCGGACCACGCCCCTATATTGTTGGTACTTAACACCCCCAAGCAGAGGATACCCCCATTCACATGGCGCTTCCCACCCTACTCACTACTGGATGAGGCATTTAGGGCCGAACTAGGCGAGGAAATAGATATGTTCTTTACAACGAATGTTGGCTCAGTGGACAGCTTCGGGACGGTGTGGGAGACCTTTAAGGTCTACATTAGGGGGGTTGCCATGGCTAAACATTCCAGCGTCCTGAAGGCCATCAGACACAGACTGGCACACCTTGAAGGGCAAATAGCAGAACGGGAGAGGCAACATCTAGCGGGCTTGATCACCACAGAGGATGGGACCCTACAGGAGCTCCTGAAAGAGTTCCACGAGGAGGCGGACAGGGAGATACGTCACCTAGGCAAATATGCAACGGCACGCGTATATGGGGAAGGGGAGCGACCAGGCTCACTCCTTGCCAAGATAATGAAGGGCGCCAGGAGAAGGCAGGTAGTTACAGAACTGCAATCAGCTGGGGGAGATTTGCTAACAGTGGAGGGGGACATTCTAACCGAATTCAGGAACTTTTACGCAGAGCTATACACTCATAAGACCTCCGGTGTGGAGGACCAAATTGACAACTACTTGAGCTATGTCAACATGCCGTTCCTTGAGAACTGGCAGAGGGACTTCCTGATGTCCCCCATACTGCAGGAGGAGATCTCAGACGCACTGGATGGCATGAGGTCTGAGAGTGCCCCCGGGGCGGACGGTTTAACAGTGTCCTTTTATAAGGCATACAAGGATAAGCTATTGCCGTACCTCTCAACCCTCTTTGACGAAATCTGCGAGGAAGGCGTTATGCCGCCCTCTATGAGAGAGGCAATAATTGTGACTATATTGAAACCAGGTAAGCCCCATAACCTTCCAGGCTCATACTGCCAACTGTCCCTTCTAAACGTGGACGCCAAGCTCTACGCTAAGGTACTGGCGGCCAGGCTGGCACTTGTGGCCCCTGAGTTAGTTGCACCCGAGCAGGCAGGTTTTATACCGGCACGAAATCTCACATACAATATACGCACTGTGATGGGGACCATACAGCACACAAGGCAAGACGCCAAGGCCATAGCAGTCTTCTTGGACATGGAGAAGGCGTTCGATTCCGTGGAGTGGCCGTTCATGCGCAGAGTCCTTAAGAAGTTGGGCCTGGGGGACCTCTTCCTCCAACTCTTAGGCGCGCTCTATTACAAACCCACAGCGCGAGTCAGACTGGGTGATGCGGTCTCGGACCCGTTTGTTATCAGCAGAGGCACGAGCCAGGGATGCCCCCTCTCGCCGCTACTTTATGCTCTGGTAGCGGAACCATTGGCTTGCGCGATACGAGAGTTTCACTCCTATGAAGCCATCAATTACCCCACCTACAGGATTGGGATATCCACGTACCAGATGACACCTTGCTGTACATCAGGGACCCGGCAAATAATCTCTCCTCGGTCCTGAGGGAAGTGGTCCGTTTTGGAGCACTCTCGGGGTTGAAAGTTAACTGGCCCAAATCGGTGGCGTTTCCCCTGACCCCCGTCACTGAACCTTTCGAGATGGCATACCCTCTCCAATGGTCCACAGAACCGATTCGTTATCTGGGCATAATGCTCCACACGGACCCCGAAATTATGCTCAGAGAAAACTACGGAGTCGCCTATAACAAACTAGCAGACGATGTTGAACTCTGGATTAAGCTCCCATTGTCATTGATGGGGCGCATAGCCATGATGAAAATGGTAGTCCTCCCGAGGTTTCTATTCCTCTTTACTAACATTCCGATTGTCCTATCTAGGGCCTTCTTTGCCACTCTTGACAAACTTCTTATACGGCTAGCCTGGGCCGGAAAGCAACCTAGAGTGAAGTGGGAGGTCCTTAAGCTACCGTATGAACAAGGGGGACTGGCAGCGCCCGATATGGAGCGGTATTATAGAATCGCGCAAGCCTCCCACCTCCACACTTGGATCCACGGTAATCAGGACGTCCCGCATGTGATACTGGAGAGGCTGTTTGCGGACCCGACCCCACTCCCAGCTACAATCTGTGGCCCGAGGGACCGCAGAGTGGGTACCTTGGACTCCCTCCTGTCTACTAACCATGCTTGGCACTCCATATTACAGAGGCAGAACAAAGAGCTGATGTACGCACCAAATATGCCGATACACTGGGCGCTATGGCTCCCCACTTTGGCTGAGCCAGGAGTCTGCAGGGCCCTCCGCGACCTTGGCGCCCACACTCTGGGGGACCTGTTCGAACATGGGAAAGTCAAGACATGGGAGCAGTTGGCTCGGGGGAGGGAGCGGCCCTCGTTGCTCCAGCGCTTCTAGTATCATAGGGTGCGAAGTGCACTTCTTGAACTGCTGGGCCCTGACATGGAGGAACCCCCCGGGATACCGGAACTCGCATATGTTATAGCCACCGATACACCGCAAAAGCTAATATCTAAGCTCTATAAGATAGGACACGAACATACGGCACTACAATACACGAAAGCGCGCTTGGCCTGGCAGACTGACCTGAACACCCAGATAGATGACAGCATGTGGGCGTACTGCTGTGCGGCCTCCAGAAGAATCTCGTTGAACGGGCGACATCGATGGGTCCATTTAAAATTTTTGCAACGCGTTTATTACACGCCAGAGAGGCTGCACAGGTACGGTCTCCGCGACACGCCGCACTGTGAGAGATGTCATGCCCCGGTTGCAGATTTCTTACATGTGGCCTGGACGTGCCCGGGAGTGCAGAGATTCTGGTGCAAGGTGTTCGCTGAAATGAGCGATATAGTGGAAATGGAATTGGCTATGGACCTGGCTCTGGCCCTGCTAGGCTTTGCGAGAAAGATTCCACTACCCGTGAGAAAAATGGTAAGCATGGGCATGCTCCTCGCCAAACGAGTGGTGGCGATGTGTTGGCTGAGGGGCCCATTACCGACGCTGAAACGGTGGTCCAACGACTTGCTGTTCTGCAATACGCAAGCAGAGCTCTATAGTGAGCTGCTCCCACCCTGGAGTAGGCCCAAGAACTTCTGGGGACTATATCAGACCTACTTAACCTCCAGGGGCGTGGATGACGAACCCCTGCGAAGGAGGGGGGGGCACAACCGGAGCCGACTGAGTCAGGCGCACAGACTGTGCAGGGAGATGTGGCGAGGTCAGGGCACACCTCGGACTCGGACACCAGTGGGGGCAGCCAGGGCAGCGACTACACTGCAGCGCGACACTAACTCGGGGGTTACAGCAGGCTTGGGGGTGAGGATACATGAGAGGTACCCTGGGGCTATCAGACGGGTAGCGCAGCACAGGCCACTTTGCACTCATAGACTACACACCATTACAAGCAAGGAGCAGCAACTGGGGAATTGTTGGGGTGGGATGGTTGTTTTGGGGGGGGAGGGCGGGCGGGAGAAAATGTTAAAAATGTTCTGATCCGGTCATGCATGCACAGAGCAAAACGCATCTGCCAACAGTGACTTTTTGCCTGAGAGATCCTGTCTTTGGCTGGATATATGCTTTATGTAATCCTTGGTCTTCTCGTTCCGTGCATAAGTAACTCGAAAGACACTTTGGAATAACGCCGACCCGAGATGGGATGTAGGCAAGCAGCTCTGTATGTTTTGTAATTTGCTATTCTGACAAATAAAATACAAAAAAATAAAAAAAATAAAAATGTATTGCTAGATCCCCAAGTAGATCGCACTTCAAAAGCTAAATATAACCCTCCAAAAAAATCCCTTTTTGTTTTAAAAAATATCATGGACTATACATTACGTGATGCCTGGAGAGTTAAACATGGTACCCAAAGAGAATACTCCTTTTACAGCAAAAAGTACCGCCAGTTTTCAAGAATAGATTTTTTTTTATTAGACCAATCTTTCTTAGCTAATATTTCCTCTATTTCTTATATCTCATTTGGTCTGTCAGATCACTCTGCAGTTGAGTTAAAAATGAATTTCAAAAATAATATCTTAGAATATAGGTGAACACTTGACAGGACCATCTTATTAAATGAATAGTTCAGGGATAAAATTAAGGAAACTTCTACGGAATTCTTTAGGTTTAACGACAACACCGCCTCAGACCATATCATATGGGACACAATTAAGTCCTGTATAAGAGGAATATATGGCTCCCAAATGACTCTAAACAGAAAGCTTAAAAAAGAAAGAGATATTCAGGAGCTTAACTTAATTAAAATAAAAGAACAGCAACTTCATTCCGCTGCCTTGGATGATAGAGCCAGTATTCCAAGACTTGAGAAGGAAATACTGGAACTACAAACAAACTTTAGAACAAGAGCTGAAAAAACACTTAAAGATAAATGGGAAGTAAGTAAGCTACGCAATTTTGAATATGGAGAGAAATGTGGGGCGTTGTTAGCGTGGAAGGCTAGGATGGATAGGAGCAGGAACAATATTAAATCCTTGATACAGCGTGGGACCGGAGTAACCTTAACAAAAGATATAGAGATTAAAAGGGAAGCCAGAATTTTTTATGAAGAACTATATCAAGAGAAGACTAATTTGTCGGTGGGAGAACTGGATAACTGGTGGACCTTAAGAGAGTTGCCTCAGTTGAGTGACACAGATAAAGCCTTCTTGGTTAAGGAGATAACAGAGGGAGAGATTAGATCTCAATTGAAAAATATGGCTAGAAATAAGGCTTCAAGGCCCTGATGGACTTCCGAAAGAGGTTTATAAAGATATTGTTGAAGAAATTCTAGCCCCATTACAGAGACTCTTTAACAAAATATTCATCCATGGAGAACAAATTCCATCTTCTTGGCTAGATGCTACAATTTCCTTGATAGCCAAACCAAACAAAGATCCGGAAAAAATAGTCGTACCGTCCTATCTCGCTTTTGAATTCAGATCTAAAGATATATTCAGGTATCTTGGCATCCAGGCTTGCCAAAGTTATAAAAACAATCATCCACCCTGACCAGAGGGGATTTATACCAGGTCGTCGACTAAATGAACTTACTTTTCAAGTAACCGGAGCCATAGATACCGCAATAGAGAAGATGCCGCTCACTATTGTAGCAATAGACGCGGCTAAAGCATTCGATCAAGTGAACTGGCTCTTTCTATGGAAATCAATGATAACATTTGGCTTCCCGGAGATTTTTGTTAAGGGAATTGAAACCTTGTATAGGGTCCCGAGAGCTAAGATCTTAGTAAATGGTAGTCTGTCTGACTGGTTGAACATTTTTAGAGGGACAAGGCAGGGCTGACCCCTATCTCCACTTTTGTTTGATATTTATATTGAACCTTTTGTTTGTTCCTTAAGACAGGATCCAATAATCAAACCATTTAAAATAGGTGATTTAATACTTAACCGCATCGCTGCTGCAGCGATTTTTGCGCTGGGCGGCTGTTTTCCCTTTTCTGCGTTACATGACGAGCTCAGCTCGTCATCAGCACACGCCACCCGTGGCTGATGACGAGCTGAGCTCGTCATCAGCAGCGAAGGAGTTAAGACAGCCCTATATGCAGACGACCTCCTCCTCTATACATCGAATCCAGCGGAAGCAATACCAAGATTATTTGAACTGGCAGAGGATTTTGGTACAGTATCTGGGTATGGTATTAACAGAGATAAAACTGATATAATGTGCTGTAATAATCCTGTCCCTATCCCAGAAGCAAAATCTAAAATCAGATACCTTTGGATCCAACTCACTCAAAACCTGGAAGATACCCCTAAGACCAGCTGGGCAATTGTAATAAAAGAGGTAAAAAAACTCTTGACTAGGTGGAACACCCTGCCCTTAAACATCTATGACAGGGTGAATTTAATTAAAATGATAATCCTGCCAAAAGTAACGTTTCTCTTCAATTCCATTCCCTTAATCTTTAACAAAAAAGATATTCTCAACCTGCAAGGACGGATAGGCTCTTTTATCTGGGCTACAAAATCTCCCAGAATAGCTTGGAAGAAGTTGAGGAGAGGATTAAAACTTGGTGGTTTGGCCCTTCCAGACTTACTTCTTTATTGCTACGCCTTCCAATTTAAAAATTTTAGACTTCTAGCCAATAAGCAGGACTCTACCTCAAACGGCAGACTTTTCCAGGCTATGCTACTAGACCTTCCACGTAGTGCAGATTTCTTTTTGTTTAAGTTTGGTGATCAAAATTTTTAAAAAAAAATTCGCCTGAAACTTTTAAGGACCGCCCTAGATAATTGGTAAAAGATTTGTAAAATACTAGGTATTCCTCACTACCACTCTCAAGCCCCAATTTGGGACTCCCCCGGCACCCCGGAATGCTTAATGGATCAATTAGCTCTTCCATTGAGGAGAGCTGGTCTTTCGAAATGGGGGGACCTCTGTGATGCCTCGACACTATTAAGCTGGGAATCCCTAGTGAGTTTAACCGGGGGTACCCTCACGAGATTCAAGTTTTACCAACTGTCTGCCTGGTGGGGGAGTCAAAAGTGGAGTACAGAAGATGAGAGCCCTTTGTTGGAACTAATAAGCAGCAATACGGGAAGGAAGGGTGAGACTGCGGAAGGGTATAAAATTTTAGTGGGAAGTAAGGATAACCTGGAAATAGAAATTATTAAATTATGGGATACTTCCATAGTTCAGATCTCAGATAATTTAGTGAAAGTCTGGATAGATTCCTTTACAATGTCTCAAAATATCATAAAACCTTCAAATCTGAGAAGAAATCACCTATTTACAATGTATAGGGCTTATTGAACTCCGGCAAAACTTTCCAAAATGTCAACGGTACAATATACTTGTCCTAGATGTAAGCTTCCTGAAGCTAATAATACACATATGTTTCTCGAATGTCCTGAAATAGGTAGCTACTGGAGACAAGTGTGTTGTTTCTTGGAAGAGGTACAATTATTTCCATTCACATGCACCCCCAGATTAGTCTTCTTTGGTCTTCAATCTGATTATGATATTAACAGTTATATATCACAGTTTTTTTTTTATGTGGTTGTCATCGCCAGAAGAGAGATTTATAAAGAGTGGAAGTCGGAACTCCTCCCAAAATTTTCAGAATGTCTTAAAAACATCATGGCGGTGAGTAAATTTGATCTACTATGTGGAGGGGCGAAGTCTGTTAAATTGTGGTCTGCTTTAAAAGTCTGGAGCAATAAATAATAACTAATAGTCCAATGATTATGCCAGAGGTTAAGTGGTCCGGTCCTCCCAATGTAGCTAGAAACATCGCAAGTGGGAGTTGGATGGGAAATAACCCTACCTCTGGGCAATCTTCACTGGCTATCCACAAACACAAGGGCTGGAAAGGAAGGTTTGTGTCAGTGGTTAGAAGAACGCCCATTTAGAGCTAACATCTACTGGTGGCATATATGAGGACAAAAAAAAAATGTATTAAAAAAAAAAAAACTAATTCGTACAGACATAATGACAGCCATGTACTACATATAAAAACAGGGAGGGTCACACTCTATCCAGCTGGCACCGACCATCTCGAAATGGGCCATACATCACAAAATATATCTCCTAGCAGAACACCTTCCAGGAGTAGCCAATCGGATGGCAGATTTGCTCAGTCGTCAGACACAGCAAATCCACGGATGGGAAATACACCCTCAAGTTGTCCTCCCATTCTTCCAAATGTTGGGATTCCCACACATAAACCAGTTCGCCACACATCTAAAAGCAAAATGCCCAACCTTCGCATCCAGGTATCCACACCCATTGTCCCAAGGCAATGCACTATGGATGAATTGGTCAGGGATATTTGCTTACGCTTTTCCGCCTCTCTCTCATTCCAAGAGTGGTTTGGAAACTCAAACAAGGGTCCCTGGCACTAATCCGAATTGCTCTCCCATGGGCACGTCAACCTTGGTTCACAACCCTATTGGAACTCTCAGTAGTTCCTCACCAGAAACTATGTCTTACACCCAATCTCTTCACACAGAGCCATGGAGACAAAAGACATCCAGACCCCAGTCAACTCGATCTGGCGCTTGAAGTCTTCGAGTTGGGCTATCTTAATCTACCACTAGACTGCATGAATATTATCAAAGAGGCTAGACCTTCTACCACAAGAGCCCACTATGTAGCAAAGTTGAAGCGGTTTGTGATATACTGTTATAACAACCACATCACCCCGCTTGATGCTTCTGTACAAAATATAATATGTTACATCTACAACGTTTCAATTTAGCGTACATGTCCGTACTCTTACATCTCGCTGCATACCTCCAGAACCCCATGGAGGCCGTGTGCAGTGTGGGAACACAACCAAATGCTCAATTCAAGTCCATGGGTAAGTCGTGGTTGCAATTCTAAAGCTTTCCAGTGGACCCTGAAGAAATACCATTGGAGACAGAAGGTTGGAGAGCCACCTCACCAGTGGATACCCTAACACCAGGGAAGCCGGGGTGCATAGATGTGATGTGGCATTGGACACCACCATCTAACTCAATGGAGAACTTCAGGAAGAGGCTGCTGTTGAAGAAGGTGAAAGGGCCCTATGGAACCCAAAGGTGGATTCAAGTTGAGTTGTACCTACAAGCAGAGTGGACAGAGTCTATGCCACTCAGGAGTGACTTTTAGGCACAGGTGACGAATGCCCACTGATGTCGAGAGATGCAGGAGAGTTGACAATGACCTTTGAGCTGCAGCGGTTTGCCCATTGGGAGCACCAAGAAGCCTTGGCACAACGGTAAGTTGACACGCTGCTCGGGTGTTTGGTTCCTGTGGTTCTGACGAGGGATACTGACCTCAAACTTGGTGAGCCTTTTGGGGCCTGTGGAAGCCCAGGAGCAGCAGACCTGTCAGCTTTGTTGCAGGGCCTGCAGATGCAGAGAAGTGACTCCTTCACTTTAAAGGAGATTCCTTCAGGTGTCTTGGATTTCCACAGAGCTTCGAAGAATCCTGTTTGGAGCTCAGACGCGGACATTACAGCAGATGAGCAGGACAACGAGACCAGGAGCAGTAGGAGTCTTCCCAGTTGCAGTCCTTGTGCACAGGGCAAAGTCCAGCGTTCCCAGACGGTCTAAAATTAAGTGGTGTCTTGATCGGAATCTTGTCCCTCAACGAATCTAGGGACCCACCCACAGGTAAGCCCCTACGTACCCTAAGGAAAGGGTTGAGACGATTCAGCAGTCCCTCCCTGAGGAGGGGCCGGGCACTGGGGAGGATACGCCCAGGTCCTTTATCCAAATTCCCACCAGAGCCAGAGCCAACGGCTCCTTGAACTGGAGTATGCAAGGAGTGCACCAAATGTGCCCTTCAAGCAGTCTCAGTGGTGCAGGTAAGCGCCCCCACCCTGCCCAAATACACTAAACCTTGTCTGGGAGCTGGCCATATCTCCCTGGGACAGGATATCTATTGTTCTGCCTTCCCCTGCTCGAGGTTGGCTCAAAAGCAGAAGGGCAGAAACATGTCTGATCTGCAGCAGCCTTAGCTTGCTGTCCGGTTCTGGCAGACCGATACTGGGAGCACTGAGGGCCTCCCAGGGGAGCTTTACAGTGCATGGAATCATAGTTTCCACACCGTTTATGGTGTGGGGGTATGATTCCAACATGTTTGATACCAAACATGGCATGGTTCGTTACAGCCAGTTTAGAGATGGTCATGGCGTAATGACGCATGGCCACTCTGCCGTAATAGCTCATGCCCTTATAACCTGGGAGAATGGACTCCGAGGGTCGTGGGGGTGCCCTTTTATGCAGGGGCTTCCTCACACTCAGAACTGAGCACCCTTCCTTCAGGATTGAAAGACCTGCCTAAGGGGTTTTAAGCGTAGTGACCTCGTATATAGGGAAAACTAGATCTGTTGTACGTGGTGCTAGCACCAGCTTACACAGGCTACAATGGCAGGCCTATAGTCACAATTTGAGTAGTCTCTCATGGGTGAAAAAAATATTTTACAAAACCATTTTACTGGAATAAATGATCTTTAGTTCCAAGTAATAAACATTCAAAAAGTAATACTTTTACAAATATTTGGTTTCGGATTTAGTCACTGAGTGTGTGTAATCATTTCTTGCCAGAGTGTGTACAACAAATGTTTAACACAGACCTCTGATAAGCTTAATTCCTCGCCCACAATACCACAAAAGAGAGCATTAGTATCCTCTTTAGCGTCTGTAGAGCCACTGGGTACCATTGGACTGTGCACACTATACCTTACCTTAATATAGTATATACTGAGGCACGTTCCTACAGAGGGTGCCGACAAAGATAATTCGGACAAGGTCGGCAGCAAAAGAAACAAAACTTTTCTTTTAAATGTTCAAAAACTTCTCTAATACAGTATACCTGTATCTTTTTGTTACTATCCAGGGATATGATGTAGATAGAAGAAAATTCACTCCAGCACGCATACAAGATGTAGGAAAGTAGGATCTGCTTTTACGGTTACCCCTACTTTTTGCCTAGTGTTGTGCTGTTTCTGACTAGTCTGACTGTAATCCTGCTTATCAGGACCCCAGTCACTTCGCTTTCTCCCTAAAAATGGAAATGGTAAGTACTTAGGTACACCCCAGATTGACTACTGGTGTACCCCTTTAAGTCCTCAGTGTATGGTACTAAGGTACCCAGGTCATAGGTACATCAGGGGTCTCCCATGGGCTGAAGCATGTGTGCCCCTACAGTACCAAGGGCCATTCCTGGGCACTGTAAGTGCAGTGATGCCATTAAGAGTATATGGTGATGGGAGGTTGTCATTACTAACTCCATAGCCTCATAATGGCTACACTGAAGACTGACAAGTTTGATACCAAACTTCTCAGCACATTACACCCACACTGATGACCGTGTGGGATTTAATGTAAAATGCACCACAAAGGGCATCTTAGAGATGCCCCCTGAAACCTAACCTACAATCCACGTCTTGTCTGAGGGGCTACCTAGGCTGCCACACAGCAGACATGTTGCGGACCCCTGGGTGGAGAGCCCCGCTCTCCTGGGCCTGCAACAATGCACATCCTGGTCGAGGTGCTAGGTCTCCTCCCCCAAGATGGCAGGATGAAACTTCAAAGGCATGCCGCCTTTGTGAGCTTCTCCAGACCACTTGTTGTTCTCAACTGGCCCCCACTGGTTCTGACCCCCACTCTGGCGGGAAGACTGGCGGAAAACCCCTTCGTGAGGAAAGGGGTGTGCCAGCCTGTGCTAACTCCACCCCTCAGGTGGGAGAGGCGGTGTGAAGCACAACTCCGGTCATCTTGAGGATGGGGAGCCCTTCCCAATCAGAGATAGGCTCCTGCCCCCCTCCCACAGGAGAGGAGCATGATAGGGGCTGTACTCACCCCAGGACAGGGACCTATTGGTCCCTGCCCTTCCTCTTCCTGTAACGCCCCTAAATTTTGTATTTAAGGGCACCCTGAACCTTCCTCCCTCAGATCCCGATTTCGAAACAAGAAAGAAGACCAAGAAGAAGAAGACTTGCCGTGCAGCTGCTAAAAAGAGGACAACACCAACTGACTTGGACCCAGCCCTACAGGCCTCTTGATCCTTGATCCTGCTAAATCCCGGCGTCTCCTGCGGACAGCAACCTCGAGAACCCCGGAGGACCTGCCTGTCTTGACCCTCTTAGAGACTGGGACTCCCATGAGCAGTGGATCTGCTCAAACAGCAACACCCCTGGTGCCAGCCAGGAACCTCGAATCCAGCACACTCTGCACCCGCCCGGCCTGTGCCTGAGTGAACAAAGACCCTGAGGACGTCCCGCGGCAATTATAACCTGGAATCCAGTGCCCAAGGACCCTCCTCGACGACCCGGACAAAGCCTGCAGCCTCAGAAGAAGGGACCCCTGTAACCACAACCAGCAGATGGTAAGATTTCCCGATGTCAAAAGACACCCGGCGCCCTTCGGCCCCCTGTGCCCAACTCCGGGGTGCCTACCTGTTTTCCAAGATCCCAACTTACCCCTCGAAGTGTTGGTCGCTCCTGAAGATCCTCGGTCCCCGAGCCTGCAGCCTTTGTCCACTCTCCAAGATCTCTATTGAATAACATTAAGCGCCCGACGGCTCAAAAGCACCCTGCACCCAGCCGCCTAAGTGTCCCTGGAAGGGCAACCTTTGTCCTCATCTACTTCCCCATTTGCCCTGAGCAAGTAACCAGGAGCCTAGCTCCCACAGCCGCGTGGCCTACTAGCCAGCAGCCACCAACCGCAGGCCCCCTGCCTCTCATTGGATAACATTGGGCCTAACTACCTCTGCATCCGGCTGCCGCTGAGGGTGTAACAACTGTACCTACTTGACCCTGGGAGACCCCTGAGTCCATGACCAGAACCTTAACTCTGTCAGTTGAGTGCTTAACCAAAAGCCGAAAACTCACTTTCCTGCCAAAGGATAGCATTGACTGGTTTCACTTGAAAATTCTTTTAAGTATGGATTTCTAAAACTTTAAAATATTCATCTAAAATCAGCCGAACAACGAATTCTGATTTACTCACCGGTTATCACGGGAGAACCCAGTGCTGCATCTTTTAGGATTCAAGCAAGCCGGGCCGAGCTGAAGACGGCAGTAATGCCAGAAACCGGTCCCTGGAAGCTTGTTTCCTTTCCAGTATAAGAATTGGCTTGGTAGTTTGGTCTGCCCTGTTCCCATGATGCACTGGGCTAGGGACAGACTAATTTGCATGTAGCCAGCTTCTGAGCTGGGATGGTGCAGTGAGCTAAAAAACGGTGAAGCCCTGATCTGTTGACAGGGTACGAGTGTTCTGTTTAATTCAGATACTCTGTCCATCACCACCCCCTTTTCTGAATCGTTTTGTCCACCATAAGCGTGGAAGGGTATACTCGGATGTGAGTCCCTTGCTCACTGCACCATCAGGATTCAAGCAAGCCGGGCCGAAGACGGCTGTAATGCCAGAAACCGGTCCCCGGAAGCTTGTTTCCTTTCCAGTATAAGAATTGGCTTGGTAGTTTGGTCTGCCTGTTCCCATGATGCACTGGGCCAGGGACAGACTAATTTGCATGTAGCCAGGTTCTGGGCTGGGATGGTGCAGTGAGCTAAAAAAACGGTGATGGATCAAGCCCTGATCTGTTGACTGGGTAGGAGTGTTCTGCTTAATTCAGATACTCTGTCCATCACCACCCCCTTTTCTGAATCGTAGCATCTTTTAGCCCAGCACTGTTCCTGAAAAGTAATTTTAACCGTACTTACCAGTAACTTGAATTTTCTTCCATAGGAACCCATTGTCTGGTTTTCATTAGATAAGTTTCTAAGTGTCGATTTCAGAAACTACAAATATTCCTTAAAAATCGCCTGTTTGGCTTAAACACGTTCTTTCAACTGTTTACGGGAGATGCGCCAGTGCTGGTTCCAGGATCCAACACCGATTAAGAAAAAGTAATCATAACCCTACTTAACTGCTAAGTGAATTTCCTCCCATAGGATAACATTGGTTATTCTATGTGAAAAAGTTTCTAAGTGTCATCTTTTAAAATACAATAATGTTCCTTAAAAATCACTACGGTAACCAAAACGCTTTTACTTAACTGTTTACAGTGCATGCCCCTGGACTGAATCTAGGATCCAGTCCTTTGGTTAGAAAAGTAATCTACAAAGTAAGAAATTCCCATTGAGCTCAATGTTGCATTGTGTTTAAAATTGTGTTGCCTATTGCAACAACTGTAGCTATTGTAATCAAAAAGTCAATTGCCTATCTTAAAAGTATTTAACTAAAGTAATTCATTCTGAGAAACTATATTTTGATACCTTGTTGTTTCTAACAATAAAACAACTATATTTTTTGATACAAAACAATTGGCCTAGAGTTCAGTTCTTAAGTGTGTGAGACCATTTGCTGACTGAGTGTGTACAACAAATGCTTTACACTGTCCTCTGATACTGCCTTACTGCTCGACCAAGCTACCACTTTAGAGAGTCAGGTTATATCTAACTTTAGCCTCTGCCAAACCTTTGTGGACTGTGGACTCTGTGCACACTGAACCTTACTTTGGTCCAGTATATATAGAGCCACTTTCTTACAGGAGTCTCTTAGGGTGGCATAAAACATGCTGCAGCCCTTAGAAGCCCTCTCGTCACAATGCCAATGATACTGCTGGTACCTTTTACAAGAGGCTGATATGGGCCAGAGGTGTACCAATTGTGGAAGCAAAGAATACAGTTTTGGCAAAGAACACAGGCACTGGGAGCCTGGTTAGCAGGAGCCCAGTGCACATTCAGTCAAAGTTGCATCAGTCAGGCAAAAAGTGTGTGTGTAGAGCGTGGGCAATGCAACAGAAACCCACTTTCCTGCACCCTCAAACCCAGTATTGTGTACATCGTCAGGAAATAGAGAAGACACTCAGAATTGCATCTTCTGTAGACTGACCCCATGCCTCAGAATGTTTGCCGTGAAGCTGTAGTCTTATGGCTTGTCTTCACAAAATAATTGACTGCACTTTCTGGGCAGTCACCCTGTCCAAGGTCGACATGCACAAAGCCCAGCAGTTAGATTATTTCTGGAAAACACATGAGAAGCCATGAGATCGAATTGACCAGGAGAAGCAAAATCCAGGAATAGTATCATTTGGGTTGAGGAGTTGCTCCGTCCCTAACCCATCTCAAAATGAGGGATTTGGGTTTCATACTTCTGGTATGCTGGAACCGTTTCTGATGGCTGGGAGATGTCCTCCTCATTTTAAAATCATGATTGAGACCCTAACTCCAGTTTTTCGTTTGTGAATTCTCCACTGCCAAATTTTCATTGTTTATTATATCACCTTTATCAAATGCACTACACATACAAATATGGTTAAACTGTACAATACAAAGTAATGAAGTTCTGTAACCGGATTGCCTGACTATTCAGCAATCAGAAGGTGCTCTTTCAAATGTTTCCTGAAAGCAGGAGTAGAACAAATAAAGAAAGGTTGATGGTTTCCGTGGTGTGCTGCAAGGAGTGTAAAAGAGTGAAAGCATGAAGGTGTTCAAGGAAATACGGAGAGGGAGACGTTGAAAGAAGAGTGAGTACATGTATATAAAGTGGTTTATGAGCATAGATCAGGTGGAGCATGTGAGTCTGGATATTTAAAGGTATTATAGTGATAACTAATCTGAGCTGACCAGTAATTGGAAGCCTTGGATGTGGGACCTGCTAGCTAGAATGGACTATGATAGTGAAGAGAACACACGGAACTGTAGTAAGGAGATATTTAAGAAGAGCAACATAAAGTGAAGTTGAAGAGTTGATTTTAAAAAAAATCAAACATTGAACGAGCAGTTTTAGCAAAGTGAATATTTTACAGATGTTAAATGAAAGCAGCAGTTCTAGACTGCAGACGAGTTATTCTGAAAAACTCAATGAGTATTTACAGAGGATTCCAAGATTTCTAGCGGAATACGAAAGATCCAGCGTTTCACTATGAAAATATGCATGTGGAGACTGCAGTAACGAAAGTTTCCATGAGCATGTGTAGCAGAAGTCTAATTGCCTTGTTAGAAACCTGTAAATAGAAGTTGCCCATCTCAAATAATTTGTCTGAAATCCATTATAGAATAGTGTTTTGATTCTCAACTAACAAGGTAAGTGGTCAAGGCTGTCGATATCTACTGGTGCAGAATGCACTGGAATAATTTTAGACAAGTGAAAGATTTCAAGCCTCAGTCCATAAACTTTGTTAACCCCCACCCTGAAATGTCAAAAATTCAATATAGAATAGTGTTCAGATCTTAGACAAACAAAGTAATTGGCCAAAGTAATCGAAAGCTACTGGTGCAGAATGCACAAACTTTTTCAGCCAACTGAAAGATTTGAAGATAAAGTCCATAAACTTTAAATCCCCCACCCGCACCTTTTTTAAACTGGCACAGCTGAGCATTTTTAGCTTTTACACCTGACAATGGCATGACAGCTGTGATTTTATTGGGGCTGAGTCCTCGATGTTTAGTGAAGGAACTCTTTGGGCTTACAGGTTTTGGTACTTTGTTTTTGGATGTTGAAAATTCAGATGTTGACCCCACAGCCCACTGACTTCTTCAGCCTTTAACCCAGTTTTGGAACAATTCAGTACAGTGACTTGGTCAGTATTTGCAGCATTTATATCACTAACTGTTGGAGCAAAAGTACAGTAGAAACTCAATTAAAATACTTTTGAATGTATATGGGCCAGTCCTGCGTTTTTTTTGCTCCGGTGGGCTTGACAATTTTAAAAGGCCTCTGGAGGTGCTGCATTTTTACCTCAGAGCTGTGGTTTGATTTTAAGTGGCTCCCACATGGTATCCCCTGTTGCATGATTGACTTCTATGCTATTTGGTGACTTTAAGTTTTGGCAATTTAGTTTAGTTATTGGGGCACCACCGTTTTTACCTCTATACATGCAGGGAGACTCCCTTCCCGGTCTCCACAATTAACAGTCATCCTTTCCTTGTAAATCCTCGTTTCTTGCCTTTGTAACACCAGATATGCCTCAAGAATGTGTTTTTCTGTGATATGCCTCTGCTTGTCAAAGATCGGATCAATTTGGACTTGGTGTTTGTGATGCACAAAATTGTCATATCCTATGTGATTGAGCTGGTAATTTCTTCTTCAGTTAACCCACCTGCACGTATGCCCCTTTTGACTCCCTTTCTGAAATCTGTATACTTGGTGGGATGAGGAAGGTATCCGTACCATTACCATTGCAAGGTTAGGTTCCCCGGCATTGGGTCATAACACTCATCCACCATTTCCTGTGATGTGCTCATCACCTTTGGCAACATGAGCCAGTGCAGCCTTCAGTCAGAGGCCAGTAGACCTCACACCTTGACAAGTCTGGTCTGACTGGACGCTAAGCTCAGAAGCCTGCAATCTCTACAACGGCAAGAAGCACATTTTTCTCCTGGATTGGGGTAGCCAACAGACATTTCAGAGTTGCACACAATCTGGCTGGCTCTGGCAATCCAGGGCTTTCACCATCATGTGTATATTCCAGTATGTGGTTTGTCTGCATTCCCTTAAAAGACTAAACAGTGAAGAATGGGTTGAATCTCTCCTGGACTAATCCCCATCTGTCTAGTCTGGTCCTAAGTTTTGGAATCTGCACAGCTGCCTTGTTGCTGTGATTTGGTGTCTTTCAGCGCTGGATAGTGCCTACTAAGAATAATCAATCAATCATAGCATTTGTAAGGCACACTACGTACCCGTGAGGGTCTCAGTGCGCCTGGGGTAGGAGGTGCTGCTACTGCTCGAAAAGCCAGGTCTTGAGGAGTCTTCTGACAGACAGCAGGTCTTGGGTCTGCCGTAGGTGGATCGGGAGGGTGTTTCAGGTCTTGACGGCGAGGTGAAATGAAATGAAATGACATGAAATTGTTTTTCTATAGCGCACTTCTATCCTGAGGCCTCGTAGCGCTTAGATCCGTACAGACAAGGGCACGACAGGTTAATAGGTGGCACTAAAGAGATGAGTTTTAAGAAGTTTACGAAAAGTCTAAGTTGGATTCCCTACCAAGAGAAGGGGGGAGAGAGTTCCAGATGTTGAAGGCGTTCCAATAGAATGATTGTCCACCTCATCTGGATCTTCGAACTTTCCTTGTAGCAGCAAGAAAGGCGGAGCTGGAGTGAAGACTCCTAGAAGGTTGATAAGGAGTGACCAACTGATGGATAATGACTGGTCCAGACTTCCAAATTGCTCTGTGGGCCAGGCACATGGCCTTAAATCGTATCCTAGACAGGATTGGAGGCCAGTGCAGTTTCCTCTGTGCCGGTCTCGCTTATTGCCTCAGAGGAATCCGGAGGAGTAGGGCGCTGTCAAGCCACATGCCTAAGCTCTTAATCTGGTGCTTAGGGGCAGGCATACTGCCTAGACAGGGCGGCCACGAAAACACAGTGGAAGGTGACGGGGACTTCCCCAAAAACATTAGTTCAGTCTTGTCCCCATTTAGTGTAAGGTGAGATAGTTCCATCCATTCGGCTACTGCCTCTAGGCCAGTGCCCAGAGCTCAAGATGAACCCTCTGGGTGGTTTAAAGCCACCACCAGTTGGGTATCCTCTGCACAGGTGATTATGCCGAATGGGAGAACTATCTCAGCCAAAGGGGCCATATAGGAGTTAAAAAGTGTGGGGCTCAGGGAGCAGCCCTGGGGAACAGCTAAGAGGCCAGTAGTTTGAGGTAACTGAGCTGTCAGAGACCTGAAAGAATCGGTCCTTTAAAAAGGACTGAAGCCAGGTAAGAGCCAGGTGTGACACTCCAAGACTTTTTAGTCGCTCAAGCAGGATGTTATGGTCAACAGTGTCAAACGGCACTGAGATCGAGCAAGATGATTGCTGCTGACCCGCCCTGGTCTACAAGTCTCCTTGCCTCTTCTGTTACTGCCAGAAGGGCCGTCTCTATCCCAAGCTTAGGACGGAATCCTGTCTGAGGGTCAGGAAGTAAATTATTGGACTCCAGATAGTGAACTAAAGTGGAGTTTATATGTCTCTGTCAGCTTGCTCAGCCAGGGAAGGAGATAGGTCGATAGTTGGACAAGTTGGAAATATCTAAGGTTGTTTTTTTCAAAAGGGCTCTGACCTGAGCACGTTTCCAGGCTGGAGTACCTTTCCCGAAGAGATAGAGGCATTTAGAGTGTTCAAAATTACTGGGCTGATAACATCAATAACTGAAGTGAGATATTGTGGAAGGGCAGGATCCGCTGGCGAGCCTGAGTTTACCCTAAGCATGTTCAGTGAGAACTAATCTAGTAAGGGAAACTCCACTAACGAACCCTGAGGATCAGAGGGGGATCTCTCCATGCTAGGAGCTGCAGAGTCACTCTGGCGGGGAGGGAAGGATTGAGATATTAAGTGAATTTTTTGATGAAAATATTCCGCCAGGTTGTTACAGCGACCTTGTGCATCTCCTGAATTGGAGAATGTTTGCGGTATGGTGGTGAGAGATTTAAAAATGCGGAAGATCTCGTTGCCCCGATCCTCTCCTCTTAAAATGAGGATTGGGCGATTTTAATTTCACTATTGATCACAGAGCTTGAGGGGTTAAATCCGGGTCAAGTCAAGCCCCCCACTCAATACTACACAATATAAATGACCTCAACCTTCTATGCCGAACAGGTTACTTTCGACCTCACGTATATCTGTAGTCATCAAACCTTTACATACTACACAGGCAATTGTTTGTATCCCAATATGCCACCATGGGTCCCTGTTCCCTTATACGTTGTGTTCCTCACATGTACTCATCCTGGCGTGTAGTGCAGCACTAATGCTTCTACAATGCTGTGAAAAAATCAACAAACATAGAAAACATAAAAAAGTGAACATAGGTATGGAGTGCCTCACGGAAGTAATTGCCAACAACAATTCAAGGCAATGAAACATGTTGGCCCTCTATATAGCTAGAAGGCAACTGAGTGTCTTAAGTGAGCAAACCCACGGCACAGAATGAAGGTTTAGCTCATTTTTAACATAATAAGGTGCTCCTATTAGTAGCAGGCTCTACTTTATTTTGGGTCAGGAATTTAAGCAATAGGGAGACACGTCCTATTGCTTACTTTACCAGTCAACAATGACTCGACTGGGTTATTTGCTCACTGCACCTGCGCACATATGTTCGAGGCATATGGGCTGCAGACCTCACACTATAGCATTAGATCACCATCTGGTGGTGGACCCGGATGATTACACTTTGTTGTTGTGTGGGAAGAGTCTGTCTGTTGGGTGCCTCCCTTTGATCGTAGTGCGCATGGGCATCGACTCCATCCTCAGATTGTTTTTTTCCGCCATCGGTTTTGGATGTGTTCGTCGTTCGGTCCCGTTACCGATCTCTTTTTCGAACCCATAAATCATTCTACATCATAGTCATCTTCTTCGACACTGATTCCGGTTACCCGCGTCGAAGAAAGAATACCATTCTCGATTCCAGCGTTCGTCGGGGCCGTTGGGCCCAACTGCGCCATTGGGCCTTTGGCTCATGGAAAGAACACCCTTCAAGAAGTTCCCTCAGTGTGGACACAATTTTCCCCACACTGACCTTCATGAAGTTTGCAACCTGTGCTTGTCTCCAGAGCACGAGAGTTGAGACTGTGAGGCCTGCGCTTCATTCCGGTCCAAGAAAACCATCAGGGACCGTCGAGCTCAAAGAGCTATGGAGCAGTCATCGTCGTCGACACCAGACCTCATCATCGACGAGGCGCTGATCGAAGTACATGCCGAAGAACAGCAAGAAGACGTCGCTTCCGAAGCAGAGGATTCAGCTTCCGGAGACTAGATTCGATCCGAAGATGACTATCTTCTTCCAGCTGGTCAACTGGTCGTGAGTAAGAGCGTCGACCCTGTTCACACACTTGCCAGAACAATTTAAAACTAGGGCTTCTGACCTAATACAGGAAGGCAAGATTATAACGAATACCTCCATAAGATGCGCACTAGACACTGCAGACACAGCATCTAGATCAATAAATACAGGGGTACTGATGCACAGACATGCATGGTTACGCATCTCTGGTTTTAAACCAGAAGTACAAACCATTTGACCAACAGCATCTTTTCGGCCCAGCAGTGGATACTGCACTAGAAAAGATGAAAAAAGATACGGATACAGCAAAATCAATGGGAGCCATACAAACGAAAACCCATAGACCTTCCTTTCGTCGCTCCTCATATAGGGGCGCCTCCAAAATTTTCCAAACTGATAACACCTCCTCTTCTTACAAAGCGCCCAACCAAACCTCACCCAATAAAGGATATTATAGAGGAGGATATAGAGGAAACAACAATTAGGGCAGAGGTAGAGGCAACAACAATCATAACGCCTCTACCCCCAATAAGTGACTTCCCCACAATCCCCCCAGACCATTCCACTCCTATTGGGGGGAGATTACTACAGTTCCTGCCTGTCTGGAACTTCGTCACCACAGACAGGTGGGTGAGACAAATAATTCAGTCAGGTTATTGACTGGATCTCACTTCCACTCCTCCAACAATACCACCCAGACAACGTCCCATGTCACAGGAACACCTCATACTATTAAGAGAGGAGGTAGAATCTCTACTGCAAAAGAATTCAATAGAACCAGTCCCAAAACAGCATCAAAACACAGGTGTTTACTCTCTGTATTTTCTCATCCCCAAAAAGGACGGGTCTCTCAGACCTATTCTAGACCTAAAACCCCTAAACCTGTACATTCAATCAGACCACTTTCATATGGTCACATTACAACAGGTTCTACCGTTGCTAAAAAAGGGAGACTTCCTTGCCACACTAGATCTCAAGGACGCCTACTTCCACATTCCCATTCACCAATCTCACAAAGTACTAAGGTTTGTACTAGAAGGCAAACACTACCAATTCAAAGTACTCCCCTTCGGAGTAACTACAGCACCCCGAGTGTTCACAAAGTGTCTAGCAGTGGTAGCTGCACACTTAAGAAGGGACAACATCCATGTCTTCCCATATCTGGATGACTGTTTAGTAAGATCAACTTCATACAACCAATTTATGAGACACGCATCAGACGATCTGTCTGCTGCACAAATTAGGGTTTACAGTAAATCAAAAGAAGTCACATCTCCAACCGTCCCTCTCTCAACAGTATCTAGGTGCCACAATAGATACTTCCAAAGCAATAGTATATCCCAATTCGACAAGAATTCAAAATATGCACAATCTCATCAAGAAATTCCAGCCACAACACTAACTACAAGCTTGAGTGTTCATGCAACTAATAAGAATGATGGCATCTTGCATTTTCATAGTACAATACGCACGACTACAAATGTGCCCCATACAAGAATGCTTAGCAAAGCAATGGAATCAGGCTCAGCAACAAATAACAGATCTGGTGGTGGTAGACGACCGGACATTTCTCTCTCTGCAATGGTGGAACACTAAAAACCTTTCCAAGGTCCGGCCGTTTATAGAGCCTGTTCCACAAATAATACTAACTACAGACGCATCTCTCACAGGATGGGGAGCGCATTTACAGAAACGCACAGTACAAGGTATATGGACAATGAAACAAAAACACTCCACATAAATCATCTGGAGTTACTAGCGATTTTTCTTGCTCTAAAATCGTTTCACCATTACCTGTCAAAACAAAGCTTTACTAATCCGGACGAAAAATATGACAGCAATGTACTACATTCAAAAGCAAGGAGGAACACACTCCCTACAACTCTCCCAGCTGGCGCAGAGCATATGGAGGTGGGCTATTCCTCAAAACATTTACCTGCTAGCAGAACATCTACCAGGAGTTCACAATCAAGTGACAGATCTGTTAAGTCCGTAAAGACAACAGATACACAAATGGGAACTTCATCCTCAAGTTCTTCTGACATTCTTTCAAATGTGGGGTCAACCAGACATAGATCTGTTTGCAACACATCAAAGCTCAAAATACCCAACCTTCGCCGCAAGATACCCACACCCATTATCCAAAGGCAATGCGGTATGGTTGAACTGGTCGAACAAATTTGCGTATGCTTTTCCACCTCTCCCACTAATTCCATTAGTGGTACGCAAGCTGCAGCAACATTCTCTCACATTGATTCTCATAGCACCAATGTGGGCAAGGCAACCGTGGTACACCACACTGCTAGATCTCTCAGTAGTACCACATCACAAATTAAAAATCTCACCACCTCTATTAACACAGAACCATGGAGAGATAATGCATCCAGACCCATTGCAGTTCAATCTAGCGATCTGGCTCCTTAGGTCTTAGAATTCGGATATCTAAATTTACCCACTGATTGCATGAATGTAATTAAAGAAGCAAGACGTCTTACCACTAGAGCATGCTATGCAGCTAAGTGGAAGAGGTTTGTGGTGTATTGCACAAATAAAAACATCAACTCACTAGATGTTTCCATACAGAACATCATTTGCTATGTATTACATCTGCAAATATCTAATTTAGCATACTCTTCAATCAGGTTACATCTTGCTGCTGTAGCAGCATATCTCCAAAACAGACAACATTTGTCATTGTTTAGAGTACCTGCAATCAAAGCGTTTATGGAAGGATTTAAGAGAATAATTCCTCCCAGAATTCCACCTTCTCCAGTATGGAATTTAAATATTAATCTCACCAGACTTGTGGGTCCACCTTTTGAACCATTACATAAGTGTGAATTACAGTTCCTTACATGGAAAGTGGCCTTTCTAGTAGCAATTACCTCACTGAGGAGGGTAAGTGAGATTCAGGCATTAACACTTCAAGAACCATTTATACAACTTCCTCACAATAAACTGGTTCTTAAGACAAATCCAAAGTTTCTACCAAAGGTCATTTCACCATTTCACCTCAACCAATCTATTGAGTTGCCAGTGTTTTTCCCCAACCGCAAATGGTTGCAGAAAGAGCTCTACATACATTAGATGTAAAAAGAGCTCTTCTATACTGCATTGATGGGACAAAACAATTTCGTAAAACTAAACAACTGTTTGTGTCCTTTTCACCTCCACATAAAGGCAATCCTATTTCTAAATCGGGCATTGCAAGATGGATAAGTGCATACAAATGTGTTACCAAAAGGCAAAACGCACTCTATCCATTCCTCCTAGAGCTCATACTACCCGCAAATTAGGAGTATCTATGGCATTTCTAGGAAACATACCATTAGATGACATCTGTAAAGCAGCTACATGGTCTACTCTGCATACATTTACAAAACACTACTGTGTAGATGTGCAAGCAAAACAACAAGCAAGTGTGGGCTAGGCTGTACTCAAAACATTATTTCAAAGTGCGGCAAGAGATACAGGTGGTCGCCGCTAAGGGAGAGACTGCTGTGTAATCTATGCTATAGTGTGTGGTCTGCAGCCCATATGCCTCGAGCTGAAAATGCTACTTACCAGTGTGCATCTGTTCTTGGCATGTAGGGCTGCAGAACCCCACAAGCCCACCCGCCTCCCGGGCTACCTGCATCTGTTTCCAGTATTATCTTTTTTAGATACAGAACACATGGACATCATTACCTGTATTCATACAAACTCCATCATTTGCTCACTGGCGAAAACAATCTGGAGATGGAGTCGACGCCCATGCGCACTACGATCTGAGGGAGGAGTCACCCAACAGACAAAGACTCTTCCAAGACAACAACAAAGTGTAATCATCCGGGCCCACCACCAGATGGTGATCTAAAGCTATAGTGTGTGGTTCTGCAGCCCTACATGCCAAGAACAGATGCATACTGGGGAAAACCAGTCAACCAGTAAAAACATGCATATCGCAACATCGATCAAGGATTAGGTGTAAAACACCCAATGCACCGATGGTGTCACACTGCTTGGAAAAAGGTCACGGACCCGATGACTTCAAATGGACAGTGCTAAAACACATCAAGGGGAAGAACATTGAAAATACCCTTTCAAGAATAGAAGCTAAAACCATCATGTTCCTGGGTACAATGGAAAATGGACTGAATGAAATATCCGAGCTACCTAACTATAGATTAACAGAATTCAGTGAAGCGAGCCAGTCCGTTAAGGAGGGCCAGGCATGAGGCAAAAACATTTCTATGTCCCCTCCTTTCAACCCACATGTAACAAACACTGCATTCGACTACCAAAAAAAAACCAGTGTCTCTCCATATATGTCAGCGAATAAAGCTGCCATCTTTTCAATTCATGGAAAAGAAAGTCGTAAGTGCCATAAGGATAATAGTTTCCCTAAGGACGTATGTAAACAGTGAGAAGTCGCTTAGCAATGAAGGACCACCAGCCAATAGCAAGCCACGTAAACCAATGCACAAAACAAACAGTGCAATTGATCGCCAAATAAATAAATAAGAAAAGAAAAAGCCCGTGGTACTCCATACATGCCAGCAAATAAAGTTGTCAATCTTTCAATTTCTTGTAAAGAAAGCCGCAAGTGATATAAAGAAAATCGCTTCCTTATGGACGCATGTAAACACTGAAGAGTCGCTTAGCAACTAACGACCACTGTCCAATAGCAAGGAACGTACCACCTCACATCGCAAACCGTTGAGCAATACAAGACGCGATTGCACAGATAGGAGCATCTGCAATCCAATTAAAAAGCGGCTCACTAGCGCGGTTAACTTAACCGGGAAGAGAGCTGTTTCCATAGACGCTCGGACTTCCGGAAAGAAACGCGGATTGAAAAAACGGCGATGCGTGGAATGAACTGAAGGTATGGGGACCCCGCCAAGCACTTTAAGCCACGGAGAAACTACATGATACAGGGCATAAGTAAACAGCTAAGCGTGTCAAGAGAGGGGACATTAATGTCAGTTTAAGGAACTTTTCCATTTCTCCGATGCTGAAATTAAAATGAATCCAGCACACAGTGAAGCAGTGGTCCACCACCAGCACAATTACTAATTAAGGGAAGGAACTTTCCGCCCCATACCACCACTAAAAAGTTCAAACTAACCTGAACACCACGGGACATTTTGATAATGATCAAGAATAGAGAGGGCTCGCACGAACGCTATTTTTCCACTAATACCCCCACAGGAAATGGTATTGCTTCCCATAACTAAGAAAGAAACAAGAAAAATACAGCAGAAAGATCCAGAACAGAGGTGACAGAACTGCCCACAATGGACGGTACGTGAAAACATAGAGACAAATGTATTAAGTAGACTAAAGCTCCGTAGTACACCAAAATACACATATTGAAATAAACTATTACATCTTTCAGGTGTAGTATGATGTCCTACCCCAAAAACTTACAGCCCTGACGAAGACCGCATATGAAAACTTCTACTGGTCCAACAACAAGAAGGTCGAAATGCGTTGGCAACAAATAGTGGTTCGGAGGACTTTATGCTCTTCGGATTCCCGCTCATGGGAACGAACAGTGGATAGGATTAATTCCCCCATGGAGTATAAATGTTAAAAACAGACTCCCGGCCCTATATAGGACCTGAATAATAGCCAAAACTGAGGGATAAAACAAGATCTTACCCCAGCTAGACAGTCTCTCCAATAGTAGTAGGACAGAGAAGAGAAAATGTTTTTTGTATATAGATGTTGCATGTGAATTCACAATCCGGTATCTCGGCAGGAGAGGACCGGCAACAAAAGTAAACTTTAAAAATTATAGCTAGACCTCCACCTCTTCTAGTCTTAGGGTCCATTCTGTGTATTAAATACCCTGGCTGCATGATCTGAGTGATTGCTGGATCAGCTTCATCCTGAATACAGGTCTCATTCAGAAATAACACATCGGGTTTAATAGCAACGATAATGAGTGTCAGTTCAACTGCGTGTTTCGGAAAAAAGCGAATATTTAAAAGGAAAAATTTCAGTGGGGGACTGGTCTCCTGTGCATCCATGCTGTAAGGTTGTAGCTTAAAATTACAGTGGGGACAACTGGAGGGACTGTTAGCGAGGGACAACGAATGTAGGCAATCTGAAAGAAACACGTTAGTGTTAGATTCCTTACCTTAGAATATCCCCAGGCGTCAGTCTGGATCCGGAAACTTTTGCGTAGCAGTACCCCTGCGCATCGGTAGGCGTCGTCTGCAGGCGTCCCCTGCGGCTCCGCGTCCGTCGTCGGCGTCGTGCGCCGTGATGACGTCGCTGGAGTATATAGACGCCGCCTCCGCGCGCTGACGTCAGTTCTTATTTTTTCCGCGCCAGTAAGCGCAGATCCGAAGAGCAGTACTCCGGTCTTTTGACAACCTTTGTTTAACTTCTATCTCTTTTTGGTGCCTGGCAGGATGCCCGGTTTCAAGAATTGTGACGGTTGTGACCGCACGATGTCGGTCACGGACCATCACCGACTCGGTCTCCGGTGCCTGGGCCCCGACCACGACGTGGACGCCTGCGTCGACTGCCGGGCTCTCACTAACAAGGCTAGGCGGGAGCGGTCCCGCAAGCTACTTGAGCTCCGGGTGTCGGCCCCGCGTCGGGAGCGGTCCCGGTCCGGCCGGAGGTCCAGGGAGCGTTCGAGGGAGCGGTCGCGGAGCCGCGCCGAGCGCTCCGGAAGTCGTCACCATTCGTCGGGCTCTTCGGGTAAGAAACACAAGAAGTCAGGGCGTCGTCATCGTACCCCCGACTCCCCCCGACGCTCGTGCGACGCGGCCGGGGGTTCGGGTGACCCCAACCCCGCGGCTCAGCGAGAGTCGCCGGCGCGGCCTGCCCCATACCCTCTGGTCCCTGGGCAAGGTGCGACGCCTGAGGAGATTGAGGCGTTCCTCATGGCCATGAGGGCGCTCAGTTCTCCAACGTGGCCTACGGCGCCTTCGGGCCCAGTGCTACCGTCTGGGGGCCCTAGCGGGTCGGTTGTCCCTGGCTCGACGCCATCGGGTGCTCCGGCCCCGGTGCCACCGACGGCTCCGACCCCGGCGCCGCAAGGGCCTTCGGGGTCGACGCCGGCTGGCCTGCCGGCCGGTCCGGCGCCGCTCCCATCGGGGTTACCCCCGACGCCGTCCCCGCGCGGCGCCGGTTCTCTTGTGCCGGCTTCGGCCGGCGCCGGAGCGCCGGCGCCGGCTCCGGGCGGCGCCGTCCCCATGCCCTCCCCGAATCCGGACGCGGAGTCGGACCGACGTCGGGCTCGACGCCGATGGGGCCTGTGAACCCCGAGGAGCCGGTCCACATCGTTGACTCCGAATATGGAGATGATGAAGAGTACGGGGAAGGTTGGGAGGGGTCTGAGGATCCTCTGTCACGTGAGTGCCAGTATGACCCGGACTGGACAGGTGATTTGGGGGATGCCAGTGGTCTGGACGACTCTCCTAACCCTGGCTTTGTCTCTCCTCCTTCCGTGGCGTCGGAGGAGGGAGCAGCATATTCAGTAGTGCTGATGAGGGCTGCCAAGGCCTTACACCTTGAGCTCCCCGTCGCGGCCGTGAGGCCTAACATCCTCACTGAGGTCTTCAAACCGCAGTCATGCCCACAGGAGCCACTGCTGCCGTTTAACGAAGCCTTGTCAGACGTTCTGTTGGGCACGTGGTCCAGGCCCGCTTCAGGTTCGCCTGTTGATCGGAACGTGGCCAGACGCCACCGTCCTTGTCCGGACGACCCCAAGTTCCTGTCCACCCACCCCACCCCTCCCAGACCGCATTCCCGTCGGCTCCACCCGACCGGGAATCTAAGAGGTATGACCAATATGGCAAGAAGGTCTTCTCGTCCCTGAGTTTGGGACTGCGGTCTTGCAACACCGCTTACCTTTTAGGCCGCTACACCCACTCTGTGTGGGATACGGTCGCGGACCTGCTGCCAGAATGCCCCATGGAGGTGAGGGCAAAACTCGGTAAAGCTGTGGCTGAGGGCCGAGATGCAGCTAAATACTCTATACGGTGTGGTCTTGATACGACCGACTCGCTAGGCAGAGCGATGTCCACGACGGTGGCGATTTGTCGCCACGCCTGGCTGAGATCCGCCAACTTCTCGGCAGATGTCCAGAATGCCTTGATGGACATGCCATTCGATGGCTGTCGCCTGTTTGGCGACAAGGCGGACCACGCGCTGGAACGCTTCAAGGACTCCAGGGTCACGGCCAAGTCCTTGGGTCTCTCGACCCAGCGCCAGCAAACGGGTTCGTTTCGCTCCTTTCGTGGCCAAGGAAGGGGCGTCCCCACACGTGCTGCCAGCCACGCGCCGCAACAATCCATGCAACGCGGTGGCGGCCATTGAAACCGCCGTGGCGGCGGTCGGGGTCAACGGCGGGGTCAGGCCACACCTCCCCCGCAGCATCTGCCTCCAAGTCCTCCTAGTCCGTGTCCGTGCTTTCGGCCCCATGTGACGCCAGTGGGTGGCAGGGTTCGCCATCACCACGCTCACTGGCGCACGATTACATCGGACAGGTGGGTGCTGCAACTCGTCCGAAGGGGCTACTCCCTCCCCTTCGAGACCACTCCTCCAGCCATGCCACCGCAGAACCACCGTGTGTCGGGGGACCACTTGACACTTCTGCAGGAGGAAGTTACGGCCCTCTTGGCCAAGGGGGCCATCGAGCGCGTTCCTGGGCCAGAAGTAGGGCGTGGTTGCTATTCCCACTACTTTCTGGTGCCCAAGAAGGACAAGGGGGGCCTACGTCCTATCTTGGATCTACGGAACGTCAACGGCTTCCTCCGGAAGGAGAAGTTCAAGATGTTGACACTAGCTCAGGTCTTGGCTGCTCTAGACCCGAAAGACTGGATGGTAGCGTTGGACTTGCAGGATGCGTATTTTCACATCCCCGTCCTGCCGGCCCACAGGCGTTACCTGCGGTTCACGGTAGGCCAGGAGCATTTTCAGTTTGTCGTGCTCCCCTTCGGCCTTACCAGCGCCCCACGGGTGTTCACAAAGGTGATGGCGGTGGTCGCAGCTCATCTGCGCAGGTTAGGAGTTTTGGTCTTCCCCTACCTAGACGACTGGTTGTTGAAGGCGGGCTCGCCCCAGACAGTCGTCCACCACCTTCAGATGACGGCAGACCTCTTGCACGACCTGGGGTTCTCCATCAATGTGCCGAAATCACACCTGTGTCCCTCTCAAAAGCTCCTTTTCATCGGAGCGGTTCTGGACTCGGCGCAGTTTCGGGTTTATCCTCCGGAACGGCGGGTCCGGGAAATACAGGCTTTGATCCACATCTTTCAGCCGCTATCCCGGGTTTCGGTCAGGTTGACGCTGCGGCTGCTGGGACCGATGGATTCCTGCATCCTTCTGGTGCATCACGCCCGGTGGCGGATGCGGGCTCTGCAGTGGGACCTGAAGTTTCAGTGGGCCCAGCATCAGGGCAACTTGTCCGACCACGTCTTGATCTCGGAGGGCACTGCGAGACAACTGCAGTGGTGGCTTACGGACCGCGATTGGGTCAGAGGCAGATCCCTCTCCCTTCCCCAACCAGAGCACGTTGTCGTGACGGACGCGCCCCTCCTGGGCTGGGGTGGCCACTTGGGAGAGGCAGAGATCAGAGGCATCTGGTCTACGGCGGAGTCCCGGCTCCATATCAACCTGTTGGAGCTACGGGCGATTCGTCTAGCACTGAAGGCATTCCTCCCCTTTGTCAACGGGAGTGTGGTGCAGGTGTTCACGGACAACACCACCGCCATGTGGTACTGCAACAAACAAGGCGGGGTGGGGTCGTGGACCCTTTGCCAGGAGGCTCTGCGCCTCTGGCAATGGCTGGAACGTCAGGGCGTGACTCTGACGGTTCAACACTTGGCAGGTTCTCTGAACGCCAGGGCGGACGAACTCAGCCGTCGGTGCTCGATGGATCACGAATGGCGTCTGAACTCGGACGTGGCGCAAGGCATCTTTGCAATGGGGAGAGCCTTGGTTAGATCTATTCGCCACAGAAGAGAACGCGCTATGTCATCAGTTCTGCGCGTTGGAGTTTCCAAGACGGCACTCGCACGGCGACGCCTTTCGGCGCGAGTGGAGTTGCGGTCTGTTATACGCCTTTCCGCCTATACCACTTCTGCCCAGAGTGCTGAAGAAGATCAGGCGCGACCGGGCCCAAGTTATCCTTGTGGCTCCGGACTGGGCTCGAAGGTACTGGTATCCCGAGCTACTCAGCATGTCAGTCGGTCTCCCGATCCGCCTGCCCCTTCAGGAGGACCTTCTGTCGCAGCAGCAGGGGACGGTCCTCCACCCGAACCTGTCCAGTCTCCACCTCCATGCTTGGAGATTGAGCGGCGGCAGTTGAGGCCATTTGACTTGCCTCCTGAAGTCTGTGACGTAATTCTGGCAGCCAGGCGTCCCTCCACAAAGTCGGTATACGCCTGTCGGTGGAACAGATTTGTGGCATGGTGCACAGCAAAGGCTGTGGATCCTCTTTCTGCCCCTCTTTCCGAGGTTCTTCTGTTTCTTCTCTCTCTTGTCCAGCAGGGCTCTGCTCTGGGCACTATCAAGGGCTACCTTTCGGCCCTTTCAGCCTTTCTAAGGCTTCCTGATCAGCCTTCTTTGTTCAAGTCCCCAATTGTAACGAGATTCTTGAAGGGCATCACACACATGTATCCACCTGTTCCGTTTGTGATGCCTCAGTGGGACTTGAACCTGGTGCTAACCTTTTTGATGTGTGCTCCCTTTGAGCCCCTTCATTCTTGTCCTCTCCGTCTCCTGACTTTAAAGACGGCTTTCCTGGTTGCCATCACCTCTGCCAGGAGAGTGAGTGAGCTCCAGGCTCTTTCTGTCCAACCTCCTTTCCTGTCCATTCATCCTGACAAGGTGGTTCTCAGGACTAAACCTTCTTTCCTGCCCAAAGTAGTTTCTGCTTTTCACATCGGGCAGTCCATCACCCTCCCCTCCTTCTTCCCGCCTCCGCATCCTTCAAAGGATGAAGAGCGGCTCCATCGTCTGGACCCAAAACGTGCGCTTTCATTTTATGTGGATCGCACACGCCAGTTCCGGGTGGATGACCAACTGTTTGTTGGCTACGTGGGTGCGAAGAAGGGACGGGCGGTACATAAACGGACCATCTCTCGGTGGGTCGTTCTGTGCATCAAAGCGTGCTACTCTTTGGCTCGGAAGGAGCCTCCTGTTGGGCTGAGGGCCCATTCCACTCGGGCCACGGCGGCTACTACTGCCCTGGGCCGGGGAGTCCCTTTGCAGGACATTTGCCAGGCGGCTACGTGGGCCTCGCTGCACACCTTTGCGAGGCACTACTGCCTGGACAGTCAAGTCCGGAGGGATGGCTTCTTTGGCCGTTCTGTCCTCCAGGACTTTCTGGTGTAGGAATGTATTGGTTCGCAGACCCACCACCGGGGTTGGTATTGCTGGGGTATCTATTCTAAGGTAAGGAATCTAACACTAACGTGTTTCTTTCAGATGAACAAGTTACTTACCTTCGGTAACGATATATCTGTAAGAAACATTAGTTGGTGTTAGATTCCTTACCGATCCCCACCCCACCCATCCTCCCCGTTCTGCGAACTGATACCTAGGGTTAAGGACATCCCTTTCAGGGCCCTAGTTTCAAATGGCACCAGTGTTGGTTCTCACATGGCTCTGCGTTTTCTGGCGCGGAAAAGCTGTGTACAAAGAACTGACGTCAGCGCGCAGAGGCGGCGTCTATATACTCCAGCGACGTCATCACGGCGCACGACGCCGACGACGGACGCGGAGCCGCAGGGGACGCCTGCAGACGACACCTACCGACGCACAGGGGTACTGCTACGCAAAAGTTTCCGGATCCAGACTGACGCCTGGGGATATTCTAAGGTAAGGAATCTAACACTAACTAATGTTTCTTACAGATATATCGTTACCGAAGGTAAGTAACTTGTTCTTTAAGACCTGTAAACTCCTCTCATGTAATGTCTGGGCATTATAGGTGAGGATATTTTTATGAAATCTACCGGGGGTCATGGCCCCTGGTCCCGGCGAGGCGCAGACGGGCTTGCTTTTGACGCGCCGCCGGCTCGCCTGCTGCGCGTAGTGCGTTGCATGGAATTTAAAGCCCAGGTCAGGTGACCGGCAGCCGGTGATCCCCCACCTCCCCTCAAGCCCGGAAGAACTATGCCACGCCTGTGAGAAGGTGGCCTGATATGCAGTGGTCACTATTCTAGTGCCCACTATGTATCAGTCCAGCAACCCTTATTGATGATTGGTTGTAAGTCAACCTTATAGACCAGCTATCCTAGTAGCATGGATACGAGCAGTCTAAGGCTAAAGACTCGAGAGGGCGTGTTAAGCCAGCTGTTTACCACACATATACCCCTTGAATACCCAGTGAAAGGACACCACACAAGTGTTATGAAAATAAACAGTTCTTTATTTAAAGATCACAACAGCCCTGTACTCTTTATGAGGACAGGGTACTAAGCACAAACCAAAACTCTTACAAAAATACTTAAGTTAGCACAGTATATACAAATGCCCGAGGGGCACGGAAAACCATATACTCTGAAAGTGGAATGCGAAATTCCTAGCAGGTAAGTACAGTACTAATAGCTTTTGGAATCGCTAGGACTTGACTAGGGAATCGTTAGATTACTTCTAGGAGGCCTAGGGGACTCGGGTGCAGTGTGTGCACTCTCACGCGAGATGCGGGACAAAAGTCTATGGTAGCTAGGAATTAGAAAGTTAGTGTTCTCGGGCGAACCCGACCTGGTAGGGAGAAAACGAAAGTAGATTCTGACCCTTGGATAGTGAGGCTATGCTGGGGCACCGAAATGCCGAAGTTACCTAGCCCAGGGGCTGCAGCTGCATAGGTCTGAAAAGACGTCGGGAATCCTCGTAGACGGACCAGGAGCCGGAAGAAAAGATGCTGGCCGGTGACCAGTGAAGAAAGTTCAGTCGGATCCAAGCCTGGATCTTGAAGATAGATGACACCTGAAAGCAGAGGGGACCAAGTTCGAGACTACTAGCCAGTAGTCAGTGGGCACCAGGAGGGCACCGGATGGTAGCCACCTCGACAAGGTGAGTGGGTGACGCTGTAGCTCGAAGATCTCGCGGACCAGGAGGCGTTGTCGGCGACCAGGATGGAGGATCGAGCTGTCCCACGAAGTTAGAAGCTGTCGGCGTCGCTGGACCCAGGATTGGGCAACAAAACCTTGGCAAATTCAAGCCCACGCGGTGGACCTAAAATGGCGTCTGGAGTGGACCAGGAGGGTCCGGGGTGCCTCTCTTGAACAAGGAAGCAAGGGCCAGCCTGGAGCAACCAGACCAGCAGTCGTGAAGTCGTTGGGCGTCGTTCAGAGGGCCACAAGCCAGCCGGCTAGTAGCCAAACAACGCGGTGCACAGCAAACAGCAGAAGGGCCCCACGCAGATCGTGGAGATGCAGGGGGGCTGATCTTGGGTGCTGGAGCTGCGCAGGGTCGGGGCTTCTCGGACCCCAAAGCACTCACCAGTGGAGGACACGGTGGGCTTGCAGTAAAGATGTCGTGCAGTCTTGGCGATCGTCGGTCCCTTGAGGTCTCGTCGCACTCACGGTTCTCAGCTGGGCTGTAGAGGTGAGTAGAGGTCAGAGGTGCCAGGGAAGCCGGGTCTCGTCGAGCTGGGTCGTCGGATTCGTGATGAAGGACTTGCAGCAGACCGCAGTGTTCTTTAGGATGGTGCCTGCGGATGCAGGGTGACTACTCCTTAGCCACAAGGGAGAATCTTGAAGAAGAAATCGTGAAGTCCTTTCGAAGAAAGTGGTATCTTGATTCCAAAGATGATCTAATTTTAACAGGGGGCCCGCTCCCATCTTTATACTAAAAAAGGGGGCTGACCCGGTGACTAGGTCCTGCCTATGGGTGGGACTAGGTGGGGGGTGGTTACACCCCTCAGCCATGCCGGACTTCCCCAGGCCAGGGGCTGGTGTGCCCCTGGAACTGGTTCAGACCGGCCTATGCGTAGTGAGCACCGGGGTGCCACTCAGCAGTCACCTTCCTGTAAAGCCCTGCCTACCCAGGATACACAAAACCATGTCTGGGACGGTGCTAGCACCGCCCCTGACAGGAAACCCTTTGTCCAGGCTCCCCTCGCTGGAAGGACTCCCAGCTGCAGGGGGTCAGACTCGTGTCTGTGGTGGCAGCATCCATTTTGTGGAGCTGAGGCTTCAGTTAACTTTAACCGGGGTTCACAGTTACATACATGTCGTGTCCCTCTAGAAGGGTGGAATGCTAACCCCGTCGCCAGAATTGGCGAGGGGTTAGTATTCCAATTCGTATGACACCTTACTCGACATGTTTTGATAAAGCAATACCAAAGTTAGCATTTAACCGCGAGGATTATAATGCACTTAAGAGTATATGGTATGCGATATCATGGAACAGCTATTAGGACTTGATTCCGTAAGCTGCAGACAGGCTCAGCTCATGCCAGAGCACCATCTCACACGATTCCAAGCACTCTGCCTTCAGGATTGTCAAGGCCTGCCATAGGAGTGACTGATAGGAATCTGTGTGTCCATTTTAGGGTTAGGTATAGGTATACTACACCTATAGCAAAGGGTGATTACACGACTTTGCCCCAGCTGTCATGCAGCCAGTTGTGTCAAATTTAAGAGGCCAGCCAGGGGTGGCATAATACATGCTGCAGCCCCTGGCAGCCCTGGGTACACCTATGCCCTGAGTTACAGGGTCTGATAAGGGGGCCCAGTACCAATTGGAAATGTACCTAGGGTACATGGAATCCATTTTAAAGAGAGAGCAGTAGGCCTGGGGTCCTGATTGGCAGGGTCCCAGGTCGACTATGTCCAAAACCAGCTAAAACACAGGGCAAAAAGTTGGGGGCAACCATAGTCAGGAGGTACCTTCCTACACAACCCCCCCCCCAAACGAAAGGAGATAAGGCTATCCTTGTCCAGGTAAGCCTCTATTACCTAAGTGGCCATATAAGGAAGGACCAGCTCTGGCTTGGTTTCCCCCTGTGTCATGGTCCACTAGGCAACCCCTCACCCTAAGGGTATCTGAGGGTCTCCACCATAGGGAATCTCTGTCTCTGGTGTGTCTTGGGAAAGAAGAAGGCTGATGCTGGGATGGAGTACTGAAGTGAGGCTCCTCTACCTTTGGGCTCAACTTCCTCCAATCACCATTCATCATGTGTGCCTTTCTTTCCTTAGCTGAGATGCACTGAGCTCTCAGGGTCAGCCTCTGGCTACCTAAAGCTGGAGGCTGAGTCCCTCTGTTTGGCTTACTGGAGGGACAGGTCCGGTCTGGGGTTTTTAGGCCCCATGTTTGGCTGTGCCCAACAGTGTCCAGCTGTGGGAGTTCCCTAACTACTTTTAAGGGGGATCCCTCAGGAGTCTGACTTATTTTCACTTGGCTAGGTTTACTAGCTTCAGTGATCCTAATCTGTTGATTAAGGGGTTCTTTTGGACAGGGGGCCCTTTGGGGTCCACCACTGGCCTCCCTGATCTCTTCAGCCCTGGGCTGACTGAGGCAGGGTAGAGAGGTGCAGGTTACCTGCTCCAGACTGGGTCCCACCTGGGAAGGGTCCCCTGCCATCAGGGGCTCTGCCAGGCTAGGCCTGACTACCTCTGGGGCAGTTCCTTCAACAGGGGTAGAGTCAGTTCCCTGAGGAGGCTGGCTCTCACCTAGTGTCTGGGAGGGGGAAGACTCTTCTTCCTCCTCAATGCTCTCTGTTTGAGTGGAGTGATCCATTGTTTCAGGCTTCACAACCTCACTATCTGTCTGAGTAGAGGCTGAGACCATTTCAACCTTGCCAACCTTTCCAGGAGGGCACTCAGTCTGTGTTTGGGCTGTGACTGTCACAGCCCTCCTATCCTGTTCTGAAAAGTCTGTCTGAGCCTGGGCAGTGGCTACCACTGCCCTTCCAACCTTTTCAGGGAGGAATGGTGCTTGGACTGGGGCTGTAGCTATTACTGCCCCACTAACCTGTCTGGATAGGCCTATCATTCTGGAATGTGTTTCTTGTTCCACCTCAGCCCATGCTGAGAGTTCCAGGTCATTCCCCAGTAAGCAATCTACAGGTAGGTTATCTGTCACTGCCACTCTCATGGGCCCTGTGACATTACCCCAACTGAGCTTGACTACTGCCATGGGATGCCTTCTCTTCATTCCATGAATGTCTGTCACCTGATAAGTAAAACCAGGGGTCAGTTGAGCAGAGGGGACCAGATGGTCACTCACCATGGTGAGGCTGGCCCCTGTGTCTCTGAATGCCTCAACTTTCTGACCATTCACTAAAACTTCTTGTCTATACTTGCCCAAAATGTGGGGTCCAGTAGTGAAGTTGGCAAACCCCATGCCAGTCTCACAGACAAGAGTGTGGTCAGGGAACCTGGCTAAGCCATAGTCCTCCTGTTGGCCCAGAGTAATGCCCACCACATTCTTGGGGGCACTCCCACCACCTGGGGGATTACCACTAGTGGTAACAGGAGGTTTAGGAGTATTACCTGGGGGTGTATTTCCCTTATTACCATTTTTAGGGCAACTGGCATCACTTTTGTAATGGCCCACCTGTTTACAGGTATGGCAATAAGGTTTCTTTTGTTCTGAAGGAGTGTTCTGGGACCCACCACCCTTGTTGGAGTTTTGGGGCCCTAGGGAAGTCTTCTCTGTGGATTTATCCCCACCCTTCTCTTGAGGCTTGGTTGATTCCTTTTTCTGGTCACCACCCTGGTTTTTAGGCCTAACCCTGGTTCTGACCCATTTGTCTGCCCTCTTACCCAATTCCTGTGGAGAGGTCAACTCAGAGTCTACCAGGTGCTGATGTAATAGCTGGTTCTGACAATTATTTAAGATTTGCTCCCTCATAATTAGATTATACAATCCTTTAAAATCAGTAACCTTACTACCCAGTACCCAGCCTTCAAAAGCCTTAGTGGCACAATCAACAAAGTCAGTCCAATCTTGAGACTGAGTTTTCTGGGTGTCTCTGAACAGCATCCTGTATTGTTCAGTGGTTAAACCAAACCCATCAACCAGTACATTTTTCAAGACTTGGTAATTGTTGGCATCCTCCACCCTTGTGGTGAGGAGCTTATCTCTACCTTTACCATCAAAGGAGAGCCACAAGATAGCTGCCCACTTACTTTGGGGAACACCCTGCACAGTGCAGGCTCTCTCCAAAGCAGTAATCCATTTGTGGATGTCATCCCCTTCTTTAAAGGGGGGCACTATCTTATTCAGGTGCTTTGTATCAAAACTCCTTTCCCTATTGCTAGGTTTATTGCTGCCACCAGTGGGAACTAGCCCACATAATTCTTGCTCTCTAGCAAGGGCAAGTCTCTCTTTGGCCAGGGCAAGTTCTTCCCTTTCAATCCTCAGTTTGACTGCCCTTTCTTCAGCTTCATACACTCTCCTCTTAGGGGAAGACATTCCTCTATGAGAAGAGTTGAGAGAGCCATTGGTTCGAAAGGATCTGCTAGAGCCTCTTGATAGAGACCTAACTCGTCCATTCCCAATGTTAAGCTGACCTGAGAGTGGGCCCAGGAGTTCCCCAGTACCAAGCTCATGTCTGCTTAAGTTGGACCTGCTTAGTCTGCTGACTTCTACCTGTCCCTTATCTGCCTCATCCCCTGATAACTCATCCTCATCCTCAGCAACATCTGCCTCAAGGAGGGGATGGATATCAAAGGGACCCTGTAAGGAGGGCAAACTTCCATCTGGATTAGAAGGGTCTGGGTTACCAGCCCTACTGGCATCATAAGCCTCTAAGAGACCAATCAGAAAGGAAGTGGTGGGGTTAGACCCCTGTTTTAGTTTCCTGAGAGTACACACTTGTCTCATCTCATGGAAGCTAAGAGCAGTATATTTTGAAGGGATGACCTGTGGAGGGTCAACTGACACAAGGGGAGACTCAGTGTTTCCTCCTGTGACCGACATACTGCTTCTAGTGTGGTGTAAGTGATGCACCTACCTACACTATGTGTTACCTACTGGTCCCTTGCTAGAGTTGCAGCCAAGGTGTGCTAAGCCTTGAGGAGCTACAACAGCTGGTTCAGTAGAACTCAGAGTATTCTAAGCTTTAGTTATATGTACCTAACAGTACTTATGTGATCTTTCAACAAGATATTCTTAGGATACGTGTGGTAAAACAACAGCAAGCTCAAATCCCAACCGCTGCTCACCAATGTGAGAAGGTGGCCTGATATGCAGTGGTCACTATTCTAGTGCCCACTATGTATCAGTCCAGCAACCCTTATTGATGATTGGTTGTAAGTCAACCTTATAGACCAGCTATCCTAGTAGCATGGATACGAGCAGTCTAAGGCTAAAGACTCGAGAGGGCGTGTTAAGCCAGCTGTTTACCACACATATACCCCTTGAATACCCAGTGAAAGGACACCACACAAGTGTTATGAAAATAAACAGTTCTTTATTTAAAGATCACAACAGCCCTGTACTCTTTATGAGGACAGGGTACTAAGCACAAACCAAAACTCTTACAAAAATACTTAAGTTAGCACAGTATATACAAATGCCCGAGGGGCACGGAAAACCATATACTCTGAAAGTGGAATGCGAAATTCCTAGCAGGTAAGTACAGTACTAATAGCTTTTGGAATCGCTAGGACTTGACTAGGGAATCGTTAGATTACTTCTAGGAGGCCTAGGGGACTCGGGTGCAGTGTGTGCACTCTCACGCGAGATGCGGGACAAAAGTCTATGGTAGCTAGGAATTAGAAAGTTAGTGTTCTCGGGCGAACCCGACCTGGTAGGGAGAAAACGAAAGTAGATTCTGACCCTTGGATAGTGAGGCTATGCTGGGGCACCGAAATGCCGAAGTTACCTAGCCCAGGGGCTGCAGCTGCATAGGTCTGAAAAGACGTCGGGAATCCTCGTAGACGGACCAGGAGCCGGAAGAAAAGATGCTGGCCGGTGACCAGTGAAGAAAGTTCAGTCGGATCCAAGCCTGGATCTTGAAGATAGATGACACCTGAAAGCAGAGGGGACCAAGTTCGAGACTACTAGCCAGTAGTCAGTGGGCACCAGGAGGGCACCGGATGGTAGCCACCTCGACAAGGTGAGTGGGTGACGCTGTAGCTCGAAGATCTCGCGGACCAGGAGGCGTTGTCGGCGACCAGGATGGAGGATCGAGCTGTCCCACGAAGTTAGAAGCTGTCGGCGTCGCTGGACCCAGGATTGGGCAACAAAACCTTGGCAAATTCAAGCCCACGCGGTGGACCTAAAATGGCGTCTGGAGTGGACCAGGAGGGTCCGGGGTGCCTCTCTTGAACAAGGAAGCAAGGGCCAGCCTGGAGCAACCAGACCAGCAGTCGTGAAGTCGTTGGGCGTCGTTCAGAGGGCCACAAGCCAGCCGGCTAGTAGCCAAACAACGCGGTGCACAGCAAACAGCAGAAGGGCCCCACGCAGATCGTGGAGATGCAGGGGGGCTGATCTTGGGTGCTGGAGCTGCGCAGGGTCGGGGCTTCTCGGACCCCAAAGCACTCACCAGTGGAGGACACGGTGGGCTTGCAGTAAAGATGTCGTGCAGTCTTGGCGATCGTCGGTCCCTTGAGGTCTCGTCGCACTCACGGTTCTCAGCTGGGCTGTAGAGGTGAGTAGAGGTCAGAGGTGCCAGGGAAGCCGGGTCTCGTCGAGCTGGGTCGTCGGATTCGTGATGAAGGACTTGCAGCAGACCGCAGTGTTCTTTAGGATGGTGCCTGCGGATGCAGGGTGACTACTCCTTAGCCACAAGGGAGAATCTTGAAGAAGAAATCGTGAAGTCCTTTCGAAGAAAGTGGTATCTTGATTCCAAAGATGATCTAATTTTAACAGGGGGCCCGCTCCCATCTTTATACTAAAAAAGGGGGCTGACCCGGTGACTAGGTCCTGCCTATGGGTGGGACTAGGTGGGGGGTGGTTACACCCCTCAGCCATGCCGGACTTCCCCAGGCCAGGGGCTGGTGTGCCCCTGGAACTGGTTCAGACCGGCCTATGCGTAGTGAGCACCGGGGTGCCACTCAGCAGTCACCTTCCTGTAAAGCCCTGCCTACCCAGGATACACAAAACCATGTCTGGGACGGTGCTAGCACCGCCCCTGACAGGAAACCCTTTGTCCAGGCTCCCCTCGCTGGAAGGACTCCCAGCTGCAGGGGGTCAGACTCGTGTCTGTGGTGGCAGCATCCATTTTGTGGAGCTGAGGCTTCAGTTAACTTTAACCGGGGTTCACAGTTACATACATGTCGTGTCCCTCTAGAAGGGTGGAATGCTAACCCCGTCGCCAGAATTGGCGAGGGGTTAGTATTCCAATTCGTATGACACCTTACTCGACATGTTTTGATAAAGCAATACCAAAGTTAGCATTTAACCGCGAGGATTATAATGCACTTAAGAGTATATGGTATGCGATATCATGGAACAGCTATTAGGACTTGATTCCGTAAGCTGCAGACAGGCTCAGCTCATGCCAGAGCACCATCTCACACGATTCCAAGCACTCTGCCTTCAGGATTGTCAAGGCCTGCCATAGGAGTGACTGATAGGAATCTGTGTGTCCATTTTAGGGTTAGGTATAGGTATACTACACCTATAGCAAAGGGTGATTACACGACTTTGCCCCAGCTGTCATGCAGCCAGTTGTGTCAAATTTAAGAGGCCAGCCAGGGGTGGCATAATACATGCTGCAGCCCCTGGCAGCCCTGGGTACACCTATGCCCTGAGTTACAGGGTCTGATAAGGGGGCCCAGTACCAATTGGAAATGTACCTAGGGTACATGGAATCCATTTTAAAGAGAGAGCAGTAGGCCTGGGGTCCTGATTGGCAGGGTCCCAGGTCGACTATGTCCAAAACCAGCTAAAACACAGGGCAAAAAGTTGGGGGCAACCATAGTCAGGAGGTACCTTCCTACAACGCCTCCCTCCACTACAACCGGGAGAACCTGTGGTGGAACGGGAGTATGCAGTCAGAGAAGGCGTCAGAAGTGGAACAGGTAGGCAAAATGGATCAGGTTAAAAAACAAACAGTGCAAGGTTACGAGTAAAATAAAATAAATTTTATTAGAGCGAAAAGTCACAAGTTAAAACACACAGTGTAGGAGTGTCACAATTTAACAGTAAGAATTCCCTGCCATCAAGGTGGGAGAACGATCTACCGCCGGAGGTAGTTCTTTCGGATGTGGGGGATGAGGGCGAGGTCGGCAGAGCGGAACTGGTGGGTGGGGGTTGTAGAAGCAGAGTCGTCTGTTGAGGTACTCTGGCCCGGTGTTCTGGAGTGCCTTGTGTGCGTGGGTGAGAAGCTTGAAGGTGATCCACTTGTTGACGGGGAGCCAGTGCAGGTCTCAAGTGGGGTGTGATGTGGCTGCAGCGAGGGATGTCGAGGATCAGGCGCGCACAAGCAACCTGCAATAAATAGTTATGTAGCTAGCATTCACTCAAACTTCAAGCATGCTTGGGGACATGAGAGACATGAAATACTAGCTTGGCACTACATGTTACTACCCAGTACATATCAGGCTCAAACACTCTCCAGTCATTGAGAGTAGCATTTTATGTCATCTTAAATCCAAATCAAAGGTTTTTCTCATCTTGTATTTTTCATTAATGTTAATTAGCACTGCATTGCCTGCCTGTATATAGAATCTTGAAACACTTAACAGCGACAAAATTATAAAATGAATGTAACATGGTGCATGCTATTCTCATCATTTTAAAATTTGATTTAAAGGAATCGTAAGGTATGCTAATGCTCAGACTTGGATGATCGGTTTTTGCCTATGGTTGTTTGTTGGCAGGGGTAAAATATCTTTAAATAAAAATTTGCACTCAAAGTTCCTGAATTGTGCTTATTTACATGTAGCATGCACAGGACATTTGCAGTCTGTGCCCTGGGATCAGCACACAGAAGCAGAGTTTTTTAATATTATGTTGATAAGAATCTCAAGTTATCAAAATCCACTACTACATACGAACAGCAGCAAAATAATGATAAAATTTGTCTAAAAGTAAAAAAAAAAAAAAAGAAATCCAGCCTCGCAACCGAAAAGAATAAAATCACAACACATATTTCACACTTTCCTTTTTTTTGTGTATTGTGATCAAAGAGCAAGGTCCAATCATAGATTGTGTTTATCCCACACACAGTACTTTTACAGTACTTGCCATTTTCACAACATGCTGAGGGCCCATGTGATCAACATGCCTCCTGGTAGAGATTAATATGCTGTAAGATTCAAATAAAGCTTTGTGCAAAATGACATTGCGCTGTTTAACTTCTGATTGAACTACATTTTGTACCGTCTAGATATTAAACGGGCAGCCTTTTGCATCTGACTGCTCTACCATGATCACTTAGTTATTGTAATGTTGGCTTTTATTTGAAAAACCAGACAACTTGTTTTGGTAGTATCTAATGTAACTCCCAGTCTGCTGGTGTCCGAAACACTGAACATTAGCTTCACTATGAGATATTTGCCCATCTTACTCTTTTTTCGCTTTTATTTCATTACTTTGGAAGTTCAGTGTTAGAAAGTGGTTCTGAGACTAGGGGCCACCCGGATTTTTCGCTTTTTGAGCACCTAATTGTTGAGCATTTACTGTGGGGGAGCCTCATAATTTGGGACTCACCCACAGTGAACTCATGATGGAGACTGCATGGAGATTTTACTGGTGACCCCCTGGTTTGACTAGGCCGCTACGCAGCAGCTGGAGTATGGGGCACCGTACTGGTTACATGCAGACACAGGTGTACATGCTTGTGCACACGTGTAGGGGCTGCGCAGGGGAGATTCCTAGCGTGCGCAGTCTAGGGTCAGATAGTGTAGCCCCAGCGATGCCCTAGGCCTCTTCCTTTCCCAAGTCGTGGTTCTTATACCACTTACTTAATATATGGTTTTACGTGCCCCTAGGGCCTAACTGTAAATTGTGCTATTTAAAGTATTTCGAAGTGTAACTTGTTATGTGCTTTTGCCTCTGATCTCATAAAGAGTTCAGAGGAGTGTGTTAGTAAATAAATACATATATATTTTATATATATCTTGTGTGGTGTCCTTTCATTTGATATTCAAGGGGTTACATGTGGTAAAACTGCTGGCTTTACACGCCCTCAAGAGTCTTTTAGCCTAAGACTGTTCTGTCCACGCTACCTCTAGGATAGCTGGTCTATAAGGTTGACTTTACAACCATCACCATAAGGGTTGTAGGACTTGTGCAAGGTGTTCACTAGAATAGTGAACATCATATACCAGGCCAACTTCTCACAGCCACTAACAGCATGCCGCTGGGTTTGGCTCCGGTACATGCTGTCTCTCTCACTTGCATCTCCCTCGACCCGGGCATGTGGGAATTAAATAGTAAAAGTTATTTATTTGGAAGTAACATTGCTGCATTCTCAGATCCGCTTAATAAAGGAAACTGCAAAAGAGTTTAATGTGTGTTGCAAAACACTCAGGTTCCATGTAAACAGAAGCAGAAGCAAACTTTAGCTTTCGGGAGAAGAGTATTTTCTATCAAGAAGAGGTTTTCCGGGAAAACATGGTGGCCGGCAGTTAGTGGGTCACGGGAGCAACCTCGGAGCAGGAAAGAATCTCTGGCAACCTCGGAGCAGGAAAGAATCTCGGGCGAGTGAGGAAATGGCACGTTACAAACTTTAAATATACATAAGGCACAAGTGTAAAACAAGTAGAGCCGCATAAGTAACACCGAATATTTTATAATTTTTGGTCCTGAAGAAAGCCACCGATACAGAACACTGATCATATGGCTGAAACATGTCGCCTTTTCCTAATAGTAGTTATGAATCCATAATACTTTTTTGCACTGCTTTTTACTCCTGCCAGGGAGAGCACGTGTATAAAATCAGTTTTGTGCATCAATCTAGGCAGTTTTAACATACACTTTGTATACATTTTTTCATCACATTACTCCTTTTTGTGCTGCACCCTCGCTACACCTTGAGCCTCACATATGGGATTTTAGCATATCCCCATAGTTATATACTAATGAAAACATCTCTGAGCTCCTTCCTCACAATGAAGAAGTTGTAGCTCCCAGTAGGACCCGGTTTTCCTACTGGTAAGGAGGAACCCATATGATGAAGTATGTCACCCACGGGTGAGTGAGGGTTCTAGTCCTTAAGAGATGAATTCCCCCACTTTTTCTTCTTTTAGGTTAGACTGAAAATCATGCTTAGTGAGAGAGTTTGGATATAGATCACACTTTTCGGCCTATTATAGGCTTTGTAGTGCATTGCTTAGACCCGAGGAGATAGTGTGTTGTTTATCATGGGTAAGGCGAAATTTCTCCTCGCAGGTCTATAAACCAGATTCCCTGGGTCCCTAACTCCACCTTTTTTGTTGCTAAAACTTTTGTAGTGGGTGTCCTGCTCGTGCAGGGCACCCTCACATGTATAACCTAGCACCCTGCCTTCAGGATTGAAAGGTCTACCCTAAGGGTGACTTATAGGTTTTAAGTGCAGTGATCTCAGATATAAGAAAACTTATATCTGCTGTAGGTGGTGCTAGCACCAACATAGACAGGCTGCAATGTTTGAGAGGTCTATCATGGGTGGCACAATACATGATGCAGCCCATGGGAGACCCTTGGTGTACCATTGCCCTGTGTATTCTAGTGCTATATACTATATACTAGAGACTCAAAGGGTATACCAGTAGCTAATCGGGAAAGTACCAAAGTACTTATCATAGTATAATGTAGGGAGAAAGCACAGGGACTGGGGTTCTGATTAACAGAATCCCAGTCCGACTAGTCATGAAACAGAGTAACACCTGTAAAAAGTGGGGGTAACCATGAAAGCAGATCCTACAGTTTGTTTTAATTTACATTTTTAAAGGTTGAAAGGTTGATATAGGTGCAGATTTTAATAATTCAACTTACCTGTATCGTTCTTCTAAGTAAAACATATACATTTTAAAGCTTAAAATGACTAAAGGGGAAACGCAATGCAGTATTACAGCTGAATATTTTTTTTTTTTTCCACAGCAATTTTATTCCCCAGCCAATTGGTAAATGTAAGCGAGTATTTCAAGCATTGCTTCCTTATGCTGTGGAGGAGTTGTGTAATGTAGCCGAATCATTGATTGTTCCTGTAAGGATGGGTATAGCACGTCCCACTGCCCCATTTACTTTGGCAAGCACCAGCATAGATGCAATGCAAGGCAGCGAAGAACTTTTCTCCGTAGAACCACTTCCACCAAGGCCATCATCTGATCAGTCAAGCAGGTACAAATTTACATGTTATGCATGAATTATTAAACAAAATCTTTTTTTTTTTTAACTGAGCTTTTGGCGAAGTTGCTAGTGTACTGTACCAAAAAATAGCTGGAAACAAATCAAAGAAATGCTTTAAAAAAAAAAGGAGAGAATCTAGGTTTGCAACCTATTAGTATGTATTCTTATGTTTTGCCTACGCTTCACATTGTCTGTCAACATTGTCTGTCGATCCAGAATTGTATCTTGCTCGAATTATGTAGTCCAAAAGTTCGGAACACTATTGGATTCCACTCCGCATCCATATTGCTTTAACTGGGTTGGGAACTTGGATGCAATTCACTTTTTTTTAATTCCTCACATGCTATTTTGGCACAGCTTCTGTTAACATTCTGCCTTACTCTCTGGGGTTGAACTGTAGCTACGTAATAATCCCTTTCAAGTATTTCTGTATGTTGAAAACATGTTTCATCCTTCTTATTAAAGATAGCTATCTTCTGTGACTATTTACTATCTGCTGAATTCCATTTGAACTTCAAACTCAGTAACTTGGTTGAATTTCCAGTTTTATTGCCTATTCACCAGTGCAAACTGGAGATATTTTTAAAATTCCAATTGCTTAAATGATAGAAGACCTATCTGAGTTCAGTGAACACACTATCGTACTGTTGAAGCCTTCCTCCTCTATCCAAATCCCTCATTGAAAGAGTGTCTTCCCCTACATTACCTAAACCCAGGGAGATTGGACTTCCTTTTTGAGGTCCTAGTGCAGGGAGGGATTACTAGGCAATTTCCTCTGTGTACTATAATTTCCAATTGATATTTTAGTACCACCAATATAAAGTTACTTCCTTTAGGCACTTTAGTCTTCTGGAGTAGCAAGGTTATGTAACCTAGGCTTACTCAGCAAATGTTGCAGTCATTAAAAATTCGAACACATCAGGTCCCCGCCATCAACACTGAATAAACATACTTTTCAGTCAGTGTTTTTCTGCAAAGAATAGATACATTTGTATACCTTTGTAGAAATAAGTGTGCTAAATTTTCCTCCAGAGAGAAACCGCACTGCAGATTTCACACCTTTTAAATACTTCCCAAGGTGGTTACTTCTTTACACATTAACCAAACCATCTCTTTGCCCACCTTCTTTCCGCCTCCGCATCCTTCAAAAGAGGAAGAGCGGCTCCACCAGCTGGATCCAAAACGTGCGCTTTGTTTCCACTTGGATCGCACAAAACAATTCCGGGTGGACGACAAGCTCTTTGTTGGGTACGTGGGCGCTAAGAAAGGTCGGGCTTTGCACAAACAAACCATCTCAAGGTGGGTCGTTCTGTGCATCAAAGCCTGCTACTCTTTGGCAAGATAGCCTCCAGTAGGGCTGCGCGCCCATTCCACCAGGGCGACGGCAGCTACTACTGCTTTGGGATGAGGAGTCCCATCTGAGTGACATCTGGCAGGCAGCTACGTGGGCATTGCTGCACACGTTCACCAAACACTACTGCATGGACAGCCAAGTTTGGAGAGACCGCTTCTTTGGCCTATCTGTTCTCCAGGACCTTTTGGCATGAACTTAGTTCGCAGACCCACCTCCGGGGTTGGTATTGCTGGGGAATCTATTCTAATGTAAGAAATCTATAACTAACTGTTTCTTTCAGATGAACAAGTTACTTCCCTTCGGTAACGATATATCTGTAAGAAACATAGGTTAGTTATAGATTTGTTATCGCTCCACCCATCCTCCCTGGTCTGTAATCTGACTTCTAGTGTTAAGGTCATCCTTTCAGGGCCCTAGTTTTTTGCACCAGTGTTCAGTGTCTTGCATGGCTCTGTGCTTCTGGCGTGGAAAGTCGTGTACAGAACTGACGTTAGGGTGGCGTCTATGTAGCTACCGGGACGTCATCCCAGCAACCACGACGACGAACACGGTGTCGACCGACGCAACCTTCCGTTACGCAGGGGTAATGCTGACAAAAAACATTCTGGATCCAGTCTGACGTCTGGGGGAGATTTTAAGGTAAGGAATCTATAACTAACCTATGTTTCTCACAGATATATCGTTACCGAAGGTAAGTAACTTGTTCTTCAAGTAATGGGGAGAACCCGGGTTCAATCTTTTTGCCACTGGCGAGAAAACACAATGTGTGTTATTGTGCGCTAGAGTTCCGCAAAGAGCTCCATCTTGGGGACTCATTCAGCCTAAACTGGAGGCTCAGGGCTCGTCTGTGCCTTTCTGCCTCTACAGTTTGTTGTTCGAGTTCTGAACAAGATTAAGACCGACCAGACCCAAGTAGTTTTAGTTGCTCTGGATTTGACCTAGGAGGGTGTGGTTTCCAGAACTTATGGACATCAGCATCTGTCCTCTGATCAAGCTGCTGCTTCGAGAAGATCTCCTGCTACAAGCTAAACTTTCTGAAGTCGTGTTAATGCCCAACAAGGACTTGGTTGAACACTCCTTGAAGGCTTATGTTGCTTCCTTTTGTTTTTAAAGGTTGCCGTATCAGCCTTTTTTGTTTAAAACAAATGGTGAAGATATCTCAAAGGTATACCACAAATCTTTTTGCCAAAGCCCTTTAGAATGCCACTTGAGTCTCACTTTTCTAATGCGTACCCCATTGTATAGCTGTTGCAAAATGGGTTCTGCCCATGAAATACACCCAGATTTTTCACTTTTGGATCACCTGGTTTTGGAGTTTTTACTCTGGGTGAGCCAGAAAACTGGTGACTATTGCACTGTAAACATACGGTAAATGTTTGTCACTAGTATCCGCCTTTTCAGATAAGGCGGCAGCTAAAAAAACAAGGTTAAGGGGCACTAGGTTGGTTGCACGTGTTTGCACACTCGTGAGGGTTGCATGTGTGAAATTACTATCATAATATCGGTAACTGCACACAGGTAGCTAGGCACAGAGGGGACTCGGCAGAGTTAGATATTGCCTGGGGTAGGCCTTATAATATTGCTGGAGACTCGCAGTATGGTGTTCGAGGCATGTGGGCTGCTGAATTCATATCTGTGCATAGATCGCCGCCTAGTGTTGGGTCCGGATGATTGCACATTGTTGTCCTGGAAGAGTCTTCGAAGTATCACGAGATAGGTGGCTCCTCCCTTGGACTACAGTGCGCATGGGCATCCTCTCCATGCTCAGATTGTTTTTTTCCGCCACTGGGTTCGGATGCAATTCCAAGCACTCCAAGTTCATAAAACTATTCAAAAAGGCCTTAGGTCTCGTCGGTGTTGTTTGCGATCGGTACCAATAACTTTCTTTAACTTTAATTGTACTCCGGTCGTCGAATCGGGCCGCTAGGCCTTCTCGACGGTCGATGGAACGAAGTCCATTCAAGTACTGCCCGCAGTGCAACTCTAAGTTCCCGCACACCGATAAACATCCAGTGTGCAACAACTGCTCGTCTCCAAACAACAATGAAGACAGCTGCCTAGCTTGTGCCCAGTTCCGATCCAAAAAGACTATTCGGAATCGACGGGCGCAAAGGCAAGAAATGCAGAGGTCGGCACCGGAGCCCGATAATATCGTAGAACGACGAAGAAGAACTGCTTGTCGCCGAAGACTCTGATCAAGAGGAAGAACATTTCACTGAGCACGACTCCGATTATTACATCGACGAAGAAATCGTCGAGGTCGAAGAAAACGACCAAGCTATCATAGCTATCGAAGACGACTCCGATGGCGACACCGCCCAATATAGACACTACATTATCATCAGAGACTCAGGTCGAGGCATCGCCAGAAGGCCTTAGCCAAGACCAATATACTGCTTCTACAGCGCCGCCATACCGCCCGGCTAAGAACATACAAAAAGAGCCATCTGAGTCAAAACCAAAACTTATCGACACGACAGTCCTCGGACCGAATGTCGGCGAGCCAAAGGTGTTCAAGCCAAAGGGCGCCGACCCGAGGGCTACCGCTACATCAACACCTTCAAAAACAAAGACCGTCGAATCGACCTCGAAGCCAAAGGCTGTCGAATCGACATCGAAGCCAAAGGCCGTCGAATCGAACTCAAAGCCAAAGCACGTCGACTCGAGCACATCGGGTTCGACGGTTTCAAAAGGAAAAAAGGGCGTAGACGAACACAAGGTGATCATCGAACCGAAACAGAAACCAAAACTACACCACACCAAATCGGTCGATCCAAAGACTATTGATCCGAAAAGGGGCGTCGAGCCAAAACAAACTCCAGACGCAACTCTAAAACCTAAACAGGTTACCGAACACACAAAATTGCTCGGTCCAAAAACAGTGGTAAAGCCAGTAAAAGACGTCGGCCCGACAACACCTGTCGGTAAACCTAAAAATCTGATACAGGCACCGAAAGCGGTCGAACCGAAAACGGACAAACCCAAAACTACGGAGCCAAAACCCAAAACTGTGGAAGAGGAGATCATCCATCCAGACCCATCCACAGAGAATCAGTCAAAACTATACATTGACCCAAATACTGGGAAGGTGACTGTTTATACAAGGAAGAAAAGACCAGTGCCAAGTGAAGCCTTGTCAAAAATTCCCCTGAAAAAGAAAAGAGACTGTGCTACCTATCCTATTCTTTTCCAACCTATCTCTCCAGCTATGCCTGCTACTCCATACATGCCATACTCTCCTGCACACTGACTACAACCTAGATGAGGATCAGGATGCAGAGGGAGGGTTTGGAGATGTACAAAACCCATATGCAGACCCCAATACACAACCATGGGGGGGTGGAGGGGAGCCGGACAATGAAGGGGCTCTACCCATTACAGACCCTACTGTATACCCAGCTAAGCCATCACCCACAGAAGACACAGTGGCTTTTAACTCATTAATAGACAGGGCTGCAACCTACCATAATGTCGACATGCATTCTGATGCTATAGAAGAGGACTTTCTATTTGAAACACTGGCTACATCAGAAAAGTGTCAAAACGATCCCCATGTTAAAGGTTGTCCTAAAGCACGCAAGTGACATTTTCAAAGACAATGTTAGGGCACTTATCATCAACCCTAGAATAGAAAAAAAGTATAGGGCCGCACCAGTAGACCCTACATACATCAAGGGACAACTGCCTCTAGATTCATTGGTGGTATCTAACGCGCGAAAGCGTGCACATTAACAAACTGGCGAAGCTCCTCCTCCAGAAAAGGAGTCCAAGATCTTCAGAGGCATCAGGCAAAAGAGTAGCAGCTCAAGCAGCAAACTCATGGAGAATAGCCGATACACAGGCCTTGCTAGCCAGGTATGACAGGGCACACTATGACACTCTAGAAGGACTTCTCCAACATTTACCCGAGCCTTACAAAGAGCAGGCAGATGAACTTATACAGGAGGGAAAGCTCATCACCAATGCCTCCATTAAGTGTGCTCTAGACGCGGCAGATACAGCTGCCAGATCCATTAACACAAGCGTGCTGCTTAGAAGGCACGCATGGTTGCGCATTTCTGGATTCTAAAACGAAGTACAGGCTACAATTCTTAACCAGCCTATAAATCCAGACTTTTTATTTGGTCCAGCAGTTGACTCAATTCTGGACAAAATGAAAAAGGACAACGAAACAGCTAAGTCCATGGGAGCCCTTCAGTCACAGCAACACAGAGGCTCCTTTCGTCACTCCAGTTATAGAGGGATGGCGCGAGGTAACACATCGCAGCAATCCTCCACTTATAAAACTAACACGCAAACCACATACAATACGAACACTAACAGAGGTGGATACAGAGGAAATAACACAAAGGGCAGAAGTCGTGGAAGCAATGCCAATGTATCCTCCACTAACATCAAACAGTGACTTCTTACCACCACCCCCAGACCATATAACACCGGTCGGGGGGAGACTACAACAATTCCTGCCAGTCTGGTTAAACATCACTACAGACAAGTGGGTAAGGCAAATTATCCAACGTGGCTATTGCCTAGAGCTCCCGTCAACACCACCCAACATACCAACCGGGCACTGTCCAATGTTGCAGGAACACATAACATTACTGCAGCAAGAGGTCATCCGTATGCTACAAAAGGGGGCCATAGAACCAGTCCCACTACAACATCAAGGAACAGGAGTATATTCACTATACTTCCTCATTCCAAAGAAGGACGGTTCGCTAAGACCAATATTAGATCTCAGGCCCCATAACATGTACATTCTGTCAGAGCATTTTCATATGCTCACTCTACAACAAGTCTTACCGCTTCTTCAACAAGGAGACTTCCTAGCAACTCAAGACCTCAAGGACGCATACTTTCATATACCAATACACCCTGCTCACAGAAAGTATCTAAGGTTTACAATTCAAGGTCAGCACTACCAGTTCAAAGTCCTACCATTCGGTGTAACAACAGCTCCACGGGTATTCACCAAATGCCTGCCAACAGTGGCGGCACATCTCAGAAGACACGTGCCATCAGCCCAGCAATGTGCCAGCCACATGTCAAAAACCATTCATCTCCTGCACAGCCTGGGATTTTCGCTAAACTACCCAAAATCCCACCTGCAACCCTCACACGTACAACAGTACCTGGGAGCAACAATAAATACACTAGCTGCAAGGGAATACCCCAACGCAGCACGAATAAACTGAATGCAAACCTTAATCCAAAGGTTCAGACCCCAACACTCATTGCCAGCCCGATTGTTTATGCAACTCATAGGCATGATGGCCTCAAGCACATGCATCCGTTTCAAGAGTGTCTAGCGAGACAGTGGAACCAGGCTTAAGGGGAATTAAAAGACCTAGTGTTGGTGACCAGTCGAGCATACAACTCTCTGCATTGGTGGAATCCACAAAACCTTTGCTAAGGACGATTGTTCAAAGAGCCTGTCCTACAAATAGTGATGACAGCCGATGCATCCCTGCAAGGCTGGGGAGCTCACGTCCTGCATTACACAGTTCAGGGACTATGGACTATGCAACAGAAACAAATGCATATCAACCTTCTGGAGTTGATGGCAATCTTCCTAGCACTCAAAGCATTAAAAAACACTTATGCAACAAGACCGTGTTGATCCGGACGGACAACATGACGGCGATGTATTATATCCAGAAACAAGGAGGGACACACTCCCCACAGCTGTCGCATCTAGCTCAAAGCATGTGGAAATGGGCCATTCAAAGGAACATGTTTCTCATGGCAGAACACCTCCCAGGCAAAGACAATCAGATGGCCGCCCTGCTCAGCAGGTACAGTCAACAGATGCACGAGTGGGAGATTCACCCCAATGTGCTCCAACCATTCTTCCGGAAATGGGGACAACCGGAAATAGATCTGTTTGCCACAAGCGAAAATGCAAAATGCCAACACTTTGCCGCCAGGTTCCCACATCCGCAGTCGCAGGGCAATGCGATATGGATGAACTGGTCAGGCAAATTTGCGTACGCTTTTCCCCCAGCTCCACTAATACCGCTAGTGGCACGCAAAATGCGCCAACATTCACTAACGCTTATCCTAGTTGCTCCCACGTGGGCGAGACAACCGTGGTACACAACGTTCAGTGGTGCCTCATCAGAGACTGCGATTAACACCCAGTCTTCTAACTCAGAACCGTGGCGAAATCCAACATCCAGACCGGCAACAGCTGAACCTAGCGATGTGGCTCCTGAGATCCTAGAGTTTGGATACCTGAACTTGCCTCCAGACTGCATGAATATTATCAAGGAGGCAAGAAGACTCACTACCAGGACATATTATGCAGCAAAGTGGAAGCGATTTGTCATTTACAGCGGAAACAACGACATAAACCCATTAGACGCTTCCACACAAAACATTATTTGCTATCTTTTGCACCTACAACGTTGCAACCTAGTATACTCATCCATCAGGATACATCTAGCTGTGTTAGCAGCATATCTCCAAAACAGGCAACACCTTTCACTATTCAGAGTACCAGCAATTAAGGCATTCATGGAGGGACTTAAACGAGTAATTCCCCCAAGACACCCACCTTCACCAGTCTGGAATCTAAACATCATTTTAACCCGACTTATGGGACCACCTTTTGAACCACTACACTCATGCGAACTACAATTTCTTACTTGGAGAGAGGCTTTCCTTATTGCCATTACTTCACTTAGAAGAGTTAGTGAGCTGCAAGCCCTAACTATTCAGGAGCCATTCATTCAAGTACACGCAAATAGGGCAGTTCTCAGAACCAACCCAAAATTCATGCCAAAAGTGGTATCCCAGTTCCATATAAATCAAACAATAGGCCTGCCGGTGTTCTTTCAAAACCCACAGACGGTTGCTGAAAGGACCCTGCATACTCTAGACTTCAAAAGAGCTCTACTATATTACATAGATAGAACTAAAGCATTCGGAAAACAAAACAGTTGTTTGTTGCTTTCTCACCACAACACAAAGGCAACCCTATTTCTAAATAAGGGATAGCCAGATGGATTGTGTATTCAGATATGTTACTGAAAGGCAAAACGCACCTTAACAGTTCCCCCTAGGGCGCATTCCACACGCAAACTAGGGGCATCCATGGCTTTCCTGGGAAATATTCCTTTACACGAAATTTGTAGAGCAGCCACATGGACAACAATACATACATTTACAAAACACTACTGTGTAGATGTACATTCCAAACAGCAAGCTGCTGTAGGACAGGCTGTTCTCAAAACTCTTTTTCAGACTACTGCAGCAGGCACAGGCAGCCACCGCTAGGGAAGGTACTGCTATACATTCTATGCACAGATATGAATTCAGCTGCCCACATGCCTCAAACGGAATATGCTACTTACCAGTATGCATCTGTTCTTGGCATGTAGGGCTGCTGACATTCATATTGCCCACCCACCTCCCCGGTGCCTCTCGCAGCTGTAGCATTCACTGTTTGCATGGACATCTCTTACTGTACTATACTCCATCTCTGCCACAATGGCGAAAAACAATCTGAGCATGGAGAGGATGCCCATGCGCACTGTAGTCCAAGGGAGGAGCCACCTATCTCGTGATACTTCGAAGACTCTTCCAGGACAACAATGTGCAATCATCCGGACCCAACACTAGGCGGCGATCTATGCACAGATATGAATGTCAGCAGCCCTACATGCCAAGAACAGATGCATACTGGTAAGTAGCATATTCCTTACTGTTTAGTCTGCGGTGACACTTTATTATGCACATAGGCGTAAATCTGCCTTTGAGTGCAGTTTTGCTTCTCTTTGCCCTACAAAGTTAAAGGAGATATCAAATTGGGACGAAAAGTGTGTGCCCAGTTCAGCTATGCACGTCTCAAGCAGATATATGTATACCTTAGGAGTAATCCAGAATCGTCCTATTTCTCTGGCTCAATGCAGGGTAAGAGAACAGACCTTTTGTCACGATGCTGGGCCAAGTAAATTACAAAGCTCTCCATCAGCAGGAACAAATTAAATTAAATGACATAGAATTTTAAAGCGCATAGTTACCACAGGGCATCGAGGCGCTAAAGAGTTCCAAAGAAAAAAAACAAAGAAAAACTCCTATTCCTAGGAAAATTGCTGGCCATAAATTAAAGATAGAAAAGCTGTTCAGTGCTTTCTGAAATCGATTGTGTTCCTGTTCCTGGCAGACTATAAGGATGGCACTGAATTCAGGAGCAGCAGCTATGCTGGTGCTCCTGGATCTTTCAGAGGCATTTGACACGGTAGAGCACGCAATACTAGTTCAACGTCTCTCTGACATTGGAATTGGTGGTACAGCCTTAGATTGGCTGAAGTAATTTTTCCATAGACGTACCCAAAGGGTGGCGTTACAACCGTTTCTGTCCGACCACAAGCACTTATGGTGCGGACTGCCACAGGGGTCGGCCCTAAGCCCTCTGCTGTTCAACATCTATTTGGCCCCTTTATTCTCTCCGATAGCCAACTGGGGTGTGACAGCGATTTCCTGCGCAACAACACCCAACTGGTATTTCCTTTTAATGGACAGTCTGAAGATTCTTTCTAGAGCTTTAAGGGCTGTTTAAAAGATATTGCCAACTGGATGAATAACAACAAACTCAAACTTAATGCCGATAAAACGAAAGTGATGTTTTTTGGTATAAACCAACTCCCTGCCGCAGACCTCTGGTGGGCAGTAGAAATGGATTTCCTCACACTCCAGTTGGCATTGCCAAAAATTTGGGAGTAAAGTGGCAGGTCGACCTTTCTTTTGCAGCCCAAATTCACCAGGTGACAGCTGCCTGTTTGGGCAAATTGAGAAACCTGCGGAAATGTATACATTTACTGCCAGAGAACTGCCACCGGACAGTAGTCCATGCCACAGTGACTTCCCGTCTGGACTACGCGAACAGCCTCTACCTGGGCTTACCAGCCTACCTTGTTAAGAAACTCTAAATGGTTCTGAATGCGGCTGCAAGATTAATTAGAAATGTCCCTTTTCGGCAGCATATCTCTCCGCATATCAAGGAAGTACATTGGTTGCCGGTAGCCAAGAGAATTACATTTTAGGCCTTAACCTTCGCTTTTCGCTCAATTCATGGAAAGTGCCCAAGCTACTTGAAACAGAGGCTTGGTGTGAGAAAGTGCCATCTTTCCTGCATGGGTATGCCCCCCTGTTTGCTGAATTGCTGATGTGCTTTGACTGAGTGTACCCTGGGTTCCTGCCATCCAGGTGCCCAGGGCCTGTGTTCCTACCCTGAAACTGTGTTGAAACTAAAACCCAATTGGCATCTCTGGCCACCTGTCAGCCCCTAGTAAATGGCACCCTAGGTACCCAGGGCATGGTGACCAGAGAAGACCCCTAGGAGCTGCAGCACTTATTGTGCCACCCTTAGGGGAGGGGCCCTGTACCCTGACACCCACACACTACCTTTGCAGGCTGAGTGTCTAAGTACAGAACTAAACAGAGAGTCGACATAGCACACATCCCTGTTTGCCATGCCCACAAGCTCACTGCCCTGGCATCCATCAGTCACCCCATTAGCTGGGTGCCCTATGCCAGTGGTGTGGGCTCAGGTGCATGAGCCCTGTGCCTGGGTACTGTAAGTGCAGTGTTGCCATTTAAGAGTATATGGTCCTGGGAGGTCGTCATTACGAACTCCACAGCACCATGATGGCTTCACTGAAGACTGAGAAGTTTGATATCAAACTTCTCACCACATTAAACAGTGTGGGATTTAATGTAAAATGCACGACAGAGGGCATCTTAGAGATGCCCCCTGAAACATAACCAACTCCCAGTGTCCTGACTGTGTGGCTCCCGAGGCTGCCACCACCAGACATGTTTTTGGACCCCTGGGTCGAGAGCCTGCCGCTCTCGGGGGCCTGGAACAATGCACATCCTGGGACGAGGTGCCAAGCCTCCTCCCCCAGGATGGGCAGGGGAAGCTTCAAAGGCATACCGCCTTTTATTAGCTTCTCCAGGCCACTTGATGTACTCAGCAACTGGCCCCCACCAGTCATGACCCCCACTCTGGTGGGAAGAAAGGCGGGAAAACCTAAGTGAGGAAAAGAGGTGTGCCAGCCTATGCCAACCTCACCCCTCAGGTAGGGGAGGCGAGGTGAAGCACGACACTGGGCTCCGACCATCTCGAAGATGGGGACCCCTGCCCAATCACAGCTAGGCTCCAACCCCCCTCCCACAGGATAGGAGCAGGCTAGGGGTGTAACTACCCCAGGACAGGGACCCATTGGTCCCTTCCCTTGCCCTACCTGCAACTGCCCTAAATTTAGTATTTTAGGGGCACCTTGTACCTTCCTTCCTCAGATCCCGATTGCAACAACAAGAAGGCCAAGAAACAATAAGACCTGCTGCGCAGCCGCTAACAAAAGGACGACTCCCACTGACTTGGCCCCAGAACCCAACAGGCCTATTGATCCTTAAACTTGCTCCTGTGAAACTCCAGCATCTGAAAGAGACACGTCAGTGATAGATTCCTTACCTTAGAATAATCCCCAGGCGTCAGACTGGATCCGAAAATGTTTGCGTAGCAATACCCCTGCGCGTCGGTAGGGGTCGTTAGCGCTGGAATGACGTCGCCGGAGTACTTAGACGCCGCCCTCCCGCGCTGACGTCAGTTCTTATTTTTTCTGCGCCAGCTAGCGCAGATCCGGAGAAGCTCTACCCCTTAGTCACTTTTTGACTAAACTTTTTTGATCTTTTGATCTGTTTTTCTCGAGTCTTTCGACTCCTACGATGCCGGTAGGGATGCCCGTGTTCAAACCCTGTTCCAAGTGCAGCCGACTGATGTCGGTTACCGACCCCTATCGCCGGTGTCTTCAGTGTCTAGGCCTCGACCACGACGACCGAACCTGCTCCGACTGCCGGGCCCTGATGTCTAAGGTGCGGTCCCGCAAGCGGCTTGAGCTCTGGCAGTCAGCCCCGCGCCGTTCAATGTCCCGGTCCCACAGGAGGTCGAGGGACCGGTCTCGGGGTTGGAACCCTCGTAGTTCCGAGAGTCGGCTTCGGGATCAAGGTCCTCAGGTAAGAGGCATGAGAGGTCGGAAAGGCGTCATCGTTCTTCCGACCCACCCCGACGCGGCCGGGGGGTTCGGGTGACACCACCCACGCGCTCCGGCGGCTGGGGGGCCTAACGGGTCGGGTGCTTCGGCTCCAAAGCAGTCGGGTGCTTCGGCCCCGGCGCCGCCGGCTACTTCGGTCCCGGCGCCGCAGGCCCTCACTGGATCCGGTTCCGGGTCGTCGGCGGTGGATCTCACCGACGCCGGCCCCTAGTATGTCGCCCCTAGCACCGCCTACGGGCGACGCCGTCCCCGATACTGCCCTTGATTTGGTTCCGGCGCCTCTCGACGTCGTATGGAGACTTTTACTTCCATGAACTGGCCCCATCCTTTCAATCTAAATTTCAGGTGATGGGTGACGAGGGAGATTGGGAGGGGTCTGTGGACCCTCTGGCACATGAGTGCCAGTCTCAACAGGACTGGACATGTGAGCTTGGGGATGCCAGTGGACTGGACACTTCGCCAGACACTGGTTTTGTCTCCCCTCAAACCATGGCTACGGTGTACTGTTGACGCAGGCGGCCATGGCATTGGGCCTAGAGCTCACCTTCGCGGCCGTGAGGACTAACCTCCTCACTGAGGTCCCTAAACCGCAGGCAAGCTCGGCTGAGCCTCTGCTGCCGTTTAATGAGGCCTTGTGTGACGTTCTTTTGGGCACTTGGTCCAAGCCCTCTACAGGTCAGCCTATAAATAAGAACGTAGCCAGACGCTACCGTTCGGCTCCGGGTGACTCTTGCTTCTTGTCCACCCACCCCAGCCCGAGAGCCTGGTTATCCAGGCCTCTACTTCCCAGACCGCATTCCCAACGACTCCGCCCGATCGGGAATCCAAGAGGTACGAGCAATTCGGTAAGAAGGTGTTCTCGTCCCTGAGTTTGGGACTGCGGTCAGTCAATACCGCATGCCTCTTGGGCCGCTACACCCACACTCAGTGGGACACGGTCGTGGACGTGCTGCCACAATGCCGGAGGAGGCCCGGACTAAACTCGCCCAAGCCCTTGTGGAGGGTCGAGATGCGGCACACTATTCCATCCGGTGTGAACTGGAAACCACAGACTCACTAGGAAGAGCGATGGCAACGACGGTGGCGGTTCGACTCCACGCCTGGTTGAGGACTGCCAACTTTTCGGCTGATGTCCAGGCCATCCTTCTGGACATGCCGTTTAATGGCCGTTGCCTCTTTGGAGACAAGGCAGACCATGCGCTTGAGCGCTTTGAGGACTCCAGGGCTACGGCCAAGTCCTTGGGCCTCTCGGCCCCACGCCAGCAAACGGGTGCCTTAAGCTCCTTTTGTGGCCAAGGAAGGGGCGCTCCCACACGTGCTGCCAGCCACGCACCGCAGACTAATACACAGCGCAGTGGCTGCCGTGGAAACCGCCGTGGCGGCAGTCTGGGAAAACGGCGAGGCCGGTCCACACCTTCCCCTGCAGCATCCGCCTCAAAACCGCCCTAGTCTGTACTTTCAGGCCCATGTGACGCCAGTGTGGGGGGCAGGGTTCGCCATCACCACTTCCACTGGCCCACTGTCACGTCTGACACGTGGGTGCTGCAATTCGTCCGAAGGGGCTACTCCCTCCCCTTCGAGGCGACCCCTCCAGCCATGCCACCGCAATACCACCGCGTGTCGGGGGATCATTTGCAACTTCTGCAAGAGGTAGTTATGGCCCTCTTGGCCAAGGGGGCCATCAAGCGTGTTCCTGGGCCAGAAGTAGGGTGTGGTTGTTACTCCCACTACTTTCTGGTACCCAAGAAGGGCAAAGGGGGTCTGCGCCCTATCTTGGACCTACGGAACGTCAACTGCTTCCTTAGGAAGAAGTTCAAAATGCTGACATTTGCTCAGGTCTTAGCTGCCCTGGACCCAGGAGACTGGATTGTAGCGTTGGACTTGCAGGACTCTTATCTCCACATCCCCGTCCTACCGGCGCTACCTGCGGTTCACGGTAGGCCACAAGCACTTTCAGTTTACCGTGCTCCCCTTCGGCCTTACCAGCGCCCCACGGGTGTTCACGAAAGTGATGGCGGTGGTCGCAGCTCATCTGCGCAGGTTAGGGGTTTAGGTCTTCCCCTACCTCGACGACTGGTTGTTGAAGGCGGGCTCGCCCCAGACCGTCGTCAGCCACCTCCAGACAACGGCAGACCTCCTGCACCAGCTGGGGTTTTCCATCAACGTGCCGAAGTCACACCTGTGCCCCTCTCAGAAGCTCCTCTTCATCGGAGCGGTCCTCGACTCGTCGCAGTTTCGGGTTTAAGCTCCCGAACAGCGGGTCCGGGATATTCAGGCTCTGATTTCAGTCTTTCAGCCTTTATCCCGGGTCTCGGTCAGGGTGACGCTGCGGCTTCTGGGGCTGATGGCCTCCTGCATCCTTCTGGTACATCACGCCACGTGGCGGATGCGGGCTCTGCAGTGGGACCTGAAGTTTCAGTGGGCTCAGCATCAGGGCAACCTGTCCGACAATGCCATGATCTCAGAGGGCACTGAGAGACAGCTGCAGTGGTGGCTCACGGACTGCGATTGGGTCAGCAGCAGATGTCTCTCCCTCCCCCAACCGGAGCACGTAGTTGTGACGGACGCGTCCCTCCAGGGCTGGGGAGGCCACATGGGAGAGGCGGAGATCAGAGGCCTCTGGTCTCCGTCGGAGTCCCGGCTCCATATCAACCTTCTGGAGCTGCAGGCGATTCGTCTAGCACTGAAGGCATTCCTCCCCTCTGTCCTGGGGAGTGTAGTGCAGGTGTTCATGGACAACACCACCGCCATGTGGTACTGCAACAAACAGGGCGGGGCAGTGTCGTGGACCCTCTGCCAGGAGGTTCTGCGCCTTTGGCAGTGGCTGGAACATCAGGGGGTGACCCTGGTGGTTCAACACCTGGCAGGTTCTCTGAACGCCGGGGCGGACGAGCTCAGCCAAAGGTGCTTGATGGACCACGAATGGCGTCTGAACTCTGACGTGGCGCAAGGCCTCTTTCTGCAGTGGGGAGAGCCTTGGTTAGCCACCGAAGAGAACGGGCAATGTCATCAGTTCTGCACGTTGGAATTTCCAGCGCGGCACTCGCTCGGAGACGCTTTTCGTCGCGAGTGGAGTTGCGGTCTGTTGTACGCCTTTCCGCCTATACCACTTCTGCCCAGACTGCCGAAGAATATAAAGCGCGACCGGGCCCAAGTCATCCTTGTGGCTTCGGACTGGGCGCAAAGGTACTGGTATCCCGGGCTACTCAGTATGTCAGTCGATCCCCCGATTCGTCTGCCTCTTCAGGAGGACCTTCTGTTGCAGCAGCAGGGAACAGTTCTCCACCCGAACCTGTTCAGTCTCCACCTCCATGCTTGGAGATTGAGCGGCGACAGTTGAGGCCATTTGACTTGCCTCCTGAAGTCTGTACTGTGATTCTGGCAGCCAGGCGTCCCTCCACAAAGTCCCACAAGTTGACCCTGCACACCCGAACAATTAGTAAACACAATGTAAATGCTTAATATGCATATGTTCACAAAGAGATCCAATTGTTCTCCCAAGAATATCCAAAGTCAGGTTTTTTCTTTAAGCAATCCTTTTATTCACAATTGTAGATCAAAACCAATAGCCAACGCGTTTCGTCCGAAAACCGGACTTCTTCAGGGCTACATTTAAAAAGATACAAAAAATATATATAAACATATGTACATAATATAGAAAACTTGTTCACAAAAGAGTAATTCATACTATTTAACAGAAGGTGAAATTACAAAGAACCAGACATTTTATGGTAGACACTATTCAGAAACAGACTTTGATTTCATCTCTTTTTCTTCCAGGGAGAACACACCCAAAGACAGAATATCAATCATGTCTCTTAATTTATTCAAATGACAAAACAAAAGCCAAATTTGCACTGG